>NC_068933.1:19450000-20700000 GCF_023091745.1 Budorcas taxicolor | reverse complement strand
CACAGTTAGTGTATCACTATGCAAAGGATGGGCTTCCCCAACAGATCAGCAGTAAAGAATCCAACTGCGATGCAGAAAACTCAGGAGATGCAGGTTTTCTCTTGAGTCAGGAAGATCTCCTGGAGAACGGAATGGCTACCCACTCCTGTATTCATGCCTGGAGAATTCCATGAACAGAAGAGCCTAGTGGGCTATGTGACTAACACTTGCATGCAAAGGACAGTAGCCTTGAAGAATATCTTCACTGGTGATCGTTTTTCTATCAGCAGCTTTTCAGCTGATTATAAAACAAGATGCTCACCTTCAAGCTTTTTAATTTCTGGTTCCTCATTTTCACTTACGATCATGTAGCTACACTTTCTCCTATCACCCGTAGGGAAGAAGGCATTTCTATATTTAGTACATATTTTACATTCTTTTGAAAAGGATAAATTCTTGAAAGTGTGAGCACATGGCCTACCATTCGTCTAGGAGAGATGGCTGTTGCTCGATACTTAGGAAATATTTTTGAAGCATCTTTGCAATACTTGATGTGCTTATATGCTATTTTCAACTTTCAGTCCTATCACATCCCAAAACACATGGATTTAGATTTATGTGCCCATGTATTCATATTTATTTGTAACTTTCAACACACCTTTTTAAATTTTTTCTGTATTAGCATTACTTAGTGTTTAAGATGGAGAAGACAATGGCACCCCACTCAGTACTCTTGCCTGGAAAATCCCATGGACGGAGGAGCCTGGTGAGCAGCAGTCCATGGGGTCGCTATCAGTCGGACACAACTGAGTTACTTCACTTTCACTTTTCACTTTCATGCTTTGGAGGAGGAAATGGCAACCTACTCCAGTGTTCTTGCCTGGAGAATCCCAGGGATGGTGGAGACTGGTGGGCTGCTGTATATGGGGTCGCACAGAGTCGGACATAACTGAAGCAACTTAGCAGCAGCAGCAGCAGTGTTTAAGAAGTTTTAGAATTTAGTATCTCAGTGCTAGACATTCAAATTCATTTTTAATATTCTTTGGGGGACTTCTTTAGGAGTTTTATTTTTTCTTTTTCTTTTTGCCTCATCCTTTTAGTCTCTCATTGGCAATGAATGACATTATCATTTAAACATTTCTTCCATTGTCTTACATTCTATCTTTGCAAAATGTGTTATTTTGATGTCTTCTTTGGGTATTGTAATCATGTAAAATCACTGCAGATGGTGATTGCAGCCATGAAATTAAAAGACTCTTACTCCTTGGAAGGAAAGTTATGACCAACCTAGATAGAATATTAAAAAGCAGAGACATTACTTTGTCAACAAAGGTCTGTCTAGTCAAGGCTATGGTTTTTCCAGTGGTCAGGTATGGAAGTGAGAGTTGGACTATAAAGAAAGCTGAGCCCAGAAGAATTGATGCTTTTGAACTGTGCTGGAGAAGATTCTTGATTTGGACTCAAGGAGACTGCAAGGAGATCCAACCAGTCCATCCTAAAGGAGATCAGTCCTGGGTGTTCATTGGAAGGACTGATGCTGAAGCTGAAACTCCAATACTTTGGCCACCTTATGTGAAGAGCTGACTCATTTGGAAAGACCCTGATGCTGGGAAGGATTGGGGGCAGGAGGAGAAGGGGGAGGACAGAGGATGAGATGATTGGATGGCATCACTGACTCAATGGACATGGGTTTGGGTAGACTCTGGGAGTTAGTGATGGACAGGGAGACCTGGCGTGCTGTGGTTCATGGGGTCGCAAAGAGTCGGACATGACTGAGCGACTGAACTGAACTGAAAGTGATGTCTTCCAAAAAGATTTTATCTCTGTAAGATTAAACCTTTATTATGTGAAAAAAATCAAGGTATCATGATTACCTTCACATCCTTATTGGTGACTGAGAGGTGTTATCAAGCTGTTCCTGAACATAAAAAAAAAAAAAAGCATAAGCTGCCTCTCTGGCTTTCCCATAGTCCATATAGCCTTACTTTATTCCTTATTAGTCATGAAGGAAGATTTAATTTTATCCCACCTTGGTGACAGGGCACAAAAATTAATGGGTAGAACATCTTACAGCTCTATGTATGCTGCTTAAATACAAGATGGAAAATATAATTCAGTTTTACCCTGTGCTAGATGTTAGTGGGTCAAGAAGGAAAGATAGAGTCCCACAACTCAAGCAGATGCAAAGTATATAAATAATACTAATATTTTATAAAGTGCTTCTAACTTTTTGAAATTTTTGCACAGAGCTCATTTGCGCCTTAGAGCTTCATATGGTCGATAAGGCCAGTGTAACTACAAATCTTGTAGATGTCTATGGCACAAGGAAAATGAATGCCCCAAGGCTGACTGGCCATGATGTCTATTGATAACTGTTCCTGGTGGTGGTGGTGGTTTTAGCTGCTAAGTCGTGTCCGACTCTTGAGACCCCACGGACTGTAGCCCTCCAGGCTTCTCTGTCCATGGAATTCTCCAGGCAAGAATACTAGAGTGGGTTGCCATTTCCTTCTGCACTGTTCCTGACTCATCCTCTTTTCCTCTTTTTGAAATTCCCTTTTAAAATATCACATATACATGGACACAGAAAGTATAAATTCATGAACGTTCTTGAAAATGAAGGCTACTGATGTACAATTGTGTCAGTTTATTGAAAGAATTAGCATAACTTCTGGTTAGATGGACCAGATTAGAAACGATCAGCAAAGAGCCTGTGCTTACATCTCAAACCAAAAGAGCACGTGAAGAACATCTTCATTTCCTTCTCCTTCATCAACCAATCCCAATGCACCCTCATTCCAAAGACTCAGAACCCTATCACATCACAGGTACCAAAGCTACTGATTTACATAACAACTTGATTTCCTGTATTCATTCTGGAAACTATAATTAGCACTAAGGTAAAAACCTAAAGTGAGAAAGTGAAAGTGTTACCAGTACTAAACCATTTCCTTAATAATGTCTTTTTAGGGTCCTGGGAATGACACACAAAAAGACACTGTAGAAACCTTTGAAGTCTAATACTAGATATTATTAATTAATCATCTACTACACCAGGGGACTAAATTCAAGCCTGACTTGAAGAAAATTATGAATAAATATTTTATAAATGCAACCATATTTTTTCTCTTTCATTCTGCTGCCAACATTTATCATTACCACACTGAGCACAGTATGAAAGGTACTTTATGCCATTCCTCCAAATATCACTACTCATCTAGATTTCTATACTAAATAAGAGATGTGTGTATTTCCTAAAGTACTTTTCCCAAAATGTACCTTTGCCTTACAGAAAAGGAACTATTACTGGCCTCAAAAAGGAGATCATCATACAATTTGATTATACAATGGGAATATATAATGGGATTAAAAGTTACAGCAAGAAATTTTTATGCATGACATTCTGCTTTGGATTGTTAGATATTGAACAGTAAATATATAATGGGACATTTAAAAGTTTTGTCTGAGTTTACATTACTTCTATTTCAATATTAAACCCCAAAGACTCTTTTGTTCACTAGAATATTAGCTCTCCATGAAGCTAACTTTAATAACATTTCAGCATTAGGACTGGGGTTGTGATATTCTGTTTCAGTTATGTTCGTACACATCCTGGAAAGTTACTAGGTGTTAGGCCACCATTTAACTTTATCTTTTTTTCCATAATACTTGTAGAGAAAGTGTAATGGGATTTTGAGATTTTCTGTTTGAGATTTTTCCATAAAGAAATACCATGATCCATGGGATCAATGAAAAAACCCATATACCTACAACATAAGAAACCAGCACCTTGGACAAAGGCTCTGTCACTGGAGTGTGAAAAGGATGGAGAAGAATAGGGAACAATGCCAGCAAAACCCTGGCGTCAGAAAATGTACTGCAAATAAAGAACCTTGACTTCTGTTATTAAATCAGTAGAAATTTAATAATGTTTAATAATAATGTGGAGCCTACAAATAGTTACACAAAAAGAAATAGTGCACCAAATTTACAAAGAAAAACCATCCATTAAGAAGTATATTATCACAAGTAAAAAAATATATATATTGGAACTTTGGGTGTAATAGTTTATATAAAGTTTTATTCCTCAACTTTAGATAAGCAATGCCAAAACACATAAAACTATCATCTCTTTTTAAAGGTATTCAGAAGGCATTCACCTTTATATTTGAAAAATGTAACAAGAGCTACACATAAAAATGTATGTTGTAATATTTGAACAAAAGATTTTTTTCTCTAAGCCAATTTCTTTTATCCTTGTTCTCAAAGGCAAGAATCATTTCTTTCAAATTATTAACCCTTCCAGTCTTATCCATATGAAACAATCAATTTTCCTTAATAAAATTTGCTTTCCAGATTGTAAAAGCTGTTAAAATGTTCTACCTTTTGCCTCCTATTTCTCTGTACTTGAATGCAGATGTTGGTGTTTAGTGAGCACCACCGTGGCTTTGGAATTCATAGTCTCTATTGGCCCAAGAATTTCTCTCAGGTGTTGGGAGGGAAACTTTCTGCTAAAGTTTCAACATGCAAAAGAATTATCTTTGTCTTCCATGTATTTCCATCTACTTTGGCCTTTTGTCACTTTTTTTTTTTTTTTTTTGCACACCAACAGGTATAAGCCACTCTGAACCTGGAATCTCAGCATTCCCTAGAAAGACTGTGAGACAGAGAGACTAGAGGCATAAATAATGGAAGGAGTGGTGCAGATTCTTGAATAGGGAATCCTTTATTTCAGTGACATGTTGGTCGATCTTCTGGAAGTTAAGAGTGGTAGTAAAAATGTCATGATATTGCTGTATATTATACTGTGACACTGGCAAGACCCTTGACATATTCAAGGAATTTGTCTGAAGAGCTGCACAAACGCCCCAGGTTTCAACTGGTTAGTTATCAACTTATTAATGGAATTTTGATGCTATACTGTGCATTATAATTTCCTAGAAAAGTGAGTAACAATAGAAAAAGCTGATCTGTGCTTTCAAGATGTAGACAACGAAAAGCATCATGCCCATAGCAGTGTAAAGATGAACAAGGACATGATTAAGATAGAGTATAGAATCAAAAGGAGATAGCAGGGGTCAGATTATGTAGGGGAAAAAATGAAAAAAAAAAAAAAAACCCTATAAACTAAAGAGATTAATAAAGAGAGGCCAATCTGTAGGAAACTATATTAGTGTGGTAGAGGAAAACTTGTGATTAAGAATTCCCAGGAAGGGATGAAGACATGAAAACGCTGAGTAAAGACATAAAAGCAGCAAATATTCAGTCAAAAAATAATAGGTGTGCTTAAGGAAGACTCTCATAACTGAAACCGAAGTAAAAATCCTAGTATATCATAGCTTTCCTGGACTAGACAGATAATCTGAGTTTGAAGGCTAAAAGACTAAACATGTTACAGAATAAGCTAATGGAAGAAACTAATCCCAGGTATATCCTCAAGAAATCATTAATTTCAAGACAAAGTGTTGGGGGAATTCTATAGCCTAAAAGGAAAATTAATTCAATTAAAGTGATTAGATATCAGAGGTATTAAAATTCTTAGCAGCTAACATCAAGTAAAAGAAGAAGTAAGGAACACGTAGTTACCTATCTAATGTATGATAGCTTTAACTTCTCTGTGAGTGCAAAATATATCACCTGTTTCTTTACATGGAAAAAATTACTCAAAAATATTCTTTACCCAACCATATGATTAATCAAATATAAGAAACTCTACAAACAAGGTTTTAGACACAAGAAAAGATCAATAAGAATTTTTTTCTTATTGAAGAGGAGTAAAAATGTGCTAAACTCCTAGGATTAGACAGGATGTTACTAAAAACTTTTTTTTTAATTCAGTACTTTTCAAAAGTATTAATAATAATACTATTTTTGAAAAGCAAAATTCACTGTATGTTTTAACATCTGTGAATTCAAGATCACTGGGGGTAAAAAAAAAAAAAAAATCACCTCTACTTCTGATTAGAACTCTCACCAAACTAATCTGAAGAGAACCTTGCCCTGCTCGAGAGCATCTGTGGAAACCGTATAGCCAATGTCTTACAGGAAAAGCTTTAATGATTTCCTGATAAAATCAGAAAACAAGAATGGCCTTTCCCATTCTTTATAGTCAACAATACACTAGCATATTCAGATTAGAAAGGATTAAATAAAACTATCTCTATTCAAAGATCACACAATTGTCTAGGTAGAAATTCTAAGGATTTACTCCCAAAAGTTATTAGAACTAATGAACTTAACAGAACTGTAGAATGCAAGACCAATACACCAAAATCAGCTGTACTTCTGCATATAAGCAATGAACAAAAATACCAGAAGTGAGGCAAAAAAGCCATTTACAATACTATCAATACATGAAATACTTATGAATATATCTTATGAAAGGAATACAAGATCTTTACACTAAAAAAACATAAAAGGTTGCTGAGAGAAGTTAAAGAAAATCTAAAGACAAAGAGATACACTGTGTCCCTGGATTGGAAGAACTCAATATTGTTAACATGTAATTTCTCCCCAGATATCTATAAATTCAAGGCATTCAGAATCAAAACTCCAGGAAGCTATTTTTTTGGTAGAAATTGACAAGCTAATTCTAAAATTGATATGGAATTGCAAATGACCAAAACAAATTTAAGAAAAACGAGGAATGACCTAATTGATTCTAAATCTTAAAGTAAAATTATAGTAAATAAAACAGTGACATATTTGCAGAGAGCTAAAAATATATATCAGTAGAACAGAATGGAGTCTGTAATTAGGGCCAAAGATAAGGATAGCTGATTCAGCAAATGTTGCTCAAACAACTGAGTATCCATATGCTTGAAAATTAATTTTCATATATGGTGTGAGGTATGGATCAAAGTTAACTCAAAATGGATCACAAGCCTAAGTTTAAAACAGAAAAATACAACCCTTTTGGGAGAAAATCTTTGCAATTTTGGGTTAAACAGCAGTTTCATAGATATTGCAATAAAAGGTATGGTCTGTAAAAAACCAAATTAATACCTTGGATTTCATTTAAAATAAGAGTATCTTGGAAACCATAATCAAAAGGAAAAGACACTCTACAGACTGGGAGAAAATACTGGCAAACAATGCAACCAACAAAGGCTTAATTTCCAAAACATACAAACAGCTCATATAACTCAATAACAACAAAAATCTAATTTTAAAAAATGGGCAGAAGACCTACATAGACATTTCTCCAGAGAAAACACACAGATGGTCAATAGGCACATGAAAAGATGCTCAACATCACAACTTTCCAGAGAAATGAAAATCAAAACTAAAATGAGGTATCACCTCACACTGGTTAGAATGGCCATCACTAAAAAGCCTACAAATAATTAATGCTGGAGAGGGTGTGGAGACCACAGTGTTGGTGGGAATGTAAATTGGTGGGAACACAAATATGGAGAACAGCATGGAGGTTCCTCAAAAAACTAAAAATGGAGTTACAGTGATCTAGCAATCCCACTGCTGGGCATAAATGCAGAAAAAACTCTAATTCAAAAAAATACATGCAACCCAATGTTCATAGAAGTACTACTTACAATAATCAAGACATGAAAGCAAGTTAAATGTCCATCAATAGATGAATTGATAAAGAAGATGTAGTGTGTGTGTGTGTGTGTGTGTGTGTGTATATATATATACTGTGCTGTGCTTAGTCACTCAGTCATTTCCAGCTCTTTGGGATCCCATGGACTGCAGCCCTCCAGGCTCCTCTGTCCATGGGATTCTCCAGGCAAGAATACTGGAGTACATTTCCATGCCCTCCTCCAGGGAATCTTCCTAACCCAGGGATTGAACCCAGGTCTCCCACATTGCAAGCGGATTCTTTATCAGCTGAGCCACAAGGGAAGCCCAGAAATACTGGAATGGGTAGCCTATCCCTTCTGCTAGGGATCTTCCCCACCCAGGAATCGAACTGGGGTCTCCTGCATTGCCCACATATTCTTTACCAGCTGAGCTACCAGGGAAGCATACACACACACACACACACACACACGAATACTACTCAGCCATAAAAAGAATGAAATAATAGCATCTGCAGCAACATGACCAAGTGAAGTAAGTCAAACAGAGAAAGACAAATATCATATGATTATCACTAATGTGTGGAATTGTAAAGATGATACAAATGAATTGATTTTCAAAAACAGGAACAGAATCACAAAGAAAAGAAACTTATGGTTGCCAAAGGGGAAAGAGGGAGAGGAGTAAATTAGGAATTTGAGATTAGCAAATATAAAGTACTAAATATAAAATAAATAGCAAGGTCCTACTGTATAGCAGTGGGAACTATATTCAGTATGTTGTAATAACCTTCAATGGAAAAGAATATGAAATTATATGTATGTGTGTATATGTATATATAAACTGAATCAGTTTGCTGTATACCAGAAACTAATACACTGTAAATCAATTATACTTCAATAAAATTTTTAAAATTTCTCTTAATATTAATACATATAAAACTTAACAATATCTGTTCTTCAAAAGATATTGTTTAGAAAGTAAAATCAAAAGCGATAGACCAGGAGAAAAATCTTTGCAAAGCATGTATCTGATAAAGGATTTATCCTAAGATATATGAGGAACTCTTAAAACTCATTAAGAGGAGCAGAATAAAGATGGTGGAGTAGGAAGACCTTCAGTTTACTTCTCTCAAGAAGCATCAAAACTACAGCTATATATAGAGTGACTCTCACTGAAATCAACATAAAGAATAGATCACAATAAGTTACTAAACAAGCCGCAACAAATTTAAGAAAATTAAAATCATATCAAGCATCGTTTTCAGATAAATCACAAGAAAAAAGTGGGAAGAAAACACAGAACCATGAAGATTAAATATGTTACTTAACAACCAATGAGAGTCAAAGAAATCAAAGAAGTAAAAACACAACACAGAAAACCCGAGGATCAAATGGTTTCATAGATGAATTCTACCATGTTTTAAGGTAATTTATGCCAATTCTTTTCAAGAATGGAAGAGGAGGGGAGGGAACACTTCAAAATTCATTTTATTAGACCACCATTCTCCTCATATGAAAACCATATAAGGAAATAAAAAAAAATTATAGGCCAACATCCCTAATGGATATATAAGCAAAAATTCTCAACAAAATACTAGTAAACTGAATTCAACAGCTCATTAAAAGGACCATACACCATCAAGTGGGATTCATCTCTGAGATGCAAGGATAGTTCAGAATACGCAAATTAACTGACAGACATTAGTTAAAGACAAAAGTCACAGAATCATTTCAATAGATGCATAACAAAATACAACATACTTTAATTATGAGAACTCTCTACAAAATTAGATGAAGAGAACATACGTCAACATATAAACTCCATAGAAAACAAATTCACAACTAACATTATACTTAGTAGTGAAAAGTTGAAAGCTTTTCCTCTAGGATCAGGAACAAGATAAAGATGTATACTTTCATCACTCTTATTCAACATAGTACGGGAAGTTTTAGCCAGAGATACGCAGCAAGAAAAAAATAGGCATTCACATCAGGAGGGAAGAAGTAAAATTTTATCTGAAGATGAAATGACTTTTTTATATACTAAATCTCAAAGACTCAACCAAAAAACCTATTGAACTAAATCAACAAGTCAGTAAAGTTGCAGGATATAAAAATCAACATGCAGAAATTATTTGTATTTCTATATTCTGTAACACATCCGAAGAGGAAGTAAAGAAAGCAATATCATTTCACAAGAGCATCAAAATAATAAAACTACCTAGAAATACATTTAACCAAGGAAGTGAAAGATCTGTATAGTAAACACTACAAGGCTATGCTCAAAAGAATACCTAAGAAGACACAGACAAATTAAAAGACATTTTGTGTTCATGGATTGGAAGAATATTGTTAGAATGTTCATATTATCCAAAGCCATCCATAGAGTGGGATTATGTTCAGTCCAAATTCCAATGGCATTCATCACAGAACAAAGAAAACCAATTCTAAGATTTGTATGAAACCACAGAAGACTGATGACACAAAGTAATCGTGACAAAGAAGAACAAAGCTGGAGGCATCATACTTCCCAATTTCAAACTATATTACAAAACAATGGTCTTATATATATATATATATATATATATATATATATATGGAAGGAAAGAGAAGCCTGGCTTGCTGCAGTTTCTGAGGTTGCAAGTAGTCAGATATGACTTAGCGACCAAACAACAAACAGTAATTAAGACAGTATGATAGTGGCATAAAAATAGACTCATAGAACAACAGAACAGAAAAGATCCCAAAATTTGGATTCAAATAGTATTTGACAAGGGATCCAAGAACATTCAATAGGAAAAAAAAATAGTCTCTTCAACAAATGGTGCTGAGAAAACTCAATAAACACATACAGAAGAATGAAATCAGACCCTTGCCTTACATCACCTACAAACTTAACAGACTGGATCAAAGATTTAACCATATAAACATGATATCAAAAACTCTTAGATGAAAACATTGGGGATTGACACTGGCCTTGGCAATGCTTTTTTGGTTAAGACACCAAAAGCACAAACAACAACAACAACAAAAAAAAAACACATCAGTAAGTGAGACTAAACCACAGTTAAAAGCCTCTGCACAGCAAAAGAAGCAATCAACAAGATGAAAAGCAACTTACAGAACAGGAGAAAACATTTGCAAACCATATACTGAGTAAGGGGTTAAAATAACCAAATTAAATATAAAGAACTCATAAAACTCAATAATAACAAAAATAAGCCATCTGATTAAAAACTGGGCAAAGCAACTGTATACAGATTTTTTCCAAATAAAATATGTAGATGGCCAATGGGTACATAAATAGATGTTCAACATCAGGGAAATACATATCAAAACCGCAAGATATCTCCTCACACCTGTTAGAATAGCTGTCATCAAAAACACAAAAGCTAACAAGTATTGGCAAGTATACAGAGCAAAGGGAATGTGCACTGTTGGTGGGAATGTAAATTGTTATAGCCACTACGAAAAACAATATGGAGATTCCCTAAAACATTAAAAAATAGAACTACCATATGACACCGCAGTTCCACTTCTGGATGTATACACAAAGGAGATGGACTCAGGATCTCAAGACACATGAACTCCCACGTGAATCAGCATTCTCACAACAGCCAAGATACAGAAGCAACCTATGTCCATGTACAGACAATGGATAAAAATGTGATGAAGGAAATCCTGCCATTTGGGCCCACACCGAGGGATTCTGAGCATACGTTAAGAGAGATGACAGACATAAAAATGCAAAAACTATACGATCTCACTTCTATGTGGAATCTTAAAACACTAAACTTGTGAAAACAGAGGAAAACTGTGTTACTAGGGGGGCTTGAGGGTCGGGAAATATGAGAGATGTTTAAAGGCACAAAATTGCAACTAGTGAACAAGTCCTTGGCAACTAATGCACAGTGAATATAGACAAATTGTAGTGGAAATCAAACTTGTAAGACTAGCTTTTTATACTCACCAGAAAAAAGAATAATTCTGTGACACGATAGAGGTGCTAACTATTGTTTCAAAGACAGCCATATTACAATATATAATCATATCATCTGTACACCTTAAATTGTATGATGTTATATGTAAAATGTACTTCAATAGAAAACATGTGAAAAATAAGTTGAGAAAAATTAGACATAATAAATTTATTATATATATGGGAGAGCCAACCAGTTCATCCTAAAGGAAATCAGCTGAAGCTGAAACTCCAATACTTTGGCCACCTGATGCAAAGAAGTGACTCATTGGAAAAGACCCTGATGCTGGGAAAGATTGGAGGTGGGAGGAGAAGGGGGTGACAGAGGATGAGATGGTTGGATGGCATCACTGACTCGATGGACATGAGTTTAAGTAAACTCTGGGAGTTGTTGGTGATGGACAGGGAAGCCTGGCATGCTGCAGTCCATGGGGTTGCAAAGTGTGGGACACAACTGAGCAACTGAACTGATGAAAATTTTAAAATCCAAAATTGCTACAATCAGTGAAAACTTACCACTTAAAAATGAAATTTTGCCATTTGTAGCAACATGACTACACCTGGAGGGTATTATGCTAAATGAAACAAGTCAGACAGAAAAACAAATACTGTATTATATCACTTACATGTGGAAGTGAAAAAACAACAGATTAGTGAATATAACAAAACAGAAACAGACTCACAGATGCAGAGAAACTAGTGGTTACCAGTGGGAAGAGGGGAGGGGCATTATAGGTAAAAGGGAGGAAGAAATACAAACTTTTAGGTATAAAATAAACCATACTGTACAAATAGGGAAAATAGCCAACATTTTATAATAACTATAAGTGGAGTATAACCTTTAAAATTGTGAATCACTGTACTGTATACCAGCAACTTACATAATATTGTACATCAAATGTACTTCAATAAAAGAAATATATCCATGCCAAAATAAATTTAAAAGAACACTTCGAATTGATCCTAAACAGAATTATGTGGGTCTTTTGCAAGGAGAAATTACAGAAGAATTAATGGAGATTCCTTTTTCCTGGACAAGAAAATTGAGCAATATAGAGAAGTCAGTTATTCCTAACTCCAACTAAAATAAGAATTAGTTGTTTTTAATATCAGAGGATATTAGAACATTTATTTTAATATTTAAGAATGTTTTAAAATATATTTAATAAGAAAGTTGTCCATATGCACATATAAAAAAGGGGAAGGGGGAACAGAAAAATATTAAGTAATTGTCACAGAGTAATAGAATGTTGGCTCAGAGGGTAAAGAATCTGCCTGCAATGCCAGAGAGCTGGGTTTGATCCCCGGGTTGGGAAGATCCCCTGGAGGAGGGCATAGCAACCCACTCCAGTATTCTTGCCCAGAAAATACCATGGACAGAGGAGCCTGGTGGGCTACAGTCCATGGGTCATAAAGAGTCTGACACGACTGAGTGATGACTCACACAATAGGGTTAGTGTGAGCTTTTGTTTCCTTTCACACTTTTACTTTTTTTTAAGATGCTCAAAGTCACTAATGATAACAGGATTACCTTAATCATACCACAAAATAACCTATTTTTATAGAACTGCTTTTTGGACCACAGCCTTTCAAAATCAGTCCTTGAATTACGTCGTGCTCAGTCACATCCAACTCTTTGCAACCCCATGGACTGTAGCCCACCAGGCTCAACTGGCCGTGGAATTTTTCAGGCAAGAATACTGGAACAGGTTGCAATTTCCTCCTTGAGGGGATCTTCCTGACCCAGGGATTGACCCCACATCTCTCTTGTGTCTCCTGCATCGGCAGGGGGATTCCGGGAAGCCCATGAATTATGTTGCCTCACATGCATTGGGGACTAAATGAGTCAAGTGTCAAAGGCATAAATGCATAGAGCTAAAGTAAGCTGTACTCTGGAAGTTTTCTGTTGATCCTACTTCAAGTTGACCAAACAAGAACTAGAAGATAAGCTCACTTAGAAACATGGTGGTAATCAGGAACACAATTCGACAAACAATGATTAAAGTATTTACCTGTGGGAATGACACCAGGACATAGGGTGAAGGTTTATACGGGAAGGTTTTATATTTTTAATACTAGTCATTGTCTGAATATGTTTTTGCCAAATTCTTCCGCTACTCTAAAGTAATAAATGAGAAAAAGTAATAACAGAGAAAACCTCATAAAGATATAAAGATGTGAAATCGGGTCATGAACTTTTGCTAGGTGAAAAAGGATTAAAGCAGAAAATTATGCATGCATTATTATTACAACGAAGCAAACAGAATAACAGAGCCTCTATGCAAAGAGAAACTCCAAAATACTTTACTGGACAGTATCTTTAAAATAGCTATAATAAGAAAAACCACCACCACCAATTCAGCTCTAGATTAGAGGTCGAAATTTTTTTAATCATATTTCTACCATAACCAGGCACACATGACTGAAGGGAAAAAATCAATCATGGAGACCTTTGAGAAGCCACTGATCTAATCTGTAAAAGGAAAGATTTCATTGAGTAACAGTGAAGGTACCTTTCTAGCTTTAAAGTTGCTTTCTCAAATGATTCAGAATAAGCTTCCAAGAAATTTTAATGCATTATTACATGGTACAAAAGCAGACACATTACTTTGCCAACAAAAGTCCATCTAGTCAAGGCCATGGTTTTTCCTGTGGTCATGTATGGATGTGAGTTGGACTGTGAAGAAAGCTGAGCACTGAAGAATTAATGCTTTTGAATTGTGGTGTTGAAGACTCTTGAGAGTCCCTTGGACTGCAAGGAGATCCAACCAGTCCATTCTAAGGGAGATAGCCCTGGGTGTTCTTTGGAAGGAATGATGCTAAAAGTGAAACTCCAGTACTTTGGCCACCTCATGCGAAGAGCTGACTCATTGGAAAAGACTCTGATGCTGGGAGGGACTGGGGGCAGGAGGAAAAGGGGACGACAGAGGATGAGATGGCTGGATGGCATCACCGCCTTGATGAACCTGAGTCTGAGTGAACTCCGGGAGCTGGTGATGGACAGAGAGGCCTGGCGTGCTGTGATTCATGGGGTCGCAAAGAGTCAGACACGACTGAGTGACTGAACTGAACTGAACTGAAAGGCAGCACACAGTCTAGCTCTGTGTTGGACTCCTGAAACTTTTGGAAAAAAATGATATTATTTTATTTGAAAACTCCTAACTTGTTTTAACACAGTATTTATCTAGTACCTGAAGTTATTCTCAAACTATTTATAATGTCATTTGTATGCTGAATTGAAAAATCTCTATCTTCATACCATGTCTGAAATGTTTCTTCATGCATATCAGCTATTTCCGGGCCAGGTTTTACCAAGGTCTATGGCAACCCACTCCAGTGTTCTTGCCTGGAGAATCCCAGGGACGGGGGAGACTGGTGGGCTGCCGTCTATGGGGTCGTACAGAGTCGGACACGACTGAAGCGACTTAGCACCATGCTAGGCACTGATAAAAGTGAACTATCTTCGGAAACAAAACTTACTCTAAACCTTATGACACTATCTTAATGGAACAGTTATTAAATGTTATTAATTGGAAATGTTTATGAATTGGAAACACTTCTCTTAAAAGCATATTATGTTCCTGCACAGATCACATTTAGGAAAAAATATTTTAATGTGTCTTTAAGATGAAAGAAAATAGGATGTAGAAGTGAGAAATTGAGGGAAGATATTCAGGAGGGTAAGAAAACAAGTGATTTCTGTTTCATCACAGGGATTCTCAACAGCAACAATTTCTTCTTTTTTTGTTAATTTATAAATAGAGAAAAAAGCATGATATATTTCTAATTTCCTTAGTCTTCACACACAAAAACACATGTAGATACACTGCAAACATACGAGAAACTAGTCAGAGGTTAGACTTCGTCTTCATACACACAAACACTCAAAACTAGAAACCAGTCAGAGGGTAGACTAGGGTACAGTGAGATGATCAGGATTCAGGGAAGAAACAAGAAGAGTCATGAAGCTTAATGGGTTTTGGACTAGTTTTTATTTGCTACATTCTTATTTTTTGCTTGTCTTTTTATCAATTCACCCCACCATACTGCATCTCAAAATTCAGAACTTTGGCATTCTCCAGATATTTCAGATTTCATGTAATTTTTTTTTCATCCTTCTGTGGCTTAATTATTTTCCTGAGGCTAAAATTAGGCTATCAATTGTATCTCAGAAAAATAAATTACCTTCAAAATTATTGTTTTATTCAGTCAATGTTAAATTCTGAGATATTTCTTCAGCATGGTTTCAAAAGTAAGATAAGCAATTTGTTTTCACTATCAGCATCACACACGCTAATTATGGAATAATGAAAATATCAACACACTGGCTAATAATGGCTTAGAACCAATCCTTGACAATGAAACTAGGCAAGAAATATAAATGGCAATGGACAAAATAGATGGTGATTTGGTCTCTGTGAAATCCTGCCAGATTATGTATTTATCATTGATTACATTTCATATTGTATTTGGGTCAAAGTCTTGTAAAAACTGTCAAGAAAATACATTGAAGGATTTTATATTGCCAATGAAATCCTTTCTTAGAAAAATGAGACCAGTATCAGTGACTGCCATGTACTTTCTCACTTCAACGAATCGTTTTTCTCTAGTGATATGTATTTCCAACATATTAGAATTTGATGCTTTCACCTTGTAAGAGCTGTTTCCTGATATTGAATCTTTATACACAACAACAGAAACAAAATCAGTCTGACCAGAAGAAGTCTATTGCTACTGCTGATTCCCCTTTATTCCAGATTGAGAGTGTCTGAAAATAGAACCCACTTCTAAGGCTTAAGACTGAAAACATAGTTCAAATAATACCTTCTCATTCTCCCAAGAATTAATGCTTGCTAGGTTCAACTTTACCCTTAAGCCCTAGTATTTGTTAAGGAAGGTCACCATTTACCATTTGGAGAGATGAATACAATTACACCGTCACAACAGATAGATCCTGTTGATCAAATGTTCCTTTGTTTTATAAAGAGTCGGGAAGGGTGTGTACCTTCAGGGAGAACACTTCCAAGCTCCCCTGAACCGTCTGGCCAGTCCCCTTCAGCCTCCCCTACCTGCCTTCACAGTGATCGGGACATGAACACACAGTGGCTGCAGGGACCTCTGAAGACCAGCCAAGAGTGTGTGGGAGAAAATTCTGGTTTGAAAGAACTTAGTCTAAACTAACTCCACAAAATCTAAATAAATCAGACACTAAACTAAATCATGGAAACTTTTATATTAGAATACAAACATTCTTTGATTCTCGTGAGAGAGGCAAATACTTAAATAGGAATTAAATTTTAAAGCTGGTTAAAAGAAAACCCAGTCTTACCCAGGCTGCCAATTCAAGAACTGGTAGTAATTTTCACTGACGTTTCTACTGGGTGAAAGGTTTATTTCTCTCAGAAGCCTGTTATTTAATTAGTCTGATTTCCGAGAGTGCCAAGAATGCGGAAGGCACTCAGGAGATGCTCAGAGACCACATCCTCATCATTTTAAAGCAAACAGGTAAGCTGGAA
The DNA here is from genome assembly GCF_023091745.1 of Budorcas taxicolor. Lineage (NCBI taxonomy): Eukaryota > Metazoa > Chordata > Mammalia > Artiodactyla > Bovidae > Budorcas > Budorcas taxicolor. The sequence goes on along the minus strand of NC_068933.1, from coordinate 20,682,988 downwards.
AGTCAGTCTCCTACTAAAGAGGGTGAGGGGCTTGAGAGAAGTTATTATTGGTGTTTCTACAATTTTCAGCCATCTGGGGAGACAAGATGACTTGCACTGGCAGGTGTTGGATTATTAGGAAAATTAAGCAGATGGCATTGGCAAACCATGCCTCCCCTTTCCCTCAGCTGCCAGGAATTCTCACCCTCAGGCTTAGCTCTACGTATGCTTGTTTAATAAAGCTCCTGCCATTGCAAGGAAACAGAGCCTGCATCAGTCAAGCTCACTCAGAGCTATGAAAAAGTAGCATCATCCACACTGTCCCACAGTGTGAGGCAAACACCTCTGTTTCCTATGCCACTCATACCCACCACCACAGGTTCCAAGGAGATGCCTCATGACTCAGAGGAGGAAAGTACGTGTCTCAGTGGCGGTCTCCAGGGTTCAGCACACTGTAAGATGGATCTGGTGCCCTATTTGATCACGTGACAAAAGCCAGCTAAGCCTCAAGTCTCTGCATGGAGCTAACAGATAACACCACTCCACGCCTAGTGTTTTCCATCATCTAAACCCATTCACTTCAGTAACATGATGTCTGCCTCTTAACTGTAGGTTCGTTTGATTTATCAGCCAGTCTTAAGAGAAAACTCACAAGGTATTGACAGAGAAACCCATACAGATGCCTAATTAAGGTCATTAACATAATGAAGCCATGAAATTTTATGAATTAAAAGCAATCTGAAAATGCAAATCACCCTAACAAAAAACCAAAATAAAGATCACCTGTGACAGTATCATATATTAGATATGTATTTATATAATTAAAATATAATCAATTTCGAAGCTCTTACAATGAACAAAAATGTACTCTTTCAAAGATATATGACACATTTACCACGAGCCTACACTATGACATACATTGGGGCTATAAAATAGAAAGTAACAAATATGGTTCCTGCTCTTGATAAGCTTACAAATGACAAGGCAAAAGAAAAGCAGATGGCAATGAAACTGAAAATTATGGGCTTATGTGAGTACACAGGAAGGACACCCAACATCTAGAAGGGCAGAAGTGGTAGTGAAATGCCTGGTGATTCCTGAAAGATGGTGGGAGTTTTCCAGGCAAAGCATGCTAATGAGAACTCCCGGCAGAAACCCAAACTCGATGAGAAAGTATATGTAAGGATATGAAGTTAGCTGAACAAGACTAAGATGTCATGGATGAGAAGAGGAAGGACCAGGGCTATGACTGGAGACGTCAGTAGGGTTCATATCATGAGAGAGCCTGAAAGCTTTCTTAAAGACTTGACATTGAGTCTGCTGGCACATCATCAGAGGTTCTTAAACAGTGGGGAATCACAGTTAGATCTGTTCTTTAGCAACAGCCCCTTAACTATCACGTGGAAAATGGATCGAGTTGGGGCAAGTGTAGAGGAAGCTACAACACTCAAGGCAAAACTATGAACTAAAATCGGGGTGATAGAGGTGGGGATGTGAAGAAGAGGGATTTTATCTTAGAAAAAAGATCCACAACCCCACCCCCCAACCCCCGCCCTGCCACAAACCAGTATTTTATGAGAATCACCAGCAGAATTACCTTCACCAAATCCATCTTCTCTTTTCTTTGTCCATTTGCCGGTACAGATGCTAATTTAATGATAAAAACATGCAAACTGGGTAATTAGTCCTTTTTTAGTCCATGGCGTGTGGTTACACACTCATACACAGAAACACACTTGCCCTTCAATGTATGGTTACTGTAATGGTAAGTAGTGATGATGTCATTTATGTACAAAGTAGTAGAACATACTCTGAGTTGTTTTTACATTAATATATACACACAGATCCGCCCACCTGAATACCTGGCAACAGTTTAATTGTCAACCTAGACAAGATCACCTGATCTAGTTTGTGTCTGGATATCAGTACTGGGGAGCCCAACATTTTGTTCCATTGTTTACCAGCTCTGTTGAATTTTCTCCCAATAAGTTAGGCATGAGCAAAGAGGGGTGGCCTAGATGAAAATGATTCAAGATGATCTCCAAACCCCACCCCAGACACCTCCCAATGTGGCCCAGGAGAGCTCACAGGTAAGCTACAAAATAACCAAAGATTTTTCCAACTTGAGCACATGCACCCTAGGTGCACAGTGTATACGAGCTAACCACAGGGACCTCTCTAAGTACACACATGCATCCTTCATGAAAAACTGTGTCCTCAAATGACCTTAGGCAGCTGGAGCCTTTTAAGGGTTCATAAGTATTTTACACATACATACATCTGAGTATAACAGACTGAATCATGGCAAAGACATATGCAATACAGGCTGTTATGTAACTTGCAAACGTCAATCAAAACTGTCAGTCCATGCCCACCTAGATGAAAATGTAAAAAAGCCTTGTCTTGAAAACCCCATACCTTACCATTCTGGCACCAGACCCCTTCTTGGCTTGGCCCACCTCTTCCTTGAAGTGTGTTCCTTCTGTTCTTCAATAAACTTGTTTTTCCACAGGTAAGACCTCAGATTCTTCTTTGTGTCCTTACCAAGAACCAAGGCCCACGAGGAAGGGTTCTCTTTGACTCTCCCTATCTGGTAACGACACCATTGCTACTGCTGAATACATAGCTATTTCCTTTCCTCTTGCCATACACATGAGGGAAAAAACTGAAAGTAATAAATAAAGGAAGCTCATTTAACCCTCACCATTCACAGTCTATGAACTTTACTAGTTTAATCTCTTGATTAAGCCATTGACCATCCTTAGCTATGTTTCTTCTCACCTACCTGGTGAGACAGAGTGCCTGAAGAACTATGGACGGAGGTTTGCTACAGGAGGCAATGATCAAGATCATCCCCAAGAAAAAGAAATGCAAAAACGCAAAATGGTTGTCTGAGGAGGCCTTACAAACAGCTATGAAGAGAAGAAAAATGAAAAGCAAAGGAGGAAAGGAAAGATATACCGAATTGAATGCAGCGTTCCAAAGAATAGCAAGGAGAGATAAGAAAGCCTTCCTCAGTGGTCAATGCAAAGAAATAGAGAAAAACAATGGAATGGGAAAGACTAGAGAAGTCTTCAAGAAAATTAGAGACACCAAGGGAACATTTCATGCAACAATGGGCTCAATAAAGGACAGAAATGGTATGAACCTAAAAGAAGCAGAAGATACTAAGAAGAGGTGGCAAGAATACACAGAAGAACTATACAAAAAAGATCTTCATGACCCAGATAATCACAGTGGTGCGATCACTACCCTAGAACCAGACATCTTGGAATGTGAAGTCAAGTGGGCCTTAGGAAGCTTCACTATGAACTGGTCTTTCCCAGCTCCTAAGTGACACCTGCCGTATCTGATGCTTCTCTCCTTCTGCTAGATACTTAGTGAACTACCTGTTTCCATTGCACTTCTGGAACATTCTTCATTTTGCTACATAAAAGCTCTTACAGAACCTGTGTGGGACTTCAACACTGCCTTGGTCCTAAAGAATTACACTCTCCCTCATCTTTGCCCATCACATTTTTCTGAGGACCCAGCCTTTTTTTTTTTTGAGAGTAAACCTTTTCTACTTGATATTTTAACCAATACAAAAGTTTTTTTCTTCTTCTAATAAAGTCAGTTCTAGAGAGGCAACTATCTGGTCTTCCATTTGTCCTAACTGGAAAATCAGGTTACATTTTTATTATATAAAATTGATGATTGCTCTCAAATAGAGGAATAGGTCTAACACATAATTCGAGTTTGATAGAATGTATTGTCAGAACTGTGAAGGATTTGAGATTTTAATCCTACTTTGCAAGCTAAGAAGTTAGCCTGCCACAGTGTCATGGATGTAGAAGAAGGTATCAGATTTCTCATCACAGATATAGGACAGTTGATTACTCAAAGCAATGGCAGTAGCCAGAAAAACTGGCTTTTGCTGCTGGTTTCCTGAGCTTCAGTTCCCAGAAAGCAAGGTGCCTGTAGTGGGTTACAGGCATTGTTACAGGAGAAGAACCCTACACTTTGGAAACTGATTTCTAAAAAAAAGGAAAAGAAAGGAAGAAAAGTAAGTTTAAGTAAGCATGTTTCCCCTCTGTTCCAAATGAGAGCATTGCCTTTATTATACTGGTAAGTAAATACACCTCCCCTTTGCTTCAGGGAGACAAGTGGTGTCTTCTATAGCTGCTTTCTGTACAAGCATCCTTTAGAAGAATCTAGAATGAAGGCAAGTCAGTGCCTTAGTCACAGAATGTACAGAAATGAGAGAGACTGATGAGTCATCTCCTAATGATACCGGCCCCTCATTTCTTTTTAAGATTTTTTCTTTTAACACAGACCATTAAAGTCTTTATTGACTTTGTTACATCACTTCTGTTTTTATGTTTGAGTTTTTTTTTTTTTTTAGCTGCAAGGCATGGGGAATCTTAGCTCCCCTGCCAGGGATCTCGAACCCAAACTCCCTGCATTGGAAGGCAAAGTTTAACCACTGGACTGCCAGGGAAGTCATCCTGCCCCTCATTTCTCTACCATCCTGGCTTCTGATTAATTTCCTGGATGCCACTATGACAACCTCTCTGCTATGTGACTGACAGGCTGGGACCAACCTTGTTCACGTGTCTCGGCTCACATTTCACTGAGACTATTAGCAACAGAACTCTAGTGGCAGTAGTGACCTTGAGCATGGCCTCCAGAATCTCAAGCCAACCATCTGAAGAAATCCCACAGACCATCAGGGTTTACATTAGAACACTGGATAGCATTCGACATTTCTGTATCAGCCTTTCTCCCTAGCCCAAAACACTACCTAGCCCAAAACATTCAGCCAAGTACAATGGGAGGCATTAACACTGGCACAGACTCAGCCTTGGTCTGTGGAGAAAGAACAGGGCAATCGGTCCTTTGTAACAGCCCAGACCAGTGAGCTGAAACTGACCTGTGGTCTTCCAGGGTCAAGTCTACGTCACTGGTCACTTCAGCTAAAATCAGGGACAGATTTTACTATTTCTAAATGGAAGTTCCCCAAGGCACAGCTCACTTCCTGCAGGTTGCATATAAATCACGTGTCAGTTACCCCTCCAGGAAGCTCCTTTGATTAACCAAGAGCAGCCACATTTTGGAAAAACGTGAGGTTATGTGAGAGCTCTCTTAACCACATGTAAGGTGTGTCTTCAGGAGGGAGCCAAGAACTTCTTGTCTTCACCCAAGAAACAGGTCTGGGAGGAATGGTACCCTTGGAAAGGAGGTGTGTTTATATCACTCAGAATGTTTCTCAGAGCACCTACTCCAGTTTCTTGGACAAAGGTTACCAGGGTCTGCAATGGGGCTGCCAAGCTGGCTGGTGGGCACTAGGGTTTCCAGTCTCATTTGAATAATGTAAACAATCCTTGTTTGGGAGGAATTACTTGAGGTTATAAAACCAAACAGGGCTCTGTGGGGCCCACCCAGGTACAAAAACCTTTCCATGTTCCCCATTTCATATTTGCAGAAAAAAGGTTTAGTCTCCTAGGCTTCCTCTGAGTTCCAAAGGGCAGATTCAAGCAGTTACCAATTAGGGAAGTGAGAGATTGCTTTCCAGTTACCAATGGAAAGCAGTCAAGAAACAACAGTTTGGCTACACAACAGAGTTCTAGCTCCTCCTCAAAGGACATACATGGCAATCTTGGCATTCTGCAGGAACTAAGTCCCTGATCCAAATGGAGGATGGTGACTACATGCTGACCACAAGCACTAGATCCCCGACTGGTTGGAACCAGGTTGACAATGTTGACTGCAAAGCATAATTCTCAGCATGCACTAATCAGAACTGTCCACAGGCTGATCATGTATCCCGAGACCCGCCCCCTTTACCTTTGTATGCCTTTCACCCCTTTACCTTTGTATGCCTTTCATCTTGCTGACGCCAGCAAGATGGTCCTAAGACAAACCTACCTCTCCCATATTCCTGGTCCAGTGCCCTCTCGATTAATAGACCTTTCTCTACTCCAAACTCAGACGTTTCAGTTTGTTGTACCTTACTATTCTTCAGATATACATGAATTTGGGTTTGACGACAGTGAGTTCAACCTGTGAGTGGAAAATGTTGCCTTACTCCAGTACTCCTGTCTGGAAAAATCCCACGGACAGATGAGCCTGGTGGGCTGAAGTCCATGGGGCTGCAGAAGAGTCAGACACAACTGAGCCACGCGTGCCTATCCTATCAGTCAACAAAGGACGCTGCAGCCGCCAAGGCACTACATATACAGCTGCCCCAACTGTGAGCCCTGAGGGAACTGGGGATACAATAAAACGCCAGCCATCAAGTCATCAACCACCGCGGCACTGACCCCCAACCCCATGCGCGTGCGCACACACACACACCACCCCCGTGGAGACTCAGGATTAAAAAAAACACATGATTCTGGCCCCTGAACGCTGAGGTTCCTCTCAGCACATACTAGTTAGTGGGTTTCAGCTCAGCCAAACCATCAGTGAATCAGGCCTAGCCATTCATGAAGCATGCCAAGAGCTCTCAAGTCTGTGCAGTGGATTCAATTACTCTCCCAAAGCCTGCAAACAGCTGAGGCAAAGGGAGGAGCAGCTGAATCCAACTGGTGATCACTGGCTGGAAACCTCTAGCTCCTGTTCACTTCCTGCTGACAGTGTAAGCCTCTTGTATGGAGCCACTGGATCCCTCACTGCTCTTCTTAGTTTTAAGCCTGTAACCAAGCCTGCAATTTTCCATTCTCCTTCTGAGACGCTATCTTTATTTCCAGGCCAGCCAGGGCAGGACAGGATGAAGGCAACGGGGAGGGTGGGATGCTGGAAGTACAATGTTCACACACCAGTGACTAGACATTCAGACACAGAATCACCAACAGAACACGGCAAGCTCCCAAGGTCTCATGAGCTTCCCTTCCCCACCCTGAACCCTTTCCAACCATGACTAGCTGTCCAGACACAGAATCACCAACAGAACACGGCAAGCTCCCAAGGTCTCATGAGCTTCCCTTCCCCACCCTGAATCCTTTCCAAACACGACTAGCTGTTTCTCAGCCCCTTTTCCTTCCATGAGCCTGGAGACGATAGGACCTGTGGCACCTTCGTTCAGAAAAATCATTCAAGTTTTATTTCAAGTACACACAGGTGGGTGGACAGGGTCTCTGCTTCCCCTTTTCCGATAGGGAAACTTCAGAGCTATGTCTAATCTTCTTTCTACTTCAAGTAGCTGAGGTCAGCGGGGAGGAAGTCGGGGATGGAGACCAGAGAAAGATAGGCCCTGGGCCGCTGCTCAAGGCCTCGTTTTTACCTTCGCTTTCCAGCAGCGCAGCAGCTGCCCTGGTTCAACAACACGAACTCCCGAGGTTCTCAGCCCGCCGGGTGCTCAGTTTCGGCGGTGAGGCGCTCTTGCTGGTACCCTGGGAGCCGCCTGCTTGTACCACGGACCCAGCAGCGCAGTCAGGCTGCCGTCCAGCCGGGACCACCAGGACCGCCAACCAGGCCGCGAGGTCTGGCCTACTTCCACTTGGCTCCCAGGGCAGCAGCTTTTACGGGCATCCTCTTTTTGATGGGTGGTACCCCGGCCCCACTGCCAAGCTAACATCTCTTAACCTCTTGCCTCATTTCAAAGTGAGGGCGAGGTAAGTCTTCCGTGGTGGTGAGGCTGACCACAGAGTATACCTAAATTTAGATCTCCTGGAGAAGGAAATGGCAACCCACTCCAGTACGCTTGCCTGGAAAATTCCATGGAAGAAGGAGCCTGGTGGGCGACAGTCAATAGGGTTGCAAAGAGTCGGACACCGCTGAGTGACTTCACTTTGACTTTCTTGGGAGAAAGTTTCTCATTCTCCAGCGGGTGTCTTTTATCAGTCTTCTAAATCCAATCCAGGGCAGTAAGCTCCAGAAAACTAGTCAGTGTCTCTGCCATGGTTTTCCCCAGGAATTCCATTGTCTCAGAGAAATCTGCCTGGGAGGGCTAACATTTCCTTTCCAAAGCGAGAATCCACTGCAAGCAAACAAATAAAGCCTCAGTCCTTGCGCTGTTGCCTTCCAGTAGATCTAGAGTCGCCACGCTGGGTTTCTGAGGTTGAGCTTCTATGAGGCTCAGCGGCTGGCTTCCTACCTTAACAAGCTCCGCCCCTTCACGTTCCAAGGGAACCAGCCCAGGTTTGAACAGTTAGCTCTTTCCCTGCAGACATGGTTGCTAAGTCGCTTCAGTCCTGTCCGATCTTTGTGACCCCATGGGCTGTAGCCCGCCAGACTCCTCTGTCCATGGGATTCTCCAGGCAAGAATACTGGAGTGGATTGCCTTGCCCTCCTCCAAAGGGTCTTCCTAACTCACATAATGAACCTGTGTCTTTTGTTATCTCTTGCATTGGCAGGCAGATTCTTTACCACTAATGCCACCTCTTCATTTTCTCTCCTTTCACACTCAGCGTAGTCATACTCCTCTATAACTATTTTCTGAAAAGGTCTGGAAAGTTTTGCCTGCCTGGGTGAACCCTAGCTCCTATTGTTACAATGCAGCGGGCCTGAACTGACCATCAGATCCTCAAGAAGTTCCTCTGCCTCCAGGAAAGTTAACTACAACAACACAACACTTAGGCAGCAGTTTTTGAACCTGTTTCCTGGGACTCATCCTGTGACCACCTCCCCTTAGTAATGGACAAAAGGGAATGGTCATTTATCGTCCAGCTGCTCAATCACTGTCAACAATTTCACTACCATTTCTCACAGACTCCCCTTGAGTCTTGTTAGTTAGCCCATGAAGTCCTCTTATTTTCTAGAAAGGCATCTCTGTCTCCCTATCCCACCCTCATCACCCAAACTGTCAAGGACTGTGAAGGGTCTGAAATGTTACCCTACTTGCAAACTAACAATTTACCCTCCCAGAGTGGCAGAGATGTTGGTGGGTGACCTGAAACTCCAGGCCAGAGATGAAAGACAATATATTACCTAAAGCAACAGTAGTAGCCAGACTGTCTGCATTTTCACGCCACTTCCCTGAGCTCCAGTTCCCACAGGGCACCACAAAGAGGGCCACCTCCAAGTGCTGTGGGTTGTACTACAGGAGAGAACCCCAGAAACCCAATTTGTATAATGGGCAATAAGCATGTTTGCCCTTGGCTCCAAGGGAAAAGACTCCTCTCTGCCAAGATTGTAAGCAAACTTGTCCTTAACTTCATAGAGACCCTCCCTCTATTGCTAAGGCTGTTCCTTGAACATATAGTACAGAACAATCCAGGCCTTGCTCAGAAGACTTATAGAAACACAAGAGTCGTGGCACATTAGCTCTGTGTGGCTTTTCCCTGACAATACCACTTGGAAACTGCATAAATAATGCTTTCTCCTGAGGATGAGCATACTTCAGAGCAGTGCTGCTTTTATGACTACGTATCCCCAGCCTGGGCTACCTGCTCCCTTGCCAGCCTGCTCTACAGAATGCAGAAATTCGAAAGGTGCCTTCTCAGTAATTCATGTGCACTCAGACATGCATGCACAGTAGTAATGACACTTTTCAACACAAGAAGCATGGGAAATCTTGTTTTTAATTTGATACAGTTCTCCTTAGCTTCTATCGGCCTCCCAATAGAAAAAGGAGGCTCAGTGTCCTTCCTGAACTAGCTGTTTCTCAGGTACATTTAATTCAAAATAATCAATATGCCCAAATGGCATTATTTCAGGATGCAAGACCTGCTGAGATACAAATTTAGGAGCTGTCAGTTTATGTATATACTGAAAGCCATGAAAGTGGAAGACAGCACCTAGGAGAGTTGAGTAGATGTTTGCAGAGACTCCCAAAGACATTCAATCCTGAGTCTTCAGGAAATAAGGAATCATCCATCACCCACGGAGACTGAGGATGGGGCTGGGCGATGGAGCAGGAGAACCAAAGAGATGATGCTCTGGAAGCCACGTGCAAGGGATGTTTTAAAAAGGAGAGACTCATAATCTGAATCAAAGGCTGCTCTTGTCAAGATGACAAGGAATCAGAGCTGCTCACTGGATTTGCCAATGTGACGGTTCTTGGCCACCTTGACAATTCCAAGTTCAGTCAAGTGGCTTTGGGGAAACCTTGACTGAAATCACTTCCAAAGACATGGTGAGAGTATCTGCAAACAGCGACATTGGACAACTCTTGAACGTATTTTTCTGTTAAAAGATACAACGAAACAGGTAGTACCTAGAAGAGTACCTACAGTACTGTATCCTGTTGGGTCGCTAAGTCCTGTCTGACTCTTTTGTGACCTGCCAGGTACCGTAGCCCTCCAGGCCCCTCTGACCATGGGATTCCCCAGCAAGAATACTGGAGGGGGTTGCCATTTACTTCTCCAGCGGATCTTCCCAACCCAGGGATTGATGTTGCGTCTCCTGCATTGGCAGGCAGATTCTTTACCACTGAGCCACCTGGGAAGCCCACATAATATCTTAGGTGAATATTAAAAATGATACAAGAGATACCTCAGGCACTGGTGCAAATGAAGAGAAAGATCATAGGATAATGTGCTGAGTGGGTGAGAGCGTGGGGTCAAATGGAGTGGTTGGTCTGGGAGAGGAGCAGAGAGGGGCAGTTCTCCCAAGAGGAAGGGTGCTGAAGACGGGACAAGTTTAGTGGTAGGAACCAGTGTGGGGTTCTCTTCTGATTTGTATGATTTTCTCCATGAAATAGGGAGTATGGACAGAAGGTTTAAGATTTGAGGAGAAAAGAGAAGTTATGAAGTAGTCATGGGCGGGGAGGGAGTGGAACAATCATGGCATGAGGCAAATATGCTGTGATTTCGGGGCAGCACTTGAGGACCTAGTCAAGTATGCAGGGCCTCCCTGGTGGCTCGGCTGGTACAGAATCCGCCTGCAATACGGGAGACTTGGGTTCAATCCCTGGGCTGGGAAGATCCCCTGGAAAAGGGAAAAGCTACCCACTGCAGTATTCTGGCCTGGAGAAGTCCGTGGACTATACAGTCCATGGGGTCGCAAATAGTTGGGACACGACTGAGCAACTTGCACTTTTCAAGGGTGCAAGGTGACACACTGGATTGATGTCATTCAGAACAGCCTCGAGTGTGTTCCCTCAGCCAATTCCAGCTGCATGCGCGCAGCAGAGTAAGCAAAGGATTTCTAATTGGGCATTTCGATTTGATGTATTTCAGGACATGTTTTTAAAGGAGCATGGAATCTAGAGTGTTGGGAGGAAAGAGAAGACTCGAGGGAGGGAATCCAGGAGGACCTCGGGCTAAGATGAGAGAAAACAAGCCCTACAGCGCAGGTTTCCGTGCACTTCGTCTCTTCCTTTCTAGGGAATAAGTAATTCCCACTCCATTACCTCACAGCCATGCTAATGACCTTCTCAGACCAAATTCAGCCTCTCTTGAAGGGAGCGCTCTCCCTGCTGCCTTTTCCCAGGTCAGGGAGACTGCTCCCCAGCGTGAGCCTGTGCTCTGCATCCCTCATCATTTCAGTTCCCACAAAGCCTGGCAGGTAGACGTGTTTATTGCTATTTCCATTTAGCAGATAACCAACCACCAAAGCGAGATGGAGAAAGGGGAGTTCATCACCCTGGGTTGCACCTGTTTCTGCATCTGAGTGCAACAAGCTTTCTCTTTTTCAAAATCCGTGGCTATAAACCCAACACTTTAAAAAAAACTAAAATTAAATTTGAGTTACGTTTTAAAGCTCTTAGTGTCCTTGTTCAAAGATTCACAAATTAGGAAGCCTTCAGTCTAGTGGAGCTCTGAAGAGCTACACAAGGCCAGGATTGTACAGGCAGAGAGCAGCAGGCAACAAAGCATGCCAGTTATTGCAAGGTGACTTTCCTCGAGCTGGCAGTGGTCTATCAGGTAGATAATCTCACTAGAGCCGATCAGGTCATCAGCATAGCTCAGGCCTAATTGACTGGTTTAAGATTCCATTTCTCAGAGATCTGAAACTGTAATTAAGTCTCAGTTTGGTGACACAGGGCTTCCCTGGTGGCTCAGATGGTAAAGAATCTGCCTGCAATGCAGGGGACCCAAGTCCTGGGTTGAGAAGATGCCCTGGAGAAGGAAATGGCAACCCACTGCATTATCCTTGCCTAAGAAATCCCATGAACAGAGGAGCCTGGTGGGCCGCAGTCCATAGTGTCCCAAAGAGTTGGACACAACTGAGCGACTAAGGCTATCACTGCACTGTATATTGGTGACATGGGGTTTAGCATACATTACTCCGTTTGGGGCCTATTTTCTTGTTTTAAACAATTTCAAGTCCTTCCAAAATACTGATGTCAATAACAAGTTCGACTTAGGCCACAGCTTATTTTTAGAAGCATCTATCTCCTCCTAATACACAACTAGTTTGATTTCAACACTGATTCATAGGTTTCCTGATAATAAAGATAGGGTTGCATTTGCATGTCACAGACAAGACATGCTTTGCTTCTGTTCTGCCAGGAAACACCATTCCCCCCCGCCAAAAAAAACTTTACTTCCATGTCTCATAAGGCTTTGATGTCTTTAAAAAAATCCTAGTATTTGGGAGATGTTTCAGATATGCTATTCTCATGTTCACCATCTAACCTGGAGGATCACAGGATGGAGGAGGAAGACCACAAGTAAGAAAAGAGAAGAGACAGAGGAAGTTAAAGGCCACAAAGACACACTTGCCAAATTCAGAAATTTGAAATGCACCGCTTTGCAAGGGTTCAAGCAAGAATGTTTCTGCCTTTCCAAGTTATGTTCCCTGTGTGAAGGGCTTAAAAATCTTAAATAAATGTAAATATTTTTATTAAAGGGTATGGCTAAAAAAGTTTTAAATCTGGCACGTGAGGTCTTAAAAGCACAGAACAAGAATCAAGCATTTCCTGTAAGTAATGCCTAACAGACTAACAACGTAGGACAGCAAGGGTGTGCTCTCAGCTCATTTCTTAGATTAAGACACAGCAAAGTCCACTGCAAAGTTGCCTGAAAAAGATGATGGGAGGAAATATAGCTCTATCCCCCAGCTACTAATAACATTGTAGCTACAATTATTCCCGATGGTTCACAAAGCAGTCCTAGAATCCCAGATTGCTGCAGAGAGTCATTTAGCGAGGATAGCACATCAATCTCTCTGTCCATTAAACCCTTCAGTGAGTCTGATGCCTGTTGTGTTTCTTAATTTTGCAGGGATAAATTTTTACTACATTGCTTAGTGCTCTCAATCCTGGTGGTAGGGAGCTTGGGGGAGTGAGAAGGGCAGTTTAAAGAAGAATGCCATGGAGCGCTTGGTTGCCGAAAGCGTATTCACTGAAAAAAAAATACTGTGTGATGAAAGAGCTTTACAAATGTTATGGTAGGAATTGCTGAGCTCTGCTACGATTTCCCACGAAATCCTTTTAACGTGCATTCATCAGGAGATCAAACAAAGTGACTTGTCCATTTCAGGTCTAGTTCATTCAGTCGCTCAGTTGTGTCCAACTCTTTGCGACCCCATGAATCGCAGCACGCCAGGCCTCCCTGTCCACCACCAACTCCCAGAGTTCACCCAAACTCATGTGCATCGAGTCGGTGATGCCATCCAGCCATCTTATCCTCTGTCGTCCCCTTCTTCTCCTGCCTCCAATCCCTCCCAGCATCAGAGTCTTTTCCAATGAGTCAATTCTTCACATGAGGTGGCCACAGTACTGGAGTTTCAGCTTTAGCATCATTCCTTCCAAAGAACACCCAGGACTGATCTTTAGAATGGACTGGTTGGATCTCCTTGCAGTCCAAGAGACTCTCAAGAGTCTTCTCCAACACCACAGTTCAAAAGCATCAATTCTTCAGTGCTTAGCTTTCTTCACAGTCCAACTCTCACATCCATACATGACCACTGGAAAAACAAAAGCCTTGACTAGACAGACCTTTGTTGGCAAAGTAATGTCTCTGCTTTTGAATATGCTATCTATGTTGGTCATAACTTTCCTTCCAAGGAGTAAGTGTCTTTTAATTTCATAGCTGCAATCACCATCTGCAGTAGCTTTTAGTAAATATGACAGCTCAGGTTCCATAGATGGTGCAGTAAATTGGAGGCAGGCCAACTGGTCACAAACCCAGAGAAAGTCAAGTACATAAAACGACAACGAGAGCCCCCAGAGAGTGGTGGAAAGCTGGGTGCAGTGGTCCATGAAGGGCAAAACCTCTTTGTGCCTCAGAGCTCAAGAACTATGAGAGAACCTCCAGATGAAGAGTAGGATGACTCCACAAGGAGCCTCCAGACACTGTGGGAAACCCTCCTCTCAGTTGGATGCTCTTATAGCACTGGAGTGTAATGCACAAACTGTTGAAGGGCTCGCTTAACTAAGGACCACGAGGCAGGTTACAGTGGAGTTTAGAATAAGAGAGAGGACCCAAGAGAAAAGACATTGCCAATTGAAGTTACATTTGCTTTCAGTCTCAGCAATTCCTATCTGTCCCCTAAGCCTTCAGCTCTGATCAAATGTCCTCCCTAGAGAAAAATTTTGCATTATGTTTGCATGACAAGGTATTAAGAGCCAAAAACTATGGTGCTATTAAATGTGATTTCTGCTCAACCATATCTTTTTTTTGAAGATGTATCACATAAGAGTAGAATGAGGAATGCCTGTGACCTCAGTTGAACTTTAAGCACAGTATTCATTAAATATGTTATAATCCACAACAGAAAGAGGGAAGCTGTAGTAAGAGACACTGGGTAAAATCCCACTCTGTATTCATAAAGAGTCCCAGAAATCACCAGGCATTTCACATGTTTCTTTTGTATCAAAACACATGGGATTAATAAATGGTATTGGTTGTCTGTGGTTCTCAAGCCAATTCCACTAAGATTCAGGTATCCCCTCTCATAGATGAATTATACATATTTTATTATGGAAACAATATGAATAACATGAAATCCTATAAAACATTTTCCTTCTCCAGAAATTATACTTGTTTATTGAATACTTTGGCTTCCCTGGCGCCTCAGATGGTAAAGAATCCTCCTGCAATGTAGGATACCTGGGTTTGATCCCTGGGTCAGGAAGATCCCTTAGAGAAGGTAATGGCTACTCACTGTAATGTTCTTGCCTGAAGAATCCCGTGGACAGAGAAGCCTGGTGGGTTATAGTCCATGGGGTCATGAAGAATTGGACAGGAGTTACAGTTTCTATTAGATTATAGAGAGGAACTGATCCTTCATCCTTTGAGTGAAGTTAAAAGAAAGTGTTTGGAACTGGGTATCTTCACTGGATTTCAAATTTTTTAAGAAAGGTGGAAATGGATGGTGTCTGCTTGGACTGCATAACAAAATTCCACAGAAGGAAAGACTTAAACAAAAGATATTTCTTTTTTCACAGTTCTGGATGGCAACCCACTCCAGCCTGGAGAATCCCTGGACAGAGGAGCCTGGCGGGCTACAGTCCATAGGGTCACAAAGAGTCGGACAGGACTGAAGCTACGTAGCACATGCAGTTCCAGAGGCTGGAAGGCTGAGACCAGGAAGCCGGCGTGCACGGCCCTGATGAGAGCTCCCTGGCTCGCTTGTAGATGGCTGCCTCCATGCTGTGTCCTCTTCGCACTTAGAATTATTTAAAGGAATGGTGAACTTTTTACAGAGGGTGAACTTTTTACAGTGGGTGACTTTTTACAGAGCAAAAGCCCCGAGCTGATGAGCTGGACATCTAGGATGCTAGGAGGAGAAGAAAGGAAGATCATGACCCTGCGGCAGGTAGCACTCTGGTTTTTCTGCACCTTGTGGACTAAAATCTGTGGTTCCCTGGGTGAGAAGAGAGAGAAAAGACATTCATGCAAATGGTTCCCTCTATTTGGAGACCTGTGTGGAAGCTCCTCATTTGAAGCATGACTATGATTCTGATCTACTCTAGCCCTAAGTTGGGCTTCCCTGATAGCTCAGTTGATAAATAATCTGCCTGCAATTCAGGAGACCCCAGTTTGATTCCCGGGTAGGGGCGATCTGCTGGAGACGGGATTGGCTATCCACTCCAGTATTCTTGGGCTTCCCTTGTGGCTCCGCTGGTAAAATATTTGCATGCAATGGAGGAGACCTGGGTTCGATCCTTGGGTTGGGAAGATCCCCTGGGGAAGGGAAAGTCAACTCACTCCAGTATCCTGCCCTGGGAAATTCCATGGACTGTATAGTCCATGGGGCCACAAAGAGTCGGACAGGACTAAGCAACTTTTCACTTTCACTAGCCCTAAGTACAATGATTGCATCTATTGAATAAACATAGGGTTAATTCCCCTCCCCCCTTTTTTTTTTCTGAATCCAGAAATATATCTCCACTGGTCACTTAATCCACCCTGAGAGTGGTCAGTCTGAGAAACACTAATCAGATAGCAGACAGAATTCTTAGGAAACTCAAATGAAGCATAGCTTTTCTGAAGAAAAGCTATTTACAGAACCACCTACCCAGGATTTGGCTAAATGTTGCAGAAAATTGCTAATTACAGTCATGCTTGGTAGTCATTCAGCATTACAATTTTTTAAAATTAATAAGCATAAGCAGCTATTATGTGTGTACTGTGTCACCTGTGAATAATTGCTGGATTGAAAACAATATTCACTTTATCTTTAGGTAAATATGTGATCCTTATAAACAACTCATGGAAATATTGGCTGGGAAAAGACAGAGAAAAATTAGATAAAAGATCAAGGTCAATGCTGATGTTTCACTCCTTTCTTCCAAAAGTTTACCCTCATTAGATCCTCATAATCATGGCAGGAAGTGAACAATGAGGGTTTAGTCATTTCCACATTGTTCAAAAAGTGCTTTGTTTTTGAAACCAAGATTTTGCTTTCAGGCAGGTGCCTTTGTGACTATTTTTAATCATTATTTTCCAGGAAAGAGAAGTAAATCTGAATAAGAAATATTTCATTGAAATGATTTATGTCTTAGTAAACTGAATATTAGCATCCTAATTTATAGGCACATACAAAGCAGTTTAAAACACTATGAAATCTGCTATTGTTATTAGGCTATTAAATAACTTTATAAGCCTATATATGACTGTAAAAATCTGTAACTTCTTTCAACATACATTGTAATTACTGAAATCAATTAAAACATTTCTAATTAAAAAAAGGTCACATTCAGCAATGAGAACTGAAGAATTTAATATGACAAAACATAGTTTTCCCTTTATTTATAATGAAATCTTTGACCTCAGTTTGCCAAGGTTTGCCACATACAAAGCAGTTTAAAACACTATGAAATCTGCTATTGTTATTAGGCTATTAAATAACTTTATAAGCCTATATATGACTGTAAAAATCTGTAACTTCTTTCAACATACATTGTAATTACTGAAATCAATTAAAACATTTCTAATTAAAAAAAGGTCACATTCAGCAATGAGAACTGAAGAATTTAATATGACAAAACATAGTTTTCCCTTTATTTATAATGAAATCTTTGACCTCAGTTTGCCAAGGTTTGCCAAGACTATCATCCCAACTATACTTTCCCGCCCCCACAGATGCTAAAAACTTAAACTAAGCAGCTTAAAAATAAACAAATAATAAAAACTGAAATAAAAATTGGCAGGAAATTTCAGTAGCATAAAAGTTAAATAGATAAGTTTAAAAAATGTTTAGAGTAATATCATTTTAAAGCCTCCTACATATCCCAGCTCACCCACATACTATTTCAGTACTAGTCCATATCATTTTATTATTGAGATTAAGGATGCTTTATTTTCTGACCTGCATTAGAAAAGAAATGGTTGCATCACAATTATCTACTATCTTTAATGCAAACATCCTCTACCAGTAAACCATGTCCCCTAAAAAACCTAACAGCTTTGCACAGACTTCTTGTCACGAATTTTATCCCATATCATTTTAATACTGAATTTTATTTTAAAATATTAAACATAGAAAGAACATAATTGTTTGGAAGAAATACTGTATCATGAGCAGTAGGGGATAAAATGGATACATTTACTCAGATATTTAAGCCTTTCTTGATAGTCTTCTATGGTTTACTCCTATAAATGAGAGTTTTACCCATTGAACAAAGAAAATTCAAGGGGATGTGTGTGTGCATATGTGCATGCTAAGTCCTTCAGTCATATCCAACTCTTTGCGACCCTGTGGATGCTGCTTGCCAGGTTCCTCTGTCCATTGAATTCTACAGGGAAGAATACTGGAGTGGGTTACCATGCCCTCCTACAGAGGAGCTTCCCGATTCAGGGATGGACCCTACATTTCTTAGTCTCATGCAATGGCAGATGGGTTCTTTACTTACCACTAGTGCCACCTGGGAAGCCCTTCAAGGGAAAAGAAAATGTCTTTATACATGTACCTTTCCTTGGCCAAACTTGGCCATTTCTGGGCTTCCCGTGTGGCTCAGCTGGTAAAGAATCTGCCTGCAATGTGGGAGACCTGGGTTCAATCCCTGGATTGGGAAGATCACCTGGAGAAGGAAAAGGCTACCCACTCCAGTTTTCTGGCCTGGAGAATTCCATGGACTATATAGTACATGGAGGTCACAAAGAGTCAGACATGAATGAGCGTCTTTCACTTTCACTTTAGCCATTTCTACCCCTAGCTTGAGTTCAGATTGTTCATAAATATTAAATTACCATCTTCAGACTTGTCATTATACTTCTTCCATGCAGCTAAGAACATGCAAAACAGAAGCAGCCCATGCAGAAGTTTTTTCTATCTCCCAAGAGTTCAAATGTCAGAGACAGGAGAGGGAAATTTGCCTGACCCTCTCATTTGTAACAACTTCTAGGCATGTGGGTGTTAGAATTGGCTGGTGGCTGCCCCTAGAATCCCTGCCTTGATTCTGGTTTTCCTGTTCCCTGGGTGGCTGGTTGCTCTCTCACTGAATCTAAAGCTCCTCCATTCAGTTCAGTTCAGTCTCAGTTGTGACCAACTCTTTGTGACCCCATGGACTGCAGCATGCCAGGCTTCCCTGTCCATCACCAACTCCCGGAGCTTGCTCAAACTGTCTATCGAGTCAGTGATGCCATCGAATCATCTCACCCTCTGTCATCCATTCTCTTCCTGCCTTCAATCTTTCGCAGCATCAGGCTCTTTTCCAATGAGTCGGTTCTTTGCATTAGGTGGCCTAATCTCCTGGCAGTCCAAGGGACTCTCAAGAGTCTTCTCCAACACCATCAATTCTTCAGTGCTCAGCTTTTTTATAGTCCAACTCTCACATCCATACATGACTCCTGGGAAAACCTAGCTTTGATTAGATGGACCTTTGTCAGCAAAGTTACGTCTCTGCTTTTTAATATGCTCTCGGTAGGTCATAGCTTTTCTTCCAAGGAGCAAGTGTCTTTTAATTTCATGGCTGCAGTCACCATCTGCAGTGACTTTGGAGTCCAAGAAGGTAAAGTCTGTCACTGTTTCCATTGTTTCCCCATCTATTTGCCATGAAGTGATGGGACCAGATGCCATGATCTTAGTTTTGTGAACTAAGCCAACTTTTTTAAACCAACTTTTTCACTCTCCTCTTTTACTTTCATCAAACGGCTGTTTAATTCCTCTTCACTTTCTGCCATAAGGGTGGTGTCATTTGCATATCTGAGGTTATTGATATTTCACCCAGCAGTCTTGATTCTAGCTTGTGCTTCATCCAGCCCAGCATTTCACATGATGTTCTCTGCATATAAGTTAAATAAGCAGGGTGACAATATACAGCCGTGATGTACTTCTTTCACAATTTGGAACCAGTCTGTTGTTCCATGTCCAGTTCTAACTGTTGCTTCTTGACCTGCATACAGATTTCTCAGGTGGCAGGTAAGATGGTCTGGTATTCTCAACTCTTTAAGAATTTTCTCCAGTTTGTTGTGATCCACAAAGTCAAAGGCTTTGGTGTAGCCAATAAAGCAGAAGTAGATATTTTTCTGGTACTCTCTTGCTTTTTTGATGATGTTGGCAATTTGATCTCTGGTTGCTCTACCTTTTCTAAATCTAGCTTGAACATCTGGAAGTTCACGGTTCTTTGCTAGTGTGTGAGATGAGTGCAATCATGTGATAGTTTAAACATTCTTTGGCCTTGCTTTTCTTTGGGATTGGAATGAAAACTGACCTTTTCCAGTCCTATGGCCACCTATGAGTTTTCCAAATTTGCTGGCATATTGAGTGCAGCACTTTCACACCATCATCTTTTAGGATTCAAAATAGCTCAACTGGCATTCCAGTTAGCTAGTCACCTCCACTAGCTCTGTTGATAGTCATGTGTCCTAAGGCTCTCTTGACTTCACATTCCAGGATGTGTGACTGTAGGTGAGTGATCAATCCATCATGATTATCTGGGTCATGAAGATCTTTTTTGTATAGTTCTGTGTATTCTTGTCACCTCTTAATATCTTCTGCTTCTGTTAGGTCTATACCATTTCTGTCCTTTATTGTGCCCATCTTTACATGAAATGTTCCCTTGGTATCTCTAATTTTCTTGAAGAGATCTCTAATCTTTCCCATTCTATTTTTTCCCCCTGTTTCTTTCCATTGATCACTGAGCTCCTCAACCTGCAACAAACTGTCTTTTTTAAAGGATATTTTTGTAGACTACAAACAAATGTGTGTGTTGTGTGTGTGTGTGTGTGCGTGCACTTATACATAAATGTAAAACTTAGAGATTTTCACCATTTGTGTTTCTGTACACCGGGCAGTGGTGGACTTTGCACAGCCTTTGGAAGAACATTCAATCCTATACTTCTCCTATTCTTTAGAACCTTAATGTTTCTCCAGACTCTAATATGAACAGGGATCACCCAGCAAATGCCTCCTGTTAAGCCATTTAGTTAAAATGCAAAGTCTAATGAAATGGTACTGAGATACAGGCTGGGCTTCTGAATTTTGAACAGGTCTGGATGTTGCTGATGCTGCTGGTCCATGGACCATGCTTCCAGTAGTGAGGCTTAGAAAAGTGTTCTCAAGGTGTGATCTCTGGACCAGCAGCAACAGCATCACCTAAGAATTTGTTAGAAATGCAATTTGTCAGGTCATGCCTCACAATCAGAGGCATAAATCAGAAATTCTGGGAAAGGAGACCTGCAATCTGTTTTATTATTTATATTTTAATTGAAGGACACTTGCTTTACAGGATTTTGTTGTTTTCTGTCAAACATCAACATGAATCAGCCATAGGTATACATATGTCCCCTCCCTCTTGAACCTCCCTCCCATCTCCCTCCCCATCCCACCCCTCTAGATTGATACAGAGCCCCTGTTTGATTTCCTTGAGTCATACAGCAAATTTCCATTGGTTATCTATTTAACATATGGTAATGTAAGTTTCGATGCTACTCTCTCCATACATCTAACTCTCTCCTCCCCCCACCCCATGTCCATAAGTCTGCTCTCTATATCTGCTTCTCCATTGCTGCCCTGCAAACAAATTCATCAGTACCATCTTTCCAGATTCTACATATATGCATTAGTACATGATATTTATCTTTATCTTTCCGATTTACTTCACTCTGTATAATAGGCTCTAGGTTCATCCACCTCATTAAAACTGACTGAAATGAAGTCCTTTTTATGGCTGAGTAATATTTCATTGTGTCTATGTACCACAGCTTCTTTATCCATTCATCTGTCAATGGACATCTAGGTTGCTTCCATGTTCTAGCTACTGTAAGTAGTGCTGCAATGAACAATGGGATACATGCGTCTTTTTCAATTTTGGTTTCCTTGGGGTATATGCCTACGGGTGGAATTGCTGGGTCATATGGTGGTTTTATTCCTAGTTTTTTAAACAGTCTCCATACCATCTTCCACAGTGGTTATATCCATTTACATTCCCACCAACAGTGCAAGAGGGTTCCCTTTTCTCCACACCCTCTCCAGCATTTATTGTTTGTAGACTTTTTGATGATGGCCATTCTGACCTGTGTGAGGTGATATCTCATTGTGGTTTTGATTTGCATTTCTCTAATAATAAGTGATGCTGAGCATCTTTTCATGTGCTCACTAGCCATCTGTATGTCTTCTTTGGAGAAATGTCTGTTTAGGTTTTTTTCCCACTTTTTGATTGGGTTGTTTGTTTTTCTGGTATTGAGTTGTACGAGCTGCTTGTATATTAATCCTTTGTCAGTTGTTTCATTTGTTATTATTTTCTCCCATTCTGAGTGTTGTCTTTTCACTTTGTTTCTAGTTTCTTTTGCTGTGCAAAAGCTTTTAAGTTTAATTAGGTCCCTTTTGTTTATTTTTGTTTTTATTTCTATTGTTCTAAGAGGTGGGTCATAGAGGATCTTGCTTTTATTTATGTCATCAAGTGTTCTGTCTATGTTTTCCTCTAAGACATTTATAGTTTCTGGTCTTACACTTAGGTCTTTAATCCATTTTTAATCCTTGTGTATGGTGTTAGGAATTGTTTTAATTTCATTCTTTTACATGTAGCTGTCTAGTTTTCCTAGCGCCACTTATTGAAGAGGCTAACTTTGCCTCATTGTATATTCTTGTCTCCTTTGTCAAAAATAAGGTAGCCATAGGTACATGGGTTTATTTCTGGGCTTTCTATTTGTTCCATTGGTCTATATTTCTATTTTTGTGCTAGTACCACACTGTCTTGATGACTGTAGCTTTGTAGTATAATTTGAAGTCAGGAAGTTTGATTACTCCAGCTCCATTCTTCCTTCTCAAGACTGTTTTGGCTATTCGGGGTCTTTTGTGTTTCCATATGAACTGTGAAATTTTTGTTCTAGTTCTGTGAAAAATGCTACTGGTAATTTGATAGGGATTGCATTGAATCTGTAGGTTGCATTTGGTAGTATTCACAATATTGATTCTTCCTACCCAGGAACATGGAATATCTCTCCATCTGTTTGTGTCATCTTTGATTTCTTTCATCAGCGTCTTATAATTTTATGTATACAGTTCTTTTGTCTCCTTAAGTAGGTTTATTCTTAGATATTGTATTCTTTTTGTTGCAATGGTGAGTGGGATTGATTCCTTAATTTCTCTTTCTAATTTTTCATTGTCAGTATATAGGAGTGCAAGTGATTTCCGTGTATTGATTTTGTATCCTCCAACTTAGCTAAATTCACTGCTTAGCTCTAATAATTTTCTAATAGTATCTTTAGGGTTTTCTATGTATGGTATCATGTTATTTGCAAACAGTGAGAGCTTTACTTCTTTTCCCATCTGGATTACTTTTATTTCTTTTTCTTCTCTGATTGCCATAGCTAGGACTTCCAAAACTATGTTGAATAATAGTGGTGAGAGTGGACACCCTTGTCTTGTTCCTGATATTAGAGGGAATGCTTTCTGTTTTTTAACCATTGAGAATAATGTGAAACCTGGGTTTTAATAAGTTCTCCAGATGATTCTGCTGCTCATTGTAGTTTAAGAGCCTCTGGCTTATGATATCATCTTTCAAAATATTTCTTCCACACAAAGTTATTGCATAGAAGATGTTGAATGTCGTGGCAAAAACTTACTCTGAACAACATAAAACCAAACTACGCCTGATAGTCAACCACTAAGCTACAATATGGAATAAAGGTAATTTGCAACTTTCATTTTCTCTCCTTAGAGAACTGATACATTAATACTGGCTATGCTCTAATGTCATGAAAATAGATGAGCATATTCTGGAATATCTCACTCAACACAAACAAGTTTTATAGTAGACCCTTGAATAATGTGGGGATTAGAGGCACCAACCCTATGCATGGTTGAAAATCTGCCTATAACTTATAGTCAGCCTCTGAATCTGCTGTTTTGCATCCATGGATTCAACTTGGTACAGACTGTGTGGCCCTGCAGTATTTACTATTGAAAAAATTCCACATGTAAATGGACCCATGCAGCTCAAACCTGTGTTGTTCAACTTAACTGTAAAAGGTATGTAAGTAACAGAGTATTCAGAGAATCCAAGAAGCCTTTTTCCAACCATGGGGTATGATGGCAGCCAAGACATAGAAAAATGCCTCCTCATGACCATCATCTTGTAGAGAATGTAGACATAAATAATGTTAGGTGACATATATAATTTATGCACATACACCACATATGGTTGGTCCTGAGTCAGAAGCAGGTGGGTGAGAAAGACAAATTCTCAGTCCTTGGCCATGTGCTGACTGTTCTGATCCAATTGCTCCAGAGGTGGTGGTGTGGCTTCCTGGAGGGATTACTGCAGCACCTGGGGCTTGTGCTCCCTGGGCCACTGCTACAGAGGTTTGAGGTCAGAGTTCTACTGTCTCCTATGGTGTCTCTGAGTGAGTGAGTGAAGTCGCTCAGTCGTGTCGACTCTTTGTGACCCCGTGGACTGTAGCCCACCAGGCTCCTCCATCCGTGGGATTCTCCAGGCAAGAATACTGGAGTGGGTTGCCATTTCCTTCTCCAGGGGATCTTCCCAACCCAGGGATCGAACCCATGTCTCCCTCATTGCAGGCAGACGCTTTAACCTCTGAGCCAGCAGGGAAGCCCTGTGGTCTCTCTCGTGTCCTTTTATACATTCAGCCTCTCTCTCTGAGGGAAATGGAGAGCCGTCATAGGATTTTGTGCCCTACAATGAAGGGTTCGGTGAAGGGAATTTGGTAATTTAATTTATACATTAAAATGGTCACTCTGGCTGTTATTTGAAGACTAGATGGTAGGGTGGTAAGGATGAAAGGCGAACCTGCTCTGATATTATTAAAAGAACCCAGGAAGATGTGATTCTTACTGGTATCAGAGTGTGAAGAATATACAAAGAGGTTGATCTGACCAACTCTTAGGGTTTGTGGAACAAGCAGCACAAGGAAGCAAGTAAGAGGTGAGGAAGGAGAGGGTATGAACCACCAGGTGAATATCATTATTTTCCCCTAAATTTAAGCAGGTAAAGATGGTATTGACAAGGGAGGGGGTGAACGAAGTGAATGGGTAACTCAATGTACATTTTTTTAAGCATATAGTTCTTTGATGCTGCTGTAAAAGTTGTTAAAAAATATCTAGGGTAAATTATGTTTCTGAGTTTCATTGAGGGATATCACATCTGTCTAGACTAACAGAAGCCTGCATAAAATGGCCAGGCCCATGCTCCAGTTACTGATTTCAGCAAGATTAAAAATAAAGAGAAAAAAAAAAAAAAACACAGCAATAGGTATTTGAAGAACAGAGGATTTTATGTTCTCTTTGATGATGACCCATTAAAATATTTTGCCCATGGTTTCTCATGGACTTAATTAGCAAATTCTTTTATTCTCCAAAGAAATAGGACATAAGATGCAAGGGTACTTTTATTGGTTTTCTTGTCAAGGTTTTGGGATCCAACTTAGATGAGAAGTTTTAATTGTATTGTCAGCAGGCGTTAAAGTGCATCTTAAGCTGAAATGTATTTGCTGTCATGAATATAAATATTGTAAACAAATAAATACTCAGTATAAAATTGTCTGGGTTCCTTCAGCTAGAGGATTGTAGGAGAACAGTTTCAAAGGAGTTGCAAATGGCCAACACAGAGAGGGTTTATTAGGAAGTAACAATATCCAGAAGACTTTTTAATGTATGTTTTACAATTTCTATAGAAATAAAAATATGAAGGAAATAAGAATGAACACATTGACATAACTACCAGTGGCACAATTTTGTAAAAATAGGTTTTCATTCTAATGTATCCATTTTTTGTTAAAGAAATCGACCTAGAGATAGCGATAGGTAGATTTATGACTGCTGACATATCCATAAAGTTCTTAGAACAGTGCCTAGACATAGAAGCCTTTTGTATTATTTTGGCCCTATATTATAAAATTATGTGCACACTATGTTTATCTTTGGTATTTCTTTTAGAGAACTAACTCTTCATTGTTGTTTAGTCTAATATAGCATTAATACGTTTCTCTTGCCAGAATTAAGATGAAGAACTCAATTTACTCTTTGACTGTCTTGTATGTTTAATCTTTTTGTGGCAGAGTATGTGTGTGGTATTTTTAAGTTTTATGGGAATGATATCTTTCTTTTAGACACAAATCCATAAAAATAAAGTAATATTTTTGTATTAGCTGACCCTTTGCAGGAGCACATCCACATTTCAATATGAGTGGCAAACTGGATAAATGAGAAGATGCAATTTTCAGCCAACTCAGATGTAACTATAGATGCCTCTTGAGAGTCCCTTGGACTGCAAAGTGATCAAACCTTTTCCTTTAGTCAATACTAAAGGAAATCCATCCTAAATATTCAATGGAAGGACTGATGCTGAAGCTGAATCTCCAATAATTTGGCCACCTGATGCAAAGAACTGACTCGTTAGAAAAGACCCTGATGCTGGGAAAGATGGAAGGGAGAAAGGGACAACAGAGGATGAGATGTTGGATGGCATCACTAACTCAATGGACATGAGTTGAGCAAGGTCTGGGAGTTGGTGATGGACGGGGAAGCCTGGTGTGCTGCAGTAGCAAAGAGTCGGACATGACTGAGCAACTGAACTGAACTCATAGATGCCTCATTTTTAACCACCCCCATGCAATCCATTGCAATAAATATACTTTTTAATGCAAAAATTAGTTGATTTTCAGGGGACTTTGATGCTGATGGACTTTAAGTGATTGAATTTATTCAAATCCACAAATATCCATTTGCCCAGAAGTTGAATGAAAATTTCACATTCATGTTCACACATGAATACCCACATAATTTGTCTTATCTTTTAGCTCCTTTCAGTTATCTAAAGAATTGCATTAGCCATTTTTCCCCTTGAAAAAACCCATGATTTTGGTGACCTCTGGACTTAGGCTTTCATCAGTGTTAAATATGAAGAGTGGGAAATTTTGTAAAAGTAATTATATGAAAATATTCATGAATACCTAGAAACGTGTTAAAAACCCAGTGGCCTAAAATTTGAGTATATATTGCATACCTACTGTAAACTTAATGATAAAGGTAAAGTCAGGGCTAAGCTAAGGATTACTGAGTAGGAGAGAAATATAAAACATGTTGGTTACCTACAAATTGTTTATCATTTAGTTGATAAGAAAGTGCATCATGGGGACTTCCCTGGTATTCCAGTTAAGAGTCTGCTTTGCAATGCAGGAGATCTGGGTATGATCCCTGGTCAGGGAACTAAGATCCCACATGCTGTGGAAGGCCCAGTGCAGCCAAATAAACAACTACATATTGTTAAAAAAATAAAGTACATCATGAAACAAATAAGATATATACAGACACAAATTAAAGGATGCTATAACTAAAGAAAGTAAAAGTATAACTAAAGAAACTAAAAAGTATAATTGAAGAAAGTATAACTAGAGAAACTAAAGAAAGTATAACTAAAGAAACAGCTTCCCTGGTAGCTCAGTTGGTAAAGAATCCTCTTGCAATGCAGGAGGCCCCAGTTCAATTCCTGGGTTGGGAAGATCTGCTGAAGAAGGGATTGGCTTACCCACTCCAATATTCTTGGGCTTTCCTTGTGGCTTAGCTGGTAAAGAATCCATCTGCAATGTGGGAGACCTGGGTTCGATCCCTGGGTTGGGAAAATCTCCTGGAGAAGGGAAAGGCTACCCACTCCAGTGTTCTGACCTGAAGAATTCCATGGACTGCATAGTCCATGGGGTCACAAAGAGTTGGACACAACTGAGCGACTTTCACTTCACTTCATAACTACAGAAATATTGATATAAATAATTAGATATGTGGTATATTTAAAAAGCATTAATTGAATAATAAGCTGTCAATAAATGCTTTGTACATAAAAATCTCAGGAGGAGAGTACTTGTGAAACTTCAAGGAAGATGCCATTAGGAGGTGGATTTGAAGAATGGAGAGAGTATTAATAAATCCAGAGATGACAGAGAGAATTCTCTGAGGGAAAGAGCAGGAGCAAATCCAGACATGTCATCGTGGGGGATTCCTGGAGCTGAGCAGGGGAGAGACAGTGACAGTCAGTGTCCTGAATCAGATGGGGTTTCTGGAGGGAATAATAAGAAAGAGTATTGATATTTAGTATGAAATGCTGACTCCTAGTCCAGAGAGCTTTAAAAGAAGTAGCTGCGCTTTCACTGAGTGCAGTAGACTATTGGGAGGTATTATAGACACTTGAATGGAACAATAATGTAAAAAACTTGTGTTTGAAGCTTAAACCAAGAGCAAAATGTAGGAGCAATTCAAGCAGGGAAAGGAGGACTATAGGAAACACGATTAGAACTGGAAACCAATGTATCTGTCAGCTATCTCCGAAGGGTCATCTTTATCCCCAGAGCAAACCGTAGACAGAATTGTCTTTCTAATGTTCAGCGAATTCCACTTCCTTTGGCATTCTGCCTCTCTTCCTAGTCCTTTGAACAATGAATTCAAATCTCTTGATAGAGATAAATTACATCTCAGCCCCTTATTAAAAAACTTGCAGACAGTATAGCTAAATGTTTTTTAAAGGTGAGCACTGCAAGTTATAGAACAGCAAACTTGGCATTGTTTGCAGGGAAAATATCAGAGTAAATGGTCGTATAGAGTGCTTAATGCAGA
This sequence comes from Budorcas taxicolor, assembly GCF_023091745.1. Taxonomy (NCBI): domain Eukaryota; kingdom Metazoa; phylum Chordata; class Mammalia; order Artiodactyla; family Bovidae; genus Budorcas; species Budorcas taxicolor. The sequence goes on along the minus strand of NC_068933.1, from coordinate 20,654,686 downwards.
AGAAGTGCTCTTTAAGGGCCAACACGGGCCCATAAATATCAAGTCATGGGACAAACCTCATTGCCTCTTCTGGCACAGTTGTCACAGTCAAGAGGAAGAGGAACTAGATATACTGAACCCAGACTTCAGGGAGGCAGTTCACTTAGTGTACCTGGTGAGTTTTCAACACGAATAGCAGTTAGGATGAATGACAGTGTCTCCCCAGTTAGTCTCCGTCTTTGGATAAATATAACCTAGAGGGAGGTCTCTGGGAGTTTCTATAAAGTTCAGTCTTTGACTGTGCCCTAGTTTATGCATCAGTTACCAAAATTATCTCAACAGGTTTAGAGAACAGAGAGGATTGAAGCTGAATTTTAAGAGATATAATAGGGCACTTCCCTAGTGGTCCAGGGGTTAAGACTTTGCCTTCAAATGTAGGGGTTGCAGGGGGGATCCCTGGTCTAGGAGCTAGGATCCTGCATGCCCCGTGGCAAAAAAATCCAAAACATAAAACAGAAGCAATACTGAAACAAACTTAATAAAGACTTTTTAAAAATGGTCCATATAAAAAGATCTTTAGGAAAAAAAGAGGCATAAAGCAAAGTTCCATTCTGTGATATGGGCTGACCATCACTCAAGTACAGGCTGGGAATACTTGAATTATGAGACTATCATGGAAAAGGTCACCATATACTAAACTATTGTCCTGAGAACAAATCCTCAATTTATGTCATCCAATATACTTACTGTTCTCACAGTGAATATTCAGATTCTAAATTCAGAAGGGAGATACTATGGGACAAGCTAGACCTGGGGAGCATCCTGGCATAGGTAAGCTACCAGTAGTCACCACTGAAAGGGCTGGCTCTTCCATTCCAAGGGTGATTTTCCTCAAAGAGTTCACTCAGTACAACTCTTTTAGGTGAAGGATTTTATCTACATTTTAACCTCTCATGCCTGAAAAATGACATACATATTCACGCACTTGCAATTCCCAGTAACTAAAAGCCCTCACTGAACAGCTGCATGTTTTGATGCTCAGCATGTAATTCAGTGCCATTCAAATGACACACAAGTAATTTATGACCGTAGTTGAGAGTTTGTGCTTCTAGCAGAATTGGAGCTGTACAGTACCTAGCAGCACTAGCTGTCTAATGTTAGACATTAAAAAATTAAAAGGAAAGGAAAAATTAAATGAAAGGAAAAGGAAAGATTAAAAATTTTTATTTCTCTTTTTGCTACTCCAAAATGTTCTACTCTTTTATTTTGTTGGAGAATAAAATCTAAGGAGTGAAAGCCAGAACCTGAAATTACTAGTCATTTGGAACTTGTTGTTATAAGAAACATATTAACTCCAGTGATAATTTCCATATAATCTTGTTATTATCTGAGAGCGACCCGCAGTTGCTACAGACTACTGCTGTTAATGAAGGCACCTATGGAGTTTCTCTCTTTTAAAAACTCAGTCAGTCTTTTCTTTGTTTGTTATTTGGAAGCATGACGTAGTGGAATAAGCGCAACTGTGAAAACATGAGTCAGGATTTGGGTTGTTCATAGTTTCGGGTGATTGTCTCACCTACTTTTTCTACCACATTAGCACTTCGGCTTCTGCACAGCCAGAGAATAAATAGGGCAAGTCTTGAACTGTACATGCTCACAGATAACAAGATGATACATTTGGCAAACATATAAAATGAGCTGAAAGATAATTCAAGCAGAAAATATGCCCCTTTTATATTTCAAATGGCTTGTAGGTAATTAGTCAACTGAGTCCTGTCACGTGTAAAAAACATTTTATTAAGCATGACTAAATACCTATGCTCACAAAACATAAATACAGACTAAAATAGAGAAAATGAATGTTATGAAAAATCGTGTCTGTTTTTATGTCATCAAGAAACGTTCTTTATTTTTCAGCTTATCGATACAGGTTCATATTTGTGGGTAAATCACTCTCATCTATTTTATTTGAATGTGGTATCATATTTTTTGAAGTCGTGATAAGATAAATTTTCTATTCACTTACTAAACATTTACTGAATCCCTTCTGTTGGTACTGTTTATGAATAATAACAATGCCCATTATTTTACATATACTTTCTAAATTTCAGACCCTGGCTAAGTACTTTATATAGATTGCCTCATCTATTTCATACAAGAGTCTCTATGAGGAAAGTATTATCTGCATTTTACTGATGGAGAAACGGAAGCTGAGAGAGGTGAAATAACTTGCTTAACATTTCATAGCTAAAGGGCTGTGATAATAGACTTTTGGTTCAGTTCTCTCAGAGACCAAAGCTGTGGTTTCTAACCCCAACACTATACGTTCTTCTATTAATTGTCCTGATAGGTATGTGTGTGTGTATAAAATACGTGTGTATATGTTTTGAGATAATCAAGTTCATGTAGAACACATGTATACTATTCCCCCACAAAGGAAAATGTTACTATTTTAAATTAAGAATAGAAGTAAATAATATTTGTTTTTTCTCACTTACATATCAAATGTTAAACTTTAAAAAATGTATTTACCAAAATCATAATTATTTTAAAGTATTATAAGAAACTGTTCATTTATTTATTTGAAAATGTTGACTAACAATAATGTATAGCCTTAATCCCATTTCTTTAAAAGCACAGTATATAAGCAAACAAGGAAAATGGCAAGCTTTCAACTGGTTGTAGTGAACAGGCTACAGAGAGAGAATCCTAATATTAATAGATGTAGGTGTTTAATACAGGAGAGCAATGTTCTATCTTGAAGACATGTTTTACTTCTAGCATTTTTGCTTTAGCATTTTCTCTGAATATCTTTATGACACCCTTCAGAAATGAAAAAAAATTTGGTCCTCTAGCTGGATTTCTCATTTCCTAGATCACTGGTTCTTAAAGTGTGGTCCCGGGCGTGATCAGCTGCAGCCTCGTCTGTGAAGTTGTCAGACTTGTGGGTTCTCAAACTCCACCTCACACCTAATGAATATGAAATTTTTAGATGGGACCCAGCAATCTGTGTTTCATCAAAGCGTCCAAGTGATTCTAAATCACTTTTAAATACTTTAAAATAATTGTGATTTTGGTAAATATATATTTTTTAAAGTTTAACATTTGACATGTAGAGTGTTGAGAAAAAACAAATGTTATTTACTTCAATCAGAATTTAAAATAGCAACATTTTCCTCTGTAGGGGATTACTATACATGTGTTCTACATGCATTTTATTATCTCAAAACATATACACACATATTTTACACACACACACACACACACACACACACACCCCTATCAGGACAATTAATACAAGAAAGCAGAGTGTTTGGGTTAGAAACCACAGCTTTGGTCTCTGAGAGAACTGAACCAGAAGCGCACTATCATAGCCCTTTAGCTTGTTACTGTGTGAGAATCACTGTCTTACATAAATAGCAAAGTCTTGAATAGAAGGAACATATTAAACAGGAAAGGGCTTCCCAGGTGGTGGGGTGGTAAAGAATCCGCCTGCCAATGCAGGAGGCACAAATTCGATCCCTGGGCTGGGGAGATCCCATGGAGGAAGAAATGGCAACCCTCTCCAGTACTCTTGCCTGGAGACTCCCATGGACAGAGGAGCCTGGAGGGCTATAGTCCACGGGGTCAGAAAGAGTCAGACCTGACTGAACATGCACATGGACACACACACACACACACCAAACAGGAAACTTTATGCTACTTTCCAACAGCACAAACTGTTTAACTGATGCTGGACACATAAAAATACATGGTCTTATTTTTCCCTATTCCTTCAAGTTTTGTGTTGGCTCTTTGCATTTCTAACAGTGGTTACCTCCTCAGTATGTGGGAGACAGCTTCTGTCAGCCCTGCTGGATTCTGGGGCTATCATAGACCTGCCATGGACACATCTGCTCTCTGCTCCTTGCTCCTTCATGTGGAAGGATTCTTAAGCTAATATGACTTTTCTGGATCCTAAAACACATCAGTTAGAGTGTTGCGAGCTTCTCTCTTGTTTTCCTAAAGTTGGTGTGAAGGCTCAAGTTTTGGCTTCTCCCTGGCCTACAGATTACAAAATCTGCTCACCCTCTATGTGAGCTCTATGTGGCCATCTGACAAAGCCCGCTGTCACTGCCACTGCTGAGAGCAGGCACAGGGAGCTGGCCTGAGCAAGGGCGTGTGTTTGAGGCCCGGGGACCTCTGAGAGTGCCTGGGAGCCAGGTGGGCTGGTCCACGTGGGCTGACCCACTGTTGCCTCACTCCTAGCAGCTTAAAGGTGGACTTCTTCATGGACGCTGTGATGCAGCTAGTAGGACCCATGTCCCTTTAAATCCTCTTCGAGTCCTTTCTGCAGCTCTCCCAGCCTGTCCTGACCCCCAGTCACGTCAGTCACAATTCAATACTCTGGTTGTGGTGAGTGAGAAACGAGTGTCTCTGACTGCGTCCAGTATAGCTGGAGTAGGCAGCCTCCATCTCATCGATTCTTTCTCTAAGCTTTCCTCATTTTCATAGCGTGGTCAGAATTTTGAGTCAGTCTTACTTATTCATTATGGTAGATTCTTCCAGATAAAAGATACCATTGTGTATTTGAAGCATATGCTTTATACAAATCTGAATTTACAGAATTCTTAGGCAAATATCTAGAGTATAAAAGAAATCTTTGATGAAGTGAGATTTCACCAATATAAACTGTTTGGAACACCTCTATTATTTAGAGAGGGTAATAACTCCTATGTAAATGCTTCTATTATTTAGAGAGAATTAACAATCAGATCTGAAATAACAGTGAAGAAATCAGGTTTTTAATCCTACAGCCAAATCAAACTGATACTGGAAAGTTCAACTCATTAAAGAATAACCATCCCCATGTCATTGGTATATGTGCAGTAAATAACCATAATCTATTACAAACTTTTTCTGTGCAGTGTTACTGTCCTGGTTTCCATTAAGGGACAGTATGACACCACCCTTATGGCAGAAAGTGAAGAAGAATTAAAGAGCCTCTTGATGACAGTGAAAGAGAAGAGTGAAAAAGTTGGTTTAAAGCTCAACATTCAGAAAACTAAGATCATGGCATCCAGTCCCATCACTTCATGGCAAATAGATGGGGAAACAGTAGAAACAGTGACAGACTTTATTTTGGGGGGCTCCAAAATCACTGCTGATGGTGACTGAAGCCATGAAATTAAAAGATGCTTACTCCTTGGAAGGAAAGTTATGACCAGCTTAGATAGCATATTCAAAAGCAGAGACATTACTTTTGCCAACAAAGGTCTGTCTAGTCAAGGCTATGGTTTTTCCAGTAGTCATAAACGAATGTGAGAGTTGGACTATAAAGAAAGCTGAGCACTGAAGAATTGATGCTTTTGAACTGTGGAGTTGGAGAAGACTCTTGAGAGTCTCTTGGACTGCAAGGAGATACAACCAGTCCATCCTAAAGGAGATCAGTCCTGAGTGTTCATTGGAAGGACTGATTTTGAAGCTGAAACTCCAATACTTTAGCCACCTGATGTGAAGAGCTGACTCATTTGAAAAGACCGTGATGCTGGGAAAGATTAAAGGCAGGAGAAGAAGCAGAACAACAAAAGATGAAGTGGTTGGATGGCATCACCGACTCAATGGACACGAGTTTGAGTAAACTCCAGGAGTTGGTGATGGACAGGGAGACCATGGGGTCACAAAGAGTTGGACACGACTGAATGACTGAATTTATAATCTAGAGTTGAATGTGATGCCTGTCTTATATTGGGTCAGCATTAAGGAAAAGTAAATATAAAAAGCAACATTTTGTAAAGTTATAATTTTGGTTCTCAAAGAATTAATAGAGCAAGAAAAAGGTTTTAGACTCCAACTCGTGTTACCCTTGTCTTTTAGAAGGAGGAGAAAAATGAGGTTCAATAGTGCATGGTGGCCCTAAGTCATGGCAGAGCCAAATTGAGAATGGCTCTGTTGTTTCACAGATCTAAATTAATCACAGAAGCTGATGATATCTAGTTACTATTAGTGTTAAACTATTACTTGATACATGGATCACCCCACAGTCTCCTTAGTCAGCTACTTTACAAATATCTGTTGATACACAGAGTGCACACACTTAACACTCAGCATGTTCTCTAAAGAAGGTGAATCCATCAGCAAGGTGTGAGTATCAACTAGTAGCCTTCGTATGTACAGTCTTTATGGAGCAGGAAATAGTAACCCACTTGAGTATTCTCGCCTGGAAAATCCCATGGACAGAGGAGCCTGGTGGGCTATAGTCCATGGAGTTGCCAAGAGTCGGACATGACTGAGTAACTGACTATGTACAGTCTTTGTTCTGGGGCTCTTCAAAAAAATCTATGTAGATGATCACTATTTCATATATTTCCTATGTAATTATCATAGAATTAAGCCAATTCGTTAATTATCCCAAGGTGTAGCATTTCTTGCCTATCTTGAGTTGGAATGAAAAATTTTAGTGCCTGTTGGTGACATCCATTTGGTATCATCTCTACCCTACTTAACTACAGGTTTGACTCTTACTATATGAACTAGAAACTTGAGACAAAAGTCAACCTCTTTGCAATTTATTCACTTGAAGTTTCAAGGCTCATATTCACTAGACTTTGAACTCAGCTCTTACCAAATCCTATGGCCAGACTATTATGTCCTCTCGGGCACTCCTTATAGCTACTGCCAGAAATTATAGACAGTACGAAGGGAGCAGAGTAAAGACAATGATAATTCCATTGATTCATTCACTCATATCACATTTATTGCATACTTATTATGTTTAGTCTGGCAACAAGGTTCCAGGATACTCAAGCACCCAAAAAGCACAGTCTTTATTCTTAAAGAAATTAACATTGACTATAAAGGGAAGACACACATGCAAATATGTGCCTTGAAGTCTTACCAGTTCTGTGAGAGAGACACACATCAAGTTTACAAGGCTGAAAGAACCTCTGATGTATCATTTGCCTAATTGTTTTGTTGTTAAGGGCTTCCCTGGTGGTTCAGACGATAAAGAATCTGCCTGCAATACTAAAGCCCTAGCTATTTTCCTTAAGTTCACTGTTTTTAATGTATAATGATTCTGATGAAGTGATTCATAGTAATCAATTAATGATTGTTGAAGAGTAACTCTTCAAAAAGTTTCAACACAAATAATTTTTTTGCCTGGGAAAATTCATATACAGACTCAAACACATTAAAATGAAAATTTGTCCCCATTTTAGCTGCTAAGGAAATGTCATCAGTGTGATATTTTCCACTTCACAGTATATTTCTAGGTCCAGGTATGCTGGCTTGTGAACTGAGCTCAGAGTTACAGTGCATGAAACATGATGCATGACTCTGATTAGTTTAAAAAGAGTTCATGTACCTTGTGAAAAAGTTTTAGGGATCGCTTAAGAATGTATTTCTGGAAGATTACATTTTTGGCAGCAGTGGGCATTTGGAATTTATGGAGTCACTCTGGATCACTGGGATTATTTGGAGCTCTAACAGGATTTGATTGGTCACACCTCAACCATAATCATTCTTCATCTTCCAAAGAGCAAATACATGACATGTGAAAACCCTCTATATTTTAAAAATATTATCTGCTTTTTCAGTATGTTCTTTCCTGAAAATACAAAAATAGAAAAATAAGGATCTTCTAGCTTTGTAATTGTGTAGAGGAGATAAATATGATGGTGCTGTTTAGAGAACACTGCTCATTCATGTGGGGTAGGGAGGGGTGTCCTGCTGCTCTCAAGAGCAAATGACCCCAGGTCTGGATTTTCATCTGAGCCATTTTCTCCCACTCATAAGGTGAAGTGTTCTGTGGAGATAAGTGAAGACCACTCAAATGAGAACAAGCAGGGACTATGTATTCCGAGATTGCTGTAGCACAGTAGTCAGCCATCATCACTTGCATTTGGCAGAGATTCAAAGGCAGGCAGAGGGGTGAGAAAGCTGTCTCATGCAAACAGGGAAGGCTTTGGCTACCCTCCCACTGAAAGCTGTTGACCTAGGGAAGCTGGAGATGGGCTAAATAGAAAGGATACATCTTCTGTGATTGGCTGGGGAACTAGCTGGCTTTCTCTGGTTGGACCTGAGTAGGAATAGTAATTAAAAATAGAAAAGTCCAAGTCTTTGATTAAGTCTTGACCATTCTGAGCTGATGGCTGCAGAGATTGTGATGAGAGTTCTGTTGTTATTATGATATATCCAGCTTCTCCCTTTTAATTCCTCCCCACACTTCTGACATTCCTCACACTCGTGTCTCTTCCTGAAATACCCTGCATACATCTCTCTATATAAATCATAACTGATGGAACACCACTGGGCTTTGGGGCAAGCATTTGGAATATAAGCATGAGATCTTGTGTAAAGTACTTAATTCTTTCTTAAATAAGACTGAAACACTGTTTATGGAAGGACAATGTTTACTTAAGACATATTAGAAAAACATCAAATTATATACTACCAAACTCTGGTGTGGTCCAAGATATGCATGGATATTCTATTTTTAAAAAGGAGAGGAGAGGGAATTTTACGAGTAAGCTTGATGATCACTGGGTGTAAGTTTGAAGCAGTCTGGATGGGGTAGATTGAGAGGGATTCAATTAATAGTGCTAAGAGTTTAAGCTGGATTTTGTTGTGTGATACTAAGATAGATGACATTTTCCCCATTGATCTCATTGATTATTGCACAGATTAAAAAAAAACTTGTTTCTAGGTTAATGTGAGTAAAAAATGGCTTCAGAAAACTAGAACAGCTCAAGAAAATTCCTCAGAGAAGCAATGATAAAAGAAAGAAAAAATTAAGACCTATGTTACTGAACATACGAAAAAAAAAAAAAAGGTCTGTTTACCCTCCTTGTTTCCAGTATCTAATAGATGATGAATTACCTTAACCAAGAAATGAATGAAGAAACTATGACAAAAGCTAATTGTTAACATCAAATAAATTCATCTATAAGATTCAAATAAATGAATTTTGTTTGAATATTCATTATGGTTGCATAACAGAATGCATATCTCAAACCTTTTTGATCTAGAAATGGTATAGATTAAGAAAATGAGATGGTGAGGAGAGAAAATAAGAATCAATACATACAAATTTATTAATCTTTTACAACTAAAATGAGGACTATATTAAAGTTACATCTCTAGATTTTAGACTTGTAATTGTTACTATGGTTTCACCGTTGTAGCACTTAAAACATATTTTTTTATGCTCAGATTTTGCTAATGTGTACATTTGATTTTTAGGCTTAGTTCATCCATAATCCAGAATGTCCCTCATAAGTTTTACCAGTAAACTTAGTCATTTGCCTCGGGACCCATCATACCCTGATTCTCACCCATACCTGATCTGGGTAATTCAGATGATGAGACTTGGGACTGAGTCGATGACATCGATAAAGTTTAGATATGAATTGATGTTGGAATGATGACGTTTTCAAGATGTTGGAGTAGGGTAAATGTATTTTGCATGTGGAAAAAACACATATTTGGGTGGGGAGTTCAGTTCAGTTCAGTTCAGTCGCTCAGTCATGTCTGACTCTTTGCGACCCCATGAATCGCAGCACGCCAGGCCTCCTTGTCCATCACCAACTCCCGGAGGTCACTCAGACTCATGTCCATCGAGTCAGAGATGCCATCCAGCCATCTCATCCTCTGTCGTCCCCTTCTCCTACAGCCCCCAATCCCTCCCAGTATCAGAGTCTTTTCCAATGAGTCAAGTCTTCGCATGAGGTGGACAAAGTACTGGAGTTTCAGCTTTAGCATTGCATTCCCCCTAAAAGATACATTTAAGCCCTAGACCTCAGAACCTCAGTGTATGAATTGGTTTAGAAACTGGGTCTTTACAGAATTAATCAAGTTTAAATGAGGTCTTTAGGGTGTGCCCTAACTCCACGTGTTGTCCTGAAAAAAGGAGAACGTTTGGACACAATGGCAGACAGGTACTCCAGGAAAGATGATGTGAAGAGACACAGAAGACAGCCACCTAAAAGTCAAGGAGCCCTTGCAGCTACTAGGAACCAGACAGGAGGCCTGGAGCAGACCCTTTCCTGCTGCCTCCAGGGGGAGCTGGACCTCCTGACAGTTTTGAGATTTCTGGCCTCCAGAACCCTGAAGCAGTTCTGTTGCTCTAAGCCCCCTCGTTTGTGGATCTTTATTATGGAAGCCCTAATGGAAATGAATACAGATTTTGATACTATCTGAATCTACAGTTCAAAATCTGTAGTTGCCCATAGACTTTTAGACCTTTTAGTTAGTGTCATGGGTCTCTTTACCATTTAACAAGATGCTATTTCACTTTGAGGTACTGACTAGATTTCCCTCCCACCCAACCCCCGCCACCCAAATACTGCCCTTATAACTTTTCCAATGGCTGAAGTATGCTACGGAGCTTTTCTTTCATTAAAGAATAAACACTAGACATGTGGGAATTGTTTTTCTCACATCTTTCCTAGAGAAACTGAATTACACAGGCATGCATTTGAGTCGGGGACGACTGAGCGACTTCACTTTCACTTTTCACTTACATGCATTGGAGAAGGAAATGGCAACCCACTCCAGTGTTCTTGCCTGGAGAATCCGAGAGACAGTGGGCCCCCGTCTATGCGGTTGCACAGAGTCGGACATGACTGAAGTGACTTAGCAGCAGCAGCATTTACTACTGTGTTTTAGTCCAAAAAAAAAAAGAATAGGATGCTAGGAAAAAAGTATTTTCCTCAGAAAAATATTAGGAAAACAGCAGGCTATATATCTGACTTTTAAGTTTAATTGTGATAGCAGAGACAGGAAATCACTTGCCACCTATTCTGTTTTACCTTGTCACACTCCTTCTCATTGTTTAAAAATTAAAGACTCTTCTGTTTGACTTTGTAGGGCATGTTAAAAAGTTAAGGAGTTAAAAATCTTTTAGTTGACTTCTTAGAACATATTAGTATATTTACATGTATTTTCCTCCCACCACTTAAATGATCAAATTTTATTTCATTTCATAGTCCCAAGTATCTACATTTTATTGTCATATTTACTTCCTCTACTACTTGATTTACTTTAATATGTTCATTCTAGTTGTAAAAGATTTGTACATATTGACTCTTACTTTCTCTCTCTTCCCCATCCCATTTTTTAATCTACACTATTTCTAGATCCAAAAGGGTTGAGATGTGCATTCTATTACCCAATTGTAGTATCTACATTTATTTGAATCTTAGAGATGAATTTATTTAATGTTAACAATTAGCTTTTGTCTTAGTTTCTCCATCATTTCTTGGTTGATGTAGTTCACCATCTAATAGATTCTAGAAGCCAGGAGGGTACACAGACCCAACTTTTTTTGTTATGTTCAATAACATAGGTCTTACTTTCTTTTCATTCTTTTATCATTGTTTCTCTGCCTATGAGGAATTTTCTTGAGGAATACTTTGGAGCTATTCTCCTTTGTTTTCTAGCATTGACTGTTGTATTGAATAAGTCTGAGGATAGCAATACATTTTTTTAATTATTATTCAAGACTTTGATTTTAGCTGAGATTTGAAAAAGAATATCTTTTTAAAAATTTAAGTAAATTATTAAGATATTTATTGAAGTGAGTTTTCTCATTAGCCCTTTTTTTAGGGCACAATATGCTTTTCCAAACTGTACACTTAAGGCTTCTTTGTTTCCCCTGGAGAATTTTTTTGTATTATATATTTAAGCATATATTCTTTATTACTGTCCTTATTTCTTTTTGTCAGACTAGTTAGATATACATAGTATTTCATTTGTTTGTCTCCCAAATCTATATTTTTATTCTCTTAAATTCTTTATTAAATTCCATTTAATTTTGATGGAAAAAATCTTTCCTATTTTTCCTTCATGCTCCTTACTGTGTTAAGCAATGTCCATTATTCTTTAGTTGCTTCCAATTTCTCCCTTAGTTCTGTGATATTTTTCCCCTTTCTACTTCTTTTATGACATCTGCCAGACAAGCTTATATTTTATTTTTTTCCAGTGTGTTGTTAACACCTTACTTGAATTACAGCTTTTATTTTGGTACTCTTGCATCAGAGATATTAATTTTTTTGTGTGAGAAACATTTTATTACAATTTTTCATCTACTCGGGAAAAATGCAGAGAAGGCAATGGCAACCACTCCAGTACTCTTGCCTGAAAAATCCCATGGACGGAGGAGCCTGGTGGGCTGCAGACCATGGGGTCACTAGGAGTTGGACACAACTGAGTGACTTCATTTTCACTTTTCACTTTCATGCATTGGAGAAGGAAATGGCAACCCACTCCAGTGTTCTTGCCTGAAGAATCCCAGGGATGGGGGAGCCTGGTGGGCTGCCGTCTATGAGGTCGCACAGAGTCAGACACGACTGAAGCGACTTAGCAGGAACAGCAGGAGAAATGATTTTCTGGTGAATGTTCTTTGCCTGCTGTTCATTTTTGTTTTTCCAACCCTTGTCTTGTACAACCCTCTGTACAGCCCTCTGTAGTATCTTGGTTGACATCTTATTTGGGGTTCATTTTATTGTTCATCTTTGAATAAAATCTTTTCCTTTAGCTAAAGCATTATCAGAAGTTTGTATAAAAGAAGGGTCCAGGGTTGTGTTCCAGATTTGTGGGAATTTTATTCATGACCTGCTATTCCTTTTGTGTTACTTTTTTCCCAGTGAATAGAGATAGTCAAAGCTATGGTTGTTCATGGCATAAGTGTCTTTTCCTGCCTCTTGCCTCAACAACAGACTAGTGTGTTAAGTGTTAGTTGCTCAGGCATATCCGGCTCTTTGCAAGCCGTTGAACTGTAGCCCTCCAGGCTCCTCTGTCCAAGGAATTCTCTAGGCAAGAATACAAAAGTCGATTGCCATTCTCTTTATCAGGGGATCTTTTCTGACCCAGGGATTGAACTCGGGTCTCCTGCATTGCAGACGGATTCTTTACCATCTGAGCCACCAGGGACACTTCTTGAAAACGTGACTTGTCTAAAAAAGCCATTGTTTGTGCTCTGAAAATATCTTGCTAGCCTCCGCATGCTTGCCTATTATTATAAATAAAAGATTTGGTTGAACATCTCAGAGTGCGTTACTTACCTCTGAGACTTAACACTTTCATGCACTTGTAGGTACATGGGCTTCCCTAGTAGCTCAGTTGGTAAAGAATCTGCCTGCAATGCAGGAGACCTGGGTTCGATTCTTGGGTTGGAAAGATCCGCTGGAGATGGAACTGTCAACCCACTCCGGTATTCTTGCTTGGAGAACCCCCATGGACAGAGGAGCCTGGCAGTCTATAGTCCATGGGGTGGCAAGAGTCAGGACACAACTTAGCAACTAAACCACCACCACCAAAACCAGTGTATCTCTTTGATCATATAACCCTGGCTGGATTGTCAGTGGTTGGAAGCTATCTTAGCTGTTTAGCTGTTCAGAGTTTTAGACGATTCCTATTTTAATTGAAGTCCTGATTATAATGCCAAGATAGTTCAGTTTCCAGACTCAGCTATATATTAATGACCATGAATAACTTTCTTGTATCACTTGTCTTTAGATTTTTGAGTGATATATTTTTCTTGCCTCCATATTCAGACCCAAGCTTTGACCCATTTGCAGCTTCAGAAAGTTGACACATCATTCAATGGGAACCTTTACTTAACAAAATTCAGGGGAATAGAAGCGAAGAATGAAAGATCTTAGCAATCTGGTAGGAGATAAACTAAGTCTAGTAGTAAAGGGCAATGGCACCCTACTCCAGTACTCCTGCCTGGAAGATCCCATGGACGGAGGAGCCTGGTAGGCTGCAGTCCATGGGGTCGCAAAGAGTCGGACACGACTGAGCAACTTCACTTTCACTTTCACTTTTCACTTTCATGCATTGGAGAAGGAAATGGTAACCCACTCCAGTGTTCTTGCCTGGAGAACCTCAGGGACGGGGGAGCCTGGTGGGCTGCCGTCTATGGGGTTGCACAGAGTTGGACACGACTGAAGTGACTTAGCAGCAGCAGTAGTAAAGGGCTTAGAAATTTGATAGACAGAATTATTTGTAAATGAAAATACAGGGACTTGGTCCAGGGCTTCCCTGGTGGCTCAGACGGGAAAGCATCTGTCTGCAATGCAGGAGACCCCGGTTTGATCCCTAGGTTGGGAAGATCCACTGGAGAAGGAAATAGCAGCCCACTCTGGTATTCTTGCCTGGAAAATGCCATGGACGGCGGAGCCTGGTAGGCTGCTGTCCATGGGGTTGCAAAGAGTTGGACATGACTGAGCAACTTCACTTTCACTTTCCCTGTGGTCCAGTGGCTAAGACTTCATGCTTTCAATGCAGGTGGCCTGGGTTTGATCCTTGGTCAGGGAACTAGATCCCACATACTGCATCTAAGAGTTTGCACATCACAACAAAGATCAAAGATCCCATGTAAGCCAAGCACAGCCAAATAACTACTTTAAAAAATACAGTGTTATAAGGAAAATGTAAACACAGTGAAAGCAGGCAGCTATAAGAGGGCATGGAAGAAGAGAAAAGTAGAATAGGTTTCTAATTTTTAAGTCTCTTATGGTTATTTTTAATTTTTAATTAACTTTTAACTCAATAACTTTATAATCTGGGTTGAATTACAATCTGGAATTAAGGAATAGATCCAGCGGAAAAAGAATCAGAATAAATGTGATAATTTTCTCATGTTTATCCAGAGAAAATCCCATCATTTCCATGATTTTCAGTATTTGAAAGAAACAATAAAGGCTCTGTCTTTCTAAATTAATCATAAATCCACTGGATGCCATTGCTAAAGTGATAATTAAAAATGCACGTAGGTCCCTGAGCTTGGTTAATGATATAATTAACAAGTAAAGTTACTAATTTAATGGCAAATACAGTGGGCATATATGGATTAGGTTGAAGCAAAACTTTCTAGTCCACTGTTTTATTGAAAGTGGTTGCTAGAGGACATTTATTTTGTATGTTTCAAGATCCATTATTAACTGTGCTAGGAGTCCCTTTTGTCCAATTAAAATCTCTGTTTATATTTTTCATTAGCTGAAGTTGTTCCCTAGTTTGGCATTAATTATCACACCCATGTAGCCAGGATCTGAATTTATTGTCCATCTGCTCTTTAGCTGCTATAAATTGTAAAATTGTGTGGAACTATACCTTATTATTCAAAAAATTTAAAAATCCACTTATTTCAGTTTCTATATGTCCAGAGATATGGTTCCAAACTCAGTCTTCTATAGGTTGACTAGGCAGGGGATGGGATTACTCATTTCAACACAATTCATTGTAGTAATTAATGGATTTACATGGAAATACTCAGTAATAAATGCACTACCCGAGGTCCAAATCCTCCCTTTATTCTATTTGGATGTAAATTTTGTTCATGTAAGTTTTATTCTAATATGATCAGCCAAACTGAACTAAATTTTATATCTTTTAGGAAACTGTTGTTATGCTGATTATGATGCACAGAAATTAATCTTTACTCTGTTATGAGACAACACTGTTCTTTGGTGTGTAACTGCTTTTCATTTACTCCACTTGGAATGAATTCAGTTTACACATAAGCTATATACACCAAATCATCCAAGTTCAAGAAGCAAAGCTTACAAGAATAAATGGACAGCCCAGATTCTGAGTGGGAGCTGCATAGAACAGATAGAGCTTTCTCAGCCCCCATCAAAAATCACCTGATGTAGGTAAACACCAACCCAACTATATATATATATATATATATGTCATCTATTATGCACCAGACTTCGTACTGAATACTGAGGTTGCCAAAATGTCTTATTAGAGATGACTTTGCCCTGGAATATCTGAGGTATTCATAAGATGTGTCTTAAACTATTACTCAAATCTCCCATGCTGTCTAAAGTCTCAGGATATAATCCTGTCTTAAACACTACTCTGGCATTTGTGTTTAGTAAATAAACTTCTTTTGTTTATTGGGAAATAGAAGGAGCATCTAATTTCTAGTAAATCCATTAAGTATATCTTCTCAAATGTCTTCATCAATTTCAATGAATCTGTAAATTTATCATCTACCCAAACTATTTTATTGCTAAAGGAGCAATACTCTTTTTTTTTTTTTTTTTTCTTTTTCCCCAACATAGCAGACTCTTCCATGACAGGGATAAAACGGGGAAGACGGAATGAATCCAGCTGCTGTCTGACAAGGGGACAAGAGAGGAGAGAATTCGGAAGAATATCACATGCTTGTAGCTCAGAATTCTGTCACTTTTTCCCCTCCTCATTGATGCTGCTAAAATAAGAGATTATGGCCACATATTACTATATTGATAATCTCTATTATGTAAATGATTCCTAACTTTATAACCTCCAGTTGTCTACTGGTCCTAGGAAAGTCATTCTTTAAATCTGCGTATTAAGATAAGCTTGCCTCCCTCATCAGAAAGCCTGACAACACCAACTTCAGATTACCATCCTATGAATTTCAATAGAAGCGATACTGGCTCAGATATTTTAAAGCCTATTTATTCGAGAATCTCATTTTACTTTAAAGCAGTAACAGAGCCATATGAATACCTGCTACTATGAGAACTAGCCCTGGAGTGATCATGAGTGGTCTTAAAGAGATATAATACCTTGGCATTTCAAAATAACCAAAACCAATTCTTTTTAATGCAAGGGAAAACAGCAGATCAGAATATCTAATTTAGGAAATAGCAACAGTGCAACTAATTAAAATTCTCTTTTAATTTGAACTTATCCAGAAAGTTACTAGTAGTGCCAGAAGGGCATAATTTTGAATGACACCAACAAGGAAAAACCTGATGGTTAATGTATGAGGCAATTTTAAGTCCCTCAGATAATAGCTTCCTGTAATTTGGGTGGTAGCTCTAATTAGATGTAGGCTAAATATTGGGCTACTCTGTCTTGTTCCAACACCAGTTACCTGGTGACCTTGGGAAAGGTACTTGTGAAAGTGTGAAAATGAAAAGTGTTAGTCGCTCAGTCATGGCTGATGTTTTGCAACCCCATGGCTCTTCTGTCTATGGAATTCTCCAGGAAAAAATACTGGAGTGGGTAGCCTTTCCCTTCTCCAGGAGATCTTCCCAACCCAGGGATCCAACCCAGGTCTCCTGCACTCTGGGCAGATTCTTTACCATCTAAACCACTGGGGGTTCTCCTTTAATTGAGTGTTCCACCAGCTCAGGAATTCTGACTCTAATAGCAAGGGCTAAAGACACTCCTGGAATCACATACAAACTGCATTAATGTGCATTTGTGTTTTTCCCCCACAGGGAGTGAGTCCCAAATTTTATCAAATTCTCTTCTGTCTTCCAAAGGTTAATAACCACTGAACCAGATGATCTCTAACCTTGCCCTTCTGTCTAAACTACTTGAAGGTTCTGTGCTCTTTTTACAGTTTCATATTGTAGTCACATTTTCTCAGGGTGCAGGAAGTGTTAGGAGTAAATTGCCTCCCTTGAAATCACTGATCCATTGGAAATCTTGACTTGTCATTCTTTCAGTGGGGAGCAGTATTTTGTTCTGCTCAAAGAGGCTGGGAAAAGTAGCCATGGGCCCTTTGCTCTTTGCCATTTTACTTATTTCTCTACAAGAATGTGTATATTCCAACATTATAGGCCAATCTTTCACTGTGAGAGAGTTATCCAACTGCCCTCGGTACAATTCTCCTTTCTCGCAGTGGTTCTTACCGACGTGGTGACTGAGTTCACACACTGACACATTCAACACAAATTCCCCAGCCTGTTTTTTGAAGAATGCCTCACTTAGGCATGGTTAACATCAGTAGACAGCCTGTACACTCACAAATTTAAGCCAGAGGAGGGAAGTATTCCCTAATATCTGCTTTTTCCCCAGAGTCCACATACCTGCTTGATTCTGACTCACCGGAAAGGAACCTCTGCGGCACCCCAGTATAAACCCTAGCCTATACCAAGCAAAGAATAAGGACCATGATTTTTGAAAGTCAATATATCCTCATACCTCTTTTCTATCCCATGGATCTCAAAGAGATTTCTAAACAGGTTTGCATGGATTGCCAGGGACTGGAGGCAGAAACAGGGGAAGAATTGTGAATTGCCGGGGTCTGGCATGTATGTGGGGTATGCATGGGATATGGAGAGAAGAATGTGCATTTATAACAATTTTGCAGTAAAAGAAAAATTTCTCCTGTGTATGCTCGATTCACTTCTCTTATTTGTGGTCCACTAGAAATCGTGTCCATTCATCTTCCAGCTGCTTCTCATTTTCCAGGCTTCTCTCTTTGTGTGCGGACTTCTCAAGGCCCTCAGGTTTGAGCCCACTTCAAAAGCATCCCTGCATTCCTGTCCTGGACATAGTATGTACACAGGCTACCTCATCCTCTGCGCTCTCTGCTCCTATCCCCACCGACTTCTGTTCTTCTCAACTGCATTTTCTAACCCGAACTGATTTATCTGCCACTCTCTCCCAGGGCAGGCTGTGAGTCGTAATGGAAAGAGCAGCAATTCTAAAGTATTTTGTAAAAGCTGCGATTTGGAAAGCGAACTTCCACTTCTACGCTTTGTGATCTTAAAATGTTACATGACTTCCCTGAGTTGGTAGGAATGAAGTTCAGAAGCAGAGCACGCACACCTATCTTGAAGTTCCATCTCCAATATGCCTACTATCTAATCGAGTAGGGAATTGAGGTGGTGGGTCTCTTGGTAGCACTGTGTTGAACACAAAGTCTGGTGCTCAGGAGGCTATGAGCAAACATTTGCCACCAAGTGAACAGCTTCAGTGTCCTTATTGCGGCTAGGAATAACCACACCTTGCAGGATTGTTGAGCAATAGATGAGATCATTGATTCTCTCATTCAGCAAATACTAACTCCTGCATATGAATCACTGATGAGTCTGGTGGGACATGATGGATAGATAGTACTTATTAACTTGCTTTCTCCTTCCTTTCTCTTTCCTGGACTCACTGTAAGTGGGGGCTGGAAACATTCCTCTCACTTTTCTGGCCAATTCTCACCTGTTGCAAGGTCAGCTACTCTACAAGTGAAGTAAGTGCATGTCCTTTGTCTGTGGTCAACCAGAGGACACAGCTAACCTGACACCTCAGCTGCTGGGGATCAAGGACCCACTCTTACCCTCCCCTGCTGTCCCAGCAGATCAAGTGTGGCTGGAGCAAGGAGCCCTCAATGTCAAGTTAGGACACCTTGGTTTGAACAGGTTTCCCCATTTATGTACAGATAATTTCTCTACAATGAGAACTTTTATATTTCATAAAACAAGGAGGTTGAATTATTTGACCTCTAAGGTGCTTCTTGTTTTAAATTTTAGAGCTTACATAGCAATTAACCTCACAGAGTACCATGAAGTGTTTTCTTTTATATCAAGTCTTAGTTCTCCCTAAATGGAAAGCCTTTCATAGGCAGAAATGATGACAGGTGTATCAGCATATTTCTATATCCTTCACATGCCTAGAACACTCTTTAATGAAGTAAGAGCTCAAATCTTTAGTCTTTATTTAGCAATAGGAATACAGAATATTTCAGATTTGTGTTACAGCCACCAGAACTTAAAAATAAAAGATACTCCATTTGGTCAAGAATCATTCAGTTCAGGGCATTTTAAAAACTGTGATATTTATTATACTTCTAGAAAAATATTTGGAGTTGATTATATTGAAGATATCACTTTATACCTAAAATCATACATTGAGAATAACATTTATTTCACAGAGGGGACTTGTATAGGCATTATCACCTTGGAATTCATTTTATGAATTATATACACCTTTCTCTGAAAGGTCTGTTAGTTTCCAAACAAGAAAGTTTCTGCATGGCGAACCTGAAAATTAAAGTTGCTTGGCTGTGGGAGAAGGAATTGTGTAACGTTTGTAGGAAATAAAACATAATAAAATAAAAAATACAAAGCTTAAGTAATCCACTGGGAGGTACAATCTCCCCTAAAATAAAGGGTGATTTCAACTGGGCATTCTTGACTGAGGTCTTATGCATCTCTGAGCCTCTCTCTCACACTTGCAAACCCTGCTGGAGAGCCTGGAGGATGATGAATGGGGCTTTGCAGAGCCCAGCATGGTACCCATCAGCTGAGTGACTCTGCCTTCTGCCTCGAAACAATGAACTCTTCTGATTCCAAAGCCTTCTCTTGGGTCGAAGCCTTCAGACAGAAAGCAAAACATCTTGGAAAACAGACTGTGTATGGCTCGCCCCCATGCTGAGCTCCAGAGAGGTGAAGTCTAGGCTGGTTCATTGCTTTGCAAGTGGTAAAGAGAAAGCAAGTTATGGATTTCAAGAAAGTTGCAATAAAGCAGCCAGAGTCCTTCAAGCATTTCCCCCAAGTTGTTTTCCATTAACAGTAACGTTTGATACCATTCATCTTTAACTTCCTCTGTCTCCTTGGGGCCTCTATTTCTATATCTGCTGTCTCTGTCCTGTTGGAGCAATGACAGTGATCTATCAAGCTGTTAGATCTTGTTTATCCTTGGCCACGGCTTAGTTTTCAAGCATTATATCCTTGAAATGTCCAAAATGACCTGCCTCTCTCTTTCTGACACTATGAAATTAAATATTAAATCTGTTATTTCACATGATGTTAATATGCATATAAAATGTATAATTTCACTCAAAAAATGGTGAGGCAGTGCCTTTCACCTCAAAGTAAATATTTGTTCTCAGTAAATCTTTCCATCCTGGGTTTGTTACCCCATGGTTGATTATATGAATGACTATTTCAATTTAGTCATGCTATTCAATATATAATACATGCTACTTGCTGATATTTATGTAATTACTTCCTACATACATCACTCACTAGTCATTTTTCTATTAACATACTCATGGCTTAAAATTATTTTGATTTCTCATTTCTCATATACGGTTTTCAGCCTTATCACTGTATGAAAAGGCTTCGGCTTATCAACTCTTCCCCACTATTTCAAATAAATAGCCAGGAATTATTATTGGCTTTTAAGAAATTCTATTTGTCTGATCTGAATTGTCAGCCAACCTTAATTAAAAGAATGGAATGAAACAATTTAGAAAGAAATGAGAAAGTGAGTGATAACCAACTCCTTTGAAAAGGATACTATAAAAAGAATTTTAAATAAATGTCTCAAGATAACATTGAAACAAAACAAAAAAAATGTGAGCAACAGAAAGGGCCAGATAAACTTCAGAAAGAGGTCAGTTTCATTTCCATGAAACTAGCTTCTGTGAATTGAAAACCCTCGAACTCCTGTTTTCTCTGTTCTTATTGTTAGCAAATTCTGCTCCCAGACACTGAGGAAGTTCTGAAGTTCTGTCCTTTCTGAGTACTGAGAGTTGGCAAGAATATTCTCTCCCACGTCCTGGTGACAATGGCAGGTTCACTTATTGTTTCTGATAAATAGGTGTCACATGCATAAGGCAATGGATGGTGCTTATTGGGAGGTAATGCTTTAACGACCTCTCCAAATTAATTATCTGAAAATATGTTTCATCATCTGACCCGCAGAGTAATTCCCTCATAAAACTTCTCTATTTTGACCAAGGTCCTGCTATTTCTCCAACTGCCAATATAAAATCATGACAATTCGTTCAACTCACTATTTATTGAGTATGTGCTTTGTTGGACTGTAAGGAGATCAAACCAATCAATGCTAAAGGAAATGAACCCTGAAAATTCATTGAAAGGACTGATGCTGAAGTTGAAGCTCCAATACTTTGGCCATCTGATGAGAAGAATTGACTCATTTGAAAAGACCCTGATGCTGGGAAAATTTGAGGGCAGGGAGAGAAGAGGGCAACAGAGGAGGAGATGATTGGATGGCATCACTGACTCAATGGACATGAATTTGAGCAAATTCTGGGAGATTGTGAAAGACAGGGAAGCCTGACATGCCTCAGTCCATGAGGTTAACAAAGAGCTGCACACAATTTAGTGACTAAACAACAGCAAAGCATTTATAGCTACTAACTTGATCATTACAATGACTTGATGAAATAGGTGAGATTAGTTTTCCTTTTCCATAGATGCAGAAACTGAGACAGAGAGACTAAGAAATTTGACCCAATTCACATACATATTAAACAACAGGATAAAACCTCAGGCAATTTGGCCCAAAGCCAGTTCTCTGGTCTTCTGTGCTATGGCTTTCTACTTTATACCTGCCAGCAGAAGGGAAGGAATGCTACTTCCCTATAGCTCAAATGGTAAAGAATCTGCCTGCAATGCAGGAGACCAGGGTTCAATCCCTGGGTCAGGAAGATCATCGAGAGAAGGGAATGGCAACTCACTCCAGTATTCTTGCGTGGAAAATCCCATGGACAGAGAAGCCTGGCAGGCTGCATTTAGTGGGGTTTCAAAGAGTCAGACACGAATGAGCAACTAACACACCAGCAGAGAGCAAGGAATGTTACAAGTCTATCCCTGGAACACTAGGAGGCAAAAGTTGTCTGGGACAAGCAATGTTCCCAGGTGTTTCTGCAGATTCTCACACTTTGATCCTCTGAGGGATCCATCTCATGCCCTCTGCCTATCAGAGTCCTCATCTCAGGCCACAGGAAGCCACCATGATGCCTGGGGGACAGAATTACACTTCTGTTAAAAACAAACAAACAAAAAACTCACCCCATGTTTTATCTGTGATAGGTTGAATTTCAACTGCTCTTTGTCTGGGAGTTTTCAGACAATCCATAGCCCAAATATTTTTGTTATGTTACTAGACAGCTACAGAAAATGCCCTTTAGGTTCCAAACAAGCTTTTGAAAAATAAAGTCAGCACGTCTTTTCTTCCATCCTGTTAAACAACTTTACTGACCTTGAGTAACCAGCGCTGGCGCTGATTGGACCTGATGGAGAACAGTCTCTCCCATGCTCTAGCTGACTTCCCTCTGCCCTCTCACTTGGCCATCATTCAACAAATAGGTGCCGTGGGTTACTAGGGCGTCATATCAGAGCCTGTCCTCACACTCACTGAAGAAAGACAATAAATACATGCATGTGAAATTCTGAATTAGCTCTCCTACTGGTACATGGGAAACGCTCATGTCAACGCAGTGCAGCCCCCTTTTGTTTAGTGCCAGTGAAACAAATCAGGACACTGAGGGGCTCTTGGGCAGGCAAACCTTTGTGTGTTCCCCATTCCTGGTTTGTAGGGAACCGATTCCAGCCTCCACTAACTTCCAGAGTTCCAAAGGGCAGATTCATACAGTCACTAATCAGAGGAAAGAGAGGATGCAGAGAAAAGGGATGAGCAGCCAAGAAACAATTGTGCAGCCTTGGGGCAGGGTACTGGTTCCACCTCAGTTCAGCTTAGTTCAGTCTCTCAGTCATGTCTGACTCTGCGACCACATGGACTGCAGCATGCCAGGCCTCACCATCCATCACTAACTCCCGGAGTTTACTTGAACTCATGTCCATTGAGTCTGTGATGCCATCCAACCATCTCATCCTCCATCATCCCCTTCTCCTCCCACCTTTACTCTTTCCCAGCGTCAGGGTCTTCTCCAGTGACTCAGTTTTTCGAATCAGGTGGCCAAAGTATTGGAGTTTCAGCTTTAGCACCAGTCCTTCCAATGTATATTCAGGTTCCACCTCAAGGCATCAGTTCAGTTCAGTCACTTAGCTGTGTCTGACTCTTTGCAACCCCATGAACCGCAGCAGGGCAGGCCTCCCTGTCCATCACCAATTCCGAGAGTCCACCCAAACCCATGTCTGTGGAAGAGCTGGAAGGCTTTGAGCAAATACTGAAAATGTATTTGCTCCACTCATGACGAAGATTGGAAGCTGGAACGAGCATAACAAAGGGTTATGAGCGTTCACTGAGTGCCTGAGGCTGGGAACGGATAACGAAGGGTTATATGCCCGGCCTTGAGGCATTTGAAGTCTTCCTTCTGACCACCTGTTTCTGGGAGCAAGGACTGTTGTTTCATGATAAAACTCCCTTTAGAGTTTCGCCAAAGCTATGTTATGTCTTGGGCGGTGGGAACTATATTTTATGCTGGAATGCTTTGATGTTTATCGAGAAAGGCTACATGCAAGTCTGGTTTCTGCTCTGTTCCCTGAGACCATAAAACTGCGCAGCTGGATAATAAACTTTGTCAGTCCGCTAGAGGCTGTCCCTGAGTGTTCCTTTCAGAGCGTGGTTCTCCAAGCCTTACACATGTCCATCGAGGCAGTCATGCCATCCAACCATCTTATCCTCTGGCATCCCCTTCTCCTCCTGCCCCCAATCCTTGCCAGCATCAGGGTTTTTTAAAATGAGTCAGCTCTTCGCATCAGGTGGCCAAAGTATTGCAGTTTCACCTTCAACATCAGTCCTTCCAATGAACTCCCAGGACTGATCTCCTGTAGGATGGACTGGTTGGATCTCCATGCAGTCCAAGGGACTCTCAAGAGTCTTCTCCAACACCACAGTTCAAAAGCATCAATTGTTTAGCACTCAGCTTTCTTTATAGTCCAACTCTCACATCCATACATGACTACTGGAAAAACCAAAGCCTTGACTAGACGGACCTTGGTGGACAAAGTAATGTCTCTGCTTTTCAATATGCTATCTTGGTCATAACTTTCCTTCCAAGGAGTAAGCATCTTTTAATTTCATGGCTGCAATCACCATCTGCAGTGATTTTGGAGCCCCCCAAAATAAAGTCAGCCACTGTTTCCACTGTTCCCCATCTATTTGCCACGAAGTGATGGCACTGGATGCCATGATCTTAGTTTCCTGAATGTTGAGTTTCAAGCCAACATTTTCACTCTCCTCTTTCACTTTCATCAAGAGGCTCTTTAGTTCTTTGCTTTCTGCCATAAGGGTGGTGTCATCTGCATATGTGAGATATTTCTCCCAGCAGTCTTGATTCCAGCTTGTGCTTCCTTCAGCCCAGCGTTTCTCATGATGTACTCTGCATATATATTAAGTAAGCAGGGTGACAGTATACAGCCTTGACGTATTCCTTTTCCTGTTTGGAACCAGTCTATTTTTCCAGTTCTAACTGTTGCCTCCTGACCTGCATATAGGTTTCTCAAGAGGCAGGTCAGGTGGTCTGGTATTCCCATCTCTTTCAGAATTTCCCACAGTTTCTTGTGATCCACACAGTCAAAGGCTTTGGCATAGTCAATAAACCAGAAATAGATGTTTTTCTGGAACTCTCTTGCTTTTTCCATGATCCAGCGGATGTTGGCAATATGATCTCTGGTTCCTCTGCCTTTTCTAAAACCAGTTTGAACATCTGGAAGTTCACGGTTCATGTATTGCTGAAGCCTGGCTTGGAGAATTTTGAACATTACTTTACTAGCATGTGAGATGAGTGCAATTGTGTGGTAGTTTGAGCATTCTTTGGCATTGCCTTTCTTTGGGATTGGAATGAAAGCTGGCCTTTTCCAGTCCTGTGGCCACTGCTGAGTTTTCCAAATTTGCTGGCATATTGAGTGCAGCACTTTCACAGCATCATCTTTCGGGATTTGAAATAGCTCAACTGGAATTCCAACACCTCCACTAGGTTTGTTCGTAGTGATGCTTCCTAACAATGTCTTTGAGCTCTTTAAAGAACTGAAACCCAACAAAAGGAAGAAGTTAGCATTCTTCATTCAAGGGAATACCAGAATCGAAGAGCCAGAGAAGGCCATCGAAAGATTATCCTAAGACCAGATTAAAGGAGTGCAGGCCCTGCACACACCCGAAATTTTTCAGCAACCCTATCCTTGGAACATTGCTATAAAATTCATCATCACATCCTCCCAGGCTGGGAAATATAGTTTTTGAGAGGGAGGAGCCTGCTGTGTCCCCGTTTGTCTGGCAAAGCAATAAAGCTACAGTATTCTTTTCTACTTCACCCAAAACTCTGTCTCCAAGATTTGATTTGGCTCTGGTCACAGAAGCCAAGTTCTCAGCAATGCTACCACATCCAACATGCTTGAGCTGGCAAGAGAAGGAAGCAGGAGCTGGTAGGACACAGCCTTCTCCTCAGCACAATAACAGTTGTTCACCTCTTCATCTTAGGATATAAAAGTATAAATTCAGTTAAAATGTTTTCACAGCCTTTTCTTCTAGTTAACAAGCAACTGAATTGTCATCCAACAACAGATGCTTTAGTAAAAAAATAAAAATAAATCCCATAAAGGACCGAAACTGTTATGCAGCCACCTCTATTTTTCAGAGGGAAAAATAACTTCACTCATACATATTCATTGCTGAATAAAATTGTTACTTTTTAAAATAAATATAATAGTGAGAATTGGAAAACATCTAATTGCTTTTGTTGCAATTTGCAACAAAAAGTGAAAGAAAAGATATATAGCGTAGTTCTCCCCCTGCACAAAATGTCCCTTGTTAATGTAGTAATAGATTATATTAATGTTACCTTTATAAAGAGAAATGGAGACGGACAAATTTAGTACAAATTTTCCCAATGAACCAAAAGGACAAAATAATAGTGTATGCAGTCATTTTTTCCGTTTACTTCTGTACATGATCTTCATTTAAAGCAATCACATCATTATAATAAGAAACAGATGGTAGAAAACATCACCTTACAACAAATGAGATAGCTTTAAACTTTAATACATGAACAGCGTGTATACTACCCAACTTCTTGGTTTTACACAGTCTAATGCAAATTTCTATGGCATTATTTTGATAAATCAGAAGAGAAATTACTTTGAAATGTACCTCAACTTTATCTTAACTGGCTACACTGTGTGCTTTCATGGGATGGCAGGGTGAATTTGGGATTCACAAGTCCCAACCCTCTCCACTTGCTGTGCTCCAAAGAAAAGATGCCCCCTCATCTTTGGTTCTTGGACCTCACTGGATTAAACTGGCTCAAGGAAATCTTTCTGAAGCATCTTAAAATATAAATGATATGAAAAGAAATGAAGTTACTGAACTGCTTCAGGTTTTCTAGTACTATAAATAAGAAAACCCAAAGGCAAAAGTTATTTGGCAGGGTCCACAGATTTATTTCTCTCCTCCAAGCTGAAGAGGACTTCCAAGCAGGCTCAACTCCAGAGAACAGCCAGGTGCGAGAGAAGCTCACATTCTTTTGCTTGACAGACTGCTTCATCAGCAAACCTAAGAAACCACCATTCCTACCAGATGGCCTTGAATGTGAATACACTGAGTCATGCATCAGAAGTTTCCTTTCAACTACCTGAGTCCCGATTTTGAACTTTTGAAGATGCTCTATGAACTCTGAAATTGTCTCCCCTACTCAGACTGGCACTTAAAACAAAGTCAGAAAGAGAAAAACAAAAGTCTCATGTATTAACACGTAGATGTGGAATCTAGAAAAATGGTACAGATGAACCTATTTGCAAAGCAGAAATAGAGACACAGATGCGGAAAATAAACATATGGATGCCAAAGGGGGAAAGGTGGGATGGGATGACTTGGGAGATTGGGATCCACATATGTACACTACGATTGTAAAATCGATGACTAATGAGAACTCACTGCATAGCACAAGGAACTCCACTACTCAGTGCTCCGTGGTTTCCTGAATGCGAAGGAAATCCAAAAGAGAGGGGATATATGTATACGTGTGGCTGATTCACTTTGATGTACAGAAGAAAATAGCACAACATTGCAAAGCAACAGTACTTCAATAAAAATGAAAACAAACTTTCCCTTCATGTATAAATTACAAATTATAAAAAAAGGAGAAAGAAAGGATTACTTAAAACTGCATACAAATTTATTTGCAGTTAGCATTTCTACCCTTTATGATAATTAGCTTAAATGCTGATTTGTAGAGTTTTTGTTGTAGTGAATGAGGGTATGTAATATAGTGGAAAGAATACAAAGTTGAGAGATGATATGGGGTGGGAGGTGGGAGGGGGGTTCAGGATTGGGAACTCATGTATACCCGTGGCGGATTCATGTAAATGTATGGCAAAACCAATACAGTCTTGTAAAGCAAAACGAAGTAAAGAAAAAAAAAAAGAGTCTGTGGGATCTGTCAGTTAGTGGCTCTGTAATCTTAAACAAAGTACCGTAATCTGTCTAAACCTTATCTAAATCACCTAAAGTTAAGAGAAGTGAAAGTGTTGCTCAGTCATGTCTAACTCTTTGCGATCCCATGGATTATAGCCCACCAGGCTCCTCTGTCCATGGGATTCTCCAGGCAAGAATACTGGAGTGGGTTGCCATTTCCTTCTCCAGAGGATCTTCCCAACCCAGGGAATGAACCCCGATCTCCTGCATTACAGGCAGATTCTTTACCATTTAAGCCACCAGGGAAGTCAATATCACCTAAAAGAGTGTAGCAACACATTCTTCTTCATTAGACTGCCAAGGTGCTTTGCCATCAGACACTCAAGACGATACTGGTTTTTAGATATTCATGAATGGTTGTCTTTTACTATGAAAAATGTGTGCCATTGGAGTCTAATCAGCAGAGTTTTTCTATTGACAAGTGCATAGAAATGCAGAAGGCTGGCAATGGGACTGACAAAGGATGGTTTATTTATCATCAGATTTCACAGACTCATTGCAGACCTATTGCCACTTTGTAAGCAATATGGTGCCGAGGTCCTGGATCAAGGCTTTCAGTCAGAGTCCCTTGCTTTCAGTTCTAGCTTCCCTTGTCACTTGTTTAATCTGTGTCACTTCAAATTATTTTACTGCTTAAATGATGCTTTCCTTTCTGTAGCGCAGCCAATATGGATATCAAACCTGCACATATGCTGTAGAGTTTAAACTGATGATATTAAACTGCAGTTTAAACTGCAGTGTCTGTTTCTCCTCCACTTTTTCCTCTCCTTTCCAATTTTCAATGTCCAGGGAGAAACTGTATCTGTGCTAAAAGTCAATACGTAAGAATCTCATTCCTGGCTACAACCAGCATCACTGGGTTAGATTCTGAGCAGCGCTCTCATCAGACGTCCTAAGCCCCCAGAAGTGAGTGGCCTCCAGCAAGGCTTCTCTGCTCACTTATGATTAGCACACCTAGTAAAAGCCACAGGATATGAGGAATCGGCCAGTAATAGCTTTGTAGGCATAAGCATTTTGAAAGAAGTTGCATAAATTATCTCTAAACCCTCGAGACATTTAAACATTGTTCACAGAATATAACACTCAGTGATTGTATTTAGAATATCTGTCTAGTAATGTGGCTTTCAGAAAGAACTCAGATCATAAGAGGGCTAGAATTAGATGTGAAAGACAGAAGGAAAAAACACAATTTTGTGAAGGCAAAGTTTTCTCTAATATTCTTATTCCTCACACAAGAGGAAGTAAGCCCTACAACCTGCAAATTCCACATATTCAGAGAAAGTATGTTCTGCTCAGTATATACTAAGAGTATTATGTGTTATACTAGTCTCTCTTTTTTAGTGACTACTATCTGCCAGTCGACTGTAAGCCATTTGATGTCAGGGACTCGTTCACTTCTCAATTCCCGAGGCCTAGCATATAAAAAGTTTCTAAAATAAAATGAATGGATGGTCAAGAAGCCTGCCAATGGGAGGCATTATTCAACCATTATTATTATCACTTAGGATACTGATAGTCATGTATTACAAGCCAGGAAAAAAGAAGGAATAATATTCCAAATAGCACTTCTTAGAAGAACAAAGATTTTTTCCTTTTTTTTAAAAAAGAGGTTAAAATCATAGACTTCAGTACTGCTGAATTTTACTTCCTTTTTCAATGCACTGTCTATGTTATCTGAGAAGCAATCACCTGGCCACCATAATAGGAGTCTTTTTCCAGCAATGAGATTTCAGCCTTTTACAAATTATCATCACCCATTTCTTTCAAAACTATCATAATAAATCTTATTACTTTTACTTTAGTGAGTCATGGAGTCTCTTATTCAGTTAGAACTTTTCACTCCTTTCCTACTCATGAGATCCCATATTTTGATTATTTCAATAGCTATTTCATTGAGTATTAAGAACTACCCACCAAAAGCTCGACACAGCTCCTTTTGTTACTCTCATTCATTGTTGGTTTTATGAAAGTACTGATGACATTTTTTCAAGAGCTACTTCATGTTTATGAAAATGATCAGTTCACATCTAATCAAGTTGATATATTAGTAAATTATAAAATGTGAAATTGTCTACCATCAGTAAACATTATTTAGGCAATATGAGAGAGAACTATTTCAACAAATATGTCCCCCAAAATCAGTGGGCTAAAAACAACAAAATCTTATTTCTAGTTTATATAAAAATGAATATGATCAAGTAAGATCTAAAAACTAGAAAAAGTAAATGTGTTTTTAGACTACAATACATATAACCAGGAAAGCAAGCTTAATTTTCTACTTGATTAAGTGATTAATAATCACTTACAGACATTTTTTTTTTGGCTATAGTAGAATAAATAACCAGGTTCAACTTGACAATAACTTATTAATGTTCAGTAAATATTAGTATAGCAAGATTAAAATTATATGCTTCCTTATTGAAATTTATTCTTTCCTCTACTTTATGCTCAGAAGAGAATTGGTAGCTAGTGTTCATTTTACAGATGTATTCAACATCCACTTTTTATGTTTCTTTCTTGAGGAGATAACTTTAATTTGATGCTGAATATCTGGTCTGTGAAAATCTGATTTGTATAAACATATCAATGGTCAAATTAAAATTTTCTTGTACTTAGGGCTAGTGAAAGTGAAAAGTTGCTCAGTCCTGTCCGACTCTTTGTGGCCCCATGGACTATACAGTCCATGGAGTTTCCCAGGGCAAGATACTGGAGTGGGTTGCCTTTCCCTTCTCCAGGGGATCTTCCCAACCCAAGGATCGAAACCAGGTCTCCTGCATTGCATGCAAATATTTTACCAGCTGAGCCACAAGGGAAGCCCAAGAATACTGGAGTGGGTAGCCAATCCTGTCTCCAGTGGATCTTTGCTACCCAGGAATCAAACTGGGGTCTCCTGAATTGCAGGCAGATGATTTATCAACTGAGCTATCAGAGAAGCCCAACTTAGGGCTAGAGTAGATCAGAATCCTCCATTTCTACTTTCTCTAATTTTAAGGACCAGAAAGGACTTCTCTGGAAAGTTCTGTAGTGTAGCCGAAGGGTTTTTCATAACAATGTGTTAGTGAAGCCCCTTCTGCTGAAATGGTAACAGTGAGGGGAGTAGATGGTGCCAGAAGAAATACACAATTACAGCTGTGCTCATAGAATAAAATACCGCTGTTAAATTTGTGGGTAGAAAAGCACTGACTGCTTGTTACTGGTCTAACACTCATAGCAGACCATCACTGTATTGATATAAATGTGACCTGGGTACCAATCTCCTGTTTCAAAGAGTTCCATTATTGGGGTTAGGTCTATCATCTTGTTATGTTCAGTCACTCAGTCCTGTCCAACTCTTTGCAGCCCCAGGGACTATAGCCTGCCAGGCTCCTCTGCCCATGGAATTTTCCAGGCAAGAATACTGAAGTGAGTTGCCATATCCTTCTCCAGGGGATCTTTCTGACCCAGAGATCGAACCCATGCTTCTTGTGTCTCCTGCATTGGCAGGCAGATTCTCTACAACTAGTACCACCTGTGAAGACCATCTCGCTATTTGTTTCTTATTTGTATCATTTGCTCTTTTTCCCCCTTGTTCTTCCTTTCCTAACAAAGTTTAGATTGAATTATTTTATTCTAACATTCAGTTTTTTTCTCTACTGAATTTTTTAGTTATTCCTTTAAAAAAACTTTTGGTGGCTTTTTTAGTGATTAAAATATGCCTCCTCAATTTATCATAATCCACTGTAAAAACTGTACAACAGTAAAATTTCATTTTCTTTTGTCATTTACTTATTTAACATGTTTTCTATATGTATTACAAACTCTGCCATTAGTTGTTATTTTTACTTCAGTTAATAATAGTCTTTTATAATAATTTTTTTTTTACATTTATCAACATATTTGCTGTTTCTGCTGCTCTTACACTTCCCTGAAGACAGGGGCTCCATATGGGATCATTTACTTCAAGCCTAAACAATTGTATTTCGTAATATGGGCATGTGAGGCTTTAAATACATTAGCTCTCTATGACCTTATTTATTCTGTACTGTTTTCAAGATAGCTTATTAAAGACCTATCCATTGCACCTGTTTAAGAATTTTAAAAAAGATTTGGAGTCACACCTTTTCTTAAAATCTAGTCTGCACTTCTCAGAAAATTTGCAGGAATTCAAGTTTTTCTGAGTTTTCCGTGGAGGTGAGGGGACTCCACAAATACAGGAGAACTATTATCACATCATATATGTCCTGAAGGATTTTCATGTCACATTCTCCCAAGAGATGGACAGGCTTCGTATCTAACAGCACAGTCAGTGGAAACACTTCATGTTCTTTTTCAAGAGCCATATAGGCAGAGCGATTTCTATTCTATAATGAAGTTAATTAAAATGTAGGAAGATAAAAGGCTGACTTCCTAGGACCTAGTTACTGTAGGACATTGCAAAACTTTGTTAGGACTCTCTCAAATAAGATGTTTCCTCATTTGGATGGTCAAAATATTGCTCTTTCAGAAAGTAGAAACCATGCAAGATGGATTTATTTTTGTCTTCTTTGCATGTGTGTTTATTTCTTTGTTCTGTTTTGTGATTTGGAACTCTTTCCTGAATCTCAACATTAAAACAGAGATGAGTGCTATCAGAGGAGCTCTTAAGAGGATTCCTTGTGAAGACATTTAAAGATTAGAAAACACTTAGAATAAATGTCAGTTCAGTTCAGTCGCTCAGTCATGTCCGACTCTTTGCGACCCCATGAACTGTATCACACCAGGCCTCCCTATTAATCACCAATTCCTGGAGTTCACCCAAACCCATGTCCACTGAGTCAGTGATGCCATCCAGCCATTTCATCCTCTGTCGTCCCCTTCTCCTCCTGCCCCCAATCCCTCCCAGCATCAGAGTCTTTTCCAATGAGTCAACTCTTCACATGAGGTGGCCAAAGTATTGGAGTTTCAGCTTCAGCATCATTCCTTCCAAAGGACACCCAGGCCTGATCTCTTTTAGGATGGACTGGTTGGATCTCCTTGCAGTCCCAGGGACTCTCAAGAGTCTTCTCCAACACCACAGTTCAAAAGCATCAATTCTTCAGTGCTCAGCTTTCTTCACAGTCCAACTCTCACATCCATACATGACTACTGGAAAAACCATAGCCTTGACTAGACAGACCTTTGTTGGCAAAGTAACGTCTCTGCTTTTGAATATGCTATCTAGGTTGGCATAACTTTCCTTCCAAGGAAAAAATGTAGTACAATAAATTATGAGATCATGTGCTATGCTTTACTCTGAATTCCTGACTTTGTGCTTTTGAATATAAAGTTAAAAAAGTGAAAATATGTAATAGAATATAAAATAGAAATCATTTAGTAAACTAGGTCATGGAACTAATTTATTGCTTATTTTCACATTTTTTTCAGTAATGCAATCTGCTGCATGATTTTATCATTTAAGATGCCTTTGCTTCTCTATTACAGAAAACATTTAGAATGGCTTAAGCAATGAAGAAGAATTTCTATTCCATATTATAAAAGTTCTGAAAGTAGATGGCATTCAGAATAGGTGACGTTAGCAACTTAAGAATATCAAGGATTCAACCTTCTTCCAGGGTGTTGAGTCTAGCATGGCTGCCACACGCTGTGGGCAGCATGAAAATCGTCAGGTGAAAGACAGTAATGACTTCTCATGTATCTCATTTCTTTACAAAGCATACCTTTCCAAGCAACCTCTGTGCCCATCAGCAGACTTCCCTCAGGCCTTTTTTGGCCAGAACTGTGTTCTGTACTCATGCCGATCTCTGAGAGGAATGAAGGCAGATGTGACTGAATCAAACGAATCATGTTTTGGCCACCCATGTATACTCCCAAACACATGGCCAAATAGTAGAAAGATAGGTAGAAAACAGAGGGGAAAAAAGAGCTGAGGTTGAGTAAATGACTGAAATATACCAGTGGATATAGGCAAAGGCAACAGTTTTCCTCAATGGAGGTCAAGAATGGACCTACCATACACAGATGAGAGCTAGAGACACAGCAGCAGTGCTCGCTGGGGGCACACGTTTCTTCAGCTTTCATGACCCCAGATAAGTACCTAGTTGCCAATGGTAATACCTAATCTGGGTGACACTTAGTCCAACAGCTTTTGAGACAGTCCTCTTACCATCCTGATAAGGCTTTTGGTTTGGTCTGGTTTTGCTTTTTTTCTTTTAAATGCCCTTTTTGTCCTCTCCCCATTCCTCTGAAGATTCTGGCTCCATTCCTGCCAGCCCACGAGGAGTAACTCACAGAGGAAAACCCCAACAATTCCTTCACTGAAACAACAGGTGAACTGAAAGCTAATCTTTCAAATTTACTGCCTCTTAGCACGGTAGTTCTCATTCTTATCTTTGCATTAGAACCATCTGGAGATCTTTAGAAACTTTCAGTGTTCAGGCTACACTTTAGATCAATTATATTAGAATCTCAGAGACAGGCTCAACATGAGTAATTTCCTAGCTCTTAAAACAAGTCCAGTGTTCAGCCAACGTTAAGAACTACTCTATTGCCACAGAGTCTAGACTCTCGGAGAAATCCGTTCTGCCAAGGGTCAAAGAGTCCAAGACAAGTGACAGTTTAAAGTAAGGAAGATTGAAGATGATTGGGAAAGAATAGCAACTGGTTGATTATCATTCTAATCTTGAAATGATTTATATATGTATGTTGTATATATTAGGACAATATGTTTGCTATTATGAGCTTATACTGATCATGATAAAAATGTTGACAATAAAGTTTTATGAAAGGAAAACTCTGGATTTAGTTTATAAGAAATCAAAGACTTTAACTATGATAAATGGGTAGCAGCATGGTTTATTTTTTTGAAAATTAACGATTGACTTTCTTCAGATAAGAGTCTTTCAATTGTTACTGCCTGGTTTCTCAGCAATCTTCTTTTTTTCTCCATGTATTTTAATTCTTTTTATCCTTTAAATATAATAAAGGGGGTGGGTGGAGAGATGAGCAAACAGTTTATTTTAAAGTTGTGTTTTATTTTCAAGGGTGCTAATACTGATATTTCCCACGACTATACAATGTGTTCTATTTTTAACGATTGTTAAATAAAATAAGTTAAAATATAAATAAATAGACCTATTTTTCATAATAATATCAAACTTTGGAAAGTCAAACTTTATAAGAAGTCTTACAGATAATATTATATTTATTTTTTATTACTTGGGAGAAGTAATTAAATTGACTATTGAAGAACAAATTAACTTGCTTCACAAATAAACCACACATTATTTTTTTCCTTGTTTGTGACTAAATTAACTATTTAGTTTATAGATTACAAAGTACAATGGCAATTGGCATTGGAATTCAAGGATAATGTGCACCACCTGGAAATCATAGACTCCAATAAAAATTGTTCAATGATATCTCTTCTGGATGCAAAATATTAATGGCCTTTCATTGTATTTTCTTATGGAGGAAATGTGTGCTTTTGTGTTTCAGAGGTAAATCATAATAAGTGAACGCATTTTTATAATTACATGTTTAGAAAGAAAAGCCTACTTATTGTGGATATCCAAGAAGTCAACCGTAGAAGATAATTTATTAGGAATGTCTGTTCAGCTCACAACTCTTCTCTGACCTCTGAAAATCACAACTCTTCTCTCTACCTCTGAAAGTAGAATATCAATAGCTGTGTTTGTGCCATCTTAATACTAATCTCTTAGCCAATACGCTTTGGAACTGAGGTAGACACAAAGGCAAGAAAGTCTGAACTGAGAGGTACAGAGATTCACAACAAAGAGTCATGTTAATTGCAGAATAATAAAGAGTCACAGGTTTCTTCTGAGAGTCTAGAACTCTCTGGTTCCCACTCTTCCTTTAGTCCTGTTTTTTCAACATTCCATTTGTTTTGTGATACACCAGAGTATACTTTCAATAAAATGTATTTGTGTTTGTTTAAGCTAGATTGATGTGGTTTTCTGTTACATGCAACCAAGAGAACTGTGACAAAGATTCTCAGCTTGTAAGCAGTTTGAAATCCTCTTAAGTATCTCTTCTATTTTTCTAGATTAATGAACTGAGACTTGAAGAGGAATAGTCAGTTGCCTGAAGTTACAGAACTATCTGAAAAACACATTTGAAACTTGAAGCTTATAATGAGTCATAATACTTTTTCAAGTTAATATTTGTGTATAGCTAAAGAATAAATAAAACAAATTTGCCTTACAAGAGATAATAGGGGGCATTAAATGAGTAAATATCGTTTGGAAAAAAGCTAGCATTAATTAGATATAAATCACGTATTATGTACACACATTATTTTATTAATGCTAAAAAGTTAATGGAGACATTAGCTTCTACAAATTAGAAAATTGGGGAAAATGTTACTAATACTTTCAAAGTTCTCCTGCTGGTAAGTTGTGGTGGATTTGAGATATAATTTCAGCTCTTATTGACTCCAGTGTTTCTATTTCATTTTCTTACTATGAGTAGAATGTTAGAAAATCAAGCTTGACAAAAAGTCAAAGTTTGTGCGCGTATGCTAAGTTGCTTCAGTCATGTCCAACTCTTTGTGACCCTCTGGACTGTAACCTGCTGGGCTTCTCTGTTCATGGGATTCTCCAGGCGAAAATACTGGAGTAGGCTGCATGGCCTCTTCCAAGGGATCTTCCCAACCCAGGTAAATTTACCTATTAGGCATCTCTAACACTTGGAAGAAAAGTTATGACCAACCTAGATAGCATATTCAAAAGCAAGGACATTACTTTGCCGACTAAGGTCCATCTAGTCAAGGCTATGGTTTTTCCTGTGGTCATGTATGGACGTGAGAGTTGGACTGTGAAGAAAGCTGAGAGCCGAAGAATTGATGCTTTTGAACTGTGGTGTTGGAGAAGACTCTTGAGAGTCCCTGGGACTGCAAGGAGATCCAACCAGTCCATTCTGAAGGAGATCAGCCCTGGGATTTCTTTGGAGGGAATGATGCTGAAGCTGAAACTCCAGTACTTTGGCCACCTCATGCAAAGAGTTAACTCATTGGAAAAGACTCTGATGCTGGGAGCGATTGGGGGCAGGAGGAGAAGGGGATGACAGAGGGTGAGATGGCTGGAAGGCATCACGGACTTGATGGACATGAGTCTGAGTGAACTCCGGGCGATGGTGATGGACAGGGAGGCCTGGCATGCTGCGATTCATGGGGTCGCAAAGAGTCGGACACGACTGAGCGACTGAACTGAACTGAACACTTGTTTATAAATGTGTTTTGAAGCAACTCTAATTATCTAGAGATTCTATACAAGTATGTCTGAGTTTTTATGGGTAGGTCTTGTTTATATGTAAATAAAGCATTTCTGATGACAATCTGTGATTGAACAAAGATCTTAGAGCCATGAATGGAAAATGAAGAAGTGAAAATCACTTCTAAAGGGATTCTGAATAGCAAGATCACACTCTGGACTAGTGAAAATTCTTATTTTCACTTCCTGAGAACATTTTCTTTCCAATTTTTCTTTCATCGAAGACTTTTCACTGTACTAGAATTCCCTCTTCTAAAATGGACCATCAATATTTTGATCAAATAGTTCAAGACCTAGCTCCATGTTACTGCCCAAGTCTCTACTGAGAACTCCAGCTAGTAAAACTTTCTACTTCTTTACACTCAAAGAATCAAGTGTATATACATATCTGCATTTAGGGGAAGTTCTTAGGTGAGTAAGTTTAAACTAGGTATAAATTGCTTACTACCAAAGAAGTTTAGGATTTAGAAGGAAACAGACATGTGCATATAATAAAATGGATAGAATATGGGAGCAGGGAGGTAAACAGGAATTTACTGGATGTAGAATGTGTATGGAAACAGCCACCTCAAAATTCTAAATGTGATAATTTTACTTTGACACGAAAATGACATCTTTAGATTTTTGTTTTTGTTTTGGTTTCCTTGTTTGAGAAGCTTGCTAAGATTAGGGAGTCCTAGAACTGACTGGAAATGACGACAAACCAAATCTCTGAATCTACATTATAAAGGCAGGTAGAAAGAGCAATCTATACCTTAATTTTTTTTTTTTTAAATAATGACATTATGTTTATATTTTGTCCATTATCTTAGTAGTAAATTTTGGCATTACATTATATGAAATTAGTGATATGCTTATTGTAACTGATCAGATATGATAAATGCTTTTGATTCCTTAATAAACATTAAAATATTTCTAAATAAGTTTATATAATATACTATATCGATACTTTTATTCTGTAACGTGTAGTAAAATTTATAGAATAATAAAGTCCTATAAAATATCGCTTAACTTGTCTACTAACATGTCACTTCTCTCCCAAATAGTATCACCAGTTTTAATACAATATATTAACAGGTCGCTCTGTACTAGGTATTTATATAATATGTATTTTAACTCAATAATTGATAGGTGCACTGAAAGAATTCATTAAGAATAAAGCAACCCATATTATGAAATTATGAATATATATATGTATATATCTTAAAACTGGCTCAAGAGTAATTATGTAAAGCTAGGATATAGAAAAATTCTTTTAAAAGTAACTTTGTTTAAAGCACTCTGGTAAGCACCAAAAATCTGCTCCTCTATACAAGTAATACGAACACTTGGAAAAAATTGCAAGATTCGGTTTTTAAAGAACTCTAGAAATTAACCAAAAGTTTGTAACAATTAAAGGAGCATTTATTCAAGAAAAACACCCCACTCTCTGTAAGAACACAGCATTCTGACCTACTCCTTTCCCACCCACCCCCACCTCCACTCCACAGCAATCTTGAAAACTAATAGTCCTACTTACATAGTAGGTAGGAAAACCAGCAGTCCAGCAGCCACAAGAAGGGAAAAAATAGGTTTGGAATTTTCCTAGAAGTCCATATCCACAAATTTGTTACTATTTTCTCTGTCCAGTGGCTCTTTAGAAAAGCTCAAACTCTATTTGGTCTGACTCAGGACTCACTCTATGGGATCAGCCCTATCCTTCGAGCATTTGTTGAAAAATATCAGTGGCAATTTCTTAATATCACAGCTGCCTGAAGGAGTAGTATCAACTGAAATAAAGAAAAGACTGACCATGCACGGGGAAGATCCAGAGAGATGATATGGGGTGGGAGGAGGGAGGGGGGTTCAGGATTGGGAACTCATGTACACCCCTGGCGGATTCATGTCAATCTATGGCAAAACCAATACAGTATTGTAAAGCAAAATAAAGTAAAAATAAAAATTTAAAACAGAAAAAAAAAAAAAAAAAGAATCTAAAAAAAAATAGAAAAGACTGACCAAAAAATCCTAAGAAAAAAAAGGGGATGTAATGTTTACTGGGGGCTTTGCAAAGCTCCATCATATCCCTGGAAATACTGAAGGTCATACACATATGTAGGGCTATGCAAATGCCATAGAAATACTTCATAATTCATTTAAAATCTCAACTCTTTTTGACCATGAGACTGCACGGGTTGGAAGTGAGTGCTAAGACAGAGTTGTAAACTTGCAGAAGCACGGAAGGCATGCCCCAACATATACACACATACCCATACCCATACCCACACACATAGGCACATGCAGAGCCCCTTAGCAAAGCCTGGGAGGCTTACCGATTCAAAGAATTTACATAAATCTCTGTCCAATCATCAAATAACCACTAAGTTAATTGATTAAAGACTTCAGTGGATGCACATGACAAAGAAGGCCGGTTTCACAGAATTAATACAAATAAACGGACCCAACAACATCTGGTGGAGGCAGCTGAAGAATCTGACAGAGTTTACATGCTATATTATTTTAAATGTCTAGTTCTCAAAAAAAAAAAAAAAACCAGACCAACTATGCTGCACACAACAAAACATGAAATTATGGCCCATACACAGGGAGGATAAAATAAAAACAGGCAATAGAAACTGAGGAATTATTTACTAGACAAAAGCTTTAAATCAGTTGTTATAAGTTTTTCAAAGAACTGAATGAGACCAT
The DNA here is from genome assembly GCF_023091745.1 of Budorcas taxicolor. Lineage (NCBI taxonomy): Eukaryota > Metazoa > Chordata > Mammalia > Artiodactyla > Bovidae > Budorcas > Budorcas taxicolor. The sequence goes on along the minus strand of NC_068933.1, from coordinate 20,614,877 downwards.
ATCTAAAGACTTTAAAAAATAAGAAAAATGTCTCACTAAGAAGAATTTCAATCAAAAGATAAAAATAAACAAAAGAGACATTCTATAGTTGAATGAAAAGAGCAATAACACAATTAAAGGGTCACTAGAAGGTCTTGCTATTGGTTAAATTATATCCTCTCACACTCCCACCCCCAAATTCATATGATGTACTTCTCACTCTTGGTACCTGAAAATGAACCCTTTCTTGGAGATGAAGTTCTTTACAGAGGTAATCAAATTAAAATAACAAAAGTTAGGATGAGTCCTAATCTCATATGATTAGTTTCCTTATAGAAAGTTGAAATTTGAAGACAAATGCACAAATATAGAACCTGTGTGAATGTCAAGGCAGAGATGGGGTGAGGTGTCTCCCAACAGACATATCCATAGAAACAGAAAGTAGATTACCAGTTGCATATAGGAATTATATTTAGAGACACACATTTTTTGGTTTCAATTACTTAGGTATAATACATTTAATATTTCCTCTGTTTTGACTTCAATCTATTGAAATTATCCGAGAAATATAAACAGGAACTTAGAGACTTGTGGGTTACCATCAAGCATATCAACATATATATATAACGGAATCCAAGAAGGGAGAATAGAAAGTGATGGTAAAAATATCTGGAGAAATAATGGCCAAAAACTTTCCAAGTCTAATTAAAAAAAAAAAAACAAGCAAAAACCTTAACCTTCATATTCAAGAAAATCAATAAGTTCTAAGTAGAATAAACCCAAAGATAACAACTAGGCACAAAGTCAAAGTGTAAATAGACAGAGATAACCATAAAATTAGTTTTTAAAAAAAGGCTCAGCATGTAAAAGGCATCCTTAATAATTGACCTGTCATTAGAAACTTTGGAGGCCAGAAGAAATGAGATGACATAATCAAAATCCTGAAAGAAAAAGACTGTCAACTAAGTATCCTATATTCAGCAAAATTATCCTTTGACAATGAACGGAGAAATTAAGATTCCCCTTAAACAAAAACTTAAAGAGTCTGTCAACCATGTAACTGTTCTATAGGAAATATAAAAGAAGTATTGAAAGCTAAGAAAAATGACAATGGTCTTGAAATAGGCACTTTTTAAAAAACACGATGTTGAACACAGAAGTAACAAAAGAAAACACAGATCAATGAATTTCATCAAAATTTTAGGAGAAATTGTGCTTCAATGATACTATCAAGTAAGTGAAAAGATAACCCATGGAATGAGAAATAGTAATTACAAATCATGTATTTGGTAAGGAATCCATATCCAGAATATATGAAGATATCCTACAACTCAACAATAAAAACACAAACAACCCAATTTAAAAATGGATAAAGGATTTGAATAGACATTCTTCTATAAAAGATATTCAAATAGATAAAAGCACATGGAAAAACGGTCAACATCATTAGTTATTAAGGCAATGACAAAAACCACGAGACACCACCTCATATCTACTCTTGACCCTCTGAATAAAAAAAGATAGACAATAAGAAATGTTGGTGCTGTTTTGGAGAAACTGTATCTCTCTTACGTTGCTGTTGAGAGTCCAAAATAATGTACCTATTAATACTCTGGAGAACGGTTTTGAAGTTTCTCAAAATGTTAAACACAGCAATTATACTTCTACATATATCCCAATTTCATTGGAAACTGAACACATATGTCTACACAAAATGCTTGAATGTTTATAGCACACGAATGTAGGACATGAACGTTTACAGTAGCATTATTCATAACAGTCAAAACTGGAAATGATCCAAGTGTTCATCAATTGATAAATGGGTAAATAAATGTAGTAATCAATACAATGCAGTATTATTCAGCAATAAAAAGCAATGGAGAGCTGACACTTTCTACAATGAGAACAAATCTCATGAACATTTTGCTAACTGAAAGAAGCCAGACACACAAGACCACACAATGTACAACTCCATTTATATGACATGTCAAGAATAGATATAACCACTGAGATAGAAAGTAGATTACCGGTTGTGTAGGAATTATATTTAGGGACAGATAATTTTTGTTCCAATTGCTTGGAACAAGTTTTGTTCCAATTTCTGAAATAAAGGCTAAAAATAAAGCTATCTGCAAATATACAGTAGAAAAATGTACAGTAAACTAAGCTGGGTTGGCAATAATGGAGATAAAATAGAATTGGGGGCCAAACATTGTAAAAGAGATGTGCTAATATTGGTAAAATGCACTATCCACAATAAAAATAATCACAAATATTTATGTACTAAAATTGTTTTTAGAGGCTTCCCAGGTGGCTCAGTGGTAAAGAACCTGCTTGTGAATGCAGGAGACAGACACGGGTTCTATATCCAAATTGGGACGATCCCTTGGAGAAGGAAATGGCAACCCACTCCAGTATTCTTGCCAGTGGACAGAGGAGCCATGTGGGCTACAGTCCATGGGGGTCACAAAAGAGTTGTATACAACTTAGCCAGCAAAAAACAGTAAGAATTGTTTTTAGTGTCTCTCACACACATATGGAGAAGGCAATGGCAACCCACTCCAGTACTCTTGCCTGGAAAATCCCATGGATGGAGGAGCCTCGTAGGCTCCAGTCCATAGGGTCACTAAGAGTCGGGCACGACTGAGCAACTTCACTTTCACTTTTCACTTTCATGCATTGGAGAAGGAAATGGCAACCCACTCCAGTGTTCTTGCCTGGAGAATCCCAGGGACAGAAGAGCCTAGTGGGCTGCCGTCTATGAGGTCGCACAGCGTTGGACACGACTGAAGTGACTTAGCAGCAGCAGCAGCAGCACACACATATATATATACACACACACACAAATATATATATATCAATGAAATAAATATCACCAAATTACTTAGTCTTTTAATATATTCAATGATGTAAAAAAGTTAGATAAAAACAAAAAGAATTTATAACATTGTTTCATTCAAAAACTTCAATGGTTTCCCATAGAAAGAAGATACATTGCTTGGCTGGCAAATTCCTTCTCCATATATTCCTAATTTACCATTCCAGTCTTACCTATTTTTGCTCTTTTCTTGCCTTTGTGTTTTTGCCCCTCTTCTGCTGTATCTCTCAAAGGCCCAGTAAAAATCTCACTTTCTCTACTAATTCTGCTTACTTCAAATAAGTCCTACTAAAGCATATTCCCTCAGATAAGTTCTGCTGCTGCTAAGTCGCGTCAGTCGTGTCCGACTCTGTGCGACCCCATAGACAGCAGCCCACTGGCTCCCTTATCCCTGGGATTCTCCAGGCAAGAACACTGGAGTGGGTTGCCATTTCCTTCTCCAATGCATGAAAGTGAAAAGTGAAAGTGAAGTTGCTCAGTCGTGCCCGACTCTTAGTGACCCCATGGACTGCAGCCTACCAGGCTCCTCCGTCCATGGGATTTTCCAGGCAAGAGTACTGGAGTGGGTTGCCATTGTCTTCTCTGCAGATGAGTCCTAGTAAAGCATATTTCCTTTATATTCATAACAGAGTAATTATATTCTGGTTCGGTGGTGGTTATACATGTGCACACACTCTCTCTCTCATACATACACGTACATACAGTATCTTTATATCCATTAGCCTTTAGCACAGTGCTCTGTAGAGTAGGTACTTAATGAATATTTATTTGCTTTATTGACACATGTTGTTCTTCACAACTTTTTACTGATTTGTCTTATAAATTTCTTTCCAACATAATATCTTACCATTATGTTCTCCAATCTTACTTCCATTGTGCCCCCAGGTTATACTCTCAACGTGGTTGTGACTAAAAGTGTCTTCAGGCTCCACCACTTTTAATATGTTAATTCCTCTGAATGTTCAATGACTGTGAACATTCCCATGATTGTTCCTTCCTTTCCTTCCAACGAAACCAGCTTATACTCCACATTTTCATGGTTATTTTCATTTGCATTCAGGAACTGTTTTTTCTTTTTCTTTTTAAAGTAAAATGGCATTTACTTAAAGGATATGCCTTCATTGCAAAAAGCCTGCATGGAATCTATTACCTAAGTTAAAATGCTTAACTGTTCCTTTTTTTAAATGCCTGCTTTCATTACAACATTAGTTTACTGAATTATAATTATAAAATATCAGTATAAGCTATAGCATTTGCTTTACTCATACTTGAACACTACAGTAAAGATTTGTTTTCATAGAACTCTCAGCTAATTGATTATACACTTTACTACAAATGGTTGTATTATTTTCACTTCGTTATTCCCAGTCAATATTCCAATCCCACTTCTAAATTCTTCATCAAAATATAAAGGCTCGTTCAACTATGTAGTTTTTCTTTTAATCATTCATGTGTGTGTGCACATGTTTAATAGAACTTATGCACAGAATAGTTTACAGAACAAAATGCATAACTCAATAGGTTCCCACAAAGCAAACATCTGCGTTACAAGTTCAGTTCAGTCGCTCAGTCATGTCCGACTCTTTGCAACTCCATGAACTGCAGCATGCCAGACCTCCCTGTCCATCACCAACTCCTGCAGTTCACCCAAACTCGTGTCCATGGAGTTGGTGATGCCATCCAGCCATCTCATCCTCGGTCGTCCCTTTCTGCTCCCACCCTCAATCTTTCCCAGCATCAGGGTCTTTTCAAATGAGTCAGCTCTTCGCATTAGGTGGCCAAACTACTGGAGTTTCAGCTTCAACATCAGTCCTTCCAATGAACACCCAGGACTGATCACCTTTAGGATGGACTGGTTGGATCTCCTTGCAGTCCAAGGGACTCTCAAAGTCTTCTCCAACACCACAGTTCCAAAGCATCAATTCTGCTCTCAGCTTTCTTTATAGTCCAACTCTCACATCCATACATGACCACTGGAAATACCATAGCCTTGACTAGACGGACTTTTGTGGACAAAGTAATGTCTCTGCTTGCTGTCTAGGATGGTCATAACTTTCCTTCCAAGGAGTAAGTGTCTTTTAATTTCATGGCTGCAATCACCATCTGCAGTGATGCTGGAGCCCAGAAAAATAAAGTCAGCCACTGTTTCCCCCGTTTCTCCATCTATTTGCCATAAAGTGATGGGACCAGTTGCCATGATCTTAGTTTTCTGAATGTTTAGTTTTAAGTCAACTTTTACAGTCTCTTTCACTTTAATCAATAGGCTCTTTAGTTCTTCCGCACTTTCTGCCATAAAGGTGGTGTCATCTGCATATCTGAGGTTATTGATATTTCTCCCACCAATCTCAATTCCAGCTTGTGCTTCCTCCAGCCCAGCATTTCTCATGATGTACTCTGCATAGAAGTTAAATAAGCAGGGTGACAATTTACAGCCTTGATGTACTCCTTTTCCTATTTGGAACCAGTCTGTTGTTCCATGTTCAGTTCGAACTGTTGCTTCCTGACCTGCATATAGGTTTCTCAAGAGGCAGGTCAGGTGGTCTGGTATTCCCATCTCTTTCAGAATTTCCCACAGTTTATTGTGATCCACATAGTCCAAGGCTTTGGCATAGTCAATAAAGCAGAAATAGATAGTTTATGGAACTTTCTTGCTTTTTTAATGATCCAGTGGATGTTGGCAATATGATCTCTGGTTCCTCTGCCTTTTCTAAAACCAGTTTGAACATCTGGAAGTTCACAGTTCATGTATTACTGAAGCCTGGCTTGGAGAATTTTGAGCGTTACTTTACTAGTGGGTGAGATGAGTGCAATAGTGCGGTCGTTTGTGCATTCTTTGGGACTGCCTTTCTTTGAGATTGGAATGAAAATTGATCTTTTCCAGTCCTGTGGCCACTGCTGAGTTTTCCAAATTGGCTGGCATATTTAGTGCAGCACTTTCACAGCATCATCTTTCAGGATTTGAAATAGCTCAATCTAAATTCCATCATCTCCACTAGCTTTCTTGGTAGTGATGCTTCCTAAGGCCCACTTGACTTCACATTCCAGGATGTCTGGCTTTAGGTGAGTGATCACACCATCATGATTATCTGGGTCATGAAGATCTTTTTGTACAGTTCTTCTATGTATTCTTGCCACCTTTTCTTAATATCTTCTGCGTCTGTTAGGTCCATAACACTTCTGTCCTTTATTGTGCCCATCTTTGCATGAAATGTTCCCTTGGTATCTCTAATTTTCTTGAAGAGATCTCTAGTCTTTTCCATTCTGGTATTTCCTCTATTTCTTTGCACTGATTGCTGAGGAAGGCTTTCTTGTCTCTCTTTGCTATTCTTTGGAACTCTGCATTCAGATGGGTATATCTTTCCTTTTCTCCTTTGCTTTTCACTTCTCTTCTTCTCACAGCTATTTGTAAGGCCTCCTCAGACAGCCGTTTTGCTTTTTTGCATTTCTTTTTCTTGAGGAACGGTCTTGATTCCTGTCTATTACCACCACCAAACAAACTCCCTTCACACCCCTTTGCAATCACTGACCACCTTCTTCTCCAACAAAAGTAACCATGTGTGCTTTTTTTTACACCTTCATCTCCCAAACATGCACCCCTAAATACTATAGTTAATGGAATCGTGCAATATATGCTCTGGATCTTTGGTGGCAGGCTTATTTTGCTCTCAAGATGATGACTGGCAGCCATTCATTTTGTTGAGTTTAAGCGTAGTTCATTCATAAGTAATTTTCTTCTCTAACATTCTATTAATAAAAACAACACAACATATTAACCCATTCTACTGCTTAGGGGTTTCTTGGATGTTTTGTGATTTTAGCTTACAAATGATACCCTTATAAAATTTTTTATCATTCTCCTTCAGGCGCAAGCAATTTGCTGGATACATACTGAGGAATAGAACTGCTGGGTTGTAAACAACACATATGTTCAGCTTTTGTAGATACTGCCAACCAATTTGGCAAAATATTAATTCCAATTTTTATAATCTTACCAACAATGTAGGAAATTCCTTTGTTTCCAGATCCTTGTCAGCATATGTTGCTGTCATCCTTTTCACTTTTATTAATTCTGGGTATAAGGAAATGGCAATCTACTCCAATATTCTTGCCTGGAGAATCCTGTGGACAGTGGAGCCTGGAGGGCTGCTGTCCATGGGGTCGCACAGAGTCGGATACGACTGAAGCGACTTAGCATGCATGAATGCATTGGAGAAGGAGATGGCAACCCACTCCAGTATTCTTGCCTGGAGAAAACCAGGGACAGAGGAGCCTGGTGGGCTGATGTCTGTGGGGTTGCACAGAGTCGGACATGACTGGAGCGACTTAGCAGCAGCATCAGCAGCAATGATATTTCATGGAACTTCAAATATGCATTTCCGTGGTGACTGATGAAACTGAGCAGCTCTCCATATGTTTATGGACTTGATACCCACTGTTGTAAAGTGACTGAGTCTATTGTTAGTTGTCCGTCTTCTTGTTCTTCTTCTGGACAGAGGTCATTTGTCAGTTATATGCGGCATGCCCTTCAACTTCTTGTCTTTTTTCCAAATACAAAGTCTTAATCTTGATATGGCAAAGCTAACAATCTTTTCCATTCCATTTATTGATATTTTAATGTTTCCTTTAAGAACATACTGATTTTATGGAGCTATTCTCTTTATGATGTGTCCTTCTTATGCGGTTAAAAAATTCCTCCTGGAATTGATTTTAGTGCTTGGTGTTTGACAGTCATTGATTTTCAAAATTTCCCACTTACAAATGTCCAGTTATTCAAGAAGCATTTACTTAAAAGTCCTCCCTATTAAACTACACAGTGCCACCTCTATAAAAAATAGTTAATACACTTTTGAGTTTGTTTCTGTTCACCATTAAATTGGTCTATTTGTCTATCCTTTCATCAATGCAATGCTATTTTCATTCCTATAATTTTATTGTATTTTAATATCCAGCAGAACAAATCTTCACACAGTGCTAGTCTTTTAAAATAGTGTCTATATGTCAATCATACTCTCCCAATTGACATACATACACTGTACATGTGAGTGTACTAAGTCGCTTCAGTCATGTCCAACTCTGCAACCCCATGGACTGTAGCCTGCCAGACTCCTGTGTCCATGGGATTCTGCAGGCAAGGATACTGGAGTGGGTTGCCATGCCCTCCTCCAGGACTACTGTGTGTAAAATAGATAGCTAGTGGGAGACGGCTGTGTAGCCCAGGGAGCTCAGCTCAGTGCTCTGTGATGACCTAGAGGGGTGGGATGTGGGATGGGAGGGAGGCTTAAGAGAGAGGGGATATATGAATACATAGAGCTGATTCACTTTGTTGTACAGCAGAAACTAACACAATGGAGTAAAGCAACTATCCTCCAATAATAAGATTAAAAAAAAAGATATGTAACCGCAACTCGTATCAAGAAATCAAACACTTACCAGTGATGCAGAAGGTTCCTTAATCCTCTCAGTTACTAATCCCCCAACAATCCCAACTTCCTTTCATCACAGGTTAGTTTTGCCTGGTTTTGAACATTACATAAATCATACAGCATGCACCCTCTCTCTCTCTCTCACACACACACACACACACACACACACACACACACACACACACGGAGCAAAAAAAAAAAAACCAATCAGTGTCTCAGCTTTTTTGGCCCCACAATTTTTCATATAATTTTTAGAATTAGTTCTGTCATTTTTTTAAAATAAAATTCCTGTTGGGAATTTGGATTGTAATAAATATATTTGGAGGAGAACTGATATCTTTAAATATGACTTCTAATGCCCAAGCCTGGACCATCTCTATTTTCCTCAATTTCTTTCAGTATTTCATACTGTTTTGGACAGAGGTCTGCTACACATTTCTTCAGATTTACTGATAGTTATTTCATAAATTTGATACCATTTTAAATGTTCCTTTTAAAACATTTTTATTTTCTATTAGTTTCTAATACTTAAAACTGCAATTAATTTTTATATCAACCTCACATTCAACAATCATATTAAACTCTGTTAGAAACTGAGTTTCTCTAAAATATAGATCCTTTACATATACAGTATATACACAGTCATATTATCTTCAAGTATAGTTTCATTCCTTTCTAATATTTATGATTCTTAATATCTTTTCTTTCCTTGCCTTGCTGATTAGGACTGCCAATATAAGGTTGAAAAAAACTGATTACAATGACCATCCTTATTTTACTCCGAATCTAAAAGGGAGTATTTTTAGAATTCTGCCATTTAATATAACACTTGTCAATTTTATCAAATTCAGGAAATTTAAACTTGATGCTGAATGACTGGGCTTTGGCTTGGAGAACTAGAGTTTTGCTGTTGTCTAGTTGCTAAGTCATGTCCAACTCTTCTGTGACCCAATAGACTGTAGCCCACGAGGCTCCTTTGTGCATGGGATTTCCCAGACAAGAATACTGGAGTGGGTTGCCATTTCCTTCTGCAGGGGATCTTCCTGACCCAGGGACTGAACCCATGTCTCCTGCTTGGGAGGTGGATTCTTTATCACTGAGCCACCTGGGAAGATCCTGCCTCCTACCAGAGTTGAATTAGAATGCAAAGGTGATAGAAGTACTATTTGCAGGGAAGAAGATAAAAAGAATTTTGCCTTGCTTCTCTGGCCATCTTCGTGGCACTCTAAATCCATGGGAACGCTTCAAGTGAGCAAGAGTGGTGTCAGGAGAGTTCCCACAGCGAGAAGCCATGGGATAAATCTCTCTTTCCCCACTGGAGCTCCCTAGGTTCAGGGTGGAAAGAGATGCAGTAGGAGATCCTCTTTGAACAGGGTGAGAGAGTGGCTGAGAATTGAGTCAGTGTTCTTTCTCAGACGATGATGGGAGCCTGGGGCTGGAGGACCTGAAGGGCAGTCAAAGTATTAGACCGCTGAATGCCTACGTCTACAGGATACTTCTGAGGTATAAGGTCACAGGACCAGCAAGAGATAAAGGGGCCGAGTGGCTTGAAAGCCATCATCCTAGCAGCCTGCAGAAAGATAAGGTGTTACCCTAGCAATGGAAGACAGTGGAACGGGACGTCACCATGGTAACCAGAAGACAACAGGAAATCCACACGTCCTGCTTCCTTCCTGATGATGTTACACAAATTTCCCCTATGAACATAGAGGCCATTCTGGGGCAAGACGGCAGAGAGGGTTGAAAAGTATCTAAGTACCATTAGTTGTAATCTCAGTCTAGAAAAAAGCAAAAACCAATATTTAAGGAGGACCATTTGAAGGAAAAGAAACTTCATGTATTTTCCCAGATAATGTGCACAAGTTTACAAGGCATCTGTTCAATTCTCTTTTCTGCCTTATACTTCTGTGTGATATCATCTACCCTTCTTGAAAGATGCTATAATAAAAGTTTTAAGAAATTCATTATTGTTTGTGTTGAGAGGAGATTTTGTTATGAATATTTTTTTTTTTGTTATTACATTTCCCAGTGTTCTCTTTATGAGAACCCTCAGGAAAGATTTCTGTGTGGTCTTAAAACAAAGAACTTTTGAAAATTTTCTCCCCTCTCCCATTTCTTTGCTGACATTTTGAATTCTGTAACTGAGTAGATTTTCTTTTATGTGTTTGCCACTGGAAAACGTAGAGACAATTTTCTGACCCATTGCTAGCCAGGCATTAAAATTTTATAGTATCCATTTAGAAAAGCTTTTTATTATGAAAACTATATTCAAACATAGACAAAAGTAGAGAGAATAATTTCATGGACATCCGTTTACCAAGCACCCACATCATCATGCACAACCGTGACACCAACACTGGCTTGTTTCACCTACCTCCCACTTACCTCCTACCTTCCTGGACTATTTTAAAGAAATTCCCAGACCTTATGACATTTCATCCACATTTATTCCATTCTGTATCTCTCAAGAATAAAGATTTGGGACTTCCCTGGTAGTTCCAGAGGCTAATGTGGGGGCCCAGGTTTGATCCCTGGTCAGGGAACTGGACTCTACATGCCACAACTAAGAGTTTGCCTGTTGCAAGTAAAGATTCCTATGCCCTGGGGAAGATCAACATGCACTGGAGAAGGAAATGGCAACCCACTCCAGTGTTCTTGCCTGGAGAATCCCAGGGACAGAGGAGCCTAGTGGGCTGCCGTCTATGGGGTTGCACAGAGTCGGACACGACTGAAGCGACTTAGCAGCAGCAGCAGCAGCAGGGAAGATAAAAATCCTGCCTGTGGCAAATAAGACCCAGAACAGCCAAATATATATATATATAAAGAGTCAACCAGGGAAATTCCGTTTGCACTGGAGACATAGACATTTATAAGACAAAGTGGCTCTTATTCTGAAATAAAAAGCAACTACATACTGTATAAAACTATTTTAAAATTATACCTATGTTTGCAAAGACATAAAAAAAAATCTACAAAGTGGTTAAATGGCATTAAAATCTAAAATGGTCCCTTTAGAAGCCTAGAGATCCAAAGTTACTTTGATTTTTAGCAGAACAGTGAGAGGCAGAAAAAATAACACCATAGAGAAGATGAAAAGACAGCAACTGATGACTCAACTAAATTGTTAAAGGCTGAATGTAATCTTGCTTAATGCTATATACCGCCTAGCAGCCCAAACACCACTAATTATTAAAGAAATGCAAATCAGAACTACCATGAGGTATTAGCTCACACTGGTCAGAATGACCATCATCAAAAACTCTACAAACAATAAATGCTGAAGAGAGTGTGGAGTAAAAGGAACCCTCTTACACTGTTGGTGGGAATCTAAACTGGTACAGCCACTATTCAGAACAGTAGGGAGGTTTCTTAAAAAGCTAAATATACAACTACCATATGACCCAGCAATCCTACCCCTGGCAAATATTCAGAGAAAACCATAATTCAAAAAGATACATGCCCCCCAATGTACAGAGTACTATTTACAATAGCAAAGACATGGAAGCTACTGAAACACCCACTGAGAGGAATGGATAAAGACGATGTGGTACACATGTACAATGGAATATTTCTCAGCCATAAAACGAGAGAAATAATGCCATTTGCAGCAACACGAATTCAATTAGAGATTAACATACTAGGTGAAATGAGTCAGAAAAAGAAAGGCAAATACGATATGCTATCGCTTATCAGTTCAGTTCAGTCGCTGAGTCATGTCCAACTCTTTGGAACACCATGGACTGCAGGATGCCAGCCCTCCCTGTCCATCACCAAACTCCCAGAGTTTACCCAAACTCATGTCCATTGAGTCGGTGATGCCATCCAACCATCTCATCCTCTGTTATCCCCTTCTCCTCCTGCCTGCAATGTTTCCCAGCATCAGGGTCCTTTCCAATGAGTCAGTTCTTTGCATCAAGTGGCCAAAGTATTGAAGGTTCAGCTTTAGCATCAGTCCTTCCAATGAATATTCATTCAGGATTGATTTCCTTTAAGGATGGACTGGTTGGATCTCCTTGCAGTTCAAGGGACTCTCAAGAGTCTCCTCCAGTACCACAGTTCAAAAGCATCAATTCTTCAGCACTCAGCTTTCTTTACAGTCCAACTCTCACATCCATATATGACCACTGAAGAAACCATAGCTTTGACTAGATGGACTCCTGTTGGCAAAAAAATGTCTTTGCTTTTTAATATGCTCTCTAGGTTGGTCTTTTCTTTCAAGGAGTAAGCATCTTTTAATTTCATGTCTATAGACACCATCTGCCATGATTCTGGAGCCCAAAAAACAAAGCCTGTCACTGTTTCCACTGTTTCCCCATCTATTTGCCATGAAGTGATGGGATCAGATGCCATGATCTTAGTTTTCTGAATACTGAGCTTTAAGTCAACTTTTTCACTCTCCTCTTTCACTTTCATTAAGAGGCTCTTCAGTTCTTCTTCGCTTTCTGCCATAAGGGTGGTGTCATCTGCATATCTGAGGTAATTGATATTTCTCCCAGAAATCTTGATTCCAGCTTGTGCTTTATCCAGTTGAGCATTTCTCATGATGTACTCTGCATATAAGTTAGATAAGCAGGGTGATAATATACAGCCTTGACATATTCCTTTCCCGATTTGGAACCAGTCTGTTTTTCCATATCCAGTTCTAATTGTTGCTTCCTGAACTGCATACTCGTTTCTCAGGAGGCAGGTCACGTGGTCTGGGATTCCCATCTCTTGAAGAATTTTCCACAGTTTGTGGTGATCCACACAGTCAAAGGCTTTGGCATAGTCAATAAAACAGAAGTAGATATTTTTTCTGGAACTCTCTTGCTTTTTCAACGATCCAGTGGATGTTGGCAATTTGATCTCTGGTTAACATTTAGCCTTTTTTAAATCCAGCTTGAACATCTGGGAGTTCACAGTTCACGTACTGTAGAAGCCTGGCTTGGAGAAGTTTGAGCATTAGTTTGCTAGCATGTGAGATGAGTGCAATTGTGCAGTCATTTGAACATTCTTTGGCATTGCCTTTCTTTGGGATTGGATTAAAAACTGAACTTTCCCAGTCCTGTGGGCACTGCTGAGTTTTCCAAATTTGCTGGCATATTGAGTGCAGCACTTTCACAGCATCATCTTTCAGGATTTGAAACAGCTCAACTGGAATTCCATCACCTCCACTAGCTTTGTTCATAGTGATGCTTCCTAAGGCCCACTTGACTTCTCATTTCAGGATGTCTGGCTCTAGGTGAGTGATCAAACCATCATCATTATCTGGGTCATGAAGATACTTTTTGTATAGTTCTTCTGTGTTCTTGCCACCTCTTGTTAATGTCTTCTGCTTCTGTTAGGTCCATACCATTTCTGTCCTTTATTGTGCTCATCTTTGCATGAAAAGTTTCCTTGGTATCTCTAATTTTCTTGAAGAGATCTCATCTTCCCATTCTGTTGTTTTCCTCTATTTCTTTGCATTGGTCGCTGAGGAAGGCTGTCTTATCTCTGCTTGCTATTCTTTGGAACTCTGCATCAGATGGGCATATCTTTCCTTTTCTCCATGCCTGTCATTTCTCTTCTAGTCACAGCTGTTTGCAAGGCCTCCTCAGTTCAGCTCAGTTGTCGCTCAGTCATGTTCTACTTTTTGCAGCCCCATGGACTTCAGCATGCCAGGCCTCCCTGTCCATTACTAATGTGCAGAGTTTACTCAAATTCATGTCCTCATGCCAATGTAGGAGATGCTTATTCACTCCCTGGGCTGGGAAGATCCCCTGGAGGAGGGCATGGCTACCCACTCCAGTATTCTTGCCTGGAGGACCCCCATGGACAGAGGAGACTGGAGGGCTACAGGCCATGGGGTCGCAAAGAGTTGGACATGACTGAATCAACATAGCACAGCACAGGGTATACCTGTAAAACGCTTTCTTTAGCTTCAGAGTGATTCAAATGGTAAAGAGTTTGCCTGCAATGCGGAAGACCCAAGTTCGATCCCTGGGTCAGGAAGATCCCCTGGAGAAGGAAATGGCAACCCACTCCAGTATTCTTGCCTGAAAAAATCCCATGGACCGAGGAGCCTGCGGGGCTACAGTCTGTGGGGTAGCAAAGAGTTGGACACGACTGAGTGACTTCAATTTTTAGCCTCAGGGGAAAGAACCAGTAAGGCGATTTCAGCTGTGAAAATTTTTAACTTGTTCATTAGGATACCCAAGGCTTTGAGTGGAAAAACACGAAACAAAACAACATTCAGGTAAATCTGTGATTCTAAATGTTGGCGCATAAGGCTGCTTTGTTAACTTGCTTGTGCCTTTGAGCTTAGAGACTATATATATGGTAGTATCTGGCATAGATGGGCAACCCTTTTCTAGCTGGCTGGCATTTATTTAGATGAGGCCACAACCTCTAGCCTGGTAAGATTAGCAGAGGAGAAAGGAGGAGGATTAAATAGCTATCTATTTACAGTGATTTCTGTTATTGATAAAGCCTCAGAATAATTTATTTGACCCTGTGGCCTTAAATCTTGAATAAGTTTATACTTGTTGGCCATCCAGCTCATCCAGGCTCTGCAGCGCCTTCAGATCAGCAGTACTGATAGTGCTTATGTGAAATCCTCCAATTCTGTGGGCCAATAACCTTTCAAAATCGCTTCTGAAGCCTCCTATCCTCCAGGGCCTTTTGGTTTTCATTTCTGCTTACTTAAAATAAAAATGTCACAAGGCGGGAGAATAAGAATTGAAGGGATGCACACCTGTCTAGAGGCTGGGAGGTAACATAAACATGAAAAAAAAACACACATTTTTTTTTGGACTCTGAAGTCCAAAAAAACTGTTTAATGTGTTGAAAGTAGCATTTTTAAAAATACCAGTTATATTATTGGCTTAATCACTCAACTCTCATATACATGTAATATATATATAGGTGACATCATATATAAAATGTGTGAATTTTATGTGTGATATAAAATAGTGAATTGCATTTAATCATCTCTTCAGAGATGCTTTTTAAAAAGCTGCTCTGGTTCAGTTTGCTGTATTTATATCACCTATGCAGACATTCCCATTAAGGAGGCAGCGTATTAAAGTGGCTCCTAAGACATGTTCTCAAGTCAGATTTTCAAAGTCAGAGTCTCCCGTCGCACCTTTGGGCTTCCCTGGTGGTTCAGCTGGTAAAGACTCTGCCTGCAATGCGGGAGACCTGGGTTTGATCTCTGGGTTGGGAAGATCCCCTGGAGAAGGGAAAGCCTACCCACTCCAGTATTCTAGTATTTTGGCCTGGAGAATTCCATAGACTGTGTAGTTCATGGGGTCACAAAGAGTCAGACACGTTAACCATGTGATCTTGGGCAGGTGTTATCTCTTTCATATAGAAGTTTCCATATCCTATAATAAGAATGATAATCAGTATACACACTTGGTTTTAACCACAGACTTCATTGGCAGCCAACTAATTTGATTGCCTTGAGGTAAAATGTGACTGGGAAGAGACCTTAGAAAGAACTAGTGCTTGTCAAACTGGGATGATCTTTTGAGTCAGCTAGGATGCTTTTTGAAAAAATACAAGCTTCTCCACCCCTGCAAACTCTGATACTGTATGTAAGGGCAGAAATCAAGAATCTGTTATTTAAAATATATCCCATAACAATTCCATATATGAGCCCGATTTGACATTATCCATTGAAGAATTAAATCCTCTCTGTAACATCTTTGCCAAATTATTTTCTGTGCTTGAAAAGAACTTTCTGTCTCTAAGCAATGATCTGTTTTCGACCTCTCTGTTGCAGTGATTTTCCTTATATTGGATGAAATTTACTACTGTATTGCTTCTACCTACAGATCTCAGATATCATTTATGGCCAAAAAAAGAGAGGTCTAATTCTTGCTCTGTATGATCATTCTTTGAACATTTGGAGAGGATTTGGATGTCTTCCGTCAGTCAGTTTAGTTACTCAGCTGTGTCCAACTCTTTGCAACTCCATGGACTGCAGCACGCCAGGCCTGCCTGTCCATCACCAACTCCTGGAGCTTACTTAAACTCATGTCCATTGAGTCGGTGATGCCATCCAACCATCTCATCTTCTGTCATCATCTTCTCCTCCTGCCTTCAATCTTTCTCAGCATCAGGGTCTTTTCAAATGAGTCAGTTTTTCACATCATATGGCCAAAGTATTGGAGTTTCAGCTTCAGCAACAGTCCTTCCAATGAATATTCAGGACTGATTTTTTTTTTTTTTTTTTAGGATTGACAGGTTGGATCTCCTGGCTGTCCAAGGGACTCTCAAGAGTCGTCTCCAACACCACAGTTTAAAAGCATCAATTCTTTGGCACTCAGCTTTCTTTATAGTCCAACTCTCACATCCATACATGACTAGTTTGACTAGCAGACTTCTACTGGAAAAGGGAATGGCAAACCACTTCAGTATTCTTGCCTTAAGAACCCCACGAACAGTATGAACAGTATGTCTCCCTTAGTCTCTTCCAAAACAGACAATCTAAATTCAAGCACATTTTTGTTTCTTATGGTTCTTTAACCTTTTTCCACTTGGTGGTTTTCGTTTGGACACATTCCATCTATCTGCCTATTTTCAGGAATGTTTCTCTAAACAAACTAGTGGTTATCAGTGGAGAGAGGGGAGGGAAGAGGGGTACTAAGAGGTAGAAACTGTTAGGTATAAAATAACCTAAAATGGAGTAAAACCTTTAAAAAATTGTGAATAACTATATTGTGTATATCCTCATAATTTATATAATATTGTACAGCAACTATATTTCAATGTAAAAATAAAAAGAATATATCCCTAGGTAAATGAAGAGAGTCGTATCTTAAATGCTATGGTTCTCTTAAGCTTCTAAAGTTATATCTCATTAAAAATAGCCCATTAATGCATAAATTCTTACTCTTAACTAAAATTATTCTGTTATTCCTCACTTGTGCTAATGCTAAATAGTGTCTTCTTCATCTATTTAATTTGATATTGTTTTTTTATTTGATTTGAGTGCTTTTTGTTCTCTTGTGTAAAATTTCTCTTATTGGATTTAACCTAACAGTGCAAATCTTAAAGGTATTTTCAGATCTTTATCTTCTAATGTGTCTACTGTCCTTCCTAACTCTATGCCATTCTTGAACTGCTGAGGCTACTGTATGGTGGTGGCAGCTTAGTTGTTAAGTTGTATCCAACTCTTGTGACCCTACAGACTATAGCCCGCCAGGCTCCCCTGTCCATGGGATTCTCCAGGCAAGAATACTGGAGTGGGTTGCCATTTTGTTCTCCAGGGGATCTATCTTCCCTGATAAGGGATCAAACCTGTGTCTTCTGCACTGCAAACAGCTTCTTTACTACGGAGCCACCAGGGAAGTCTCAAACCTACTCTACACCTTTATCAAAATGTAAGGATATAACGCTGAGAACAGCAAGCTGGAATTCTCATCTAGAAATCTCTATTTTATTTGACATCACTCCAAAGTTCACAACTTGATAAATACAGTTCTCTGATGTTTCTAAATGGTCCCTGACACAGCTATACTAATCTAGCTTGTATATAAGAAAATAATGAGAAAACGTAGCTAAACTATGGTGAAGTACAGATACCCATTTACCATACTTTATCTTCTGGACTGTAAAAAGAAAGGAGTTATGACACAAACTGTTCATCACTATAGTTTCTTTTCCACATTATTCCGATTCACCTTTGTTTTTATATTCCATTCCAGATTTTTAACAGTTGTCATTGGTGAAGCCTCAGGTTGTCTAATCCTTTTTTTCCCCCAGTGTGTAAAATTGGGCTGAAATGTGCTCATGTGCAGCCGCCAAGTGCTTCTCTTATTTGCCAAGATTTTTCAAAAATAACTGACAGTGTTGCCATGATCTCACTTTTAAGCACTCTGTGACAACTCCTTTTCCAAATCTTTCTAGGTGGTTTTGAATTTCCTTTGTGGCAGTGAACACAGGCAAAGAAATGAAGGTAACAAGTTGCCCCACTGGCCAGGATCTCAAGTTTGTTATACAAAGCTGTCAGTAAAATGAACTCTACCCTTTTTTTTTTTTTAATCTAAAAAAATGATACAAATGACAAATGGACCTATTTACAAAACAGAAATAGAATCACAGGTACAAAAAACAAACTTAAGGTTACCAAGAGGGAAAGACGGGAAGAGGGATAAATTGGGAGACTGAGATTGGCATGTATACACTATTATATATAAAATAGATAACTAATAAGGACCCACTGTGTAGCACGGTAGGTCAGTACTGTACTCTGTGATGACCTATGTGGGAGAAGAATCTTAAAAAGAGTGGATACATGTATACGTATAACTGAATCACTTTGCCTTACAGCAGAAACTAACACAGCATTGTAAATCAACTGTACTCCATTAAAAATTAGTTAAAAAAAATAAATCTTGGACCTTCCTGGTGGCACAGTGGATAAAGAATCTGCCTGCCAAGGCAGGGGACACAGCTTTGAGCCCTGGTCCGGAAAGATTCCACAAGTCATGGAGCAATTAAGTCCATGTGCTATAACTACTGAAGCCTGCATGGTCTAGGGCTGGAAAGTTCACCACTGAGGAGCCCTTGTGCTGCAGCTACTGAAGCTTGCTTCCCTAAAGCCCGTGCTCCACAACAAGAGAAGCTGCAATGAGAAGCCTGTGCACCGCAACTCAAAAGTAGCCCCCCTCTCTGCAACTAGAGAAAGCCTGCACGGCAGTGAAGACCCATTGCAACCTGAAAACATAAATAAATAAAAAGAAAAGGACTTATATTAAATATATATATATATCTTCCCCTCCAAGACTTGAGGATATTTCCCATACAACGTGGCACACCAAGGAGGACCAGCAGAAACAAGAGAGATGCCTAAAGACCAGGATCACTGGTGCCATGACCAGGCCTGTGATAGACAGGCCTGATTTAGGGCTCTTGCAATGTTTCAGAAAGTGTAATACTGTCACCCTGCTTACTTAACTTATATGCAGAGTACATCATGAGAAATGCTGGGCTGGAAGAAACACAAGCTGGAATCAAGATTTCCGGGAGAAATATCAATCACCTCAGATATGCAGATGACACCACCCTTATGGCAGAAAGTGAAGAGGAACTAAAAAGCCCCTTGATGAAAGTAAAAGAAGAGAGTGAAAAAGTTGGCTTAAAGCTCAACATTTAGAAAATGAAGATCCTGGCATCTGGTCCCATCACTCCATAGATGGGGAAATAGATGGGGAAACAGTGGAAACAGTGTCAGACTTTATTTTTTGGGGCTCCAAAATCACTGAAGATGGTGATTGCAGCCATTAAATTAAAAGACACTTACTCCTTGGAAGAAAAGAGATGACCAACCTAGATAGCATATTCAAAAGCAGAGACATTACTTTGCCGACTAAGGTCCATCTAGTCAAGGCTATGGGTTTTCCAGTGGTCATGTGTGGATGTGAGAGATTGACTGTGAAGAAGGCTGAGCACCGAAGAATTGATGCTTCAGAACTGTGGTGTTGGAGAAGACTGTTGAGAGTCCCTAGGACTGCAAGAAGATCCAACCAGTCCATTCTGAAGGAGATCAACCCTGGGATTTCTTTGGAAGGAATGATGCTAAAGCTGAAACTCCAATACTTTGGCCACCTCATGTGAAGAGTTGACTCATTGGAGAAGACTTTGATGCTGGGAGGGATTGGGGGCAGGAGGAGAACGGGACAACAGAGGATGAGGTGGCTGGATGGCATCACTGACTTGATGGATGCAACTCTGAGTGAACTCCTGGAGTTGGTGATGGACAGGGAGGCCTGGCATGCTGTGATCCATGGGGTCGCAAAGAGTCGGACATGACTGAGCGACTGAACTGAACTGAACTGAACTGAGGCTCACTGAAATCTCCTTTATTTAGAATCCATTGTAATTTATTCCTGAACTCATCCTTTGTCCACAACACAAACCTCTCCCAAATACTTTTTCTGATGTTGTGAGATAATAGAATTAACTGGGACATGCATTGCTGAAGCCCACAGTATTGTTCATTGCTTTCCTTCTCTCTGCATGAATAAGAGCCCCATTGCCAAGGCAACTGTGAGAGTCTTAGAAACATAAACTCAATCAGATTAGCTCAGTCAATTGAATCTCATTCTTATCAATGCAGACTGATCTGCTTATCTTATCTGTTTCCTTCAATGGCACCCCTAAATTTACATGCTTATATTCTATTAACTAAATGTGATTCATTTTTCTGTCAAATGCAATAGATTATCTTCTGATCAATATTACCCTGTCTTGGAAGACATCTTACTTGAAAGAGTCTCTTCTCTCAGACCAGACCTTCATTTCAATATTTATTCTTTCAGTTCTGCTACAAAGATCAATCTCCTTTATTGAAAAGATAATGATGAAATTTGCTCAGTCATGTCCGACTCTTTGCGACCCCATGGACTAAACATACAGTCCATGGAATTCTCTAGTCCAGAATACTGGAGTGGGTAGCCTTTCCCTTCTCCAGGGGATCTTCCCAACCCAGGGATCGAACCCAGATCTCCCACATTGCAGCAGCTTCCTTACCAGCTGAGCCACAAGGGAAAGGGAAACACAATTAGTATTGAGGGCCTACCAACAAACAACCATCCTTCAATCCTGTAGTTACTTGGCTTTAATTTTCTTCCTTATTAATTTTACTTCTTGCTGTTTCCATGAATAACATCTTCCTCCACCTCTCTTTCTCCCTTCATTCCTTCTCTAAAGACGTTCATTTTGGAGCTCAGCCTTCCTTGTATACTTCTTATATGTTTGTGTCACTCTTTGTATTTAGTGATGATCTTATGTTTCTATTTTAAAATAATATTTATTGTTAATTTCCAAGTTTAAAAGCTGTGTAAATCCCCATGGAAAAAATTTTTATACAGAAAAAAACAAAAGGATGAAAAACCACACTCACAAAAATTACCCCATCTTATAGAGATAAACACCAATATGTTTTACATTTTCTGGTCATTTGTTATTATTCATTTTTCCTTTATATTTCCCCATATTCATTAAAAATCTAAGTCATTAAAGACTTTGATGCAAGTACATCTTCCTTTAGATATCTGTGTCTCAACCTTCATCAGGAATATTTTCAATTTTGGTTAAAATTAAACATTCATTTTAATGTTTAATTAAACAGTCTGAGCCCTGGAGGAGAGCATGGCAACCCACTCCAATATTGTTGCCTGGAATATTCCATGGAAAGAGAAGCATACAGTCTATGGGGTCACAAAGAGTCAGGCACAACTGAAGCAACTTCCCACGTTGCTTCAAAGGCTCAACACTTTGAGAGCCTTTGAGCCTTCAGTTCAGTTCAGTTCAGTCGCTCAGTCGTGTCTGACTGTTTGTGACCCCATGAATTGCAGCACTCCAGGCCTCTATGTCCATCACCAACTCCCGGTGTTCACCCAAACTCATGTGCATTGAGTCGGTGATGCCATCCAACCATCTCATCCTCTGTCGTCCCATTCTCCTCTTGCCCCCAATCCCTCCCAGCATCAGGGTCTTTTCCAATGAGTCAACTCTTCGCAAGAGGTGGCCAAAGTATTGGAGTTTCAGACTCAGCATCAGTCCTTCCAATGAACACCCAGGACTGATCTCCTGTAGGATGGACTGGTTGGATCTCCTTGCAGTCCAAGGGACTCTCAGGAGTCTTCTCCAACACCACAGTTCAAAAGCATCAATTCTTCAGCACTCAGCTTTCTTCACAGTCCAACGCTCACATCCATACATGACCACAGGAAAAACCATAGCCTTGACTAGATGGATCTTTGTTGGCAAAGTAATGTCTCTGCTTTTGAATATGCTATCTAGGTTGGTCACAACTTTCCTTCCAAGGAGTAAGCATCTTTTAATTTCATTGCTGCTATCACCATCTGCAGTGATTTTGGAGCCCAGAAAAATAAAGTCAGCTACTGTTTCCACTGTTTCCCCATCTATTTGCCATGAAGTGATAGGACCGGATGCCATGATCTTAGTTTTCTGAATATTGAGTTTCAAGCTAACTTTGTCACCCTCTCTTTCATTTTCATCAGGAGGCTTTTTAGTTCCTCTTCACTATCTGCCATAAGGGTGGTGTCATCTGCATACCTGAGGTGATTGATATTTCTCCTGGCAATCTTGATTCCAGCTTGTACTTCCTCCAGTCCAGCATTTCTCATGATGCACTCTGCACAGAAGTTGAATAAGCAGGGTGACAATATACAGCCTTGATGTACTTCTTTTTCTATTTGGAACCAGTCTGTTGTTCCATGTCCAGTTCGAACTGTTGCTTCCTGATCTGCATATAGGTTTCTCAAGAGGCAGGTCAGGTGGTCTGGTATTCCCATCTCTTTTAGAATTTTCCACAGTTTCTTGTGATCCACACAGTCAAAGGCTTTGGCATAGTCAATAAAACAGAAATAGATGTTTTTCTGGAACTCTCTTGCTTTTTTGATGATCGACCGGATGTTGGCAATTTGGTCTCTGGTTTCTCTGCCTTTTCTAAAACCAGCTTGAACATCTGAAAAATCACGGTTCACATATTGCTGAAGCCTGCCTTGGAGAATTTTGAACATTACTAGCGCATGAGATGAGTGCAATTGTTGGTAGTTTGAGTATTCTTTGTCATTGCCTGTCTTTGGGATTGGAATGAAAACTGACCTTTTCCAGTCCTGTGGCCACTGCTGAGTTTTCCAAATTTGCTGGCATACTGAGTGCAGTGCTTTCACAGCATCATCTTTCAGGATTTGAAATAGCTCAACTGGAATTCCAGCACCTCCACTAGCTTTGTTCATAGTGATGCTTTCTAAGGCCCACTTGACTTCACATTCCAGGATGTCTGGCTCTAGGTGAATGATCACCCCATCATGATTAGCTGGGTCATGAAGATCTTTTTTGTATAGCTCTGTGTATTCTTGACACCTCTTAATATCTTCTGCTTGTGTTAGGTCCATACCATTTCTGTCCTTTATCGAGCCCATCTTTGCATGAAATATTCCCTTGATATCTCTAATTTTCTTGAAGAGATTGCTAGTCTTTCCCATTCTGGTGTTTTCCTCTATTTCTTTGCATTGATCCCTGAGGAAGGCTTTCTTATCTCTCCTTGCTGTTCTTTGGAACTCTGCATTCAAATGGGAATATCTTTCCTTTTCAGTGGTTGAAAGTGAAAGTGAAAGTGAACCCAGGCCTCCTGTGTTGTAGACAGATGCTTTACCGTCTGAGCCACCAGGGAAGTCCCTTGTGGCTCAGCTGGTAAAGAATCTGCCTGCAATGTGGGAGACCTGGGTTTGATCCCTGGGTTGGGAAGATTCCCTGGAGAAGGGAAAGGCTACCCACTCCAGTATTCTGGCCTGGATAATTCCATGGACTCTATAGTCCATGGGGTTGCAAAGAGTCGGACACGACTGAGTGACTTTCAGTGATTAGGTCTCTGCAGTTCCACTGCAGGGAGTGCAGGTTCGATCCCTGGTCAGGGAACTAAGATCCCACAAACCACTCAGTGTGGGCAAAAACAAACAAAAATCCCAAAACAAAAGAAAATTGCAAAACCCCCAGTTTCTCCCTGTTGACCACAATTTGGCCCAGAGGACTCCCAGGTCCCTGGACACTTGATTAAATCCTATTGTCACAAGCCCTTTTTCTGTGGTTTTTCTTAGTTTTCATCTTTCACTCATTTTATGCATACTCTGAAATCTTCATTTTTTGTTTGACAAATAAGCAGCAAAATAATGCAGTCTCTGAGTTCTTGGGGAAAACTGTATTTCTCTCTAAAGAAACCTCATCTTTTTGTTGGCTGCAGAAAAAAATGAGAACTCCATTCTCATAAGCATTTATCAACAGTACCAGTTTCCTGACTTTTTACTGCCATGGGAATTGTATTCATTAGTTTTTGATCAATATTCTTTCTTGTATATTTATATGCTCATACTCTAGCATAAAACTGTTATTATTTAAAGTCTAATTTTGTATTAAAATATATTTGCCTTTGAAAGGAGGAGAACAGACTACAGATTTTTAGCAGGAAATGTATACCATGCACTATGACATAAACAAAAGAAAACACTGGGAATGTTTTAATTTCCATAATAATAATGCAAATTAGATTTAAAAGGAAGCATGGAATTAGGAAATTTTCTTAAAGAACACTCTGATTTTATTATAATTGCTCAACATGAAAATAAATTTGCTTAGTTATATTTTAACCTTGGACAGAGTTATATATGTAAATTATATCTCATGAGATCATCCACAGCACTGTTGAAAATGCTTGTATATTGTAAGGCTCCAATACTGCGGTCACCTGATGCAAAGAGCCAACTCGTTGGAAAAGACCCTAATGCTGGAGTAGATTGAGGACAGGAGGAAAGGGGGGTGACAAAAGATGAGATGGTTGGATGGCATCATTTGACTCAATGGACATGAGTTTGAGCACACTCCAGGAGACAGTGAAGGACAGGGAAGCCTGGTGTGCTGTGGTCCATGGGGTCACAAAGAATTGGACATGACTCAGTGACTGAACAACAGCCACAAGCAAGGCATGTTACCTTTTATTACACGAAGCTTCAGGCAAGTGCCTTTTACTCATTTATACAGCAATTATTTACCAATGACTTGATGGCTAAGTAGAAGACCCTAAACACTCGACTGCAGCACTTCAAGCTCCTCTGTCCTCCACTATCTCCTGGAGTTTGTTTAAATTCATGTCTGTTGAGTTGGCGATGCTATCTAACCATCTCATCCTCTGCCACTCCCTTTTCCTTTAGCCTTCAATCTTTCGCAGCGTCAGGGTCTTTAACCAATGAGTCGGCTCTTTACAACATGCCTTGGGGTTCCTTTATTTTTGTGCCCAATCTCAGGACTACGTTATTTAGAATAATGAAAGTTTTTGCTCCCTGAAAATGAAATGAGAGCAACTTCTCTAGCTGTATTATTTTCATGTAATTTCATTTTAGTATGAAGACACTTGCATTTAGTTTATCCTAAGTTATGTCTTATGATGAAAGTAAATGGAAATATACATTGTTTTTACTGCAACATACATGAAATAATTTCATTGGAAGAAATATTTTCAAGGCTAATACATTTAAAAAATATAAAACTAATAGTCTTAGAAAATTCTTGTAGAACAGAATACCCAGTGGAAGCATGGACAGCTTTGAGGGTAATGGAACCCTCATTTCAGTGAAACCCAAAGATTTTCATAGAACATGGTTGACAACCTCACCCCTGGAGTCCAACCTGCCTGGCTTTCTTTCTCGTCTCCTTATTTTAGGACCTGTGGTGCTCAGAATGTTCTTAATCCTCTTTTTGTCTCAATTCCCTTTATGTCAAATCAGGCTAAAACCTGTGTAAGGTGAAGTCGCTCAGTCATGTCCGACTCTGTGACCCCGTGGACTGTAACTTACTAGGCTTCTCCATCCATGGGATTCTCCAGGCAAGAATACTGGAGTGGACTGCCATTTCCTTCTCCAAAACCTGTGGCAAGGATTAAATGTGACCATATATTTAAAGAGTGGGGTATGTGTAAGTCATTCAGTTGTGTCCGACTCTTTGCAACCCCATGGACTATACAGTCCATGGGATTCTCCAGGCCAGAATCCTGGAGTGGGTAGCCTTTCCCTTCTCCGGGGGATATTCCCAACTCAGAGCTCAAACCCAGGTTTCTCATGTTGCAGGAAGATTCTTTACCAGCTGAGCCACCAGGGAAGCCCCACCCACCCACCGTGGTATAGTAACTGGCATCTGGTAATCGCTCAGGATCCCTGGAGCAGAAAATGGCAACCCACTCCAGTATTCTTGCCTGGAAAATTCCCATGGACAGAGGAGCCTGGCAGGCTACAGTTCATGGGGTTGCAAAGAGTCAGACACAACTGAAGGACTAAGCATCATCTCTCAAGATATGCTGGCCTTTACTATTGAGCAGGTCTTCACATTTTGGGTCGTGAGCCCCAGTGAATATCATAGGGGTTCTGGGAGAGTCACACAGACAGGAGTGGGTATGAATGGCGGAATGAATGGTTGTCAGAAAAGCTGAGATTAGTTCACTGGTATATTGATCAACCTCACTTTGTCCGTCATTTCACCTCAGTGTCTCATTCTACTCATTCTCTCTCTTTACCTTCTTGGTCCACTCATCCTGCTTCCTCTAAAGCCAGACACATACATCACAATCTGGTCAGTACTCAACTTGATTGAAAATCAATGAAGCAATAAAAAAGAAGCAATGTTACCATCAATCTTTGTGACATACTTCATTCAATCCCACAGATATTCCAGCTTCCTCTGTGGTCCTGTAAATGTGATTCAGGATGTGGAGGTTTAAAGATAAAAACAAAAACCCAAAGCCTGAAGTCTTCTGGAGGTCAGCAAGTTGGCAGTATTCTTGGGATATTTTTGTTGCTCTTCTGTAACACCTCACCATACACTAAACTGTTCTGCCCAAGGAGTCAGCTGATGAACAGTGAAGTTTGGAGAAGCTGAGCCTAACATGGGAGACCAGGGAGCTAGGAAGAAGGGATTCACAGCTTATCACCTGGAGGACACAGGGCAAGATGGAGGGGGATGGAGGAAGGGCAACAGGAAAGACAAAGTGTGGCTATTTTGCAGCCCAAGTCTGTGTCCTCCTCTGTCTCCTGGAATAGGATAGAATTTCTTATAACCTAAACCTCACTAAATTCTAGATGAAAAAAAATAAAAAATTCAACTATATGTCACCTGTCTCTCTCCCATAGACTGTAGGACCTAGAGACATTTGGATATTATTTAGAATAACATATTTTAAGTAGATTCTTCTCTCACAGATGTTTTAATGCCTGTAACAACTAGATAACATTGTGCAGGTGTGCTCAGTTGCAGGCAGAGTGGAGGTTTCTCTTTTACTTGTGTGTGTGTGCTAAGTCGCTTCAGTCGTGTCTGACTCTTTGTGACCCTATGGACTGTAGCCCACCGGGCTCCTCTGTCCATAGGGATTCTCCAGGCAAGAATACTGGAGTGGGTTTTCATTTCCTTCTCCAGGCGATCTTCCCAACTCAGGGATCGAACCTGCGTCTCTTTAGTCTCCTGCATTGGCAGATGGGTTCTTTACCACCAGCAACACCTGCGAAGCCCAATACTCAGCATCATTGTCGAATGGGGGCAAAATCCTTTCCCAATTTCCAGGGTAAACATGTTAGGGACACCTATGACAGTTCTTTGGTAAACTCTTATGCAACTATACAAATATAAGTTCTTATTAAGAGGAACCTCTTGAAATATACCTAATCCTAGGAATATAATCACCCACAAAAGTCAGAGTGTTAAAACTCATGATGCAATCCTGAGCACCCAAAGGATCAAAAATTAACGGGAGGGATGAAAGAAGATGGCAGAGGAGTAAGACAGGGAGATCTCCAGCCTCTTCACAAATACATCAAAAACTCATCAAAATATGAAACAACTCCTACAAAGCAACCTCTAAGCAACAGCAGAAGACCCCAGGCCTCCAGGGGAACAGATTAAGCTCCCTGAAATGAGGTAACAGAGAGGAGGGAAACATCAAAAGGGAAAAGATAGAGAACTTCTGGGCAAAGGACAGAGAACTTCTGGGCAGGAGTTTGTGCCCCAAGAGAGGGAATGAACCCTGAAACAGCAGGGGTTCCCATACAAAGGGAAATCCCTCACAGGCGGGCCTAAAGAGGAGCTGTGAAATCTCGGAAAACCAGGCAAAGCAGGGATTTGGAAGGCCATAAACAGAGATAGCTGCATTTCTCAGCCCATTAACAGCTCCTGGACCATGGACCCAAACAGACGGTGGGCTCGGGATACCACAGAGTGGCATGGCATACAAACCCAGCCAGCACACACAACCCTTGCAGCACAGAGGGTGGACCCAGGTAGCCAAGTGTGACACCACAGACAAACATAGCCAGCGTAAAGGGCAACACAGAGTGCACACCCGGGAACCCAAGAGAAGCACACACAAGCTCTGCAAAGCAAAGGACAGGCCTGAGGAGCCAAAACTAGTGCACACAAGCCCCACGATAAAGGGAGTGAGCATAGGGGACTGAAGGAAGGCCACACAAGTTGCTGTGGGGCAGAAAGATCCACACAAGCACCTACCTAGCAAGTTTCAGCCAGCAGCACAGGGCGGGACAGGGGAACAGAAGCATGAGCAATGATCCCAGGGACAAGTATGGGGCTGGTGGCACTGCATATATGCTGAAAGGGCCACTTTGAATCAGCTGCAGAAATAGATGCACCTAACGGCACCTCCTTATTGCCAAATTCAGACTTAAATTGAAGAAAGTAGGGTAAACTGCTAGACCATTCAGGTATGACCTAAATCAAATCCCTTATGATTATACAGTGGAAGTGAGAAATAAATTTAAGGGCCTAGATTTGATAGATAGAGTGCCTGATGAACTATGGAATGAGGTTCATGACATTGTACAGGAGACAAGGATCAAGACCATCCCCATGGAAAAGAAATGAAAAAAGCAAAATGGCTGTCTGGGGAGGCCTTACAAATAGCTGTGAAAAGAAGAGAAGCGAAAAGCAAAGGAAAAAAGGAAAGATATAAGCATCTGAATGCAGAGTTCCAAAGACTAGCAAGAAGAGATAAGAAAGTCTTCTTCAGTGATCAATGCAAAGAAATAGAGGAAAACAACAGAATGGGAAAGACTAGAGATCTCTTCAAGAAAACATTTCATGCAAAGATGGGCTCAATAAAGGACAGAAATGGTATGGACCTAACAGAAGCAGAAGCTGTTAAGAAGAGGTGGCAAGAATGCACAGAAGAACTGTACAAAAAGATCTTCATGACGCAGATAATCATGATGATGTGATCACTAATTTAGAGCCAGACATCCTGGAATGTGAAGTCAAGTGGGCCTTAGAAAGCATCACTACGAACAAAGCTAGTGGAGGGGATAGAATTCCAGTTGAGCTGTTTCAAATCCTGAAAGATGGTGCTGTGAAAGCACTGCACTCAGTATGCCAGCAAATTTGGAAAACTCAGCAGTGGCCAGAGGACTGGAAAAGGTCAGTTTTCAGTCCAATTCCGAAGAAAAGGCAATGTCAAAGGATGCTCAAACTACCACACAATTGCACTCCTCTCACATGCTAGTAAAGTAATGCTCAAAATTCTCCAAGCCAGGCTTCAGCAATACGTGAACCATGAACTCCCTGATGTTCAAGCTGGTTTTAGAAAAGGCAGAGGAACCAGAGATCAAATTGCCAACATCCGCTGGATCATGGAAAAAGCAAGAGAGTTCCAGAAAAATATCAATTTCTGCTTTATTGACTATGCCAAAGCCTTTGACTGTGTGGATCACAAGAAACTGTGGAAAATTCTAAAAGAGATGGGAATACCAGACCACCTGACCTGCCTCTTGAGAAATCTGTATGCAGGTCAGGAAGCAACAGTTAGAACTGGACATGGAACAACAGACTGATTCCAAATAGGAAAAGGAGTACGTCAAGGTTGTATATTGTCACCCTGCTTATTTAACTTCTATGCAGAGTACATCATGAGACACGCTGGACTGGAAGAAACACAAGCTGGAATCAAGATTGCCGGGAGAAATATCAATCACCTCAGATATGCAGATGACACCGCCCTTATGGCAGAAAGTGAAGAGGAACTAAAAAGCCTCTTGATGCAAGTGAAAGAGGAGAGTGAAAAAGTTGGCTTAAAGCTCAACATTCAGAAAACGAAGATCCTGGCATCCGGTCCCATCACTTCATGGCAAATAGATGGGGGAAACAGTGGAAACAGTGTCAGACTTTATTTTGGGGGGCTCCAAAATCACTGCAGATGGTGACTGCAGCCATGAAATTAGAAGACGCTTACTCCTTGGGAGAAAAGAGATGACCAACCTAGATAGCATATTCAAAAGCAGAGACATTACTTTGCTGACTAAGGTCTGTCTAGTCAAGGCTATGGTTTTTCCTGTGGTCACGTATGGATGTGAGAGTTGGACTGTGAAGAAGGCTGAGCGCCAAAGAATTGATGCATTTGAACTGCAGTGTTGGAGAAGACTCCTGAGAGTTCCTTGGACTGCAAGGAGATCCAACCAGTCCATTCTGAAGGAGATCAACCCTGGGATTTCTTTGGAAGGAATGATGCTAAAGCTGAAACTCCAGTACTTTGGCCACCTCATGCGAAGAGTTGACTCATTGGAAGACTCTGATGCTGGGAGGGATTGGGGGCAGGAGGAGAAGGGGACGACAGAGAATGAGATGGCTGGATGGCATCACAGACTCGATGGACATGAGCCTGAGTGAACTCCGGGAGTTGGTGATGAACAGGGAGGCCTGACGTGCTGCGATTCATGGGGTCGCAAAGAGTCGGACACTACTGAGCTACTGAACTGAGCTGAACTGAATGGCACCCCGCTCCAGTACTCTTGCCTGGAAAATCCCATGGGTGGAGGAGCCTGGTAGGCTGCAGTATGGGGTCGCTAGGAGTCGGACACGACTGAGCGACTTCACTTTCACTTTTCAGTTTCGTGCATTGGAGAAGGAAATGGCAACCCACTCCAGTGTTCTTGCCTGGAGAATCCCAGGGACGGGGGAGACTGGTGGGCTGCCGTCTATGGGGTCACACAGAGTCGGACACATTTGAAGCGACTTAGCAGCAGCAGCAGCAACGCTACAAAAGCTAGATCGACTGCCCAAAGGCATACTGAACCTATAGACACTCCCAACCCTACTACTGGACACTGCACTGCCCTTCAGAGAGAGGAGATCCAGCTCCATCAACCAAAACACAGGCACAAGCCCCTGCAACCAGGAAAACATCACAAGACACTAACCAACCCCATCCACAGGGCAGACTCCACAACCAAGAGCTATAACCTTGAGAACCCTTTTTAAACTTTTTTCTTTATTTTCATTTTTTCTTTTATAAATCACACTGTTTATTCCCTCGACATATCTCCACCTTCACACTAACCTTTAGTGGTGCTGTGCAGTTTTCCTCTTTGCTTTTCTTGTTATAAAAATGAAAAAAAAATCATTTTAAGAGTCTTTCTTCTTATAAATCACACTGTTTATTCCCCAACATATTTCCACCACCACATTAGCCTTTAAGTGTGTTGTGGAGTCTTCCTTGTTAAAAAAAAAATCATTTTAGATTTTCTTCTTCTTTTTTTTCTTATAAATCACATGGCTTATCCCCCTTACATATTTCCACCTCTATATTAGCCATTTGTGGTTCTGTGGAGTTTTCTTGTGTTTTTTGTCAAAAAAAAGAAAGAAAAAAGAAATTCATTTTAAGATTTTTTTCTTTTTATTTTTTTCTCTTTTTCACTTTTTTTTTCTTTGTTCTTGATGAATATTTTGGATTTTGTTTTTAATATATTCAGTTCTTTACTGGCTGTAGCTATTCCTGAATATACCTAAATCTTTTCAGCATATGTCTATTCATCTTTGCTTTTCTATTTCTCTCTCTCTTTTTAATCCTCTTCTCCACCCCTCCTTTTCTCTTTTCCCTCCCTTCTCCTCTTTCTTTCTCTCTCTTTTTATTCTCCTCATTTCCCTTCACTTTTCCTTCTTTCATCAAGTAAGTTAAATTCTTGAGCTCTCTATGCTATATTCCCCAGCTGACCCTCTGCTCATGCTCAGATTTCCAGACTAAGCATTAGCTAACTCTGCTTTCAATTGGTTGATATCACCTCTGGTTTCCCTTGCTCACCAAGTCAATCTCTTGTACTCTTTTCTTTAGGACACGTTGGTTATAACTGTATGTGTGGAAGTGTGTGTATATATGTCCCAGTATTTCTTTAATTACCTACTTGAACTCCTCCCACTAAAACACAGGCACAAGTCATCCCTAATAAGAAAGCAACACAAACCACCCAACCAACATTTCCCTCCAAGGGCAAAACTCAAAAGGAATAAGTAATACAACCCTAAAGCCTGGGGAAAGGAGACTTCAAGTGGAGCAAGTTAGGGAAAAAAAAAAAAAAGATGAAAAGACAGAAATACAGCACAAATGAAAGAGCAAGGTAGAAACTCAAAAAAAACAAATAAATGAAGAGGAAATAAATACTATTCCTGAAAGAGAATTCAGAATAATGATAGTAAAGATGCTCGGAAGACTTGAAAATAGAATGGAGAAAATGAAAGAAGCATTTAACACAGTTTATACAATCATGAAGGACATAGAAGAAATAAAGAATAAGCAAACAGAGATGAATAACACAATTACTGAAAGTAAAAATACTCTAGAAGGAACCAATAGCAGAATAACTGAGGCAGAGGAATGGATAAGTGAGCTGGAGGATCAGTTCAGTCGCTCATGACTGAGCTGGAGGATAGAATGGTGGAAATAAATGCTGAAGAGAAGAATAAAAGGATGGAATGAAGAGATATGAAGATAGCCTCAGAGACCTTTGGGACAATATTAAATACACCAACATTTGCATTATAGGGGTCCCAGAGAAAGAAGAAGAAAAGAAAGGCATTGAGAAAAATTTTGAAGAAATTATAGTTGAAAATTTCCCCACCATGGGAAAGGAAATAGTCAATTAAGTCCAAGAAGTGGAGATAGTCCCTTACAAGTTAAACCCACGGAGAAACATATCAAGACACATATTAATCAAGCTAACAGAGATTAAGCACAAAGAAAGAATATTAAAATCATTAAGGGAAAAGCAAAAAGTAACATACAAGGGAAAACCCATATGATTAACAGCAAGTCTTTCAGCAGAAACTCTATAGGCCAGAAGGGAATGGCAGGATATATTTAAAGTACTGAAAGAGAAAAGCCTACAACCATGATTACTATACCTGGCAAAGACCTCATTCAGAATTGATGGAGAAATCAAAAGCTTTACAGACAAGCAGAAGTTAAGAGAATTCAGCACCACCAAACCAGTCTTGCAACAAATACTAGAGACTCTCATAGCCAGTAAACACAAGAGAAAGGAAAGACCTACAAAACAAACCCAAAACAATCAAGAAAATGCCAATAGGAACACATGCATCAATAATTACTTTAAATGTAAACAGATTAAATGCACCAACCAAAAGATACAGACTGACTGAATGGATACAAAAACAGGGTCCACATATATGCTGCCTACAGGAGACCCACTTCAGATCTAGAGACACATACAGATTGCAAGTAAAATGAAGGAAAAAGATAATCCATGTGAATGGAAACCAAAAGAAAGGTGGAATGGCAATCCTTATTTCAGACAAAATAGACTTTAAAATAATATTATGAGACAAAGAAGGACACTACATAATGATCAAGGGATCAATCCAAGAAGAAGACATAACAATTGTAAATGTCTATGTACCCAACATAGGAGCACCTTAATACATAAGGCAAACATTAACAGGCATTAAGAGAAGAAATCAGTAGCAACACAACAATTGTAGGGGACTTTAACATCCCACTTTCACCAGTGGACAGATCATCAAAACAGAGAATCAATAAGGAAACATGAAACTTAAATGAAACATTAGAGCAAATGGATCTAATTGATATCTTCAGGACTTTCCATCCAAATGCAGAAGAATACACTTTTTTCTCAAGTGCACATGGAATATTCTTCAGGATAGACCACATCTTGGGCCACAATCAGTCCACAAATTGTGGCTTGGGCCACAATTCAAGCCTCAATAAATTTAAGAAAATTGAAATTGTATCAAGTATCTTCTCTGACCAAAGTGCTATGAGAATAGATATCAACTACAAGGAAAAAAAACAGCAAAAAACACAAACTATGGATATTAAATAATACATTACTAAATAACAAAGAGGTTACTGAAAAATAAGAAGAGAAATCAAAAGATTCCTAGAAACAAATGACAATGAAAACACGAGGACCCAGAATCTATGGGATTCAGCAAAACCAGTTCTAAGAGGGAGGTTTATAGCAATGCAATCATACCTCAAGAAACAAGAAAAAATCAGATAGCCTAACACTACATCTAAAGCAGCTGGAAAAGAAGAATAAAAAAACCCCAAAGTCAGCAGAAGGAAGGGGATCATAAAAATCAGAGCAGAAATATATGAGAAAAAAAATTGAAGGAAACAATAGCAAAGATTAATAAGACTAAAAGCTGGTTCTTTGAGAAGATAAACAAAATTGACAAACCACTAGCCAGACTCATCAAGAAAAAAAGGGAGAAAAATCAGATCTATAAAATTAGCAATGAAAAAGGAGAGATTACAACAGACAACCCAGAAATATAAAAGATCATAAGAGAATATTAAGAGCAACTATATGCTAATATGATTGACAACCTAGAGGAAATGGACAGATACTTAAAAAAGATTAGCCTCCCAAGACTGAACAGAAAGAAATAGAAATTATGAACAACCCAATTACAAGGACTAAAATTGAAACAGTGATCAAAAATCTCCCCCAAAACAAAGGCCCAGGGCCAGATGGCTTCACAGGGGAATTCCATCAAACACTTAGAGAAGAGCTAATGACTATTTTTTTGAGATTCTTCCAAAAAATTGCAGAGTAAGGAATACTTCCAAACTCATTCTACAAGGCCACAATCACCCTGATATCAAAACCAGGAAAAGACAACACGAAAAAAGAAAATTACAGGCCAATATCACTGATGAACATAGATGCAAAAATCCTCCACCAAATTCTAGCAAATAGAATCCAACAACACATTAAAAAGCTCATACACTAAGGTCAAATTGGGTTTATTCCAGGGATGCAAGGATTCTTCAATATATGCAAATCAATCAACATGATACACCATATCAACAAATTGAAAGATAAAAAAAATATGATCATTTGATGCAGAAAAATCCTTTGACAACATTCAGCATTCATTTATGATAAAAACGTTTCAAAAAATGGGCATACAAGGAACCTACCTCAACATAGTAAAGGCCATATATGAAAAGCCCACAGCAAACATAGTTCTCAATAGTGAAAAACTAAAAGCTCTCCCTCTAAGATCAGGAACAAAACAAGGTATCCATTCTTACCACTATTATTCAACATAGTTTTGGAAGTCCTAGCCATATCAATTAGATAAGAAAAGAAATAAAAGGAATCCAGATCAGCTAAGAAGTAAAACGTTCACTGTTTGCAGATGGCATGATAATATACATAGAAAACCCCAAAGAAACTATCAGAAAATTATTACAGCTAATCAGTGAATTCAGCAAAGTCGCGGGGTACAAGGTCAGTACACAAAAATCACTTGCACTCCTATATACTAGCAATGAAAAATCAGAAATAGAAATTAAGGAATCAATACCATTTATCATTGCAACAAAAAGAATAAAACATCTAGAAACAAACCTACCTAAGGAGACAAAACACCTGTATATGGAAAACTACAAGACACCGAGGAAAGAAATCAAAGACAACACAAACAGATGGAGAGATATTCCATGTTCCTGGGCAGCAAGAATCAATATTGTGAAAATCACTATACTACCAAAAGCAATCTACAGATTCAATGCAATCCCTATTAACTTACCAATGGTATTTTTCATGGAACTAGAACAAAAATTTCACAATTCATATGGAAACACAAGAGACCCTGAACAGCAAAAGCAGTCTTGAGAAAGAAGAATGGAGCTGGAGGAATCAACCTTCCTGACTTCAAGTTATACTACAAAGCAACAGTCATCAAGACAGTATGGTACTGGCACAAAAACAGAAATATATACCAATGGAACAAATAGCCCAGAAATAAATCCACACACCTATGGGTACCTTATTTTTGAGAAAGGAGGCAAGAATATACAATGGGGCAAAGATAGCCTCTTCAACTTATTGGTGCCTAGAAAACTGGATAACTACATGTAAAAGAATAAAATTAGAACCCTTCCTAACACCATGCACAAGGATAAACTCAAAATGGATTAAAGACTTAAGTGTAAGACCAGAAACTATTAAACTCATAGAGGAGAACATAGGCAGAGTACTTGATGACATAAATCAAAGCAAGATCTTCTATGACCCACATTCTAGAGTAATGGAAATAAAAGCAAAAATAAACAAGAGGGGCCTAATTAAACTTAAAAGCTTTTGCACAGCAAAGGAAACTAGAAACAAGGTGAAAAGACAGCCCTTATAATGGGAGAAAATAATAGCAAAGGAAACAACTGACAAAGGATTGATTCCCAAAATATACAGGCAGCTTATACAACTCAATACCAGAAAAGCAGACAACCCAATCAACAAGTGGGAAAGGGACCTGAAGAGACATTTCTCCAAAGACACAGATGGCTAATAATCACATGAAAAGATGCTCAACATTGCTCATTATTCAGTTCAGTTCAGTTCAGTCGCTCAGTCGTGTCCGACTCTTTGCGACCCCATGAATTGCAGCACGCCAGACCTCCCTGTCCATCACCATCTCCCAGAGTTCACTCAGACTCACATCCATTGAGTCCATGATGCCATCCAGCCATCTCATCCTGGGTCATCCCCTTCTCCTCCTGCCCCCAATCCCTCCCAGCATCAGAGTCTTTTCCAATGAATCAACTCTTCAATGATTCTTTAGGCAAGAATATTGGAGTGGGTTGCCATTTCCTTCTTTTATATATATATATATATATATATATATCAGGAAAAGCTTTTTGTCTGTTCACGCCTCTATCTATGACCACATGTGTGGGGAGGCAGGAGCAAGTAGCAGGTCAGAGGAGGAGCTACACTGTCAAAAATATCATTCGGATTATAAATGAAAGTATTAGGAAACTTCCTTGGAGAGGACTAAGTTGTTAGAAGCTGAAAATGGGAAATATTTGCCCTAGAGATAAGTTCTTCACACAATATTTAGTTTGCCTCCTCAGAGACTGTTTCTTTCAATTTTGGAACGACACTGCTCACTGAGATTGTGAATTTAAATAACATTTCTTGAGCCAATTGCAGACTCCATCCCAAAAAAGAGCAAAAGGAGCAAAAACATTTGTAAAGAGAGAAAAGTACTGCCTGGCTAGAGATACCTGTCTTGGCTTTTATATTGTAGGCATCAAGTATGCTTAATGGATGATGTACTTCTTTTACTTTAACAAACACTTTAAACTCGACTTAAATTTAACGACTTGTGAAAATGGCATCAATTCAGACATCTGGGCTGTTAGCAGGAATCTTCCGAGAATTCCTTTAGGCACTGCAAAAAAGTCAAACACAGGTTGTGGGGAATATCTATAATTTTAACAGATAAAATAAATAGACTCTTTTTAAAAATAATTAATAGATCCCATCAATAAAAACCAGAATACCTTTAAGTGTGTATGTATATATACACACAGACATAGGTACACATGATGGAAGGCTGAAATGTTTTACCTGGTGAAATGGGAATTGAATCCTCAAGGAATAGACTTTTCCTTTCATACAAGCTGAAACTCACTACATTATGTTCTGTAGCCAGAAGCAACACAGCTTAGTTATAGAGTAGATTGGCAAGTTACCAGAACAACACACAAAAGCATGCTTCCCCAAACTTCAGGTAGAAAAAAATGTTTAAAGTTTAAAAAAAAAACAAAACAAAAACTCTTTCTCATCTTGATCTTATTATTGATTAGTAGTAGTTCCTAAATCAGGGTAATAAATACATGCAATTCTAATTCATTTTATTAAATTTCATGCCAGGGCATGTCAGTAAATAAAAATAGTCAAGGACAATTGAAAAAAAAAGTAGCACAGCTTAAGGCTGATTTGAAGAGTAGGAAGCCTCATTTCCATCTCTTCCCTCTATTTTCAGAGATGTCAGTATAACAATAACTGTACTGTTTTGTCACAGAACAGTATCATAGACTCTTCCTTTTATGAGAGAGAAAATCCATTAATAGTTGTTCGTGTGTTCTGCAGTTAATGTTCCAAACACTTACAGACCTGGTAGATAAGTGTTCAAAAGTCACTTTCAAATGTAATTCTAAAATGTGTCATGCTGGTTCTAACAAATGAGTCTGTTAGCATTAAAAAATGAAACAACCAATTACCCATAGACTGTTCACAGATGAAATCAATAACTCATCCAAATCAGCATGCATTTCTAGAAATGTATTTGCTAACTGGTTCACTTGACCTACCGGTCTACTTCTGCTAACTGTACTACTCATTACATTTTCTGGCAATGGAGTATATTTCCAAAAGAAAAAAAAAATTGTAAACAGATACATAAATTTTTTGCAGGAGACCTGGGAACAATCCTGGGTTGGGAAGATCCCCTGGAGGAAGGCATGATAACCCACTCCAGTATTCTTGCCTGGGAAACCCATGGACAGAGGAGCCTGGTGGGCTGCAGTCCATGGGGTTGCTAAGAGCTGGACATGACTGAGCAACTTCACTTTCACGCACTGGAGCAGGAAATGGCAACCCACTCCAGTGTTCTTGCCGGAGAATCCCAGGGACAGGGGAGGCTGGCAGGCTTCCGTCTATGGGGTTGCACAGAGTCGGGGACGACTGAAGCAACTTAGCAGCAGCAGCAGCAGCAGAGTGACTAAGCACAGCACATATAAATTTTTAATAGGGAGAAAACTTGAAAAACCACAGGACTTTAAAGGAAAATAATGAGGTTCTCATTGTTGAATCTGGTGGCTTTGAGATGAAGGTGCTAATTTTATATCTTTAAATACTCCGGAAAGGGGTTCTCAATGATAAACAGACCAAAAAAAGAAAAATTTGCTTGGGTCCTTTCAAAGTAAGTGTGTTTTACCAAAGGAAGGAGTTAAATGTCAAATTTATAAATAAGGACCAACATGTAAACTTTTTTCTTGGTGAGCAACCTTCCCTGAAAATAAGTGCTGTTCTGGTTACCTGGTGCTATCTGTTTGGAGTTAGTAATAAGCACATGCCCAAGTATACGCTCACCAAATAACAAACAGTAATTTAGCTTTATTCAGCAAATTGACTAAATAATTCTGTTTTCTTGCAGTTATTTACCATATCTCAGAATTCACTTTCTTTGATGAATTATAATTAAAAAGAAGTCTTTGCTCAAATGTTATTTTCTGCTGAGGCCTTCTCTTACTTTATGCAAAGAATAGCAAGGAGAGGTAAGAAAGCCTTCACAGTGATCAGTGCAAAGAAATAGAGGAAAACAATAGAATGGGAAAGACTAGAGATCTTTTCAAGAAAAGTAGAGATACCAAGGGGACATTTCATGCAAAGATGGGCTCGATCAAGGACAGAAATGTATGGACCTAACACAAGCAGAAGATATTAAGAAGAGGTAACAAGAATACACAGAAGAACTAAACAAAAAAGATCTTCGTGACCAAGATAATCACGATGGTGTGATCACTGACCTAGAGCCAGACATCCTGGAATGCGAAGTCAAGTGGGCCTTAGGGAGCATCACTATGAACAAAGCTAGTGGAGGTGATGGAATTCCAGTCGAGCTATTTCAAATCCTGGAAGATGATGCTGTGAAAGTGCTGCACTCAATATGCCGGCAAATTTGGAAAACTCAGCAGCGGCCACAGGACTGGAAAAGGTCATTTTTCATCCCAATCCCAAAGAAAGGTAATGCCAAAGAATGCTCAAACTACCACACAATTGCACTTATCTCACACACTAGCAAAGTAATGTTCAAAATTCTCCAAGCCAGGCTTCAACAGTACATGAACTGTGAACATTCAGATGTTCAAGCTGGTTTTAGAAAAGGCAGAGGAACCAGAGATCAAATTGCCAACATCTGCTGGATCGCTGGAAAAGCAAGAGAGTTCCAGAAAAACATCTATTTCTGCTTTATTGACTATGCCAAAACCTTTGACTATGTGGATCACCACAAACTGTGGAAAATTCTGAAAGAGATGGGAATACCAGACCACCTGACCTGCCTCCTGAGAAATCAGGTCAGGAAGTAACAGTTAGAACTGGGCATGGAGTACTTCAAGGCTGTATATTGTCACCCTGCTTATTTAACTTATATGCAGAGTATATCATGAGAAACACTGGGCTGGATGAAGCACAAGCTGGAATCAAGATTGCTGGGAGAAATATCAATAACCTCAGATATGCAGATGACACCACCCTTATGGCAGAAAGTGAAGAGGAACTAAAGAGCTTCTTGATGAAAGTGAAAGAGGACAGTGAAAAAGTTGGCTTAAAGTGCAACATTCAGAAAACGAAGATCATGGCATCTGGTCCCATCACTTCACGGCAAATAGATGGGGAAGCAATGGAAACAGTGGCAGACTTTATATTTGGGGGCTCCAAAATCACTGCAGATGGTGATTGTAACCATGAAATTAAAAGATGCTTGCTCCTTGAAAATAAGTTCTGACCAATCTGGATAGCATATTAAAAAGCAGAGACATTACTTTGCCTACAAAAGTCCATCTAGGCAAGGCTATGGTTTTTCAAATAGTTGTGTGTGGATGTGAGAGTTGGACTATAAAGAAAGCTGAGTACTGAAGAATTGATGCTTTTGAACTGTGGTGTTGGAGAAGACTCTTGAGAGTCCCTTGGACTGCAAGGAGATCCAACCAGTCCATCCTAAAGGAGATCAGTTCTAAGTGTTCATTGGAAGGACTAATGTTGAAGCTGAAATTCGAATATTTTGGCCATCTGGTGCAAAGAACTGACTCATTTGAAAAGAGCCTGATGCTGGGAAAGATTGAGGGCAGGAGGAGACGGGGACAACAGAGGATGAGATTGTTGGATGGCATCACCGACTCAATGGACTTGAGTTTGAGTAAACTCTGGGAGTTGGTGATGGACAGGGAGGCCTGACATGCTGTAGTCTGTGGGGTTGAAATGAGTCAGACACAACGGAGCGACTGAAGTGAACTTTCTTACTACCCTATCAAAAATTGTAACCTCCTCATTATGAAGTCTGCATCCCTCTTAATTGGCCCTTTTTTTCTAAGCACTTTTTACCTTCTAAAATGTGATACAATTTGCTTAATCATATTTATTGTTTGTTATTTATTTCTCTAGCTAAAATGTACTGATATAACAAATTCTATGTTTATGAGTTGAATAAGACAGATAACTATGATAAATTTCACCCTATGGAAACAAAATAAAATGACCAACCAGCCAACCAAAAAAAAAAATCTTGGTTTTGGCTAATACGTGTTCCAGAAGGGCTGCTTGAAACTGGAGCGTTAGCACCCACACTTGCAATAGAAGGTGATTACAACAAGGTAAAAGGTTGTGAAATTAGAGTTCAGAGAGGATATGAAGAAGGGAGAGAGGCCTGACCATTCCTGTCAACAGCAAAGAGAAGCCTGGTCTCTGTGTTCTGGGTAGGATCCCCTGTCCCCCTTACAGTATCTTAGAGCTTAGAAAAAAGAAAGACAGAACAAGAACAAAACAAAACAGGAGAGTCGGAGACAATCGGATCACTGGAGTCATGAAAGAGTAAGGTAACTTGATATTGGCTCTATGGAAACTGAATGCGAAAGCGTTTTCAGTTTGAAGATTATTCTAGATATTGCTATATCAGAAGTTCCCAAATTTCACAGACTTGTTGAGCTACTTTTCTGAGAAAGAATATACTCCGATCATCTTAGGATAAATAGTATTGGGGTATATAAGTATTTGTGGATCTTGAGAAAAAGTTATTTTTAAGTGAAATGGCATAAAATGATTTTATTTCTTCCACCATAGTATGTCAACAGTTAACAATTTGGAGAGCCAGATTCCATCTCAAGTAATTCATGTACAAAGTGATAATCATTTTTAAGTATTTCTTTGGATGATAGGGTTATCACTAAATTTCCCTTAAGATTTCTAAAATGTCACATCGTGCTGAAAGTTGAGCTAGCATTACATTCTGAGCACGCTTTGTCACAAATACAACACATGAATTAACATGGCCTCTGATGATGCCCACCAGGGAAAACATTAAAATAAAAATCCATACAAAACACAGGCAATTCTGTCCTTTAAAAGATCATATAATTCATTTAATGTATTTATTTTAAATTTACATAAGCTCATATGTAAAAAACATTCTATGGAATAAAATACACCATATTTCATTTGAATTCAAAAGAATTCTCTTAACCTAGAGTGCTTAGATGGCACTATGGAGAATATGGGTGAATGTAATTGGCACACATTGATTTTACATGATGCTGGTTTTGTGAAGAAGGGTTGGCAACCTGAATTTTGCTGAATAAAGTCTTGCAACAATCTTGAGAGAGCTTGAAAAATAACCTATGTACTGCCACCCTGTATGCATGCCTTTATCATAATATTCAATAGCTAGGAATGATTGAAGGTGTGTTGAACTTATTTAGAGGAAGACAATGCAATATTACCATTGACACCCTACTAGCAGTGTTTTCTGTCATATAATTGCTTTCAGACCACTGAGTGTGTCAAAAAATTGTAAAACCCAACATTTAAGTGAGTTTAAAACTTAGCATAAAAATACCCTTAGGAAAATGGCCTATCTACTTAATATATACTGAGGAGAGAAGAGTGGGTGGAGAAAAAAGTTTAGAGAAAAGAGAGCAAGCTCGTATGTACCATGAGAAAGCAGAATTTTAAGGAGTCTAAGAAAGTTTTATTTAAAAACTTGCCTTCAAATACAACCTACTCCATTCTACAGTAAGACAGAGTGATGTTTCAAATGTAAAAGGTGGATCACTCCTGACATATTTGGGCCAGGTGTGAAATTAGTGTATTCACACTTCAGGACTCTTCCCAATTGTTAAAAAGTCATCCAACCTTCGGGTGTAATAAGGACTTCCTTTCCATGTAATTTGCCTGGTAAAGCTTTAGTAAGCAGTTTACAAGTTGCTTTTCTGGAGTGTAATGAAGATTTATTCCTTTTACCTTCTTCTTAATTTGCTCA
Organism: Budorcas taxicolor; assembly: GCF_023091745.1. Taxonomy (NCBI): domain Eukaryota; kingdom Metazoa; phylum Chordata; class Mammalia; order Artiodactyla; family Bovidae; genus Budorcas; species Budorcas taxicolor. The sequence continues at coordinate 20,571,914 of NC_068933.1, read as the reverse complement.
ATTGAGCACAAAAATAGAAAAAGGAGTTGGCTTTGATGTGGAGGAAAAAACCCACCCATGTGACAGAGGCAGCTGCAGATATCATTTCTATCCTGACAGCTTAAAACTAGTCGTTAGAGTTCAACAGGGATGGGAAGATGTAACAGGAGAGAAAATTTCCCAGTTCTCTAATTAAAATAATAGACAATTCAAAGAAGAAATGCAGCATATTGTTTTTATAAAAGAAGAAAACCATTTAGCCTAGAGAAAAACAAAAAGAACCCCCTATTTCCTATTTTTTATGTACCTGGATATATTATAGGGGCATCATCATGCCTAGCAATGCTATTTCAGGTCAAGATGTTACTTTATATAACATATTTGGTCATTATGTGAAAGGTGGAGGCTAATTCTGTGTTCAGGACCAATGGGAGGCTCGAGTTTTCAAAGGACTCATACACACCTACATATCCCTAAAGGGCTTCCTAGGTAGGAATTTGGTTCAAAACTCCTGTTTTCTCTAGACTTCTTATAGTGGTGAGCAACTGTTAGGATTCTTGATGTCCCTTTAGAATCCATGAGTTAAAGAAAATGCTGCTTATGGTTTTGTAGCAAGCTGTCACCAGAGACTGCTCATGGAGACCCCAGGGGTTAAGATTCACTGTGCTGGGTGGACATGCATGGTGACTGAACTTTAGGTAGGGACCAGATTCTTGGCTCAGAGAGCTTAATATCTAATTCTACAATCAGAGTCCCAGAGCCTCTCCAAATACAGGTAGGAACAAAATCACTGTAGAGACAGTAGATTGTTACGTGCTTTCTGCAAGATAATGCTTTATCCTGGACTCGCTTGGTGGCTCCGTGGTAAAGAGTCCACCTGCCACACAGGAGACATGGGTTCGATCTGATCCAGAAAAATCCCACATGCCATGGAGCAACTAAGCCCGAGTGTCACAACTACTGAGCCTTGCTCCAGAGCCCATGAGCCACAACTACGGAAGCCCACAACCCTAGAGCCCGTGATCTTAAGCAAGAAAACCCACTGCAAAGGGAAGCCTGCACACCACATCTAGAGAGCAGCCTCCATTCTCCACAATTAGAAAAAACCCCGTGTAGCAATGGACAGCCAACATAGCCAAAATAAATAAATACATTAACAAAAATAATTTTTTACAAGATAATATTTTATTTTCCCTCAGATTTCTTCTTTTTTTTTTTTTCACATAAAAAATGGTCTGATTCTGGGGACTGACTGATGCTGGCTCCTGGGGACAAACTGACCACGAGCGGTCGAGTGGTCATTCCTGTGCAGCCTTTGACCCTCCTGCTGCACCTACTGTTTACATTAGTCTTATTGCACACACGTTTGTAAGCATTTTGCCTGAGATTTGTATCCAACTGGGGCTTTGTAGCTTTTATGTAATCAAAACTCATGGGGCAGGTTTATGAGTTTTGATGGTGTCCTGCTTTGGGCAGCTGTATAGGATCACTGCGTGGTTAAAGATAAAAAAAAACCTCCCCTCAAAAAAAATCTTTTAACATGGAGATAATAAATTTCACAGAGAAAAAGGGGGGGAAATGGAAAACATAAAATCATTATTGCATTTTTTGAGAAAAGGACGAACCTGAAGGTTACCTATATTCAAGAAGATCAAACCCAACCCCTCCCCCCAGATCCCACCCCAAGAAGACATCACCCACTTATTCTCTCATTTTACTTCCCTGGGAAGAGCTGTGTCCAAAGGGACCAGAGGGATTTGGGGCTAAATATAATCCAACTCCAGGTGAGTCATTTCCTCAGGTGTAGGCTGGGAAAAATAAGTGCTTAGTTTTGTTTGTAAGAAAAAAAGTAAAAACTTGTATTTTGAATAAGAATTGAAGATACACCTACGTTTTGCTTATTCTGAAGGCTGGGAGGGTTGTGTCGTCTGGCAGGAGGATGGCAGAAATATCTTTTTCTGCTCTGCAAATCCTCGTCCCAGGACAATCAACAAGTCCAGGAAGTGGACGATCGTTTGGGACATTTATCAAAACAATTCCAGAAATATAAAGAAAAGTGTAATTTTGAGCCTTTTTTAATGGGTTTCTGTATGGCAATTGCTTCGCACAGTTTATTAGACATGACAGCAAAACCAGTAACGTTTATTCTCCATATTATCCACTTCTTCAGATGAAACATATGTACACCAACTCTATCTTATGACAATCCTCAACTCAGTAGAATGACCTACTGGGGTCAAAAGAAGCTGGACAGTTACTGAGAAATGAGTTCAGAAGAGGAGGCTTTGTAAACTGAGAGGAAGGAAAGACATTCATATTGTGGGATTCACTGAGTCGGCCGCTGTGCAGCACCTCACATACTTATTGAATAAGGAACTGAAAAGGAAAAATCTTTCAAAATGTTTCCTAAGGCTGTGTCTGTGCTAAGTATAATACGGCAGGTGGAACCTAAGACTGTGGAGGTAGACTGGCTCAGTCTGAAGTCTGTCATCCCCACTCTAGCTGGATTCCCTTGGGTATCTCAGCCTCTACGTGCCTCAGTGTGTTCAATGAGGATGACAGTCATGCTGAACACAGGTGGTTTCTGTAGGACTATCTGGGATAATGAATCTCAACACACAGAGAAGTGCCTGTACATAAGAAGTCCTCCATGCGTGTTCATCTTCATTCTTAATAATTCACTCTGATATCAATTGATCCTCAGTGATCACTCTGATAACTATTGATCCTCAGCGATCAAAGAAACAAATAGAGGAAAACATTAGAATGGGAAAGACTAGGGATCTCTTCAAGAAAATTAGAGACACCAAGGGGACGTTTCATGCAAAGGTGGGCTAAATAAAAGACAGAAATGGTATGGACCTAACAGAAGCAGAAGTTATTAAAAGGAGGTGGCAAGAATACACAGAAGAACTAAACAAAAAAGATCTTAATGACCCAGATAATCATGATGATGTGATCACTCACACTCACCTAGAGCCAGACATACTGGAATGTGAAGTCAAGTGGGCCTTAGGAAGCATCACTACGAACAAAGCTAGTGGAGGTGATGGAATTCCAGTTGAGCTGTTTCAAATCCTAAAAGATGATGCTGTGGAAGTGCTGCACTCAATGTCAGCAAATTTGGAAAACATAGCAGTGGCCACAGGCCTGGAAAAGGTCCGCTTTCATTCCAATCCCAAAGAAAGGCAATGGCAAAGAATACTCAAACTACTGCACAATTGCACTCATCTCACATGCTAGTAAAGTAATGCTCAAAATTCTCCAAGCCAGGCTTCAGCAATATATGAACCATGAAATTCCAGATGTTCAAGCTGGTTTTAGAAAAGGCAGAGGAACCAGAGATCAAATAACCAACATCTGCTGGATCACTGAAAAAGCAAGAGAGTTCCAGAAAAACATCTATTTCTGCTTTATTGACTATGCCAAAACCTTTGACTGTGTGGATCATAATAAACTGTGGAAAATTCTGAAAGAGATGGGAATACCAGACCACCTGACCTGCCTCTTGAGAAACCTGTATGCAGGTCAGGAAGCAACAGTTAGAACTGGACATGGAACAGCAGACTGGTTCCGAATAGGAAAAGGAGTACATCAAGGCTGTATATTGTCACCCTGCTTATTTAACTTCTATGCAGAGTACATCATGAGAAACGCTGGACTGGAAGAAACACAAGCTGGAATCAAGATTGCTGGGAGAAATATCAGTAACCTCAGGTATGCAGATGACACCACCCTTATGACAGAAAGCGAAGAAGAACTAAAGAGCCTCTGGATTAAAGTGAAAGAGGAGAGTGAAAAAGTTGGCTTAAAGCTCAACATTCAGAAAACGAAGATCATGGCATCTGGTCCCATCACTTCATGGCAAATAGATGGGGAAGCAATGGAAACAGTGGCTGACTTTATTTTTCTGGGCTCCAGCATCACTGCAGATGGTGATTGCAGCCATGAAATTAAAAGACGATTATTCTTTGGAAGGAAAGTTATGACCAAACTAGACAGCCTATTAAAACATGTATAATATCATATATGAAACAAATCGCCAGTCTAGGTTCGATAGATGATACAGGATGCTTGGGGCTGGTGCACTGGGACGACCCAGAGAGATGGTACGGGGAGGGAAGTGGGAGGGGGTTCAGGATGGGGAACACGTGTATACCTGTGGCGGATTCATGTTGATGTATGGCAAAACCAATACAATATTGTAAAGTAATTAACCTCCAATTAAAATAAATAAATTTATATTGAAAAAAAAAAAAGCAGAGACATTGCCAACGAAGGTCCGTCTAGTCAAGGCTGTGGTTTTTCCCAGTGGTCATATACGGCCGTCAGAGTTGGACCATAAAGAAAGCTGAGCACCAAAGAATTGATATTTTTGAACTGTGGTGTTGGAGAAGACTCTTGAGAGTCCCTTGGACTGCAGGAAGATCCAACCAGCCCATTCTAAAGGAGATCAGCCCTGGGATTTCATTGGAAGGACTGATGTTGAAGCTGAAACTGCAATACTTTCGCCGCCTGATGCGAAGAGCTGACTCATTTGAAAAGACCCTGATGGTGGGAAAGATTGAGGGCAGGAGGAGATGGGGACGACAGAGGATGAGATTGTTGGATGGCATCACCGACTCAATGGACATGAGTTTGGGTGAACTCTGGGAGTTGGTGATGGACAGGGAGGCCTGGTGTGTTGTGGTTCATGGGGTCGCAAAGAGTCGGACACAACTGAGAGACTTAACTGACTGATTGACTGACTCTGATATTATAAGTGCTAGATGTTAAAGTATTTCTGAGTCTTGTATCTTATTTGACTTTCTCTTTATCCTTCTTTTACACACACACATGCATGCTAACACATGTAGACACACTGATCTCTAATGGATCAAATGGTTATAATTACCATGCTCTGCTCTGCGAGGTTGAAATCTTATCTTGCTGAGATAAGGAGACAGAGATGGGTGTTCAAGGTGACCAGAAATGTCTAGCCTATCTCCCTTTCTCTATATAGATAGTCTCTCCCTGTGAGTTGGTTTGTCAATGTCCCCAGATTCTTCTCTACTTTTCCCCCTTTCTCTCTCACCAAATTAATTACTATTTTGTCATGACCTACCTAATGAGTCAGTAAAACTATCCATTATTTCCAACTCATATTAAACATCATTCGTAACAATAATTAACAAAAAATTAAATTAACATGGCTAAAACCACAAGTTTTAATATTTGTTAGAAGGCAATGGCACCCCACTCCAGTACTTTTGCCTGGAAAATCCCATGGATGGAGGAGCCTGGTAGACTGCAGTCCATGGGGTTGCTAGAGTCGGACATGACTGAGCGACTTCACTTTCACTTTTCACTTTCATGCATTGGAGAAGGAAACGGCAACCCACTCCAGTGTTCTTGCCTGGAGAATTCCAGGGACGGGGAAGCCTGGTGGGCTGCCGTCTATGGGGTCGCGCAGAGTTGGACACGACTGAAGTGACTTAGTAGTAGTAGTATTGATGAAAAATAGAGGAAATACATAATCCAGACAACATTTCAATTGCTATATATGACTTAGATAAGTTAGACTTGGTAGGAGAAAACGTCAACAAATGTATAATAGAATACCATAGTATTTTAAAATTTGATATGGACAGAAAATTGAATAAGAATCAAATATTAGAAACTTGAAGTGGAGAAAATTCAAACTGATATAAAAAGTAATTTTAATAAGTTAATAAAAATGAAAAGTAACCCGAGCTGTTATTACATCAATTAATAAAAATTAAATTGCTAAATGGAGCTTATTTCCAGAAAATGACTTCTGGAGGAAAATCTATCAACCTCAATATAATTATCATTAAAATATTATATTAAAAATAGTATGAGGGCTTAAAATGGTATGGTGGCTCAGTGGTAGAGAATCCACCTGCCAACGCAGGAGTTTGATCCTTGATCAGGGAAGATCACACATGGCACGCAGCAACTAAGCCCATGTGTTGCAACTATTGAACCTGTGCTCCAGAGCCCAGGATCTGCAACTACTGAGCCCTCATGCTGTAGCTACTGAAGCCAGTGTACCCCAGAGTCTGCGCTCTGCAACGAGAAGCCACAGCAATGAGAAGTGCATGCATCACAACTGGAGAGGCGCGCCCGCTCACCACAACCCGAGGAATGCCCACACAGCAATGAAGACCCAGCTCAGCCAAAAAGAAAGAAATAAACACAACTTTAAAAATGGTTAGGAAGTCCAAACAGTGGTGCCAGGATATCTCACTGCATTGAATACAATGCCTAGCACCCAGTAGAATTGCAATACACATTTTCATCTTTTTCAAGCTTGCTTCATACTGGAAATAACATGGCTACCTAAAAACATTTAAAAAGCAAGCAGACAAACCAAAATCTTTAGTTCCTTCAGCTCTGGAAGTAAAATGAACAAATTAACACTCAGAAAAAAATTTCAAAATGTAAAAAAAAAGAAAAAGAAAAAAAACTGTAAATGAACAAATATGCTGAAGTACTGCAGAGTAACTGAGTGGTGGTGATGGGGCCAGTTAGGAAGGATAAACAAGCAAGAAAATACCTCAATGTGGCATCAAAGATGGGTAAAGCTTTCCTGCTACAGGGTTTAGCATAAGCAGGAGAAAATTTGTGGGAGAGAAAGTCCAGGTATGTCCCAGGAATGTCTCTTGAAGCTCAAGCCTAGGTTGTGTAATGACCAGTGATGTAATGACCAGGTAAATCCACATTAAGCAAGTGTCACATAGAAATCACATGGAATTTAGACTTTAATATGTAGACAGTGGAGAATCACCGAAGGAGCTGTACTTTAGAGAGGTTGTTTGGGCAGCAGGTTAGAAAGAATTATAAGAAGGAAGAGATTAAAGTAAGTCACTCTGACAACAATGACTGTAAGTAAGAAATAATCAAGTCAGGGGCTAGAGGAGTGGTAGGCAGAGCAAATGAAAAGGAGGAAATACATCAGGCATAGAATGTAGGTGCTTCCACAGTGGGAGGAGTTTGAGGGTTTGATCTGAGTCGTTGGGGATATTGAAGCAAGTTGCAGAATCAGAATAAGACAAGAAGTAGGTTTTAGAGGGAAGTGTACAAATTTATTTGTTTTGACATGTTCAGTTTGAGGCATTTCTGAGAATGCAAGGGTAAAAATCCAGAAGAGAAATGGATATTAAGTCTATAGCTTAAGAACTGAAAGGAAGGGTTGGTAACTATCAAGGAAATAAAAGTGAATGAATTTTACTGAAGGAGAGAGAAAGCAAAGAGAGGGGAACACAGATCTGTGGGAACTGTCTACTTGGGGGGATTTTGTTTAGCAGTAGAATGTTGGTGAATATAATAATACTTTCAGAAACTGGGAAGAGAAAATAGTGAAGTAGCCTAAAACAGATTGTCAGACAAGGCGACTATGGTATCACGGTGGCCAAAGTAGGGAAACTTTCCAGGAAGTCAATCAGTAGTAGAGTGAAGTGGATGAAGGGATAGGCTGGCTGTGTCATTGTTCAGGGTACCTCTGTGAGTATCACTAAAACAGTGTCTTAGTGATAACAACATCACTGAACTCTGCAAGGAGGAAAAGGTGTTTGCCAAGACTTTGGTTAGAGTGCTATATATAGAGAGAGTGGAAAGACATCCCCTGACAAGCTGTGTGAGTAGGGAAGAAGATGTAGAGTCTGGGGCGATGCGCAAATAATCTAGATGTTTGCTAAACTTCTTAAGAAGTGGGAAGGGTTAACTCTTCTTGTTTTGCTAAGCTATGGTATTCAAGGTTGGGGACCAAATCGGAGTGGCTGGGATGCCAGAGAAGATGAGTGTGGCTGTCTTTACCTGTTCTTCCTGCTCCTCTTCCTTTTTCTTCCTCTTCTCTCTCCCTCCACCATGAGATCTCAGCTTTTCTTTTACAGAAATGCTAAAGAAACACTGAATAAATTATGGTTTGAGGAGACACTGGTTTTGGATAAGAACTATACTTTTCTATTCAATAAAGAAAGGCTATAACCCTGATCATAACTAACTACTGTTAATAAATATAATTTGGTGGTTTGGGAATGAAGTATTTGGTAATTCTTTAGTGAAGACTTAACAATAGAGGATGTCATTATCCCCTTAACAATAATAATTCAAATATTCATTTGTAGTTAAATGCACTCTCTTTGAAAAGTAAAAATACATTTGAATTAAAAATTAACTTTATTGAAGTTAAATGCTTCCTTTTCACTCATGTCAACTAACCTAAAGATTAGGTAATATGCTGTTTAAATAGCTTACAAAAAAGATAAGATATTGACACAATTACATAGCTGTATTTTTTTTTTTCTGTAGAAGCATATAGAAGATTTACCAGCTCCTAAGAACTATTAGATCTAATGGATAAATAAAATTCTGTTCTATGAAAGTTTGAATGACTCTGAGATGAGGATACACTTCAGTTTAGGGATGGAATAATTTAGATATAAAAGTCTCTAAAGATCTTGTGAATTAGTAGGCCAAACCTTTAAGTAAGGATATAAAAATATTTTTTAGAGTTTAAAAGTATGAAAAGAAACTATGATCTTTAAGAACTTAAAAAGGTAATTCCCTTAGAGAAAACATACAAGTTAAAGTCTAGATATTTCTCTTTTAACCTTAGAAAGATTAATAGGAACCAGGATCACTTTGTCTAAGGCTACAAATCCCCATCTTATTTCTAATGAGCTCTCTAAACAGACAGCCATGGAATTGGGATTTATTACTCTATACAAAAGGACTTAAAAAAAACAATAAAGTTGATTTTCTATATTTCCCCCTTGTTAATACAATGATCAAACCCATAAAGGTATTGTTATAATAAACATATTAAAATTATAGAGCCCATTTGTTGAGATGGTGTCTACTTTTTTCAGTTTGACTTGTACCAAATATGCTGTCAAAGGGTGGAAGATTCATTCACAGGTTGTTGATCGACCTCATATTGAAAAAGTACCTTTGCAGAGCTTTTCATAACTATTTTTTTCCTAGTCTACCATGCATCTCTAATTATTACTTTGTAACTGGAGTTACTCCTTCAAAAGTATGATTTGACCATCTAAAATATCTGTTTACTGAAGTTCTACTGAATTTAATCTCTCTCTCTCTCACACACACACACACACATTACACTCCCATTAGTAGAGAAACTGATAAAGTGAACAAAATATTTTAGAACAGTTTCAGTTGCCTCAGGTGAAAGTGGTTTACTCTGTAAAGGCATGCAATCAATTTTGTGACCAAGTTTTCTTTTTCTTTTGCAGAAGGAAAATAATCTTGATATGACTGCAGAGGTATCATTTTATGACAAACAAGCATTATGACATTCTATCAGATATGCAGTCTCCTTAATCCTATAGTCTCGTCACAACACTCACTATACCACACTGAGATCTCAGCTCATAAATAACAACATTTATAGTGGTAACTATGCATTCGCCCAGGTGCTGTGCCAAGTGATTTATGCTCATTTGTTCATTGATCGGCACATTCATCCTTCTATACAGAAGAGAAAACTGAGACTTAGAGAATTTATACAACTTTCTCAAGCTCATATAAAATCAAGTAGTAGAATCTGGATTAGCTCTTGTTGATCTAATGATCCAGTTCCTAGATATGACTATGTTATGTCCTCTTATAGCTTATTCATTATTCCTACTAAACTGTGAAGGACACTAAGGGCTTTACAGGAATAACAGTCTATCCTATGTAGTCATACTGTTGGAATTTAAAAAATCTTAATTCAGTGTCCTACTTCCTTGACATATGTAACAAGTTAAGAAGCTGTGATACTATTTATATACTATAGCCTTAAATGATTGAATTATGAAGGAAGAGATAAATAAATTAAACGGACAATTATGCATCAAAAAGCAGAACATGAATTAGAGAACATTTTAAACAATGTAATTTACAATATCATAAATTAACAAAAAAGTGGAAATTACCAAATGTAGAACCTGATTCTTCCATTTTAAATGATGGTAAGAACATCATTCCAGTGTACTAGAAAGTATTTGTTAAGCATCCACAGAGAAATAATTCAGTATTAGGATTATGGAAATGTAGTCCTGTATTTAATGTGTTGTAAATCTAATTATAGGAATACAAAATTAACAAAGTTGCAAGTTTATAAACTTAAGTAAACAGTGAGTTGAGAGAGAGGTTCAAGAGGGAGGGGACATATGTATACCTGTAGTTTATTTATGTTGATGTATGGCAGAAACCGGAGAAGGCAGTTGCAATCCACTCCAGTACTCTTGCCTGGAAAATCCCGTGGACGGAGGAGCGTGGTAGGCTGCAGTCCATGGGGTCGCTAAGAGTCGGACACGACTGAGCGACTTCACTTTCACTTTTCACTTTCATGCATTGGAGAAGGAAATGGCAACCCACTCCAGTGTTCTTGCCTGGAGAATCCCAGAGACAGAGGGGCCTGTTGGGCTGCTGTCTATGGGGTGGCACAGAGTTGGACACGACTGACACAACTTAGCAGCAGCAGCAGCAGTAGAAACCAACACAATGTTGTAAAGCAATTATCCTTCAATTTAAAATAAATTTTTGAAAAATAAATTGAAGATGTGGATATGAAGGTGTGGATAAATGATACTTGCCATAGTAAGCAGAGAAAATGGAGGGGCGTAGTTTTGGGGAACATCAGTGATATTTTGGGGCTTCCTTGGTAGCTCAGTGGCAAAGAATCTGCCTGCAATGCAGGAGACCAGGGTTCAATCCCTGGGTTGGGAAGATCCCCCTAGAGAAGGGCATGGCAACCTACTCCAGAGCTCTGGAACAAAGGATCCTGGCAGGACATGGGGTGGCAGAGTTGGACACAACTGAAGCGACTAAGCAGCAGTACCAGGAGTGATGTTTCAGGAAACCTCATTCTGGTGCTCAAATATTATCTCCTTCACGGCAGCTTCCTAAACAATTAATTGCTACTCAGTCTTGGCATCTCACTGAGTGCTCTTTTCACTATACTTTCACAGGAATATGAAGAGTAAGGATATGTGCCTATTAATTCATATATAATTCATCTAAATATGGTTTTTAAATACTTATTGTGTAAGTATATTTTCCTCCATCATGAATTTCTTTATGGCAGTCTTATTCATCCTAGTAAGCAAGGACGTCTGGCATATAGTGGGTGTTCAGTAATGAGTACCACAGAGATGTTATGGGGAGGGAGGTGGGAGGGGGGTTCATGTTTGGGAACACATGTAAGAATTAAAGATTTTAAAATTAAAAAAATAAAATAAAAGCCAGAAGGCACAAAGTAAATTAAAAAAAATAATAATAATAATATTGTGTGCTCCAAAAAAAAATGAAAATCAATACATTCGTAAAGAATAAGAAATAATTTCAGTTGAAAGAATTCAATGTCTTGCATGCACACTTTTTTTCCTGGTCTATTCCCTCAGCATCCCCTGTTGATGCTGGGTGGGTTATGTTTCAACGTCTAAATGGCCTGTGCACGATTACTGGAAATACAAATAGTCACAAAGATGCTATTGGCACTTATATTAGCGTTGGATTTCTCCACAGAAAATGGAACAAAGACTGAAACAAAATATTAGCATCTTTGCTCCTTCCCTGTATTCTACACGGTATAACATAGATTTGCTGGTTCAGACAAGTTTGCGCTCATTCAACAAGCGTTTATAGAGTATCTGTTATGAATCCATCACTGTACTTGATGCTGTGAATATTGAGTAGAAAAGCAAAGCCTTAGTTCAAAAAACTCCTATTCTACCATACATAAAATAGATAAATGACAAATATTTACTGTATAGCACAGGGCATTACATTCAATATCTTGTAATAATCTATAATGGAGTACAATAAGAAGAAAAAAGCTGAATCACTTTGCTGTACACTTGAAAGTAACACAATTTTGTAAATCAACTATACTTCAGTAAAAAAATTACTTATCACTGATCCCCATAACAAATAATAAGGTTCTGAAAGATTGTGAGACTTATCAAAATGTGGCAGAGACATGAAGTGAGCGAACGCTGGAAACATGGCACCTTTAGGCATGCTCAAGGTAGGGTTGTCACGACCTTCATTTCCTAAAAAAACGAAGTGTCTGTGAAAGGCAGCAAATCAAAGCACAATAAAAGGAGGTTGGCCTGCATGCTATTTTCTAAGTATGCTTTCAAGCAAACACTGCTCTTTCTTAAACTTCCATCAATATTGGAAGTAAACACTCCCTGGAAAGCCTACCTAAAACTTGTTTAAAAATAAGTGGAGTTGATATTTCATGACAGTGCGAGGGAGGAAGACATTTTCCTCTACCATTCTAGGTTCTTCTGGTTGGTCTATGAATTAAATTGACATGAGACAGATTAGCAGGAGAAAATCACACCAAAGCTTATAACTTGTCTACACAGGAGAGACCCAGGAAAACTGAGAAATTCATCAAAATGCCTGAGGCTCTCATGTCAAACAATATCTTCAGCTAAAGCAAAAAAAGGGATGTTGAGGTAGTGGTTTGGGACTTCAAAGGGAAGGAAGGCAATTTCCCTGGACATGGAAAAGCAAACATCTGGTAAACAAATGTCTGCTGGGCCTGCAGAGACAGTGGGACCCAGGAGTTTTAACAGACTCTGAGGGGTTCCTTTCTGTCTACACAGCTGGTTCACGCTACAGTTGTTTGTGGTGTGGCTCCCTTCCTGGAACAGGTCCTCTAGGTACACTCTTTAGGCAGTTAGAGAGAACGTCGGAGTTTCTTCCTGAATCTTTTGAGGCTTAATGATTTTCAGCTAGAAATTATCTGCATGCCAAAGAGACATTTTGGGTTGGCAGATTTTGTTCCCCTAAAACATCAACCAGATCCTTCTTTCTCTTTTTTTTTGGTCTTATTTATTTTGTAAAATTTTTATTGGAATATAGTTGCTTTACAATGTTGTGCTATTTTCTGCTGTACAGCAAAATGAATCAGCCATACCTAGATGTATTATCTCCTCTGATTTGGATTTCCTTCCCCTTTAGATCACCACAGACCACTAAGTTATAGAGTTCCCTGTGTTATACAGTAGGTTCTCATCACTTACTTCTTTTATACATAGTAGTGTGTGTATGTCAATTCTAATCTCCCCATCTTTGTCTTTTAATACAAAAATTAACATTAACCGGTAGTCTGTGTCAGTAACTTACACCTCTGGTTCCATCTTCTTTCTCCGGATAGAACTTCTGTGAGGAGTCAGAGGTTTTATATCCTTGGATATGCTACTCTGCCTTAGCTCCCTTCTGCAAAACTTTGTTCAGTGAAAATTTCCAGGCCCTGGGGATATCCTGATACATATATTTTGACCTATAACCAGTCAGTCCTGGAGAGCAGGGGGCATTTGTCCAAATCTATTTTCATCAACACCTATGTATGCTCTAATATTTGTTTAATCATTGGGTTTTTCCTTACCATATGGCCAAGATTAAAAGGATGAAAAAAAGATATTAATTTGTGGTTAATATCTAACTTTGGAAACAGTGGTCATAGCAACTCGTTGTTTCTTAAAATCACCCCTTTGATTTTATTACCATGTAAACAATTTGGGATTGAACACTTACTGAATATTGTTGATTATTGTAAGATGGTCCTACAGACAGTGATTATGACATTATCTTCAGGCACAGCTGAAAAAGAGCTGTATATAAACAATAAAGTTGCATTTTGTCCTGCATTACAAAAATATAATGAGTCAATTACCACGAACTTAGCTTTTAAAGTAGGAATTCTCATGAAAACAGCTCAGCATGGGAAATGGAAGAAATACCATTTGTAAAATATATGTAGTTTATACTTGTTAAGTTCTTTAAATAAGACATAAACAGGCACGATTAGAATATACTGAGGTTTTAACATGCTATGTATTTCATTAACTATTATCCTAAATGAATCCACAGATGCAAAATAATTTGTTTTTGAGAAGGCAGTCTCCATTTAGGTGACATAATTTAAGAAAAAGAAATTACTTCAGGTACACTTGCAAATGCCTCTCATTCCACACAGTCTAATATCTTGATTCTACTTTCTGTCATGTTAATGCCTAGGAGTAATCTTTTCTCATTCCCACATCCCAAGAATGGGACATGGTTCAAAGATTACAGCATTTCTGAAGAGCAAGGCCAACACCAAAGTGTCTCCCATAGACGTTTCCCTACTTTTCAAGCCTTCCTCAGTCAGGGCTGGCAATATGATCTAATTTTTGCCAATAAATATAAGTGAAACTCTGTTGGAGAATGCAAGTTCTGAGAAAGATTTTGTGTCCTTTGAAAGTACCCAAACTATCTTGGTTTTTGTAAATGGGCAGCTTAGAAAGTCTATCCTCCTTCTTCCAGCTTTGAATGCAGAAGTGATGGCTGAAGCTGTGACAGTCACACCATGACCATGAGGCAATCGCAAATGAACAGTGGAGATATGGGCCCTGACATCCTTGAGCTGCTGGGGAAGCAGGACCTCGAGGAAGAAAAGAGTAATAGCATTGGCTCCAGTGAGTACAAGTCTCTATCATCTGAAACTGCACAAGCTTCCTGAAAAAAGAATGTTCAGGCATTCCCTTAGTGAAACACCTAAGAATTCAAAGGCATAAATCTCCTAGCATCACAAGTAAATTTATTCATCTATATCTAGAGAAATACTGGCCTTAGAGGTTTTAGCTACGAGGTTTTCTCATACCTCTTTTTCTCTGTATGGCTTACGGGTCTTTAGCGTCTGTGTGAGTCTTACTTTTTGAATCTATTTCCTTTTCTCATTGTGTCATTGCTCAGTTGGTTGCCACAGGCAGTGCTGAAGCTAATTCTTTCTCCTCCATTAATAACACAGAGCAATCTCTATTAACCCTAACCAGCTATCCCGCTGCTGGCAAACTGTACACTGTTGTGTCAGAGTGATACAGGCAGCGTCCTTTTACACCACCTCCAAATCTGTGCCAGTCTCTCCTTCTGGGAATCTCTGTAAGAAACAGTTTAAAGATCTTATTTCTCCATTGGAGGAGAGAGAGGTCCAAAATAAAGTGCTTGTTCCCTGGGGATGCAAAAGAATTATTAAGGTAAAAAGGCTTACTTTTGAAAATAATAGATGGATTATTTTAGTACTTGAGTATTTCCTGATTCATATTTTAACCTAATTTCCATTTCTCAGAGGACTTTCAGCATGCAATGATACCTAGTACCCAGTTTAATATTTTATCCATTTCCCCAAAGCCAGTCAAGAATGTAATGAAACAGAATAAAATCAATATCAAAAATCTACTAAAATGGCACTTCTCTGGTCATCCGCTGGTTAAGAATCCTCCTTGTAATGCAGGGAATACTGGTTCAATCCCTGGTCTGGGAAGCTCCCACGTGTCATGGAATGACTGAGCCCACATGCCACAGCTACTGAGCCTGTACTCAGCAACAAGAGAAGCCATGGCAGTGAGAGGCCCAAGCTCTGCAACTAGAGAACTGCCTGAGCTCAGCCATGAAGACCCAAGGCAGTCAAAAATAAATAAATAAACAAAATTATTTGCTTAAAAAACTGCCAAGTTTACAAATAGATTAAGTCCAGAAGCTTCTGGGAGACAATAACAAGAGATCTCTGAAGTTTTCACATAAAACCTGGGTCCCCCAAAATCAATCAGTAGTCCAGATCGGTGGATCGTTGGTGGGTATTCCTAATTATGGCATCCTAATTACAGTGTCCCAGTATGTGCCCACTGTCATTAAAATTATTTCCCAGCTATTTTTGGTACAGCCCCAGAGTTGTTCAAACTAAAACACTAATGCAAAACACAAAAAGTTACAGGCATTTCCACTTTAGGGAAAATGCACTAATTTTTTAATGGAATAAAATATCCATCTATGCTATAGGAAGCCAAATGATGTATTTGCACAGTCAGTAATAAAACATGTGGCCACTTAGATTGAAGGCCACAAAATAGCAAAGCACATATGATCTAGCGAATCATGTCACATAAGAAAATATCAAAATTGTGAAGAATTCCTTGTTATGAACATGCTGTTTATTTAAAAACCAAATGAGACAAAACTTGTTTAAATTTGTGTGACAAACAATAAGCCAAACTGAAAGTGCTAGTTCAGAGTATTTGAGGAACTGCCCTGCCCGCATCTTTAAGACTTTAGTAGCTATAATCTGTGCTTCTCGCAGATTTTACTGCCTCATAGGGGAAAAAGTCTCCCAGAGACCAATTTCTGCAAAACAAAACCACTTCCCATAAAGGGGGAAATTCCCATGGAGATAGTATTACATTTTTCTCAGCCCTATGCAAGGTAGATAAATTAACAGTAAACAAGCATCTTTGAAACCAGGTATGCCACAGAAAGTTCTCATCAGCTGTAGATTTTGAGCAGGTACCACAAGTCCCTGCATCAACACAACTCTGCTGAAGACCTTGAAATGCATAGTGCAGGAGCTCTTTCCCAAGTTATAAAGGAAAAACACCAATTAAATGGAAAAAGATTTAAGGACAATTATTCCCTTAAAAGTAAACATGTAGAATTTAGTTTTTTCACATTTCAAGCATTCTGGCATGTCCATTGTATTAAATTCAGAGCAATTCTGTTGCCTAGGAAAGAAATGCACCTTGAAATAGCTAAGCAAAATGCGGAAATTGACATCTTATCTCACCAGAAACCAGATCACAGAAAAAGGTGGGGGACACGTCTGGATATCAGAACCCCAATCCAAGGACCCCAATAACATAAAAGGTTTCTCAGCATCTCCCACATTGAATGCTTCTGTCTTTATTGTCACGGATTGGCTTGTCTGTAAGACTTCACAAGGACATGGTGTTGAAATCTATGGGTCTTGAAATCTATCATCGTTATAACTTAAGAAGACATTGATGGGGACTCTCCCTGGCGTGTTTTTCTTAAGATTCTTCTTCAATGTGGAACATTTTTAAAGTCTTTACTGAATTTGTTACAATGCAGCTTCTGTTTTATGAGGGATGTGAGATTTTAGTTCCCCTACCAGGGATGGAACCCGTACGACCCCCTGCATTGGAAGGCAAAGTCTCAGGCACTCAATCACCAGGGAAGTCCCTGTATTTCTTTTTGAACCAAAGTGATGGGCACCATTTTGATCTCTTCTCTGTGGCATAAGGGTGAAATATTTCCATGGGCCACCTCCATCAGAAGCATGTTCAGAGTTGGGGTGAAGAGGTTACTAAAAGTAGTTGAAGTTCAATATACTTAAAAAATTCATACATATATTAAGATTCATTAAAATTCACACAATTTGTGCTTTTTACTGTCAAACAGTATTTGTTTAGTGTTCCTTAAAGAAAGGAACCACTTAAAAGTCCTTGTAGTTTGTTTTTCCAGCAAACCATAATGGCTAATTTTGAAGCTATACATAGTAAGTTGGTTCTTAAGGTTGTTCTTCAAGTTATAAAAGAAATGAGATACCCATTTAGAGGAAGACTTGAGAAAAATTCTAATATATAAACCCCAATTCGGTCATACTTCCAGGGCGTTTTTGGTATTCTTAAAAGATCTTATTCTCTATTCATATCCTCCCCATAAGCCAGGTTGCCCTTGTACTGGCCTTACTTCTGGCCTTGCCTGCATGTGAAGTTTTCAACATCACTGCAGTTTGCAATAAGCTGATACTACCAAAAAACCTCCTGCCCTTTTAACAAAAGCAGGCTAAAGGTGAGCTAATTAAAGGAGGATGCTTTCCGCTCTTACAATCCTCTTGCCCTTTTAAACAGCTCAGGCGAGAGCTAAAGTTAATTAAAAAGAGAAGGTAGCTTCCATTCTTCTAATTTTTCTAGAGGTTGGAGAAATTTCATGATTAGTAACTGCTGAGCATGTGTGTGTGTGATAAGTGACTTCAGTTATGTATGTCTCTTTGTGACCCCATGGACTATAGCCTGCCAGGCTCCTCTACCAGAGGGATTCTCTAAGCAAGAATACTGGAGTGGGCTGCCATTTCCTTCTCCAGGGGATCTTCCCAACTCAGGGACTGAACCTGCATCTCACATCTCCTGCATTGGCAAGTGGGTTATTTATCACTAGTGTGAAGGAAGCTGATTCTTCACCTGTTGCTCCCTCCCTGTTGCACCAGGAGGTGGTCATTCTCTCCTCCCGACACCTTTCACAGGAGAGCAGACTCTCCATCCAAACCCTAAAAGATCCAGGATATGTGCTCTAAGTTTTCCTGGTCCAGATAACAATTTGCAGGTCCTCCAATTCACCCTCTGTATTTAAAGGGCTAATCATGTAGTTGACTGCAAAGATGGTCACAAACGTTTCTCTTCCTTCCCTTGATGCCCCTGGAAGCTCTCACCCTTACTCTGAACTATCACTGAAGATTTGCTTTGGAAAGGGAGCATTACAAATGTCAGTCAATGGGAGGCTGGAAAAAGCTTGTGGGCTAGGACTTTCCTTGGTGCCCTAAGCCACCAGAGGATGAATCCAAGTCAGCCTGCTGGATGGTGAGGGGTGTGTGACCAAGTGACTCCTGTCACCTCCCCTCACCAGAGGCAGAGGGCCGTTGGTGACAACAGTCATGTCTGTGAGCCCAGCCAAGCCCAGCAGAAAACCCAACCAACCATGCCCAGCCTAAATCAACCATCCACAGAATCCTAAAGAAATACATGGTACTGTTTAAGTTTCTAAGTTAGAGTATGATTTCTACACAGGGATATCTTGTGGATAGACAACAATGTCATGGAGTTGACAAATACGGCCCACAGAGATAACAAATAATGTAACACTAAAAGCGTGTCATTAAAATCAGGACACAGAAAGCGGTCAACTGCATCACTGAATTCAGCAAGCCAGAAATGCAAAATTGGAAAAAGCATTGTAAAAGAGGAGAGGTGTTTTGTTTTGCTGATGATACATTTGTATGTCCAGAACACCGTTAGTTAGAAACAAACAGATAAAAGGATAATCCCTCCAAATCTTCTATAATTATTAGAGATTTTGATTAGCCCACACACTGAAATAGAGCTCCTATGGGCTGCAGTCATCATGGAAGTACAGCTGAGCTCAGCTGGAGCCCCCTATAACCAAGGCCAGCTTAAGTAATATGCAACATTATAACATACAATATACAAACACCAATACAGTTTACCCGTGCTAACTGTAAGTATGTGAAATTGGAAATGCAATAAAATAAAATAAACCACCATTTTATTCACGGTGGTTAACAGGACTCATATGAAGAAAACTACTCAATATATAGAGATACTGATACTGAAATTAAATAAGCAAATTTAAAAAAAACCTGGAAATATATTTGTTCTCAAAGCAGAAGATTAAATCTTAGATGTGTTATCTCTCCCAAAATTCATCTCTAGGTTTAATGCAATTTCAATTAGAATTCTCTAAAATGATTCTTTCTGGAATTAGACAAAACTAGGCTTCCCTGGTGGCTCAGAGGGTAAAGCGTCTGCCTGCAATGCAGGAGACGGGTTCGATCCCTGGGTCAGGAAGATCCCCTGGAGAAGGAAATGACAACCCACTCCAGTATTCTTGCCTGGAGAATCCCATGGACAGAGGTGCCTGGTGGGCTACAGTCCATGGGGTCGCAAAGAGTCAGACACAACTGAGCAACTTCACTTTCACTCACTTTACATTTTATATGAAAGGATAAATGTTCAATCATGGTGTACAGAATTATAAAAGGAAAGAGCAGTTAAAATGACTTTCATTACTAGGTATCTGAAAGAATTATGAATCTACCATAATGAAATCAATGTATCATTAGCCTAGGAATAGAGAAGGCAATGGCAACCCACTCCAGTACTCTTGCCTGGAGAATCCCATGGACGGAGGAGCCTGGTAGGCTGCAGTCCATGGGGTTGCGAAGAGTCTGACACAACTGAGTGACTTCACTTTCACTTTTCACTTTCATGCATTGGAGAAGGAAACGGCAACCCACTCCAGTGTTCTTGCCTGGAGAATCCCAGGGACAGAGGAGCCTGGTGGGCTGCCGTCTATGAGGTCGCACAGAGTCGGACATGACTGAAGCGACTTAGCAGCAGTAGCAGATACTAGATCAATGGAACAGAGCAGAGAGTTCAGCCTATTCCCCTATACGTGAAGGCAACATATAAATATTGTGTTTCATGGATTCAGAGACAACAGAGCAGGCTATGTCGTGGTGATACTGACACAACTCCATCTGCGTGTGAAAGAAAATAAAACTCTCTTACACTTAAAGATTTAAATGCAAAATACAAAACAACAACAAAAATCTTTAGGAAAAACAAAGATTGAGACTACTTACACAATCTTGGGAAAGAGGATTCTTTGTAACCAAGTCAGAAATCCAGAAGCTCTGAAAGGTAAATGATTATAAAAAATGTTATGTGAAGTCTGTATAGAGACAGATACCATATTTCTATAAACAAATGGAGTTTTCCTACAAACAAATGAAATTAAAGTTTGGAGAAAATAATAGAAAAAAAACTTGGAATTCTATTTCCAATAATAAAAAACTATACTATGGAGTACATCTGACATGTATTCTAAGCCTTGTATATGTATTAAGACTTTAATCCTCACAGCAACTTGTTTAGGAAGTTATTCATCTTCTGAAACCCACTTACAATATATATTTTAAAATCACAAAACTTCAGTGGCTGGCATGGCAGACTCTCCATTGGCTTCACAGCAAAATGTAAGGTTACTCTAAGATTCAAAGCCCTCTACAATGATCGAATTTCCTTTGGTGGCCTTATCTTTTATGATCCCATTCCAAGAACCCACTCTGTGTCTTCCTTTCTTTACGGCCTTACTTCAGAGAGAAATTCTGCTTGGGATACTTTCTTTGCATTTTTCACACGAAATCTGACGATTTTCTCAAGCTCCATTTTCTGCTTTGTAATCTTTCCTGTTCTCAGACCTATTGCAGTCTGACCAGTATTCAACTTTCCTGCAAATTTTTTGATGCTTTTCTTGTGTCCATGTAGTGAATTCTATACGATAAGCAACTTAATAACAGAGACTATGTTTTACTTATCTCTAAAGTGTTTAGTACACAATAATTGCTTGAGCTACAGCTAGTGAACCCAATATATTAATGGAAGAAACGGCAGGTTTCTGCAGGCTTCAGTTCAGTTCAGTCGCTCAGTCGTGTCCGACTCTTTGCGACCCCATGAATCGCAGTATGCCAGGCCTCCCTGTCCTTACCAGTATTTTATTCAGAAAATTTTAGTAGCTTCTCAGAAGCTATATTCTAAACTTTCTAGCAAGGAATATGAAGTCTGAACCAACTCACAATTCTAGTCTTATACAACTGGATGTTTTGATTTAAATTATTTCCAGTTTATTTATATTCCATTAAATGCATGTGAATTTCTCAATTTTATTCTATTTGTGGTTCTGTCTCTTCTAACATTCTATGAATTCTTTGAGGGTAGGGACTGTATCTTATCCATTTCAGTAATTTAGTTACTAAACACTACAGGGATATAGTAGGTACTCGAAAATATGTATTGAACAAATAAATGTTGTCCCACCTATCTATAATGCTTTTCCATCCACTTGTCTTTTACCATGAGCCAATAAGATCTTTGAAGCTTAATTCAAGTGCTACATTGATCAGTCAAACCCTCTGGCCACTCCACCCAGAGGTAATCTCACATTTCTTTCAACTACAAATTCATTCTATGTGTCACTTTAATTCACAGATTTTCAACCCAATCTCACTTGATAGCTTAGTTTCATATGCTTTATATATGTCTTCCAGGTGGTAGACAAGCACCTTGACAATCAAGCCACCACCTAGCCTTCTTCATTTTCCATGTCTGACCAGTGACAATTCCTTGCCTAAATTTAACTTACTTCTCTTCCAATGACAACTGGGCTCCACTATTTCCAGAATCAGATAGCTCATGTTTTTTCTCATGATTTCTTGAAACTTTAGTTTCTCATATTTTCTTATCTACATAGGTGTATCATCTCTACTATAAACTCAAAAATTTCAAGAACACACAGGAAAGCCTGAATCCAGTCTATCTTTATATCCCTTCAATACCTGATAGAGAAGGAAAGCATTACATAAATACTTATTTAGCTGATAATTACTTTTAATGGTTATTTGCAGATAAAAGGTAACAATTGACCTTTCTAATTTTATTTTTTTACAGCTCTGTGTGAAGTCTCTTTAGTCATGTCTGACTCTTTGTGACCCTGTGGACTGTAGCCCATCAGGCTCCTCTTTCCTAGGAATTCTCCAGGTGAGAATGCTGGAATGGGTTGCTACACCTTCCTCTAGGAGATCTTCCTGACCCAGGACTGAGCCCATGTCTCTTATGTGTCCTGCATTGGCAGGTGGGTTCTTTACCATCAGCACCACCTGGAAAGCCCCATTATTTGAATTTTTTTCAGTTTAATTATAGTTTCCCAAATGCATGTGATTTTCTCAACTTCCCTCTATTTATGGTTTAAATACTGGCTTTAGGTGATTTTATTATAATTTTATAATTACATATTAAAACATCAACAATCCCATTTGAGCATATTCAGATTCTGTTTTCATTTCTGTACTAAGAAGTTCAACTATGTCGAAGATTGTATCTTTCAGTCTTACAGCTTTTTAGTCTTTTGGTCTTAAAAGACATGATCTTGGTCATACTGGATTTTCTTAAATAGGAAATAAAACAGAACCCTAAGATATACAAATAAGCTGCTAAAGATTTCATCTTATGTAACTATAAAATAATAATGAAAATTACATAAAGTGAGCATTTTAACTCCATCTTACCAACATCTTTTATGGGGCGTCCTTGATGGGTCAGACAGTAAAGAATCTGCCTGTGATGCAGGAGACCTGGATTCGATCTCTGGGTTGGGAAGATTCCCTGGAGAAGGGCATGGCAACCCACTCCAGTATTCTTGCCTGGAAAATCTCATGGTCATAGGGGCCTCGTAGGCTGCAGTCCATGGGGTCACAAAAGAGTCAAACATGACTGAGTGACTAACATTTCACGCTTTTAGTGTCTCTTAATGTCAGCAACCAGGAGTCTATCATTCCTGTTCCTACACCTGCTGGTGTGGGTTTGGTCATCAACCAGGAGTCTATCATTCCTGTTCCTACACCTGCTGGTGTGGGTTTTACCAAGTCTTTACACTTGTTAGTCTAGTTCCTCTATCTGTGAATTGAGATGAAAAACATGGGCTCTGCCTTTGGTATAACGCTGCTGTAACACTCTGTGACTGTGTTTTGTAAATGGAGAGTGATTTGAAAATACCAAAATTTTATAGTAGACAAGGCTAGCTATTTCCTACCAGATGTCTTCTAAGACCTAGTATTTTGCAAGATGCTCATGAATATTTTAAAAATTAAAATAACTTGGTCATCTATCTATATTTGAGACATGCTATGGAGTACATTTTATGTCTGGAAGATCACAAATTCATTGTGTTCAAATAAACAGTTTTGTTCATTAAGACAACTTCCTTAACTTTTTGTAACATTGTGTTTGTCGAACTTGTTTGATCAAGAGATGTCTTCACTTTTCTTTTTAAAATAGTATCTATACCAAGAGGAATCACGTTTCTCTACATTCATCATAAGCAAATTTGGCATCTAAAAACTTCATCTTTCACTGATTTAAAAAAAAAAACAACAGCAAACACATTCTAAGAGAACATTAAAAAACGTTAATTAGCAACACTGTCTGGATAAATCACTAATAGGCAGTTAGCTTCATAAATGGGGAAATATTCTAACTCCTTTAGGGCCCAGGGGTGCCTTCCACCATCCCAGAGCAGGAATTTCCTCAATGATACCCCTGTGGCCAGAAAGAGTTAACACTCTGCTCAATATACCTAATTCATTCCCAGGATGTAATTTACACACTAGACTAATCTGGCTGAATATGTAAGTTTTCCTGGCTTTTCTTAAATCTATAAAACTTCAAATGGGTCACAAAGGACAAATTATCAGGCTGTACAGATTAACAGTCAACAATTTAGTGCATACCTCTTTTTTTCAGTTTTGAGGGTAAATAGCGCTATGGCTTTTTAAAGTGCAGCATAAAAAAAGCTTACATGATTTAAATAAGATTTTGGAATTACTTAAGGAATTGTCTCATTGGTTTTATTCTTGGTTTGACCCCAGTTGGGAAGGACTCATGTTTGTAATGTGATCTGAAAAATATTGATACCTCAAGATTAGGTGGGCTTCACATATAGAAAGGGCATCAGAAATCTGTGTTTACAGGAAGTTCAATAGATTGAAGGATTAGGTTCTGTTCTGTACCTCAGTCTATAGGAAAAATATAAATATGGGAGAGAATTGTATTTCTGTGGAAAAGTGATATAATTAAGTGTTTTATCTTATCCCTCCACTATACCAAAATATAAACCTTGAGTACTTTCTTTATTCAGTTTTTTTCAAAGGGATAATTATTGTTCAGTTCACATTCAGGAATGGTCTTTTAAAAGAGTGGTTATGCACTCTTTTCTGCCTCATCTCTGATGAGGCATACTGTGGAGTCCTGGCAATAAAAGTGATCATTAGTGCAGGGATTTCAAACGCAGTGGAGCTCTTTTTATTGAGGTTTATCAGAAGAAGCGAAGACTATAGTTTGAAAAATCCTCACTGGTAATTTTAATTGATCTGCTGGAAATTTGGGACCTCTTCATCCCATTTTATCTTGCGCTGTGGAAAATCACAGCTTTGCAGAGGTATGGCATGGTGCTCAGTAAATGCTTATCAAATACACAAATGTTAAGTGTTTAAAAAGCTGTCACACAATGCTGTTGTCTTGTCCCTTCTTGAAACAAACAAACAAACAAAGCACCTTCAATGTCTCCTAATTTTTTTTTTTTTTAGATTGAGCTGGATCTTCTTAGACTATCACAAAAGGTCTTTCTTAATTTGTAGTTTTTTAAATATTTTCGCTGGGTGACACATAGCAGTATCTGAAAGTGACTTTATGAGTTCATGAACTGACTCTACTGGTCATTTCCATCAAAGGTTTTATTTTCATGACAAATAAAGACCAACAGTGTTGAAAAAATCTTTGATTTAATCTTCCTACTTTGTTTGTGTATGTGGCTTCTGTAGCTATACCAGCCATTCGGTAACTTTGAAATTACAAGCACGAGGGACCAACAGAAATTCAGAGATGCCAACTCTGACACTGTGAACTCAATGCCAGCAAATATCCATATGATTTGATATTAAAAAGTTATATTTTACTCACTGTGATATATGACATGCATGTCAGTTAATTTCTTTGCCCCTTTTCACTGGTTCTCTCTTCTCTTCTCAGCCTAATGTACTCCTTGTCATTCATTCTTTACATCCCAGTTCAAAATTTACTTCTTTCGTAAGTATTTCCTTGATTCCCTCAGGCAAATCAATTCATTATTTCATCTATGTTCTAGTGCCATAGTTTATCTGTGTTTTATTAACATTCATCCCATTTAGTGTAACTCTTTCTTTTATTTTGTCACTGTCAACAAATTGTTTGCCCTTCAAGAACAAGTGTCATATACGTTATATTTTCACATTAAATAAGTGCTTATTTAATGAATTAATCTATGCCCAATGGGCTTGGCTGCAATGTCCAAATACAGAAAGTATTACTAACATTTTCCCCTATGGCTCCCCTTCCTTGAGAACAAGTTTTATTTAGTGGTTCTTATGGGCAAATGAACACAGAACCCCTACAGTTAATTTGCGGGACAAATAATCCCTCTAGAAATCACCCCAGGGATCACTACAGGGGTTGTTGAGGACATTCTTAATGAGCTTTCTCTTCTTAGAATACTACACAAAATGTTATTGTTAATAAAGTTTTAGTTTAATTCTACTCTTTCCTCAAAATGCTGATAGTGTGAATATAGTTTCCTATAAGTGAAGAAATACTTTTTAACATCTGTTGGGCTCATTATTCAGAGCAGACTGGGAGTATAAATAACCAAGATAACAGAACAGAAGACTGTCTAGGAGCAAACTGATTTTACCATTTAAAAATGATTTCACTATTCCACCACTGAGGTTAACCAGGCTGGAGAATATTTTTCTTTTCATTGTTTTAATGGGTTTCAATGGGCTTTCTAGCAACAATTTACTCCAATTTTACTTCCTTTCCCGAAACACTGTTTATGGTTTCAAAAACTCTTTGTATGTATATGCAAGTGAGTCAGACTGATGATCAGAGAACATTTTGAAAACTGAAAGGCATCTTAATGCAATGGTTGCATAACTAAAGGATGAAGGAAAGACAGATGGAGAAGCAATTGAGTTCGACTGAAATAATTTAAATCTTGGCAGAGCAACGCTGTATTTGGAAAATGATACCTTGATACTACCAGACTGGAGTAAATTAAACCTATCACGATTTTAGCCTAGACAGAAAATATTTCAGTCCTTGCTAGATAAATTTTTGAGATATTGCTAAATTCTCCTTGAGGTGTCATTTTGACATAGTAAATATTCAAATTATAAATCCTTAACTACACTTGCTATATTTGATTTACTAGTTGTTCATATTTACTACTTTTTCATCTATCACCAAAAATCATCTCCATTCCTTTAATACAAGTATTTCCCCCAATAACTTATTTATTCCTTGCTCTTCTTTAATTGTTCTTCTTTGTGTACTTGCTTTCATTTAAAAAAAGTGAAAACACCTTCAAGTCTCTATTTTGTTTTGATTACAGCACTATGGTCTGTATTAAAAGTTAATAAAATGCAAACTTAAATCCCTACAGGAGATTGGCAGGTGATATAAATGAGTGAAGTGAATGTCATTCAGTCATCCCTGACTCTTTGTGACCCCATGGACTAGTCCATGGAATTCTCCAGGCCGAAATACTGGAGTGGGTAGCCTTTCCCTTCTCCAGGGGATCTTCCCAACCCAGGGATCAAACCCAGGTCTCCCACATTGCAGGCAGATTATTTACCAGCTGAGCCACCAGGGAAACCTGATGTAAATGAGACAGTGGGCCAAACGTAGACCAGTGTGGAGAGTGGATTTGTGAGGACTGTTGAGTCAAAAGAATACCTACACCATCTGAAGTGGGTAGGTGGGTAGTTGTTACTTAGCTCTTTCTAATTTTTAATGGACTGTTTCATTTTTTTACCAAGCAGGTTATGTATCCAGGTATTTTTGTGAAATTTTTCATTTAAAAAAATTGTTGCAGGGAGCTTCCCTGGCTTCTAATGGTGAAGACTCTGCACTTCCACTGTAGGGGGCCTGGGTTCAA
Source organism: Budorcas taxicolor (assembly GCF_023091745.1). Classification (NCBI taxonomy): domain Eukaryota; kingdom Metazoa; phylum Chordata; class Mammalia; order Artiodactyla; family Bovidae; genus Budorcas; species Budorcas taxicolor. Next base: position 20,544,755 of record NC_068933.1, on the reverse strand, counting down.
TCCCTGATGGGGGAACTAAGATCTGTCATCTCTCACTATGGGGGCCCCCTCAAAAAAATGCTGCTACAGTATCTAGGCATGAATTGTCATTGATTGATAACATCACAAAGAGAAAGATGCTGGAAAACTTAAGAAGTGAGCCTATAAAAAAGGTAAATAAATCACAATGAACAGAATATAACTTCTAGATCCTGCTCCCAATTTACAAGAACACAGAGAACTCAGGAACTCATTAAATTACACCATGGGGATGCAATCAGCACAACCCAGCCTTGTAGGAAACTGCAGGGCCCACAACACAGTTTCTTCAAGAAATAATTGCAGGAGAAAAAGGACACGGAGGGGGAATTTATAGACCAAAGGAAGTTTAAAGGGTACATCAACCAGTTGCAATGTGTAAACCTCTATAGATCTTGATTTTGTAAAATTATAAACAAGAAAAAAATTTCATAACTATGTGCAGTTATGAATGTTAACTAGACTTATTATGGTGATCATTTTGCAAATTATACAAGTACTGAATCTTATGTTGTACACCCCAAATTAATAAAGCATTATATATCAACTATATCTCAAGAAAAATAATAAAATTTTAAAAATTATAACATTTATGCAGCTTCCTTGGTGGTTCAGATGGTATCTGCCTGCAATGCAGGGGGCCAGGTTCAATTCCTGAGTATGGTGATCTCTTTGCAAATTTAACAAATATTGAACCTTATGTTGTATACCTGAAACTAATAACATTATATCTCAATAAAAAATAAGTAAAACATTTTTTAAACTATAACATTCATGAATTGCTGCCTGGATATTTGATATCAAGGAATTATTATTAATTTTTAAATATATGATAAGGTTAATGAGGGTCACATTAGAAAATCACCCTAACCTTTAGAGATACCTATAAAATTATTCACAGATAGAATTTCAGAAATACATTCATATTTTAAAAAGCAAAATACTGGGCAGACACGCCATGTGTCTGTCAGTGGGCTATGGTTTATATGTGGCCAGTGTGCAAATTCTAATCTCTAAGAATATATACAACTAATTTATTTCTCATTATCATTAAACAGTAGTATATTTTAATTATATGGAGGCGATATAAAGATGTATAGGCCACCATTTTCACTTGGGGAATATGAGATACATAAATTAAACCTTAGAGAAAAATACAATATCACCACCTTTTCACCTATTGTCTTAATATTAAACTCAATAAATGAATCTTCAGTTGCTTATGGATTAAATAAGCAATTTCCCAGGTTTTTTGGTCTTACAGTACTTTTGAGTAATAACAAATTTAAGTTAGCAGCTTGTGAGGCACTTCTGCTGTAAGATGTATTGCTTACAATTTTTTTAAATAAAATATAATTTAAGACATATACATTTATTATTTTATTTTATTGGCCACACCATATAGCATGTGGGATCTTAGTTACCCAACCAGGAATGGAACCTGTTGTCCCCTGCAGTGGATGTACAGAGTTCTAACCACTGGACTGCCAGGAAAGTTCTTGTGAAACATATTTCTAAGCCAACCATCTTCCCTAAGTCTGCCAGTCACTTAATGCCTGCATACAATACACTGTAAAATGACACCATTTGGGGAGTGATCATATCCTTCTCCACTATCTCTGGAGACAACTTATCATTCATTTGTTAAAATCACTGAATTCTGACTGATTCCCTGAATCTTACTTGAGGGAATAAAATTTAAGGGATGACAAGGATATTGTTATTGCAGACTGTCCAAAGCTCCATTGTATGGAAATTGGCCATCAGTCCAATAATTGGCAAATACGCAGGGCTCGATAAAGGCTGGTTCCTTTCCCCTTCACCCTGGTCACTGTTCAGTGAAGGCCCTCTAATGAGTAAGAAGAATTACCTGTTAGTAAAGATTTCCAGAAAAACATCTATTTCTGCTTTATTGACTATGCCAAAGCCTTTGACTGTGTGGATCACAATAAACTGTGGACAATTCTGAAAGAGATGGGAATACCAGACCACCTGACCTGCCTCTTGAGAAATCTGTATGCAGGTCAGGAAGCAACAGTTAGAACATGGACATGGAACAACAGACTGGTTCCAAATAGGAAAAGAAGTACATCAAGGCTGTATACTGTCACCCTGCTTATTTAACTTCTATGCAGAGTACATCATGAGAAACGCTGGGCTGGAAGAAGCACAAGCTGGAATTAAGATTGCTGGGAGAAATATCAATAACCTCAGATATGCAGATGACACCACCCTTATGGCAGAAAGTGAAGAGGAACTAAAAAGCCTCTTGATGACAGTGAAAGTGGAGAGTGAAAAAGTTGGCTTAAAGCTCAACATTCAGAAAACAAAGATCATGGCATCTGGTCCCATCACTTCATGGCAAATAGATGGGGAAACAGTGGAAACAGTGGCTGACTTTATTTTGGGGGGCTCCAAAATCACTGCAGATGTTGATTGCAGCCATGAAATTAAAAGACGCCTACTCCTTGGAAGAAAAGTTATGACCAACCTAGATAGCATATTTAAAAGCAGAGACATTACTTTGCCAACAAAGGTCCGTCTAGTCAAGGCTATGGTTTTTCTAGTGGTCATGTATGGATGTGAGAGTTGGACTGTGAAGAAGGCTGAGCGCTGAAGAATTGATGCTTTTGAACTGTGGTGTTGGAGAAGACTCTTCAGAGTCCCTTGGACTGCAAGGAGATCCAACCAGTCCATTCTGCAGGAGATCAGCCCTGGGATTTCTTTGGAAGGAATGATGCTGAAGCTGAAACTCCAATACTCTGGCCACCTCATGCCAAGAGTTGACTCATTGGAAAAGCCTCTGATGCTGGGAGGGATTGGAGGCAGGAGGAGAAGGGGACGACAGAGGATTAGATGGCTGGATGGCATCACTGACTTGATGGACATGAGTGTGAGTGAATTCTGGGAGTTGGTGATGGACAGGAAGGCCTGGCGTGCTGCAATTCATGGGGTCACAAAGAGTCGGACACAACTGAGCGACTGAACTGAATGAAAGCATTCTGGGGATGTGGAGATTAAGGATGGGAGTAGAGGATACATCGTAAGCATAGTAAAACATCCAAGGGATTTTTCAGTATATAGACCCTCTGTCTGTAGGTGAATCAGAGGTCAGTGAGGTAGAGAAAACATGTGAAATCTAAAAAACCTCCCCAAACAATAATAGTATTTTATCTTTATGGTAATGCCAGGCTCATGGCCCTCTGTGACTCCCATCCCCTTGTTAAGAATCACTGCTTTAAGGAATGGATCTCAGAATCTTAAATGTGTGTCTGTTAGTCTCTCAGTCACGTCTGGCTCTTTGCAACCCCGTGGACTGTAGCCCACCAGGCCCCTCTGTCCATGGAATTTTCCAGGCAAGAACATTGGAGGGGGTAACTGTTTCCTTCTCCAGGGGATCTTCCTGACCCAGGGATTAAAACCTGTGTCTCCTACATGGAAGGCAGTTTCTTTGCCACCGGAGCCACTAGGGAAGCCCCAGGATCTTAAATTAGAGAATTCAAATAGCAAGCATATTGCTATTCTGGTCTAACCCACCATCTACCTTAGGAAATCTGTCATTCTGTACATTTCTCAAGTATATCAAATTTCAGAGTAAATCTTAAAATCACAAGAATCGTGTTCTACTGGTCTGTATTGACTCAGACGCCTATTTCATGCCACAAATGTGAAGACAACTTTATGGTTTTTTTTTAAAGTAATATGTTTAGTGTTGTATAATTATTAGAACAATAAATTATATAAAGTACTTGCAGTCAATTTGAGGAATACTTGTCTACAAAATACCATGCTTACAGGTAGGTGTGAAATAACTCACAAGCAGCAGAAAGAAAAAAAAAACCTGTTTATCCATTGTTAACTATGCAATAAATTACAGAATAAGGAATAAGAAACCAAAAATTGATATGAACACAGAAATAGGTTTCATATGTAGCCACTCTGGGGCTACTACAATTTTATGTATAGAAATAGCTTGGAAACGATGTGGAGTAGAAGCAATGATCTCTCACAGGCCATTCATCACCTGTAGCTACCCAGGGTTAATCTTGCCTCCTATCTGATGCTTCCTTGCACTGTGGGCAACTACTTACACATATTTCTGATACCTTTCATTTGCAATATCCTGAGAGTTATGTTACTTCCTCTGTACATCTTCCCTGGAGGATCTGACTTGTTTTGTGAAGTAGGAATCACATATATTAACATAGATTCGGGGCATTCATCACACTGTAGAGCCTGCGAGCCACAACTACTGAAGCCCGCAGCCTAGAGTCCATGCTCTGCAACAAAAATAGCCACCAGAATAAGTCCCTGCATCGCAGTTAGAGAGTAGCCCCTGTTTGCTGCAACTAGAGAAAGCCTGAGCACAGTAGCAAGGTCCCAGAGCAGCCAAAAATAAACAAATACATAATGAAAAACAAATTCAAAAGCTGATCATCGGGACATGAAATGATTGCTACTTCTCACAATTCCTGTAAAAGCTACCGTGTTTCTACCCTTTTCTTTCTCCCTTCATGTTCCTGCCACGTCTTCTCAGCAAGCTGCCCCTCTGGTCTGTCAAAGGGCTTCCGTGGTGACAGGCTGGCAATGGGCATTCCATACCCGCTGTGCCCGATTGGCACAAAGTCTCCCAGGGCTGGCATAAGACGAACCATGCTACGTAATCATTTTTGTGACAGGTAGTCACCCACACTGGAGTTGAGAGTAAATGGGAACCACAGGATTTCTTACGATTATAAAAATACATTTTCAAAGTTCCAGTACTGTTTATTGATCGTATAGATTTTTTAAAAATGAGAGTACTAACCTAAGGGGATGACTTTTTAAATACTAGGGACTTCTATCATGTTCTTCATTAGAAGCAGAAGGAAAGCTCCTATCTACAAATAAATATTCCTTTGAGGGTCATAGTTCCATAGAGCACACATCTCGGTTTAAACCTCAGGTGAGACGGATGGAGTTTATTTTTGTCAGACTCACCCCAGTTTATATTACGTGCCTCGGCCCATTTTGTGAGGTGACAGTTTGGGAATTTTGTCTGAGGTTTGAAAGGGTTTCATCATCCCAGACTTTTGTGTTGTGAGGATTTGGTCCTCGTCCTCTGTATGCTGGCACAGCAGGCATCACACATGGCCCCTAATTGTCAGCGCACACCCAGGTCACTGGGTCACCTCCCTTTCCTCTCAGAGAGTTCCTTGCTGTCCTCTGCTCTGCAAGAGAAGTATCTGCTCCTCCATCACGCCGAGTCACATAATGCTCTGTGAGGTCGGCTAAAGGCTTCTGTCTCCAGGCAGGGGACAATTCTGCTGCTTCCAAGCCTTGCTGGGCCACACGAACTTCTGTGACTGTCTCGGTTTCATCTGACTAAGAGTACTCCACACACCTTTATCTCGGGAATCTTGCCTCCAAGGACTCTCCCAAGGAAGCAGGGCACCGCTTACCCTTCCGCACGCATGTGTGCTAAGTCACTTCAGTTGTATCTGACTCTTTGTGACCCCATGGACTGTAGCCCTCCAGCCTTCTCCGTCTGTGGGATTCTCCAGACAAGAATACCAGAGTGGGTGGCGATGCCCTTCTCCAGAGGATCTTCCCAACCCAGGGATCGAACCCTCATTTCTTATGTCTCCTGCAGGGGCAGGTGGATTCTTTATCACTAGCACTACCTACTCTTCTGAGTATGCGAGAAAAACAGCTCCTCTCCGTGACAGAGCTTGGTCTGGCATGAGCTTCTCTCCTCTTCCTGTTCCTTCCCCTGTTCCTCCTCTTTCATCTTCTCTGTTTAATCAACTTTATCATCGTATAATTTGAGTACAATAAAACGCACATTAAGTAATCAGATCAAGGAGTCCTGACAACTGTACATAGCCATAGAATCATCATCACAATCAAGACGCAGAACTTCATCACCTGCCCTCATGCCCTTTGCAATCAACAGCATTTCCCAAACCCAGAATCAGGCAACCACAGATCTGCTTCTCATTATGACAAATTTCACCTGTTCTAGAATTTCCAAACCAATGGGGTCAAGGCAGTTTTGTCTTTGCCTTCTTTCACTCTTGTTGTTGTTCAGTCGTTCAATCATGTTCAGCTCTGCAAGCCCATGGACTGCAGCATGCCAGGCTCCCTTGTCCTTCACCATCTCCTGGCACTTGCTCACACTCACGTCCATTGAGTGGATGATGCCACACAACCCCCTCATCCCATGTCGTCCCCTTCTCCTCCCGCCTTCAACCTTTCCCAGCATTAATCTTTGCTAATGAACTGGCTCTTTGCATCAGGCGGCCAAAGTACTGGAGCTTCAGCTTCACCTAAATAAGGATGTTGAAATTCCCATATTTTGTTTACAGTAATAGTATTTTATTCCTCTTTATGGCCAGGAGTATTCTGTTGTTTGGAAAAACCACAGTTTGCCTATCTGCCCACCCGACAATGGACATTTATGATGTTTTGAATTCAGAAGTATTACTATTGTAGCACTCATGTGTAATTATTGTTTGGATATAAAGTTTGATGTCTCTTGGTTCAACATGTAGATCGAGGTTTGGGGTTGAATGACAAGTTTGATTAACTTTATAGGAAAATGCCAAATTGTTTATTGGAGTAATCGTTTCATTTCACATTCCCACCAACAATGTCTGAGAATTCCAGTTCCCACATCCTTGCCAATACTTGATATATTGTTAAGCCTTTTCATGTTAGCCATTCTAATGGGCCGATAGCAGTTTATCATTTTAGCACTAATTTTCCTGATAAAAATGATAATTTTTGTATATGCTTATTAATAATTTATATTTTTTGTGAAACATCTATTCAAATCTTTTGCCAATTTATAAATTGACTTTTGTCTTGTGAGTTGTAGGTGTCCTTTATATATTATGGATACAAGTCTGCATGGAAAAACAGACTGGTTCCAAACAGGAAAAGGAGTACGTCAAGGCTGTATATTGTCACCCTGCTTATTTAACTTATATGCACAGTACATGATGAGAAACGCTGGGCTGGAAGAAACTCAAGCTGGAATCAAGATTGCCGGGAGAAATATCAATAACCTCAGATATGCAGATGACACCACCCTTATGGCAGAAAGTGAAGAAGAACTAAAGAGCCTCTTGATGAAAGTGAAAGAGGAGAGTGAAAAAGTTGGCTTAAAGCTCAACATTCAGAAAACAAAGATCATGGCATCTGGTCCCATCACTTCATGGCAAATAGATGGGGAAACAGTGGAAACAGTGTCAGACTTTATTTTTTGGGCTCCAAAATCACTGCAGATGGTGATTGCAGCCACGAAATTAAAAGACGTTTACTCCTTGGAAGGAAAGTTATGACCAACCTAGATAACATATTAAAAAGCAGAGACATTACTTTGCCGACTAAGGTCCATCTAGTCAAGGCTATGGTTTTTCCAGTGGTCATGTATGGATGCGAGAGTTGGACTGTGAAGAAAGCTGAGTGCCGAGGAATTGATGTTTTTGAACTGTGGTGTTGGAGAAGACTGTTCAGAGTCCCTTGGACTGCAAGGAGATCCAACCTGTCCAACCTAAAGGAGATCAGTCCTGGGTGTTCATTGGAAAGACTGATGCTGAGGCTGAAACTCCAATACTTTGGCCACCTCATGGAAGAGTTGACTCATTGGAAAAGACTCTGATGCTGGGAGGGATTGGGGGCAGGAGGAGAAGGGGATGACAGATGGCTGGATGGCACCACAGACTTGACAGACATGAGTATGAATGAACTCTGGGAGTTGGTGATGGACAGGGAGGCCTGGCGTGCTGTGGTTCATGGGGTTGCAAAGAGTCGGATGCGACTGAGGGACTGAACTGAATTGCAATACATGTTAGATACATGGATTTAAATATTTCTCCCCATTCATACCTTGCCTTTTTATTTTATTAATGGTGTCTTTCAAACAGCATCATTTATTTGAAATCATGTCTTTCAAATTAAAAAGATTTTAATTTTGATGAGATCAAATTCATTATTTTTTTATGGTTTGTGTCATAAGAAACTATTGTACTCCAAAGTTGAAAGATTTATTTCTGTTTCCTTCCAAAATATTTATAAATTTTGTTTTTACAATATATGTATTTATGCCTTATTTTGAGTAACTTTTTAGATATGCTATAAAAGTTACGGTCAAGGCTCATGGCTTTTCCATATAGATATCTAAATGTTTCAGTATCATTTATTGAAAAGTTTATCATTTCCTCATTGAACTATCTTTGGTCTTAATCTACATTACAGTGTAGGTTATTTCTAGACTCTATTCTATTGATCTATATTTATTATTATACAAATCATATTTATATTCAGCCTTAAAATAATTTTTCCTTTTTTAAAGGCATTTGCATTTTAAAGTAAATTTTATAATCCATTTATTAATTTATACATTGCAGCTTACTGGGATTTTAACTAGGATTGCATTGAATCTGTAGAACTACTTGGGAAAAACTGACATCTTAAGAGTATTCAGCCTTCCAGTCCATGAAGCTGGTATATTTCCATTTATTTACCTTTAATTATCTCAGTGAATTTTACCATTATTTGGGTAGAAGTCTTGTCTGTATTTTGTTAAGTTTATCTTCAAATATTTTGCATTTCATATTGATATAGATTTTCTGCCAATATAGTCTCTATTTGGAACTGTTAATGCTTGATAACACAGAGTTCAGCAGAATCTCCTAATGGTATTAGGAGCAACCCAAAGTCTTTTGCCCTGATCTTTTAACGCACAAAGGAAATGCGGCCTGGAAACCTTCCCTGAGCTGAACAAAGACTGGACAGAAATGCTTATCTGTCAAAGTGAGGTCTTAATACTGAGACACACAGTAAACAAAATAAAAACAGTTTTAAGGTTGAAAAATATGCTGCAAGTATCAGGATTTATAAAGCCAAAGAGACAAAGATTTAAGTCGAAGTCATTTTGACTTCTGCTTCTAAGAAGACTTGCTGCCATATAGCAAGGCTATTTTTGGCAAAAGTCAATATAGGAAGATAAATAGATGAATTAGTCGAAACTGTTATATTTACTTGGAAAATAAGAGTTAATTCTTACTACATCTACTGGCAGAATATCAGTAGCAGTTCAAGCAGAAATTGTTTGCAGAAGGACATGGATTCAGAAGAAAGAAGATGGAGACTGAGAAAATCCAAACGTTGAGTGTCAACAGAATAAAAAGAGATTGTCCACCTCCACTGTCTTATTTTATATTCCAGGATAGTATTACCACATGGGCTTCCCCATGGGAAAGAATCCACCTGCCAATGCAGGAGATATGGTTCCATGATACAGCAAGATCCCCTGGAGAAGGAAATGGCAACCCACTCCAGTATTCTTGCCTGGGAAATCCCGTGGAGAGAGGAGCCATAGGGTCACAAAGAGTCGGACGCAACTGAGGACAGCACAGCACAGCACAGAAGTCTCCCCAGAGGGAGCTCATACATGGTTTCATGCAAACACACATCAACAGGAAAAGGGAAGAACGGCGACAGAACTGAGTACATGAAGGTTCAGCTCAGTTCAGTTCAGTCGCTCAGTTGTGTCCAACTCTTTGCGACCCTATGAATCACAGCACGCCAGGCCTCCCTGTCCCTCACTAACTCCCGGAGTTCACCCAAACTCATGTGTATCGAGTCGGTGATGCCATCCAGCCATCTCATCCTCTATCGTTCCCTTCTCCTCCTGTTCCCAATCCCTCTCAGCATCAGGGTCTTTCCCAATGAGTCAGCTCTTCACATGAGGTGGCCAAAGTATTGGAGTTTCAGCCTCAGCATCAGTCCTTCCAATGAACACCCAGGACTGGTCTCCTTTAGAATGGACTGGTTGGATCTCCCTGCAGTCCAAGGGACTCTCAAGAGTCTTCTCCAACACCACAGTTCAAAAGCATCAATTCTTCGGCGCTCAGCTTTCTTCATATGAAGGTTACAGAGGTTAAATATTTTGCCGAACATCACTTAGCTTGGTGGTAGAATTAGGACTTGAATCCACCTCTGACTACAAAACTGTGTTTTTGTTTTGTATTCTATTTTCCCATATTACCAAAAAAAAAAAAATGTTTTTGGTGGAGGGAGGGAGGTTATATGGAAAATGAAGGCTGCAACACATGTATATCTGACCATGTTTTCTTTCTAATTATTTCTGTATAGCATCCAAAATAAAACATCTTGATAGAAACTTAAAGATGTTTCTGGGTCTATTTCCTTCAGGAAAGAATATTTGTTAGCCATTTTCTGGTGACAAGCAGAGACAAAGAACAGAACAGAGGTTTAGCCTTTCTAAAGCCTCAGATCTCATGATCCCTGAGGGGATTTAAAGAAGTGTTTGTGTGTATCTAATCTAAAACAGTTAAAAAGACATTCTATAACTTTTTCTTTAAAGGGGGTGTGGCATGGATTTACCTCAAGGTACTTTGCTTGTAACTTATAAGACACAGAGAGACGGCAAACATTTCCTAGTTTTGTCAACATGTATATTTTAAGAGGGAAATATATCTTGACTTCTTTTTTTCAACTTTGGAAAACTTATTTGGTTCCATAAGCAGCAAATATAAAGCCTCATATAAAATGCATACAAGCCCAAGGCTGAGATGCATCAAAACCGTTCCCACAAAAATTTCTCCCCCATTCAGCTTCTGTACAAGGTGGTTCCTGCAATTTTTATATTTTGAAAATTTCCTCATATTTCATACATACTTCTGCAATCCCAACTTTCAAGTAGCAGTGTTGAAACTTTTCTGAAAATACTCTCAGAGGAAGCTTTTGAAGATGAAAATAAAAAAGCCATTTTGATGTTACAGCTGGGAGTCAGCAGTGTAGCGATTTATGACTTTAGGTCATTCAAGAGCCCTTAAGAGACGCCACAGACTTATTGTGGTGACAATGATGCCATGGATACAAAGGTCAAATCACTGCGCAGTACACCTGGCTTAACAAAACATTATGTCAATTATACTTCAGTAAGAAAATCAATGAGAGTGGAGTTGAGGAGAAAAACAGTCTTCTTTTGCTGATTTTAATTTTAGAAACAAAAAAGTAAGAAGTCCGCACAGAAAATAAAGTAACCCATAATTGGAGCAGTCATGAGGCATCATATACAGCCAGCTGTTGCTTTCCCCAAAAAAATAAATAAAAAATTTAAAAACCAAAAGATAAAGTGTCTGGAAAAATGTCAGACATAAATAAAACAAAAGTCAACAATACGCTTTTCTGTTCCCTCACTGCTTTAAGCAGGCTTTCAGTATTAGAAACATAGCACTTCAGTTCTTACTTCAGAATTTGTCACTACAAAGTATATTAATATTAGAAACATAAAAAGTTATTTATTCAAAGAGTACAGAATCATCTTAAAATAAGATTGAGAAAAAATTGGGAAGAGAAAACAAAGATGGGCAGCAGGCAGAGATATGGTTTACTTGTACTCATTGAATATAACTGTGAGTAATTTGTTTCACTAGAGACTGTAGAATTCAACGCAATTATAAATAAATGCATTATCTTGTGCATTATATTGCAAAATTATTAGACTTTAAAAAAATTTCTCCAAACCACAAAACTTTTACAAGTCTTCAGTACAAAAGTCAAAAGCATGAGGTTGTGGCAACCATTGTCTTATCATCCATATTTGGTTTTAAATGTTAACCATATTTGTATGCGTTAGATACAAGCATTGATTAATCCACCCATTCCAAAATTATATTTAGATTATACAACCCATTAAATACTTTGCTGGACACTGGAAATAGAAGACAAAAGTGATCATGCAACATTGGACACATGAAAGCAGAGAAGTCACCTGGAATTTACAATGACACGTGAGTGTTACTATCTACTCTGTTATGCACTATAGCAGAGGGATTTATGAGAAAGAATGGAGGGTCATGCAAGTTGCACTTGACTTCAGGGAGGGTTTCCTGAGAACTGACATTTGAGCCTTTAATGATTTTGAAGATGATGAATATTGTCCTATACTGTCGGGAGCCAGCGTGAGGAATCCCACCCGTGACAAGGTCATGCGGAAGGAAGCCTGACAAAACACAAGGATGTGTTCGGCTTCAGGGATTCCCCCTGGAAATTCCTGAGCATCCACCCCCCGAGACCAGAATCTGCCTGCTTTACTATGTTACGCTTTCCACCTACTCTTCTGTCATTAACAGGGGACTGTCCCCCCACCACCTTTTTCTGGAAAAAATTAGAGCTTTCAGATAATAAATCTCCTGGGCATAATATGAGTGTTTCAATCCAAAAACCCCTCTGATGGCTTTCTAGCCTGCCTGCAGGATGAGCATGTGATTGTTTGAGGCCTCCCGACTGCTGGAGGCACAGGAAGCTTAAAACATCCTAGGAATGTCGGGGCTTCTGAGGAGTCAAAATCATTAGAATAGGACTGATTAAAGGTTTCATTTGTTGAGCCAATACTTGCTGCCAAATTTTCATACCTTTTATTTGTAGGTATAGCTGGTGTATAGAAAAACAGGTAGTAGACCTGGTATTAGCAACACTAGATCTTTGAGTCAAGTACTTTATTTGTTATAACCCACTGCACCTTTGTTCTATAGGAATGTAACTTTTTTGTACTTTGAGGGTGATGCAGAATAAAGAAAAAACACGTCTAGGGAAAAGGAGTTTTCTGGACAATTATCCAGGAAGAGAGCCATAAAAATGTTAACAAGCCTCTTGGCCAGAAGATAATGTAAACCACCTGAGAACTTTTGTATATGGGAGGGTTTGCAAAAAGAAAGCCTTGTCTCAATGAGGGTCAGGACTGCTGCCCCTGCATAACTCTATTTCTTTATGTACAACTTGGGGTATACAAGCTGATTTTGAAAAATAGTTTTTGGAGTCTTGCACCGATGCTGGTCTTCCCCATGTCGTTCTTTTCCTTTTCCGGCTGAACTCCCATCTGGAGCAGGGAGGCTCATCATGTCTACTTATTTGTCCCGGCTTCTAAGATCCGTAAGAGAGAGAGCCCAGGGCGGGGCACTCTCCGATATTCAAACGGACGCCGGTGGCCTAACATAGATGGTGCAAGCTCCTTGTCTGGAGCTTTATTGGTCTTCCACATAATCCAAGTTATTCAGCCCTCTTTCTCTACTTAATTTTCCTACTATACTATTGTTTCTTAATCTAATCTTATATTAATAAACAAATAAGTTTTTCTCACGCCAACACAGTCCCCGCTTCGAATTCCCTGGATCCACCGGGGCAGGACCCCGGCACTATACTAATCTGAGTATTATGATTCTGTGGTTATATATGGGAACTCCAAATTAAGCAATTTCATATTAATACCCTAGGAACCACTTCTGTATCTTTTCCAGCTTTTAAAATTCACAAACTTGGCCTTGGGTTTTATTTTTTATTTTTCTAAAAAACAAATTTTATAAATAAAAGTTATGTTTCAGTTACAGAACAAATTACAGCATATAACCAAGAATATTCCAAGATAAGAAAAAGAAGAAATAAAAGTGTTTAACAATGAGATACAGCAGAGAACATTTAAGCCTTATTTCCAAATCCATCCAAGAGCTATAGGAAAGATAGAAGCCTTCAGATATAAGCTTTCATTATTAAAAACCGCTGAGAGCCATTGTAAGAAGACACACCTGTTTTACTTAATAGCCCTTTGGGGGCTAAGGTAGTTCTGTTAAGATTACATACATTTCCTTTTTGTTTCCTTTGCCTGATTATCAGTACATAGCCTGCAGTTCCATAGCTATCTTTTTTATCAACTATTCACAACTTTTTTTTTAATTTTATTTTTACTTTATTTTACTTTACAATACTGTATTGGTTTTGCCATACATTGACATGAATCTGCTACGGGTGTATACGAGCTCCCAATCCTGAATCCCCCTGCCACCTTCCACCCCATATCATCTCTCTGGATCATCCCCGTGCACCAGCCCCAAGCATCCTGTATCCTGTATCGAACATAGACTGGCGCTTCGTTTCTTACATGATAGTATACATGTTTCAATGCCATTCTCCCAAATCGTCCCACCCTCTCCCTCTCCCTCACAGTCCAAAAAGTCCGTTCTATACATCTGTGTCTCTTTTGCTGTCTCGCATACAGGGTCATCATTACCATCTTTCTAAATTCCATATATATGTGTCAGTATACTGTATTGTTGTTTTTCTTTCTGGCTTACTTCACTCTGTATAATCGGCTCCAGTTTCATCCATCTCATTAGAACTGATTCAAATGTATTCTTTTTAATGGCTGAGTAATACTCCATTGTGTATATGTACCACAGCTTTCTTATCCATTCATCTGCTGATGGACATCTAGGTTGTTTCCATGTCCTGGCCGTGGGTTTTAAAACCCAAATCTTTCCTATAATTTTTCACTTACCATTGGCACTGCTTTTAGTTACATATTACATTGTTTAATTGGTTATTGGTTATTGGAATATTGGTTAGTCATAAAAATTAAAATAGTCAAATCTTTCAAACTGTACACAACAAGGAAAATTGGTGCTAACCATTAAAGGCACACAGTAAAACAGACTTAACATTTTAAAAGGGCATTATATTACATTAACAATATCTCAGCCTAAAATATATTCAAACCAACAAACATTGCAAGAAGCTTAGGCTGTGTTTAAAATTCTTAATTGGATAGGCTCTATTTGCTGCCATTCTTCCTAAAAATCTTCTAATTATTTACCATCTTTAAGAACTCCATGCTGAGTTATCATTTTCTTCCTTAACATTTTTCTGATATATTATGCACCCTAAAAGCTAGAATGTTCTTTTATTTTCAAGTGCTAAATTTCTTAAGCCTAACACACTAGCTTTTCATGATTTGGGTATTTTCAAGACACTCATTAGCAAATTGGGAGACTATTGCAGTTCAAGGTAAACGTGGTAAAGGTCAATTTTTTATCAGGAAAATAGAGGTCATAGACCCATCAATCTATATTGCGTTTCAATATATGAACCTGAAGGAAAGCAAATAGACATATGTATCACCATCTGTATATTTACAAACTCTTTTCACTACAATATTGTTATCATGCCAGTAAAGACTTGGAATCTGAAATGAGAATGTAGAAAGCAGGTGGAATAAACTTTGAGACCAAATAGATAAAATTAATTTGTCTCTTCTTTTGGATTCCTATCTATTATAAATGCTGACAGATCATCAACTTTAATTATTATTTTGCATTTATTAAGCACCTGCTGTGTTAAAAACCTCCTTTGACTTATAACAGGAACTCTAAGTCCATGAGTGTGCTCAGCTGCTCAGTCTAGTCTGACTCTTTCTGGACCCTGTGGACTGTAGCCCACCAGGCTTCTCTGTGCATGGAATTTTTGCAGGCAAGAATACTGGAGTGGGTTGCCATTTCTTTTTCCAACGGATCTTCCTGACCCAAGGATAGAATAGGCATCTCCTGCATCTTCTGTACTGGAAGGCAGATTCTTTACCACTAGCACCACCTGGGAAGCCTCCCACACCATGAGTACATAGTTCCCCAAAAGAACCTCGAACAGCTGCAGCCACCTCCTCAATGGACCCTGTGTTTATATTCCTGAAGGTGCCTCACAAGGCAACTTTGGCAAAAGCTAAAGAGATTGATTTAGAAGGTATACAGTTGGGGTTTGCTGTGTTTTGTTAAGAGAATTTCTCAAACATTAGCTCACAGCCGAATTGTTAAAATGTAGTTATTGGACTCCCCCTCCAGAGTTTCTGATTCCAGCGGTCTAGGATAGGGCCCAACAACTGGCATTTTTTGCTGGGTCCAGGTGATACCAGTGCTGCTGGTTTGGGACCACTCTGGGACACCCACAGAGGTGGGAACGTGGGCAGGACCCAGGCTTGCTCACTTTCTGATATGTCTTACATCCATCTTCAGTTTTCCTCATCTCCACACAAGCCCTATCCCCCATCTATCCCCACATCTATTCCCATATAATCCATCTCTCAGGGCAGCTAAGAATCTTTCTTTAGCACCTTATCGTTTCAGTTCTGTTCAGTCGCTCAGTCGTGTCTGACTCTTTGTGACCCCATGAATTGTAGCACGCCAGGCCTCCCTATCCATCACCGACTCCTGGAGTTCACCCAAACTCATGTGCATCGAGTTGGTGATGCCATCCAGCCATCTCATCCTCTGTCGTCCCCTTCTCCTCCTGCCTCCAATCCCTCCCAGCATCAGAGGCTTTTCCAATGAGTCAACTCTTCACATGAGGTGGCGAAAGTACTGGAGTTTCAGCTTTAGCCTCAGTCCTTCCAGTGAACACCCAGGACTGATCTCCTTTAGAATGGACTGGTTGGATCTCCTTGCATTCCAAGGGGCTCTCAGGAGTCTTCTCCAACACCACAGTTCAAAAACATCAATTCTTCAGCGCTCAGCCTTCCTCACAATCCAACTCTCACATCCATACATGACCACTGGAAAAACCATAGCCTTGACTAGACGGACCTTAGTAGGCAAAGTAATGTCTCTGCTTTTCAATATGCTATCTATGTTGGTCATAACTTTCCTTCCAAGGAGTAAGTGTCTTTTAATTTCATGGCTACAATCACCATCTGCAGTGAATTTGGAGCCCCCCAAAATAAAATCTGACACTGCTTCCACTCTTTCTCCATCTATTTCCCATGAAGTGATGGGACCGGATGCCATGATCTTCGTTTTCTGAATGTTGAGCTTTAAGCCAAATTTTTCACCCTCCTCTTTCACTTTCATCAAGAGGCTCTTTAGTTCTTCTTCGCTTTCTGCCATAAGGGTGGTGTCATCTGCATATCTGAGGTTATTGTTATTTCTCCCAGCAATCTTGATTCCAGCCTGCGCTTCTTCCAACCCAGTGTTTCTCATGATGTACTCTGCATATAAGTTAAATAAGCAGGGTGACAATATACAGCCTTGACGTACTCCTTTTCCTATTTGGAACCAGTCTGTTGTTCCATGTCCAGTTCTAACTGTTGTTTCCTGACCTGCATACAGATTTCTCAAGAGGCAGGTCAGGTGGTCTGGTATTCTCATCTCTTTCAGAATTTTCCACAGTTTATTATGATCCACACAGTCAAAGGTTTTGGGATAGTCAATAAAGCAGAAATAGATGTTTTTCTGGAACTCTCTTGCTTTTTCCATGATCCAGCAGATGTTGGCAATTTGATCTCTGGTTCCTCTGCCTTTTCTAAAACCAGCTTGAACATCTGGAAGTTCACAGTTCACGTATTGCTGAAACCTGGCTTAGAGAATTTTGAGCATTACTTTACTAGCGTGTGAGATGAGTGCAATTGAGTGGTAGTTTGAGCATTCTTTGGCATTGCCTTTCTTAGGGATTGGAATGAAAACTGACCTTTTCCAGTCCTGTGGCCACTGCTGAATTTTCCAAATTTGCTGGCATATTGAGTGCAGCACTTTCACAGCATCATCTTTCAGGATTTGAAATAGCTCTACTGGAATTCCATTACCTCCATTAGCTTTGTTTGTAGTGATGCTTTCTAAGGCCCACTTGACTTCACATTCCAGGATGTCTGGCTCTAGATGAGTGATCACACCATCGTGGTTGTTTGGTCATGAAGATCTTTTTCGTACAGTTGTTCTGTGTATTCTTGCCACCTCTTCTTAACAGCTTCTGCTTCTGTTAGGTCCATACCATTTCTGTCCTTTATCGAGCCCATCTTTGCATGAAATGTCCCTTGGTACCTCTAATTTTCTTGAAGAGATCTCTAGTCTTTCCCATTCTGTTCTTTTCCTCTATTTCTTTGCATTGATCGCTGAGGAACGCTTTCTTATCTCTTCTTGCTATTCTTTGGAACTCTGCATTTAGATGCTTATATCTTTCCTTTTCTCCTTTGCTTTTCACTTTCTTCTTTTCACAGCTATTTGTAAGGCCTCCCCAGGCAGCCATTTTGCTTTTTTGCATTTCTTTTCCATGGGGATGGTCTTCTGTATAATGTCACCAATCTCCATCCATAATTCATCAGGCACTCCATCTATCAAATCTAGTCTCTTAAATCTGTTTCTCACTTCCACTGCATAATCATAAGGGATTTGATTTAGAAGAAATGGAGTAGCCATCATGGTCAAAAAAAGTCTGAAATGCAGTACTTGGATGCAATCTCAAAAATGACAGAATGATCTCTGTTCGTTTCCAAGGCAAACCATTCACTATCACAGTAATCCAAGTCTATGCTCCAACCAGTAACGCTGAAGAAGCTGAAGTTGAACGGTTCTGTGAAGACCTACAAGATCTTTTAGAACTAATACCCAAAAAAGGTGTCCTTTTCATTATAGGGGACCGGAATGCAAATGTAGGAAGTCAGGAAACACCTGGAGTAATAGGCAAATTTGGCCTTGGAGTATGGAATGAAGTAGGGCAAAGGTTAATAGAGTTTTGCCAAGAGAACACACTAGTCATAGCAAACACCCTCTTCCAACAACACAAGAGAACATTCTACACATGGACATCACCAGATGGTCAACACTGAAATCAGACTGATTATATTCTTTGCAGCCAAAGATGGAGAAACTCTATACAGTCAGCAAAACAAGACCAGGAGCTGACTGCGGCTCAGATCATGAACTCCTTATTGCCAAATTCAGACTTAAATTGAAGAAAGTAGGGAAACCCACTAGACCATTAACACGTTATAGCATTTACCAAAATAGAATAGTTTTTTAATTATTACTTTTTCAACATAGAATTTGACACTCAATTCCCAACTTGGCATGTTTTTATTACATGTGCACTTTCCCTAAGGAGAAATATTATTTCCTGAAGAAATGGATTTTATTGTTTTACAATACGTAGGTAGGGATACCTGCTCAGTCCTTTTTGTGACCACATGGGCTGTAGCCCATTGCTGCTGCCGCTGCTAAGTTGCTTCAGTCGTGTCCAACTCTGTGCGACCCCATAGACAGCAGCCCACCAGGCTCCCCTGTCGCTGGGATTCTCAAGGCAAGAACACTGGAGTGAGTTGCCATTTCCTTCTCCAATAGGAGAAGCCCATTAGGCTCCTCCGTAAATGGGATTTTCCAGGCTAGAATACTAAAGTGGGTTGCCATTCCTCCTCCAGGGGATCTTCCTGACCCAGGAATTGAATCCATCTCCTGCACTGCAGGCAGATTCTTTACCACTGAGCCATCTCAGAAGCCTGTTTAACAAGTGAGTTGACAAAAAACTAGAGAGACTGATTTCTAGAATACTGAAAGAAGAGCCTGAAACAGCAGTCAAAGAAGGCAGCACTTGTTCAGTGAAAATCCACAGCAGCTGAAGCAACTTTACTCAAACACTTAAATGCTTTCTTCTTTCATATAACTCCTTCATTCAACTGTTATGATGCTCTCAAAAATGCCAACATTGTCATTCTATATGCATCTATAAACTAGTTCTCCTGAAGAGATGAAATTAAATTTCAACATCTAATCACATAAAACCAGCACCACCTGATAGCTTGCTGTATATGAAATACCCACTCCCATTCTCTTTTTGAAACCTGGGGATGTGGCATCAGATACTGCAGGGATGAAGGACGGGATTTCTCTACACCCTGCACTCAGTCTGATGCTTGAAGTTGGTTTATGATTTGGGCTCCTACTATGCAGGTTTTGTATTCATTGCTATGACACAGCTTCCTGACTAGGTGACCACTGAATTGAATTAACGCCTGTATTCATTTTCTACTGCAGTAGGAACTAAATGTTTGTGCCTCCAAAATTCATATGTTGAAGCCCTAACCTGCAATGTGATGGTAATCGGAGGTGGGCAATTTGGGAGGTAATTAGGTTCCAGTGAAATCATGAGGGTGGGGTCCTCACAAAGGGATCACTGTCCTTGTAAGAGAAAAGAGAAACCAAGTGAAGACACTATGAGAAATGAGCTTCTGTAAGTCGGTAGGGAATTCTCACTGCCAGAATAGGAAATACATCTGCCAGACTTGATCTTGGACATGTGAAAGATAAATATTTCTAAGATACCTAGTCTGTGGTGTTTTCTATACCAGCCTAAGGTGACCAGCACACTGACCTAAGATGTTATTGTACATGTACTTAGTAGCTTAAACTGATCATCTTACAGTTCTGTAGATGAAAATATAGTATAGGTCTCATCAGGCTAAATGAGCATTTTTTATGTGGGTTATTGGCAGAATTCAGTTCCTCAAGGTTGTCAGACTAAGGTTCTCCTTTCTTTGCTGGCTGTGAGCAGAGGACCGTTCCCAGCATCTCCAGGCTACCCACATTCCTTGGCTCTTATTTCTGCCATCATCTCCATCCAGCAAAGATGGTTTGAGTCCTTCTTATGCTTGGAATCTTTCCTCCTTCCTTTTCTGCCTTATTTTTCTGACTCACTTTAGAAAGAGTCTCTGCTTTCAAGGATTTACTAGTTGGGTCAACCCAGCCAAACCAGGATAACCTCTGCCTCTCAAGGTCTAGACTGTTAGTCACATTTGCAAAATCCCTTTGCCATGTAAGATGACATAAACATTATAGGAATTAGAGCATGGACATCTTGGGGGACATTATTCTGCCTATCACAATTTTCAGACATGGTCACCTTTGAGAATGAAAGGGAGCACTGTTAATATTTATGCTGCAATAGAAGGGATACACCAGGACACATGGCCAACCAATGTATGGTACTAAGAGTTAAGAGATGGGGTCTCAAAATGTGTGTTTGTGTTCAGATGCTTAAGGGGGAATATTTATATGCTGAGGTGAATGAGTTGAGCTGTGTTATAAGAATATTATCTAATCAATTGGGTTAAAACAAATATTTCATAATGCCTTCTGTGGACAGAGGATGGGGGCTGGGGTGCTAAAGAGATGAGTAAGAACCCAACAGTAACTTCAAGAAGCTTCCAGCTAATTCTCCATAGATGTATTTATGAATCTCCACCCTGACTCCCAAATGTGCTCTAGGTTTGTACAGTCTAGTATGGATGAATGAGCATTTGATTGCAGAGGAAGGGCATTGTCTGTGGATGAAAAGTAAGTTCTCCTTGATCATGAAGGCACATGAAGTGCGGGACGATGAGAAATCTCTTCTCCAACCCTTAGGCTGGCAAACCACGACCAATACAACTAAAAAGAAGGTAAAATGAATGTTCTACCTAGAACATTTCTTTAATTAAGTAGTAGACTACTGGGGACTCTGCTTTAATTAACCACAGAGTGCCACATTAACCTTTTCTCATGTTGTTATTAAGTTGAAGCTCTGCTACCCTAGGTGGAATTCCTTCAAATGCATTCTGTTATCCTTAGGCAGATGCAGATTGGAAAAGAAATTAAATATGAAGATACTGTTTCCATTAAAAGATAATTATGAAATTCAAATTATGCATGTATTCATACATGATTATATAATGATTTAAAATGAAGCAATTACTTTGAGATATTCATTGGTCCTAGTTAAAAATGCTTACATATCTTACAAGAATTAATGTTTTATATTTATTTATACTTGAATCTTTATACTGTAAGATGAGATGAGTTTTTTTGGCTTGGTAATCTTAGTGTTATTAATTCATCATAATCTTATTTATATGAGGATGGCTATGATTCTTGCTTTATGTATGTACTATCTTAATATTCTTGTAATCATCTGCCATTTTATGGACTATTTGAAATAATACTTCTATGTAAACTATGATTAAATTCATATTAAGTTTTGGTGTTGTTTCTAGACAAACATATGTGAAAATGTTCATGCTTAAGAGGCATACACGAAATAAATGACAATGTACTTTCATGCTCATCATTAAACAGAAAATTGAACACTGAAGTGCTTTAAGATGTTTACAATTTAAAAGATTAAAGTATTATTGACTTCTAATTTGAATTACTATTTTGAATGTATATATTTTTGGTAGAGATATGAAATTTAATTTCCTTAATTGTCACATAAATCACATGAAAGTAGTTCATGCTAAACTTTAAAGAGAATTATAAAAAGTTGAATTTCACTACAGGAAAAGTCTGATGAAAACAGAAAAGTTTGTTTGCAAAAACAAAGACATGAAGAAAAAATATGTAGATCAATCCTGAAAATGATGTGACATTCCCAAACATTTTTAGAAGAAGTCTATGAGAAGAACACGGTATGTCAAAACAACTTTCACTTTATAAAGATTAGAAATACATGTGCTGAGTTCTGTCATCATTTCTATTACATACACATCAATCAATATCCCTATGATTTTTTTCAGGTTGTTAAAGTTTTAACAAACACATTTACCACAAAATACATATTTGTGAAGAATATGTTAATGTAATAAATGTAACCATGAAGAAATTAAATTTTTAAAATATCTGGTGTTTTTAGTTGCTAAGTCGTTTCTGACTCTGTGTGACCCCATGGCTGCAGCATGCCACACTGCAGTTAAGTACCAAAAATAGTGAATTGTATTTGGAAATAATTTGCAGGTGATGTGTTAGAGAGGATGGGAGATGAGTATGTTGTGCAGAAGCAGTTGAGGGGTATTGATGTTCCAGGTGACAGCCTGGCAAGAGAAGATAAATGCCATTGGCTGATGATACATCACTAGAAAATTCTGGGTCCTGGCTTTTTCAGAGCAAGGGTCTGACAAATAAAGGTATTCAAAACAGAGTTTCAGCTTTATAAAAATTGGGGAAAAAATAGTCTTTAGTACAGCTGCTGCTACTGCTGCTTAGCCATGTCCAACTCTGTGCGACCCCATGGACTCTAGCTGGCGAGGCTCCTCTGTCCATAGGATTCTCCAGGCAAGAATACTGGAGTGGGTTGCCATGACCTCCTCCAGGGTTAGTGTAGCTGAGTAGATGCAAAGATACCTAAGATCTTTTTTGTAATGAGTGAGAAAGGGATTATTAATGTGATTACAACACAAGTGCCATATGACATGCAAGTACAAAATGGCTTTGCTTTATGAGATGGGGTGTGTGGATAAATAAGCCCATATAGAACCGTGGCTTCCAAGAGGTGGCCACCTAAGCTTTAAACTGCAATTCAAGGAGTTCATCAAGTGTAGAATAAGAACAAACATACTACACACAAAAGAACACCTGGAGTAGAAGCTCAGAAGCTCACAGGTGTGTGCAGGGGCCTGACAAAGGATGATCAGGTACATAACTGGACACAGATATAAAGGGCCTTGTCAGTTATAGTTTATACTTTGGACTTTATTCTGTAGTGACATAAAAACATCAAGGGTGTTTTTGTGGGAATGTGTATATCCAAAGGTTCAGGATGGATTGGAGAGGGAAGAGATTTGCAAAGAGGGTGGGTTCTACCCCTGGGTTGGGAAGACCTCCCTGGAGGAGGCAACCTACTCCAGTATTCTTGCCTGGAGACTCCCCATGGACAGAGGAGCATGGCAGGCTACAGTCCATGGGGTCACGAAGAGTCAGACACGACTCAGAAACTGAGCACAGCCTGTTAGAAGAGTTCTGATATGCTTTACTTGAGAGCTGGGGAGAGACTGACAGAGAAGAGATACAGCTGATGTGGTAAGAAGAGGAAGACTGGGGAAACACGGTGAAGATTTGTTGCTAATGGAAACAGGCCATATGTGAATAATAGCAAGTTTGGAGATAAGTTGGAAAAGAGATCAGAAGTCTGGTCTTTTGTTTCAGACATGAAGAATTTGAATTGCCCATGGGACTTTCCATCAGATATATTCAATTGGCAAATGAATATCTGAATCTTGTGCTCAGAAAGTCAGTAAGAGATAGAGATTTGAGTGTGGAGAAACTGAACCTACCAGAATGAAATGAGATTACCCAGGGAGGACAGAGACATCGAGAGCTGACCTCAAATATTTAAAGAGTGAAGAGCTGTGAGAGAAGTTAGAAATCAGTTATCAAAACAGTAATAGGAGAGCCAGGAGAGGTCAGTGCTTCTTGTTTTTGATAATTATTGCAATTAGTATAAAAATCCCATGCCATGGCGTGGTCACAAATAATACCATACATTAATGCATTGTCTCCTTAATGACATAGGATTCCTTTGGTTACTAGTTGGGGATTAGCATCCATAGGAATGGACATCATTTTCCTTTTGAGAGTGGAGTGGTTTATTTTTTTAAAAAATAAGGTATTAAAATGTGTGGATCTCTCCTCATTTGTCACATTTCTATGCCAATATTTCAGGCTGCACTTCAGCAATTTTATGAAGTGGTCCCAAATATTACTGCTCAAAATTTCAGTCACAGTCCTACACACCTATTGGGTTATTTTGATGTAACACAGATAATGAGATGGGTCAGATACTTCACAATTTCTTTGTTGCTAAGCACACACTTTCTTTGGTCCTTGTCAGCCCTGGCAGAAATGTTTTAAAAGAGATATTTATTAAAGTGGTGGTGTTAGTTCTCTGCTGTTTACCTTCTCAGAATTTCCATAAGTAAACATTCTGTGTGCTATACTTAATGCCCATTTTTATTTTCCTGTTTATTCATGCCTGAGGCACCCCATGTTTATGCTAGGTTTATTTTCTTGGAATACTGTCTCTTAAAAACACTTTCAAAAAGTGAAATTCTTATCCAGTAGTTTTTTTTTTGCTAACCTTTTTATTGTGCTTTCCTGTCTCTCTTGCTTTTCTTATGTCATTGCCAAATATTTATTTTTGCACTCAACATGGCTTTTCAAAAAAACTTCATATTTTCATTATTTCAGCAGGTTTGCTAGTCCATAAGATCAAAAGGAACAGAAATAAAGAACAAAAAGACAGCCATGGGATCCAATACCCTGCCGGCATAATCTTGAAAATCTTTGATAGCGTTGGCAACTATTTGCAGAACTCTGCATAAGCAGAATTGGATAAATCTATAGATGTGATCAATATTCACCCACAAACCCAATGCTTTCTTGCTTTCAGTAGAAATCTCTACTGAAAAATATCAGAAATATATGGAAAAGATATGACAAGGTCATATATTTGTTTGAGGATTTTTGTCTTCAAAGTTTGTATTATGTCACTCTTGAAGAGTCAGGGAACTATCTAACTTCCCTAGGAAATATGCTTGAAAGAAATGAAGGCGCTTCTGTAACTCTCTCTTGTCCCCTAATACTAAGGGTAATCAAAGCTCAGCCAATGTCACAAAGATAGAAACAAGCTAGATTATTTAGCATACAAGCCCCAGGAGGGTGCCAGGGTCTGGGGAGGAGGGTGGAATAATGGTGAAGTGAGTAAGTGGGAACATGACCTGTGCTTAGATTTTTTGTCAGCCTGTACTTCTGGGGTTCTGTCCAAATGTTCATGATTAGCCTTTCTGGAGAAACCTTACAGAGACAGTATGACTCTGGGAGAGTCATGGATTAGTGATAAAAGGGAGAGTCACACAGTCTGATCTCTGAGAAGCAGACTCTGAAAGAGGTTAGCATGCAGGAATTTATTAGAAGCTGCCCTTGGAAGTTCTGACCAATTCTCACCTACTAATCCAGTGTTCTTCTAATTTAAAAAAAAAAAAAAAAAAATCCCTCATGCATGGGATTTTTTTCAATAAATCTAAAATTGGTCATCTGTATCCATGAAATCTGCATCCACAGATTCAGAGGGCTGAGTATATGCAAATTTCCATATCTGCACTGGGTCCTGAAACCAACCCCCTCTAGATATGAAGGATGAGAGATTTCTATACTCTCCTCCCCACCCCATCATTAATCTCAGACACCTACTGTGTCTTACCTTTTAGCACATTTTCTTTCACTGTGATGCCATGTTAGCTCATCTTCTGTGAAAATTTTAATAATTTCTGAGTACCCAGGTGTATGGTCAGGCCATTCAAAATGGCCATTCTCTTGCTCTCTGTACATCCCCCTGCTAGGCCAGGGCCTGCTGCTCTTACATTCTACTCATGTGGCTGACCTTCCTATACCCTTGCCCCTGCTGCTTCTAAGTCGCTTCAGTCATGTCCGACTCTGTGTGACCCCTATAGACGGCAGCCCACCAGGCTCTGCTGTCCCTGGGATTCTCCAGGCAAGAACACTGGAGTGGGTTGCCATTTCCTTCTCCAATGCATGAAAGTGAAAAGTGAAAGTGAAGTCAATGAGTTGTATCCAACTCTCAGTGACCCCATGGACTGCAGCCTACCGTGGATTTTCCAGGCAAGAAAGAGTACTGGAGTGGGGTGTCTCAGCTAATGACTGCTGTAACTTTAGACTGGAATATCTCCACCATGATGGCTTATCAAGGGGTGGTGAGGGGCATGATCTTTTGTTGGTTTCCCTGGTAACCAGTGAGTCAACTAGAGGTCAACTCTTGCTATAACTGGTTACCTTCCCTTGCCTGCATTCCTCTGCTTGCAGTGGGGGTGTCACTGCTGGACCTTGCTTCAGATGTGTAAGATCTTCCTATCCATTAAGCCACTGGTGTCTCTGTTGTTGACTCTGGGTTCCTTCTTCAGTCTTAGCAAGCACAGAGTTTTCAGCCTGTGGGGTGCAGCCCAGCACCATAGCGGGGACTGTCTGTTCTATCCACCACCAGTGATGGGGTTCTCTCTGGCATCACCATCTGGGAAGGCTGTTCCAACTCACAAATGCTGTTTGAAGGTCAACTTTCTCAGACTGATTCTGCCACCAGCTCTCCCAGGATGGAATCATTAGGGAGCAAATTAAGGCTTAGAGATCAGTTTCTCAGAAGTTTATTAGGGAGCATGTTCTCATTTAATACTCATGGAAGGGAAGGAGAGGAAACTGAATCAGGAAGGGGAAGATGCTGTCCACAAATCAGCCTTTATGAAGACCTCAGCAAACTCTGTGGAGAGCTCTGAACTTGGTCCCCTTACTGACCAGTTATTAGATGGAGACTGCAATGAGAAGGGGTTGTACTCTTGGGCAATGCATTAATTTGCTAAGGCTGCTATACAAAACAGACTGGAGTGGATTAACAACAAAACTTTGTTTTATTACTGGGCTGGAGGCTAGAAGTCCAAGATCAAGATGTTGAACAGTTTGGTTTCTTCTGAGGCCTCCCTCTCTTCTTGGGTCGCAAATGGGTGTCTTCACATGGCCTTTTCTTTGTTCATGAGCATTCCTGGTGTTCAAATTTCCTCTTCTTATAAGGACACCAGTCATAATGGATTGAAAGTGAAAGTGAAACTTGCTCAGTCATGTCTGACTCTTTGCAACCTCAAGGACTATACAATGCATGGAATTCTCCAGGCCAGAATACTGGCATGGGTAGCCTTCCCCTTCTCCAGGGGATCTTCTCAACCCAGGGATTGAACCTAGGTCTCTCTCATTGCAGGTGGATTCTTTACTAGCTGAGCCACCAAGGAAGCCCAAGAACACTGGAGTAGGTAGCCTATCCCTTCTCCAGCAGATCGTCCTGACCCTGGAATCAAACTGGGGTCTCCTGCATTGCAGGTAGATTCTTTAACAAATGAGCTATCAGGGAAGCCCCCATACAGTGAAAGTGAAAATCTCTCAGTCATGTCAGACTCTTTGCAGTCCCATGACTATACAGTCCATGGAATTCTCCAGGTCAAAATACTGGAGTGGCTAGTCTTTCCCTTCTCCAGGGGATCTTCCCAACCCAGGGATCAAACCCAGGTCTCCCGCATTGCAGGTGGATTCTTTACCAGCTGAGCCACAAGGGAAGCCCATACTGGATTAGGGCCCACCTAGATCTCTAGTGGTAAAGAACCTGCCTGCCAGTGCAGGAGATGCAGGAGATGCAGGAGATGTCGGTTCAATCCTTGGGTTTGGAAGATCCCCTGGAGGATGAAATGGCAACCCACTTAAGTATTCTTGCCAGGAAAACCTTATACCCAGAGGAGCTACAGTCGATAGGGTCACAGAGTCAGACACGGCTACACATGCACCATATAACCTCATTTAAACTTAAGTATCTTTTTAAAGGCCTTATCTCCAAATAAAGTCACATTCTGAGGGACAGGGAGTTAAGACTTCAATAGCGGAACTGAGTTTCAGTTCAGTCTCTCAGATCATGTTCAACTCTTTGGACCCCATGAACCACAGCCTGCCTGGCCTCCCTGTCCATCACCAACTCCTGGAGTCCACCCAAACCCATGTCCATTGAGTCGGTCATGCCATCCAACCATCTCATCCTCTGTCATCCCCTTCTCCTCCTGCCCTCAATCTTTCCCAGCATCAGGGTCTTTTCCAATGAATCAGCTCTTCGCATCAGGTGGCCAAAGTACAGCAGTTTCAGCTTCAACATCAGTCCTTCCAAAGAACACTCAGGACTGATCTCCAGTAGGATGGACTGGTTGGATCTCCTTGCAGTCCAAGGGACTCTCAAGAGTCTTCTCTAACACCACAGTTCAAAAGCATCAATTCTTCTGTGCTCAGCTTTCTTTATAGTCCAACTCTCACATCCATACATGACCACTGGAAAAACCATAGCTTTGACTAGATGGACCTTTGTTGACAAAATGTCTCTGCTTTTTAATATGCTGTCTAGGTCGGTCATAACTTTCCTTCCAAGGAGTAAGTGTTTTTTAATTTCATGGCTGCAATCACCATCTGCAGTGATTTTTGAGCTCAGAAAAATAAAGTCAGCCACTGTTTCCCCATCTGTTTGCCATGAAGTGATGGGATCTTAGTTTTCTGAATGTTGAGCTTTAAGCCAACTTTTTCACTCTCCTCTTTCACTTTCATCAAGAGGCTTTTTAGTTCTTTACTTTCTGCCATAAGGGTGGTGTCATCTGCATATCTGAGGTTATTGATATTTCTCCCGGCAATCTTGATTCCAGCTTGTGCTTCCTCCAGCCCAGCATTTCTCATGATGTACTCTGCATAAAAATTAAATAAGCAGGATGACAATATACAGCCTTGACCTATTCCTTTTCCTATTGGAACCAGTCTGTTGTTTCATGTCCAGTTTTAGCTGTTGCTTCCTGACCTGCATACAGGTTTCTCAAGAGGCAGCTCAGGTGGTCTGGTAGTTCCATCTCTTTCAGAATTTTCCACAGTTTATTGTGATCCACACAGCCAAAGGCTTTTGCATAGTCAATAAAGCAGAATTAGTAGTTTTTCTGGAACTCTCTTGCTTGTTCGATGATCCAGTGGATGCTGGCAATTTGATCTTTACTTCCTCTGCCTTTTCTAAAACCAGCTTGGACATCTGAAAGTTCAGAGTTCACATATTGCTGAAGCCTGGCTTGGAGAATTTTAAGCATCAATTTACTAGCATGTGAAATGCGTGCAATTGTGTGGTAGTTTGAGCATTCTTTGGCATTGCCTTTCTTTGGGATTGGAATGAAAACTGACCTTTTCCAGGCCTGTGGCCACTGCTGAGGTTTCCAAATTTGCTGACATATTGAGTGCAGCACTTTCACAGCATCATCTTTTAGGGTTTGAAATAGCTCAACTGGAATTCCATCACCTTTGCTACTTTTGTTCGTAGTGATGCTTTCTAAGGCCCACTTGACTTCACATTCCAGGATGTCTGGCTCTAGGTGAGTGTGAGTGATCACACCATCATGATTATCTGTGTTGTGAAGATCTTTTTTGCACAGTTCTTCTCTGTATTCTTGGCACCTCTTCTTAATATCTTCTGCTTCTGTTAGGTCCATACCATTTCTGTCCTTTATCTAGCCCATCTTTGCATGAAATGTTCCCTTGGTATCTCTAATTTTCTTGAAGAGATCCTTAATCTTTCCCATTCTGTTGTTTTCCTCTATTTGTTTGCATTGATCACTGAGGAAGGATCTCTTGTATCTGCTTGCTATTCTTTGGAACTCTGCATTCAGATGGGTATATCTTTCCTTTTCTCCTTTGCTTTTTGGTTCTCTTCTTTTCAGAGTTATTTGTAAGGCCTCCCCAGACAGCCATTTTGCTTTTTTGCATTTCTTTTTCTTGAGGATGATCTTGATTTCTGTCTCCTGTACAATGTCACGAACCTCTGTCCATAGTTCATCAGGCACTCTATCAGGGCTAGTCCCTTAAATCTATTTCTCACTTCCACTGTATAATCATATGAGATTTGATTTAGGTCATACCTGAATGGTCTAATTGTTTTCCCCACTTTCTTCAATCAAGTCTGAATTTGGCAATAAGGAGTTCATGATCTGAGCCACAGTCAGTTCCTGGTCTGTTTTTGTTGACTGTGTCGAACTTCTCCATCTTTGGCTGCAAAGAATATCATCAATCTGATTTCAGTGTTGACCATCTGGTGATGTCCGTGTGTAGAGTGTTCTCTTGTGTTGTTCGAAGAGGGTGTTTGCTGTGACCAGTGTGTTCTCTTGGCAAAACTCTATTAGCCTTTGCCCTGCTTCATTTTATACTCCAAGGCCAAATTTGCCTGTTAGCCCAGGTGTTTCTTGACTTCCTACTTTTGCATTCCGGTCCCCTATAAAGAAAAGGACATCTTTTGGGGGTGTTAGTTCTAGAAGGTCTTGTAGGTCTTCATAGAACCGTTTAACTTCAGCTACTGGAATTGCAGTGACATAATTTTTCTTGCTGTTGTTGCAGATTTTTTTTTAAATTATCTTTTTGTATAATTGAAAACCCTTATTGTTCCCTACAAAGAATTTGCTTTAGTTTTTCTATAAGGCCTTTTTCTTTGGGAGGGGAAGTCTCTTCCTTTTTAAGTTTTCTTACAGAGTTAAACGATACATAAGAGGATTCAAAGAGGATACCAAGAGGACACATGCCAATTTCATATGCTCCATAGCAGGCAGACTAGCTGAAGACTACCTGTTAGTATAACTCTTAGCACTAAGTTCACTTTTCCTGAAGGGTTATCTGGGCAGCACATTACAGCATCCACTGAAAGCAAATACTGACTGTTATGGACTGAATGTTTCTGTCCCCTGCACATTCTTAAGTTAAATTTTAACTCCCAGTTGGATGGTATTAGGAGATGAGGCCTTTGGGCTGTCATTTGGTCATGATTGTGAAGCCCTTACAAATGAATTAGTATTCTTATAGGAAGAGACGAAACAGAGCTTGCTTGCTTTCTGCTCTCTCCACCATGTGAGAATATGACGAACAAGAAGATGGCAGTCTACAAACTACAAAGAAGGCCTTTCCCACAACTGGACCGTGCTGACTCCCTGATCGTGGACTTCAGCCACCAGGACTGTGAGAGATAAATGTATGCTGGGAACATAATATTTGTTAAAACAGCCCATGCAGACTAAGACACCTACTTCCTCAAATTGTTCATATGGACTTTTTCTTGTAGCACATCTATATAAGGTAAATAATGAAAATGTTACTCTGCCTAGAGTTCTCATCCTCTGCTTCAAATGCCAGTTCTCTCTAAGCACCATCAATGTCCCTTTCTCTCCTGTATACTCTTTAACATTATACACTGCACTTGCTTATTTTTGCTTCTGACACCTTTCCAGACTATGAATTCCATGAGGACTGGAGACTTTTTTAGCTTGCTATTTTATATCTATACTTAAAAAATGCCAGCACTCTTTCTGGCCAAGAGTGGTCCTCAATAAAATAGGTGTGAGTTAGTTTAATGGAGCACAGGACTATCTTTCTGCATGTGTATTTAATATTTCAGCTTTCTCAAAACCAAACAATGCAGTAACCAACTGTAGGTCCAACTGATATGAAAATAATTAGCCTTGCTCAGGTATAACGTTAAGACAGCAAATGAAAAAAAGGAAAGTTTCTGGCCCAGATATAGCAGCTCTTAGTTCTGGATAAGATTCTATCATTGATGATTGATTTATTTGGATTCAGACTTCTCTTTTCCAAGAGCAATTTGTAAAAGGCAAATACCCGTGAAAGACTAAGGCATTATTAGTCATTAATATTTTTAGATTATTTTGAATGATAATTTCTTCAGATTACTCTCCAAAAGACAGCCAGCTGAGAACTAATGGCATATATAAAAGAGTTGGTTGATGTTAGTAAAAAAAATGAAAAACAGGGAACCTTGAGTGTGTGTGTATTAGACTGAGTCTCACTCAGCTACAGGAAGAAAATATGAGGTGACTGAATCTGGGGCAGAAAGCACCAAGAAGCATGAAAGAGGTATTAAAAAGTGGAGGGGGTGGCTTCTAAAAATGAACTTTAGCTACTTCAGAATTTTGCCCTGAGCAGTCATCATTATTTCTGAATTTTTCAACCCTCATCCAATGCAGTCATAAAATATTATCTTCTCCCCATAGAAGGCAATGATAT
Source organism: Budorcas taxicolor (assembly GCF_023091745.1). Lineage (NCBI taxonomy): Eukaryota > Metazoa > Chordata > Mammalia > Artiodactyla > Bovidae > Budorcas > Budorcas taxicolor. The sequence continues at coordinate 20,512,704 of NC_068933.1, read as the reverse complement.
AGCATGTCGACTCAGGTCAGAAATGAAATACCAATGCAAGCAAACTGGCCATGCAATCAGAGAACAGAAGACACTAAGGGTGGTGTTAATAACTGTTTTCACTGGCCTCTGAGAAATGTACTGGAGAACGTTGTCCAAGGCCTCGGACTCCAGTTCATAGCAGTGAAGTCTGTGGCAGTTTCAGAAACAAACAAGCAAACAAATAAATGAAACTAAGACGAGTATCTCCCAGTTCAAAGCAAGGGATTTATGTTCTGATTCTTACTAGACAGCCTCGAAAATGATTAATGTTTTGGTCCATGATTGAGTATACTTTACTGCCTACATGATCTATGAGAAAAGGGCATTAATTTCCGAAGTTAGTAATCCAGCAATGTACTGATAATTTAGTATAATGTAAAAATACATTGCTTGCTCTGAATTTTCAGAGTTAAAATTTTACATCTAAAGATAATAGCTTGTGTTGTGATAGGAACATAAAATAACATCCTTTCTTACCCTAGCTGATTTCTCTATTAGATCAGCCGAAATAGCTATTAAAGATATTAAAATGTTTTTTTAAATGCCCCTCCAAATTATATTTATATCTTCACTCCTAGCTAATACCCTCTTTTCATTGTTTTCTGCCAACAGTAAAATCAGTAATAACGGATTGGAGTTTGGATGCACAATAAACAAGTAATACGTGCAAAATGTGAAAGTTGAACTGTGAATCACAACTGGGTGACCACATTCTTAAATGCTACAAAAAGTAAAATAAATTCTTTTCATAAGTAGATAACTCACAGCTACTTCTTTCTCCAAAACTAAAGGTAGAGAGAGCCTTTTAAAGGAAAAAACATCGATTTTATTCTGCCAGCCTTCTCTAGATAAAGTAATAGAAAAGCTAGTAAGGACAAGCCTAAAGGCACCTGAAATCACAGTGCAGCCTGCATTACCTGGAAGTCAACAGTTTCAGATAAAAACTGCTGTGATGATTTCAAGTAAATAAAATGTAAAATTAGGGCTCTTACTAGATTCTGTTTCATACAGGTGAAAGAAGACCATTTTAAAATATTTTCAACCAGAGTGATTATTATTGTTGCCATTTACTTATAGCATCTCTATTTTGAGCACTATTGGAACACTGAGAGACAGAGAATGAATGTGAGAAATGCAACATAATTTCATGACATGCAAAGCAATACTTCCCGTGGTTGGGAAACTAAAAAATCATTTAATTTTATAGAGACGGTGAGGATACTAAATGAATCAGACAGTCATAGAATGTCTGAAGAAAGAGAAGATTTAAATGTGTAAATGCAACTTTGAATTTTTTTCATACAAATAAGTATAAAAAGCTTAGAAAAGGAGTTTAAAATCCAAATATTAACCTGCCAAATAATTTGAACATTGTCTTCATACTTTATTAAAGGATGCAAGTGAGCAACGAAGACCAATGTCTGTCACATTTTCTTCATTTCTGGAGAGCAGTATGGAGGTTCCTTAAAAAACTACAAAAAGCTACCATATAACACAGCAATCCCCCTGTTGGGCATATACCCAGAGAAAAACCAAGAACCATAAATAAAAAGGATACATGTACCCACAATGTTCACTGCAGCACTACTTACAATAGCTAGGACATGGAGGCAACATAAATGTCAACCGACAGATAACTGGATAAAGAAGATGCGGTACGTATATGAGATTGAATATTACTCAGCCCTAAAAAGGACCAAAGTTTGGTTATTTGTAGAGATGTGGATGGTCCCAGAGATTGTCATACAGAGTAAAGTAAGTTAGAAGGAGAAAAACAAGGATCATATATTAATGCATATCTGTGGAATCTAGAAAAATGGTACAGATGAACCTATTTGCAGGGCAGGAATAGAGATGCAGGTAACAGACGTATGGATATGAGGTTGGAGATGAGGAGGAGATGGGATGAACTGGGAGGTTAGAATCAATATATATACACTGCCATGAGTAATGCAGATGGCCAGTGGGAACTTGCTGTATAGCGCAGGGAGTTCAGCTCTGTGCTCTGCAGTGACCTAGGGGTGGGATAGGGAGGTTGGAGGGAGATCCAAGAGGGAAGGAATATATGTATACATATAGCTGATTCACGTCATTGTACAGCAGAAACTAACACAAGAGCAACTATACCCCAATACATTTCTTAAAAATCTTTTAAAATACCAGGTACTATTGTCCAGAAGTCTATTGTCTTAAGTGCTAATCAAATTTACTAAAAAAATGAAATCAGAGCTGATCTAGTTTTAAATTTTGCTTGTAACAGAATCTGCTCTCCCAACACTCACACCAGCTTCCAGGAAAAATGAAGACATACAGACACCTGCTGTTTCCGCTTAGTGTGCATACAGTCAATGTTGTGACATGGCGGTTATTACCTCTGCCAGGCGACAACGAAGGCTCATGAGAAAACTATGAGGATACCTATGGTTAGAACTTTCATGCAGTCTGCATGATAAAATACCTGTTGTTCCTTGGTTCTTAAACATTTTATTCAAGGAGGGCCTTTCATTTCGGACACTGACAGGAGTAACTTAAATAGTAACTTGGAATTCCATGGGAGCGATGTCCACTGGATACTAGATGGTGATTAGAAAGGGGCTTGTGTGTGTTTACGTGTCTTTTTTGCAATAGCAAGATGGTAATATTGGCAACAATATGCCCGGGCCCAAGTTTGCTGAATTAGAGTTTATCCTATTCATGGGCTTCCCAGGTGGCGCCAGTGGTGAAGAACCCACCTGCCAACGCAGGAGACATAAGAGATGCGGGTTTGATCCCCAGGTTGGGAAGATCCCCTGGTGGGGGCATGGATAGCCACTCCAGTATTATTGCCTGGAGAAGCGCATGGACAGAGGAGCCTGGCAGGCTACAGTCCACAGGGTCACACAGAGTTGGACACGACTGAAGAGACTCAGCACGCATTCACAGATGTATTCACAAATGCTTCACCTTTTGTCAAATAGCCATGCAGACCCTGGATGTTAAGAAGAAGCTGACTGTTGAAAAATAATCTTATTATTTGTGGCTACTTGCCAACATCCACTGGATCATCAAAAAAAGCAAGAGAGTTCCAGAAAAACATCTATTTCTGCTTTATTGACTATGCCAAAGCCTTTGTGTGGATCACCACAAACTGTGGAAAATTCTGAAAGAGATGGGAATACCAGACCACCTTACTTGCCTCTTGAGAAATCTGTATGCAGGTCAGGAAGGAACAGTTAGAACTGGGCATGGAACAACAGACTGGTTCCAAATAGGAAAAGGAGTATGTCAAGGCTGTATATTGTCACCCCACTTATTTAACTTCTATGCAGAGTACATCATGAGAAACGCTGGGCTGGAAGAAGCACAAGCTGGAAGCAAGATATGCACATGACACCACCCCTGTGGCGGAAAGTGAAGAGGAACTAAAAAGCCTCTTGATGAAAGTGAAAGGGGAGAGTGAAAAAGTTGGCTTAAAGCTCAACATTCAGAAAATGAAGATCATGGGAAATAGATGGGGAAACAGTGGAAATAGTGTCAGACTTTATTTTGGGGGGCTCCAAAATCACTGCAGATGGTGATTGCAGCCATGAAATTAAAAGATGCTTACTCCTTGGAAGGAAAGTTATGACCAACCTAGATAGCATATTCAAAAGCAGAGACATTACTTTGCCAACAAAGGTCCGTCTAGTCAAGGCTATGGTTTTCCCAGTGGTCATGTATGGATGTGAGAGTTGGACTGTGAAGAAAGCTGAGTGCCGAAGAATTGATGCTTTTGAACTGTGGTGTTGGAGAAGACTCTTGAGAGTCCCTTGGACTGCAAGGAGATCCACCCAGTCCACTAAAAGAGATCAGCCCTGGGATTTCTTTGGAAGGAATGATGCTGAAGCTGAAACTCCAGTACTCTGGCCACTTCATGCGAAGAGTTGACCCACTGGAAAAGACTCTGATGCTGGGACGGATTGGGGGCAGGAGGAGAAGGGGACGACAGAGGATGAAATGGCTGGATGGCATCACCGACTCAATGGATGTGAGTTTGAGTGAATTCCGGGAGTTGATGATGGACAGGGAGGCCTGGAGTGCTGCAATTCACAGGGTCGCAAAGAGTCGGTTCCACGACTGAGCGACTGAACTGAACTGAACTGAACTAATAGTTCAGCCTCTTTGTAATCTTTGAGAACAAAAATATTATCAAGGACATGAAAGAAGATGCTTCCATAAACACCAGTGAATATTAGCAATGTCTGTTAAATGCCTTGTACTGTTAATGTGATCTTCCAGGTTGATCTTTAGAAAAGTTGTCAATTTCTCATGCTGGACAGAGATTCCTATCCTATTTAACATCATTTTCTTCAGTTTCTCTCCATGTCTTTTCTTGTGTGAGCACTTTTCAAACCATTCAGGTACCGTAATGTACTATTGAACAGCACCTATTTGCAAAGCCCACAAAATCAAGGAAAACAAAAATATGCCTGACTGTTCCTCCCTTGAAAAGAACATCAGTAAAAACTTGGGAGCTCGTAAACTCAGTGAGCTGGTCTCATTTCATCTTTTTGTTAGTTTGAGCAGTTTTTATGTGGATGAATTTTCTGGCACCTTCTCATGAACTTACTTTTTGACAGTTTCAGTAGACTGCACAGGCACTGTTCACCTGAAATGTCCTCATTTTTACATTTCCTTTGCCCATTACAACTTTAAATAGCCCTTTTCCATTCTCCTCAGAATTGTTTCTACATTTGCTCTGAAGTATTGATACATTGGGACCTTTGAATTTAATAAAATTTCCCAATAGGAAGATTGACCTTTAGAAATAAAATGCTGTGTTTTATTTCCCAGGATTATTTTTTGTAACTTTCTATTTTAACACAGTTTTAAACTTACATAAAAGTTGCAAGAATAGTATAAGGAAATCTCATATATTCTTTACTCAGATTCCACAACTATTTCCATTTTGTATGACTTAACTTTGTCATTCTCTTACTCTATTGGCCTATCTGTAGTTTTTTTATGAGCCAATGGAGAGTAAATTGGAGACACTGTGCCTGTTTACACTGAAATAATTCATGTGTTTCTTAAGAACAAAGACTTTCATATAACCACACGAGAATTCTCAAAATCAGAAGTTTGAGCATTGGTCCAAAACTATTGAATTTGCAGTCCTTACTCAAATAATTATCAGTTACCCTATATTTGCCTTTTGGATATTTTTTCCAGTGAAGAATTCAAACCAGCATCATGTACTGTGTATACTTGTCATCACACTTCAATTTTCTTTAATCTGTAATAGTCTCCTCAACCTTTATATTTCTTGACTTTGACATTTGCAAGGAGAGTATGCTTGTTTACTGTCCCTCAGTTTGATTTTGTCTGATTTTTCCTCATCATGACATTCTCAAAGTGCATCTGGGGGTGCATTTTGAGCAGGAATATCACAGAATGGTATAACCCTCCTAGCATATCACAGCACAAAAATAATAATAATGGTTTGTTCCAAGAAAAAAAAAAAATTTAATGGCACTTCCCTTCCTTTGCTCCTTCAGCAGCAAGTGAGTAACCCAGGTAGCCAAAAACGAAATACAGTCAGATACAATCTAGTCCCAAGCCTGCTGAGAAAGAGAAAAAAAATACAGAGATGTAGATAGCTAGGTCCCACAAAACTGAAGAGAATGCGTGCATGCTCAGCTGCCCAGTCGTGCCCAACTTTGTGACCCCATGGACTGCAGCACACCAGGCTCTTCTGTCCACGGAATTTTGCAGGTGAGACTACTGGAATGGGTTGTCATTTTCTACTCCAAAAGAGAATATACTTCTTTTCCAACTTCAGAAAGCTCCTTCCTTTTAAAATTTTTACTTGGGTTTTTTATGCCTATACACTATTTTATTTTCCTCAACAAATATCCATTGCTTATCTGCTGTATGCAGACTTTTTTCTGCCTGAAACTAAATTTCTTGAAATTAAATATTTGCTACCCCAATGGCTTCATTTGCTATCCCAGACAATCTTAATTCCACTCACTATGACCCTATGCATATGTCTTCAATGAGATCACGATTTCTTTTTAATTTCCAATTCAAATAAACATGTTTCAATCCTAATTCTGTTTGCCAGATGACAACATTTTATCCCATTTACCATTTCTATCATATGACCTTTCAAGATGTCTAAGTCTCATCTCCTCCTGAGTTTCCTTGTCTATTTCTGAGGAGTCCTAGTCATTCTCTTCTTTTGGCTATTAGACCTCCAAACCTCCCCTTCATGTTATTTTTTCTTTAAGCTTTTCCTTCACATTTCTCAAATTAGTATCTTCAGTTCTGGCTTTTTCCTGAAACTCCCAACCTATATTTCCAGGTGTTTTCTGGAAACTTCCACTACAACATCATACATACCACTCAGCTCTAACCCTGCTTCACTTCCTATATTTCCCATTCTGGTCAGTGGTATCCCCTTAGTTCAACTTATAACACTGCCAAGAGACCCATAAGGGATTAGCTGTGGCTTCTATTACAGCTGCGCAATGGTCCACTTCTCTCTGTATTGGATTCTGCTGCCTTCAGCACTCACAGGTGTTTCTAAGAGCACTTACCAATAGATGCCCTACATGGAAATTTTTCAGAATGTGTTTCTAAGGGAATCCAATGTATAAGACAACCTCTAATCAGTTTGATGAAGAAGAAATGGAATTTAATAGTGTGCAGAAAACTTTACCTGGAACAGTTTGCTTTAGGGAAAGGTAGCATATAAGCTTATTTGGGCTCCACTGGTGACAGACTGCTGAGTAGCATCCACACCCAAAAATACTGAGCAAAGTAAAGCATATACTGTCCTGCCCCACCCCATCCAAGCAAGCAGGCTTCTACTCAGGGCCCAGAAGTTTTGCCAGGTGAAAATAACACTGGGACTCGAGTTCTGGGGTTCTGAGGTTGTTATTTCTACACTTGCTTAGATATCTGTGAGGGCTCTGCTCCACCAGGCACTTGGATAATATGACATTTTAAGATTTATTTTGAAACTTTTAGAAATACAGATATCTCCCCATGTATTTTTGAAGTACTGCGATGGTTTGTAATATTTACACTTAAATGCTGTAACATCATGTTGCATTATAATCAGATTTATAAAGGTAAGAATCAACACTGCTGCTGCGGCTAAGTCACTTCAGTCGTGTCCAACTCTGTGCAACCCCATAGATGGCAGCCCACCAGGCTCCCCCATCCCTGGGATTCTCCAGGCAAGAACACTGGAGTGGGTTGCCATTTCCTTCTCCAATACATGAAAGGGAAAAGTGAAGGTGAAGTCGCTCAGTCGTGTCCAAATCTTCGAGACCCCATGGACTGTGGCCTACAAGGCTCCTCTGTCCATGGGATTTTCCAGGTGAGAGCACAGCAAGTGACTTTAAGAAATGAAGAAAGTGGATTAATAACATTTTCAAGCAGTTATAAAAGGGAAATTATTGTATCTATTTTCAGTGCTCAGTGATCTACAAGAACGCACATATTACACTTAGGCATGATGGACTGTTAGAAGGTTAGCCAGTTAATTTGAAAGGTTTTAAAACTATCTGAACACAGAAACTAATATTCTTTATGTTCCTTGCCTCTACTGAAGAAACTTTCTTGTTTTCACTGAGGCTGAGTGAAGTCTATACCTATTCAAGATGTTGGGGAGAATCTTTATCACCTCTATACTCTGCACAAATAATGTTATACTTTTCTCTTTTGTAGAATGTATAGTTCATATTAATAACTGACTTACAAGAGCAAACATATTTTGAATACTTTATATATGTCAGACCCGTAGCAAGCACAAACTCCGGTTTTAGAATTCAAAGTCAGGTGTTCTGAGCCCTTGTTGTTGCTGTTTAGTCGTTCTGTTCTTTGTGACCCCATGGACTGTAGCCCTGCCAGGCTCCTCTGTCCATAGGATCTCCCAGGCAAGAACACTAGAGTGGGCTGCCATTTCCTTCTCCAGGGCATCTTCCAACCCAGGGATGAAACCTGCGTCTCTCTTGTCTCCTACATTGGAAGGCAGATTCTTTACCACTGAGCCACCTGAGAAGCCCCTTTTAACCCTTTAGTTACCACAAAACACCACCTTTATGAAAATACATATTATGGACTGAATCTTTATATTCTCCCCAAATTCTAAAGTAAAGCCCTGACCTCCACTGTGATGATGGAGAATGGAGCCTTTGTGTGGAATTACAGTAAGATGCCTGGTTTCCCTGGTGGCTCAGATGATTAAGAATATGCCTGCAATGTGGGAAACTCAAGTTCAATCCCTGGGTTGAGAAGATCCCCTGGAAAAGGGAATGGCTACCCACCCCAGTATTCTTGCCTGGAGAATTCCATGGACAGAGGAGCCTGGTGGGCTACGGTCCATGGAGTCACAAATGGCTACCCACTCCAGTATTGGGGCTTCCCGGTGGCACAGTGGTAAAAAATTCACCTGCCAATGCAAGGAGACACGGGTTCAATCCCTGGGTCAGGAAGATACTCTGGAGTAGGAAATGGCAACCCAATCCATCATTCTTGACTGGGAAATTCCATGGACAGAGGAGCCTGGTGGGGCTACAGTCCATGGGGTCGCAGAGAGTTGAACACAACGGAGCGGGGCACATACGAGTGGTTAACATTGTGCTTCCAAGGCAGCAGGCATGGGCTCTGTGCCTAGTCAGGGATCTAAGATCCCACAAGCAAAAAACAAACCAACATACAGTTAGTTGAGGTCACAAGGGTGGGGCCTCACGAAGGGCTTTAGCGTTATTAAAAGAAGAGACCCCAGAGAGCTGGCCTCCTCTCTCCCTCACCCTCTAGCACCTGCATGGAGGAAAAGGCCCATGAAGGCAGAGCCAGACGGCGCCCTCTACAGGCCAGGAAGGGAGCTCTTACCAGGGTGAAAACTGGCCTGCACCTCGGTCTTAAACTTCCCAGACTGCAGAATTATGAGAAATACATTACTGTTGTTTAAGCCATCCAGTCCACGGGATTTTGTATGGCAGCCTGAGCTAAGACATATGGATTTTATCAGAACTCTGAGTGAATTACAATTATGGCCACATTTGACAAAAAAAAATGAGTAGATTATTTTGCTATTAGGGGATTTTTGTTGGAAGTACTTTAGTCAACATATAAGCAATGAGCTTTCACTTTTGAACAAGCTGTGAATTCTTGACAGGGCTTTGAATCATATTTCTGTTTTATTTGTCCTTTGCCTGAGAAATATATCATTTATGGTTTTATAATTTTTGAATGGGAAAATAGCTTATGCTAATTTTTCTTAGATAATAAAAGCCATATTTCCTCAGTCTCACTTAGCACATGCTCCTGACTTCTACTCAATGTATGTTTACTAAAAAGTTTTTTTCTCTTTAGACTAACTATGGAACTGTTCTGCAATCATAAAGTTAGAATTTTCAAGACATCTCTGCATTTGCTATTAAAAGTAGTATTCAATGCCAATTTTTCAAGCATAGAACAATATCGTAGCACCAGAGACATAAAATGAAACATATGAAACATCTGCCAGTCTCCTGTGAATACTCTGCAATCAATCTGAGCTATCATAAAATAAGAATAGAGGTCTTTGCTTCAAATTACTATTGCACAGCACCTCATTAACTAACCCAGCCGATCAATTACAGTCACTGAAAGGGGTATAATAGGACTTTGGGGGAATATAACCATTTTCCTCATTAAGTACTAACAAGCCAGTTCTCATACTTTTCTGATATCATTATGTTCACTGCATTTCCTCCTTGCCCATTAACTATAATCCTAATAATCACATATCTACTTAGAGCAGCCTGTCTCTTTAATTTACCTGCTGTATCATTTTTGAACCTATTTCCCTGATACTTACAGATTTTCTTCCTTTGGCAAACCTGTCAGTCCAAAATAATCTTACCTTTCATTTATGAACCTGTCTGAGTCTTTGAAGCAGTCTGTTAAGAAAATGCATGGTTGAAAATTTGAGTGACTGTAAAATCAACTGCATGAAAATTGGCACAGTGACGAGATGCATTCATAATGTCAGGATACTCTTTTTTGTGTGAGGTGGCTAACTGACTAATTGGACAGGAAATCCCCTGTGAATTGCTACAGGGTATTCTGTTTACCTGAGTAACTCTAATGATGTTTCTGCCAGTGTTGGAGGAATTTCTCTCCGTTTTAACAATAGGATGTAAAAATGCACTGACAGAGATTACTTAGATAGCTGAGAGAGGAATACACATCAGTTGAGTGACTTAGCATTGAGAATGTTTTTTCTTAAATTTATGGTATTTTAAAATTCATTTAATCATTTCATTAATAGAGGTAAGTTATTCATATTTGAGTCTGATCAGAGCATATAGTATTGTAGGTGAACATTTTTTCTTTTTCTTTTAATTTTTAGAAAGATTCACTTTGCCTCAACTTTCTGTTCCTCTAACAACCCCACCTCTCTCAATTTAAGGATTTGTGATCAGATTTTGTAGCTAGTTAAGAACACTGTAGGTTGTCTTCAGGGTGTCTGAATTCTTATATGGAGACAAGTCTCCTATGCGTGAATCCCTTAGAATCATAAAAATTTACCAGTCTGCTTTACAAAGAGAAAACTGAATTCAGAGCTGAGTCATTTTTGCTTGTTTTCTTTTTATCACATTTCTAATGTAAACAAATTTTGCTCCCTGTATACTATTACTGGGCTTTCCCAGTGGCTCAGATGGTAAAGAATCTACCTGCAATGCAGAAGATTCAGTTCGATCCTTGGGTCAGGAAGATCCTCTGAAGAAGGGAATGGCAACCCACTCTGATATTCTTGCCTGGAGAATTCCACAGACAGAGGAGCCTGGGAGGCAACAGTCCATTGGGTCACAAATAATTGGACGTGGATGAGTGACTAACAAACATACTATTACTACCATGTGGAAAATTATAAGAAAAATCATTAGTAAAATTAAATATTGATCTCTCATGACATATTATTTTTAGTACCCTTTGTTGAGTGGTCATTTAGAAAAGATGGACAATATGAGTCACTTTTTTTTTTCTTACTGTTTTTGGAAGACACATTCAAGTATCAATACACCTCAAAGAAGGAATGTCTGGAGTCTAGCAACCGCAAAAGATTATTTGCTCTCAATTTATTTAAACAGTTCCCATAACTTCCTGAATTTACAACCATCTTCTGCATACAAACCCAATACATTATGGCCATTGATAATGAATAATGCATGGTAAGTGCATAATAAATAGAAGTACTCCCATGAGTGATTTGCATGAACTTAAACAGTTGGTCGGAGAAGGCAATGGTACCCCACTCCAGTACTCTTGTCTGGAAAATCCCATGGGCGGAGGAGCCTGGTGGGCTGCAGTCCATGGGGTCACTGAGAGTTGGACACGACTCAGTGACTTCACTTTCACTTTTCACTTTCATGCATTGGAGAAGGAAATGGCAACCCACTCCAGTGTTCTTGCCTGGAGAATCCCAGGGACAGGGGAGCCTGGTGGGCTGCCATCTATGGGATTGCACAGTCGGACACGACTGAAGTGACTTAGCAGCAGCAGCAGCACCAAACAGTTGGTATGATTGGTATGCTATCAATTTGCAAGACATGTTATTTAGCATGTTTACAAAGTATAATCATCACACTTAAGGCCAATAAAATATAAATCTCACTAAAAACAAATCTTTGATCACAGAGATTCAAAATATTTATCAGGAGCAATCATTTTTAAATAAGAGAATTCTCTAAATAGTGGTTGAATAATGTAGTGAATGCAGTATATATAAGTCAAAGTTCTATAATTATAAACTTAAGTTATAGAAGTGAAGTGAAGTGAAGTCGCTCAGTCGTGTCTGACTCTTTGTGACCCCATGGACTGTAGCCTACACGGCTCCTCTGTCCATGGAATTTTCCAGGCAAGAGTACAGGAGTGAAACTGACAGTTAATGTTTAACATAGAAAAGCTTCACATATACTCCAATATAAAATTGAAGGTAAAAAGAGAACTCCTTTAACATATACAATAAAGAAAATTTAAAGCCCCATTTTAGTAAATGGATGATGGTACTAGATGATTCTGAAATTGATAATCATTAAACAGAGTTGTGACTATGGGCTTTAATTCTATCCTCATGAAAACTTGTTCTAGTTATATCACTGCTTGTAAGTGGAGATGATCAAATGCATAAATGCATTATTGGTTGATTAAGTTTTCTATATTTTAGTCAGTTTTAATTTCATAACACCATGAAACTTGAAACAAAGGTAAGAAGTCCATTGCCAAGCTTTCTCCTTTGGCAGTAAGTTTTATTATCCCCAGATAGAAAGATCTGTTTTATTAATTTGAAATCATTAACTTAGTAGTTAGCAGACATACCATGGGGTCTGATTGATGTTTGAAGTTCAAGATTTAATTATGTTGGGATCAGACCTTTTCATGAAAGGTCAGGGTGTCTATACCACACTACCCTTATTTTTCTTAAAATTCAGACTGAGAGTCTGACTTAGCTGTGTATCGTTGGCCATTACTTCTTGTGTATTAGGTAAGACCTCTTCTTCCCCTGTCCGTGTGTTATCTCATCATATGATTATTTGATTTCTCATAGTAGCTGTCTGCCTTCTTTCCTTATAGCCTTTATTTCCTTGGGTTCAAAATCACTGTGGATGGTGATTGCAGGCACAAAATTAAAAGGTGTTTACTCCTTGGAAGAAAAGCTATGATAAACCTAGATAGCATATTAAAAATCAGAGACATCACTTTTCTGACAAAGGTGCATATAGTTAGAGCTATAGTTTTTCCGGTAGTCATGTATGGATGTGAGAGCTGGGCATAAACAAGGCTGAGCATGGAAAAACTGATGCTTGCAAATTGCAGTGCTGGAAAAGACTCTTGAGAGTCCTTTGGTCTGCAAGGAGATCAAACCAGTCAATCCTAAAGGAAATCAGTCCTGAATATTCATTGGAAGGAGCGATGCTGAAGCTGAAGCTTCAATACTTTGGCCACATGATGTGAAGAGCCCATTCACTGGACAAGACCCAGATGCTGGGAAAAATTGAGAGCAAGAGGAGAAGGGGGCAACAGAGGATGAGATGGTTGGATGGCGTCACTGACTCAATGGACTTGAGTTTGAGCAAACTCTGGGAGACGGTGAAGGACAGGGGAGCCTGGCGTGCTGTAGTCTACAGGGTCACAAAGAGTCAGACATGATTGAGTGACCGAACACCACCACAACCCTGTAGCCTATTTCCTTCCCCCTGAATAGACTGTAGTCTTGTGAATGCAGGGAGGTCTGCTCTGCCTTCCCCATGGTAGGGACTTAATACATATTTGGTTGATTGAATTAAATGTCTGAAAGTTATTTGTCTAGGGATGAAGCATGAGCTGCATGTATTTTTAATTCTTTCCTCCCCTTCAGCATTCATGCCAACTGTTGAGTTAAATCATGTGGAGCGGAGAGCATCATGGTGGTTTTGTTTACTCTTACGCATTTCTTTTTGACTCTGATCGATGAGGTGGAAAGTAATTTACATTTGATGTGTAGCCCCCTTATCTTACTAGAATGACAGCTGCCTTAGAGATAACTTGTTAAATGTAAACTGTGTAGTTACCCCTGGCTTGCACAATATGCTTTGTCTTACCACAAGCAGATGTAAATACAGCCCTGTAATTACTTTCAGTTATGCTTCTCTGCATTTATGGTCCTGAATGTATACAGATGTTTCAACAAACAAATTATTGCATAGTTAGTTTACCTCCAATTTTGTATCAGAAAAACATCTTTTAGAGACTAGGAGTTCAAGAGGATGTTCCTACCAGTAAAAAGATATCTTCAGCATTTTTTAAAATTAAATATATGCCCAACATTAGTTCATTTAAGGTCAAATGAACTTTGATCATTAAGTGTCTAACCAACCATGAGAATTCAGCTCAATAGTGATTCTGGGTCTAATGGAGATATTAATTTACTTTTAAAAATTGTTTGAGACATGGGTCAGAAAATCATTTTACAAGTTCAGAAAGCTGAAATGTTATTTTGAAAACAAAGTGACATGTGATGCACAGTTAAGTTATGAAACATTTTATTCATATTCCTCAATGAATTCTTCTCCTTGAGGCCTTGAAAGTGAATGTGGTGTTTCTCTGGTACAGGATTAAGTATATTGTACTTAAGCAAAGCCAGACTAAGTGACTTGTTTAGCAATTTAGTAATAGGTTGGTAATGCATTGTTGAAATTTGCCATTTGATTTTGGAATATATTCTTAAATAAATATAGTTATACTACACATCATTTTAATGCACACTTCTCTCTTTATGTTATTTTTGCTAATGCTATTACTTGCTGTTTGTTTTTTTTTTTTAAGACTAGGGAAGTGATGCTAGATAAAAAGCAAATTCAAGCAGTTTTCTTATTCAAGTTCAAAATGGGTCACAAAGCAGTGGAAACAACTCGCAACATCAACAATTTGGCCCAGAAATAGCTAACAAATATACACTGCAGTGGTGGTTCAAGAAATTTTGCAAAGGAGATGAGAGCCTTGAAAATGAGGAGCATACTGGCTAGCTGTCAGAAGTTGACAATGACAAATTGAGAGAAATCATTGAAGCTGATCCTCTTGAAACTACACATGAAGTTACCCAAGAACTCAACATTGACCATTCTCCAGTCATTTGGCATTTGAAGCAAATTGGAATGGTAAAAAAGCTCAATAAGCAGATGCCTCATGAGCTGACCACAAGTCAAAAAAATTGCCCTTTTAAAGTGTCGTCTTTTCTTATTCTATGCAAAAGAAATGAACCATTTCTCCATTGGATTGTTTTTTTTTTTTTAATTGAACTGTATTTATTTATTTTTTTAATTTTAAAATCTTTAATTCTTACATGTGTTCCCAAACATGAACCCCCCTCCCACCTCCCTCCCCATAACATCTCTGTGGGTCATCCCCATGCACCAGCCCCAAGCATGCTGTATCCTGCGTCAGACATAGATTGGCGATTCAATTCTTACATGATAGTATAAATGATAGAATGCCATTCTCCCAAATCATCCCACCCTCTCCCTCTCATGCAATGAAAAGTGGATTTTATATGACAACTGGTGATGACCAGCTCAGTAGCTGGACAGAGAAGAAGCTCCAAAGTACTTTCCAAAATGAAACTTGCACCCAAAAATCATCATGGTCACTGTTTGGTGATTCTACTGCCAGTCTGATCCATTACAGCTTTCAGAATCCCAGTGAAACCACTGCATCTGAGAAGCATGCTCAACAAATCAATGAGCTTCACTGCAAACTGCAGCTGGGGTTGGTCCATAGACAGGGCCCAGTTCTTCTCCATGACAATGCCCAACCACAGCTGGCACAACCAGTGCTTCAAAAGTTGAATGAATTGGGCTATAAGGTTTGCCTCATCTGCCATATTCACCTGACCTCTCACCAACCAACTACCACTTCTTCAAGCATCTCTATGACTTTTTGCAGGGAAAACACTTTCACAACCAGCAGGATGCAGAAAATGCTTTCCAAGAGCTCCCTGAATCCTGAAGTATGGATTTTCACTCTGCTGGAATGTACAAACTTATTTCTCATTGGAAAAAATATGTTGATTGTAATTGTTCCTATTTTGATTAAGAAGATGTGTTTGAGCCTACTTATGATGATTTAAAATTCATGGTCCGAAACTGCAATTAAGTTTGCACCAACCTAATAGGCAATATTTCCTATTATAGGAGAAGTTAGAATTCCTGTTATACCCTAATAAAGTATCATCTTTATGAAACATATAGAAAAGTGTATCTCCAGTGGAGTATTACTGCTTAAAATAGACAAAAATTTAAACATCCTCTCCACCTTGTTTACCTCTGATTATATGCTAGTATCAGCACACTCATGTCTTCTGACCACACAAATTATAAGCCAAATGTTTTAGGGACAAAGGATATGTGATTAATAGGAAATAATATGTCAGGAACTTTAACTCTTTCAGGTATTTCTAATGTATTAGCTTACTTGGAATGCCCAAAATATTATAGAATCACAATGTGACATGTCCTTTCATTCATTGGTTTCAAACAGGTTAACCTCTTGGAGGAAAATTAAAGGAAATTCTTTTGAAGTTTTTATTATAATATGTTTATATTTCCTACATTTTAGTAATTAAAAGTTTTTTGGGGGGGTGCATGAAGACTTTTAATTCTTTAGTATAAAGACATTGAATGTAACACATGACAGGATAACAGACATAACACTGGTTTTAAGAAGGAAAATTGGACACAGCACTTTACCCTCGTTGCTGTGAGGCCTTGTCTCTAGTTCCGGTGAGTAGAGGATACTGTCTAATTGTATTACTAGGGCTTCTCATTGCGATGCCCTCTCTTGCTTGGGAGCAAAGGCCCTAAGGTGCGTGAGCCTCAGCAGTTGCAGCTCCCAGGCTCGAGAGCACAGGCTCAGCAGTTGTGGTGCCCGGGCTTCTGCTCCACCGCATGTGGGATCTTCCCAAGTCAGCGATTAAACCTTTGTCTCCTGTACTGGTAGGTGGATTCTTTACCACTGAGCCACCAGGGAAGTTCTGGCACTTCATCTTTTTAAAAATAATGATCTTAGGCTTAAAATAGTTATCAAATCTGAGTTTGAGGGGCAACCAACTCTAACAAATGTATCAATACAGGAAAAAAAAAAAAACCGATTTTTCCTATGTTCAATTACACTTTAGCCTTGAGAGTCCAACTTTTACTGAAAAAAATGAGTTTGCCCTCCTATTCTGATTTCTCAGTTCGGTGCAACTTTGCCTCTAATACTCATAAAGATCTTTTTTCAATAAGAGTATAATTGCTTTACAATGTTGTAATAATTTCTACCTTACAACAAAGTGAGTCAGCTGTATATATACATCTATCTTCTCCCTCTTGAGCCTCCATCCCACCCCAGCCCCATTCTACCCATCTCGGTCATCACAGAGTACTGAGTTGAGCTCCCGGTGCTACCCAGCAAGTTCCCACTAGCTATATATTTTACCTCTTGCACTACTGGTGGGAATGTAAATCGATAGGGTCATTATGGAGAACGGTATGAAGGTTCCTTTAAAAACTAAAAATAGAGCTACCCTATGACCCAGCAATCCCACTACTGGTCACATGCCCTGAGAAAACCATAACACAAAAAGACACATGTATTGCAGTGTTCACTGAAGTGCCATTTACATAGCCAGGACATAAAAGTCTTTATCCATATAGATGCAACTTAGATAACTTGGCAAATAAGGCATGGTTTTGCATGTCCACTTCACTATTATTATTACATAAAAATTGTATACAATAACTTTGTGTCAGAGTGGTTCATGATTTATCTCTGTAGCACTGAGATTAGGGAAATGTTTCATGTTGCAAAAAGAAGCCTAACTTTTTACAGTTTGTTTATTAGTAAAGCAGTATATTTTTAGTTTTCTGCTTGTATCTTCACAATTTCTGCTTTATAGGTAATAAAAATCCATCATGTTGTTATATTTACTTAAGTATATTGTCACTTATAAACATGTTAGCTTTTAGGTTTTACAGAAAATTATTTACTTGTATTTCTATTGAGTAATATATGCAGATCCACACTGTCCTGCTTTTAAGGCTACCTTTCATAGAGTCCTCAAGTGAGTAGGATTTCTGTTATGTTACTATAAGCTTCCCTCACAGTGCTTAGCACTGTGTTAGCTTATTAACACATATCTGGAGAATGAATAATGATTTCACACTCTTTGACTTAAATATTACAAGTATTAACTACCATGAAAAAAATCAGCTCTGTAAGATTTTGGTGACAAGAATAAGTTGCTAATTTTTGGACTGTGTTGACAATGAATACTATGGTATATAACTAATATTAATATTACTAGCAAACATCTTACATTGAGTTTTGTTTAAACCATTGTAATACTTTTCACATGTATTAACACACTTAATTATCACTATATCCCTTACTAGGAAACATCTTACATTGAGTTTTCTTTAAACCATTGTAATACTTTTCACATGTATTAACACACTTAATTATCACTATATCCCTGTGATGTAAGTATTGGTTTTATCCTCATTTTTACAGATGGGAAAACTCATCCTCAGGAAGGTTAAGCTACTTGATAACCTAAGTTCAGGTCAGGTTGTGTTCAGACACTCAGTTGTGTCCACGTGTTTGTGACTCCACGGGCTTTAGCCCACCAGGCTCCTCTATCCATGGGATTCTCCCAGCAAGAATGCTGAAGTGGGGCAGTCATTTCCTTCTCCAGGGGATCTTCCTGACCCAGGCACCTCATATCTCTTGCATCGGCAGTCAGATTCTTTTTAGTGACAAAGCTGATTTTCATATTCAAAGCACTTGGCTCAGGAATTCATTTTTGTAAACTCAATTCTGTCTCCATAAAATCATCTTGTTTTAATATGTGAATAAAATTAATCCCTTGTACTTGAAGAGCATTGGTTTTCAGCTTACAAAACTACATTATATTAGAAATGTAAACTGTTTCTTAACAAAATCTTAAAGGAATATATTCAGTAGGTTAGAGATTGATTTACTTGGTGACCTTAACTTGGTTGATGAGAAGTTTATATAATGGTTGGCAGGAGAAATCTTTACCACTAGTGCCACCTGGGAAGTCCCTTATATATTCGTAAATTTAGTTACTAGTTATTCGGGAGTTTTACACTTTTTAGATTGTAACAATTTATTTCCTTTTATTCTTCATCATGTAAATGTGTGACACTATACATTAGAAGTCATTTCCGTAAAGAGAAAGAGAAAGATATATTTTAGGTTTTGTAGCTAACATGTGATTTTTGTCACACTCCTCTGTGTTTGCTTTTCACAACCCCTACAAAATGAAAAACCATTCTTAGCTTACAAGTCTTATTACAGAGACTGCATGAGCCAAAGTTTGTCAGTGTCTGTTATAACAGTGTCTGTTACTTTGAGAGATTAAGGCGAGGAATACTCAATCTACAAAAGCAATTCTAATATCCTGCATGTTGATTACACAGAGCGGTAACAAATTTCCATTTAAAACATCTGCATTACTTTTGCTCATTTTGAAAAAATTCTGAGTTTATTTTTCCAAGTAAGTTGAAAAAAATGAACATGATCAAAATCTCACCAAGAGTTTTGTACACATAGACAAGGTACTTCTAAAATTCATATGGAAAGAAACAAGCCACAGAGTAGCTACAATGATTTTGAGAAGAAAAAAAGTGAGAGGAATCACTCTATCCAGTATGAAGGCCTGGTGCATAACCACAGATGTCAAGACAGTGTGGTACTGGCAGAGGGTAAGCTAGACATAGATATAACAGATAGAACAGAGCTGAAAACCTTGAGCTAGATTTACACGGATATGCCCAACTGATTTTGGACAAAAGTGCAACAGCAATCTGATGAAGGAAAATAAACTGTGTAACAAATGCTGCTTAGAGCAATTGGACATCCTTAGGCAGAAACAAAGAACTCACCTAAATCACACATTATATACAAAAATTAACTCAGATTAGATTATGGATTTAAATGAAAAGTATAAAGCTATGAAATATTTAGGACAAAATATAGCAAAAAGTCTTTGGGCCTAGTGAAAGAATTTTTAGATTTGATGCCAAAAGCATGACTCTTTTGAGGGAAAATTGATAAATTGGACTTCATAAAAATTAAGAACTTTTACTCTGTGAAAGACTCTGTCAAGAGAATAAAAAGACCAGTTACAGACTAGAAGAAAATATTTGCAAACCATACATCCAGCAAAAGGCTAATACTTTGAATATATTAAGAACTCTCAGCTATTAGTAGTTACATGAACTGCTGAATTCTGCTAGTTGATCACTTTTTAGGACACGAGATTGGAAGGGCAACATAAATTTGTATGTATATTACACATGTGTCTATAAATATTTTATATAATTTATATTTAAATACATTTTATATATGACTACGTGTATTTATATTTGCTGTTGTTGTTTAGCTACTAAGTCATGTCCTACCCTCTTGTGACCCCATGGACTGTAGCTCACCAGGCTCCTTTGTCCATGGAGTTTTCCAGGCAAGAATACTAGAGTAGGTTGCCATTTCCTTCTCCAGGGGATCTTCCTGACTCAGAGATCAGAGCAGCATTTCTTGTGTCTTCTGTGACAGGTGCATTCTTTACCACTGAGTTACTTGGGAAGTCCGTGTATTTATAGAGATGTGTGTGTATGAGCTCAGTTGCTCAATCACATCTGACTTTTTGTGACCCTATGGGCTACAGCCCATCAGGCTTCTCTGTTCATGGGATTTTGCAGGTAAGAATACTTGAGTGGGTTTCCATTTCCTACTCCAGAGTATCTTCCCAATCCAGGAATTGAACCCACCTCCCTTGCATTGGTGGGCAGACTTTTTACCACTGAGTCACCTAGGAAGCATTTATATATATCCATCTATACAAATTTACATATTTTACATATACTTATATATATTTTACATATTATATAAAAATAGTATACATATGTGTGTTTATATATATTATAGATAGATAGATAGATAGATAAGGTCTCATTAAAACCTGCTTGCACAACTTGATTTGCTGTTTCTCAGAATAACTTATGTAGTCAGATTGGTTTCCCATTTGTGACATGTGACCTTAGAAATATATATATTAACTTTGAAAGCTATTTCCCCCATCTTTAATCCATCCAGAGGAAGATACCCTTTCTCAGTCACTGCAGTATTTCCGTTGTCCTGTATGAGAGACAGTGTTGATCAAGATGCAAAATCCACTGTCTTTTTTTGAGGAATAACTTCCTGTTAACAGGATATACTCAGACTAAAACAGTCCAGATAGCAACAAAATTCATTTCTGTTCACAATTGTTTCTCCACTATTTGGAACTTTCTATTCTCTTAGGGCTTCCCTGATAACCCAGTTGGTAAAGAATCCACCTGCAATGCAGGAGACCCTGGTTTGATTCTTGGGTCAGGAAGATCCCCTGGTGAAGGGATAGGCTACCCACTCCAGTGTTTTGGGGCTTCCCTTGTGGCTCAGCTGGTAAAGAATCCACCTGCAATGTAGGAGACCTGGGTTTGATCCCTGGCTTGGGATGATACCCTGGAGAAGGGAAAGGCTACTGACTCCAGTATACTGTCCTGGAGAATTCCATGGACTGTATAGTCATTCAGAGTCCCAAAGTGTTGGGCATGACTGAGCGACTTTCACTTTCACTTCTTTCTACTCTCTTGAGAGTCATACATTAAATTCCCTTTTAAGAGTCATGCATTCATGGTGGAAATTCATTATATTATAGTATCCCATATATGCTATACACACATTTATGTCAATGTCTCATCCTGTCCTCTTAAGATTATTTATAATTTAAAATTAAACCATGTATTTTTTTCTCATAAGATTCTCAGAGGTTCTTTTAGACAATTCCTCCTCTAGCTATCAGTTATATGAAGGATATATTCAAGTAGCATACTATTAGAGAAGCTACTCAAATGTTTTGCAAGCCATCACTCAAGGATGACTTTTCTGGATGACAAACCACAGTGATATATTACTTGAATGTCAGATGCCCATAGCAAGCATTCTAAAGGTGGTACATATTTTGGTGCACTTTAAAAAAATCACCAACATGTTTTCCTCAAATTTCAGGTTGATTTAGGAACTGCAAAGATGCATTTGATATAGAAGTCTCAAAGACTTTCAGAGTCTTATCAGATCAACTGGTATATAGGAGGATTAACTCAGCAATGAATCAAAAAGATTTCTTTTTGACTAACACCCTAGATTCAGTGTTAGTTTACTTTTTTTGGAGATCTAAACTTTAGAAGACAAAACTTCTTAAAATTTCACTCAACTGTCAATTCTTCTGAGATAAAATTAGGCCTATATTATTTTTATAAGTTGTTTCTGGATTATGAATGTTGAAAGAATGTGAAGTCGCTCAGTCATGTCCAACTCTTTGCTACCCTGTAGACTGCAGCCTACCAGGTTCCTCCGTCCATGGGATTTTCCAGGCAAGAATACTGGAATGGGTTGCCATTTCCTTCTCCAGGAGATCTTCCCAAGCCAGGGATTGAACCCGGGTCTCCCGCATTGTAGGCAGACATTTTACCGTCTGAACCACCAGGGAAGCAAATATATATTATAGTAGTGAGTATGTAAGAATTCAAAGAACAAGTAGAAGAAACTTCTCTTAACATAAGAAATCAACATTAGCATTTTGATGCATTTTTTCAAACTTTTGTCTCTGAATATTTTTCACAGTTAAAAAATAGTGTATATAAAAATTTCTATCATGACTTTTCACCTATCATTATATCAATAACACCAGCATATTCTGTGCTATAATGTTTTATTTAAAGTGTTTTGTAAACATTTTATTGGCTGTATAATTTCCCATATTACAAATAAGCCTGATTTTATACTGCTGTTTATCTATTGCTGGCCATTTATGTAAACACTCTGGAATAAATGTATTGGCATAAAGGTTTTTTCTTTCTATATTTTGAAAAGCTCTTTAGAAATATAATTATCATGTTAATGATAAAGAGTGTTTTAAGGCTCATGATCATGCTGCTGAGTTGCTTTCAATATTGCTCAAAGAGCTAAAAGAAAGGGTTGTTAATTTCAGTTTACTAGAGATTCAATGTTATTAAATGGGCATAACTAATCAGGATAATTTTATAAAAAGGAATGGGCCTCAGATTTCATATCATTTGAGTTATTGCAATGGACCTCTTTCTTTTTCCATATCATTCAATTTCTAAAATTTCAGTAAAAGCATAAAAATGAAATATTAGTATTAGAGACAACTAATCTCAAAAATATACATGCAACTTCTGCAGCTCAGTTCTGGAAAAATAAACGACCCAATCAAAAAATGGGCCAAAGAACTCAATAGACATTTCTCCAAAGAAGACATACGGATGGCTAACAAACACATGAAAAGATAATCAACATCACTCATTATCAGAGAAATGCAAATCAAAACCACAATGAGGTACCACTTCACACCAGTCAGAATGGCTGCGATCCAAAAGTCTACAAGCAATAAATGCTGGAGAGGGTGTGGAGAAAAGGGAACCCTCCTACACTGTTGGTGGGAATGCAAACTAGTACAGCCACTATGGAGAACAGTGTGGAGATTCCTTTAAAAACTGGAAAGAGAACTGCCTTATGATCCAGCAATCCCACTGCTGGGCATACACACTGAGGAAACCAGAATTGAAAGAGACACGTGTACCCCAATGTTCATCCCAGTGCTGTTTATAATAGCCAGGACATGGAAGCAACCTAGATCTCCATCAGCAGACGAATGGATAAGAAAGCTGTGGTACATATACACAATGGAGTATTACTCAGCTGTTAAAAAGAATACATTTGAATCAGCTCTAATGAGGTGGATGAAACTGGAGCCAATTATACAGAGTGAAGTAAGCCAGAAAGAAAAACACCAATACAGTATACTAATGCATATATATGGAATTTAGAAAGATGGTAACAATAACCCTGTATGTGAGATAGCAAAAGAGACACAGATGCATTCATGTTCTGTCCTTTAAATTTTCTCTCCGCAAATTTGTGTGACCTACAAATCAGTGTAAAGAAGGCTGAATGCCAAAGAATTGATGCTTTTGAACTGTGGTGTTGGAGAAGACTCTTGAAAATCCCTTGGACTGCAAGGAGATCAAACCAGTCCATCCTAAAGGAAATCAATCTGGAATATACATTAGAAGGACTGATACTGAAGCTGAAGTTCCAATACTTTGGCCACCTGATATGAAGAGCCAAGTCATTAGAAAAGACCCTGATGCTGGGAAAGATTGAAGGCAGAAGGAGAAGGGGATGACAGAGGATGAGATGTTTGGATGGCCTTATTGACTCAATGGACATGAGTTCGAGCAAGCTCCGGGAGATGCTGAAGGACAGAGAAGCCCGGCATGCTGGAGTCCATGGGGTCACAAAGACTCAGACATGACTGAGTGACTGAACAACAGCAACAACAAATTGGTGTACAAGATTGCATCTTTTGTCTATCACCTAAGTATTTTCCATTTTTGATACTACTAATGTGTTCAATTATTCCTTGCTGGTATATGGAAATTAGTTGATTTTCTATATTGATTTGATATCCTTCAAACTTGATAATTCATTTATTATTCCTTTTTGCCTTTTTATAGATTGCATAGGATTTTCTATGTACACAATCATGATATTTGTAACTAAAGAGATTATTATTATTCAAAAAATAAAAAAGAGATGAAGCCTCCAATACAAATACTATGTAATATAATATTCTCTAGTGCAGCATTTCTCAAAAGGTGTTTTTATAGCACTATTCTTATACCATCCCTTCTTGATCTCAGTCTGAAGACAATGAGACATCTCTAACAACCACCATGGAATTTTAGACACTGTTCAAGAAGTTCTACTGGGGAGAAAAAGAACAAAATTGGTCCTTTGAACAGAGCAAAATTATTGCCCAGATTGTAAGGTGAAGCTAGCAAGGGATTATACATTATTTGATATCAGGATTATCAGAGTAAAGATGAAGCTATTGAAACCAATATTCCCTAATACATATATATATATATATACACACACACACACATACATACATATATGCATATATGAACACATATATGTGTGTATATAGGGCTTCCTGGGTGGCTCAGCTAGTAAAGAATCTGCCTGCAATGCAGGAGACCCCAGTTTAATTCCTGGGTTGGGAAGTTCCCCAGGAGAAGGGATAGGCTACCACTCCAGTATTCTTGGGTTTCCTTGGTGGCTCAGACGGTAAAGAATTCTCCTGCAATGTAGGAGACCTGAATTCAATCCCTGGGTTGTAAAGATCCCTGGAGGAGGGCATGACGACCCACTCTAGTATTCTTGCTCAGAGAATCCTCATGAACAGAGGAGCCTTGTGGGCTACAGTCCATGAGGTCGCAAAGAGCTGGACATGACTGAGGGACTAAGCACAGCACAGCCTGTGCATATATATAAATGTGTGTATATAAACATACATGTATACTTATATATACAGGTATGTATATATGTGTGTAATTATATATGTATAATATATAAGTTACTTCAGTTGTGTCTGATTCTTTGTGACCCTTTGGACGGTAGATGGCCAGGCTCCTCTGTCCATGGGATTCTCCAGGCACAACTACTGCACTGTTGCCATTTCCTCCCCCAGAGGATCTTCCAGACCCGGGGATCGAAGACGTCTCTTACCTCTCCTGCATCCGCTGGTGAGTCCTTTACTGCTAGTGCCACCTGGTAAGCTTTGTTTTGATGCAGTCAAATTTAAAATCACTACTGGATTAGACACAGAGATTGAACTCATTAGTATTAGTATATGCTACCTATGAAGACTTGGATTAGATTGCACATTGTGTTAACATTTAGAAGCCCCACTATTGGATGACTATACTTTCTAGAGTTATTCAATTTTTCAACAACTGTGTATTCTTTTATTTTCATTTTCCATCTAGGAAAAGAGATGTTCATGGAGGTGGGATACTTGGTCTAAGACCAGTTGTTTAGAAGAGTAGATCAGAACTAGCAAACACATGTCTCATTACTGATTTCAGTTTGTGTGGCCTTGTCAGTACACTACACTGAAAATAGTTTCCTGACTCTCCACTATTGGGATCAAATTTTTTATTTAGTTGATATCTTTAGAAGTACCAGAGAGATATGGGTAGGAAAGGAGAGTTCAAAATGTTGAGTGAAATGAGAGCCTATGAACAAAATAATCATAGATTGCTGTGAGGACACAGTGTAATGGAATATTGTATTGGTTGATTACAAGCAACATAATTTTATGGTATCCATAGGTTCTGATTTCTTGATGCATATTACTTTTTTTCCTAATATTTTGTGTATCTAAAAAAGATGTTGGGAACCTGGAGGAAAGACAAGAAGAAGTCTAATTGTTGATTTAACCAGAGGAATAAAATATTTCATTTTTTCCCCTGAACTTAAGACAATGTGATACATAGCATCTGCCATTTACAATATGACCTGAACAAAAGAATTATTTTCCCTTTGTTTCTCAATGTTTATATCCCTGAGGTTTTATGTATATATGTTAAACAGAAAGGTATTTTCTTAGATTTTGTTGTACTGACCTCTCTCTGGCTGATGCTAAAGTCACTCTTATTGCCAATTTCACTGGCAAACTCACAGCTCTTCAAGCACAGAATGAACCCATCCCTGGGTAGAGCTCATACTGCCAATTACTCATGGGTATGGTTTCTTGGTGAACCATTGTCTCTGGAGCTGTCAGTCTATGAAATTTCACGAACACTGAAATATATTTAATTAAAAAGAGAGGAGGAGAAGTAGGAGCAGAAGAGAAACATCTTAAAAAGTCAGTTACCCAACTTGCCAGTATATCCACAGATACTAGGACCTATATTCAATTGGTCATTTCTTTATTGTAACCATGAATCAAATAAATTCAGAAAAAAAAATGCTATAGGTGAAGAGTGAAAGCTAGGTTCCTTTAGTCCTGGATTTTACAAACAAAAATGTTCCTCTAATGGATGACAATGCTTCTCAGTATTTTCTTGTCTTTTAATACATCACTTTGTGATCTTATTAAAGCCAATGGGCAGCAACACATCATTTTGTTTCAGACCAATAACATTGTCATGCCAGTTGCTTAGGAACAAGGTGTTGATGAAATGAAAAAACAACCCACAGATGGGAGAAAATATTTCCAAATGATTCAACAAACCAGGGAGTTATCTCCAAAATACACAAAAAATTCTTAAGGCTCTATGTAAAAAGACAATCCAAATGAAAACAAACAAACCAATCAAAAAATGGGTAGAAGATCTAAGCAGAGAGTTCTGCAAACAAAACCTATGATTGGCCAAAAAGCACATGAAAAGATGTTCAACATCACGGATTCTCAGAGAAATGCAAATCAAAGCTACAATGGAGTATCACACATCAATCAGAATGGCCATCATGAGAAAGTCTACAAATAATGAATGCCGGAGAAAGTTTGGATAAAAGAGAAGCTTCCTACACTGCTAGTAAGAATACAAATTGGTACAACCATTATGGAGAAGAGTATGGAGGTTCCTTAAAAAACTTAAAATAGAGCTAACATATGATCCAGTAATTCCTCTCCTGGGCATGCATTCAGAGAAAACCATAATCCAAAAGAATACATGCACCCCAATGTTCATTGCAGTACAATAGTCAAGACATGGAAGCAACCTAAATGCCCATCAACAGAAAAATGGATAAAGAAGATGTGGTACATGCATCCAAGGAACTATTACTCAGCCATAAAAGAGAAAGAAATAATGCTATTCACAGCAAGATGGAGGCAACT
Organism: Budorcas taxicolor; assembly: GCF_023091745.1. Classification (NCBI taxonomy): domain Eukaryota; kingdom Metazoa; phylum Chordata; class Mammalia; order Artiodactyla; family Bovidae; genus Budorcas; species Budorcas taxicolor. The sequence goes on along the minus strand of NC_068933.1, from coordinate 20,485,367 downwards.
ATAAATTATTATACTAAGTGAAGTCAGTCAGACAGTTCAGTTCAGTTGCTTGGTCGTGTCTGACTCTTTGCGACCCCATGGACTGCAGCACGCCAGGCCTCCCTGTCCATCACCAACTCCTGGAGTTTGCTCAAACTCATGTCCATCACGTCAGTGATGCCATCCAACCATCTCATCCTCTGTCGTCCCCTTCTCCTCCCACCTTCAATCAAGTCAGACAGGGAAAGACAAACGTACGATATACTTATACATGGAATATAAATGTAAGAAGATACAAATGAACTTATTTATAAAACAGAAGCAGATTATAGATATTGTAAACAAACTTGTGGTTACCAAAGGGGCAATGCTGAAGGGAGGGATAAATCAAGAGCATAGGATGGACATGTGTACACCACTTATATGTAAGATAGGTAACTAACAAGGACCTACTGTGTAGCATAGGGAACTCTACCCAATATTGTATGATAACTTATATGAGAAAAGAATCTTAAAAAGAATTAATGTATATATAACTGAATTATTTTGCTGTATACCTGAAACTAACTAACAATGTAAATCAACCATATTCCAACAAAACTATTTTTTTTTAAAGGAGTAAAGTACTGATGGCTTTATGAGCTGATAATCATGAAATGTGTGCTCAGAAGTTCAGCTGGGTCCGACTCTTTGCAACCCCATGGACTGTAGCCCACTAGGCTCCTCTGTCCATGGGATTCTTCAGGCAAGAATCTGTGAGTGGCATGCCATTTCCTCCTCCAGGGGCTCTTCCTATCCTAGGGATCAAACCCACACCTCTTATATCTCCTGCATTGGCAGGCAGATTTTTTTTTACCACTAATGCCAACTGGGAAGCCAATAATCACGTAATAAAGGCTTACTAATATTATTTCACTGCTCTGTGGAGGGGAAATTGTCCCCCTTCACCCAGTAATGTTATGTGCTGTGTTGTTAGATTGTATTAACACCATAGCGTTCAATAGAACTTTAAAGAGTACACTTTATGAGGTTTCTTGATTATGTTTCATAACAACCTCCTGTTGATTACCTAAAAGTTCCAAAGAGGATTAAACTTCGGATCATTTAAAAATTTGCATCATGCTTTCCCACTTGCTGCTTCCTAGCAATCTGTAGATAAGTGCAGAAATTGTTTTACTGCTCTTTAAGTATGAATCACAAAAGACAAATGTCTTCAAGGGAAAAGAAAGCATAGTTATTTAAATTGGGGCAGTTTACTAAATCACTCTGTAAAACTTATTGTTGTAGTGGAAACATCTAAAGAATGAAGATACCTATAATAAAGATTATTATAGTTTCTCTTTATAAAAGTCCCAGTTGGAAATTTGTCATAGGAATAATTTTTTTTTCACCTTGCCCCTGTTTTCAAAATAACATTTAAATTTTTTATTTTAAATATCATATCATTTCATCTTTTAGGTGTGCTTTTGTAATAAATGCTGAATATAAACAATGCAAATTTGTTTTTTCATTTGAGAAAATTTTCATGGACTTCTGAGTATACTCAGTCAGGTATTTAATTGTAATGTTTTTTCTTGGATCATTTAACTTTTTCTGTTAGAACTCAAAGCTGGCTGCCATTTCAGCATTTCCAACAGTAAATCAAATTGGCCATGGTTCAACTTTTCTGTACTCAAAATACTTTATGTTTGGTACTTTATTGGGGAATCTTTATAGAGTTGGGGAACCTTCATTTGCAAATTAATGTGTTCATCAGAAAATCCCTTTCAGAGGATGATCACCTTTTTAATATTTAGGACCCACATTTAGAGTTAAAATATTATTACATCATGATGAGAGGAATATGCCCATATAGGAACAAAGATTCAGTCTGTTCTCATTCTAGGAGATAGAGATAATGTTTTTGGGTAATAAACAAAAAGCAAATAAATGAGGTCATTTTGAAAATCATAAATCTGTGAAGACCAAGCAAGGTCATGTATTAGAACATATTGCTGCTGGTGGTGGTGACAGTGGCTAACCACTCTTGGTAGGAGGGACAGGGAAGACTTGAGATGTGATGGCTGAGACTCTGATAACTTCATTGAACTAGGAAGTCATTGCTATCTTGCACTATTTTGAGACTAAAGTGGAACAAAATGTACAAATATATGTATTTCTCTGTTTGGAGCAAATAAAAAAGATGATGTGGTCAGAACCAAGATATTCCCACTGACTTCTGAGACTGAAATGAGTGTGTTTTCATACATATCTGAATAAATGCCTATTCACCAGACTGATATACTATGATCTGGCTGAATAAAGTTCCAGTCAGAGAGAATTTTACTTGTAGAGGACCCATTGTAAAAAACAGCTTGACTCATTAGAGAAAATCAAAGAAATCCAGTGTACCTGAATCACTGCTATGATATACCTGTGTGTAGATTACACAGGAAAGAGATGAGGTTGGAAAGTTAGACAGGGACAAATGGTTTCGGGATTTATACACTGTGAACAGGCTTGGTTTTTAGAAGCCATCCAAGAATTTAAGCAAGGAGTTGCTGTAATCTGATTTCAATGATATTTTCCTGATCCTCTGTGGTGAATGAATCTTCTAGATGAAAAGGGGGATCTTCTGTTTGTAGAGACATATGAATATTTCCTTTGCAATATGCTTTAACATCTCTGGCAACTGTGGCCCCTGACTTCATAGTCAAGAACCATTGGTCAAGATTATGACATAGTCTTTCCTGGAGTGCTCAGCTATATCCTGTGACCTAGAATAAGTTCATAAAAACTTGAGCTGGAAAGAAACCCTAAAGAATATCTAGTTTAGTCTCCCCGTATGACAGAGGAGGGACTCAAGGTTCTGAATACTAAGGTGGCTTGTCCAAAATGAGAGCCAAAACACAGGGCTAGAACTTAGGTCCTTTTACCAATCAAGCCAGAATGCTTTGCATTTGGGGCAAAATTTAGCAGTGAAACTTACACTTAGGAACCCGGATGGAGTAGCATCCTTTAACATAATATTAGGTTTGTAAGATCCTGGATGCCAGTGAAAATCCATATGGTGAAGTGAAACATCACACAATATTTATGAGTAATGACTGAGAAACAGTAAACTTTCTTCCATTCCCATAAAGCAGCAGGAGAGGAGCTCTTTTATGTAGATCAAATACTAGATAATCTTATGCTGAATACTATTCAAATACGGATGACCCATTGTGATCTGCTTACACTAAATGTTTGCTGGATTTAGGAGTGATTAGGACAATTAAAACCTTAAATAAATTTGGATCTTAGGAAAACAAATGACCCTTCAATTCTAGTTTTCCAAATTTTCTTTAATAGATACATTATTTTATAATAAAAGTTTGCTTTCAAAAATAATGAGTAGAGCTGACTGAAATAGACCTTATTGAAAACTCATAGCTGATGAGGATTTATTTGACTGAATTTTATATTAAAGACCTCTTCATGGGATTTTTGTGGAGTAGTAATATTGACCAGTTTACAATTCTCCTTTTTGAGTGTTTTGTGTGCAAATGGAACTGATCCTGAGAAGAGCATTGTTAACATCCACCCAGTAGGTATTTCCTTCGATGACAGTAGTTTATCTTTCAGAGAAGAGAAAGTCTTCCATGCTAAGTAAGAGGCACAGTTAAAATGTTCGAATTCATCCATGAAATGATAAAGCCTTTTTAAAATAGGTATTCTGGCATTTGTTTTTATAATTCTGCAAAGCAGATTTTCTTTGAACATAAATCATTTATTTTGATTCTGAAAAATTGTTTTGAAAACTGAACGTTTAAATGTAAATTTTGGTTTATGCTATTGTTTCTACATGGTAAAATATTATGATGGGTTGCAAAATATTTCAAAAGAAATAGCTCTTCTCTTGTAACTTAAATATTATTTACTCCGTTTTTTGATGAAGTGAGTCCAAAAATGTTTAACAATCTTATGACTATTTCAGGATTGATGATAAGAAACAAAGTTTTACAAAGGTAATGTTTATGGCAAAATAGTTTAAAAAGCATGAATTTGAAATACCAAGACTTTAAACATTTAGAGCTATTTCATTTATTTTTGAAACCATCAAAGTGCCTATAAAACCAGAATTATAAATTTTTCTTACTTTTGAACAAGTGTAAGTATGTGCTCTATTGCAAAGCATTCAAATATATTATTTTCTGATTGAAAAACTAAGAATTAGATTAAAAATAATAATCTTCATTCTTGATTATGCTTATGTATTATGTCATTCAATCTTCACAACAACCATGTGAATAGTGACTATCCTTTTATAGATGAGGAAATGTGGATTTTATCATAAAAGCTAATAATGTATATAAAGTAAAGCCAAGGTGGAAGAAAAATAACAAGACTGCAAAAATACTGTTTAAAGGCATTACAATGAGCACAGCTCAACTAAAGAGATTTGAATCTTCTAAAACCTTATGAAGTACTGAAAATATAATTCATCAGATAAAAAAACAGATGAGAAGATGGATGTCAGCTGAGCCTAGTGTGGTAATCATTTCACAATATATGTAAATCAAACTGTCATGCTGGACACCTTAAATGGATACGATATATGCCAATTATTTCTCAATAAAATTGGAAAAAATATCAAATAAAATTTAAAGTAAAAGATGAATGCTGAGATGCTTTTTAATAAAATATTAGTATTTTAATTCACTTTATTATTAAAACGTATTTTAAAAAACTAAAAATTTCATTTGTGTTATTTCTACTTGGCGGCAACAACTGTTACATGTAGACATATACTTAACAGAAATATTTCTACACATGCACAAGTATTTCTACAACTATCCTCTTTGAAAAAAGATTATATTCAATTTGTTTTTAACTTATTTTTCACTAAATATAGCAGAAATAAACTTTTGTGTCATGAGCTATTATATTTAGAAACTGTATGGTTTTATGTTGTACAGCTATAACATGAACTACTTAATGATTCATTTTATCAGTATAATTGTATATAATATTTCTATGATACACCACTTGCATGAGTCTTTTTATTAAAAATTGTTAATGAACAAAGCTAGTGGAGGTGATGGAGTTCCAGTTGAGCTGTTTCAAATCCTGAAAGACGATATTGTGGAAATGCTGCACTCAATATACCAGCAAATTTGGAAAACTCAGCAGTGGCCACAGGACTAGAAAAGGTCAGTTTTCATTCCAATCCCTAAGAAAGGCAATGCCAAAGAATGCTAAAGCTACCGCACAATTGCACTCATCTCACACGCTAGTAAAGTAATGCTCAAAATTCTCCAAGACAGGCTTCAGCAATATGTGAACGGTGAACTTCCAGATGTTCAAGCTGGTTTTAGAAAAGGCAGAGGAACCAGAGATCAAATTGCCAACATCCTCCGGATCATCAAAAAAGCAAGAGAGTTCCAGAAAAACATCTGTTTCTGCTTTATTGACTATGCCAAGGCCTTTGACTGTGTGGATCACAATAAACTGTGGAAAATTCTGAAAGAGATGGGCATACTGGACCACCTGACCTGACTCTTGAGAAATCTGTATGCAGATCAGGAAGCAACAGTTAGAAATGGACATGGAACAACAGACTGGTTCCAAATAGGAAAAGGAGTACATCAAGGTTGAATATTGTCACCCTGCTTATTTAACTTATATGCAGAGTACATCATGAGAAACACTGGGCTGGAGGAAGCACAAGCTGGAATCAAGATTGCTGGGAGAAATATCAATAACCTCAGATATGCAGATGACACCACCTTTATGGCAGAAAGTGAAGAAGAACTAAAGAGCCTCTTGATGACAGTGAAAGAGGAAAGTGAAAAAGTTGGCTTAAAGCTCAACATTCAGAAAACGAAGATCACGGTATCTGGTCCCATCACTTCATGGCAAATAGATGGGGAATCAGTTATTTTTCTGGGATCCAAAATCACTGCAGATGGTGACTGCAGCCATGAAATTAAAGGATGCTTACTCCTTGGAAGGAAAGTTATGACCAACCTAGATAGCATATTCAAAAGCAGAGACGTTACTTTGTCAACAAAGGTCTTGACTAGACATAGTCAAGACTATGGTTTTTCCAGTGGTCATGTATGGATGTGAGAGTTGGACTATGAAGAAAGCTGAGCGCTGAAGAATTGATGCTTTTGAACTGTGGTGTTGGAGAAGACTCTTAAGAGTCCCTTGGACTGCAAGGAGACCCAACCAATCCATCCTAAAGGAGATCAGTCCTAGGGGTTCATTGAAAGGACTGACGTTGAAGCTGAAACTCCAATACTTTGGCCACCTGATGCAAAGAGCTGATTCATTTGAAAAGACCCTGATGCTGGGAAAGATTGAGGGCAGGAGGAGAAGTGGACAACAGAGGATGAGATGGCTGGATGGCAACACCAACTCGATGGACATGGGTTTGGGTGAACTCCAGAAGTTGTTGATGGACAGGGAGGCCTGGCGTGCTGTGATTCATGGGGTTGCAAAGAGTCGAATACGACTGAGCAACTGAACTGAACTGAATGACATCTAAGCCTTTTGCTTGGGTACATTTCTAGACATTGTATATCAGAATAAAAAACTACATTCTTTTAAAAGATTTTGATACTTATTTAAAATTGTTTTCCATATAACCCTCAACTGCAACATATGACAGTGCCTCCCATGTCAGAATGGATCTGTGTATATTTGACTATGGCTATTGGTTTAGCAGAAAGGAAAAATGAAAACTCTAAATAAAAAAACAAGTCAGAGTTGTGGATCATGGAATAAACAAGCTTAGTTTTTTTCACCAAGAATTTTCTAACTACTTTCTAAAGGGAGCAAATGGATTACAGATTTGTGGCATTACATGCTTATTTTCCAAAACCAACTTATATTTTCTCAACCATATTAGAGTTTCAAGTCAAGATCGCACAAGCAAATGAGAGCTGGGCCAGCCCTCTTTTCTTCCTGCCTCGTTTCATCTCACACTGAGAAGATTTTATGCATATCCATGTGAATACTCTCATTTACCTGGTCCCTACCCCACTGAAATTCTTCCCTGAGCAGCTTCTTCTTGGGCACTTCTCCCCCAGGGATGCACACACTAGTGTTATAAGATATCCTGGGAACACACACAGAATCTTGAAGGATATTTGGTGAGAAACCTCCGGATTTCTTGTATCTGGACCTTAGTCTAGAAGGGGAAGGCTTGTGCTTCCATCTGCGCATGTGTTTTAGGCTCATGGAATCCTCCTCACCCAAAAGGAGGAATCATCAGCTAAAGAAGGGTCAGAGCGGTGTCTTCTAGATATAGAGTGTGGGGCAGGACAATGTACAATGGAGCAGAGGGAATGACAGAAGAATAAAGATGAGCTCAGGGAATTAATGGGGGTGAGGATGTGGTAGGTACCTCACACAAGGGACTCACATAACATTGTGAGGTCTTTCCTTTCACTACATGAAATGGGTAACCTTTTGTAGGTCACAAAATTAAGATTGTCCATTTTGCATTTTCAAAGATCACTGTGATGCCCATTTTGATAACAGACACTTCCAAAGTGATGGGGGAATCTGGGAGACTAATTAGTAGGCTATTATAGTTATCTAGGAAACACATCATGGTAGGATGAGGACTAGATGAGAAATAATTGACAGGATAGAGTCAGCTAGATTTATTCTGTAAAATTAGAGATGAGAGAGTGAGATAAAGGGAAATTCAGTTCAGTCGCTCAGTCATGTCTGACTCTTTGTGACACCATGGACTGCAGCACACCAGGCTTCCCTGTCCATCATCAACTCCCAGAGCTTACTCAAACTCATGTCTATCGAGTTGGTGATGCCATCCAACCATCTCATCCTCTGCTGTCCACTTCTCCTGCCTTCAGTCTTTCCCAGCATCAGGGTCTTTTCCAGTGAGTCAGTTCTTCTCATCAGGTGGCCAAAGTGTTGGCATTTCAGCTTCAACATCAGTCCTTCTAATGAATATTCAGGACTGATTTCCTTTAGGTTGAACTGGTTGGATCTCCTTGCAGTCCAAGGGATTTGGGAAAATAAAAGGTGAGTAGAGCAGATTTTGGGGAAACAGTACCAGAGTCCCTTTTTAGATTTGTTGTTTGGAGATGCCTACTATTTAATATTGAAGTACTTGTGTAGATTTGAACAGTGTGCTATATGATTGTGAAGGATAAAACAGGGGTCTAGTCTAGAAATGTACATTTGGGTAATTGTGTTTGTACATGATATTTACAGTTGTAAGATTGCATCAGATCACCAAGGCTGTTGATGTAAGTGAACCAGATGTAAGTGAACTGAGCTGTGGGACATTCAGGGAGAAGGGGTGCAATCGGCAAACAAGAATCCGAATGGGAAGGCAGTTTGGAAGAAAACTAAGAAGAGATAGCATCCTGTAAGCCAAGTGAAGAAAGTGTATTAAGAATGAGGAAGTGATCAACTGGGTGGAAAGTTGCAGTAGTTCAAGTTAAGACAGAAACTAAATGTTGAGTATCACATTTAGCCAAGTAGACATCATTGTTGAACTTATTAAAAATGTAGGTAAAAGTTTGATTGGAGTGTAGTAAAAAGGGATGGTGTGGTATTGGAAAGTTTAAATTTAGTCAATTATTGAAGACTTAGAATTATACAAAATCAATAAAAGTATTGAAAATTTATTTAACCTCTCTACTTAAAAATAAGACTCACCAGGCCAGGTTCGATGCAGGATACAGGATGCTTGGGGCTGGTGCACTGGGATGAACCAGAGGGATGGTATGGGGAGGGAGGTAGGAGAGGGTTTCAGGATGGGGAACACGTGTACACCCGAGGCGGATTCATGTTAATGTATGGCAAAACCAATACAATATTGTAATTAGCCTCCAATTAAAATAAATAAATTTACATTAAAAAAGAATGGTCATTTTAATATATTTTGCTTATGTATGTATGTACTTTTAAAAGTTATATTATAAAAATTTTATATATGGTAAAAGTTATACCATAAATATTTCCTGAATCATTATTTTACATAAGTAAGATTTTAATAGGGGTTTCCCTGGTGGCTCAGATGGTAAAGAATCTGGATGCAGTGCAGGAGACCTGGGTTTGATCCCTGGGTCAGGAAGATCCCCTGGAGAAGGGCAGGGCTACCGGCTCCAGTATTCTTGCCTGGGAAATCCCATTGACAGAGAAGGCTGGCAGGCTACAGTCCATGAGGTCACAAAGAGTCAAAACGACTGAGTGACTAACACTTGAGTCCATTCCAAGTTATATTAGTATTTATTTAACTAATCCTTTAGCATTGGATTGTTTCCCTGTTTGTTATATAAAAGACAACAACAAATTTCAACATACATAAAGCCTAGTGTATTTCATTAGAATAAATCCACACTAGAATCACAAGGTCAAGAGGTGTGAACACTACTGCTTTTGATATATTTTCCTAATTTGCTCTCTTGAAAGGAAGAACTAACTTATACCCTTTTCATTAAAATATAGGTGGGTACTTTCTATCACCGGTTTGACAAGTGGAAAGTTTATAGTATTAAAAAAATGTATGAGGAACCTTTTAATTAATCATTATATTAATTTGATTTTGCTTTTTTAAATGCTCAAATAATTTTTTAAAAATTATTTTTAATTGAAGACTACTTGTTTTAAAAAGTTGTGTTGATTTCTGCCATACAACAATATGAATCAGCCATAAGTATACATGTATCTCTTCCCTCTTAAATCTCTCTCCCACCTCCCTATCACACCCCTCTAGGTTGCCACAGAGCACTGGGTTGGTTTTGATATCTAATGAATGTGAATATATGTTAATAAATTTGATTCTCTTAGTATCAAGCTTATTGGGTTTTTGGTTTTTTCTTCTTATTGTTTTGTCTACATAAACCATTCTCCAACTTAACTGGGACAGACATTTCATTTTTTTTCTATTACCTGTAGTTTTTAGCTAACATACTGCTAATATTAGACAAATGAAAAGTGAAAATGTTAGTTGTTCAGTCATGTCCCAGTCTCTGCAGTCCCATCGACTGCATCCTGCCAGGCTCCTCTGTTCATAAAATTCTCTTAGCAAGCCCACTAGTGTGGGTAGCCATTCCCTTCTCCAGGGGATCTTCACAACGCTGGGATCAAATTCAGGTCCCCTGCACTGCAGGCAGATTCTTTACCATATGAGTCACCAGGGAAGCCCAAAATTAGATATGTATCTTGCAAATATGCTGCATCCTAAAGTCAGACATGTATGTTTACTTTCTTATAAATTGGCTATGGTTTCACTGTATAGAAATTAAATCCAATTTATCTGCATTTTATATTGTGATCTCACAGAAAATCATATTTTCTTTCTCCCCTAATATCAGCATTTTTGAATGATTTATTTTTCATTACTGCTTTGAAATGTTACCTTTACCTTAAACTACAATATTTTATATAATAAAATGTGTTTCTAAACTTTCTGTTTTCTGTTCTGGAACACTTTATTCTTGTATTAGTTTTTCACTTTTTAATTATTCTGTTACAAAATGTGTTGATATCTGATAGTCGAAGTCCAAAAAGCACTTGGCTTTTCTCACACTTACTCTCCCAGATAACTTTAGAATTGTTATATCTTATATTTGTCTAAACTATGGTTGGGGCTGACAATGGAATTGCAGTATATCTCTAAGTCAATTTAAGTACTCCTTTTAAAATTTTATCATAACATATGCAAGTTAATAAATGTGATACATCACATTAATAGAATGGAAGCTGAAATCACATGATCATCTCAATAGATGTAGAACAAGCATTTAACAAAATTCAACATCCATTCATGTAAAATCTCTCAACAAATTGGGAATAGAAGGAACATTTGTTTATGCACTAAATCTTTTTTTGACTCTTTTGCAAGCCCATGGACTGTATCTTGCCAGGCTCCTCTGTCCATGGGATTTCCCAGGCAAGAATACTGAAAGAGGTCACCATTTCCTTCTCCAGGGGATCTTCTCAACCCAGGGATCAAACCCAGGCCTCGTGCATTGGCAGGCAGATTCCTTAACACTAAGCTACCTGGGAATATACCTCAAGATAATAAAGGACTTATATGACAAACCCACAGCTAACATCCTACTCAACAGTGGAAGGTTGAAAGTCTTTTCCTCTAACATCAGAAACAAGACAAGGGTGTCATTCTCATAACTCCTATTCAACATATATTGGAAATCATAGTCAAAGCAATCAGGCAAGCAAAAGATATAAAAGGCATCTGATTTAGAAAGGAAGGAGAAAACTGTCTTTGTTTGCAAATGACATGAGCTTATATGCAGAAAATCCTAAAGATTCCACCAAGAAATTACTAGGAATAATCATGAATTTAGTGAAGTTCCAGAAGGCAATTGCACCCCACTCCAGTACTCTTGCCTGGAAAATCCCGTGGACGGAGGAGCCTGGTAGGCTGCAGTCCACGGGGTCGCTAAGAATTGGACACGACTGAGCGACTTCCCTTTCACTTTTCACTTTCATGCACTGGAGAAGGAAATGGCAACCCACTCCAGTGTTCTTGCCTGGAGAATTCTGGGGACAGGGGAGCCTGGTGGGCTTCTGTCTATGGGGTCGCACAGAGTCGGACACGACTGAAGCGACTTAGCAGCAGACTTAGCAGCAGTAATGGAAAGTCAATACACAGAAATCAGTTGTCTTCTTACATACTAATAAAAAATTATCCAAAAGAAGTAAAGAAAATAATGCCATTTATAATAACATTGAAGACAAAATCATTATGAATCTGTTTAACCAAAGTGGTAAAAGATCTGTACAGTGAAAGCATTTGGACTTTCATGAAAAAAGCTGAAGAAAACACAAATAAATAGAAGATATCCTGTGTTTATGAATTGGAATAATAATTATTACTAAAACATCCACACAGCCCAAAGATATCTGTAGGTTCAATGCAATTCCTATCAAGACTCCAATGGCATTTTTTTACAAAAATAGAAAAAAAAAATTCTGAAATCTATATAGAACCACAAAAGACCCCTACTAGTGAAAACAATCTTAAGAAAGAAGAACAAAGCTGAAGGGGTCATACTTCCTGATTTCAAACTATATTACTGAGTTACAGTAATCAAAATAGTATGGCAATGGCATAAAGCTCAACATTCAGAAAACTAAGATCATGGCATCCAGTCCCATCACTTCATGGAAAATAGATGGGGAAACAGTGGAGACAGTGGCTGACTTTATTCTTTTGGGCTCCAAAATCACTGCAGACAATGACTGCAGCCATGAAATTAAAAGACACTTACTCCTTGGAAGGAAAGTTATGACCAACCTAGACAGCATATTAAAAAGCAGAGACATTACTTTGCCAACAAAGGTCCATCTAGTCAAGGCTATGGTTTTTCTAGTGGTCATGTATGGACGTGAGACTTGGACTACGAAGAAAGCTGAGCACCGAAGAATTGATGCTTTTGAACTGTGGTGGTAGAGAAAACTCTTGAGAGGCCCTTGGACTGCAAGGAGATCCAACCAGTCCATCCTAAAGGAGACCAGTCCGGGGTGTTCATTGGAAGAACTGATGCTGAAGCTGAAACTCCAATACTTTGGCCACCTGATGCGAAGAGCTGGCTCATTGGAAAAGGCCTTGATGCTGGGAAAGGTTGAGGGCAGGAGGAGAAGGGGATGACAGAGGATGAGATGGTTGGATGGCATCACCAACTCAATGGACATGTGTTTGGGTAGACTCTGGCAGTTGGTGATGGACAGGGAGGCCTGGTGTGCTGCGGTTCATGGGGTCACAAAGAGTCGGACACGACTGAGCAACTGAACTGAACTGAATCGAATGGCATGAAAACAGTCACATAAACCAGCGGAACAGAAGAATCAAGTACCAAGAAATAAACCTATGCACATACAGTCAATTAATATTTGACAGAGGAGCTAAGCACACTCAATGGAGAAAAAAATAATCTCTTCAATAAATGATGCAGGAAAAAATGGATATTCATATGTAAGACAATGAAACTGGACCCCTATATTTCATCACTCAAAAAAGTAACTTGAAATGGATTGAAGGCTTAAATGTAAAACCTGAACTATAAAACTCCTTGAGGAAAATATAGGGCAAAAACTCTTTGACTTTGGTCTTAGCAATGATTTTATGGATATCCAAAACTTAGGTAACAAAAGCAAAACTAAACAAATGAGACTTTGTCAAACTAAGAAGCTCTGCACATCAAAAGTTACATTTAATAAAATGAAAAGGCAGCTTACAAAATATTTGCAAGCCACGTATCTAGTAAAGGGCTAACATTCAAAATATATTTTGGAACTCGTACAACTCAATAGTGATAATAACAAATAATCCAATTTTTAAATGTTCAAAGGATCTGAATAGAAGTTTTGCCAAAGACAGTATGCAAATAGACAAAAAGTACACGAAAATGTGCAAACATCTTAATCATCAGGGAAATGAAAAGCACAGGGATATCACCTCAAACTTGTTAGAATGGTTATTATCAAAAAGAGAAGAGATAGCAAGTGGTGATGAGACTGTGGAGAAAAGGGAAACCTGTGCACCATTGGTGGAAATGTAAGTTGGTGCAGTCACTATGGAAAACAGAATGGAAATTCCTCAAAAAATTAAAAATAGGACTACCGTATGATTCAGCAGTTCTACTTTTGGGTACATATTGGAAAGAAATGAAATCACTACCTTGAAGAGATAGTTGCACTCCTGTGTTCTTTGTAGCATTATTTCCAAGACATGGAAACAACCCTAAAGGTCCATGGCTAGAAAAATGAGTAAAGAAGATATGCGTACACACACACACACACACACACACACACACACGGGACTCTTATTCAGTCATTAAAAAAGAGTAAGATCCTGCCGTTTGTGACAATGTGGATGAATCTTAAAGGCATTATGCTAGGTAAAGTAAGCCAGACAGAAAAAGTTGAATACAATACAATCTCACTTACATGTGCATCTGAAATACTAAACTCCTAGAAACAGAGACTAGACCAGTGGCTGCCAGGGGTGAGCACGAACTTTCCTTGTGTCTGAGGCCTCCAGCTATTCCAAACTGACACACTAATACACACATCTTTTAGTGATTTGTTAAAATTCTGATTTCTCCTTTCTTGTTTATGGGGATTAGTTCCTTTCCTTGTGATCTACCAAAGCTGACGGACACAGTTCATAAGCTTGGAAAGGCTCTTCTCTTTTTGAAATTTGGATCGTGGGATTGTTTGGGGACCTCCTCTCTTTGATAGGGTCATAAAAGCTTGTGACTTCATATTTTATGTGACTTTTTTCATAGTGATGGGGAGTAACTTTCCTTTTGGTTTTCAACATACGAAATAGAAGCAAAAATTTCAGTTCTTTGTGTATGAAGTTAAGAATTTATCTTCATCTGTAAGACTATGTTTCTGATATTATAATAAAATGCAGTCTGTTTATGAACAATGATCCATAGCACAGATAGCTTTCATGATTCCTTCTGTTTTTGTTTATGCCCTTAGCACTTTTAAGGATATTTTTATCTGGAGAGATGTTATGCGTCTCTGCTTATCCATTCTAAATCTGACTGTATTGAATAAGGGAAATGAAGTGTCTGAATGGACAGAAAGAAAATGGTGGGACCAAAGTGTGGAGAGTAGGAAAATGACGGTAACTTTGTCCCCACGGAAACCAGTCATTGTGCTGCAGCTAATGGTGGTCAAAGTCCTTCATAGCCTGGGGCTGTTACATGCATCTCCAGCTTCATTTTCTGCCTATTTCTGTCTGTGACTGCCATATTGTAGCCAAAGTGAACTGCTCATCATTCCTCAAACATACTCCATTTTGTTTGCAAATGCTGATTTCCTTTCCATATTGCCTTTCCCATCCATGCATTCCAACTGCCACCCAGTAAATCTCTACTCAGAATTTAAATGTCAACCTTTTCTGTGCAGTGTTTCTTGAATCTCATTTTCCTAAGAGTCTGTGTATGCTCAGTTGGACTAGTTACCTTCTACCACATTCAGGGGATTATCTGCTCAAAGTTTTGCAAAGATGAAAGTATGGAAAATCTGCAAGGGCAAGGCTAAGAACTGTTAGAGATCCAGACATATTGCACTAACTACTTGGCAGTGACCAAATAATGTTTTTTTTTAATTGGTAAAAGTCTGACAAATAAGTTTTTAAGACGGTTATTCTCCACCTATAAGGATCAAGACTTTGAAATCTAAGTCCTCACCTGGGAAGAAAATTCTGGAAGCCGTCAGTTATTGTGTAGGAGGATACAAAATCTCCCTCAGGGTTTTCCCAAGAGTTCTCAGCGAATCTAAACTTCAGAGAATAGGATCTGGAGCTAAAAGGCAGCAACAAAGGGCAAACTGGGGAATGCTTAGCAAATCCCTTTCTTTAACCCACAGATTTCAGTTTCAGGACCCTTGTGCATAATTCCACACTTTGAGTGATACAGAAATCCCTGCCTGTTTCTGTGCTCTATAATAAGCTTGTCTTTGGTTTTACCAGGATTTATTTGTGGTTCAGTCTCACTGTATCTGCAGTAATGAACTATGTGTCCACTTTACAACACTTTAAAAGAAGCTAGTTTGATTGATGGAACGTGTACCACTCTCTAGTCATTCCCCCCTAAGTCCAAGCTATAGATCCACCAAGAAGACTTCTATTTTCCAAACCAGACACCCAACTTTTCCTCTGTCATGAGGAAATGGAAACACAATCTGTGTTGCCTTTTGCTTTGAACAATGGATCTGCAGGTGGTTAAGGCTGAAGAATTACTGTGCCAGAAGGGAGCTCACAGGATTAAAAAACAGGCTGTGCCATTCATCTCCCCAGATCTTGTTTGAGGCTTTATGATTTCCTGGGAGTAAATTTTCCTCTTGCTAATAGTAAGAGCAATTATTCTGTCTTGAAGAAAACTGCTTAAATATTAAATTTAGCTTTCTTACTCTGGAAATAAAATAGTATTTGTTCCTATAGATTAAAAATATTCATCTGCAAGATTCAGTTGTTCCTGGTTGCATTATGTATTATCCTTCCATACACAACATTTGCTGGGCCCAATACATTGAAGGAAAAAGGCACTCAGTAAATGTGCCTATTGATTATATTCTTCTCTACTTCCTTTTATTTAGAGTTATTCACTTTTATGAAATTTTGAGCCAAATAGAGAAAGCAGTGTTGCTCCCTAATCTCCTACTATAGACAGAGATGATTTGAATATAGAGGGTCATGGAAACAATTACTCTTCAATATTTCCATAACAATTTCAGTTATTTATGGGTTCTCTGTAAAGAATGAAACTAGATAGATGGGGAAATACAGGGAATCCTCAAAGATAAGATGAGGAATCAAATCAATTCAAATTGCTCAGAAAAGGAATATCAAAATAACCTATCGGGTGTATTCAGTATACAGTGGCTTCTTGGAGAATTAGAATTTAAAAGGCATAAAGATAAGCAGGACATTCCAAAGAAAATGACCATTTGGGGCCTACGTTCTCTTTATTCTTGCCTCCTCACATCCAGCCTGACTAGGCAGCAAGGATAAAATGGAGATATGTAATGTTCTTACATTTAGCCTCCTTACTTCAGGTTTGCTAGAATTCAAAACCCATTTAAAAACTTCGACTGGGGAGATTCCTGGAGTGATTCACAAACTGTATTCTCTTCCACACCTCAAGGTTTGCTAATATTGACAGGTTGCTCAGATTGCCTCTGAAATACATACATTTCATCCAAGGACTGAAGATTTCAGTGAGGCCCAGAGAAGCTCTGCTCCATGCTTCTGCCCAAGTCAGGGTGCTCCCCAGCAGGTTCACTTTCTGACAACAACGCTCATTCGTTGCTTTTCTCCACAGCTCTGTTATTGTTACTGTTCATGCTGCTAATAGTACAGCTCTTTCAGCTTTCTGCCACTGTCTAAATTTCAACTAAAGAGCCTCTTGATGAGGATGAAAGAAGAGAGTGAAAAACCTGGCTTAAAACCTAACACTCAAAAAATTACGATCATAGCATCTGGCCCCATCACTTCATGGCAAATAGAAGGGGAAAAAGTGGAAGCAGTGATAGGTTTTTCTTCCCCCCTTGGGCTCTAAAATCACTGCTGGTGGTGACTACAGCCATAAAATTAAAGACGCTTGCTCCTTGGAAGGAAAGGTATGACAAACCTAGACAGAATATTAAAAAGCAGAAACATCACTTTGCCGACAAAAGTCCATATTGTCAAAGCTATGGTTTTGCCAGTAGTCATGTACAGATATGAGAGGTGGACCATAAAGAAGCTTGAGTGCTGAAGAACTGAAGTTTTTGAACTGTGGTGTTGGAGACTGTTGAGAATCCCTTGGACTGCAAGGAAACCAAAGGAGTCAATCCTAAAAAATCAGTCCTGAATATTCATTGGAAGGACTGATGCTGAAACTAAAGCTCCAATACTTTGATCACCTGATGTGAAGAGCTGACTCCTTGGGAAAGACCCTGCTGTTGGGAAAGATTGAAGGCAAAAGGAGAGGGCGGCAGAGGATGAGATGGTTAGATAGCATCACTGACTCAATGAATTTGAGCAACTCTAGGAAATAGTGGTGGACAGAGGAGCCTGGCATGGTGCAGTCTATGGGGTCTCAAAGAGTTGGACACAGCTTGGAGACTGGAGGACAACAAAATTTCACCACCACCAACCCAAAAGCATACCTACTAAGAATTTCTTATTTTGTTCCAGTCAGTTACTCACTTATTCCTCAGGATGAAAACCGTGTTATTTTAAAAAATACACTCCAGGAAGCCCCCAGAATCCACAGAGCCCTGTCCAGGAGCCCAGTGGTGTCATTTTTCAACATGGGGCTCTAAATCTACCAAGTTTTGTGTTTTCTTTTTACTTCCCAAAAGGAAGTAAATTTGGCTCCTAAATCCTTGCTGAAGATATCATTCCCTCTTTCTTCCAGGAGTCCCTACCTTGTTTGTTATTAAGAGCTTTTCCTCAAAATAAATAGGTGCCTAACTCCTGAGGAAGTAGCAACCTAACCAAATATGCCCGGTGCGTGAGAGCATGAAGGGACAAATCTTTGGGGCCAGGCTGATTTGGGCAACACAGCCTGCTTCTCTAATACTTAAGCCCCTTGAGAAAGTTCTTGTTTTGTCTACAGTTTATTTTTCTTATCTAGAAAATGGGACTAGAAACATGGTCATAAATTAATCATGGCCAATAAATATGAAAATATATATAGTAATACGGTACCTGACATGGTGTGGTAAGCTTGGTAAGTGTTTCATGCCCTTGTTTTCTTGTTCCTTCTCACCCCTACCCTCAGCTCGCTTAAGTTGAGCTCAAAAAAAAAAAAAGGACAAGTATTTTTAACACAAGTGACAGAGTAGGTCCAGTGTCTGATTATAAACTATGGAACCACATTTGTGCTGACATTAATCAATCACCTTCTAAATATATTCTGGTTTTAGTTGCTTTTGTTTCTGTCCTGAATTAGGTCAACTGCTCTGATCTTATCAAGGAAAATATGTACTAATATTACACACACACACATATATTTGAGCACTTAATCCAAAGAGACATTTAAAGTACTTGGGAACAATGCATGTATCCTCTTCAAGAAAACTGAGACTGGTTACATTTTGCTTCCTTTTTCAGATGCTTATGAGAACTGACAGAAAACCTTTGCAATACCCCAAGTTTAATTCTCTGCTGATATTTTCATCTTCTCTACTATTTATTGAGTGAAATCAGGCTTAAGTTAGAAAAGTGGTTGGCAGTCAGCAAGCACTTTAGTTTCAGGATGTTACAAACTGTCAAAAAAAAAAAAAAAAGAACTTTCCAATGTGATTACAAATTGCCCCCCTTTGGCCCTATTACATCCCATAATTGAACTGTCACTCACTTGTTTTATTCATTATGATAATGGATGCAGTTGATAAATGTATGCAAAGTGTAGAAAGTAAGGTTGGGACTTGTTAGGAAGACAGTCTGTTATGCCTGCAGCTAAACATTTGGAGGGCATCAGTCAAAATCTGAGATCTGTTTAACCAGATGTCTGAACCTTGACTGGAATGATAACCTGTTTACCATCTTTGGCAGTAAATAAAGTGCTTCTTTACCTTCAGGTACTTGGTGGACTAATAAGGTGTATTTTAAAACACATTCAACAGGAACCTACTGGTATAGCCCAGGGAACTCTACTCGATACTCTGTATAGTAACTTGTTTGGGAAGAGACTCTGGAAAAGAACAGATATATCTATAAGTGAGTCACTTTGCTGTATACCTGAAACCAACACAACATTATAAATCAAATATACCCCAAAATAAAACAGAAGGCACTGAGGACAACTGCTAGCACTTTTTTCTCTTCTTCTGTTGCTGCAAGTAGTACTACTACTACTACTATTACTCTTTCTTATCCTCTTCCTTCTCCTCCTTCTTCTCTTCCTCCTTTCTCTTTCCTCTACAATTTGTTATTCTCCTCCTTAGCTGCAGAATCTAAATTTTACTTGAGGATATAATATGCTCATTTACAACACTTCAAATTCTAATATTTCTGGCCAGTCAGCTTTAGCCAATGTGAGGTGCGGGCTTTCTGGGAATGCTGCTAAAACGAAGCTGACTCAACTACTTCCTGGACTGAGAGCAAAATGGCAGAAATTTGGCGGCCAACTTGGATTGTAAATTGACCCTGAGGATGGAAGTCACAGGCTAGGAGGTGAAACAGAAAGATGGAAGGATCTTGAGTCCTGGGGACTTTGG
The DNA here is from genome assembly GCF_023091745.1 of Budorcas taxicolor. Classification (NCBI taxonomy): domain Eukaryota; kingdom Metazoa; phylum Chordata; class Mammalia; order Artiodactyla; family Bovidae; genus Budorcas; species Budorcas taxicolor. Next base: position 20,465,687 of record NC_068933.1, on the reverse strand, counting down.
AAATTTCACAGTCTTGACTGTATGCTCCAGACTCCTTTTCCCTAAGAGGAAAATAAAATTTCATTTGATTTAAGCCTCTTTAATTTTTTTTCCTGTAATGTGGAGCACCTCAAATTCCAAGCCACAAAAATAGCATATTCTGCTACTCCATGGAATACAGTTATTGTGCTGGGTGTTATGATAAAAATAAATACCTAACTCCAAACTGCTAATAGATAAACATAAAAGCAACATCAAGATAAAACAAGAACCATGCAGATCAATTAAATTTGTATAAGAATCAAATCTAATGCATACGTAACCAGTGTGAACATCCACAGTCTACAGGAGCAAATGAAAGACTGTGAAGCTGCCACAGAATACCCTGGTTAATTCTGATGCAATGCTTCCCACCCTTTGTCCATAGTTCCCTTCCTTGTGAAACACTTTTTAAATATCTTACAGTATTGTGGTCTTGGAATTATTTTAGGAAACATCACATTTGCAACCTCACAGAGTGTTGGGCATTATGAAGCCTCAAGCTGAGACTCAGGAAAGTCTTAGCTCCATCACTTCCTGACTGGTGAGTTTATCTTCAGTAAACAAAAGGACTTTGAATTAGACTGGTAAGGCTCTTTTGTCCCTAAAATTCTATAAAGCTGAGTTACATCTGAGTTACCCAAAACAGTCAACTTTTGGGTATCCCTGAACAGGATAATATGTAAATAGCTTACTCTTCATATAGAAAAGCAATAAAGTTTTATATTTTACATTACTCTCCAGTTTCCGAGAAACCTGACCAAGAAGTAGGATATGGCAATTTCCTCATACTGTTCATGCAGTTCTGAAGGCAAGAACGCTGAAGTGGTTTCCCACTCCCTTCTCCAGTGGACCACATTTTGTCAGAACTCTCCACCAGGACCCGTCCATCTTGGGTGGTGCTACACGGCATGGCTCATAGTTTCATTGAGTTAAACAAGGCTGTGGTCCATGTGATCAGTTTGAATAGTTTTCTGTGATTGTGGTTTTCATTCTATCTGTCCTCTGAGGGAGAAGGATAAGAGGCTTGGAAGCTTTCTGATGGGAGAGACTGACTGTGGGGGAAACTGGGTCTTGATCAGGCTCTTTTCCAATGAGTCATTTCTTCACATCAGGTAGCCAAAGTATTGGAGTTGCAGCTTCGACATCAGTCCTTCCAATGAATATTTAGGACCGGTTTCATTTAGGATGGACTGGTTGCGTCTCCTTGCAGTCAAGGGACTCTTAAGAGTCTTCTCCAACACCACAGTTCAAAAGCATCAATTCTTCAGTGTTCATCTTTTTTTATGGTCCAACTGGCACATTTATGCATAATGACTGGAAAAACCACAGCTTTGACTAGACAGATCTTAGTTGGCAGGGTAATGTCTCTGCTTTTCAATATGCTGTCTAGGTTGGTCATAACTTTTCTTCCAAGGAGCCAGTGTCTTCTAACTTCATGGCTGCAGTCACCATCTGCAGTGATTTTGGAGCTCAAGGTAATGAAGTATGCCACTGTTTCTATTGTTTCCCCGTCTATTTGCCATGAAGTGATGGGACCAGAGGCCATGATCTTAGTTTTCTGAATGTTGAGTTTGACTCATTGGAAAAGATCCTGATGCTGGGAAAGATTGAAAGCAGGAGGAGAAGGGAATGACAGAGGATGAGATGGTTGGATGGCACCACCGACTCAATGGACATGAGTTTGAGCAAGGTCCAGGAGCCGGTGATGGACAGGGAAGCCTGGGGTGCTGCTGTCCATGCAGTAGCAAAGAGTCAGACATGACTGAGTGACTGAACTGAAATCAATTTCCTCATGACCTATTTATTGACTTCCTTTCAATTTACTGCAATTTTTTTTTCTGTAATGGTTATGAGGGCTAGTGATTGCATTCATGATTTAATTAGAAGATGGAGCAGGTTAATTATTGAGATAAATCTTTTGAGCTACTTATTATCTTTTAACTAATTTAAAGCTGTCTAAATTCTGACTTGAAATTGTTGACTAAGCCAACTGGAGATTAATTCTCCTTATAACAAAGTTTGGTTCAGGGTTATTACAATCTATGGAAATATGATTCTTTACACTAAATAAAAATGTCTTCTAATCTGGTTGAACTAGATTAGAAGTTTAAACAAAAGAAACCCCATAAAAGTCCATTTGCTCTTTTGGCAAACTCTCTTATATGCAGAATTTTGTAGTTCTGCTTTTGAGTAAAATAAGTTTAAAAAAATGTATCTTTTTCCATTAAAATCCACTTTTGTGGAAATGCAGACTTACAGAATTGATTTGAATATTTTGGTTCATATATTCAGTTGGATTTTCTAATGCTTTCATACACATTTGTCTTGTAGAATTTAACTTTAAATACTATTTCTGATAACAGGTGTTTTTGTATGTGCAATTATTTTGACATGGATTGACTATGCCAAAGCCTTTGACTGTGTGGATCACAATAAACTGTGGAAAATTCTGAGAGATGGGAATACCAGACCACCTGACCTGCCTCTTGAGAAATCTGTATGTAGGTCAGGAAGCAACAGTTAGAACTGGACATGGAACAACAGACTGGTTCCAAATAGGAAAAGGAGTATGTCAAGGCTGCATATTGTCACCCTGCTTATTTAACTTCTATGCAGAGTTCATCATGAGGAACTCTGGACTGGAAGGAACACAGCTGGAATCAAGATAGCCGGGAGAAATATCAATAACCTCAGATATGCAGATGACACCCCCCTTTATGGCAGAAACTGAAGAGGAACTAAAAAGCCTCTTGATGAAAGTGAAAGAGGAGAGTGAAAAAGTTGGCTTAAAGCTCAACATTCAGAAAACTAAGATCATGGCATCTGGTCCCATCACTTCATGGGAAATAGATGGGGAAACAGTGGAAACAGTGTCAGATTTTATTATTTTGGGCTCCAAAATCACTGCAGATGGTGACTACAGCCATGAAATTAAAAGACACTTACTCCTTTGCCGGGGTCCAGCCCCAGTGGATCCAGGGTGATTCGAAGGTGGGGACGGAGTCGGCGTCTTTGGAAAAATACATATTTAATCACAGATATAGAGAGATTAGAAATGGATAGTGTAGTAGGAAGATTAGTGGAGAAAAGGAGGCTGAACAACTTGGATTACGTGGAATAGCATCATGCTGCAAATGGGAATTCAGCCAGAAAAACAGGAGCAAGAAAGAAGCGACATGGGGGAATCAGTCTTTCCGGAAACTGATCCGATTTCTTTATTTTGGGGTTTGCTTATATACCTTTTGTTACACATAGGGATGAATACAGAGTCACGCGGGGGTCAGCAGTCCTGACCTTTATCAAAATCAGGTGCTTCACATAAATGTATAAAAAAAGGTCTTAGGGATATTACATCATCTTCTGGCCATGAGTGAGACCTGCTGACATTTTATGATCCTTTCTTTCTGATAACCAAAAAACTTATTTTTTCCAAGTGTTTTTTCTTAAACCAGGCACCACCCTCCAAATAAAGTTGCATTCCTATAGGGTGAGGGTGTAGTGAGTTACAATCAAGAAAGGAATTTATTTAACCCAAGGTTAACATGGTTAGTCTTAAAGGTTAATACTTATTTCTCCTATATGTTAGTTATATTCATTAGAAGGGTAGGGAACATGGAGATTTAGCAGCAAACATCAGCCCAACAAATGAAAATCCTTTCACCAATGCTCCCCTGAAGATCTATTTAGTCTTAAGATATGATAAAGTTACATTTTTACATAGCAAGGACACAGTGATTTATAACAAAGTACAGTGATCTATTACAAAAGAGAAAATCCATTAACTCAAAAAGTCTAGTATTGCTAACATCAAACTACTATATTTCCTTTGCTATATTCCAAATACATTGATTAATATATTCCCAGGTGCCTAAGGATATGGAGGCCTGGTGGCAATCATTGGCTCAACAATGAGAAAAGCCCTATGCTAATTAAGACTCTCAAAATACTCCAAAACTCTCTGTGCTGTTTATGGTTGAGAGGTAGTAAACAATCATGTGGCAGGAGTATGGATAATCCTGTCACACAAGCTAGCCTGTCAGCAGAGAGGTTTGACCTGAGACATCCTTGTCCCACCCAGAGCAGGGAATTAGCAGCAATTATTGACACAACAAATGAAAAACCCTTCACCAATATAATTCCTAACCAACCCATTATACTAATAATTTCTAACTCCCCAAAATAATTTGCCTTTAGTAAGTCTAACACATCTCGTGCCTCTCAGGTTGGGAGGCTATAAACAATCACATGTGGCCAGACGAACCTATACAGGTGGGCTAGATAGCCTTCAAAGGAGTCCGTAAGCTGAAACACTCTTGTCACGCCCAAGAATTTTTATTGCCTTGGAGCTGCAGATTACTCCTTCTCCGAGAGAAACGGTTATGGGGGAGAGCCCCCCGTAAAGTCAGAGGTGTAGGTGAGAGCATAAAACAGACTCTGGTTTTGGGGTAGATGCTCAGGAACAGGGGGTTTCCTGAGGCTTGATCACGCCTTTGCGTATGCCAAGCCTCCTTCCTCATAACCTTTGCCATGGGCGGAGTTCCTCACGCTGGCCCCCGGCACTCCTTGGAAGAAAAGTTATGACCAACCTAGATAGTATATTCAAAAGCAGAGACATTACTTTGCCAACACAGGTCCATCTAGTCAAGGTTATGGTTTTTCCAGTAGTCATGTATGGATGTGAGAGTTGGACAGTGAAGAAAGCTGAGCGCCGAAGAATTGATGCTTTTGAACTGTGGTGTTGGAGAAGACTGTTGAGAGTCCTTGGACTGCAAGGGGATCCAACCAGGCCATTCTGAAGGAGATTAGCCCTGGGATTTCTTTGGAAGGAATGATGCTAAAGCTGAAGCTCCAGTACTTTGGCCACCTCATGCAAAGAGTTGACTCATTGGAAAAGACTCTGATGCTGGGAGGGATTGGGGGCAGGAGGAGAAGGGGACAACCGAGGATGAGATGGCTGGATGGCATCACGGACTCGATGGACACGAGTCTGAGTGAACTCCGGGAGTTGGTGATGGACAGGGAGGCCTGGCGTGCTACGATTCATGGGGTCGCAAAGAGTTGGACATGACTGAGTGACTGAACTGAACTGAACTGAAGAAGTAAGGAAGAGCCAATTATATAGGTTGCTGCTGTGGACAATGGGGGTTTGATTCCACCGAGACCCTGGGAAGAATACAGAAGGCCTCCCAGAATTTTCCTCCTGAAGGACAGAAGGCTTGGGCATTAATCCACCAGCCCCTGTCCCATGTCCTACAGGACTTCTGGGGACACAGTGCTCTGTAATTCTGGGCTGTGTTTACATGTGGACCAAGAGGGCTCCTGCAGCTTCAAAGAAGGTAGAAAGATACACAGGGATCTTGAGGTCAAATGCTATCAGCGCAAAGTGACAACATGGATGAAATTTGAGGTGAGCACTGAGAATGTGGCCTGAGGTGCCAAGCCATCAACTGCAGCTCATATCTATAAGCAACTGCTACTGATTAATCGACGGATGACAGAGCAATGGCTCATTGTATATTTCTGCGGATTGTTGGCTACTGAAGTTCAAAGCACTCAATCTGAGCATGCTAATAAATATCTAAACAGTAAGCTCACATTAATGCAAATATGTAAAGCAAAGCACCCTAAATTTAGGCATATTCAACACTTTTCTCCTTAATTATTTTCCATATGTTTCCATTTCATTACTTTTGAAATTTTAATCATGATTATAACTTAAGAATACTACAGTACAATTTTTCACTTTTTATTTTGAAATAGAGTCTTAAAAAGTTGCAAATAGTATAGAGTAGGCTGCACTAGGCTTCTTCCTATGTAATACAGGTTTAATTCTTTCTTCTTCTCAAGTTTCCAAGCTGCTTATATAGAGCTATCAGATTAACCTTTCAAACCCATGCATCTGATCACGTCACTTCCTACAAATATTAAATTTCTCTGTGTTTCTTTCAAGACTCCTTTCCCATAAATTCTATAGCTTTAGCTCTCCTTTGGGGTTCATTCATTCATCAGATATTTACTGAGAACTTGCTAAGTATATCAGATACAGTAGGAAACAAAGCTTGAAATGGGTTTGTCCTTCAGTAGACAAGCTGCTGCGGCTAAGTCACTTCAGTCGTGTCCGACTCTGTGCAACCCCATAGACGGCAGCCCACCAGGCTCCCCCGTCCCTGGGATTCTCCAGGCAAGAACACTGGAGTGGGTTGCCATTTCCTTCTCCAATGCATGAAAGTGAAAGGTGAAAGTGAAGTCGCTCAGTTGTGTCCGACTCTTAGCGACCCCATGGACTGCAGCCTACCAGGCTCCTCCATCCATAGGACTTTTCCAGGCAAGAGTACTGGAGTGGGGTGCCATTGCCTTCTCAGTAGACAAGCTAGACAACCAATAAACACCCTAATCTATAAACATACTGATAAGTTTTGCAAATCCACATTATGGTCACTGTGATGCATGGTATAAACTAATTGATGCTGTCTTAAATAACTAGGACAGACAGCTTTTGATCAGGGATGAGAGGCCTCCCTGAGAAGGTAACTTAATGCTATACATAAGAGGTTTACCATGGGCTTCCCTGGTGGCTCAGAGGTTAACGTGTCTGCCTAGAATGCGGGAGACCCAGGTTCGATCCCTGGGTCGGGAAGATCCCCTGGAGAAGGAAATGGCCACCCACTCCAGTACTCTTGCTTGGAGAATTCCATGGAGGGAGGAGCCTGGTAGGCTACAGTCCATGGGGTCCCAAAGAGTCGGACACGACTGAGTGACTTCACTTTCTTAAGAGGTTTAAATAGATGAGCTATGTGAAGGAAGAGAAATGGGAGAAAGAATATTTTAGGCAAAATATTAGGCAAAAAATGTGCCAAGATGCCAAGGTGGACTTTGATTTGAAAAAGGAAGAGAAAGGAAGTCAGTAACAGAGTTTGAAATTCACTTCTTCAGCACTGATGTTAAATATCCCTTCTCCTCATTTTCCCAAGGCTGCCATGACTGCTCCCTTCTGCAGAAGCACATTTTGCCTCTCTTGGGGTATTTACCACACTCTGCCTTTTTCTTAGTGATATTCATTTATTTTTCTTATCCATCTGATTCACTACCAGTTATGTAATGGCACATGGTGACTATCTTTTATATTGCATAGATATAAAAGACCAAAGGCCAAAGTGAGTCTTCCATAGATGCAGAGCTGAGCTGACCTGGTGGAGGCGATCCACGGCAGTGTGTGTGGCGCCACGCCACCTGAACACCAGGCTCCTCGTGTTTTCAGTAGGTCCAAGACCAGGGCTCTGTATTGTGGGACTTAGTGTCAACCAGCAGTGAATAGGAACAACTTCCATTAACCACAGACCTTCTGAGTTTTAGAGTTTTGAAACAGGTACTTGAAGAAAACAGAAAAAGATAATACCAGTTGCAGCAACATGGATGGACCTAGAGATTGTCGTGCTGAGTGAAGTCAGACACAGACAAACATCATATGGTATCAACTATATGTAGAATCCGGAAAAAAAAAAATGGTACAAGTGAACCTATTTACAAAACAGAAATAGAATCACAGATATAGAAAACAAAATTTTGGTTACCAAGGGGCGATATGGAGAGGAATTATTTGAAAGATTGGGATTGATGTATACAGACTACTATATATAAAATAGATAAGTAATCAGGATTTACTGTACAGTACAGAGGATTCTACTCAATACTCTGTAATGACCTACGTGGGAAAAGAATCTTAAAAAGAGTGGACTATGTTTACACATGGCTGATTCAGTTTGCTGTGCAGAAGAAAACTAACAAACCATTGCAAATCAACTATGCTCTGATAAAAATTAATTTAAAAAGAATAATTAAAAAGTTAAATATAATTTTAGCATGTAATCAATAAAAAAGATATGGTTAACAGAAAAAAGAAAAGGAGGCTTTCTCTGCATATATTGAGATAATCATATGCCTTTTATTTTTCAATTTGTTAATGTGGTGTATTACATGATTGATTTGCAGATATTGAAGAATCCTTGCATCCCTGGGATAAAGTCCACTTGGTCATGGTGTATGATCTTTTTAATGTGTTGTTGGATTCTGATCGCTAGAATTTTGTTAAGGATTTTTGCATCTACATTCATCAGTGATATTGGCCTGTAGTTTTCTTTTTTTGTGGCATCTTTGTCAGGTTTTGGTATTAGGGTGGTGGTGGCCTCATAGAATGAGATTGGAAGTTTACCCTCCTCTGCAGTTTTCTGGAAGAGTTTGAGTAGGATAGGTGTTAGCTCTTCTCTAAATTTTTGGTAGAATTCAGCTGTGATGCCATCTGGACCTGGGCTTTTGTTTGCTGGAAGATTTCTGATTACAGTTTCAATTTCCATGCTTGTGATGGGTCTGTTAAGATTTTCTATTTCTTCCTGGTTCAGTTTTGGAAATTTGTACTTTTCTAAGAATTTGTCCATTTCACGCCAGTCAGAATGGCTGTGATCCAAAACTCTACAAGCAATAAATGGTGGAGAGGGTATGGAGAAAAGGGAACCCTCTTACACTGTTGGTGGGAATGCAAACTAGTACAGCCACTATGGAGAACAGTGTGGAGATTCCTTAAAAATGGAAATAGAACTGCCTTATGACCCAGCAATCCCACTGCTGGGCATACACACTGAGGAAACCAGGATTGAAAGAGACATGTGTATCCCAATGTTCATCACAGCACTGTTTATAATAGCCAGGACATGGAAGCAACCTAGATGTCCATCAGCAGATGAATGGATAAGAAAGCTGTGGGACATATACACAATGGAGTATTACTCAGCCATTAAAAAGAATACAATTGAATCAGTTCTAATGAGGTGGATGAAACTGGAGCCAATTATACAGAGTGAAGTAAGCCAGAAAGAAAAACACCAATACAGTATACTAACGCATATATATGGAATTTAGAAAAGATGGTAATGATAACCCTGTATGCGAGACAGCAAAAGAGACACAGATGTATAGAACAGTCTTTTGGACTCTGTGGGAGAGGAAGAGGGTGGGATGATTTGGTAGAATGTCATTGAAACATGTATAATATCATATATGAAATGAATCACCAGTCCAGGTTCAATGCATGATTACTGGAGGCTTGGGGCTGGTGCACTGAGATGACCCAGAGGGATGGTACAGGGAGGGAGAAGGGAGGGGGGTTCAGGGTGGGGAACACGTGTATACCTGTGGTGGATTCATGTTGATGTATGGCAAAACCAATACAATATTGTAAAGTAATTAACCTCCAATCAAAATAAATAAATTTATATTTAAAAAGAAAAAGAGTACAACAGTTGTTTTTTTTCCCCTATTGGAGGATAATTGCTTTACAGTGTTGTGGTCTCTGCTTGACATCAATAGGAATCAGTCATTGTTGCTGTTGTTCAGTTGCTAAGTCATGTCTCTTCGCCATCCATGGACTGCAGCATACCAGGCTTCCCTGTCCTTCACTATCTCCTGCTGTCAAGTTTGCTTTTAAGCAAACTCCAGGAGTCAGTCATAGTTATAAACATTGTGGTTTAGTCACTAAGTTGTGTCATGCAATCCCATGTAGACCACCAGGCTCTTCTGTCCATTGGGTTCTCCAGGCAAGAATACTGGAGTGGGTTGCCATTTCCTTCTCCAAGGGATCTTCCTGACCCAAGGGTTGAGCCTAGGTTTCCTGCAATTCAGGCAGATTCTTTACCGACTGAGCTACCAGGAATGCCCTCTCTCATGGTACAATAGTTCTTAACTACTGACTCATGCTCACCCTGTGATACACTTTTTAACACTAGTGAAGCAGGAGATTCATCAGTAGGAGCCATATTTCCACCGCTGTACCCTTTCTCAGGACACTTTGTCCTCAAAGTCTCTACGTTCCAGGGGCAGAGAGAAATTTTGAGGTATATATTTTGCCCAGAAGAAAATCTCTAAAGAACCTTTTGTTCTTGGAGGCCTTAGACTTATCTTCATGATTAAGCAGATATGGCCAATGGCAGAGGAGGTTTGGTGGTGGGGAGACACAGAAGGTAACAGGGGAGCCTCCATATCGGGAAGAGGGATAGAAATTTTCTGAGTGTCACAGACAGTTGTATCTGCCCATAATTGCTCTGAGGGATGAAAGTTCTGGAAAGGGTATCTGCTTGGTGGCTAGTGAATCCTGGACACAGCTCTGTAGCTGTGGCCAGGAGCCTCCCATGCTCAAACTTGGCCCAGAAGAAAGAAACTGGTTGTTGCTACTGGCATTGGCTAGACCATATGGACCCAAACACAATCACAACACTGGCTAGCAGACTCATCCTGTTTCTTAGGATGTTTAAAAAGATGATACAGGTCCCAGGGCTTAGATACAATAAAAGAGGGTAAGGATGAAGCCTTGAAAACTGGCTAGTACTGAAAATTCCACCAATCTTGATATTTGGAGACTTCAACCAATATTTTAAAAACCAACAGTATCTGTAATCCAGGTATCATGAACCAGTCCATTTCTGTTATGCCATACAGGCAGACCTCATTTTATTGTACTTCACAGATATTGTTGCTTTTTTAATTTTTTTACAAATTGAAGGTTTGTAACAACCTTGTATTGAGCAAGCCTGTTGGCACCACTTATCCAACAACATTTGCTTACTTCATGTCTCAGTGTCATATTTTGGAGCGTCTTACAATATTTCAAAATTTTTAATTATTATTATATTTGTTATGGTGATCTGTGATCTGTGATCAACTATGACTCACTGCGTGCTTAGATGGTGGTTAGCATTTTTTAGCAATTGAGTATTTTTAAACTAATGTATGTACATTATGCAAAATACCAGACTTGATGAAGCAAAAGCTGGAATCAAGATTGCCGGGAGAAATATCAGTAACCTCAGATATGCAGATGACACCACCCTTATAGTAGAAAGCAAAGAACTATAGAGCCTCTTGATGAAAGTGAAAGAGGAAAGTAAAAAAGTAGGCTTATAACTCTACATTAAGAAAACTAAGATCATGGCGTCTGGTCCCATCACTTCATGGCAAATAGATGGGGAAATAATGGAAACAGTGACAGACTTTATTTTGGGGGGCTCCCAAATCACTGCAGATGGTGCAGTGAAATCAGAGGAAAAGGAGGAAAGTAAGTTTGTAATAAACTTAGAAGACAAACTGTAGTACATGCAGCCATGAAATTAAAAGACGCTTGCTCCTTGGAAGAAAAGCTATGACCAACCTAGACAGCATGTTGTAAAGGAGAGACATTACTTTGCTGACAAAGTCCATCTAGTCAAAGCTATAGTTTTTCCAGTAGTCATGTACATATGTGAGAGTTGGACCATAAAGAAAGCTGAGCACCGAAGAATTGATGTTTTTGAACTGTGGTGTTGGAGAAGACTCTTGAGAGTCCCCTGGACTACAAGGAGATCAAACCAGTTGATCCTAAAGAAATCAGTCCTGAATATCCATTGAAAGGATTGATGCTGAAGCTGAAGCTCCAATACGTTGGCCAACTGATGAGAAGAGCTGACTCAGTGGAAAAGACCCTGATGCTTGGAAAGGCTGATGGCAGGAGAAGGGGATGACAGAGGATGAGATTATTGGATGGCATCACCAACTTGATGGACATGAGTTTGAGCAAGCTCCAGGAGTTGGGGATGGACAGGGAAACCTGGTGTGCTGCAGTCCACGGGGTCACAAAGAATTGGACATGACTGAATGACTGAACCAAATTGATGTACATTTTCAATCATAATGCTATTACATACAATGGATTACAGTATATTGTAAACAAAACTTTCATAGGCAGTGAGAAACCAAAATATCTGTATGATTCACTTCATTGTGGTGTTCTGGAATGAGATCCACAATGTGTCCCAAGGATGTCTGTAGTTGTAGAGGGGATTATTTCAACCAGAAATCTTTTAGTGCTCTAGAGTTATCTGGCTCAAGATAATCTTTTTTTTTTTTTTTTTTTCTGTTTTAATAAAGAGTGAGTGAGAGAAGTTGCTCAGTCATGTCCGACTCTTTGTGACCCTGTGGACTGTAGCCCACCAGGCTCTTCCATCCATGGGATTCTCCAGGCAAGAATACTGGAGTGGGTTGCCATTTCCTTCTCTAGGGGATCTTCCCAACCCAGGGATCAAACCCAGGTCTCCCGCATTGCAGGCAGACGCTTTAACCTCTGAGCCACCAGAGGTCAAATAAATTGCTCTCTCATCACTGTTAAGCTCCTTTCCCTTAAATGTGTTGGAAAACCAATAATGCCTTGCAGAAAGTAGAGTATTGACTTAGATGTTAGTGTGCCTTCCTGTTAAGTAGTATTTGTAAATGCTTGTGAATTCTGACATTTGAAGTGAACAGATTAATGCTTCACTCATACAAATACCATAATTTCATTTCAAAAAAGACAAATCTTTTCTGCAGTTGACCCATGGGTAGCAGACTACAGTAGAAAATAGCATGCTACTTTTTTTTTTTTTTAATCTTAAACACAACAATGATCACAAAAACCTTCTCTTCTATTTCTGGCCTTTACTCTGGTCTCTCCTTTCCTTTATATAAAAACTACTCAAAAGGATTGTCTATAACCCTGTCTCTTAGATCCCTGGAAAATAAAACGGCAACCCATTCCAGTATTCTTGACTGGAAAATGCCATGGACAGAGGAGCCTCACAGACTACAGTCAGCCAGTTGCAAAGAGTCGGGCATGACCGAGTGGCTACACACACATGCACTGGTTTCTTGCAGCACTCTCACTCACAGGACTGCACCTAAACTGCTCATATAAAGATCACACATGTCCTCATTCCTAAATCAAATGACCAGTTCCCTGTCCCATCATTTCTTAACCTAAGAGTGGCACTGAACTCAGTTACCACCCCCTCTGAATGGGGAGTGAATATGCTATTTTCAGCTGGCTTCCAGGTATCAACCTACCTGTTTTTTGCCCAATTCTTCCTCACCTCCCACCCTCTAAATGTTGCACTATTTAGTCATTTTGGTGATCTCATGACAGAGCTTGGTTTTAAATGACATCAAAATGATGATGACTCCCAAGTTCCTGACTTCAATCTGGCCCTCTTCTCTGGAATGAGGGTTAAATCCTACTGCCTTCTCAGCTTGACCTCTGCTTGCATGCTCAATAGGCATCCAAAATAAATACCAGCTGGCTACAGAAGGAATGAATAGATGCTTTATTACATGGACATTTCCAAGTTACAGAGCTTATGATGGACTGCAGTTTGTCTTCTAAGTTTATTACAAGCTTACTTTCCTCCTTTTCCTCTGATTTCTAAGTAGATGCTGTGATTGTGACAGAAGAGTAAATGTTGAGTAAACTGTGGGATTCAAATTTTGAACAACAGTACATTTAACCAACTAATCAGAAAGTTTACTAAATACCCCAAAGTGAGGAACTTTGATTTACTGAAACCTAGAGAAATATATTCAGATTTTCAAAAAATACAGGCCAGGCTCTGTTCCGGGAACTGGAAAAAAAAAAACCAGCAAAATATAAAGTATACAAGATTCCCTACTCCCATGAAATTTGCTTTATAGTGGAGGCAAGGAGGGGCGAGGGGAACGCAACAATAAACTAAAGCAAATGAAGACACAATATAGTCAATGGGAATAAGACTACATTAACTCAAGGAATGGTGAGTAAGTGAAATGGCATCTATTTTACATAGATGATCAGAGACAGTTTGAGTAGAGAGATGGGCTTTTAGTAAAGGCTTGAAGAAAGGCAGAGAAAAAGTCATATAACTTTCTAGAGAAAGAAATTTCCAGACATAGAGCACAGGTGGGTCAAAGGTTGTAAAGACAGACTGCTTAGGATGTTTATGAAATGTAGCAGCTACTATACAATTCTCCACTGTTATTTTTTCTGTGGCCACAGGCCATTCTTTCTTCCCATTCTTTCTTCCCCTCTGCTTACTAAAATAGGGAGATCTTTGCAAAAGCATCCAGCACAACTATGAATTATGTAATTTTAATGATGATTATATCGTTTACATGTTATAGTCTCTTTGCTCTTTTAAAAAATCAATTGTTCATCTGTGTAAAAATGGGAATACAAAGTGACAGTTAAAGCCACTTTAATGGAAGCATCAATCAAAACCCAGGGTGAAAAAACAAAAACCAGCGTGATGCTCTCTGTGGATACACCACCCTGTAGAAGAGTTTGAACACAAATATGTGGGCTCATTTCTGTTTCTGTGAAAAGTTCAGCACCAGATGTTTTCTTGAAGGTGCATTTGTCATACTGTGTTTCCGACTACAAAAATGTATTTGGACAGGTTATTTTCCTTTCTCCTCTCAAGAACAATTTAAATTAACTGAAATCAGGATATTCCAATATATCTTTTCCTCTTGTTATACAAAAGTCTTCTATTTGGTTATGATTTAGCTTTGAGTCACACTCTCTGGCTAGTATTCATTCAATGTTCAAATCTCATGGCCCTATGAAGCACTATTTATTGGCTTACTTTGAAGGGTTTGGAGATTATTACTGAAGAAAACAACCGGCTCTATATTCCACTTCTGAAAAAAAAGCTGTCCTCATCGTTCTGGGAAAGTCATTTTTTTTACAAAGCAAGAAGCTGAAGAAAGAACATGCACACTTACTTGCCAGAAGTTGAGTTTGGCCAAGCAGAATTGGGGAACACTCTCACTTCTTGTGTATCCCAGGGCAGGGACCCAAATAACTCTCTGCATTGGGCTGGGCTGGCCACACCCAGCTCTGACTAACTAATCTGGTCCAGAACCCCAACAGGTGCCTGTGGCCACAAAAAACATAAAGTCATATTAACTTTCTCATTTTAAGTGGTTATCCCAAATCTCCAGTTGGGCTCAACTCTATCCTTCAATCATTCATTTCTCCGGGTTAGTAAACTCCTTTCCAAACCATCAGTATCCCCTCACACACAGCAAATGAATATGCTTCTTATTTCATTTAAAAATTGAGACAATTAGAAAAGAAAGTTCTTATTCTTCCTTTACAAATATTACCTACCTGTCACTGGACCCATAGCATCTGTTTCCTCCAGTTCTAAGCGTGAACTATTTCTGTGTTTTTCTACACTAGTCTTTACATTTGTGTAAACCATTCATTGGAGAGTATGCAAATAAAAAGAATGGCATTCATTGTTTCCTAACTAAGGGTTTTATTCCTACAAAAATCCTCTCTCACTTTTTCGTTCTCAACCTCCTCCTCTTATTCTCCTCCCCATCAGTCCCAACATTTTCCCCACCTAAGATTGTTTAAGTCAGAGTTAGATAGATGGTCTCCCACCTTAAAACATCTTCCTAGATCCCACATTTCCAACTAGCTGCTGCCTGATTTCACTGTTGTCTTTTATAGCAAAACCCTTTGAAAGCACTATCTCTACTACTGTAGGCTTCACCTTTAGTTTTACTTTCCATTTCAGAAACTTTCCAATTGCATTTTGTCCACACCATCCTGAAACTACTTGCCAAGGTCACTAAAGAACCCTTTCTGAACTCAAAGTCTAATTCTTAGTATTCATCATATTCAACTTTCTGCAGTTTTGATAGAGTTAAGCCGCCTATCTCATTGTGTAAATGCTTTCCTCCCCTGGCTTCTGAGACAGCATACTGTCCAGGTTTCCCCCGCCTTCCTAGACTCTTCCCATTGGTCTCATTCATTAAATCCTCCTCCTCTTCCTTCTTCTAAATTTCAATGACAGCATACTCAGGGCTCATTCTACACAGCACCTTTAGGTAATCTTCTTAAGTCTTACAGCTCCTTCACATGTAAGAATCATTCACTGACGCCTCTCAGTTTATAGTGTGTGAGCTCCAGAGCAATACATTGAACTGTTCATTTGATATCTTTAATAGGATAGCCAAGAGGTAGCTTAAATTTGATAGACCTAAAATAGAACCCCTCAATCCAGCAACCCTCACTTTACAAAATCTCCTATTCCTTCCCACCATCTTTGAATCTACAGTTTTAGGTAGCTTCATATTTTTAACTCTTGAGTGTTATTAAAATTTCCTGTAAAGAAGATCCTTTTTCCTTCATGATTTCTTACTCAGAAAGACATTGTACTTACACACTTTAAGACTTAAAGATGCTTTTGGTGGGGGAGGGGGACACACCAAAGTGGCACTCAGATAGAAGAAAGGTAGGACCCTTTGTTCCTTACAGCTCCCAGTGTGGGAAGCTTTCATTCAGAGCTACTAGCGGTGGAACAAGTGTCGCTGCTACTGTGCATGCTAAGTCGTGCCCGACTCTTTGAGACCCCATGGACCATAGCCAGCCAGGCACCTCTGTCTATGGGATTCTCCAGGCAAGAATACTGGAGTGGGTTGCCATTTTCTTCTCCAAGAGATCTTCCAAACCCAGGGATCGAATCCATGTCTCGTTTGTCTCTTACATTGGCAGGTGGGTTCTTTACCACTAGTGCCACATGAAAAGCTGCAGAACCAGGGACAGGTTAATAGTAAACTGAAGCTGGGGGGGGGGAATGGATTTAATACCTAGGTTTTGTAGCATTCCTGGAGATTGGTTAATCACAATAATTCCTTGGGCTCCAGCATAGGTACGTAGCCCTGGGGAAATTAGCACAGGTGCATAGCAGCCCAGATAAGGGGTGCTGTTGGGTTTTAGACTTCATAAGCTGCTCAAGAAGGCAAACTAACCAGTCTCTAGCTAAGGTCTCGATCAAAACGGTATTAAATAGAAGAGTAAAAATACACTGCAGTCCTGACTAAGTATGCATATGTTACACACTTGACCTTGACATTTGTGTGTGTGTATCTATCTCTATATGTAAAGATATATTGATTAATTATTTCCTCTGGCTCTTCTCTCCTCTTTTTCTGCCACCTTCAGTTTTCTATTCTGATGTGTTTAGTTATGACACATTGTTGCTTTCTTTTCCTATGGAGTACTTAGATGAGAGTTTCTCTTGTGGTTTGTCAAACACTTTTTTTTAATCCTGAAATGAAATGCAGAATCTTGTCTGGTCTGATTCTTGAGCTGCACCACTGCAACACTTTTCTCACAGTGGTTGGTAGCTGCTCTTTCACTATCTTCTGGCTTTTTCCTTTTTCTTCTTTTTTAACACTGAATCTTATAACACTTTTTAAATCTTTTTTTTTCTCCCTTAGAGTTCAGGAATTTTACAGGATGTCTTTAAATGCCATCTCTTTTCTCATCAATCTGACCTGGAACTTGGCCCATTTAATCGGTGGCATTAAGTTTTTCGTTCAGTGAAAAAATTTCCTATTATTTATCTTTTTACTGACTCCCCACCATCTGTCTTTTTTTTTCTTTTCCTGATAGTTCTAATCTTATATTAAGTCTCCCTCTTGTATCTGCCAAGATTCTTTTATTTCCTCTCATAGCTTTGCTTAGATTTCTCTGTCATTTTTTCCTCCATGCTTCGAATTTTTTTTTTCTGCATTTGATCTTCCAGGACATACATTTCAGTAGTAAATATCCTCTCTTTCAACTCATCTCCTAAACTTTTAGGTTGATAATCACATTGTTTATTACAAATATCCCTTTTCTAGGCATTTGCTCCACTTGGATCTTTTTACAAACCTTTATTTTTTGAATCAAATTGTCATCTGTATCTCTCAGTAGGTTCTCTCTGAATACACATCCTGATCGTGCCAGCTATTTTCCTTTGAATATTGGCCTTTTTGTCAGCTTGCTATTTCTTTGTTAGATTGCTGTTTAAGGCCACAAATGAGAGCATCCACACTGATCAAGGAAGTCAACATCGCCTCCACCCTACAGGTGAGAGTACAGAAATAGACGGGCTGTCATGCCCATCAAAGGACCCTGCAGGAAGTGCCCAGAAGTGGAGGCTTCCTTGTATCTCATAGCCTTTGGGAACAAGCTGCTCAGCAATTCACCGCTCTAGCTCCCTAGAAGCATTTTTGTTGTTTAGTTGCTCAATCATGTGTCCGACTCTTTGCGACTCCACGAACTGCAGCATGTCTGGCCTCCCTGTCCTTCACCGTCTCCCAGAGTTTGCTCAGATTCGCTTCCATTGAGTTGATGATGCCATCCAGCCATCTCATCCTCTGTCACTCCCTTCTCCTGCCCTCAACCTCTGCGAGTATCAGGGTATTTTTCAGTGAGTCGGCTCTTCACATCAGGTGGCCAAAGTATTGGAGCTTCAGCTTCAGCATCAGTCTTTCTAATGACTATTCAGGGATGACTTAATTTAGGATTGACTGGTTTGATCTGCTTTCTGTCCAAGGGACCCTCAAGAGTCTTATCCAACACCACTGTTTGAAAACATTTTAGGGCCACAGAGATCAGTTCTCCACAAAGGATACAAAGGTTCTCATTATTAGGACTCCAAATGTACCCAGACCTTTCTTGGCCATTGTGTTTGAGCCCCAGAAGTCATTTGGCTCACTAGTTCCTCCCATCCTTTTTCTTGTGTATGTTTACTAGGTCACTTACTTTGATGTATATTATCTGACTCTCACCAGAATAAAAGCTCCACGAGGACTTGGAGGGGTCCCTGGTTCTCTGTCCAGTGCTTGGCACAGGTAGTATGTGTTCCACAATTATTTCTGAAACATTAGTGAATTAAGGAATGAGGTTAATTTGGGGAGAAAAAGACCAGAGAAGTTGCAAGAGAGTGAGAGAGATGGATAGAAGAAGAAGGGGTGATGAAGTGGCAGTGCTGTGGAGAACACGCGCTGAAGAAATGTCACAGAAGCGAGTGAACAATGTGGAGATTTCCTGAGATTATTGTCTTTTCTTTCTACAAAATTCCTCTCTGGACTTTGACTTCAATAAGACTATTCATATGGTTAAACTGATTCAACTGTATTGATATGATTTGTATATGATTTCAAGTGTAAAAGGAAAGCATTACAGTATTTATGTGTAATCCATCTATGCTAATGAAAAGCTGTCATATGGTAACATTGTCAAATCACAGATTTGACCCAAGACTTCAAACCATTAGAAACAGGCTTAGTGAATAATCAAATTTGCAAGATACATGTATGCACCTACATATCAACTATAGTATTTGGGGGAGAGGAACACGCTTCTAAAGACCGAGTATTATATGTTGTTGTGTTAGCCACCAGTATTATATGTTGTTGTGTGCCTAACTCTTTGTGACTCCATGGACTGTAACCCGCCAGGCTCCTCTGTCCATGGGATATACCAGAAAGAATATTGGAGTGGGTGGCCATTCCCTTTCCAGGGGATCTTCCCAACCTAGGGATCGAATCCACGTCTCCTACATTGCAGGCAGATTCTTTACCACTGAACCACTAGGGAAGCCCCACTAGGGAAGTGGTATTATATGGGTAGAAACAAAAGGAAGGAACAGAAGCTCCAGAAGAAAACTTTTTGGAGAGGTATTGTAGTGTTTTTCTCTCTCTGGGGCACAATACATAATTTACCCTACTATGTGGTAGCAGATCAGACCAAAAAAAGAAAACCGGGAAGGATTTATTTTGCTTGCTTTTTAAAGCACATTAGAAGATATTCAGGTTTTAAAAATCTGCCTTAGATGGGATTCATTTGAAAGGCTTTAAACAGATAAAAAGAATATTAGAAAACAGTCTTCTAAATAACTTGTGTAAAAGCTACAATTGTGTGAATGAATTCACTTAATATTTACTTAATATATGCCTGAAGAATAAAAAAGTAAAAAGAAAGAAAAGTGACTTGTAAGACCAAACTAATTCAGAAGGCAAACACATCATGGCAGCAATACCTAGGAAAGCTTTGAGCCAATGCACCAATCAACTAAGCCAGATATGTTAAACACAAAGTTTGCCGACTCTTAATCTTTAAATGTCTACATATATTACACAGACAGATAGCTATATTGTTTTGAAAGTAAGTCTGAGTCAGTTTTATCAATTTAAACTTTTCCATAGACTGAGCGACTGAACTGAACTGAACTGAACTGGATAACTGTTAGAACACTGTCATCTGTAGATTTTGAAGGCATTGGTAATTTGTTCTTAAAGATGCAGGTTTTCTCCCTAAATATCTTTTTTCTTCTTGAATAAATTGACAATGAATGCATTGTGTGTTTCCATTCTTGTACAAAATGGAACTTGATGATTATATTTTAATGAGGATTGTGGTTTCAGTGTGTGAGCAAAGTAATTGCTCAGAAACCCTTTTGCAGTATTCAAATCAGATTAAATATCTGAATATTACACCAGAAAAATAAAAGGACAATTTTCAACCATTCTTAGTCACTGAATAAATGGAAAGAGAAAGGCAATTGCACCTATCACACCTTATAATTATGTCTCTCCTGCTGAGGTATCCCAAAAGGTGCAATTAAAAGATAACTATACAGAAAATAATGGCTTAATTTAATATTGAAATAGAAATACAATGATGTCGAGCATTCAGGAAGTGGATAGGTTTCTCTGCTCTCTCTCACAGCCATCTGCCCAGTGGATAAGGTCTTCTTTGAACTAAATTGGCATGAATGAGAGAGATAACCTTCAGATGGAATTACAGAGTCTCTGACTGAGCCCAGGATTCAGAGAACATAAAACTTTTTGTCAGAAATATAAGAGGATTCTTACTTTTCTGTACTCTGATTTTCTGTTAAATATATGCCTTCTGCCTTCACACATAGAAGGATGAAATCCTTTGGCCATGGAGATGGCCAAAAAGTTCATCTGCATTTTTCTGTAACATCTTATAGAGAAAACCCTAATGAACTTTCTGACCAACCTAATAGTAAAGGAGAGCAAACCAGTCAATCTTAAAGGAAATCAATCCTGAATACTCATGGGGAGGAATGATGCTGAAGCTGAAGCTCTAGTACTTTGGCCACTGGATGTGAAGAGCTCACTCAATGAAAAAGACATTGATGCTGGGAAAGGTTGAGGGCAGGAGGAGAAGAGGGTGTCAGAGGATGAGATGGTAGGATGGCATCACTGACTCAATACACATGAACTTGGGCAAACTCCAGGAGATAGTGAAGGATGGGGAAGCCTGGCGTGCTGCAGTCCATGGGGTCGCAAAGAGTGGGAAGTGACTTGGCAACTGAATAGCAATTACAGTAAAATATGTTGGGTTATGCTTGGTCCCTTAGTTTTCTGTAGTTGCTATAGCAAATTGCCAAAACTTAGTGACTTGAAACAACTCACATTCATTATGTTATAGTTCTTTACAAGTCTAAATTGCATTTTCAGTTCAGTTTAGTCACTCAGTCGTGTCCGACTCTTTGCGACCCCATGAATCGCAGCACGCCAGGCCTCCCTGTCCATCACCAACTCCCGGAGTTCACTCAGACTCGCGTCCATCGAGTCCGTGATGCCATCCAGCCATCTCATCCTCTGTCGTCCCCTTCTCCTCCTGCCCCCAATCCCTCCCAGCATCAGAGTCTTTTCCAATGAGTCAACACTTTGCATGATGTGGCCAAAGTACTGGAGTTTCAGCTTCAGCATCATTCCCTCCAAAGAAATCCCAGGGCTGATCTCCTTCAGAATGGACTGGTTGGATCTCCTTGCATTCCAAGGGACTCTCAAGAGTCTTCTCCAACACCACAGTTCAAAAGCATCAATTCTTTGGCACTCAGCTTTCTTCACAGTCCAACTCTCACGTCCATACATGGCCACAGGAAAAACCATAGCCTTGACTAGATAGACCTTTGTTGGCAAAGTAATGTCTCTGCTTTTGAATATGCTATCTAGGTTGGTCACAACTTTCCTTCCAAGGAGTAAGCATCTTTTAATTTCATGGCTGCAATCACCATCTGCAGTGATTTTGGAGCCCAAAACAATAAAGTCTGACACTGTTTCCCCATCCATTTCCCATGAAGTGATGGGACCGGATGCCATGATCTTCGTTTTCTGACTGTTAAGCTTTAAGCCAACTTTTTCGCTCTCCTCTTTCACTTTCATCAAGCGGCTTTTTAGTTCCTCTTTACTTTCTGCCATAAGGGTGGTGTCATCTGCATATCTGAGGTGATTGATATTTTTCCCCGCAATCTTGATTCCAGCTTGTGTCTCTTACAGCCCAGTGTTCCTCCCAGCCCAGTGTTCCTCATGATGTACTCTGCATAGAAGTTAAATAAGCAGGGTGACAATATACAGCCTTGACATACTCCTTTTTCTGTTTGGAACCAGTCTGTTGTTTCATGTCCAGTTCTCACTGTTGCTTCCTGACCTGCATACAGATTTCTCAAGAGGCAGGTCAGGTGGTCTGGTATTCCCATCTCTTTCAGAATTTTCCACAGTTTATTGTGATCCACACAGTGTTGACAAGGCTGCATTCCTTCTAGAGTTTCCAGGAGAGAATCTCCTTCTCCTTTCCACCTTCCAGGGGCCTCCTGCCTTCCTAGGCTCATACCCTCTTCCTATACCTTCAGAGTCAGTAACCATGGGTTGAGTGCTCTCTTCCTGGTTTATTTCTCAACTTGATGTTTGCTTTTCAATCTCACTTGTGATGTTTTCAAGGCACAGGCATTTTTATACCTGTGTACTCACATATGCTGACTTGAAAAATATGTTCATTGTTCATATGTCTACAACTTAGTCTACAATTATGTGTTAGCTAAGCATTTTCTGCTATGTTTTTTAAATTTTATGGCTTTAGTTTTAACTAAAATATACATTTTTATACATTTGTATTCATTATAATGTAATAATTAAAATAATTTTTCAACTTGCTTTCTTGGTTGATGTGTTGAACAATTTAATCTATCTATATTAAAATGTAATGCTTGACTTATTATCTATATGCCAAGGTATAAACACTAGGTAATTTTTTGTAGTCATGAAGTTTGTAGTTACTTGGGAAAATTGATTATACACAGTTAAACATTTCTAGAAAGTAGGAGTTTATCACATATTATCAAGTTTGGTTAATAAAAAAGAAACAGGAAAGAATAAAATTAATTCCCATATTAATTCCCATATTTTCATGTTATTTTAATTTATTCTAATTAACTATTTTGAAAAGTAAGCATCTTACAAATTCATTTCAAGAAAATAACAGTGTACTATGAGAAAAACTGACAGTTTTACTCAAGTAACTTGGAAAATGTTGATTTAATTCAGCAGGATTATTTACTGTACCAGTTATCAGGGTCTTTAATATGCTCATATTTTGTGAATCTTCAAGAAAATGAATTATGAGGTGATATTTTCTGAATTTGGCTATAGAATCCTTCCTCAAAAATAGCCTTATTCATGAATGAGTCATACTTTGTGAATAATGATACATAAGTCACTATTCTTTTGATCAATGATAAAAAATGTGAAGCAGTTTTCAAATTACTTGTTCTTTATTCCTTATAATATGAAGCACATAGTTCCTAGATTCCTGATATACTGAAAAACTGAAAGAGATTTAGGGCCAACTTCAAAGTTATGCAAGAATAGTGTCAGATATCTAGTTTGCCTGATTCCTAATTTCCTCTTAGGTCTGTCATCTTAAGTAAACTGTATTGTTTTCACATGTCAGCTATAATTATTTATTGTGTATTTCACAGCACCTGATACAGTTCATCATATGTAATTTGTTCACCATAAATATATAATGCATCTTTTTTTTTTTTTTTTTGGCCAGACATATAGTAGGAATCTAAAAGGATCACTAATCCCATTTACTAACGGGATTATAATATTCTTCCATTTTCATTCATTCATTTCTCAAGCTTTTGTTCACATTACTTCAGACATGATACTAGGCTGTCATCGTGGGGATTTGTTCTCCATGTGCTTTCCTCTTTTTAATCCTAGTAAGAGAGACCAGAGTTGAATAGAACACTCTAACACTTGGTGGAGCAAGTCATGTTTGGCTGCCATTTTCCAGGCTTAGTACCTCAGCTGACCGTGGAGTCATTCACAGCCAAATTATTTTCAGGCCCCACAGGACTTGTCTCTTATCCAAGCATCTGACAGATGTTGGCCACTGCTGCCCGCTCCAGGCCCTATGGCTCTTCGGGCCATCCCTGCTGGTTTCATGGGTCTTGGTGGCACTCTCTAGGCCCACGTTGTTATGAAGCTCCTTAGCTTCTTCCACTGGTATCCCATGTGCCCCCCCCCACCCCTACCCCTCAGGGTACCGCCATCCACTGAGAGCGTTCCTGCTGATTTCTAGTTCTTTGCCAGATGCTACCATGGCTCTGCACCATTGCTCCCAAGACATCGAAGTTCTAAAGCGTGATGAACAAAAGGCCCCATTCCTTGCATTTTAAAACACTGTGATTAGGATACCAAACCGTGTTGCTAATTTTCCAGCTTCCAATAGTTTTAGTCAAACATCTTCCTATTTTAACTTATAATCTCCTCCCTGCCCCTTTGTCTTTAACATGCAAGACACAGAAATATCCAACAGCAAATTCAAGGGAAAGACATGAAGCAGTTTTCACCACTTCCCTGAAAAATAAAGCTTCATTTTGTTTAATACCCTTTTCTCTTAGGAGAGATGTTCTGCTTAGAAAATACATAGTCTGAGATTTAAGGAGATAGTGGGTGGAATGGATTCAGCCATTCCCCAGACGTATCAGTTATAGTAAAAAGCACACTAAACACAGTTCAGCCCGCAACTGTGCAGGCTAAACTGCAATCCTTTTCTTTACCACAAAGATAGTAACACTGTTAACAGTGCAGATCTAAGTCTCAAGTCTGTTTAAAGGAAGGAAAGATTACTCTTGCAGTTGGAAGACTCAGCCAACACTTCCTGAGAATGTTTGCATTTTGTCTGATCTAGCAGTATGGTTACGATCATTCAGGGAGAGAACAGATGCTTTCTAGGGTCAACTCAAGTACCTATCACAGAGACAAGAAATTATGGTGCTTCTATTTCTGCTTTGTAGAGACCAAACGTATGGACACCAAGGGGGAAAGGGAGGGGTGGTGAGATGAACTAGGAGACTGGGACTGACATTATCAACTACTATGTATAAGACAGACGACTAACAAGAACCTACTCTTTAGCACAGGGAATTCTAGTCAGTGCTCTATACTAACCTAAATAGAAAGGAAATCCAAAAAAGAGGGTATGCATGTATATGTATAGCTGACTCACTTGATTGTACAGCATAAAATAATACAATATTGTAAAGCAACTATACACCAATAAATTGTTAAAAATCTAATGGCACATGTATGGGAAAAAGCAATTAATGCTATTTGCCTAGAAAATTGAGCTATGTCAGAAGCAATGATAGTATTTAAGAATTTGGAAAGGTAAGTGGTGGCTACAATACAGGGAGATTGAGTAAAAGGGATTTAACTTTTTCCAAATGAAATGTCTCATCTTATCAGTTCATCAGTCTTCCTTAAAAACAGAGAAAGCAACTTCACTGTGTTACTCCTCTTTGATGTAATTCGAGCACTGTGTTGATGAGGAAAACAGATAAACTAAACCAACATTAGAGACTAACATTTCCTTACCCTTGATCACTTCCAAACTGGG
Source organism: Budorcas taxicolor (assembly GCF_023091745.1). NCBI lineage: Eukaryota > Metazoa > Chordata > Mammalia > Artiodactyla > Bovidae > Budorcas > Budorcas taxicolor. The sequence goes on along the minus strand of NC_068933.1, from coordinate 20,440,294 downwards.
CCAAACCTTTTATTTGTAGTAACTCTAAAATAGACACGTATTTACACCTTTTATTTCAGTAAAAAGTGAAGTGTTAATAATTTAGATGTGACCTTTCATGGTGATTACTTTTTCTCATTGAAATGTTAAGTGCTTCTTACAGGGTGACTATAAAAATTGAAGGCAAAGATACAAAATCACATCACTTAGCACGCTGTATTATAAAGAATAATTTACCTGATCCTGTCAACAGCCATTATTATTTCCATTTTTCAGATGAGAAAACTGAGGAGCAAAAAGGCTATTTAATTTGCCCATGGTTACTTAGCCAGTAGGTGGTAGAAGATGAGTGAGTCCAGGAAATACAATTTCAGAGTCCAATCCCTCATCATGACAGTAGGCTGCCTCTTAAGGAATACTAGATCCCCAACATGAAATAGAAACTCACTAAATCTTCCAAATTCCCTTTAATTTCCCTTTCTGTCTCTCTTTTTTGCTTTGCTTTCTTTTCCCTATTTTAAATAGTAATTATAATGTCATTTTGGCATAGTGGGGAGAAGTAGAGAACAAACTACTTTAAAATGTACTAAAAAGAGCTGTTTTCCATTTTTACTCTCTTTAATGAAAAACATCTTCTTTTTATGTCTCACAGAGAGCTTTAACATAAAAGTACAACTGTCTATATGAGACACTAATCAATATATACATTTTTCAGAAAGAATCAAATGATAACTATTAGGTGTATAAGTGAAGTTACCAATTGTTTCTTCTCTACTCAAGTTTCCGCAGAGAACCAAGAGCCCCAGGATGCACAGCAATACCACTAGGGCAAGAACCAGCCCCCTACTAGCTGAACTAGTGAAGCAGAATCTTGGTCAAACACTGTGGGAACATGAAACTTACTGGAAGAGAACAGAACATCTTCCTTCTATGAACCTAAATGCTAATCTTGTGAATCTAGCACCTCCTTCTACCTAGCTGCACAATCCAAAGTGATCCAGTCTCCTCTAATTGTGAGTACAAAGGAAAGAGTGCAGGAAGAGAGAATTGGGTGGCTTATTGATTTCACCCAGAGGTGACAGAAGATTAGAGTGAGAGATATACACACAGGTGTGCATCACAGAATGCAGTGTTTCTGCCCATTAATATGGACTAATCAGTGCCTTGGTGTATGATCAAGGAGTGGAAAAAGTGATAGGAGGAAGGGACAGAGACCATCTCACCCTACAAAAAGATCAACATTTGAAGACCGATTCTCATGGATAAACCTACAGCCTATTATGCAGAGTGAAGTAAGTCAGAATGAGAAGAACAAATATCGTATACTAACACATATATATGGAATCTAGAAAGATGCTACTGATGAACCTATTTGCAGGGCAGTGATGGAGACACAGACATAGGGAACAGACTTATGGGCAAGGGCAGGGGGAAGGAAGGAAGGGTAAGGTAAATGGAGAAAGCAGCATAGAAGCATATAGACTACCATATGTAAAATGGGCAGCCAATGGAAACTTGCTGTTTGACTCAAGGAATACAAACATTGGCTCTGTAAACAAACTAGAGGGGTGGGAAAGAGTGGGAGGTGGGAGGGAGGTTCAAGAGGGAGGGGACATATGTACACCTTTGGCTAATTCATGTGGATGTATGGCAGAAATCAAACCAATATTGTAAAGCAATTATCCTTCAATTAAAAATAAATAAATTTAAAAAATTAAAGCTCAAATGACAGGAAGGGAAATATACTAGCATGGATCAAGTCTAAGTTCTATGGGAAGAATTTGCAAATAACCATTCAGGTATCAGAAAGAAAAACTTCCCAATTATGAGATGATATTCATTGTATAAATCATCACATAAATCATCACAGCAGATGGGATTAACACTAATAGATGGACATATTTTCAATTGCTTAAAAAGTAAAGATAACTTGGGCTTTGATGATAAAGACCTTTTACCTGTATCTGTTGGTCTTATATCTCAAAATTTTGACACATGATATATTAAAGACATAAGTAAATCATGTATACACACACACATGAAGAATTAACCCAGAAAGGCTACATAAGAAAAAAATCATTCCTCAAGAATAAATACCATACTTCACTCCAAAAGAGGTAAGTGAAAAAGCTGGCTTCCATCACTACATGGCAAACAGATGGGGAAACAATGGACACAGTGACAGACTTTATTTTCTTGGGCTTGATGCCTTCGAACTCTGGTGCTGGAGAAGAATCTTGAGAGTCCCTTGGAAAGCAAGGGGATCAAACCAGTCAATCCTAAAGGAAATAAATTCTGAATATGCTTTGCAAGGACTGATGCTGAAGCTCCAATACTTTGGCCACCTGATGCGAAGAGTCAAGTCACTGGAAAATCCCTGATGTTGGGAAAGATCAGAGAAGTGGACAACAGAGGATAAGATGGTTGAACAGCATTACTGACTCATCGGACATGAGTTTGAGCAAACTCCGGGAGATGGTGAAGGACAGGGAAGCCTGGCATGCTGCAGCCCATGGGGTCTCAAAGAGTTGGACACAAAGCTCCAAGACAGATAAATGCATAAGTAACTAAAAAGACTCAGCTTTCATTTATATGTTCAGAGAAACAGACCCGGGACAATTACAGTTCATGTATCTTCAACCATAGGGACATTTTTCACATCTGTAATATATTTGGTTGTTCTCCATGTTGAGAGTTGGAAATGAGCAAGGCATTTTGGTTGGCATTGTCTATCAAATCTTCCAGATACAGTCTCATCTTACATGAAGGTACATACTTAGTTGATTTTCTGTTTGTAGGCTATTTTATAATTTTGTGGCCTAGACATTAACTTGAACAGAGCTATTCGTATTGTAAAGATATTTGTCCATAGTAATACAATAAATTTTGTTCAGTGAAGTTACAAGTAATTTCTACCATGTAACCAAGATAATCACAAACATCACAAACAACTCATTTTATTGTCCTAAGAAATGCTAATCAATTTAGAATTATGTATTTGCTTCATGCACACACATGTGTATATGTTCTTCAAATTCTGTTTGAGCCAGTCTTTACATCTTGCTAGTTTACTCATTAATTCCTGAGTTGAATAAAATTGCTGACTTATAAAATGTTCCTGGCTCATTTTCTTTTGTACTTGTACAAGATTCACTGTTTTAACTTTCTGAAAATTATAAATTACTATAGATGTATATACCAATAAACATATTGATTTGAATGGGTACATATTAATAATTAGTGTTACCGAGAAGTTGTTCAGAGTAGTTATAATAGTTATTGAGTTTCCTGATGGCCAATTCAATGAGAACATTTATGTCATCTCTACAAGAAGATATGACAATTTTCTCCTGTTATATTAAGATGCAAGACCACTTTCTACAGCCAAACAGGCTGTGTACTACATAAAATCAAGGCTGTGCTGTTTACATGGACACCCTCAGGAGATGTATAATATGAAAATTCTGTTAAGGTGGGCTTCCCTGATAGCTCAGTTGGTAAAGAATCCACCTGCAATGCGGGAGACCTGGGTTCAATCCTTAGGCTGGGAAGATCTCCTGAAGAAAGGAAAGATCATCCACTCCAGTATTTTGACCTGGAGAATTCCATGGACAGTCCATAGGGTTGCAAAGAATCAGACACGACTGAGCAACTTTCACTTTCTTTCTGTTAAGGTAGACTAACAATACTATTAAATACAAATTTTTTTCAAGCAAAGATTTTTATTTTCTCAAGTATCTGAAAACCTTCTACAATGGAAACTGTTATTAATGCTACCTGTATTATGCTATGGGCCATGCACATACCTTTCTGAAGACTTGAAATTTCACTAATAGTTTAAAAACTGTTCACGTACCTAATGGAGGGGGAGGAAGACAATTTAATGTCTCATCCAGATCCAGAGGTGCATCAAATTAAATGTCAGCTTTAACTGGCAAGTTAGTATTTGTGGTGGTATCCAGGAACAAACAGCTGGTGATGGATAATTCACAAACTCTTCCCCAAAGGTGGATGGTTCTTTAAAAAGCTTCAGGTCACAACTCTTACAGAAAACACAGACTCCCAACACACCGATTCTCAGTCCCGGAAATGCAGGACTTCCTGTGTTCATGTGTGTAGGGTGTTTCTGTACAATAACTCCTACGGTCACATTTCTGTACAATAATTTTAGGGGTCCTTTAACCAGACAGAGAGAGGGGTGCGGCGGGGGGGGGGGGGGGGTCGCTGTACACCATCAGTCACAGAGGACAGCACAGTAAAGATGACCCAAATGACCGTGAACAAGGCAAGAGATGCCACAGGCTCTCCTCCCAGTTTCATATGTCACTTTCTCAGGTATCAGCTGTCATTGTTTTAAATGCTTAACATCTATTAATATATTTACTTTTTGTTTGTTTGACTTAGAAGAAAGTGATAATAAAGACAGTATGGGAGGAAGTAGGTCGATATGAATTACACGATGAACCTAAAGAGTACAAGAAATCCGGAGTGGTGGTGGACATGCTTTCTGAAGACAAACATTTGGATAAACAGAAGTACCGGTTCTTTTTTCAAAGATCCTATAGGCCAGAATTTTTTTTTTTAAGACTTACAGAACAGAAAATGGGAACTGTAGCCGAAGAGGGAAGATTTGCTTCTTTAATACACATTTTAAAATTGATTAAAGCTTCACAAGAACACTGAGGCAATCTAAAATAATTTTGACAGGTAACTGCACTATTCATGTCAACATTAATCCATGCTGAGTGAACATCAAGGTCAACTGTCTAGAACATTTTAAATTAATTTTGGCATTCTTGAAAGAGTGGTGAGATAGGCCCTTTTTACACATATTATCATGAGATGTAGGTTAAAGTACTATATTTAACAATTCTTTAGAGTCTTTAGAAATAAAATTATTTGAACATTATTATACAAATATCAGAATTTTAAGATTTTAAGGAAGTTGAAGATTATCTTATAAATTCACCTTTATCATGTTGGAATATCAGTCAGAAGGATTCCTCAGGCACACCCAAACTCTGCTCAGACATTTCTAATACAACACTCTAGTACATTTCTAGCACAACACTCTCACTACATCCTTAGGCAATGGAGGAAATCTTTAAAAGTATCATAATTTTAATTAGTTTTTCCTTCCATTTAGCAAAATCTATCCTCATGTCCCTTCCTACAACTGCAGGGAAAAGGCTGAATATAAGCCTAATTTGAGATCCAGAAAAAAAGATAATAATGGAAGTGGAAGAAAAAAATTTTAAACCTCCAGAATTCGTAATAGAAGTGAATGCCTAGATTCAGGAATGCAAACAAATATGTTAGCCTAAATGACACCTGGGCATACTGTAGTGACATCGCAGAACATCAAAGACAAGGGTCCTAAAATTAACCAGAAAGAGTCACTTATTTTAAAACAGAGAGTTAGACTGAAAATGATACACCACAAAATGAAAGCTAGAAGACTCTGCGACACTGTTTTCAAAGGACTGAAGTAAAAGCCACTGATACAGTATTGTGGCACCGGGAATATACTTAAAGCATGAAGGTAAAGCAAAGACATTTGCAGATGGAAAAAACAGATTTTATTTTTTTAAACAGTACATAACTATACTGACTGGACTTTTGTCCAAAAGAAGAATTCTAGTACCACACCGGGTATGGCAACAAGAATGGCAGCTCCCTGGTCCCTGCTCCTGGGGTCATGGGCAGTCAGCCTGCAGAGCTGCAGTCTGGATGACCCTATATTTTGAGGCTTTGCTATGTCAGGTTGACCACAGCAAATAACTGAAACTTGTAGGTGTATCACTACAGTTCATTCCTTTGAATGTCTAAGCAGGAAGGACTTTGGATCAACCTAGCAGAAGTTTCTCGGAGCTGCACAGCAGTTTGAAACTCTTCCTATCAAACCCTTCTTCCTTCCCCTTCTTTATAACCCTTCCTGTTTTATTAATGTTGCTTTAACAGTATCTCTGTGAAAAACTCATTGTCTACACCTGGTGTGTCTGAGCTGAACTACTGACTGATAGTGTCCGTGGGGATTTCTAAATGGATGGGAATCCTAGGACAAACCTATTTCTTTGTCATATTTCTTAATGAATTTATAACTTTAATGCAGAAAGAGAGAGCATTAGTGGAGCCACCTTAATAACATCTAGCACAAGGCTGTGAATAGTAAATAATCAAAATTGAATGAATATGTAAGTTCAACTCTGCCATTCCCATAAAGGCTGATATTTGTATTAAATTCACTGAACAGTTTACAATGTCTAGCACTAGAGAGTTCATCTACATGAACAGGTATTTATCTTTTTCTGGCAGATTATTCTATTATTTCTCTTTTCCTCAATCATTCACAGGGAAAGGGGAAGATTTTGCCAGTTGCTATTTTTTGAAATTCTCATTTAGCTAAGCATTTTGAGAGAATGCTACATTCATTTCCTGAAAGTGCTTTGACTTTTACAGTAAAGTAAAATCTGCAGTAAAATCTCTTTTTCCTAATTAGGTAATATCTGCTATAAAAAAGGAAACCATAAAAACATAACATTGTGCCCTCTGCAAGACCTTGCCTCTAATGGGTCTACTGCTACAACATTGCAGACCTAAGGATATGTCCCCTGCAAGAGTCTTGCATCAAATATATCTTCCCTTTACCTATTCCAGTGGACACAGTCTCTTCTGTCCTTTATAAAATCACATCCTCATCAACATGGAGAGTGCTCTTAAAGCCCCTGTGAATTTCTAATCTAGGTCATGCTTCACAACACCCAGCTCTCTGGATGAGGCTCTGGCTTACAACCAGATGGCGACCAGGTCAGCTTGAATGGTGCACCCTGTCCCCCTCCCTCCTCGTGATGTTGCCATCTCATGGAGTTCTCACTCTCTTTTCTGGATTCTCTTTGCATTTCACTCCCTTTTCACATTTTCTTTTTTTTTTTTCCACCTGGGTGAGAAACGCTGACTTTCAAGTGGAGCTTGAGTGTTTACTACTCAAGCTGATGAGGCTCTCTTGTGAAAATGGATTTCACCTTCCTTTCAGGCTTCTGCTTTGAGTTTCAAGGCAATTCTGTGTTTAGAACCAGATAAATAGCCTGTCGGCAAATTCCAGGGCAGAATGTTAAGGTTATTGAGATTTCCAAGGCACTAACATGATAATAGAGAGGGATTTTCCTGCAATAATTGGAATCATTATGTGAACATATTATTTGTAACATATGGTACATTAATAGCTTTAAATAAAGAAGACAGTTCTGATGGAGTGGGGAGATGTGCAGGAGGGACCAGGGACCCTCACATGGATCTTGACCTGAATGTTCACTATAATGCAGCAGAATGTGTGCTAACTCAGCATCATTCAAACTGATTCAACATACTCTGTGCAGATTCACCAGTCTGACCATGTTTTCAGTTATTGTTTTTGCTTGGTCGCTGAGTCATGTCCAACTCTTCCCTATTCTCCACTATCTCCAGGAGTTTGCTCAAACTCACTTCCATTGAGTCAATGATGCTATCCAACCGTCTTTTTCTCTGGTGCCCCCCTCTCCTCCTGCCTTCAATCTTTCCCAGCATCAGGGTCTCTTCCAACACACAGGCTCTTTGCATCAGGTGGCCAATGTATTGGAACTTCAGCTTCAGCATAAGTCATTCCAATGAATATTCAGGGTTAATTTCCTTTAGGATTGACTGGTTTCATCTCTTTGATGTCCAAGGCATAGTCTGACTTGATGTTCTTATAATCCAACCTGATTTAGCATAGCCTGCAACTGATGTACAATAATCAAACAAAAGCTGAACTAGATCCAGGCAGTACTGTTTTCAATTTTTACCTAGCTATCTGTTGCTTTAAGAGTTCCACTCCACTTATAATCTGAGGTTTGAGAATATTCCTAATTAGAGACAAATATTCCTAGTGACTAAACACAAAACTTTTAAGATGAAATGTGAAAAAATTTAATTAAGCATGTGGTTGCAGAACTCTCACTTTTGGCATCAATAAAATGAGTTAGAACCTCAGTAAGTCATTCAGACCAGCTCCATTTCACAGATCAGACAACTGAGAATGAAACAGGGTGAGCAGCCTGGAAGCACACATGTAGAACCAGGTCACTTGTTAACCGATTTTCTTTTTATAACTTAAAAGCAAAATCAATTTATGTTAATGAACCTAGATATTTCTCATTTAATTCTGACAATAAATTTTAAAAAAGAAAAAAATCTTATTACCCTTTTATGAATTACGAATCTAAGGCTCCAGATTAAATAAAGAGGCCATAGTCACATATTTTTGAAATGCTTTCAGACACTCCATATTAACACAATCTAGCAATCTCTAGAAAGGAATTAATGCCATTTTGGGGATAGAAATCTATGAAATCTTAATTTCACCAAAATACATTTTTCAGGTTTTTGTCATCACCTCAAAGCAGAAACTAGGCTTACATGAAGTTTGACAGATGAGCCAGTTTCAAAGAAATTCTTGAGAAGTAAAAGCAATTGTGCCACTAAGAAAAACAATTTTTTTCCTCTAAATAACATGAGATCTTTAAAATGTTATTTAATAATCTTTATATTTTAATTAAATGTAATTTAATTAAATTCTATTAATTATATTGAGGATTACATTTGTAGCATGAAGGTAATATTTGTAGTATTCTTCTATCAATTAATAGAATGAAAAAAATTTAAGATAGTCATATTCCCATCTCTACTAATCATTGTTTATATATATATGTGTGTGCATATAATTATGTATATATAATTTTGTATTCATATTTAACTTAATACTATAGAAGCATTTTTTGTTGCAGTATATGGTATTCACAACTGCTATTTTAAATGTCTGCATGTGTCATCATTACTAGTATTGAGGTTTTTATATATATTTATTTTTTAATGCTACAAAAAATTTTAGATAGATACATGTCTGCACTGAGATTATTTCTCCAGCATGATTGCCCTGAAGAAGGATGACTTACCCAAGCTTTTACATTATTTTCTCCTCTTGGCAGAAATGACCATCTTATTGCTTCTCAAAATGCTTTCATGCCACCTCCATGTTTAATCCCAACCAACTTCACTGCATCTTTACCAGCGTTTGAGAGTGCTCTTAACATGAATCAATGAATTTGACCAAAATGTTGCTGCGATGCAATTTTTATTTACAAGTATTGAAATGTATCCTTATATTTCTATCAAGTCCTATTTGTCTTTTATACCCTTTTTTTTTTTTTCACTTATATATTGGTTGCTTACCAGGTTCTCTTTATAGAGAGGAGTTCATAGAATAAGACAAAAGCATTCACTCTTGTATTATCTACAAAGGTATTTCCCAGTCTGTTTTCTTTTATATGTAAAAATTTTAGGTGATTCTTTCCACTGTTGCTTCCCATCCCAATATTTCAGTTCATTTTCTGATTTTCTTTAACAGTTTTTCAGTTATTCCTAGTTCCATAAAATTTTTCTTAGTTTAATTTCAAGAACCTTATTCTAATGTTTTTATCTTTACTTTGTAAGTCCTACAGGTCTATTTGTAAAGGAACCAATTTGAGCACACAGACCATAAGCATATTAAACCAAGGTAGGTACCTATTAAGATCTATTTTGCCATTTCCACATAATTCGAGTTAAATTTTTTTGCAATGAGTCTTGTTTTTTTTCTGGTAAATAAACGAACCAAAAAACAAAAAAAATTCTTTTCTTCTTTGATGCCCAGATAGAAAATGACTAAAGTTCAGATTAAATGTTTCCACCAGCAGAATGCCCAGCTGGTGAGATAAGTTCTAAAGCAGAGCATGAAAGAGATGGTAGACAGAAAAAGTAAAAATTACAAAGCTTAGAAAAATCAATAGCATGTTATAGCCTGTGTGAGAAGCGGCAGAAACTACTTTGAGGCAAACTATCAGAAAGCTGTGTCTGAGGACAAATTAGCCTCACTTTTCAGAGCTAAATGACTTGGAGGCATTCTTCTAATACTTCTTTATTTAGAGGAGGCCTAAGTTAGCAAAGTTGAGTGGAAAATTAAGGCTTGTCCTACCATGCATCCATTATCCACTATGCTTGGTCTGAAAAGTCCTCTCCTTTGCTTCCAGGCAATCCATTTCTTTTCCCTTCAAAAACACAGCTCAGTAGGCAAGTACTTCAAGAAGCTATCACTGTTTAAACTCATTCAACTATAGTGATTTCTTGACATAATGATACTCATCAAATACATCAATATGCATATACTTTAAATTTGTTAGTGGGCAGTTATTCTAATTTTCTCTGAATATTGTAGAAGATAGTCATTACTGACTAATTACATTGCAAAATAACAAAATGGCTGGTGCTATTTTGGGTTAAATTATTGGGATGACAATTTTACTCGTTTATTTTTCTATACTGCTGCAACAATAGATTTTGTCTTAAATAACCTAAGTACCAATCATTTAAAGTTTACTAAACTGTGCTTTTAATCTAACATTTATAGTTTGAGAGGATAATTAAAAGCAAAAATAAATCAACATTTTCAAGTTTTGAAATATTTACTGATCACAAATTCTTTCCTTTTAGGGAAAAACATGACAAATCACTGAAATTATATTACAAAATACAAAAATAATATTTCTTTAGATTATATTACCTTCCAGAGTTGACCAAAGGAGAGCATACTAACTGTGGTCCTCATTTCCTTTAGAATATTTAATATCATTTTCAACTCAGGAGCAATATGTGGTTTTAAAAAAAAGGAACAAACAACTGTTCCACCGCTAGTGCAGTTAAATATGAAATCTATCATTTCTCCAGATCTTATGTTGAATTTAAGATTCCCATTCATTCAGTTTCAAATATATTGCACGTCAATTAACTCTACAGCAGAGACTAGCAAACTGTGGCTAGTCACTAGTGTTTACAAATTAGATTTTATTTGAGATGAGTCACAACCATTCATTGAGTTATTGTCAATGGCTTTTTTCACACTAGAACATCAGAACTGAGTTGTTGCAAGAAATCTCATGGTCAGCAAAGCCTAAAATATTTCTTATCTGGCCCTGTTAAGAAAAAAAAAAAAAAAAAAATATATATATATATATCTACTGACCCCTTGCTCTAGAGGAATGTGAAAATTGATGAACAAGATGGAGTTCCTGCCTGCATTAGAATAGAAGCAAATATTAAACAAAAAATCACAAGAATAACTATAGTAAGAGCAATATAGGAAATCTCGAGTAACAGTTCAGTTCAGCTGCTCAGTCCTATCCAACTCTTTGCAATCCCAGGGACTGCAGGATGCCAGGCCTCCCTGTCCATCACCAACTCCCAGAGCTTCCTCAAACTCATGTCCATCGAGTCGGTGATGTCATCCAACCACCTCATCCTCTGTCATCCCCTTCTCCTCCTACCTTCAGTCTTTCCCAGCATCAGGGTCTTTTCCAATGAGTCAGTTCTTCACACACATCAGGCAGCCAAAGTATTGGAGCTTAAGCTTCAGGATTAGTTCTTCCAATGAATGTTCAGGAGTGATTTCCTTTAGGATTGACTGGTTGGATCTCCTTGCAGTGCAAGGGACTCTCAAGAGTCTTCTCCAACACCACGACTCAAAAGCATCAATTCTTCAGTGCTCAGCTTTCTTTATGGTCCAGCTCTCACATCCATACATGACTACTGGAAAAACCATAGCTTTGACTAGATGGAGCTTTGTCGGGAATGTCTCTGTTTAGGTTGGTCATAGTTTTTGTTCCAAGGAGCAAGCATTTTTTACTTTCATGGCTGCAGTCACCATCCATGGTGATTTTGGAGCCCAAGAAATTAAAGTCTCTCACTGTTTCCATTGTTTCCACATCTATTTGCCACGAAGTGATTGGACCAGATGCCATGATCTTAGTTTTTTGAATGTTGAGCGTTTTCAGTCTCCTCTTTCACTTTCATCAAAAGGCTCTTAAGTTCCTCTTTGCTTTCTGCCATAATGATGGTGTCATCTGCATATCTGATGTTCTTGATATTTTTCCCAGCAATCTTGATTCCAGCTTGTGCTTCATCCAATCCAGCATTTCACATAATGTACTCTTCTTATAAGTTAAATAAGCAAGATGACAATACACAACCTTGATGTACTCCTTTCCTAATCTGGAACCAGTCTGTGGAACCAGTTCCATGTCTGGTTCTAACTGTTGCATCTTGACCTGCATACAGATTTCTCAGGAGGCAGGTCAGATGGTCTGGGATTCCCATCTCTTTAAGAATTCTCCACCATTTGTTGTGATTCACAAAGGCTTTGGCATAGTCAATGAAGCAGAAGTAGATTTTTTTCTGAAATTCTCTTACTTTTTTTTATGATCCAATGGATGTTGGCAATTTGATTTCTGGTTCCTCTGCCTTTTCTAAATCCAGTTTGAACATCTGGAAGTTTTCAGTTCACATACTATTGAAGCCTAACTTGGAGAATTTTTAGCATTACTTTGCTAGCATGTGAAATGAGTGCAATTATGTAGTAGTTTGAATATTCTTTGGTAATGCCTCTCTTTGGGATTGGAATGAAGACATCTCTTCCATTCCTGTGGCCACTGTTGAGTTTTCCAAATTTGTTGGCATACTGAGCACAGCACTTTAGCAGCATTATCTTTTGAGATTTGAAATAGCTCAACTGGGATTCCATTACCTCCACTACCTTTGTTTGTAGTGATGCTTCCTAGGGTCATCTTGACTTTGCACACCAGGATGTCTGGCTCTAGGTGAGTGATCACACCATCGTGGTTATCTGGGTCATGAAGATCTTTTTTGTACAGTTCTTCTGTGTATTCTTGCCACTTCTTCTTAATATCTTCTGCTTCTGTGAGGTCCATAGTGTTTCTGTCCTTTATTGCACTCATCTTTGCATGAAATGTTCCCTTGGTATCTCCACTTTTCCTGAAGAGATCTCTAGTCTTTCCCATTCTATTGTTTTCCTCTGTTTCTTTGCATTGATCACTGAGGAAGGCTTTCTTATCTCTCCTTGCTATTCTTTGGATCTCTGCATTCAAATGGGTATGTATTTCCTTTTCTCCTTTGCCTTTCACTTCTTTTTTTTTTTTTTTTTTTCCTCTCACCTATTCCTAAGGCCTTCTGAGACAACAATTTTGTCTTTTTGTGTTTCTTCCTCTTGGGGATGGTTTTGATCACTACCTCCTGTACAATGTTACAAACCTCCCTCAATAGTTCTTCAGGCACTATTGCCTGAAGATCTAATCCCTTGAATATATTTATCAGTTCCACTGTATAATTGTAAGGGATTTGAATTATGTCATATCTGAATGGTCTAGTGGTTTTCCCTACTTTCTTCAATTTAAGTCTGAATTTTACAATAAGGAGTTCATTATCTTAGCCATAGTCAGCTCCTGGTCTTTCTTTTTGCTGACTGCATATAGAGCATCTCCATCTTTGGTTGTATATTCTTATTTATGTAGGTTTTCAGACTAGAATTTATGGCCAAATGAGATATATAGTTATAATGTGAAATATTTTTAAAATGTTTTGTAAAAATCATGTAGCATTTTCAGAAAAATTACTTTATTGAAAAAAACAATACATTTTGCCAGTTTAAATGCTTATATCTCAGAGTATAATGATAAAGAGAAGGGATGGATGGTTATCATAGATTTTTTAAATTAATCTTTGTATTCATAGAGTAATTTCTATAATAGGTGCTTAAGAAATATACAGATTATTGACATTTCATTTTTAAGACCTATGTAGAGATGTATTCACATAATTATAGATTTTTTCAATTCTTTAAAGTTATTTATATGTTCCAGTTCTTCTCTTAAAATGTTTTCTTAAATTGCTTGTAATGTAGGATAAATACAAGTAATAATGCATCCACCAGGCTCCTCTGTCCATGGATTCTCCAGGCAAGAATACTGGAGTGGGTAACCATTCCCTTCTCCAGGAGATTTCCTGACCCAGGGATCAAACTTGGGTTTCCTGCATTGCAGGCAGATTCTTTATTGTCTGAGCCACCAGGGAAGCCCAACAATGCAATAGAAACAGAAAAGTCAGAACAGAGGAAAATGAGCATACAAATGCCAGCCATGATATTTGACAATTTTAAATTTGACTCTTGAGTTTCTTCAGCACAATTACAAAAAACAAAACCTAACTTGTTACACAGGCCTCAATTTGGAAGAGAAGAACAAACCAGATTTTTAGGGAAATATAAAACTTTCCTAGAATCAAATCAGGTTTTAAAATTATTTCTTCTTCTCTGGTGAAAGTTTAAAACATTAATATATAATTGATCTTCATTATCTCTCTTTAATAGAGAAAAATAGAATATTTGGGGGGAATATTTGTGTATATCAATGTATATCCCAACCTCCAGTTATAGACCAGTACCTACTGTCAGATCACTGGTGACATTAGATTAGAAACAATATGTAATACCCTTGAATCATCCTGAAACCATCCCCCTGACCCCAGTCCATGTAAAAATTTTGTTCCATGAAACTGATCCTTGGTACCAAAAAGCTGGGGACTGCTGATAATGTATGATGTTACAAAAATATTCTTCTACATATGTCAGCGTATAATAGACTTCTCATTTTTCCAAAAATTTATAGTCTAGAAACCTATGTAAATAAGAATTTGTACTTGATGTTTTCTACATAGCTCTTATTTCAATCATGCTCATTCCTGTGTTTGTTTACTATCTGCCTCTAGTCTAATGAGAGCAGTACACACATGCACACACACACACATGCACACACATATTACATTGTCCACATTGAAAAATGTACTCTTATATCTGTCAATGACAGCAAGACACACGAAGATCTCTGAAGTGACTGGTAAGCTATTCTTCAGTGTCTGTCCAACTGTTTATGACGTTAACACTTTTGTGGATCCAAAACTCAGATCACAGGCAGCCTATTCTTTCAACGCTTAGATTCTCCAAGATTTCACTGCGTAGAGTCTGCAAAAAGGGGACTTCTCTGGTGACTATAGCTTTGGAAAATCATCTTTCCCTTGAATCTTTTTTTTTCAGTCCAGAAAAGAATTGCTTTCTGAAATCTGATTTCTGCATGTATTAAAACAAGTATCACAAAATTCTGCTGGTGGTTTGCAGTCAGTATCTGTAGATGGTTTGGTTGTCAGGTTCAAATGAAATCTGTCAGTGAATCCATCATGTTTTCTGATACTGTGCTCTACACACTTAAAAAGAAAACAAGCCCTGAGACAAACTTTTCAGAGAAAATATTTCTTACAAATATATAGGCTTTCCCTCAGTCCATATCGAAGATACTCAATTTATAAGTTATCTTACTTTTTAACTGTGTTCTTTTTCACAGTGCACTAAAATTTCTTCTTGTACCTAAAAGGGCACCTGAACAAGCTACAAGCTCTTTTGTTTCAATTAAATATCCTTGTGCAACTATAGGCCACCCTCGTGGCCTTGTTATGGCCAAGTCGCAAAATCTCCCAATGACCACCAGGGAGCCGATACCTGATGCAAAAGCAAGAGAGTTTTTATTACCAAGCTCGAGCTGGGGCTCCCACTGATACCGACGCAGCAGCTATAGAGAGGAGCCCCGAGTTCTGGGTTACATTGCTTATATAGGGTATTCTCTCGCGAGAAATTTGAAAAACGGGAGTTTCTGGGTTGGGAGACATCTAATTGGTTACCTTCTGTGGAAGGGTTAAGTGTTGGTTTCTGGTTGATTCTTATTTTCCCGGGCTGGCCCCGGGTTCTGATTGGTTCCCATTACCTAGGTAGACTATGTTAAGTCAGGAGATTTTGGTCTGAGGTCTGATTGGCTCGAGGGTGGTGGGGTGAGGTCAGGGGATTTCCAAAGGCTCTTTTCCTGGATCCTTACAAAATGGAGTAGCTTAGGTCCTTCAGCCTACTGAACACTTTGCTCTTGCAGGGATGGAGGGAGCTTGTTACTGGGTTTAAGTGGAGAGGAGGTGTGTAGGGGTGATTAATGCTCCCAAAAGGAAATTAGTCTACAACATGGGAAATTCTTCAAGCAATGCCCCTCTTAGACCTTCAAGAAGAGCCCTAGATTAGAGAACAAATATATGGACACTGTGGAATGAAATATTTTCTGCTCTATGCTCCACCAGTAAACAAGCCTTTCCAAATGGAAACGTCTAAGCCTAAGTGAAACAAAGCCAGCCATTTTGAAGCCATCAGCTACCCCCCAAACCCCCCACTCCCAACCCTCTCCTCCCATTAGCACTTAGGAGCTGGGGGAACGTGATACACTACTTAACGTAAAGAGGGAATTAACATGTGAACAATAAAGAAAGCAGCCTCTCGGCTCCATATTACTAGATGCATATGAAAGAAATGATTTCAGCAAGCCTTGCCTCCTCCCATACATAGAAGATCACTAATTCTCTTCATGTGAGAGATTTAGTTTTCTCTTAATTAACAGTAAACTTTTAATATTCAGATTACCTGAAGCTCACCGCAAGCTTGTATATAGCGGTGCTTCTCCCCTGCCTCCTTGCAGTCAGCTCTCTCAGGGTCACCTGAGACACTTTCTCCTGGGCTCAAGTCCTGACATTCCTGCCCAATAAAACCTAACCCTCAACTTTGAGGTTTGTGTGTATTATTTTAGTGGACAATACCAAGGAGGAAAAAGGGAGAGTGGGAGGAATTGGGAGACTGGGACTGACACATATACACTACAGATACTGTGTTTCCCTGATATCTCAGCTGGTGAAGACTCCGCCTGCAATGAGGGAGACCTGGATTCCATCCCTGAGTTGAGAAGATCCCCTGGAGAAGGCAATGGCAACTCCAGTATTGCCTGGAGAATCCCCATGGACAGAGGAACATGGCGGGCAACAGTCCATGGCGTTGCAAAGAGTCAGACACGCCTAAACGACTGAGCACAGCAGAGATGCTATGCATAAAATAGATAACTAATGAGAGAAGCTACTGTACAGCATAGGGATCTCTACTCAATGCTCTGTGGTGACCTACTTGGGAAGAAAAATCCAAAAAAGAGGGAACAGATGTATTTGTATAGCTGATTCACTTTACGGTAGAGTGGAGACTAACTCAACGTTGTAAAGCAACTATGTGGCAATAAAAATTAATAAGAAAGCAATAAGAAAGGTAGGAGAGAGGCTGGGCCAAGGGAGTGGACCGATTTGTCAGTGTGTTCATTTCTTTTTCCTCACCCAAGGTTCAAGGAGAGAATTTAGGAAATAAATTTGCGAGAACCTCTCACTATGTTGCTCATTGGAGAATGTAATGAGGGAGAAAATAGAGTTCTCGGCGCTTGTAGGAGAGACTTAGGGATCAAGCTGACTTTGTTTGGAAAATGTCTTGATTAGACCTCTTGGGTAGATGAGTCTGCGGGAATGGGTAGAGTATGGCATCAGGACGTCAGAGGTGGAAGGATGTGGCAGAAGAACAGCACGAGGAAAAGGATGACCTGCTGTGTCCTGTGACAACCCCATGAGCTTTATCTATCCAATCTGTTGAAAGTTAATAAGTTTACAAAATGTTTGGTATGAGGGGAGGGGGCATAGTTATAAACAGGAATCAGCTTTATATAAGGGTCAGGATGACAAAACACAGAAAGCAAGTAAAGAATCATTGAAACATATAGTTTATATAAATTAGCACTATTTTTGGAAGGAAGATTTTAGAGCTTTACCATACTGGGAAATTGGGGGTTTAAGACATTCCTACAGCATTTAATGAATTGAGAAGAACCTGTGTCATATCTGGGAGAAGGCAATGGCACCCCACTCCAGTACTCTTGCCTGGAAAATCCCATGGGCGGAGGAGCCTGGTGGGCTGCAGTCCATGGGGTTGCTAAGAGTTGGATACGACTGAGAGACTTCACTTTCCCTTTTCACTTCCATGCATTGAAGAAGGAAATGGCAACCCACTCCAGTGTTCTTGCCTGGAGAGTCCCAGGGACAGGGGAGCTTGGTGGGCTGCCGTCTATGGGGTCGCACAGAGTCGGACACGACTGAAGCGACTTAGCAGCAGTAGCAAGTACATAATCTATGGCAGAAAATGTTCTAGGAAAAATAATTTTTAAAATTAGCATGGCACGTGCACAACAGTTTTCTGAAAACAAGACTATTGGGTCATTTACTCATTGATTCTACAAGTATTTATTGAGCAGTATTGTGTATTTATTTATATAAATACAAGTATTTATATGGCAGTATTGTGCTATGAATATAGCTGAGGATGCAGACAATGGAATTGAAATCAATTTAAAATTTATATAGGCAGACCTCATGTTTTTTGGCACTTTATTGTGCTTCACAGATATTGTATTTGTTGTTGTTACAAATGAAGCTTTTTCACAACCTATTGTCCAGCAAGCCTGTTGGCACTATTCTTCCAACAGTATGTGTTCCCTTCGTGTCTATATCATACTTTGGTACTCTCCCAATATTTCAAACATTTTCATTATTATATTTGTTGGGGTCATCAGTAATCTTTGATGTTACAAGATGGAACTCAGAGATAGTGCAGGTTCAATTTCATACCATGACAATAAAGCAAATTTTGCAATAAAGCAAGTAATGTAAATGTTTTGGTTTCTCAACGAACAAGTAACAGAAAGAGTATGACTTGCTGAAGGCTTAAATAATGCTTAGCATTTTTTAGCAGTATTTTTAATTATGATAATTATTATTTAGACATAATGTTGCACACTTAATAGACTGCTAAGTCACTTCAGTCGTGTCCGACTCTGTTTGACCCCATAGATGACAGCCCACCAGGCTCCGTCATCCCTGGGATTCTCCAGGCAAGAACACTGGAGTGGGTTGCCACTTCCTTCTCCAATGCTTTAAAGTGAAAAGTGAAAGGGAAGTCACTCAGTCGTGCCCTACTCTTAGCGACCCCATGGACTGCAGCCTAAACACAACCTTTATATGCATTGAGGACGAAATATTCATGTGACTCACTTTATAGAGATTTTTACTTTGCTACGGTGGTCTGCAACTAAAAACACAATATCTCTGAGGTCTGTTTGTAGATATTTACATTTTAAGCAGATGAGATGTTCAGAGAACACATGCTATTGGTGTGTTTTATACCTAAGAAACAGAGAAAAGAAATTAAAGATTTTGTATCTTTGATACTCTATTCTAACACTAATTCTCTGACATCAACTGAATGTCCAACAGCTCAATTAAATTCTGACACTATCTGGAAAGAACAAGAACCTCACAGGTCAACAGAATAATCTGTCACGAGACTGTTCCTACTTCAGACACCAGAGGCAACTGGGGTCCCCAGCCATCCCAGTCAGCAAGGACTGCTGTAACAAAACACACAGACTAAGTGACCATAACAATTTGTTTTTGAAATTTATTTTCTCCCAGTTCTAGAGGCTGGAAAGTCAGAGATAAAGGTGACAGCTGATTTGGTTGCTATTAAGGGTTCTCTCAGAGAAAGCAACGGCAACCCACTCCAGTACTCTTGCCTGGACAATCCCATGGACTGAGGAGCCTGGTGGGCTACAGTCCAAGGGGTCTGGAAGAGTCGGACACGACTGAACGACTTCACTTTCACTTTTCACTTTCATGCACTGGAGAAGGAAATGGCAACCCACTCTAGTGTTCTTGCCTGGGGAATCCCAGGGACGGAGGAGCCTGATGGGCTGCCATCTATGGGGTTGCACAGTCAGACATGACTGAAGCGACTTAGCAGCAGCAGCAGCAGCAGCAGCAGCAGCAGCAGCAGCAGCAGCAGCAGCAAGAGTTCTCTCTCTGGCCACCTTCTTGCTACGTGCACACATGGTGGCGGGAGAAAGAAACACAGAGAAAGAGAGTGGACATGCTCTCTGCTGTCTTTATAAGGGCACTAATCCCATCATGAGGACATCA
Organism: Budorcas taxicolor; assembly: GCF_023091745.1. Classification (NCBI taxonomy): domain Eukaryota; kingdom Metazoa; phylum Chordata; class Mammalia; order Artiodactyla; family Bovidae; genus Budorcas; species Budorcas taxicolor. The sequence continues at coordinate 20,420,497 of NC_068933.1, read as the reverse complement.
TCCTCATAACCTTACCTAAACCTGATCGTCTCCTAAAGGCCCCATCTCCAGATACCATCACATTGGGATTAGGACCTCAACATACAAATTGAGGTGGGGGCACCCAGGTTACCTGCACTTCTGCCCAAACTGGCTACAAATTCAGGGTTCCCAGGACCCTCATTCAAGTTCAATAATCCACAGAAAAACTCAGTTACTGAAAAAGCTATTCTTACAATTATAGATTTGTTATCAAGATAGCAACTTGGGAAAAACCAAGGGAAAGAAACACTGAGGGAAGGGACTGTGGAAAGGGGTTTCCATGCTGGCTTCTTGTGGAATCCGAATGCCACCCTCAAGAACAACAGTGTGTTTACCAACCAGAAAGCTCTACCTAGCCTTGATGTGGAGTTTTATGTGGGGCTTTATGATGTAGGCGCAGTTGCTTAAATTACTGTCCATCACAGAGTGAACTCAGTGCTATACAGCTCCTCTCCCCTACCAGGACATCTGGAGGTGAGGCTGAAATTTCCAATTCTCTAATCATGGGGTTTATTTTTGTAGTATCTACCCCCATTCTGGAGCTATCCTGGGGCCCACCAGGGCTTCCCAAGTGGCTGAGTGGTAAAGAATCTGCCAGCAACACAGGAGACAAGACTTCAATCCCTGGGTTGGGAAGATCTCCTGGAGAAGGAAATAGCAACCCACTCCAGTATTCTTTGCCTGGGAAATCCCATGGACAGAGGAGCCTGGCAGGCTACAGCCCATAGGGTCACAAAGAGCCAGACACCAATGACTCATCGACTAAACAACATGAGTCACCTTGTTAGCATAAACTGAGATGTGTTTGCAGCTGTTGTTCAGTTGCTCAGTCATGTCCGACTCTTTGCAACCTCATGGACTGCAGCATGCAGGCTTCCCTGTCTTTCACCATCTACTGGAGCTTGCTCAAACGCATGTCCATTAAGTTGGGGATGCCATCCAATCATCTCGTCCTCTGATGTCCCCTTCTCCTCCTCCCTTCTGAAATGTGGTTAAAAGGGGCTTATAATGAATAATAAAATACATACTTCTATCACTTAAGAAATTTCAAGGGCTTTTGTAGCTCGGTGCCAGGAACCAGGGACAAAGATCAAATACATTTTTTTAAATTATATCATAGACATAATGCTAAAATTAATCATCTCCCCAGCCACAGAGCCCTGCCAGCAAGAGGTGGGCTGATCTAAACTGAGCCCATTGGCATCTCTGCCTCAGGAGAGATAGGTAGGTAGAAAGGATCCAGGGACACCTTCACGCCTTTTCTATAAAGTTCACTGCTCTAGACGCACAGTAGGAGGGAGACTTTTTCCTCTATCTCTCCGCCCTGGTGTTACCTGTCTGCGTGCATATGTGCTCAGTCATATCTGACTTTTTGCAACTCCATGGACTAAAATCCACCAGGATCCTTTGTCCTGGGGATTTCCTAGGCAAGAATACCGGAGTGGGTTGCCATTTCTTCCTCCAGGGGATCTTCTTGACCCAGGGATCAAACCTGCGTCTCCTGTGTTGGCAGGCAGATTCTTTTACCATTGAGCCACCAGGGAAGCCCCTGGTCCTTCCTATTGGTGCCTTATTAGGTCTATGGAGAAGAGCCTATAAATGCATGCCATTTCCTTCTGTTTCTGAGGCTGGTCCTCACCTGACCTCCTTGAAGGTGTCTGTCTTTCCTTAGATTGCAGACCATTAGGCTGTTCTGCAATCTCAGCTCTCTAATGGCTTCAAGAGAAGTTGGATTTTTATATTCTATTCATCTATGGCTGATTTTCTGATCTGCAGTATAAACAACATTTATTCACTTTTTTTTCCATTTGATTCTGAAAATAACCCTGTAAGACTGGGAGAGTAGGGGTTACTAGTGCAGAGTTGTTCTCATTAATCTAAGGTCTGTTTTCTTTCTGGCACATGATATACCTCTCAGAGATCCTACATAGGTTATGTATATTGCTATCACTCATATTAGGTTCCTTATGACCCAGTGTTCATCAATAAATGATCAAAGGAATCACCTAAGGGATTTCAAAAAGAAAGCCCAGAAAGAACACATTTCTTTACCTTCCAAATAAGGCACCCTCTCTTCCTCCCTGTCTAATATTAGTAACCACCCCCATTTTTAAGTGGATATGCTTTCCCCTATCCAAGTACTAAGCCAGAGATCAAACTTCAGAAGACATAAGAAATACCTGAGGAACTACTACTTTAAAAAAATGTACAAAATATTCACCATAAATTTTTTTAAAAGGGTACACTGGACTATATTAGAATTTAGAAGAGATTAAAAAGGCAATACTCAGAGTGGGAGCAGATATTTGCAATACATATATCTGACAAAGAAGGCAAGCCCACCACATACAAAGAATATCTCCTAATCAGTAAGGAAAGCTAGTCAGCCCACTAGAAAAATGAAAGTTCATAAAATAAGATATTCAGACGTCCAATAAACATGGGAATATGTGCTCAACTTCTTTAGTGTTTAGGGAAATGCAAACTGAAATCACAATGAGATGCAACTATATATTCTCAAGAATTTCTTTAAAAAGGTTTTAAAAAAGATTGACAATATCAAGTGCTGATAAATACTTAAAACAACTGTAGCTCTCATTTAAATGCTGTTGTTAGTATTGTTGTTATTAAGTTGCGTCCAACTCTTTTGCAACCCCACGGACTATAGCCCACCAGGCTCCTCTGTCTATCGGATCTCCCAGGCAAGAATACTGGAGTGGGTTGCATTTCCTTCTCCAGGGGATCTTCCTGACCCATCGAGTGAAACCCAGTCTCCTATACTGCAGACAGATTCTTTACTGCTGAGCCAACAAGGAAGCTTATTGTTAGTGTAAATTGGTGCGAAATGTTGATAAATTATTTCTAAGTATATAGTAAAATTGAATAAATGCATTATCTAGTTCACTTTTAGCTACTGTGCAATAGCAAGGCATACACATGCTCATCAAATATTGTGTGCATGCTCAGTCATGTGCAATTCTCTGTGACCTCATGGACTATAGCCCATCAGGCTCCTCTGCCCATGGAGTTTTCCAGGCAAGAATACTGGAGTGGGTTGCCATTTCCTACTCCAGGAGATCTTCCTGACTCAGGGACCGAACTGGCATTTCTTGTGTCTTCTACATTGGCAGGCAGATTCTTTACCATTAGTGCCACCTGGGAATCCCAAACAGAAATGTAGATGGCAACACAATTGTGTGAAAGACTTAAACTGGAAACTAACCAAATGCCCACTACATTAATGAGGATTTATGGGTTGATATGTATGTGAGAGTATATTCACACAATAATAAACACAAGAGCATGGGTAAATTTTACAACCATAATTCTCAGTGAAAAAGGAAAAATTCCTAGTGAACAAAGAATACTTCTCTATTAATCCATTTCTATTAAGCACAAACAGACAAAAGTAAATATGCTGGTGCATGTCACAAAAGTATTTGCTTCCGGGGGCTGGCTGCTCACTGGAAGAGAGAACAGGGCAAGACTTTGTGGACCAGAATATTCTTTCTTGACTTGATAATGACCATTTGGGTGTTTTTGGTTCATGAAAATTTATTAAGTGGCACATAATACGTGAACTTTTGTGCATGCATGTATGGCATATGTTAATAAAAAGTTAAAAAAAAATAAAAGCTCACTGTAGCTATACATGAAGAGTTTATCTGAGAGAAGCAAGAGTAATTGGGAAAATCATTAGGATGTTGTAGGTTTGGCAAGAGATGATGGTAGCCCAGTAGGAAGAAGAAATTACAGAAACTCTTCTAATTGTCATAGCAGGAAGCATAAAACTGATTTAACTCAAGAAATATAGTAAGCAGTTTTCTGAGTCAATAATTGTACATTAATGAGGGTAACATTTATCTTGTATAATTGTCTCTAGCTTTATTTAGCTACTTAGATACTAGCAACAAAAATATATACAGTTGATTTTATACAGTATTATATAAAATCTGGAGGTTTTCTACCAAGCACATGGGTGATCATTAATCTCTTTTTCAATTTAATTTTATTCAATACAAATGGTCCCAAATGGTCTAGGATAATTTAAATTATTCTAGACTCTGCTTTTTTCTCTCATATCCTACTTTTCCCTTTATTATCTTGGGTTGACATCTTGAAAATCCCCTGCTGGTTTTTCTTAAAGGAAAATACAATTGAAAAACAACCGAGTTTCAAAAGCCTGAACACTAGATAATACTACCTTTTCTCCAAAAATTGACTTATGCCTGCGTTTTCTGGGCTCAATACATGGTGAGGTTGTTTGAGATTATAACATGTATAATATCATGTAAGAAATGAATCGCCAGTCTAAGTTCGATGCAGGATGCTTGGGACTGGTGCACTGGGATGACCCAGAGAGATGGTATGGGGAGGGAGGTGGGAGGGGGGTTCAGGATTGGGAACACGTGTACACCTGTGGTGGATTCATGTTGATGTATGGCAAAACCAATACAGTATTGTAAAGCAAAATAAATAAATAAATAAAAATTTTTTAAAAAGAAAAAATAATGAATAAAAGATATATAATTTGAGCCTCCCCAAGTGGTGCATAATTGTATTATTATTTAAACAATTACTTATACATATCCCTTTTAATAAAATATTTCTTGAACTAGAAAAAAAAATAAAGGAATCAGAGTATAGCTCCCCAACACTGCAGTGAAGGATGTTTACAATAGATTTCTGCAGAGGGTTTTTAAAACTAATGAAAAGATAATTGAAGCTATAATATCCATGGAAACATTTCATTCAGAAACTGCATGATAGAGAATACTTTTCTCATAGCCAAAAAAACTCCTAGATGGCATGAATTTCCATACATTTTATCCTTGAGGGAAAGCTATCCTTCTGAATTTCAGTTATGTTGAAGATGTCCATTAAATTAGATAACTTTTATGGTGCACTTATTATGCTCAAAGCACTTTGGCAGATATTTGGAAAAATACAATAATCAATCATACATCTCAATTTTCAAGATGCCGAAGTATTTGAATTATTTATAAAACAGATGTACTGAAAACTTAGAGAATTAAAAAAAATGTTCTATATCTATTTCAGGATAGATACTCTGAAATGAATTCTAAATTGTGCAATACACACTTACTGGGCAGGGTGGGAGGAGGGTTGCAAAGTCTACTTCATGGTAAGATGGTGAGGTAATAGCTATTGATTCTCACCCCCTAAAATGATCCTGCAGATACATAAAAGCAAGAGAACATCTGATCTATCCCAGAACCCAATATTTAAATATTCTACCAGCCGGATGGTGACTAGGTCCTAATATAAGTTCAGGAAATAATAGTCCAGGTAGAAAGGAAGGGATATCAAACAGATCCCCGTGGCAGTTCTTCTGACTGTACCCTGCTTGAGGCAGTGATTGTTCCAGCTCTATTTGGTGGTAGAAAAGCATCAAGAGCAGTTCAGTGCTGACTGGAGTAGCATGGAGGACCTGCTGACTAATGAGGGGATTATAAAAGCTCTACATTGTCTGAATAAGTTGGCTCCGATGGATTCTTCCTCATCCACCGCATGAGGGTGAATCCACCCAGGGTTGTTCTGGAAAACAGCAGGACCTATAGTTGAGATACTAAGAGATTCCGCGAAAGATCAGATTGGTTGACTGCAGGGAAAGTGTAATGGGGAAGTGTTAGAACCTTACTGAATGTCATAAGCTCTGCCCTAAAGCAAATTCCATCACAATCTCCAAATAGACAGAATGGGCAAATGCAAGGACGTAGATTTAACCCACTCCAGTATTCTTGCCTGGAAAATCCCATGGACCGAAGACCCTTGTAGGCCACAGTCCATGGGGTCGAAAAGAGTCCGACACGACTGAGCGACTTTCTTTCACTTTCATCCCTCCCTCAACAACATATTAGCCGATTCTTCCAAGGAAATGCGCTTTTAAGGGACTAAATATTTAAGTACCTGAGAAACATTAAGTATCATAGAAGAATGACTTCAAACCAAATGATGAATACATTACCTAAAAGCAAATTTTAAAAAGAGAAATCACACATCCCCACTACTCTGGCCATTCCATTCTCTCCCTCAGGAGCTCCTGGACATCCTGACAGAAAGGACACACAGGACCCTGTCCTAGGACTAAGACTGGTGTTTGTCCTAATTCCTTCCGGCTTACTTAAGTGTGAGCTTGCCTTGTAGCTCAGCTGGTAAAGAATCCACCTGCAATGCGGGAGACCTGGGTTTCTCAGGTACTTAGTATTCTGGCCTGGAGAATTCCATGAACTATATAGTCCATGGGGTTGCAAAGAGTTGGACAGGACTGAGTGACTTTCCCTTTCACTATTAAGTGTAAGTGGACATTTACCTGAAAGACAAACATGGAAGCACGCAGCAGCTATGGCAGCTAATTAAATAGCCAATAAACAGAATTAAGTGGAAAAGTCAGGGGAAAGTCATGAGAAAGAGGAAGTTATATAGGATGAAAGTAATATTCTATCAAGAAAAGAATTGCTCAAAAACAACTGGGCCAGAAAAAAAATATAGTCATAAAAGGCAACACCTACACTATCGATACTGTGTACAAAATAGATAATTAATGAGAACTTACTGCATAGCACAGATTGATTCAAAATTGAGATAGGAGTACATCAAGGCTGTATATTGTCACCCTACTTGTTTAACTTATATGCAGAGTAAATCCTGCAAAATGCCTGACTGGATGAAACACAAGCTGAAATCAAGATTGCCAGGAGAAATATCAGTTACCCTACCCTTATCGCAGAAAATGAAAAGGATCTAAAGAGCCTCTTGATAAAGGTGAAAGAGGAGAGTGAGAAAGTTGGCTTAAAACTCAATATTCAAAAAAACTAAGATCATGGCATCCAGTCCCAATATTACATGACAAATAGATGGAGAAAAAATGGAAACCGTGACATTCTTATTTTTTTGGGCTCCAAAATCACTGTGAATGGTGAGTGGAGCCATGAAATTAAAAGACACTTGCTCCTTGGAAGAAAAGCAATGATAAACCTAGACAGTGTATTAAGTAGCAGAGACGTTACTTTGCCAACAAAAATCTGTATAGTCAAAGCTATGGTTTTCCCAGTAGTCATGTATGAATATGAGAGTTGGACCATATAGAAGTCTGAGCACCGAAGAATTGATGCTTTTGAACTGTGGTGTTGGATAAGACTCTTGAGAGTCCCTTGGACAGCAAGGAGAACAAACCAGTCAATACTAAAGGAAATCAATCCTGAATATTCAGTTGAAAGGACTGATGCCGAAGCTGAAGTTCCAATACTTTGGCCACCTGATGTGAAGAGCCAAGTCATTGGAAAAGACCCTGATGCTGGGAAAGATTGAAGGCAGGAAAAGGGGGAGACAGAGGATGAGATGGTTGGATGGCATCACCAACTCAATGAACATGAGTTTGAGCAAACTCCAGGAGTTGGTGAAGGACAGGGAAGCCTGGCGTGCTAGAGTCCATGGGGTCGCAAAGAGTCAGACATGACTGAGTGACTTAACAACAACAGCTGCATAGCACAGAAACTCTACTTGATGTTTCAAGGGAAGGAAATCCAAAAAAGGGGGATATATGTATACATGCTGCTGATGTGCTTTGCTGTACAGTAGAAACTAACACAATATTGTAAAGCAACTATTCTCTAATAAATTAAAAAATTTTTTTCAATTAAAGAAAGACAACATCTGACAGATATCAGGGGGATATAAATGGATCAAAATGTACTTTGAGATTTTAACTTATATTTTTCAGAAACTGCAGGTCAAGCAGTTGAAAATATTTTGGAGGCTACCCATATACTGATGGTTATAAACTAGTAGGTATCTCTTGCTGAGTAATAACTTATGGGGAAGATAAGTGCGTAGTATGTGACTCTCATGTGAAAGTCTGGACAAATTATATGCGTCTAGCTTTTTATTTGTGCCTATTTGAAGAGAAACACTGGAAGAGTACAGACATAAATAAAAATACTAGGGGAAGTAAGGTATACAATTAGCTATTTTGTGTACATTTTTGTGCATATTTTAAAGTTTATAGATACGTATTTTTAAAATATTTTTAAAAAGGAAACAGAAGTCTAAGGCTTTCCAAGTCAGCCACCCCAGATCAAAGTGGGGCTGGGTCTGTAATTTGATGTTCTCTTCTGCAATAGGATTGGCGCAGAGAGACCTGACATCCCAGGGCCCCACTGGTGGGCATTAATGCAGTAGTGCAAGATTATATTATGAAAAGAAGTCTGAGACTTGAATCAGAGTTGAGAGCAAGGATGCAGCAAAGATCTGTACTCAGCAGGACCCCAAAGCTATTTGTCAAAAATTTGCAAAGGGTTTAGAGCCCATTTAATGTGCAGGCTTTAAAGAGCAGAGCGGCAGGAGATGAGACAGGTACACTCTGAGAAATCGGTGCATCAAGCAAAGTCTAACAGACCTATATGCAAACTAGGAGCAGTCTTTACTAGAGCTTTAATGTGGGTCTATTAAGGACCAAACCAATTCAGCTTGGCTGGAGGGCTCAAGATAAATATAAGGATCACGAAGGGAAGACTACATATAAATCATGTAAACACGTCTTTAGGAAAATGGTGCATCGTTTTTTAAGCCCTGGTAGCAATAGGTTAAATTACAAAGTGCTTTCACATTCATTCTGTCATGTGAAGCTCAGAATAAAGGTTCAGTTCAGTTCAGTCGCTCAGTCGTGTCCGACTCTTTGCGGCCCCATGAATCGCAGCACGCCAGGCCTCCCTGTCCATCACCACCTCCCCGGAGTTCACTCAGACTCATGTCCATTGAGTCAGTGATGCCATCCAGCCATCTCATCCTCTGTCATCCCCTTCTCCTCCTGCCCCCAATCCCTCCATTAAACAGCCATAACTCCTCTGTTACTACTTCATCAATGAAAACTGATTTTCAAGAGTGAAATGGCATGTTCACATTCACAGCTAGTAAGAGGCTGTGCAAAGAAGGAATACAATTCTTTTTCCCACTCACTGCCTCAGTCATTAATTTATTCATTTACCCCTCATTTCGAGTCCCTAATAAGTCAGTCACTACTTAACAAGAAGCAAAGTTTTCCCCTAAGCACCCAGCACTCCACTAGGTCCTCTTACTGTTAATGCTGTATCAAAAGGAATTATTTTTCTTCCTGCCTTTAACTGTGCTATAGGCAAGAAGAAATGTGCAATGAACCTATTCAATTCAACTCCGGGGGGTTTTAAGACCTCCACAGGAAGCCAGGAAGCCCATTAATTCTGGGTCTAATGATCTCGTTTTATGGTTTGGTAACGCTCTGCCCTCTGTACCACCTCTGTGTTCCTTCGGACCATTTCAAGGGATGCTAGCATGGTGAAGGAGAGGATATGGAAATGAACAAGGTGGAATTCAAGTCCATCAGTTTCCCTTTGTTTGAGGAGGCAGTTGGCACTGACAAAATGAGAAGCTTGGATTATTTGATGATACAGACTAGTCAGCCTAACTTGCCCTCTCCCCTCCCTACCATGAATAATAAATTTGGAGCTTTCTCACTGCCACACGCTGATTTGTCTTGGCTTCTCTATTTTTCTTTAATATTAAAATTATAAAACCTTCTCCAACCTACAGAATTGTCTTCATGTAAAGATTGTTATTTGTTTGTTTGCTTTAAGTTAATGGGGCAGAGAGTGGATACTGACAAAGCAGAAATTCTGGAAATGTTAGGCTTGCAGTCAATCTGAGGACTAAGTCCGGCTCAGTCATATTTTTGTTTAAGTTGGGAAAAGAAAAGAGTAACTATCATCAGGATTGAATGAGTAGATTTTTTTTAATCATAAAGAAAGGAAGGAAGAAATTAAAATAATTTTAAGTACACACTGCATATAACTGGATTCTAATGAAAGAGCCTGCAAGTTCATTTCAGATCATAACCTTCAAAATGAGTTTGTTGTTAAAATAATGAATCCCCACAGAGACCTTGCCCGTGTGGAGCAAGTTTTCATGGTATAATTTGATAGAAATAGTTGGCACCTCTGTCACAAGAAGAGACAATTGAATTTAGAGACATCCATAGAAGCTTAATAAAAAAGTACTGGAGCTAATGCTTTTGTTTGATCTCTGGGAATTGTCTGCAACCTTCTGCCAATGCTGAACTAACAGTGATTCCAATGACAGTCATAAGCGATTACAGTTTACAGAACCAGTCGTTAACGGCGTCTTTAAAGAAGACAGTGGGAACTCATGTACACCCGCGGCGGATTCATGTCAATGTATGGCAAAACCAATACAGTATTGTAAAGTAAAATAAAGTAAAAATAAAAATAAAAAAAAAGAAGACACTTATTTGAAATTGTTAGAAGGAAAATGTGGTTCCCTAAATGTACTTCTAAACAGAAGTTTGCATTGGCCAAGCAGAAAATTGTAGCAAGATGTTTTAGAAGTAATTCCCTGCCTTCCTGTAATTTCAGATTCCCTGTCAAGCTTCTCTTTTTCTATCCACTGGCTCTGTCTTTCTGTTCTCAACCCTATTGACTGAAAGACTAAGAAAGAGAGGAACAATGGAACGAAAATAAGCACAGAACTCCGCTTTCATTTTTTTTCCTCTCTTAAGTCTCATCTCAGTTGAACAAAATGTATTACACTTAGATGTAGTGGGCAAACAGGACTAGACCCATTACAGGAGGCAGGACTAAGCTACTCCATTAATCACAGAAGGGTAAATACAAAAGTGCACAGTCTGGAAAAATCGGGATTTATGAAATATGTCTCCTTTATATAGTAGGTAAATACTGAGAAGGGGGCTCCAGGTTAGAAAGAGATAAAAATTAAAGTCAGTTTAACAAAATTAATCTGGAGGTAACCATCTATATTGATAGAAATAGATTTCTTCAATGTGACACAAAAATGTCCCCATCAAGGCAACTAAAATAAAATGAATAATAAAAAATACTGAAATACAAGAGAACTTTGGGATCTATGACACCACCTCAAATTGTTTGCATCTCTCCAAATAGGTGTTGCAACTGACTTATTTTTTATCCCTGATGAGCCAGTGTATGTTTGTAATGAAAAGTATTTTAAATAGACTTAACATGTAGAGGGCTTCCCTGGTGACTCAGACAGTAAAGAACTCACCTGCAATGCAGGAAACCTGGGTTCAAGCCCTGCACTGGGAAGATCCCCTTGAGAAGAGAATGGCTACCCTCTCCAGTATTCTTGCCTAGAGAATTCCATGGACAGAGGAGCCTGGCAGGCTATAGCCCATGGGTTTGCAAAGAGCTGGACATGACTAAGGGACTTTTAATTTAACATGTAGAAGTGGATACGTTAGGGGAAAATACCTTTGCTTTTTTTTCTCTTCTCTCTCTCTTTTCCATGCCCTATTATTTCCATCATCATCATTCTATGCTTGTCAGTAAAATAGCTAGCTTAGAATAAATGTCTTAGTCCTTCCATGATGGCCACAGATACATGTTCTTAGGATGTTTCTCAAGAAAGTTTCTTCCAGGCTCAGATAAATTGACCTTTTCTCTTTACTTCTAGGTGATGACAGTTGACTGATTTTCATTTCCTATTTCAATAAAAATAGGTCAGTGTTGACCAAAGCTTAACTAATTAGTCCCTTCAGTTCAGTTCAGTTGCTCAGTCATGTCTGACTCTTTGTGACCCCATGGACTGCAGCACGCCCAGGCTTCCCTGTCCATCACCAACTCCTGGAGCTTACTCAAACTCATGTCCATCAAGTCAGTGATGCCATCCAACCATCTCATCTTCTGTCGTCCCCTTCTCTTCCTGCCTTCAATCTTTCCCAGCATCAGGGTCTTTTCCAATCCAGAGTCAGTTCTTCACATCAGATAGTCAAAGTATTGGAGTTTCAGCTTCAGCATCAGTCCTTCCAATGAATATTCAGGACTGATTTCCTTTAGGATTGACTGGTTTGATTTCCTTGCAGTCCAAGGGACTCTCAAGAGTTTTCTCCAACACCACAGTTCAAAAGCATCAGTTCTTTTGTGCTCAGCCTTCTTTATGGTCCAACTCTCACATCCATACATGACTACTGGGAAAACCATAGTTTTGACTAGATAGACCTTTGTTGGCAAAGTAATGTCTCTGCTTTATAATATGCTGTCTAGGTTGTCTATGCTGTCTAATGTCTCTGTCTTTTTAATATGCTGTCTTGTCCCTTCAAGTACTGAACAATTTGGAATAAAATTTCAGACTCATTCTTGTATTTATTGACTAGGTGTCATCTGATATTTCTAATAAGGATTTTAACTATAGTTCTATATTTCATAAATTAACTACACTCTGAATTTTGATTTTTCATGAGCAGTGACATGTTTCTTTTCCTCTGATGGTTGGAGACTTATTTTCTAATTATTCAGTGTCTCAACCATCTAGTTTTTCTTCCTTTTCTTTACCTTTCTGCCCCCTCCCTCTCTTTCTTCCCTCCTTTCCTTGGTTCCCTATCTCTTCTCTCTTTCCCATCCTTCTATTATCCTTTCCTTTTCATTGTTTCTATAATTATGTGATGACTTTTCACTTTGTGCCTGTCACTATACTTGTTTAGGTTCTAGTGATATAAGCACAGTTTCATCCTTGAGGAGCTCAAACTAACAACACTGAGACAGTAGACCATGTCCCGGGTACTGAGAAAACCCACAGAAACAAAGGCAGTTCCTTGAAGGGGCAAAGGGTAGGATGAAAGAATTGAAGAGGTTTCCAATTTCTAACTTTTTAAGAGTCTATCAAAGAAGGGAGGAGGCCATTCTAAGAAGAGGGAAAAATAAAGATGTGTACAAACATGTAAACATGAATGAGATGTTGGTGGAACCATGAGAAAGGGAAGGAAAGTGAAGTCACTCACTCGTGTCTGACTCTTTGCGACCCCATGGACTGTAGCCTACCAGGCTCCTCTGTCCATGGAATTTTCCAGGCAATAGTACTGGAGTGGATTGCCATTTCTTTCTTCAGTGGATCTTCCAGACCCAGGGATTGAACCCAGGTCTCCTGCATTGTAGACAGATGCTTTACCGTCTGAGCCACCAGGAAGTCCAGAACCATGAGAAGCAAAGACAAATTCATGCCAGAAAGGAAGTGGCAGTGTATGTAGCAGGGGAGGCATTAGCTGTGAAGCTAGATGTTATTTTTTCTGTTTTTAATTTTTTTAATTGAAATATCATTTATAATGTGATAGTTTCAAGTATACAGCAAAGTGATTCAGCTGTATGTATATCTTTTTCAGATTCTTTTCCACTATAGGTTATTACAAGACATTTAGCTATAGTTCCCTGTGCTATACAGTAGGTCCTGCTTGGTTATCTCTTATATGTAGTGTGTATATTTTAATCCCTTTGGTAATCATCATGTTTGTTTTCTGTGTCTATGAGTCTGTTTCTTTTTGTAAACAAGTTCATTTATGTCATTTTTTAAGTTTCACGTGTAAGCAATATCATATGATATTTCTCTTTGTCTGACTTATTTAACTTAGTATGATAATCTGTAGGTCTATCCCTGTTGCTGCAAATGGCATTATTTCATTTATTTATAAAAAATAAATTTATTTTATTTGTATTTAATATTTGTTTTATTTATTTGATTTTATTCCTTTGTGTGTATATACCACATCTTTTTAAATTCCATGATAGGCTCTGAGAGTTTTATCTTGTAGGCAATTCACTCCTTTAAGGACTTTCAAAGTAGTAAATAGAGTGACTTACTCTACATTATAAAAAATAATCACTTTTTCATATGATTGGATTACAGACTCTTCAAAGAAATTTATAAACAAGCAAAAAAATGTATCATTTTCCAAGTAATTTTATAAGCAAATAGCTTGTAACTGTGAACCCAGGAGCATCTTTTGCTGGCATACTGCTAATGGTTTCCCTGGACCCTCCGCAGGAGGGCTGTGGGACCCTGCTCTGCTCAAGCAGGAGATGCCTGGTCTGTGCCGATTTGCTCACAGCTTTCCTGGAATGTCTATCTAGGAGTTTCTCAAAGCCCAAGTCCAGTCCCTTCAGCACATATTTTGAATGCATCCTATTTATCAAAATCTAAAATGTCAGGGGTAGACAGGATCCAACGTAACATCAGAATAAAGGTATTCATTCAGTGCATTCTTCCTAACACCCAAAATGGCTTTGCTTCTTGAGTTCGGTTATTTTGTTGTGATTGTGATCCATTTTCCAGTGCACATGTGGGCAGCTCAAAATATTTGCCATGGAGTGCTAATGAACGCCGCAAGAAAATTGTGGAACACTTCATACAAAATTGTGGTCATCTTCTTTGACAGCTTTAGCACAAAAAATGGAAAATTGCAGAAAATTGTAAAAACAAAAAATGCAGTTAAAATGGTTTACACTTACTGACAACCTCTATCTCAAACCCTGTTATTTTATCATTTATTCAATATGTGATGTTAGCTACTAGTTTAAATTTCACTTTCCATTTTCTTCCTTGTGTTGACACTTCCCCACCTCCTGCATCTGACATCCCAGCAGTGAGCAGTTACTCCTGAGCATCAGGCACCTGGGCAGTTACATACTCAGGTGTTAGCTCTAAATGGGGATGAGCACTTATTAGAGACCACCATTTTATACACGTATATACATGCTTGTATGAACTGTTGGCTTCAATATCTGTATTAAAAAACCCTTTTTGGTCTATAGGAAAGTTTGGAAAGATTATTATTTGAGAGATTTTAAAAGTAATAATGCAATAGGATCAAGGCTCCGATTCTTATAATAAAACCCCCTTCTAGTCTCTGGACTTAGAATTGTAATGGCTCTCCTCACTTGTTTCTTAATCAAGGATGACCTTACATTACCTCTTATTTCCTTGTCTACCTATCCAAATTATTATGTCATAAGTCTTCTGACCCCAAGTAAACTATAAGCTCCCAGAAAGCATGAAATGTATACCATTCATTTCTAGTTTCCCAAATCCCCAGAAAACCTCATATGCTTCTCAGCATATTCTGTTAATACTTTTAAAATGTTCCACCAGGATTAAATATTTTGATGAGAAATTTGCCTTTATTCTTTTAGTACCCTTAACATACGACTCAGAAAAGTAGATTTGCTTACTACCTTTCTTTCTTTTGGAGTTCATATTCTCATTTGCTTTGAGAATTTTCAACTTTACATGAAACAGGAGGAGCCCAATTACTTCTCCAAATAATGGGAAAGTAGACTGAGATATAAATTATATTTTTCAAGTCATAAATGGCAGTCATCTGCATAAAAGTTGCCTATGTGTGTGTGCTCAATTGCTCAGTCATGTCTGACTCTTTGTGACCCTCTGGACTGTAGCCCACCAGGCTCTGCAGTCCATGGGATTCTCCAGAAAAGAATAATGGAGTGCATTCCCATGCACTCCTCTAAAGGGTCTTCTCGACCTGGGGATTAAAACTGCATCTTCCACACTGCACATGGATTCTTGGCCCACTGAGCTACCAGGGAAGCCCCAAACTTACCTATAACATTTTAAATAACCGATATAACGCAATGAAGAAAAACAGCCAGAATTTGCAACAACATGGATGAGATTTGCAACAACTTAGAGATTGTGACATTGAATGAAGTTGGACAGAGAAAGACAAATATTATATGATATCACTTATATGTGGAATCTTAAAAAAGGGTACAAAGAACTTATTTACTGGAGAAGGAAATAGCAACCCACTCCAGTATTCTTGCCTGCAGAATCCCAAGGACTGAGTGTCACAGACATAGAAAACAAACTTACAGTTATCAGAGGGTAAGGGAAGGGAATAAACTGGGAGATTGGGATTGGCTTAGACACACTACTATATATAAAGTAGATAACTAATAAGGACCTACTGTATATCACAGGAAACTCTGATCAACACTCTGTAAAGGCCGATATGGGGAAAGAATCTTTAAAAAAAAAGTAGAAATATGTATAACTGACACACTTTGCTAGCACAACATTGTAAATGAACTGCACTCCAATAACGATTTTTTAAAGAAATGAAACATAAACAAGAAAAATAGTCAGAAACTCAGGTAAGTGAGAGAGGCTATTATTTAAAACAGAGCAGAGAGACTACAAAGAATAAAAGGGACAAAAGAAAACAATTCATTCTGGCAAGAAATCTGAACGAGTTTGAGACTGACTTTTTTAGGAAAAGAGTTAAGTTTAAAAACAGACTTGAGGAAATTGAAACGTGATCTTTGATCATTTAGAGAGTAGATGCCAACAAAATGTTCTTTCTGAAGGAACTAGTCATAGTAAGGAAAAAAAATCATCACCTTAACTAGAGCTACAAAACTAGAACTCATAAATTATAAATAATGCCTTACAAATCAGGCAGGGACATCAGAGAAATAAGAAAACTACACAGGTGAAACAAAATGTATATTGAAAATGAGCTGACGTTATCCCCGAGAGAAAAGTCAAAACAACAACAAAAAAGATAGTTTTAAATAACAACAATACGTTTTACCTATAGGAATAAAGAAAACATGCTTTTCAATATATACAAGGAGGAAAATAATTCAGTACTATTCAAACCAGTCAGGTAAATGTCAGCTCCTTCAATAGCTCCTTTGAAGAAAGAGATTGTACTCTCAAATTGTGCAATATTTCTAGGACGGGGTCCATTGCTCTGGACCTTATTCCCAGCTTATATATTTGCAAATCTAAAGGGAGGAAAAATTAAATTTTTCAGGAACAAAACAGCATTTAAAAGAGCAATAGGCTTCCAGAATTTAAGAAACTGTCAGCAAAGGAAAGATATCCAACTCTTATCCACAATTTAAACCCATCTGAATTGATATTGTGATAAAAATTGAATTCCAGAAGTAATTCATTCATGTCTTCCATTTAATTTCCAAAGATGTGTCAAGTCGTCCCACGTACAAACCAACATGCTAAGAAGACAAAGAGATTTTAAGTAGGCAAGACTACTTATAAACCAAATATTGGACACCACCATTTCTTACATCTGGGGCAGCAGCCAATATTGTTACTAACTGACTCAGATATGAAGAGTTTATGGCAAGGTGAAGTTTTAAAATTTCACTGAGCCTGTGGTGTTTAATATTCTTCTTGAGTGCTGAGGAAGCATTATTTATACTGTGGATTAGGGATACTCACACTCACATGGGCTTTCAGGAGTGAGGGAGAGAAGCCAGGCTGACATTGGTCCAGACTCTCCCTTTAGTACAGACACAAACATGATAAAACCTTTGAGCTAAATTTTGCTCCCAGGGGCCTCTGGCCGAAAGGAATCTCTTATTGTCACAGTGGTTAGGATATAAGTGGAATGCCTATGTGCTAACATTTTTTCCCCATCAGATTCTTATAAACTATTCACAGGCTCAATTCATGTAGAACACCCAATCTTTTTTCTTTTTCCTAGTTATTCCTACATATATATTGTCTAATTTTTACATTATCATGAATCCAAGCTAACTTTCTCTTCAAAACGTAGTTTGCTAAAGTTCACGAGAATAGAAGTTTTCCTATCCAGTATCAGTGACTCCTACGTCTTTTTTTCTCCCATTAAAAATGCATGCTCTGGGAATTCCCTGGTGGTCTAGTGGTTAGGACTCAATGCTTTCACTGCCAGGATCCAGGCTGAGTCCCTGGTTAGGAAACTGAGATTCTTTCTGCAAGTTCACTTTTCTTCCCTGTGTGTTCCATCCTGCAGTATTAGGCTAAATTTCCTGATGATCAGGACTGTTAGGAGAATCATCTTATCTCTACAGTTGGGGTTGGGAATCAGACAAGTAGGTGATATGTGAAAGATGATTTCAGGTTGAAAGAGTGAGTTGGATAAAAATATTAACAAACGCTAAAATGTCTTGAAGACAATGGCTGCAAATAGTAAATGTTAAATGTTATCTCGGCAAGAGAAAGGCTGGGACAGAACAAATTAATTGATGTAAACAGTGCAAAAGATACAATTTTGAAACTATATATATGCTTAGGATTATCTTAACATGTGGGAAGAATATTTTGAAAGTGCTTTTCTTTTTAAATAATTGGATACATGTGTATTTAGTTCTGTACTGGTATGAAACGAGAAGTTCTATGATTTGACATCATCTAAAGTACATAGAATATTGTAAAAAGTATCAAATAGAAACTATTTTTAATGTTTATACTAGAAAGGTACTCTGAAAGAAGCAAAAAA
Organism: Budorcas taxicolor; assembly: GCF_023091745.1. Lineage (NCBI taxonomy): Eukaryota > Metazoa > Chordata > Mammalia > Artiodactyla > Bovidae > Budorcas > Budorcas taxicolor. The sequence continues at coordinate 20,402,352 of NC_068933.1, read as the reverse complement.
AATACATGTGAAAATATTTTAGCTAAAGCATTTATGCGAAGAGCTGACTCATTTGAAAAGACCCTGATGCTAGGAAAGACTGAGGGCAGGAGGAGAAGGGGACACCAGAGGATGAGATGGTTGGATGGCATCACTGACTCAATGGGCATGGGTTTGAGTGAACTCCGGGAGTTGGTGATGGACAGGGAGGCCTGGCGTGCTGCAGTTCATGGGGTTGCAAAGAGTAGGACACAACTGAGGGACTGAACTGAACTAAAAGCATTTATATATTTTAATGCAAAAAATAGAATTGAATATTTTATTGTCCAGCAGAATTTGTCCCTGCAGAGATAATTTCTCAATTAAAAATGTGATATGTAGAGACAAGTCAATTAAATCCGTCAACAGCAAAATAAGCAAGTGGAAACACAGTACACTAAGAAAAACTGCAGAGCAAAAGATTCACTTTATCATCAATAACGTGAAAAGGCAACCTACTGAATGGGAGAAAATATTTGCAAATCATATATCCAATAAGGGGTTAATATCTAAAATATTAAACAAACGCATGCAACTCAAGAGGGAAAAAGCAAAAAGTCAGTTTAAAAATGGGCATTAGATCTGAATAGGCATTTTTCCAAAGATGACATACTGACAACCAACAGACACATGAAAAGATGCTCAGCATCACCACTCATCAGGGAAGTGCAAATCAAAACCACAATGAGATCTCACCTCACACCTGCTGGAAGGACTATTATCAAAAAGAGAAGGGTTAACAAGTGTTGGAGAAGATGTAGAGAATCGGGAACCCTAATGCACTGCCGGTGCTGCTGCTGCTGCTGCTAAGTTGCTTCAGTTGTGTCCGACTCTGTGCGACCCCATAGATGGCAGCCCACCAGGCTCCCCCGTTTCTGGGATTCTCCAGGCAAGAACACTGGAGTGGGTTGCCATTTCCTTCTCCAATGCATGAAAGTGAAAAGTGAAAGTGAAGTTGCTCAGTCATGTCTGACTCTTAGGGACCCCACAGACTGCAGCTTACCAGGCTCCTCCATCCATGGGATTTTCCAGGCAAGAGTACTGGAGTGGGGTGCCATCACCTTCTCGGGTAGGCAAGTACCAATTTACTTTTCATTTCCACTATGGAAAACAATATAGAACTTCCACAAAAAATTAAGAACAGTACTACCATACAGTCCAGAAATTCTACTTCTGGGTACATATTCAAAGAAAACAAAAACACTAAGTTGAAAAGATAGCTATCTGTACCCTAATGTCCAGTGTAGCATTATTTACATAGCCAAGATATGTAAGCAACCTATATGTCCATCAATGGATGAATAATACAAAATGGATTTACATACAAAAATATCATTCAGCCATGGAAAAGAAACTTTGTCATTTATGACAACACAGTTTCACATTTAGGGCATTATGTTAAGTAAAATATGTCACAGAAAGAATACCATATGATCTCAGCTACATGTGGAATCTGAAGGAAAAACAAAAGAAACAAGTCACAGATTCAGACAATAGATTAGTTGGGCAAAATGGGTAAAGAAAGTCAAAAGGTACAGACTTACAGTTATAGAATAAGTCATAGGAGTAGAGTATGGTGATTCCAATTAATAATACTCTAATGTATATTTGAAAGCCGCCAAGACTAGATCTTAAAAGCTTCCATCACAGGAAAACAATCTGTGACTATGTATGGTAACAAGACTTCTGGTGACTTATTTAAATACATACAGAGATACCAAATCACTATGCTATATATCTGAAAACAATATAATGTTTTATGTCAATCACATATCAGTAAAAATTTATAAATAGTAAAAAGAAAGTATTGACAGCTTCAAAGTTTTAAACCATAAATTGCCTCCTGGAAGAAAATAACTGGCAATGTGATGAAAAAAAATGAATCCCCTCTCCTGGGGAGGGATGTGCTCCTGAGAAAGCACTTGGTGCAGGAAAGCTCTGTGAAGTTGCCATGTTAGGCTACTCCTTGCTCTTTTATACTTTTGGCACAACAGGAATAGTTTTCTCTTTCCCCGTGGGTCCTACTTTGCTCCCTGGAGCAGAGATGGCCAAGCCAATTTACTAGGATTCTTGTTTTCGTTCTACCAAGCAGAATCAGCAGAGTTTACAGTCCACACTGCAGCAGCCACTCAAGGCAGCTTCTATCCCCTCTGAGGGTTGTGTGGTCCTTGGAGGCAATTTGAAGGGGTACCGCATGTTAAGATGAAGTCTGCAGAGAAGGGCCCTTTTCACTGTGCTTCACGCTTCCACATTTTTGAAAGCAGGTAGCCTAGGCTTTGACCTGTTTTTTTTTAAATTTTTCTCTTAGTCTAATTCTGAAGCTCAAAAAAAGTCCTTTTTTGGTTGCCATTTATCAAGTTTGGTGTTTTGAATCTTCTATTACATTGCCTGTCAACAAAAGATAACCTTGTGCAGACATTTTCCTAAGAATCATCCTAAACTCAAAGCAGAGGACTTCTACAAAAAATATCATTCTTTTCCTCTATCTTCTCGCCAAGTTTTACCTGGAGAACAAAAAGGTAATGGAAAGGAAAGGTGGGGGGTGGGAGGGGGGGTGATAGGCTTTTTGATTGTTCGTGGGTGACAAGAGATGTGTTCTTATATGGATTGCACTTAGGGCCAAGCATTTTCCTGATGTGCAGGCAGATAAAAGATAGTGTGTGGTCTCCTCAGGAAATTCTGAGGGCAGGTGGTCTAAGAGACTCATTTATCCTGGGTGGCCTGATCCAAGTTCTCCTCATTCACTTGAGTGTGGCTGTGACAAAAGAAGTGAATGCGAGAAGCCTGGCCCATCAGTCCCAGCTGTCAGACCACCCTTGCTTCCCCATCTCTTGGAGGGATATTCCTACCCTTCTTCTCAGGATGCTCAGCCCCACAGGTGACAAATGGCTCCCTCATAGTATTCAATGTAATTTTTTTCTCTTGTCACTGTTTCAGTCCTTACCTTATTTGTAACAATTTAAATGCATTCCTTTCTTTACCATCAGCTTAGACTTTCTACAGAGATTAATTTATGGCTGTATATAAAATACATGTGTGAGTGTCATGTGTTTAACATTTTTATAATTTTGATTTGCAAAGGTATACATTTAAGTCTCATGTTTGTCTTAATGCAAAGTTTTGTACTTCTGGTAATACTGGGAAGACTGAAGCCATCATACTTGAACCTAAGCAATAATATGGATATCTAACATATTTGGAAAAGAATAGAATGCTATTTATCAGAAAAAGCTATTTGTCCGAAGAAAAAGTTTATTAATGGTTGTACTTACTAAAAATCAAACTACACATAGTTTATTTTCTAAGGACATGTTTAAGGAAACAGAAATTTTCAAGCACAATAATAAAATAAGGAAAGTTTTAGAAAAATCCAATGTATTAAAATATCTTCTATTCTTAAAAGGCAAAGTCCTTTTCCTTTGCCTTGTTGCTTGTTTACAAATATATTGTCCCTTCACTAAGATGCTCTGTAAGTCTAGATTCTAACCACTCCTCTGAGATACAGACCACTGAGTGTTCTTCACACTGGAGTATGATGTTCTGGTTTACCCTTCATTTGCAATCATTTGTGTCTGACTTCACTTGGTATACAGAATTTTCTGGACGTCATTGCCACTGGATTAACATTTTTGTGAGCATTTAGTTAAATACTCGAGCTTGGCTGTTTCAAGAAGTGAGCACATAGTTTTACAATGTGTTATGTACAGATAATACATTTTTAATTGTGACGTTTTTATTGGAGGCAAAGGAAGTATTAACTGTGCTCTCATGGGTCAGTAATTGCAAATTGAGGAAGGCTTTCCCTAATCCTCACTCCTCATGCTAGTTTATTGCTCCAGTTTTTCTCTTGTCTCTTCCCTGACTCCTGGATCTATGCCTCCAGCTCTCCTTGGTCTCCTCTCCCGCTACAGCTGAGCCAACAATTGGAAACTCTTAGGTAAATTTACTCCACTGAACCCACGCTGTTGACCTTTTCTGGCTCTTTTTCGTCTGGAAAGTGGCCTATACTCAAAGGAACTGAGGTCTCTCAAAATGCAAAATGTATCACTATAAATACTTGCTATGCTCTTGCTACTTCTTAGCAGAGGCCTAATTACAATGTCTGTTGGTTTCAACTGTGACATGAATGAACACAGGCAAAAGCACACGTGATTAACTCCTCCATAATACGTTCGCTTTTTAACTGTGTCCAGACCTTGTTAAGCTGGCTCAAAACTCAAATTCAAAAATCTAACATCATGGCATCTGGTCCCATCACTTCATGGTGAATATAAGGGGGAAAAGTGGAAAACAGTTTTCTGTGACAGTTTTTATTTTCTGGGGTTCCAAAAATCACTGCAGATGGTGACTGCAGCCAGAAATTAAAAGTGATTTGCTCTTTGGAAGAAAAGTTATGGCAAACCTAGACAGTTTATGAAAAGACAAGGATGTAACTTTGCTGACAAATGTCCATATAGTCAAAGCTATGGTTTTTCCAGTAGTCATGTACGAACATGAGAGTTGGACCATAAAGAAGGCTGAGCACTGAAGAATTCATGCTTTCCAGCTGTGGTACTGGAGAAGACTCTTGAGAGTCCCTTGGACTTCAAGGAGATCAAAACAGTCAATTCTAAGAGAAATCAACCCTGAATATTCATTGGAAGGAATGATGCTGAAGCTGAAGTTCCAAAACTTTGGCCACCTGATGTGAAGAGCCAAATCATTGGAAAACACTCTGATGCTGGGAAAGATGGAAAGCAAAAGCTGATGGAAGTAGCAGAGGATGAGATTTTGGATAGCATCACTGACTCGATGAACATGGCTTTGAGCAAACTCTGGGAGGAAGTCAAGGACAGAGAAGCCTGGTGTGCTGCAGTCTGTGGGGTCACAAGGAGTCAGACATGACTTAGTGACTATATAAAACACACAAAAAACAACAGACCATCTGACACCAGATAGCTGGAGTCAGGATCTCTTTCATAAATGTTGTCCGCTTACCCCATCTCCACCTCCACAATTTGCTACCTCTTCTCAATCTCCATTGCTACCACCCACTCTTCTGACCCTGAGTGAATGAGAATTTGCCAGGTCCTTGAATCCAGAGGACACTTGTTAATTTCCTGACACTTGAACACTCTGCAGCATTTGATGCTACCATTCCCTCTTTCTGAAAACAATTACCATGAAGTATTATGCCCTACAATTGTTTTTCCTTTAAAACAGTGAAATAATGAAAATTGCAAAAAGTTTAAATGACACTATAATGAATACCTATGAGGCCACCACTTTAATTCAACTGAGCTAAAACATAACAAATACAGTTCAAACATTTTCACACTGCAAGCCTCGCTCTCTCTCTCTCCATCCTCCACACTCTGAATTTGGTCCATATTGTCTATAATTCTCAACTTTGATCACATTTGTATGTATCCTTGAATAATTTAACTTGATTTGCATTTATTTAAATTTTGTTTAGACAGAGCTAAAAACTATATCTATAGGTTTTTATTTTATTGTTACGGTTTTTAAGTTCAATGTTTGTGAGATTATTCATATTGGTATGTATAGTTATAGATCTCTCTCTTCTTTTTATAGTATATTTGTTGTTTAAATCTACTACTGTTGACTGCCCAAAAGATCACGAGAAAAACTTGCTAATCAAGTAAAGTTTATTAGACTTACTGCAGTAAAGCAGAAACAATATTGACAATTTTAAAAGTGTTTCAGAAGTGAGAAAGCCAGGGAGAATACTTATGGAGTTTTAGGAACTGGGCTGGGTGATTTTAAGGTGGGCCTTACAAGAAAGTAAACAGTTTGAGATTGAGCAGGATATATGGCATTATCTTTGGAGCAAGGGTTTTGAAGAGAATCTTGGTGAATCTGATAGTCTTGAGCTGATAGGAGAATTATGAGTTTGTAATGAAGGCTATTTCAGATGGTTCATAGGCTTATCTCCAGGAGCAAGTATTTCTTGCAGCAAGCTAACTTATTTTGCTTTTTCCTCAGTATTGTTTAACATAGGACCATGGTTACATGGCTCAGTTTTATTTAACTCTGGGGCAGGAAAGGATTGTTTAACACAGTATCATGGAATTGTGTTTAGATTCTGTCCACAATTTAAAAAAAAAAAAAACATTTTCTATATCAACTGTTTTCAATGTTACTATGAATAATGCTGTAATACCTTTATGAATATTTAAAAACCTAAAGTGCAACAGATGATAATAAGGAATGCATATTCTAAAATTTACTAGACAATGAAAATTTGCTCTACAAACATGTTACAACTTCAATCCCATTAGAACCTTATGAGAATTCTGTGTCTGCACTCTGACCAGTACTTGCAATCGTTCAGCTTCTGAAAATTTCCCCAAAACTACATGGATCTTATTCTGGTTCCCTTTGCTTTGGTAGTTGCTGCTTCTAATTTTGTTCCACTTTTCTACTGAGTGTATATTTTTCTAAACTTGATTTTCGATGCTCTAAAGTTTCATGGAAAACATTTTTATGACTATGTGCATTGCAAAGTATTGTATCTCAGTTTTGGGCTTTTCTTTCTCTGTTTTATATATTTAGATATCTATAAAGTTTTATTTTAATCCAGTAAGATTTATCAATCTTTTCATTATAGCCTATATTTTTTATCCATTTAAGAGCTATTTCACTTCTTCGAAGTCATTAATGACTAAACACTTAGATCCTCAGTGAACTGGAAATTAATTTTTGTAGTTAGTGTAACTAACTGGGATTTTTGTGGTTGGTGTAAGTCAGGAGTGAATTTCATTTTTTACTGCACATGGATGACTCGTTCTCATAGTGTAACAGAATATCTTTTCCAACTTTCTGCCACATATCACACTTCCGTATATGTGTTAGTGTCCTCTGGGCTCTAAATTCTACCCCATTGTGCTATTTTGTCCACCATCATTTCTTAGTGTATTATGAGGATATCTGAGACTTGGAGAAGCAAAATTTCCTACCCAGTTCTTTTTTCTCCAAGGGTGTCTTTTCCCCCACTTTATTTCCTCCATGTAATTTTCCTGTCAAGTTCTACTGAAAAACAACCAACAAATCTTAAAATCCCTTGCCGTTTTAGTTGGAGTTGTGTCGACTCTCAGTCAACTGGGGAAGAATTGGGATATTTTAATAAAATTAAAACTTCATGAAGACAGAATCTTTTACAAGATTCCTTACAATTATCCTTATTTGCAACTTTCTTCATGTTGTAGTGACCCAGGAAGGGCACGTCTCCCATCTCTTACTGGAGACAGCATAGTGTACAGATGAAGGTCCTGGTTGCCATCTCTCTGGATCTGCCACCAAGTTCAGGCCGGGTGAACTTGTTCAAGGTTGCTCCCCACTGATGGGGCACACAGGGTACTAACGCAGGCCCAGTCCTGCTTATTGCACACTTCCTCTGACTCGGGGCCTCCCCGTTGGCTTGGCAGAACTGCTTTGTGGTCTTAGACTGTCCTACCCAGCTCTCCTTCCTTCTCTCATTTCTCACCCAAGTATCAAATCTTCATTACAGTCTAAGGCTCTCCTACTCTCTTTCCCTTTTATCCTCCAGATGTTTTCCCTAATAAATTTATTTTTATTGACAGTTACACGTTAGTACCTGCCTCTTAGAGCACCCAAAGTCATCACACTCAGTAGCTTTCAAAGAATTTTATAATTTTCTTCCAAAATTATTTCCAGACATTTATGAGACTTTAAATGAACAGTTACGATTTTAAAATCATACTTTTTGATTGCTACTGTAGTAGAGACACTGCACATAGGGACAGGCATATATCTTTGAAGATTTGCCTAATTCATGCTATTTCCTATCTAAAGGTGTAGGAGAAGCAGCAGGAAGAGTGCCTTTTATAACCATGTTCAACTTCCTATGGAACCACATTGACCATCTTCTACCACCCTCTTATAGCTAAGACTGAGACTGCAGGGATAATAAAGGGAAAAATAGGAGGCTTTCTGACCCTCGACTGCAGAAAGAAACTAAGGAACAAGGTGAGTGGAATCGCAAAGCAGCTGAGCTCAGGGATGACACACAAACCTGGTTCTTCACACCCAGAACTGAAAAAAGAGAGTTCTAGATCCAGCCTGGGCTTGTCAGCCTCTCAGTCTCTGGGGCTGCTGTTACAGTGAGATGGGTCCTATGGCTTCATCTCAGACTTGGGAGGGAGATGGTACTTCAACAATACACAGCTACCTAGACAAGAAACCATTGCCAGAAACACGGCCCAGGAGGCACTCCTAACAACTGGCCCTTCAGTAACGAAAACCATTTGCTAAAGGCTTGGTGGAGAAAGAGTGGACGAGTGTATTTCTAAACCTAGGAGGGAAGGCAAGAATGAGTCATCTTTCTGCTGAAAAAACAGCCATTAGCTTGAGAACCAATCTAACCTTGAGGCAGGATGTTCTGAAACAATCTCCAGCCAGAATAGAAAATTCTCTTAGAATTCAGTTGCTCCTCTATGAGTTGAGGCTGGGACACAGCAGTGCCAACTCTTGGCTGCTGTGAGCACCATGATTCCAGTGCCCCTGGCTGCAGAGCTCAGTGGCTCATCGTGTCCTGGGGCTGAATGCTAAGACCGCAAATCCTGTGCCCTCCTTGGGGTGTTTAAGCTCATCCCACTTGGATTCTGCCCCAACTTTGCAGGCTTCTTGCAGGCCCAGAGTCATCTGTTTTCATTCCATTGTTAATATCAGGTTGAGTTTCAACGGACTCAAACCTTTTCTCGTCTCCTCCCTGCTTCCCCTTTGGGCCGGAAGCCTCAATCCTATTATTTATGAGCAAACTGTTGGTCTGCTCTTCCAAAGCCTAAATCAGACTATAGTGCATAACATTCAGTGCAACTTCCATGGAGCTAGAAGATTGACTGTGGTTCTTTATGATAATTCTCATGACAGAGATAAGATGTTGAGTCTAAGGAAGATTGAGAGCTTTGCCTAAAGTCACACACTCGTTAACTTGCAAAATGTAGTTAGGATTTGAACCCAGGTTTCTGAGACTTCAGACTGTGTACCTTTTCCCTGGTGCATTTTCACCTACCCGCTATGCACTTCAGCACCCTATCTCTGCTCCAGCTCCAGGCTGGGTCATCTTATTGCATCTTTGTAGATGCCTCCATGCAAAATGTGTAACTAAACCTTGACAACTCTGAGTCAGGCTCCCCTTGGTCTCACTATATCCTTGGGAGAGTGGGATGCTACCCCTCTTCATCTACTACTGTGCTCTACTGGTAAATCCTCAGAAGTTACAAAGGCTGAGAAATCGTGTGTGGCTTTTTTTCTATGATAACATTTCTCTTTATTTATAATTCCTTCTATTCCCATTCTACAGAATCTACTGATTCTGAGACTCCAGATTTATTATTAAATAGTGTGTGCCCAGTTGGTCAGTCGTGTTTGAGTCTTTGTGACCTCTTGGACTGTAGCCCACCAGGCTCCTCTGTCCAAGGAATTCTCTAGGCAAGAGTACTGGAGTGGTTGCCATTTCCTCCTCCAGGGGATCTTCCCGACCCAAGGATCCAACACATGCCTCCTGTGTCTCCTGCACTAACAGGTGCATACTTTACCACAGGGATGCCAGATTTATTATTAAATAATAAATATAGGTGGCTTTCCTGGTGACTCAGACAGTAAAGAATGTAGCTGAGAGAATATTCAGCTATAGAAAATGTTTAATCTAATTTATTACATTTTCTGTCTGCTATTCAGGTTGTAAATTGCTTTCCGTTAGCTTTAATTTATGAAAATAAGCTGTGAGAAGTCAGAAAATGTTGAATATGTGCTGGCATCAACACTCTCGGAAGGTTATGCCTCAGCTAAGGAGATGCTTAAGTCGTTTTAAGGCTTATTTCAAAGTTCAAAAATGAAATTATTACTGCACAGAGACATCAACACAGTGCTTACATAAAGAATATGATGGCAAAGCAATGAGGGATACTTTACATGAATAAATATCTTTTTATGGTCTATTAAGAATTCTGTGCTTGAACTAGTAGTTACTCCCATTAGCTTCTAAATGGAGCATTGTTGAGAAGCATTGGACTGTGATATTATGAATGACGTTGCCAGTAGAATAAAGTGATAACAAGAGTTGAGTTGTTTTCAAGTGATAGCTGGAGAGATACTAAGGATCAATGAGTTTGGTAGGTAAGAGACAGGGAATGGGTGGAGAGCTCCATCTTTTCTGAATGCTGACTTGGATATATCCTCTCCATAGAGGGCTGATATTTTGGTTGGGTCCAAATAGTAAGTCACAGACCAGAAATGAGGATGGATGGGGTTGTCATTTTCTTGGACTCTCTAATATTAATTATATTGATGTAAGTAGGGATACAATAGAATTTAATGAACCAGAAGACCAGGCTGGACTGAAAGGGAGTCAGCTGACATGGACCAAATGGGATGGTAAGACCACAGGGGTCCAAGCAGGGCACGGTCCCCTTAGTCCTCCAGGCTCGCAGGGAACCCCTGTGATAACTGGACACTGAGGAAGACATCTGGTCATTTGGCCAGCTTACGTATTGATAACAGAAGCAACAGAAAAGCCTCTTATTGGAGGCACAAGAACACCCAGCATTCTCAGGAAACAAGGTGGATACTAGGATTGCGGCTACGCTTGTTATTTGAGATCACAGCAGCTGGTGAGAACTGGGTTTCTAATGTGTTGGGTCTTATTTGAATAGCCAGTCAGGCTGAGTCATTATGTAACAGGCACTGTTTGTTTGCTGAAGCCCTCCACAGATTATAAACAATAAGCTCAATTCATCTATAACTATGGTGATTCTTCCTGTCCACTTCTTATTTATTGACTGTATTTTATTCACTTTGCCCCATAGTACCTAGATAAATGCTTGCCTAGTTTGAGTTCTTAGAAAATGTATAGTGGTATTCTCGCTTTGAAACTGACCTAAAAGATGACGGAAAGTAATTGTTTTAGTAATATGTAAGATGTCTTCTTAGAGAGAAGGATAGCTCTGCTAGGTCAATGATTATAGGTAGATCTATGGGAGTAAAAGTAAGATGCTTTTAGTCAGGGACATAAAAATTAAAAAAAAAGTGAAATGAAGATCGGTGATGCACAAGCAAGTAAAGGGCACTGGATGCTGGGTTAGAGACTAAGAAGAATGAGAGAGTTGAGGAAAGAGCTAAGTTTCTGAGGAACAAAGAGGAAGTAACCCTGTCCAATGAGATGTTCTCAGTGGTGGGGCTTTCACAACAGAGGCACTTCACTTACTTGGTTCTGAATTGTTAATAGTATCGGAAATTGTATCTGCTTCCTTGAATCCTCAGGCCTTTTCTGTTATTTTGGGCATAAAAGAATTAGAATGGTGTCCATAATGAGGCAATGCAGAAAAAGAAACATACTCTTGGGACTTCCCTGGTGGTCCAGGGGCTAAGACTCTGCACTTCCAATCCAGGGGACTAGATCCCATATGCCACAACTAAGAGTTCTCCTGCAGCAATGAAGACAGAAGAACCCACGTGCACAGCCAAATACAAATAAATATTTAAAAAGAAATGTACCCCTGAAACACTAAATGAACCCTAAATTTAACTCAGAAGAAGCAAAAACGGGAATTCCAGGTGGACCAGGTGAGGTATCAGTTTTGATTGGTTCCCTCTAATAAACCTGGGAGGGACCCATCTCTTCCCTCTGCTGCTGGGGAGGGAAATCAATTTGTTTAACGTTTGGATTTAATTTTACTGGAGTTTTCAGTGTCAGACAACAAAAGCAAGAGGAAATTCTCTATTCATCTTAATCCTCCTGATTTGTAATTCAGTATGCATTTGGCATTTAGAAATACATATATTCAGAAAATACATATATTTTAATCGAAAAGAGCTTCTGATACTATTAACAGATACTAATTATAATCCTTCAAAATAACGAAACTTTCAAATTAGCATCTTACTCTTTACTTTCATGTCTTAAAAGTCTGAGTCTCTAGGGGTGGGAAGCTAGAACTTCAACACACAAGAATGATAGTAGATATATAGAAATCTGTCCCTGTCCCTGTTATTCAAGCTTTTAATAAAGTCCCCTTCACTATTGTCTTTTGATGTCAAGAAATCCTTCTTTTATAATGGCCTACATAATATCCGTCTTTTAAAACTACTCTCAGTTGCTTCTCATATTATTTTTTTAATGATTTTAACATAAGCATGTAAATACTTTCATTATCTCCATACACCCATAAGAAAATCAACAGTCATGGACTGCTGTTTGAAGAGTTTAAACTTGCATGTGGGAACCAGCTCCAAACTCACATTTGATCATCAAACCTAAGGAACAGGAGGGATTTATAAGTGAGGTAGGAACCCAGCCATCAAAGTCTGTGCCAAAAATTCTTTCCTTAAAACTTGCCACACAGCACTGTGCCTTTTATGTGCCAAAGGTGGGTCTTGCTTAAAGCATTTATGAAACAAATACGGAAGTTAAAGCAGAATCTCTATTACTAATGATGACGGCACCTGGCAATGTCATAACGTGAGTTATACAATAAAGCAAGGCAATTATGCCAAAATGCCTGAACTACTAAGAAACTTATATCATATATTAAATATTCACCCTACCTGAGTATCTTATACTCAGAGTTATACCAAGCCGAAATCAATCCCTAGGAATAAAATAGAAACACCTTTTTTCTGCCTCTCTTACTTTCTCTCCCTAGACAGCAATAGTAATAATGCTGATTTAAATGTTATTAAAACCTTTACACAGCGTATCTAGATTTTCATATCAGAGTCCAATATTATTATGACAGTGGCTCTATAAAGCAGGAATTGAAGTGGACATAGCTTAAAGATGAATGAATGTTAAGCATAAAAAGTGTCATTGCTCAGTTAATTTCACACTACTAGCCAGAGGTTTCCTGCAACTCCGGGCCAGATTTTGGGAACTACTCTCTGGCTTGGAGCAGCAGACAGCAGCTTTGCTTTCAGTTTGAAGAAGCCCATTATTGAGCTAAACAGATGCTTGGTATTTTGCATCATCAGCTCATCAAGCCTACAGACAACCAGCTCTCTCTAGCCACCATCACCATTCGATAGGACAGCTTGCCTTTCTACAGTTTTACATTGGGTCCCACGTGCCTCTTAAATCCAGTTAGACTCCTGAGTTGGAGTTCCTCTAGGAACTTGTCTGTTTTCGGTTCTTAGCATTCTACTCAGGTTGTTAAAGTTCTAACCCGTTTATGACCCTGCTTATAAGAACCTCCTCTGTGCCAAAGCACATTTTCCTTCTTTAGAATATAGCCACTTTCCAAGAAGGGCCCGAGTTTCTTCCTCCTTTCTTTCCTGTTTTCCTCCGTCTCTGTAACTTTCCACAGCCTGACTCAGATGGTTCTGTGCTGTGTCAGATGCTGGCTGACTCATTTAATGAGTAAGTGGTTTGGATTAAGACCTTGGCAGGCCTTCTCTAGGACAGGCCGGTGTTCATCTAACAGCTTTTCAATGAGACCCCAGGCCTTTTCAAGGGTGAGAGAAGAAAGAAAAGAAACAGTGGAGATAAGTGAAAACTGATGTCAAGAGAGCAAACCACTCAGTGAAGGGACTGGCATTTTGGAAGGCAGAAGGAAGGAGATTCACCTGGGGAGTGTTCTGGCTTCTCCAGCTGAGATTTCTGCTGTGGCTCCAGACCGGTCTCTGAAAATTTCTTTGTCTCTCTCATCTTTCTCTGGATTCCTATGCACGCTTAGAGCAGCTTCTACACAGGGCAAGCCTTGCAAATGTACCCCTTATTATTTATGTGTTTCAGTTTTCCAGATAGTTCTTTTTCCAAGTTGGACTCAACTCATTCCCACAGCATTTATCCTGAAAGATCTGAGTAAATTCAAAGTTCTAGATACACAGTCAACTTTCTGTTTGAATTTACCAAGCACGGTCACATTATGAACCCCAACGACGCTGTGATGTGTGAGGGTCTCAGGGTCATGTCCAAATGAAAGGCCATAGTCTAAAAACACAAGAGCAACTTCAAAATAATCCCAGTTCTTTACTAGTATTAACACAGCAAGCGAGGGCTGGTAACTATTCACCGTACTTAGATCACTTCTTTCCAAAATTTATGTTCACATCAACTCACAAGCACACCCTGAGTTTAGAAAAATCATGTGTTCACTCCTATTTTTCATGCTGGGGTTTGAAGATTTAGAGGTTAAATGAATTTCCTAAAGATGTACAGCCTTCAGGGGGCAGAGTGAGAGGAGAAACTGAGGCTTTCCCTTCCAGGCCTGTGACCAAATCACAAGGCTTCCCGTCTACACTAGCCTTTTCGTGAAACCGAGAAAATGAAAGGCCTTGTTGGTGGAGAAAGCACTTGATAAATAATAATGAATTGCTCAAGGTTTTCATCCCTATGAGAAGCACATAATCCACAGAGAATGTTATTCATTTCTCCTTCATCTTAATGTGATATGGTTTCTGAATGTTAAGGAGTAGAAGATGATATACTGTAATTCTATTTTAAAAATGAAAAACACAACAAATGGTGTTCTAGCATAGGAAGTGCTTGTTTTGTTGTCATGCCATGAACCTAAGTTGACAGCTGATTCCCCCGCTCCCCGCCGGGGTAACTGGAGTGCACAGCCACTGGTGGGGAGTTTTGATACGGGATAATGCTCCCCTGAATTTCTTGATTTCCTTACTACTTGCAATGTGGAGTGAAGCTCTGTTTTTAGGTAGCAAGTTGACTTTAGAGTCTGAATATTGAGATAAAAATAATTATTGCTACTTCATTTCTTCAGGGCACAATATATAAAAATATCATAAAGCAACTTACCTTCTAACTCAGAAGGTTCGGTGTGTAATGAAGCGGTGATGAGCAGACTTGCTTCCTGGGGTCTCTCTTCTTCTTTCCTTCTTCTCTTCCTTCTCCCCACCCATCCATCCACCCAGCCCCCTCCCTTCCGGGCTCCCTTTCTTTTTACAGTCAGCTCTCAGCTTATCCCTTTGACCCCACAGTCACCCTGGCAGCTGACTTGGATAGGTCTTATTAGTTCTTGAAGTCAGCAGGCCTAGACTTCTTTAATAGGCCCTAATTCAGAACAGCTGTGTTTTCACTGTCTGCTGCTGCTGAACTTTTAGAGGAGGACAATTTTATGCAGTTAAGTAAAAGAAAATAAATGAGCAATTTATGTCATTAATTTTATCAGTCTTTTCAGGGAAAAGATGTAAGCATGTAACATCAAAGACATTTTTTGAAAATAATTGAAATGTTCTCCAGTAGGTTTGATTGAACTTACTTGGCCCTAGGGAGGTTCTTAATGGATGATTAACAAATGTATTTCAATCTTTTTTTTTTCTTTTCTCCCTAAAATTACCCTAGGCATGTAACTCTAAAGTTTTTCATTCAGGGAACCCCAACGAGCTTTCAGGTTACATTCAATTCTAGAGATATTAAAAATAATATAGTAATTTCCCTTTTAACAATTCTGTGTGTACTTGACATTTCTGTAGAAAAACCTATGGCACAATAGTGTCATAAATTATGTAACACTTTTAAAACCTGGAGCATGAGTTTCAGGCTCAAAACCATATTGCCTTCAGAAAACATGTCCCACAGCAAAGGTAGTTCAAAATACTTCCTTGTTTTGCCTGTAAGCTTTATAAACTAGAAGAGAATCTAAATATGGAGCCTACAGCTGAAATTATTCAATGTCCTCTATTTTCCTGTTCCCTTTTCTGCATAAGGCCACAGTCTCTAAATCCAGAGTAACTGTTCCTCTGTACCCTTCAGGAGATTCAGTCTCATGTAACTGTGGACTGTGGCTGCTAAGTTTTCCAGGCAAGTCTGTTGTGTTCCTGTCTGGTCCTGGGTCTGAAGTCAGGAGGAGGCTCTTTAGGAGAGAGGATGGACATGAACTGGGAGACAGAGTGAACGAGGACAAAATGGAACTCACAGAGATGAGCTGGAACCTGCATTCATTTCTCTCCTCCAGCTCTGATAAGCCAGGTGGTGTGCAGGACAAAGTGGTAAATTCAACGCAGAGCTCAATGTGTACCTGGCTCAAGCAGAAGAGAAACTGAGCAAGGCTCCAGGGGAAAGTGCAGGAGCTACCGGCTCCACTGTCCTGCAAACCTGGCCGGGCCGACAGCAAGGTAGACCATCCGTGGAGCTTTGTCAGTGCCCTGCTGCCCCCTCTGCAACTTTCTGACCATAAAAAGGACCACGCTGCTGCTGAACTCTCAGTTTCTCAACCCCATGCAAAAATGCCCTTGGTACGCAGCAAAGGAAACCATAAACACGACAGAAAGACAACCCTTAGAATGGGAGAAAATATTTGCAAATGAAGCAGCTGACAAGGGATTAATCTCCAAAATATACAAATGGCTCATGCGGCTCAATTAAAAAAAAAAAATGGGTGAAAGACCTAAACAAGCAGGCATTTCCCCAAAAACATACAGACAGCCAACAAACACATGAAGGATTCTCAACATCTCCAATTTTTAGAGAAATGCAAATCAAAACTACGGTGAGGTATCACCTCATAGCAGTCAGAACGGACATCATCATCAAATAGTAAATGCTGGAGAGAGTGTGGAGAAAAGGGAACCCTCTTATACTGTTGGTGGGAATGTAACTTGGTACAATCACTATGGAAAACAGTATGAAGGTACCTTATAAACTAAAAATAGATCTACCATATGACCCAGCAATCCATTCCTGGGCATATACCTGGAGAAAATCATAATTCAAAAAGATAACATGCACCCCAATGTTCATTACAGCACTATTTACAATAGTCAGGCCATGGAAGCAAACTCAACGCCCATCAACAGAGAAATGGATAAAGATGTGGTACGTATATACTTATATATAGTGAAATATTACTCAGCCATGAACAGGGGCAAAATTGTGCCATTTGCAGAGACATGGATGGATCCAGAGACTGTCACATAGAGCGAAATAAGTCAGAAAGAGAAAAATATCATATATTAATTAGTATATGTGAAATCTAGAAAAAATGGTATAGATCAACTTATTTACAAAGCAGGAAGAGAGACTCAGAATTAGAGAACAAATGTATGGATACCAAGGAGGAGATGAGGCGGTGGGATGAATTGGGAGATTGGGATTGACATACATAGACTAGAATGTATAAAATAGATAACTAATGAGAACCCACTGTATACTAGCAAAGGGAACTCTAAACTCAGTGCTCCATGGGGACCTAAAGGGGAAGAGAGGATGCATGTATACATCTAGCTGACTCACTCGGTGTGACTTCTCTCTAAAGAGCTCAGTAATGTGACAGTTACTCTCTATTACTGTGCTGCAATTGTATTATCTGGGGAAAAAAAGGAGAGAAATGCACTGCTGCTGCTGCTAAGTCACTTCAGTCGTGCGACCCCATAGCTCCCAGGCAGCCCACCAGGCTCCCCCGTCCCTGGGATTCTCCAGGCAAAAACACTGGAGTGGGTTGCCATTTCCATCTCCACTGCATGAAAGCGAAAAGTGAAAGTGAAGTCGCTCAGTCGTGTCTGACCCTCAGAGACCCCATGGACTGCAGCCTTCCAGGCTCCTCTGTCCACGGGATTTTCCAGGCAAGAGTACTGGAGTGGGGTGCCATTGCCTCCTAGATAATTTCTAAAATTATTATTTTTCAATTTAAAAAAATCTGGCTATATAAATAATGCATGTTTACTGTAAGAAATTCAAAGTTTGTAGTATAACTGTCAGTGATTAGTAGAATTCTCTTTTTTCCTTTTCTTAAAGAAGAAACTACTTTCCTGCCCCTGCTGTTTTATTTCTTCTTATGGCTTTGAGTTAATTTCTAGTGTTCTTTCTTTTCAACCTGAAGGACTCCTCTTCAGTATTTCTTACAGGGCAGGTCCAATAGTAAGAAACTACCGTTGTTTTTGTTTATCTGGGAATGTCTTCCTTTCTCCCCCATTTTTTGAAGAGACAGTTTTGCTAGATGAGAATTCTTGGTTAACTGTTTTTTTTTTTGTTTTTGTTTTTTCTATTCGGCACTTTAAACCATCTTCTGACCTCATGGTTTCTGATGAGAAATTATCTGTTAATCTTATTGAGGATCCTTTGTATATGACAAGTTGTGACCCCCTTGCTTCTTTCAGGATTCTCTTTTATCTTCTGACAGTTTATTATGATGTGACTTTGCATGGGTATCTTTGAATCCATCCTGTTTGGATATTGTTAAGTTCCTTGGGTGCATGTATATGTATATACATGTCCATCTCTTCCATCAAATCTGAGAGCTTTTGCACAATATTTCTTCAGACATCCTTCTTCTTTTCTTTCTCCCTTCCTCCCTTTCTCTTTCTCTCTCCCTCATTTTCTGCTGTTTCTGAGATTCCCACAATGCATGTTTTGGACACCCTCCATGTCCGTACATGTAGTAATTACATGCACCCTACACCATACTTTCACTTTTCTTTAGCTAATTCTTCATTTTGTTTAAATGTACTATTAAATCCCTTGAGCGAATTTTTCACTTTAATAGTTGTACTTTTCAAATCCAAAGTTTTTGTCCTTTTTTTTAAACTCTTTTTACTGATATTCTGGTTTTGTTAGTACACTGTTTTCAGTTTTCTTTAATTCTTTGTCTTTTTTTTTTTAGCACATTTAAACAGTTGTTTTAAAGTTTTTGTCAAATATCACAACATTGAAACTTCCTCAGTGACCTTTTCTGTCAAAGGTCATATTGCTCCTTTCACGAAATCATACTTTGTTTCTTTAAACACCTTGTGATTTTTTTTTGCTGCTGTTGTTGAACACTGGACATTAGCATATTATAATGTGGTACCTCTGAAAAGGAGATTCTCCCCCTTCCCAGTGATTTGCTGGGTTGTTTGTTTGTTTGTTTAAGGCTGTAGAAGTCTATTTTTCTTGTTACTTCCCTGAACAATTTTGCAAAACCTGTTTCTTGTGGGTAGTCACTAAAGCATCTGTTTCTTAGCTTGTGTTCAGCTAGTGTTTTTGAATGCTAGGAGCTAAAACAACAAACAAACCTCTACAAAAAAACCCCAAACATACCCAAAGAAAAGCAACAATAATAGCAAAATCCACCTCTTTCAGGATCTGCAGATTAGTTCTATGCTGAGGGGCTCCTTCAACACTTAATTACAAAACTACACTGCTGGAGTAAATCACCTATGTATAACAATTAGAAAAGTATACTGTGATGAAGTGCATTTTCAGCAGACCATTTCCACTATTTCCAATTCCAACATAACACTTTTACCTTTGCAATTGAGAGGGCACTGAGTCTATTATCTAGGTATATTTGTGAAGACTTGAGGATATGGAAAAATGCTTAAGACCATGCTTTTGTTTATCATCATTAAAGAAAGAATAGTAGGGCCACCCTGTACTAGTGGTTTTCTAATCACATGTTTCTCTGAGTTGGGCTTATGAAACTTGAAAATTATATTTCTCAGGGCTGAGATTAAGCTGAATTTCAACAGAAATTGCTAGTCTTTCTACCTGTATATCTAGTCACTGAGTTATTGGATGAACTTGGTACTATCCTGGCTTCTCAGGGTCATCAACCCTTTAGGGGAGAAGATTACCTCTCTCTGGGTTGTAAATATTGACTCTCTTAATGAAAGACTATAGCGATGGGTCATTGAAACTTCCTTCTGCAAGCAGGATATTTGCATAGTGTTAATTAAAACTGAGTAGATAGATATACTTACCTTTTAAACACAGTCTTAGAATAGTACAAAGTAATTACTCATCTTAGTTCAAAATGTATAGCAAACTGAGCTCTATGTTATAAAATGACATTTTTGACCTGCTAATTATATGGTGGGCCTTTGCTTTTTCTCATATGTCTTGCTTTCAACTAACTTAACGGTTCAGTGTAAAAATAAAAATAAAAACAACAAAACTGTCAACACTTGACCATGTCAAATAATCATGTTATTATTAATGACCATGTGATTAGTCGTGTTACTAATGACTTTGTCAATATTTGAGCAGGTAAAACCTTTTGAGTTTTTCATCATGGCCAAAACATATCATGAGCATTACTATCTAACTGCCAAGTTACTGCACAGAAATCTTGAACTAAGATTCTTCCTTTAGAAATGTGTATGGGTTGAAGATTTTGCCAACGTGGCACAAAAGAAAACTTGCCAACCTTCTCATTATTCAAAAAGTAATCACATTAAAATCAACTAAATAGATTACAAAGAAGGCAAAAATTGGGTCTTGTAATAAAGATACAAATTGTAGCCAGTGATTGGGATGTGTTTCCATTATCACTGGCATTTGTAATCCAGAAGCCTTAAACTTCAATATATTGAATTCAATATATGTCATTATATTAGAAAATGCCATTTAAAAACCTAGAGAAGTTGAAATGGTTCTGGTATTTGAAGCAAATATGAAGTTATTTTATATGTTTATCCAGTGATTTTTAAATATTCCTTTTCTGTGGACAAAATTCTTAATTTCTTAAATATTAATTACGCTGATTTTAGTGAAGCAAAGGAAAAAAAATCACTTTGTAACAGTTTAAAAAATGTGAATGAAAATATGATGCATTATGTAGTGCAAGTGACTCCAGCATCTTCGTCGTGCGAACAGGCTCTCACACCCCACTGTCTAATTCTGCACTCTTCAATGGATGATTCTTTCCCAAAACAAAATACTTCATTCAGCCATATTGGACCTGTACCTGCAAAAATCAGATACAACTGTATTAATAAGTATAGTTTAATGTTTATGTTTGTGTGGAACAGAGTCATTAATTTATTCACTAATTTAACAAAAAATGTGTTGCTCATTATCCACACGCAAGCTCTGCACCCTATGTTAAGATTCAAAAGTTAACTCTCTACCCCAGAAAATTTTATTTTCGGTCAGTGTGTAAATGACAAAAATACTAAGTAATAAGAGCTGTTATGAAGTTCAGCTCTTCATACAGACTTTTATGAAATCATAGATTAACTAATTATTGGTTTTCTCCAAGGATTTAATAAATTAATTTTATTTTTAAAAATAAGGAAGGAAATAAGCTTTCCTAACAATGGATATATGCTATAACTTAATGATCTAAATGTGTCTGGTAGGAGGTATATCCAGAACATAAGCGATCCTGCAGTTCTTTTCTTAGCTTCCTGTGTGTTGCAGTCTGCATGTGTCTGGTTTACCAGGTATATTATCTATTTTTAATTAAACTAAGACTAACACGATCAGCAAAGGGCTTACAAACTATCCTGCAAGAAGACTACAGATTATTAATTGCAAACACAAGCAAACAAGAAAATGGAAGAGGTAACACTTATACTCTTTGTCTGAAATCTTCCTCAGACACATTAGAAGGAAAAACAGGCTGTCAGCATAGGCTACCTAGAAGATAATTAACTAAACAAACTTAACTGCCACTTTCAAGATAAGAACATTATTTTATCAGTGAATAAGAAAACAACTTCTTTTTTTTTTTAAGGAATTCATGGCAAGAAAAGATAACTTTAAAATGAATGTTTGGTAATGTTTTTCTGATATTCTCTAAAGATTTTTTTAAGTGTATCAGGTATAACAGTTTTTTCTTTCATACTTAAGACACTTGGGAACAGACTCTTTGAAAAACTTATAAATGAATGATTCCATTTGGTTTTGTTAAACATATAATATTGCAAACCTGACGAATTTTCAAGAACATTTCATGTCATCAAGAAACTGATGATTTAGCAGTGAAATTCCAATAAACACCTTTGTAAAACTGTGGGTGGTAAATAAATATCTTAATACTGTAAGTATAATCAATAATGCACTTTTTCCATTTGGATCAATATGATGTTAAAGGGTTCTCTTTCAGTCACAAGAACTATATAAAGCATGTTTAGAAGCAAATTCAAAACCTAGAAACATACCTCTGTGTAGCTCTAAAAGCTAAATGAAGATTTGTTTTTTACAGAGGAATATAAAATGGCACATATAATTCCATTACTCTTAACTGATTTTTCAAATAATCTGTGAGTTAAATAAAAGTTAATAATATATGCATGACTAGCGTATATAATTGTATAATAGTGGACAGGGAGGCCTGGCGTGCTGTGGTTCACGGGGTCACAAAGAGTCGGACACGACTGAGCAACTAAATTAGCAGATACTGGAAATTTTGTAATCGTGATGTGGATTATATTTGACCAAAGCTTAAAAAATGAATGAAGGTTTTTCATATATTGAAAAGATGTAATTCCATACAGTGGGGGCATCATGAAATGTATGATGGATTAAAACAGTGAATGGTCTTCTGGCATCTGTAACAGAGTCCATTAATGGGAGGAGGAGGACTCTTTGGGAAGGTTAGATAGGAAGCTAGGACCATGCTATAAACAAAAAAAATAATAACATCATCAGAACTATATTTTAGAATTGTAAGTCTGGCAGAAATGTGGAAGATGGATTGAAGAAGAAAAAAAAATCTATAAGCTAAAGGAGCACTTCATAGGATGTTTACATAGACATTTTCTGTAAAGACATGTTTTTATTTACTTTTAGAATTAGGAAATTATAAGTTCCATATATAAAATAAATAGGTGCACTTACTTAATTTTTGAATAATTTGTGCCTTCACTAGAAATATCCAAATAAAGACAAATATTAATAATATTTAGGTATACATTATCAAAGTAACTGGGAATAGTATATTTTTCATTTCACATAATAGTAATTAAATCATTAGTATCCAAATAATGTCTCTATTAGACAAGCAAAGGTTTTCCTGGTCTGATCAATTATGAGTAGCAACTTGGAGAGCTCAATTAGTTTATGAAATGTTTGTAAGAGTAATAAGCCTTTTCAATTTGAATTTTTAAGGTAGATAAAAAAGGAAAAAAGATTAGAGGAATATGATCTTAAAATCAGAAGCCTGACCAGTAATACTCTTTGGTTTTCAAATTGCTCTTACTAGGTATATTGTGGTCCATTTTGTGTTTGTGAGTAATTGTGTTTATGAGCACATTTGTGTGTGTGTGCATTTATTTTAAATATATAAGGTCTATCTAAACTTTTTTCCGAAACTGACCCAAAGAGCTACTCAACAAGATAAGCAAATAACAACAACTGGACAAATAATAAAGCCATTTCCCTGCTAACGTGGAAGGGAGCCAAAACAGTGGGGCATTTATAAATTGTATTTATGAGTTCAGTTCAGTTTAGTTCAGTCACTCAGTCATGTCCGACTTTTTGCAACCCTATGCACTGCAGCATGCCAGGCCTCCCTGTTAATCACCAACTCCCAGAGTTTACTCAAGTTCACATCCATTGAGTCGGTAATGCCATCCAACCATCTCATCCTCTGTCATCCACTTCTCCTCCCACCTTCAATCTTTCCCAGCATCAGGGTCTTTTCCAATGAGTCAGTTCTTCACATTAGGTGGCCAAAGTATTGGAGTTTCAGCTTCACCATCAGTCCTCCCAATGAATACTCAGGACTGATTTCTCTTAGGATGGACTGGTTGGATCTCCTTGCAGTCCAAGGGATTCTCAAGCTTCTTCTCCAACACCACAGTTCAAAAGCATCAATTCTTCGGTGCTCAGCTTTCTTTATAGTCCAACTCTCACTTCCATACATGACTACTGGAAAAACCATAGCTTTGATGACAAAGTAATGTCTTTGTTTTTTAATATGCTGTCTGCTGCTGCTGCTGCTAAGTCACTTCAGTTGTGTCCAACTCTGCGACCCCATAGACAGCAGCCCACCAGGCTCCCCTGTCCCTGGGATTCTCCAGGCAAGAACAATCGAGTGGGTTGCTATTTCCTTTTCCAATGCATGAAAGTGAAAAGTGAAAATGAAGATGCTCAGTCGTGTCCAACTTTTAGCAATCCCGTGGACTGCAGCCTACCAGGCTCCTCCATCCATGGGATTGTCTAGGCAAGGGTACTGGAGTGGGTTGCCATCGCCTTCTCCAAATATGCTGTCTAGGTTGGTCATAACTTTACTTCCAAGGAGCAAGCATCTTTTAATTTCATGGCTGTAGTCACAATCCACAGTGATTTTGGAGCCCCAAAAATTAAAGTCTGTCACTGTTTCCATTGTTTCCCCCACCTATTTGCCATGAAGTGATGGGACCAGATGCCATGATCTTAGTATTCTGAACACTGCACTTTAAGCCAACTTTTTCACTCTCTTCTTTCACTTTCATCAAGAGGCTCTTTAGTTCTTCTTTGCTTTCTGCCATAAGGGTGGTGTCATCTGCATATCTGAGGTTACTGATATTTCTCCCAGCAATCTTGATTCCAGCTTGTGCTTCACCCAGCCTAGCGTTTCTCATGATGTACTCTGCATATAAGTTAAATAAGCAGGGTGACAATATACAGCCTTGACGTACTCCTTTCCCAATTTGGGACCAGTCCGTTGTCCCATATACAGTTCTAACTATTGCTTCCTGACCTGCATACAGACTTCTCAAGAGGCAGGTCAGGTGATTTGGTATTCCCATCTCTTTAAGGATTTTCCGGAGTTTATCGTAATCCACACAGCCAAAGGCTTTGGTGTAGTTAATAAAGGAGAAATAGATGTTTTTCCGGCACTCTCTTGCTTTTTTGATGATCCAGCCAATGTTGGTAATTTGATCTCTGGTTCTGCTGCTTGAACATCTGGAAGTTCATGGTTCATGTATTGTTGAAGCCTGGCTTGGAGAATTTTGAGTATCACTTTACTAGCATTGTGCAGTAGTTTGAGCACTCTTTGGCATTGCTTTTCTTTGGGATGGGAATGAAAACTGACCTTTATTAGTCCTGTAGCCACTGCTAAGCTTTCCAAATTTGCTGGCATATTGAGTGCAGCACTTTCACAGCATCATCTTTTAGGATTTGAAATAGCTCAGTTGGAATTCCATCACCTCCACTTGCTTTGTTGCTTCCTAAGGCCCACTTGACTTTGCATTCCAGGATGTCTGGCTCTAGGTGAGTGATCATACCATCATGATTCTCTGGGTTGTGAAGATCTTTTTTGAAAGGGTTGTTATTTATTATAACTTATATGAATAAGCATGAGTGAAACTTTTGGTTTTGTAGTGATTGAGAGCGTGAGAACAGCATGGTTCTGTGGCCTCTGCACCCTGGGGACTGTGATGCTTTCATTCTACAATTCGTAGACCTTGTCACCAGATTTATATCTCAGCAGTACAGAATTTTTACAATCCAAGAAAAGAGAATTAAGTATGAGGATCCTCTCAATAGCTGAAACGTCCAGAAGGGCCATCCCCACAGGGGCAACTCAAGACAGATATTATTCAGTCAATGCGCTGCCATGTGAGTCTAAGTTTCTAGAAACCATAGTAGGGAAATTCATGAATATTAGAATGACAAAGGTTCAGTAAAAAAATAAAAATGAACATGTAAGCCCACTGTTTGAAGGATTTATTGTGTGGCAGAAAATAGTCAAAGTACTTTTGAGCTGTTACCTTACTAAATTCTCCATCTTAAAAAGTTAATAAATGCTATTTAGGGGTCATGATACTGTTACGGAAAGTGAAAGTCAGAGAGAGGAAGTCACCTTGCCCTATCACATAGCTAGTGCATGATGGAGCCAGTATTCCCACCCTGGGTTTGCCTAGTGCCAGGGCCTTTCATCAGAGATTTACTGCAGTCCCTTGCATCACTGAGTTGTATGTGTGTGCTCAGTCATGCCCAGCTCTTTGCAGCCCCATGGACTGCGGCCCTCCAGGCTGCTCTGACCATGGGATTCTCCAGGCAAGAACACTGGAGTGGGTTGCCATGCCCTCCTCCAGGGGATCTTCCCGACTCGGGAATCAAACTCACATCTCTATGTCTCCTGTATTGGCAGGATTCTTTACCAGTGCACCACCTGGGAAATCTCCCTTGCATTATTAGAGTCCATCATTTAACAAATCTCCTTGCAGTGCCTATATGAGTGAACAAAATCAGAATCCATCCTCTCTTGGACTGACTTTCTAGTGAAGACCTTTGTTTTAGGTGAATGCAGCAACTGAGGTCACATAGATAATTAGTGGCAAAGCTGATTCCTGTATTTAGAACGCTTAACTCATGCATGCACGATAAGTTGCTTCAGTCGTGTCTGACTCTGTGTAACCCTGTGGACCATAGTCCCTCAGGCTCCTCTGTTCATGGGATTCTCCAGGCAAGAATACTGGAGTGGGTTGCCATGCCCTCCTCCAGGGGATCTTCCTGACCCAGGGATCAAACCCATGTCTCTTAAGTCTCCTGCACTGGCAGGCAGGTTCTTTACCACTAGCACCACCTGGGAAGCTCCCACTAACCTCATATTACAATGCTTTTCCCATTGAGAACACATAGATGTGATAAATATTTTAGTAACTCTGGTGTTATGCTATACAGAAAAGATTCAGGCACAGTGAACATGCTGGGTCTTTTCATATATAATTTTACAAATTTACTTCTAATAACTTTGTAAAGTATTGGCAATTATTTACATTTCACTGATAAATAAATTGAGACTCAGAAAGGATGTGTGATTTTCTCAAAGTAACAGAGAAAATAGGGACAAGCAACAGACATGATGACATTTAAAACTTGGTGCAATTCACTGACTATAGAGAAGGCCAAATAGAGTTATAAAAATTATTTTCAAGTATTTGCTATTTTATTTTTATATTAATATATTCAGGACTATCAACACTAAGGAAAAATTTATTTAATACTTACTTCCCATCTTCTTCCAAATTGTTTTCTGTATTAAAAATTAATGCCAAGGTAGAATAAAATTCATAAAATTTTATCTTCATATGCACTTCAAAGATTAAAAAACAGATCTGTTTTTATTTCTGTAGGTAACGACAGTTACTGAAGGACTTTTGTCATTGCTGCTGTCCTTGGTATTTTTTTGCCTCTGAGCAATCCTTGCTACTAGTGGAAACCATGAAAAATTGATATATGTATTTTAGGGATGATTTTATTCTCTAATCCTACCTGTTTATCGTCTATTTCTCTATCTATCTAAACATCTATATAGCTACAATTTCCTTTACAATGTGAAACCTGTATAGGAAGGAAAAACTGATTTTGTGTTTCCGAAAGCAGACAACAAAAACTGTCGTCCATGGCTTCTGGAGTTTTATGAGCTTGGTTTCTGATGCTTAACAGTGTGCTTGGCAGATGATACCATTTCTTCTTAATACCTCTTTAAAACAAGACAAATATTGATATTTCTTTGAGGGACTTGAGTTTCTTTAATCTTTTGTAACCACTGCTTTTATTTTTAAAAAGTATTCATATTTCAAACAGTAGCCAGATACACAGTGACATGATGAGATTTGAGATAAGCTGCTGAATAAGATAAGTGAAGAAGCAAAAAATCACTAATGGTTAAAGCCTCTGAATGAATTTTAATTACATCCAGTCAAGGCTGGGTGACATGCATTTATATCACTTTTTAGACTTCTAGTTGGGAAGTGCTTTGTCAACAGCTCTTCTTTGAGAAAAGCATTATGCTTTTTTTTTTTTTTTTAAGGGAGTGGGGTGTTCAATGTTAAAAACGAAGTGGAATCAGACTAGAGAGAGGGTAAACTTAGATTATAGTTCTAGATTCTAGTTTTGGGGTTCTGGAGAAGCCACTTATTTTCTCTGTTTTATTATATATGCAGAATAGAGGGGTGGGGCTGAAATAGCTCTGATTTCATTTACTTTTACAATTCTAAGATTCTGAAGAAGCAAGCTCTTTAGAGATGAGGTTTTTAAGGTTAAAGAACTTAGAAGTGGAGAGACAAGATAAGGGATGAAGGCTGACCCCTGCCTCACAATCACCATAACAGCTATGAAAATGTGGGTGTTTTGTGACAGTTCTGTCAGATTTCCTTAGTTTTCTAGGAAGAATGGGGCTATAATACCTTTCTCATAAGCACTGTGAGCACTAAATGAGATTGCATAGTAAACACTTGATAAACAATATTATTTCATACTTAGTATTTCTCTGTTAGATAAGCAATAGAACAAACGTTGCGAACTCTATTAGGCTCTATGAAAGTGAAAGTGATAGTGTTAGTAGCTCAGTTGAATCTGCTAGTCTCCTCTGTCCATAGAGTTCTTCAGGCAAGAATACTGGAGTGGGTAGCCATGCCCTTTCTCTAGAGGCTCTTCCTGACCTAGGGATCGAACCCAAGTCTCCTGCATTGCAGGCAGATTCTTTATCATCTGAGCCACCAGGGAAGCCCTGCTTCTATACCAGCTTCCATAATATCTAACACAGAAACATTTGAAAGCTTTCAGTGCACAGGAATCAGTATGTAAGAATCGGCAGTTCTAATCTATTGATATATTTAATTTATCTTTGAGATTGTTTTTACTCCCAATCACTAAGGGATAGTTCAGAGACACAGAGTTTTCTTTTTGATCTCCTTCAGTTTAGTTTTATAATTCTTAAAATGCCACTCAGAAAATTGAATATGGAACGTGAAAGGGGTAATGTACAAAAGATAGCATTTATGTTTAGAATTTTCTTCTGTTTCTGCTTTTACATTTGGAGCTTCAGCACCAACTCCTTTAAATTTAGGAGAAGATGAGGTGGCTGCTCCAGAACCAGTTCTTAGTTCGTTCATTAGCCTAAAGGCTCAGACATGCCTGGAACAAATTCCCAGACTACCACCATCCCCTGATAAAGCTCATCCAAGTTTGCTACAGGGAGCCCACTGGGAGAGAAGAGGCTCCCTCCCTCCTCCTTGCTCCAGGCAACAGCAAGCACCAGAAGCTTCTCAGTGCTTCTTTAACATTTCTGTCTCCTCAAGAAAAAGAAAGAACATTCCACTTGATGCCAAAGGTGCATCCAGATGAAAGAACCCATTTAAAGGAGTGAGCTTTAAGCTTTGTTCCTATGAATCATTTTACTTGCAACACTAATTGTTCTTAAAAAGTTATTAAGGATTATCTCTAACAAGCCAGGTTTGCTACTTTAAAATGAGAAGGAAAAAAAAAAAAAGGAAAGTGGGAGACTGTGTCCAGAAAATGGTATTCTTTCTTTAACAGGAGAATTATACAAAGGAGATAAATTTAAACTTTCACCTTCTTGTTTCAATTTTGATAATAATGTACCATATAGCATTAATCTGATTCTTCTTACTTTCCTATGAGAATGACATACAATTAAAACTTTAACGCACCTTCCTCCTCTTCTCTGCTCTACACCTCCCCACTCATACTTCTAAGTTTCCTTGCCTGCTTCTCTTTTGCAGTCAAAATTGCTTTCTCGTTTACCTCCTGAGTAAAACTGTAAATTTAAAACGGAAAAAGGAAGAGTTTAAACAGCTTCACATGAAATGATGGTTTGCCATGACTAATCCAGAATCAGTTTATGTTGTAAGCCTGTTTCTTAAAATACAATGTACACTGAAGCAGATCATGAAGTTCATTTTTCAGATTCTTTTTCTTCAGAACAAATCACCTCAGTTCTATTTTTTCTCCCAGCCCACCTTGCTTTACTATTTTAAAATTCTTATCATCATTCTTCAGTTGTTTGGGGGTGAATCTCCACAGAGAGCTGAAACAGCGCTGGGTGTGTGTGTGCAGCAGAGCGGGGACCTTACTAGAGAACGTTACACAGAATGTTCTTAAGTCACACCTCCGTACTGCAGAAAACCACATTCAACTTGGAACATCATGAATGTCACTCCACAATGTAACACCAATCTGACTTATCTACCTTTCAACTTTCAGCTTCCCTGGTGGCTCAGACAGTAAAGAATCTGCCTGCAATGCAGGGAACCTGGGTTTGATCCCTGGGTTGGGAAGATCCCCTGGAGAAGGGAACAGCTACCCACTCCAGTATTCTTGCCTGGAGAATTCCATGGACAGAGGAGCCTGGTAGGCTACAGTCCATGGCGTCGCAAAGAGTTGGACATGACTTAGCGACTTTCACTTTTCAAAGAGGATGGTAAATATGTAATTATACAGTTAGCGGTCCTGCTCCCTGTGATCTTGTCACTTGTGAGCAATGCTGTGAGTCTGGCTTCAAACTGGGCACTTTCTAGACGCCACTTCTTTTCAGATTCAAAACAAATCTTTGCTGTTCAGTTGGTCCATCATGTTTGACTCTTTGCAACCCCATGGATGGCAGCACTTTGGGCTCCTCTGTCCTTTACCATCTCCTGGAATTTGCTCAAACTTATGTCCATCAAGTCAGTGATGCTGCCCAACCATTTCATCCTCTGTCGTCCCCTTTTCCTCCCACCTTCAATCTTTCCCAGCATCAGGGTCTTTTCCAATGAGTCAGTTCTTTGCATCAGGTCGCTAAAGTACTGGAGTTTCAGCTTCAGCATCAGTCCTTCCAATGTATATTCAGGACTGATTTCCTTTAGGGTGGACTGGTTGGATCTCCTTGCAGTCCAAGGGACTCTCAAGAGGCTTCTCCAACACTACAGTTCAAAAGCATCAATTCTTTGGTGCTCGGCTTTCTTTATAGTCCAACTCTCACAACCATACATGACCACTGGAAAATCCATAGCTTTGACTAGATGGACCTTTGCTGGCAAAGTAATGTCTCTGCTTTTTAATATGCTGTCTAGGTTTGTCATAGCTTTTCTTCCAAGGAGCAAGCGTCTTTTAATTTTAATGTAAATATATAGCCTCACTGAAAATGGACGCCCATTTTAGAGAAGTAGTCAGTTATCTCGGAAAAATCTTGAGATGATTGTTTCCATATAGCCAAATGAATCATTTCACTTGAGACTAAACTCAATTGTTTCCTATTTAAATAATAAGCTTTTTTTTTTTTGGCTAATATTTCAGAATATTTATTTTATTCCTTTCTTACCAGTGTTTTAGACTAGAAATCCCTAGTGCTTTAGACTAGAAATCCCTAGAAGTATAAGCAAGAATGAATAAAATCTGGGGGGGAAGAGTATTTTACTTGTGAAACTAGGCCTTCAAGTTAATGAAATCTTAGGATAATAGTCTCCAGTTGTGTATTGACTAAGGGAAAACAACTTTGAAATCTATAGCAAGGCTCCATATTCAGAAAAGGAATAGAGCCTGGGTATAACGTCTTATTCTGTTTCCTCCTACAGTTCATATTTGAAATGTTTTTTATAAAATTATGTATTTTAAATAAATGGCCTTTCATCCTACAGATCTTAGTTACATAGAAATGGAATCTCTCTGAAAAGAACATTCTAGAAATTCAGATTGGCAGATTAGTCTTCCTAAACAATTAACTGATTCATTTGATTTTCTAGTGATGAAGAGTTGGGGATTTTTTTTTTTCCCTTCTCTGGGGGAAAAAAATAAATCTAGCTTATCAATGTTTAAAACATTTCATGTGGAAGTAAATTTTACAGGTACATGAATAATTTTAGTCTGACAATTTCAAGCTGAGGAAGTTCTGAAAGTGTAGTGTAAATGGAAAAACTTGGAAATTCCAAAAATCTATTTGGTGGTGGCAACTTATGGATATTTTCTATTTCCTTTGTTTCTTCTATTCAGAGCTTCAACACACAAATTAAAAACTGGTGACTAGGGGCTTAAACAAAACAGAACAGAAACTTTCACTATCACCACTTTCTTTCTGTCTTGTCTTTAGCCTCTTTACGAAGTTAAATTATCCTTCTGGTCTCTAAAGACTTTGGAATCTAGATTTATTCTAAAATTCATCTCTTAAATCTGATATAATAAATTCATTTAGGTAAAGGAATAAAGGATATAATTGTGATCTATTATTAATACTGCTTATGTGTTTAGCACAATGCATGACAGAGAGTTATTCCTCAGTAAATTGTAACATAATAGGACTAAACACAGGCTTCCCAGGTGATGCTAGTGGTAAAGGACCTGCCTGGCAGTGTGGGAGACGTAAGAGATGTGGGCTCACTCCCTGGGTCAGGAAGATCTCCTGGAGGAGGAAACGGCCACCCGCTCCAGTTTTCTTGCCTGGAGACTCCCATGGACAGAGGATTAACAATATGTTTCATGAATATATTTCATGAATTTAAGAAGTCTATCTTGTTTAGTCTTTTGATATAATAATTTGACATACTCCACTATTTTATTATTACACATAAGATCACCTGGTAATTGTTCAGTCGCCCAGTCGTGTCCTACTCTTTATGACTCATGGCCTGCAGCATACCAGGCATTCCTGTATTACATACCTGGTAATGCTGCTATGTTATGTCTATAATTCTGCATCCAATCTCTATTGCCAATACCTCTCTAGAAGAATAACTAATGCAAGATGAAGGTGGTCAGATCTTTCTCTCTTTTTTGGTTACCATCAACTTCAGAGATACTAGATACTCATCACATATGGACAGAAGAATAAATAAAGAGGAAATACTGACTTTAAAATTCTAGTTTATCTATATATGGCTACTTTCTTCTAATCTGTCCTTCAGAACTTATGTATGTTTAATTATACATAAAACCTAATATAAGATGCCAGGGTAGGGGGAAAAAATGAGGTAGTAAAAATACCATGGGTAAACTTTCAAACATTTTATCCCCTGCAAATTTTCTCCCAAGCTCTTTCAATACATTCATAAAACATGTTACCAAGTCATCAGATGAAAATGCACAAATTTACACGCAGCATAATAACTACGGGATTCAACCTCACATAGAGGGGAAAGTAACCTTTCCATTCCTATTTCCCATCACATTTCTTAGAGAGAGAAGTCATAACTGGCAGGCATAGAGAGCCCGTATAATTGCTCCTTTTTCTTTCAGAGTTCCTACTGCCCTTTCTGGAGAAGAAGTGGAAACCCACTCCAGTATTCTTACTTCAACAATTCCATGGACAGAGGAGCCTGGCGGGCTGCAGTCCATGGGCTCGCAGAGAGTCAGGCAGGACTGAAGCGACTTGCAGGGCGTGGTGGCTGGGAGGTAAACGCTGAAACCGGTACCCTGCCCCGCTCAGTTCCACAGAAGAGAGAATGGGGGAGCACGAGGCATTGCCCACAAGACCCAGAGAGGTCAGTGAGTGTCCCAGGAAGTCAGGCCTTGTCCATAACTGACTGCTTCCTGCTCTGCTTTGCCAATCATTTCCCGCATTTCCTCTGTTACATTTTCCACTAACCAATTCAGTCTAAAGGAAATGTAGACGTTAAAAGGTGTCTAAGAGCATTTGTCTTTTCCTTAAATCTCTTTTCATTCCTACTTTCTGGGAAAGGCCTATAAAAAAAATTCTACTTCTTTTCTATATGTTCCTGTCTCTACTTGATTATACGTATTGGAGAATGCTTACAATTCATTTAAAAAAAAGTTACCTTTTCCAAAATAAGCTCGCTTATGCACACTTTGAACACCTTTGTATCCCAAGCTCCTGCAGACGACCAGTCCTCCACGCAGTTCCCAGCGGTCATCACACACCGTACCCCACTGGCCTTCGTGGAAAATCTCCACTCTGCCTTCGTGAGGGCCGCTGCCACCCACCAGTCGGACTGTATTAGATGGTCCTGTAACAGAAATAAATAGGGTTTAATATTATAGATATGCACATACTGCTTTATAATGCTTTTTCTTAAAAGAAAAAAAGCACATTTTTCCAGGAAGTTCAATTATTGGAATAAGTATTAAACTTTCTAGCCCCACCTATTGGTAAAGACTTTAATTGTAAACAGTGTACATAGTGGTCAAATCTGAAGAAAGCTCTTCTTACTTGTGAATCTCTTCCAGTAACTTTAAAATTTAACAGCTACAAGTCTGTTAATGTTATAGAGATTTTATGATATTTTATAATATCATAAACATAAAAATAGACCAAATATCCCATTCTTCATCAAGATAAACAAAATAACTATAGTGACAACACTGATCTAGAAACAGCAAGGCTCTTCCTTGTTACAAGATCCCTGGATTTTATCCCAAAGTGTTTTTGTTTTGTAAAAGGATTAATGAGATAGGGATCAGATAACTTTGTTTATTTTGGGAAATTGGTAAAGAAGTAAACTTTGGGAAGAAACATATCATGTCTATAATAGTAAAAGTAATTTTGCTCTGCAATGTCTAAGTAATGAAAATTTCCATACATGATGTAAACTTTTATAAAATCTTCATCATGTGCAGCAATTAAAGTGTCTCTTTGCCTTCTTTAAAAGCAACATACACATTTCAAACCCAAGAACAGGTAAATAAAGTGGGTAATTAGTATTACAAAAAGTTTCACTTAGAGTTAGAAAATATCTTTAAATAACCTGTCCTATTCTAGTAAGTTTTTGCTTAAGAATATTTGGCTAAAAATGAGGAAACAGAAAAGACAGAAAGTAACTTTTAAAATTTATTTAGTGCTAAATAAAAATAACAATATTCTCTAATAATTAAAAAAGCCAATGAATTAAACACAATTCTACTTAAATATATCTTTTCAAATACAAGTTTGAAGAACATCATATTATAAAAAAGCACAATGTAACTGTTACAACAAAAGTATCTCTGTAATGTGAAAATGGAGTTTTAGGTTATGGGTTTTCAGAACTCAGTTACCTAAAGGAAGAGCACTTTTCTTTCTAATTTCAGTAAATTTTGTTGGAACAGTAATCCAACAATGTGTAGAGGAAAATAAGCCATTTCCTACAAGCCTGACTGAGCCACTCAGAAACAGGAAAAGCAAACAAATTAAATGTACTGTTACAATTACCATTATTTTCTTGATTCTTTCAAAATGTTATTCAGTGCTAAATAATGAATTTATGCGATAATACCCAGGTGCATAAGCCCTTTTTCACTTAATAAACATGAGTTATAAGCATTAAAAACATTTTTTAAAAAGGAAAATAGCTTGCTATTGCAGTATTCAAACTTTCAATTACTGAGTAACCCAATTGTTCACTGTAAATGCCTAAGAAAATATTAAATGATTCAGTAGCAGATTGTATAAAGTTTTAAACTACTAGAGTCATGTAATAGTAACTAGTGCCACTCCCAAGTGTTTAAATTTTACACAAGTAAGAAATACCTAAGCACAACATGTTTACCATGATTCTATGAAAAAACAGATGTCACATTCAAACACGTGATTTTATGAGCTTGCCTTACTGCCCAAATAAGTGTACAGAAGTGTTCTCATTGTGGGTTCTTTCCCCCTTTAGTTCAGTTCAGTTGCTCAGTCTTGTCCAACTCTTTGCTACCCCATGAACTGCAGCACGCCAGGCCTCCCTGTTAATCACCAACTCCCGGAGTCCACCCAAACCCATGTCCACTGAGTCGGTGATGCCATCCAACCATCTCATCCTCTGTTGTCCCCTTCTCCTCCTGCCCTCAATCTTTCCCAGCATCAGGGTCTTTTCCAATGAGTCAGCTCTTCACATCAGGTGACCAAAGTATTGCAGTTTCAGCTTCAACATCAGTCCTTCCAATGAACATCCAGGACTGACTTCCTTTAGGATGGACTGGTTGGATCTCCTTGCAGTCCAAGGGACTCATCAAGAGTCTTCTCCAACACCACAGTTCAAAAGCATCAATTCTTCTGTGCTCAGCTTTCTTTATAGTCCAGCTCTCACATCCATACATCACTTTCCCCCGTACATCTCTGAAAATGCCATTAAGGAACCTGGCTTGTTCTGGATCAGTGGTTCTCAAACTTTAGTTTGTGCTAGCTCAGGCTGCTACAACAAATATACCATGGACTGATGGGTTAAGCAATATTAATTTCTCACAGTTCTGGATGCTGGGAAGTCCAAAAAACAAGGTGCTGGCAGATTCAGGATGGGGTTTAGCCAACTTCTTGCAGCCAGCTGCCTCTTGTCTACTGTGTTCAGGTGGCCTTTCCTCAGTGAATGTTCATGCAAAAAAAGAAGTAGAGAATAGCTCTCTGGTCTCTTCTTGTAAGGCTCCTAATAGAGGAAAACAGTAGAATGGGAAAGACTAGAGATACCAGGAAAATTTCTTCAAGAGAATGAGAGATACCAAGGGAACATTTCATGCAAAGATGGGCTCAATAAAGGACTGAAATGGTATGGACCTAACAGAAGCAGAAGATATTAAGAAGAGGTGGCAAGAATACAGGGAAAACTACAGTAAAAAGATCTTAATGACCCAGATAACCACAATGGTGTAATCACTCACCTAGAGCCAGACATCCTGGTGTGCAAAATCAAGTGAGCCTTGGGAGGCATCACTACAAACAAAGCAAGTGGAGGTGATAGAATTCCAGTTGAGCTATGTCAAACCCTAAAAGATGATGCTGTGAAAGTGCTGCACTCAGTATGCTAGCAAATTTGGAAAACTCATCAGCAGCCACAGGACTGTAAAAGGTCAGTTTTCATTCCAGTCACAGTGAAGGGCAGTGCCAAAGAAGGTTCAAACTACCACCAACTGCACTCATCTCACACACTAGCAAAGTAATGCTCAAAATTCTCCAAGCCAGGCTTCAACTGTACATGAACCGAGAACTTCCAGATGTTCAAACTGGGTTTAGAAAAGGCAGAAGAACCAGAGATCAAATTGCCAACATGTGTTGGATCATTGAAAAAGCAAGAGAGTTCCAGAAAAACATCTACTTCTGCTTCACTATGCTAAAGTCTTTGACTGTGTGGATCACAACAAACTCCAGAAAATCTTCAAGAGATGGGAATGCCAGACTACCTAACCTGCCTCCCGAGAAACCTGTATGCAGCTCAAGAAGCAACAGTTAGAACCAGACATGGAAGAAGGGACTGGTTCCAAATGGGGAAAGGAGTATGTCAAGGCTGTATATTGTCACCCTGCTTATTTAACTTATATGCAGAGTGAGTGAAGTGAAGTCTCTCAGTCGTGTCCGACTCTTTGCGACCCCATGGACTGTAGCCTACCAGGCTCCTCCATCCATGAGATTTTCCAGGCAAGAATACTGGAGTGGGTTGCCATTTCTACACCATGCAAAATGCCAGGATGGATGAAGCACAAGCTGGAATCAAGATTGCCAGGAGAAATATCAATAGCCTCAGATATGCAGATGACATCACCTGTATGGCAGAAAGCAAAGAGGAACTAAAGAGCCTCTTGATGAAAGTGAAAGAGGAGAATTAAAGAGCTGGCTTAAAACTCAACATTCAGAAAACTAAGATCATGGCATCCGATCCCATCGCTTCATGGCAAAAAGATGGGGAAGCAATGGAAACAATGAGAGATTTTATTTTCTTGGGCTCCAAACTCACTGTAGTTGGTGACTGCAGCAATGAAATTAAAAGCAGCTTGCTCCTTGGAAGAAAAGCTATGACAAACCTAGATAGCATACTAAAAAGCAGGGACATTACTTTGCCAACAAAGGTCCATCTAGTCAAAGCTATGGTTTTTCCAGTAGTCATGTATGAATGTGAGAGTTGGACCATAAAGAAGGCTGAATGCCAAATAATTGATGCTTTTCAACTGTGGTTTCAAGAAGACTCTTGAGAGTCCCTTAGACTGCAAGGAGATCCAACCAGTCAATCCTAAAGGAGTTCAATCCTTAATATTCATTGGAAGGACTGATGCTGAAGCTGAAGCTCCAATACTTTGGCCATCTGATGTGAAGAACTGACTCATTAGAAAAGACCTTGATGCTGGTAAAGATTGAAGTTGGGAGGAGAAGGGGATGACAGAGGATGAGATGGTTGAATGGCATCACCAACTCAACGGACATAAGTTTGAGCAAGCTCTGGGAGTTGGTGATGGACAGGGAAGCCTGGCGTGCTACAGTCCATGGAATTGCAAAGAGTCAGACATGACTGAGCAACTGAACTGAACTGAATCCCATGACAGGGACCTCCTGACCTCACTTAAACCTAATTAGCTCCTTAAAAGTCTACCTCCAAATACCATCACATTAGGGTTTCAGTATATAAATATGAGGAGGGGGGTTCAAAGACTGTTGGTCTCACACCCAGAGTTTCTGATACAGTAAGTTTTGAGTAGAACCCAAGAATCTGTGCTTTGTACAAGTTCCCAGGGACTTCCCTGGTGGTCCAGTGGTTAAGACTTCCTTTTCCCATGCAGGGGGTATGGGTTTGATCTGTGGTTGGGGAGCTGAGATCTCACATACCTTGCGGTTCAGAAAAACAAATCAAACAAAACAAAACCACAATACAGAAGTAATATTGTAACAATGCAATAAAGTCTTTAACAAGTGGTCCACATTAAAAAAAAAAAACAAACACAAGTTCCCAAGTGATGCTGATGCTATTAGGTTCCATACTTTGAAAACCACTAACCTAAAGATCATGTTATACATTTTAAAGAGAAAACATGTTATATAAGAAACAACTATTGATGCTTGTATTCAATATTTTGACCTCATTTATTAGAAAAAGAATGGCTTGTAGATTTCTTCCAAATTCCCTGTGCTTGTAGGATTTTAATGGAGATTTAATTCCTTAGTGCCAAATATGTCTGGACAGGCCTATGCTTATCTCTCACTTAAATATTTTGAGTTATAAATCAATTGCTGGTAGCTGATCACACTTTGATGATCCCTGATCATCTCTGAATTAATAGAATGAAAAGAAGCAGATCAACAGATTCATTCAAGTGTCAGTATCACACATGCAACTACTCTGTTTTGGAAAAAAGTTCATTTTATCATTTTGAAGAGCCTCAATCACAGCATGTTTCTCTATAAGATGGTAGATCAGAATTTTCCATGAATGTGGATGTAAATAATGCTGCTGCTAAGTCGCTTCAGTCGTGTCCGACTCTGTGCAACCCCAGAGACGGCAGCCCACCAGGCTCCCCCGTCCCTGGGATTCTCCAGGCAAGAACACTGGAGTGGGTTGCCATTTCCTTTTCCAATGTGTGAAAGTGAAAAGTGAATAGCATCACACTAATATAGTCAGACAGATTTTTGTTTCCCCCTAATTGGGAAACTTTTGCCTTGTACTTAAGATTTCAGAAGAGTAATTTTTATGATTCTTTTTTCTGAGTCATTATCTTAATTCCCTTCTTAACTTTATTAAATGTAGATTTTTTTTCTAGAGTCAAATCACAGAAACACAGATAAACACTATGTGCCTACTTCGTGACCCTCTATATTAGTTATTACTTTGTAATTGGCTAAAAACAGAAACACAAATCAAAATGGGAAGAACTCCCCATGTCAAAGACCACAGGATTCTCTCAGAACTCAGTGATGCAAGAGTAGTCAGGCATCCGGACCAGCTAAATCAAGACTTGAACCTGCTCAGGACTCTCTCCAACTGTTATCCAAGAGTCTCTGTTATGTTGCTTCATTCTTTTCTTTAATTGCCAGCTGGATATCTTTGTTCTTCAGTGAACATGTCTGTTATCACTCTTAAATTTATATTTTACATTCTCTTTCTTACAGACAATTCTAAAATAGGAAGTCCTCTGATGGCCTAGTTTGGGTGAGATTCCATCTATGGACTCAACAGCTTGGGCCAAAGACATGGTCAGTTGTGTTCACATGGCATTCTTGGAATGGGGGAAGGAGAGAGGCATTTCCTGTGGAAGGTGAGTTTTGAGCAAAGACAGAAAGCCCAGTTCATAAGACACTTTAATAACCTTGATGTATTTATGATTAATAATTGTTCTATATGTTTAGCCTTGTGTTCTTTTTCATATCCCTGACTGTAGAATATAACTGAAATTAAAAATGCAAGAGTTAGATAATCTGGATGCTACCTCTTCCTCTGACTCTGTTCGTGTGAGCTATTAGACAGTTTAACCTCTAAGACCAAATTCTCCAACTATTAAGAAAGAGTACATGATATTTTCTCTTTTACTTAAACACATCTAAACACAACTTCTTTGTGCCAGGCATTTTCCTTGGTTTTCTATGAATTATTTGAATAAAGCATGTATCCTGCCCTCAAGACTCAAGTATTTCTGAGGTTATTATGATGCTTAGTTTTGTAACAGGAAGGAAAGGGGCAGGGCACAACTTTGGAAAGAATTACATAGCCCAGTAAAACTCATTCAGTTGTGTCTGACTCTTTGCAGCCCCATGGACTATACAGTCCATGGACTTCTCCAGCCCAGAATACTAGAGTGGGTAGCCTTTTCCATCTCCAGGGGATCTTCCCAACCCAGGGATTGAACTCAGGTCTCCCACCTTGCAGGAGGATTCTTTACCAGCTGGGCCACAAGGGGAGCCCAAGGATATTGGAGTTGGTAGCCTATCCCTTCTCCAGCAGATCTTCCTGACCCAGGAATCAAACTGGGGTTTCCTGCACTGCAGGAGGATTCTTTACCAACTTAGCTATCAGACATAGACCAAGGACATCAAATGGCTTCAAGATGGCAGACAAAGTCAACTTTGATTAGACCTTGATCATCAATCAGCAAGCTAAATGTCACACCCAGAGGCACCATGACAGTTCCAAGGCACTGTCAAAAGACTAAGGAGTGGGTGGTGGCTGATTTCTTGGAAATCTCCACCACTTCCAAAAAATAGTTGGAATAATTTTCCCACTCATTAGCATATGAAATTACCAAACCTATAAAACGAACCATGCCACATTTGTGCAGAAAATCCTACAGTCTTCCAAACAAGATTAGTGGAGACTTTTCAGTTCAGTTCAGTCACTCAGTCATGTCCGACTCTTTACAACCCCATGGACTGCAGCATGTCAGGCTTCCCTGTCTGTCACCAACTCCCGGAACTTACACAAACTCATGTCCATCGAGTCAGGGATGCCATCCAACCATCTCATCCTCTGTTGTCCCCTTCTCCTCCCACCTTCAATCTTTCCCAGCATCAGGGTCTTTTCCAATGAGTCAGCTCTTCGCATCAGGTGGCCAAAGTATTGCAGTTTCAGCTTCAGAATCAGTCCTTCCCAACAATATTCAGGACAGATTTCATTTAGAATGGACTGGTTGGCTCTCCTTGCAGTCCAAGGGATTCTTTAAGAGTCTTCTCCAATACCACAGTTCAAAAGCATCAATTCTTCAGCCCTCAGCTTTCTTTACAGTCCAACTCTCACATCCATACATGACTACTGGACAACCATAGCTTTGACTAGATGGATCTTTGCTGGCAAAGTAATGTCTCTGCTTTTTAATATGCTGTCTAGGTTGCTCATAGCTTTTCTTCCAAGGAGCAGTTCAGTTCAGTTCAGTTCAGTCAATCAGTCGTGTCTGACCCTTTGTGACCCTATGAACCACAGCATGCCAGGCCTCCCTGTCCATCACCATCTCCTGGAGTTTACCCAAACTCACATCCATTGAGTCGGTGATACCGTCCAACCATCTTATCCTCTGTTGTCCCCTTCTCCTCCCACCTTCAATCTTTCCCAGCATCAGGGTCTTTTCAAATGAGTCAGCTTTTTGCATCAGGTGGTCAAAGTATGGGAGTTTCAGCTTCAACATTAGTCCTTCCAATGAACACCCAGGACTGATCTCCTCCAGGATGACTGGTTGGATCTCCTTGCAGTCCAAGGGAATCTCAAGAGTCTTCTCCAACACCACAGTTCAAAAGCATCAGTTCTTTGGCGCTCAGTTTTCTTTATAGTTCAACTCTCACACCATAAATGACTATTGGAAAAACCACAGCCTTGATGAGATGGACCCTTGTGGACAAAGTAATGTCTCTGCTTTTTAATATGCTGTCTAGGTTGGTCATAACTTTCCTTCCAAGGAGTAAGCGTCTTTTAATTTCATGGCTGCTATCACCATCTGCAGTGATTTTGGAGCCCCCCAAAATTAAGTCAGCCACTATTTCCACAGTTTCCCTATCTACTTGCCATGAAGTGATGGGACCAGATGCCATGATCTTTGTTTTCTGAATGTTGAGCTTTAAGCTAACTTTTTCACTCTCCTCTTTCAGTTTTATCATGAGGCTCTTTAGTTCCTCTTCACATTCTGCCATAAATGTGGTGTCATCTGCATATCTGAGGTTATTGATATTTCTCCTGGCAATCTTGATTCCAGCTTGTGCTTCCTCCAGCCCAGCGTTTCTCATGATGTACTCTGCATATAAGTTATATAAGCAGGGTGACAATATACAGCCTTGATGTATTCCTTTTCCTATTTGGAAGCAGTCTGTTATTCCTTGTCCAATTCTAACTGTTTCTTCCTGACCTGCATACATGTTTCTCAAGAGGCAGGTCAGGTGGTCTGGTATTCCCATCTCTTTCAGAATATTCCACAGTTTGTTGTGGAACAGAGTCAAAGGCTTTGGCATAGTCAATAAAGCAGAAGTAGATGTTTTTCTGGAACTCTCTTGCCTTTTTGTTGATCCAACTGATGTTTGTAATTTGATCTCTGGTTCCTGTCTTTTCTAAATCCAGGTTGAATATTTGGAAGTTCACAGTTCATGTATTATTGAAGCCTGACTTGGAGAATTTGAAGCATTACTCTGCTAGTGTGTGAGATGAGTGCAATTGTGTGGTAGTTTGAACATTCTTTGGCATTGCCTTCTTTGAGATTGGAATGAAAACTGACCTTTTCCAGTCCTGTGGCCACTGCTGAGTTTTCCAAATGTGCTGACATATTGATTGCAGGACTTTCACAGCATCATCTTTTATGATTTGAAATAGCTCGACTGGAATTCCATCGCCTCCACTCACTTTGATCATAGTGATGATTCCTCAGGCCCACTTGACTTCACATTCCAGGACATCTGGCTCTAGGTGAGTGATCACACCATCGTGGTTATCTGAGTCATGAAGATCTTTTTTGTACAGTTCTTCTGTGTATTCTTGCCACCTCTTATTATCTTCTGCTTCTGTTAGGTCCATACTGTTTCTCTCTTTTATTGATCCCGTCTTTGCATT
This sequence comes from Budorcas taxicolor, assembly GCF_023091745.1. NCBI lineage: Eukaryota > Metazoa > Chordata > Mammalia > Artiodactyla > Bovidae > Budorcas > Budorcas taxicolor. The sequence goes on along the minus strand of NC_068933.1, from coordinate 20,359,755 downwards.
AAACATTCCCTTAGTATCTCTAATTTTCCTAAAGAGATCTCTAGTCTTTCCCATTCTATTGTTTTCCTCTATTTCTTTGCATTGAATGCTGAGCAAGCCTTTCTTATCTCTCCTTGCTATTCTTTGGAACTCTACATTCAGATGGATATATCTTTCCTTTTCTCCTTTGCCTTTCCCTTCTCTTCTTTTCTCAGCTATTTGTAAGGCCACCTCAGACAACCATTTTGCCTTTTTGCTTTTCTTTTTCTGGGGATGGTCTTGATCCGTGTCCCTACACAGTATCATGAACCTCTGTCCATAGTTCTTCAGGCGCTCTATCTATCGGATCTTATCCCTTGAATCTATTTGTCACTTCCAGTGAATAATCATAAGGGATTTGACTTAGGTCATACCTGAATGGTCTAGTCGTTTTCTCTACTTTCTTCAATTTAACTCTGAATCTGGCAATAAGGAGTTCATGATCAGAGCCACAGTCAGCTCCTGGTCTTGTTTTTGCTGACTTTAAGGAGCTTCTCCATCTTCGACTGCAAAGAATATAGTCAATCTGATTTCAGATTGACCATCAGGTGTTGTCCATGTGTAGAGGCTTCTCTTGTGTTGTTGGAAGAGTGTGTTTACTATGACCAGTGTGTTCTCTTGGAAAAACTCGATTAGCCTTTGCCCTGCTTTATTTTGTATTCCAAGGCCAAATTTGCCCATTACTCCAGGTATCTCTTTACTTCCTACTTTTGCAATCCAGTCCCCTATAATGAAAAGGACATCTTTTTGGGGTGTTAGTTCTAGAAAGTCTTGTAGGTGTTCATAGAACTTAGCTTCTTCAGCATTACTGTTCAGGGCATGGACTTGGATTCCTCTGATATTGAATGGCTTGCTTTGGAAATGAACAGAGATCATTCTGTCATGTTTGAGATTGCATCCAAGAACTGCATTTCAGACTTTTTTGTTGTCTATGAAGGCTACTCCATTTCTTCTAAGGGATTCTTGCCCACAGTAGTAGATATTATGGTCATCTGAGTTAAATTCACCCATTCCCATCCATTTTAGTTCACTGATTCCTAAAATGTCGATGTTCACTCTTGCCATCTCCTGTTTGCTCACTTCCAATTTACCTTGATTCATGGGCCTAACATTTCAGGTTCCTATGCAGTATCGTTCTTTACCACATGAGACTTACTTCCATCACCAGTCACACCTACTGCTGGGTGTTGTTTTTTCTTTGGCTCCATCTCTTCATTCTTTCTGGAGTTATTTTTCCACTGTTCTCCAGTACCATCCTGGGCACCTACCAACCTGAGGAGTTCATCTTTCAGTGTCTTATTTATTTTATTTTATTTATTTTTTTTGCCCTATCATACTGTTTATGGGGTTCTCAAGGCAAAAATACCAAACTGATTTACCATTCCCTTCTCCAGTGGACCACATTTTGTCAGAACTCTCCACTTTTAGGAGACTTTTAGCTCAGTTCAGCTCAGTTCAGTCGCTCAGTTGTGTTCAACTGTTTGCTACCCCTTGGACTATAGCACACCAGGCTTCCCTGTCCATCACCAGCTCCTGAAGCTTCCTCAGACTCAAGTCCATTGAGTTGGTGATGCCATCCAACCATCTCATACTCTGTCATCCCCTTCTCCTCCTGCCTTCAATATTTCCAAGCATCAGGGTCTTTTCCAATGAGTCAGTTCTTCACATCAGGTGGCCAAAGTATTGGAAACTTTTAGGAAGTATACAAATATGGATCCCTCCTCCCCTGAGGGACAGGTCCCTTTCGCTATGTATTTCATAGCCCAGTCTGCCCCAGACATCAGGCACAAAATTCAGAAAGCAACTTCTAGGCCTCAGACTCCAGTGAATCATTTGCTCCAATTGGCTTATTCAGTTTTTAAAAATAGGGATATGGCCAAAAAGGCTGAACACACCCAGGAAAATATGCAAAAGACCCAAATGATTGCAATGGTTTTTTCTGCTCAGAGACCACCAACTAATCTTCCCACTCATTAGCATATGAAATTGCCCAGCCTATAAAAACTAAACACGCCACATTTCATATAGGAACCTGCCCTCTGTGATGGCCCACATTCTCTCTGTAGTGTGGATCTCTGAATCTGAGTAAATCCACTTCTTACCTATCACTTTGTCACTCACTACTTTCTGCAATGATATATCGAGAACCTGAGCTTCATTAGGTCCTGAAACCAGGTACCATGGGTTTTGGCAGGGTTCAAATCCCAGCACATGGGTTCAAGTTCCAATCTGAGGTACAAAGTTGGAGTTTATTCTTCAAAATGAAATATAAATCTAAAGTTTTTACTTTTACAAGTTTTGAAAATTTTGAGATTTACATTTTAAGGTGAGAGTACTTGAATATATTATCATACTATTAAACACCTTACTTATTAATTTTTTAACTACTTTCTTATTTAATACTTAACCTTCTCAAAGAGGAGCTTTCAGCCCAATAGGTTGAACTTTTGCAGACAGACAAAACTTACCCTATAGTTTCAACAGGAATATATTTGACTTTTGTTATTCCCAAGCATGATGGATCTTAAAGAGGCTCATGGAGACTGGTAATGAGTAAAACATGGCCCTTAAGCCAATCCTAGCTTTCTGTTTATTTTGTAAATAAAGCTTTAGTTTATTTACTAAATAAAACTCAAAATTCTCCAAGCAAGACTTCAACAATATGTGAACCAAGAACTTCCAGGTGTTCAAGCTGGATTTAGAAAAGGCAGAGGGACCAGAGATCAAATTGCCAACATCCACTGGATCATAGAAAAAAAGAGAGAGTTAGAGAAACACCTACTTCTGTTTTATTGACTACGCCAAAGCCTTTGACTGTGTGGATCACAACAAACTGTGGAAAATTCCAGAGACTGGAATATCAGACCACCTTACCTGCCTTCTGAGAAATTGATATGCAGGTCAAGAGCCAACAGTTAGAACCAGACATGGAAAAACAGACTGGTTCCAAATTGGGAAAGGAGTATGTCAAGGTTGTATATTGTCACCCTGCTTATTTAACTTATATGTAGAGTACATCATGTGAAATGCTGGGCTGGATGAAGCACAAGGTGGAATCAAGATGGCCAGGAGAAACATCAATAACCTCAGATATGCAGATGACACCACCCATATGGCAGAAAGCAAAGAACTAAAGAGCCTCTTGATGAAAGTGAAAGAGGAGAGTTAACAAGTTGGCTTACAACTCAACATTCAGAAAAATAAGATCATGGCATCCAGTCCCATCACTTCATGGCAAATAGATGGGGAAACAATGGAAACAGTGACAGACTTTATTTTCTTGGGCTCCAAAATCACCGTGGATGGTGACTGCAGCCCTATAATTAAAAGACACTTGCACCTTGGAAGCAAAGGTATGACCAACCTAGACAGCATATTAAAAAGCAGAGACATTACTTTACCAACAAAGGTCCATCTAGTCAAGGCTATGGTTTTTCCAGTGGTCATGTATGGATGTGAGAGTTGGACTGTGAAGAAAGCTGAGTGCCAAAGAATTGATGCTTTTGAACTGTGGTGTTGGAGAAGACTCTTGAGAGCACTTTGGACTCCAAGGAGATCCAAGCAGTCAGAAATCTGTCCTGAAAATTCAATGGAAAGACTGATTCTAAAGCTGAAACTGCAATACTTTGGCCACCTGAGGAGAAGAGCTGACTCATTGGAAAAGACCCTGATGCTAGGAAAGATTGAATGTAGGAGGAGAAGGAGATGACAGAGTATGTGTTGGTTGGATGGCATCACTGACTCAATGGACAGTACTTTGAGCAAGTTCAGTGAGTTGGTGACGGACAGGGAAGCCTGGCATGCTGCAGTCCATGGGGCTGAACGTGACTGTGTGACCTCACTGAACTCAACTGAAAGCTTTAGTGGAACGCATCCATGCCTGTTTGTTTACGTATGATGTAGGTTTGCTTTCAGACTACACAGCAGAGTTAAATAGTCTGACAGAGACCTTCTGGCGTGCAAACCAAAAATATTTACTAGCTGGTTCTTTCCTGAAAAAGCTTGGCAAGCCGATATAATTGAAAACACAAGACTAGTATGATAGCTGATTTCAGTAGGGAAGAACCTGCCACGTGACCCCTGGAACCAATAAGGCGATAATTAATCTCTACTTATTTTCCAATTTAACGCTTTGAAAACCTCTTTGCCCCTCCTTTCTTGCTCCCTTTACTTCAGTTACATAATTACTCACATTTCCAAATAAGCCTTCCCTCCTTTATTCCTGGGGCTTGGTGCCTCGATCCCCCACACCCTCTCCTCCTCCCAGCCCCCACCAACACCTCCCGTTTCTTCACCCCAGCACCCAGTTTTGATAGGTACTCTTCTCAAGCTCACACAGCACTGAAATGTTAGTTGCTCATCTTGTCTGACTCTTTCCGACCCATGGACTGTAGCTCACCAGGCTCCTCTGTCCATGGATTCTCCAGGCAAGAACACTGGAGTGGGTTGCCATTTCCCTCTCCATGGGGTCTTCCCCACCCATGGATTGAACCTAGGTCTCTCACATTGCAGGCAGAGTCTTTACTGTTTGAGCTACCTGGAAGCACAGCACTACTGACCTACAAAGCACCGGAAACTGGTCTATTTTTGCCCCCGTACTGACATGCTTCCAGTTATCTTTTCAATACCTGACCAAATATCACTCGATGAGGCGCGATGGAATAAATGAATGAATTAATTTTGAGCTCTTCTTGATATGTGATCTCTATTACCTGAGTGGATTAAATCGGCAAATGTTTAAAATACCAAACACTGAAAGGAATAGAATTTAGTATGTCATCTGTCTCTAGAGAGAATGTTGTTTCTATGTGCAGAAGCAGTAAATTGCGCAGGGAAGGTTGATTTTAGAAAAGAGTCCTATTACAGGGGAAAAAAAAAAACAAAACCCCACATGGTCATCCACTAAGAGCCCTCTAATGTGGAATGGTCTGGTGGGAGGGTTTGATCAGAAGCCTCACAAATTCCAAAGCCCGATTTTGTAGGTTTAGCAGATTTATCTCTTAGTGGCAGACTAATGTTAAACAGAATCTTGGGACTAAATGGCAATTCAATTTACAACCAGAAATGTAATTGCCTCAAAAAACGGGAATATTTTTAACTACTTGACAAGGCCATTTTGTCTCTGTGGGCAATCTGTGCAAGAAGTCAAATCACAATCAGTGAATCATTCGTTTAATTAATTTATTAATTTACAATGAGGCATAGCAGTGAGATTTTGCCTCTGGGATTGGCCCGTGCTCTTTTGCTTAACACATTTTTCTTTCTATATGTTAATATATTTCATCAGGTTAGGGGATTTTACATATTTCTGCTCTGATCCACTGTGGTTTAATTTTCTAAAGGCAGTCTTACTATACTTACTTCCTAAGGTTGGAAAGAGAGTAGAGTACTGATATTTTTTATATATTTTTAAAATTCTGTAAGAAAGATAAAAACAATATGTGAAATACTTATTATACAAATAGCTCATTCATATGTCTATAATCATAAAGTATCAAACAAAAAATAAGGAGCAGATAATTTACAGAAGAAAGTTTTTTAATCTGAGAAAATGACTTCAAATTAGTGCAAGTTAACAAGTTCAGTGGCCATTGTTGGTTTTTTTTGTTTTGTTTTTTGAAGGCTTATTTTTAAAGGAAGAAGTACAACAACTACATTAAATATCTAGAATAAAAGAATAGCTAAATTAATTATAGTATATATATTAGATGGATAGTTTTAGAGGCATTAAACATAACTGTCAAAGGAATAATGTAGAAAATGAAAAAAATGATAATATAAAACTAAGTAACTATATTAACATTTTATTTTACTATGCCAAAAAGTTGATATTTAAAAAGACTAGAAGGAAGTATTCAGGAATATTGATAGTAATTTGTATAGGGGACAGGAATTGAATATAAAATATTTTTATTTTCTGAAATTATAATTTTTTAAAATTAGGATTAATTAAAATAAGTGGTAGCCAGATACTCACTAATGTCCTTACTGTTTTAAAGGGTCTATTACTCAAATAAAGCCAAGATTTGTCAAACTGAGGAAAAGAACAAGCTTAGAATGAGAGATCTTATATAATGTTATTTATATAAGACAGAAAATAATACCATCTACCATTTATGCAAACGTACATATGTAGTTAATGTACAGCAGCATGAATGGAAACAAACATGTAAACTCCATGATGGAAGTTTAACCTAGAAAACGAGACAGGCAAGCATAAATGGGACTTCAACTGTGCAAGTTAGCATATTTCTTAAAAAAAAGTAAATATGTGCAGTCAGTATGGTAGAAAGACAACACCTCTAAAACGCAGGTGGCGTATACATGATTATGTATCAGCTATTTTGTTGTAAATGTTCTTTCTTCTTGTCTTTATATTTAAAATCTATTTTATTTAAAGAAACCTATTTTAAGTTTCATGTTCACAGGGCTACTGATGGAGCCATCCATGAGCCCAAAATAAATTATAGAAGTGCTTCATATGTCAGTCTTTTCTTGAAAGTTAGGGAAAAGTATTATGAATCTGCATAGCATAGAACAGGAAGGCAGCAGGGCACAACCTTTAAAAGAATGACAGAGATGTTGAGGACATGGCATAAACTGGTTAGGGCCAACTAGGTCCAAAATGGCAGACAAGTGAACTTCCACTAGACCTTCGGCCTCATTATACACTTATTATAATACATCAGAAAGCTAAACTCACCTACAGACACCAGGACAGTTCTAAGCCCAGCCATAAAAAGCCAAAAGTGGGCAGGGGCCCAATTCCTGGAAATCCCCACTCCATCCCCAAAATAGTTGGAATAATCCTCCCACTCATTTGCCTGTAAAAACTAACCACCCCGTATCTTAGGGCCTCTTACCTTCTGAGATGGTCAGGACTCTATCTATGGAGTGTGTCTCTTCCTGAATTAGCCATCTTTTACTTTACTATGACTCTTGAATTCTTTCCTGAGGGAAGCCAAGAACCCACACTAGGCACCATCCCAGGGACTTGCCTGAGACCCGAGATGTGACCATCCTTTTACACCCCACTTTCTTTCCTGCAACAAGCTCCAGCTTTCAAAATTTTAATTTGAAAAGAAAAGTCAAGAAGAATGTGAACTCTGAGACATCTCTGCATGTATCCAGCACTGCTACTTGAGTGGAAGAAAAGAACGGAGGTTAAAATGACTTGAGGAGTGTAGTTTTTCATTTCAATTATTATCATATTGCTTGCCTTATTGTCATGCTTTCTTTACTTTAAATCATTTAGAGTAATTATGATTTAGGGTTAAATTTACTACCCAATGGTAATTATTGTATTTGAGTTCCAAATGTAGCAAAAAAATTTTTGTGAAAGTCTAGCTGCAAGTTGACCCAGAAGTCCTTGTAATGAAACAAAATTCTTCTGGAAAGATAATTAGTCTAGTGCAGTATTTAACTATGAAAGGCACAATCTGGTGTGAAATAAAATTCATACTTTATGGCAAGATCAAAAAATTTAAACATAAAATTTTTTCTGCCCTTTGGCCTCTTCTGCCCCTAATGTTCATTGTATATCTTGCATTATGCATCAACCAGATCTCACCCATCAGCAGAAATACCTGCTCAACAATAAAGAGCAACAGAGTCCTAGCATCAAGACAACTCCTTAAGGATAACGTTCCCTCTAGAGCTTGTAAGAGGTCACATGACCTAGTATGATGACCTGAAGATCTGGATTATGTAAACTATCAATAGTAACATCATTTGTTGTACATCCCTCTGTCTCAAAAACTTACTCAGCTGGGCCTTGACTTCTAATGGAGCTCTCTGAGATGCTCTTCCCAAGCTATCATCCTCAAATTTGGCTCAAATGAAAATTTCCATTTCTTCCTTCAATTGATGGATTAATTTTTCTTTTGCAATGGATATCAGATGTCTGCAGAAATATGTTGAGTTTCTTGGAAAAATAATTTAACAGGTTTTGAATCTTGATCTGGAAGTTGAAGGAAACAAGTATTCTGGAAATCCCAAAACAAAGTAAAGAGGAGAAACAGGAGGGAGAAGATCCCAGCTAAGCAGGGGTGTGTAAAATTTTTTGGCTGGAGGGGAGAGTCTGAGGATAGCATCTAATCTAGTTGGTTTTCAACAGAGTCAAGTTCAAGGTTCAGCTTGAAGTTGTAGACTTTTCTGCTCACATTTCCTGTTAGGCATGATTCTTCAGTAAAATTTTCTTACATACCCAGGTAGAACTAGGGAACATTCTCAAATGAAGGGAGACATGTGGTGGTCATTGTTGGAATGAGAGATGTGGGGGGGAAGCAACAACAAAGATGTGTGGGTGTGTGAGTTTCCTCAGGCTACTATAGTAAATGATCAATCTAGACAGCATATTAAAAAGCAGAGACATTGCCAACAAAGGTCTGTCTAGTCAAGGCTATGGTTTTTCCAGTGGTCATGTATGGATGTGAGAGTTGGACTGTGAAGAAAGCTGAGCACTGAAGAATTGACGCTTTTGAACTGTGGTGTTGGAGAAGACTCTTGAGAGTCCCTTGGACTGCAAGAAGATCCAACCAGTCCATCCTAAAGGAAATCAGTCCTGGGTGTTCATTGGAAGGACTGATGTTGAAGCTGAAACTCCCATACTTTAGCCACCTGATGCAAAGTGCTGACTCATCGGAAAAGACTCTGATGCTGGGAAAGATTGAGGGCAGGAGGAGAAGGGGACAACAGAGAATGAGATGGTTGGTTGGATGGCATCACTGACTCGATGGACATGGGTTTGGGTAAACTCCGGGAGTTAGTGATAGACAGGAAGGCCTGGTGTGTTGCAGTTCATGGGGTCTCCAAGAGTTGGACATGACTGAGGGACTGAACTGAACTATAGTAAATGGTCACAAACTGTGCAGCTTAAAACAACAGAACTTTATTCTTGCAGTACTGGAGAGCAGAAGTCTGAAATCAAGATGGTGGCAGAGCCTTGTTTTCTTTGAAGCTTCTGGGGAGAAATCCTTCTTTGTCTTAAGTTTCTCATGGCTCCAGCAAGTCTTAGCATTCTTTGGCTTGTAACCAGATCACTCTAATCCTTGTCTCTGTCTCCACGTGGTCTTCACTGTGTCTATATGGCATTCTCTTTTTATCAAGATGTCCATTACTGGCTTCAGGGCCCACCAGAATCCAGTATGACCTCATCTTAGCTTAACTACACCTGCAAAGACCCTATGTCCTAATAAAGGCACATTCTGAGGTTTCAGGTGGAAAGGAATTGCTAGAAAGCCTATTAAACCCACTATCACAGTTGTCACGGGGATTTGAAAGAGGAGATGAAGGGAATATAATTTTTTCATATTTTCATCAAACTGCTTTAGACAGGAGGCACTGGAATTGCCTTAGAATATGAGGGTGGTGCTCAAACAATTTATTACAATTTTATTTCAGGATTAAAGGAGTGACCACCCCCACCTCTCAACCCTGCCCCGGATTTCAGGACTGTGGAATAGCTGGGTAGTAGACATTTGGTTGCACTGGAAATTAGTGACTTAGCAAAATTAACAATGATGACAGTGAACACCCATAGTTCAATAACCAAGAGATTAGATTGAGAATGTGTGGCATCAAAATAAATGGCAGTAAACTCAGATGATACGGAGTAAATCTGTTACAACTTAAAAGCTCTTACTTTGCAGTGGATTAAGCAGGATGTGAGTGAGAACACAGCAGAAGCAGGGGTTGAGGGTAATCGGAGCGTCCAGGAAGGGTCCTGCATGGTAAGCCACAGTGGGAGATATTTCTGGGACACTTCATGTGCAAGTAAGTACCTCTGCTGGCTATTCTAAGGAATCTGACCTTGAGATTCACATTGTTGGAAGCACAGTAGCCAGAGAACCAGGTTAAGGGGGCAAATGATCCGTTGTGACCTGGGAATTCCATGGTGGTCCAGTGGTTAGGACTCTGTGTGCTCACAAAAGAAACAATCTTGTATTAGTGTAAGATGATGTTCACTGCAGAACAGGAAGCCAGGACCCGGTTCTCTGAAGAAGGACGGAAAGTCATTTGGGCCTCCAAGCTTGTGGAGACATGGGAAGTGGCGTGTTGGGCCTCTCTGCTCCATCTGAACTCTAGCACATACTTGAGTGAATTATAAACTTTGCTGATGCAAAAGACCTGGCTGGAACTGTATTGATTTTTTTTTTTTTCCTTCTCATTATCTTGCTGAGAGTCAAGCTGTGAGACAGCTGGGATAGGTCCTAAACAGGACCAGTACTAAGCCCTAGACTCATTACTGATTTAAATCTCTATTTCAATTTACAAGACATATTAGTTATACACACTATTAAGGAATACATCTATTGCTTCTTAATGGAACACTATGTGTTTTTAGCAACCATTTGTGGAATCATATAAAGCTGAAAACATCACATAACTGTTGAGAATGATCAGTGCTTATGTAAGTTACATGGAGCCATCACTGCTTGGGGACACTGCTCTGCTGAAGCCCAGTTGGGCCACTGAGGAAAGGACAGTGAGCAGTTAAACAAGAAACATGGCGAAAGAAATGGGACACCCAAGCAGCAGCATAATTGGAAAAAAAAAAAGTGTTCAAATTGAGCCGGTTACTGAAATAAAGAGAGAATATTAACAGGTAGCTTCTTCCCCTGGCACACATGAGTAGCTCTTAGCAAGGTAATGGAAGCTTGGTGAGCATTCCAGAAAGACTATGTTTCTGAGTTAATATTCTTTAGGGAGAGACTGGAGGCAGTGGCTGGAACAGGATATGAAGGAAGAAACATAAACAGAGAGTAAATGAGAAAGCTTTCTTGGAATCTGACCTAGTGGAATTCACGTTCTAAGAACTTTTTCTTCCTTAAGGTCTTCAAATGATTACGGCCATCCTAGATAATCAAATTGTTCATTAAAAACCTCCCTCTCTCCACACCCTGCATATGATATATTCATGGTATTTATACATAAAAATATAGAAAACTAGTGCGGGAGTGTTGGATGGAGTCATAGAAACAAATTGGAACTTTGCAGATCAACACACCAGGTTTTGTGTTTCTGTTCTACCACTTATTAGAGGTGAGCTTCAGTTTCTAATCTATAAAATGGGAATGATGATAAGACTTACCTCAAAGGCTCTTCTGAAGATCAGATGAGATAATGCATTAAAGCCCCTGGTGCTGAGCAAATGTTCTCCAAACACTCATCATAATTATTTTATGGTTGGAGAAGAAGCCTTGACTTTGGTCAGCTGATTGGTTTGAGAAAGACTGGGATTCATTCAAGGGTGTGCTGAGTCCTCAGCAGTAATCAAATGAAAGACATACTGATATTTCATATCGTGGTATGAGTTTCATTGTATGTAGTCTTAATGGGCAAAAAGCACAGTAGAAAACAGGGACATTAGTACTTGGTACCTTTAGGACAGAGCATCACACAAAGTATTTAATTGTACAGCAGGAATTCTATTTGCCTGAAACACATACACTTTGAAGTTAGGGTGAGAACACAGCAAACTATTAGGACAAGTGTTAGAACTTGATGCAGACTTATTTTCTTTTTAGTATATGTTATTAAATCGGGTGTCATGTGCGCATTTGAACTGGGCATTCAGCATACTTTTGTCTAGAGATAAAGCCCTTCTGCCCTAATGTGGAAAGTTCAGGTTAGCATTTCACACATGCAAGAAGTTCTGTGCAGTCTGGGAAGCCAGATAGCTTGTGAACTGAAGCCTCTAGCATGGTGTCCCAGGGTGTCTGGGTTCAGGGTCATCCTGAGACCAATGTAGACCAAGTCTTGCCGGAAGGAAAGATGGCTCCCAGTACAGAACAAGGTAGGACATCCAATGAAACCACAGGCAACGAGATCCGACTCCTCTTCAGACGTCTGCAATAATCAGCTCCTTAGCATTGCTAGTTTGCTAGCATTGAGGATGGGTGGTCTGATTGCTCCCTGCCCCTCTTCTCCTGGAGACCTTAGTGTCAAGCCCGCACAAACCCAGAGTACCACTGACAACTCTAATTTGTTTCAACCTTTCCTGGAGCTTTCTCATCAGCAGCGTTGTGGGCTCATACTTCTTTCCTCAGAGCCTGGAACTCCTGTTTTATTAGCCTGACATTTTGTTCTGATCTGTGTTGACAGCTTCTGGCCTCTGGTGGGCACTCTGTTTAGTCGCTCCTTTTATTTATAACTTACACTCTTTTCCTCAGCTCAGACAAACTCATTGATTTGTGATCTGGTCACACTTGTGTTGCTCTATCTAATGTAAAATCTTATCCGAGTCTCCAGCATCTCTCTTTTTTGTCCATGGCATTTATTTGGCTTCTTGCATTTTCATTTGGCACACATTCATGTTCTGATTATGGATTTAAATGTCTGCATTAGACCAGTGAGAAAGAATAGCTCCGGGTTAGAGAGACCCACCGGGAACTATGCCTTACGAGTGTTAAGCACTCCCTGATTTTACAGAGCCATCTACATACATGGAGTATCATATGTGACTCTCACGACAACCCTGTGAGGTGAGTGATACAATGCCCATTTCACAGGCAAGGGAATGAAAGTGGGCAGACACATAGGGACGCTACTGAGAATTCTCCTAGAACCTTAATATCCTGAATCCTGGGACTATATGTGTTAAAACTTGGAGGGAAGGAGAGGTGAGGAAATTCCATCTGTTGATTAATAGAGATAAACATTCAAAATGAACCAGGAATCCCATAGCTTTCTTTTTTTGTAGTTTGTCTTTTCCTATTTTTTCTCCTTTCTCATTTTCAGCTTTTTTACCTACAAAAAATATCTCCAGTTCTACTGAAATATTTCTTTTTCTCCAGGATCTATACAGGATATTTAAAGCACAAAGAATTGCTTAAAAAATGTTTTTCTTTATAGTTTTTATTGAGTAACATAACTAACACACTTAGAAAGTTTGTTTTTACATGTGCTTTTACCAAGGATATTAAATGCAGCAGGCTGGTGAAAAGAGCTTTATAGAATAAAATAGTTTCAGCATTTTTTTTTTATGATCAAAATATTCTTGCTTGAAAGAGCCAGGTAATTTAAGGCAACAAATTTTAACTTTTTTATTTTTGGCTAAAAAATGTTGAAGGAACTGCCCCAGCTCCACTTGACTTAATGATAAAACTTGAAAAAATATGCCATAAACTGGAGAAAAGAAGACAAGAAGGTAAACTAAGCAAATCAAAGTCAATTTACCTTTTGAAAATTCTAAGGAATTGAAGACTCTTGATCCCCTCTGAACAGCCACGGAGCCCAGTTCCTTCCCCCATCTAGCCCTGCTCTAATGCATAACTGCTTGTGTTCATGTCTGTGTTTTTCAGGGACAATTAGTTCTGGAAGGCCAGAGACAACAGCTATCTTATTAGCTGTTAAGTCTAGCCCCAGGAGGTATATGGTAAACATATGCTGAACAAACAAATGGATTCATTTATGGCATTGCTATTTCTGGCTGAGACTGATATGTCTGAGGGTAAAGAACTCACATATAATCTGTTACCATGAAATTTCTCCTGGGAGCCAATGGATTCAGGAGACACTAGATGAGTGGGTGGCAGAGTGATCCTGGCCTGGCTCTGTAGAGGGTAGGAGAGAGCAGTCTGCAAGTCAATCCATGGAGGCTTCCCAGCTCAGGGACAGTGGTCATGGAGAGGTGCTGGAGAGTGGACAGGTATGAGCAGGGGAGCAAAGGCCCCAACAGCACCAAAGGACCAGGAGAGGAAGGCGTGCAGAAGCTGACACCATGTAGGAACCAAGGTCGTTGGGAGGAGCCGCAAGGGGATACTGGAGTCAGCTGTGCTGATGACTTGTCCAGAGATGAAGGGCCTTTTAATGAGATGGTAGCACGGGGTGTCCCGCCCAGCCCACCTGATCTTCAAAGGGGCCTGCCCTAAAACGATCAGGGAGTTACGCTGGTCCTGACACATGTATGGAAGAGGAAATAAGAATGAAATTAGAACATGCTCCAGCACCACACACAAAAATAAATGCAACATGGATTAAAGGCCTAAATGTAAAACCAGGTACTATCAAAATCTTAGAGGAAAACATAGAATACTCTCTGACAAATATCACAGCAAAATCTTTTCTGACCTACCTCCTAGAGTAATGAGAATAAAAACAAAAATAAGCAAATAGGACCTAATTAAACTTATAAGCTTTTGCATAGCAAAGAAAATCATAAACAAAATGAAAAGACAACCCACATAACGGGAGAAAATATTTGCAAAGTGACCGACAAGGGATTCATTTCCAAAATATACAAACAGCTCATGGGGCTCAATACCAAGGAAACAAACAGCCCAATCAATAAATGGGCACAAAATCTAAATAAACATTTCTTCAAAGAAGATACACACATGGCCAAGAGGCACATAAAAAGATGCTCAACATCACTAATTACCAGAGTAAAGCAAATCAAAACTACAGTGAGGTATCACCTCACACAGGTCAGAATGGCCATCATTTAAAAATCTACAAATGATAAATGCTTGCAAGGGTATGGAGAAAAGAGAACCCTGCTACACTATTGGTGAGAATGTAAATTGGTATAGCCACTACTAAGAACAATATGGAGGTTCCTTAAAAAACTAAAAATAGAACTACCATATGATTCAGCATTCCCACTCCTGGGCATATATCCAGAGAAAGCCATAATTGGAAAAGACACATGTACCACAGTGCTCACTGCAGTACTATCTACAATAGCCAGGACATGGAAGCAACCTAAATGTCCATCAACAGAGGAATGGATAAAGAGGAGGTGGTGTGGAAAATCAGTCAGCTATAAAAAAGAATAAAGTAATGCTGTTTGCAGCAACATGGTTGGACCTAGAAACTGTCATACTAAATGAAGTGAGTCAGACGCAGAAAGACAAATATCATAAGATACTGATTATATGTGGAATCTAAAAGAATGGTACAAATGAACCTATATGCAAAATGGAAACAGAGTCACGGATACAGAAAAGAAAAAAAAAAAACCAGTTACGAAGGAGGAAGCGGGGAGGGATAACTTGGGAGACTGGGATTTTCATATACACTCCACTATATGTAAAATAGATAACTAACAAGGACCTACTGTATAGCACAAGGAATTCTACTTAATACTCTGTAATGATCTATAAAGGAATAGAATCTAAAAAAGAGTGGATATATGTATATGCATAACTGATTCACTCTGCTGTATAGCAAAAACTAACACAACACTATAAATCGACTATGTGTGTGAGCGCTAAGTCGCTTCAGTTGTGTCCAACTCTGCGGCCCTATAGACCATAGCCCTCTAGGCTCCTCTGTCCATGGGATTCTCCAGGCAAGAGTACTGGAGTGGGTTGCCATGCCCTCCTCCAGGGGGTCTTCCCGATCTAGGGATTGAACCCGAGTCTCTCGTGTGTCCTACATTGGCAGGTGGGTTCTTTACTATTAGTGCCACCTGGGAAACCAGATCAACTATATTCAAATAAAGCTTAATTTAAAAAAAGCTGAACTCCGCCCCCCCCAGACAAAATAGGAAGTCAATGATTATTTTCATTATATTTAAATCACACTTGAAAAATATTTTTTAAAATTAAAGCAAAATAATTCAACATCAATTTTCATATATCAGAATTAATTGAAGATGTGGGGAATAAGGTACTTTCATACAGAATAAATTGGTGCAACCTTTTAGGAGACATTTGCAAGAATCCACCAAATTGTAAAATACATGTCACCTTTGAGTTATTGATTCTACTTCTAGCAAATTCTCTATTAAAAAACATTCCCAAAAGATGATGTAAGAGAGTGCTGAAAATAGCACTGTTTCTTAATGCCAAGCTAAAGCAAACAAAAATCATCAAGTATTCATCATTAGGGAATTGAATGATACATTATGCTAATTAGGGCAGCACTATATTAATGGAATAGTGTGTAGCCACTGAGAGAGAGTAAAAAGTACCATAAGTATTGCCATGGCAGATGATTGGTATGCTAACTTAAATAAGAAGACAGACTACACTGTGTAGATGTTTCTGGATATGATTCCTTCTGTGTTTTTGAAACATCATGGAATTATATACTCTCTATGGGAGGATACATGGAGAGGAATCTGGAGGCTATGTACACACATTTATACACGGAAGTTCCTCTTAACACTTCTTCAAAGAAAGCAAGCACATAAACTTCAAAACAGCCATGAAAATAAATACCTGTAAGTGAAAACATTTCTGAACACATCTGAAAATAAAAAGTGTTCAAAGCATTTGAAAGCCTCAGGTAACAAAAGAAAGGATGGGTGTTTGGTTAAACAGGCTGCAAAATAAAGGTTTCCCTTATTTGCCAAGTTTGGCCAGAGTCAAGGTTAAGAAACTCAGAGAATGTTTTAAGAAAAGACAAGAAGGAGATAAAGAACCAAAGATGGAGAGTCCCATGAGCAGAGGAGCCTGGCAGGCTACAGTCCTTGGGATCACAAGAGTCAGACAACACTTTGTGACTAAACCACCACCAAAGGAAGAGATAAATTTTGAGATAAACATGCAGATAGAGAAGAATTACACAGGAGCTCAATGAAAATGAGTGGGTGACAGGGGAAAGGGGAAGAAATGGAATAAAAAGTAAAAAGCTGATCAAAGTGATCACATCAAATAATAAATGGACACAAAGGAGACTTCTTCCTATCCACGGACTGTAGCCTGTCAGGCTCCTCTGTCCATGGGATTATCTTGGCAAGAATACTGGAGTGGGTTGCCATTTCCTTCTCCAGGGAATCTTCCTGATTCAGGGATCAAACCCACGTCTCCTGAATCTCCTGCATTGGCAGGTAGATTCTTTACCCCCGAACCACCTGAGAAGCCCTCAATACAATAACAACAACACTAATAATCACTGACTCACACTAAAGCACTTTGAGGATAAACAATACTCAGTATTGTTCAATTTAAGGGCACACACAGTTCAACAGTGAAGCAATCACGGAAACGATTATAGAAAGCATCATATGGTTATACCACACTTAAATGGCTGGCATTCACAATGGTGACCCTAAGTTGCCTAAATGTGTCATCCACACACACGATTAGGTTAAAATAATTATTTTTAATAAGAGAAAAATTAATACTGCATTTTAAAAACAATAATTACAATAGAGAACTGCTAGAGTTTTATGGTTCCATGAAAGGATTTGCCAAAATCTGTCTCAATCAGATTCCTGATGGGTAAAGATTATGATCATCGCTGTGTGTATCACCTGTTCTCACAGCACACACACATCATACACACTACATGCAGTGCCTAGTGAGAATGCAGAGAAGTCAAATGTGAATTCCTCATCTCCTTTCAAAATTTTTTCATTATATCTGGTAGGTTCAGACTAGACATACCAGTGTTGACTTATAAAGATAAGTTATCTAATATTTAGTTTTCAAGGTCCAATTTACAAATTCTCTACACTAGAATATAAAATCACCATTCCATTCACAGAGAGTCCTGTTGTGAAATCTATGCTATTGCAGTTTTGAAGGTCTGGGATATTGAATATTACTTGTCCAGTTTTTATCAAAACAAAACACAAAAAATCCCAGCTGTCACAGAATTAGTCTGTCAGGGTTCTTAGATTGTGCAAATTCCTATATGTAACATTTCAGTTATTTCGGTTAGTAGGTAAGGAGGCTGTAATTGTTTCTATTCATAAGCTTGATTTTCCTTCAGCAGATTGAAATTGGCTTGAAAATTGAGCAATTTTCTGTGTGAAATTTTTAGAAAATTACGCTCATCACAAAAACTAAATACAAATGGGTAATGAGATTTAGAGCTGTGCAATTTAATCTATTTGCTTTATTCCAATTAGCACAGTTTACTTGTAGAAAACTGTGGCTGACTTTCAGAGCATCTATGGATCAATACTGAAGTTCTCAACCTCTACATCAAGAGTAGCCCACCACCATCACAAGCTTGTTTATTACAGAGACACAGAGGAAAAAAACCAAGAAATTATAAACTTACTTTGCATGCTTCCACTCCCTTTTTCTCCCTTCTGGCCTTTTTGTCCATTAATTCCTTAAAAAAAAACAACGAAAAAATATTAATTTAGGCAATTTACAATGCTTGCCCTAAAAGGAGACAGAGTGTGATGAGGTCATCTGGAACATCAGTGTATAACAACCTACAGATGCTCAGACATAATAATGTTGATGGTGATAATGATGATGATGATGACAGCTATCATTTTAGAAGGCTGTTATGAACTTGGCATTTTATGGGTAGGTCCTTTACATACACTATCTCAGATTCCTTACCAGGGCATTAAGTGTTCTATTAAGTGTTCTATTTTCCTAAAGTAAGCAAAACTGAGGAGTAAGCAGTTTGCTTGAGGCTCCATTTTATCCTTTTTACCTGTGTCCTCCTCCCTTCCCCAGAAAGTCTAGTGTCCACCATCTCATCCCAAACTTTGATTTTCCATTCTCATTACAATTTTTCTATCTTACTTTCTATTTCTTTTCTCTTTTGTGTGGAGCCTCTCAAAGACTGAGCAGTGAAAAGAACTGGGAGTGCTGAGATCCTGATTACCTCAGTCCTGGGGAGAGCTGGGAAGGTTTAAGGGGGCGTCTAAACCTCTAGGCTTCAAGAAATTTTGGGAAATTTTGGCTTTGTGAAATTTCATTCATGTAGTTAGAGGGTGGTACAAAAGGTATTCTAATAAGGCTTAGGGCTTAGGATACTTAGGGAAACATCGCTAAGACCCTGCTCTTTGCTAATTGGTTGCTATTTCATCCATGGTTCTGTTTGGAAAGTTTGATCCAGAGGATCAGTCCTTAGCACCAACGAGAGACTTCATGAGGGACAATCCCGTCTCATGAGAGGGGTGCTGCTCTTGCTTACTTATTCTCCTTCCAAGGGTCCTCAGTTGGCTGTCTTGCAAATAATAACCTTCCTGGTATGAAATGCATGACTGATCACAGTGCCATCTAGCTCTAAGTCAAAATCTGTATTAACATTCTTGATTTCCTCTAATAACAAACAAGGACTGCTCTCTTCTCATCCAAGAACTCAGAAAGCAGAGTTCAAAAACTCATGAGCTTTGGGATAATAACAATCATTTTAAAATCTCTTGTGTTGAATTATTTTGCTTGGCCACTTATTAGGTATGTGGCTCAGATCAGGTCTTTAAACTGCCGGGAGAAATAGCAATAACCTAAGATATGCAGATGACACCACCCTTATGGCAGAAAGTGAAGAGGAATTAAAAAGCCTCTTGATGAAAGTGAAGAGGAGAGTGAAAAAGTTGGCTTAAAGCTCAACATTCAGAAAACAAAGATCATGGCATCTGGTCCCATCACTTCATAGGAAATAGATGGGGAAACAGTGGAAACAGTGTCAGACTTTATTTTTCTGGGCTCCAAAATCACTGCAGATGTTGATTTCAGCCATGAAATTAAAAGATGCTTACTCCTTGGAAGAAGTTATGACCAACCTAGATAGCATATTCAAAAGCAGAGACATTACTTTGCTGACTAAGGTCCATCTAGCCAAGGCTATGGTTTTTCCAGTGGTCATGTATGGATGTGAGAGTTGGACTGTGAAGAAAGCTGAGCACTGAAGAATTGATGCTTTTGAGCTGTGGTGTTGGAGGAGACTCTTGAGAGTCCCTTGGACTGCAAGGAGATCCAACCAGTCCATCCTAAAGGAAATCAGTCCTAGGTGTTCTCTGGAAGGAATGATGCTAAAGCTGAAACTCCAGTACTTTGGCCACCTCATGTGAAGAGTTGACTCATTGGAAAAGACTCTGATGCTGGGAGAGATTGGGGGCAGCAGGAGAAGGGGACGACAGAAGATGAGGTGGCTGGATGGCATCACCGACTTGATGGACATGAGTTTGTGTGAACTCCGGGAGTTGGTGATGGACAGGGAGGCCTGGCATGCTGCAATTCATGGGGCTGCAAAGAGTCGGACACGACTGTGCAACTGAACTGAACTGAACTGAGCTAAAGTTTATTCTTCTTTCAAATGAAAAAAAAAAAACAAACCCAATACTTTCTATTGCAGAGTGGCCTTGAAAATTAGCAACCTTATTTAGAAAAAGCCTTGCCCGTAAGAGATGCATGGGAGAGATGGTAGCTCTCATTATTTGTTGTACAACATCACTTAGCTAGAATGATCTCCATGATTTTATTCTGAGTGAATCAGAGAGGATATTTTCATTTCAGTTCACTTTTTTATGGTACAATTATTTTAAAATTTATTTTTCAGTTTTACTCTTTATTTTGGATTTTATTTTTTTACCTGTTTTTTCCTCTAGTTTACTTTGCTTCATCTATGCTTTGTTTTTGAACACTTGTCCTTATTTGACTTTTAGAGAAGATTTTTTTTTGATCCCCAATTTACTATATTAAAAAAAATACAAAATAATGTGTGCTTTTATTAAAAATTAAAATTTCAAATTAAAATTTTATTGTAAAGATTTCATGAAATCCCAACCATTCTTTATCAGAGTATGATACAGAGAAAGTCTCTAATTATTTTACATCTATGATTACAATGTACATCATTAAATTCACTTTTTACTTATGATGCAGTCATTTCAGGCAATATTAAATTGACAAGAATCATTAATCTTGCACAAAGTACCCAAAACCATTTCTACTTTTTTTTGGGGGTGGGGGGGTGGGGATGGTAGGCTTTTATGAGATATAATAACAAAGTTTTAGATTTCCTCAAGAGGAAAAATCTAAGATATTAAACAAAAATTGGGGCTAGGGCTTTAAAATGGTGTAACTGGTCAGTTCTAATTCTTTTCAGAGAAGATAATAAACAATTTTATCATTCTAGCACTATTTTCACAATTAGAAAATAGTTGTAAAATGATTCTTGGAAGTCTTTTCATATTGCAATTTGTCTTCAGTATTTAAACAACAGGATGGTTTAAACCAAAGATCTGAGCAAATGAACTACTTTTTTTCTTATAAATAAAAACAAATGTTTTATGTTATTTTAGCATGATTCAGAGATTTCCTCACAGACAGCATTTGGAAATCTTTTTTCATACCTGAACACATGAAAAACATTCTTTCTAGAGAACAGGGTTCCTCCCTCCTTTATGAAGCGATGCCTTAGGCTAAAAATGAGCCCAACAACTTTGTCAAAATCTGGAGTTAATCACCTCCTGTCAGATATGTCACTCTTCCATCAAAAATAAAGAACTAATATCTCAGACAATCACTGAAAAATAAGAAGTAGATGGTATGTAACATACTGCCATTCTAAATTCTAAGATCAGAGGAGCTATTCTCACTGACATCATTATGATGTCAGGCATTATCAGAGCCGCTGCCACGAGCCAGGCACTGGGTTCCCGTTTTCACACGCAGGCACACTCAGCTCAGCCGGTCTGTCCACATCGATTCAGATGTGACACCCTCCCTCCTCGGCCTAGTGCTTCTTCCTGTCTCCTAGATTCTTCACCTTCAACCTTCTTCTTAACCTGTCACAGTCTTTTCACCTTTCTTTCCTCTGTATCTTCAGCCACTCCTGTATTTCATCTGGCCATCAGCCTTTAAATAGTATTCAAATTACCTTCCAAAGAAAACACAAAATCAAATGAAAGAACTGAGCTCCTCCTCTCCCTCAGAAGAGCCAGACCTCTCCAGCCCCATCTACAGTCCCCACCACCAGCTACCTCTGGGCCTTTCCTAATCTGGCTTCCACCCAACCCCACCAAAACTGCTCTCAATAAAGGCAACGTCTTCATGGCAACAAATGCCAAGAGCTTTCTGTGGGCCGCATCTTACTTGACCGACTTGTGCAACTGTCTGCCTTTTCCGCATCACCTTGTCTGGGCTCTCCTCCTCACTCGGGCTCCTTTGCTCTTTCTGCTCTGTCTGAACTTCTGGAACCACTTCAGCCTTTATCCTAGGCCCCGTCTTTTCTCACTGCCTACCCATGAAATACTATTAAAATAAATGATTATTAAAATTCATTGACCTCAATGAACACTTAAATGAGCTTGACTATAACTTTGTCTTTTTACCTCTGGCTTCACCTCTGAGTTTCAAATCCATATATTTGACTATCTATAAATATCTCCATGGATGGCACAGAGAAAGTGTTTCATAATTGTATGTCAAATAAATAAATGAATTTGCTATGGTCTATAGCTTTAGATACTCCTAAGAAAGACCATAACTCATTCTTAGAATCAGACTTTGAATGGATTCCAAGAGAAGTAAATTATTTACATTGCTGGAAAATCTAGTTCATTTTAACAGGTTCTATTCAGACTCCTTTAGGGATTTTAAGTATATGTAAGGTTACACATCAATTAAATCTTCCAAGCTCTCTTCAGTAAACCTGTTGGGATGATAAATGCTCTATCAATCTGGGATGGATCAAGAAGAAAGTCTTCCCTTTTTCTGCTTATATGTTTATATTTTATCAGTTAAGGACTGTGTCTTCTTTACTTCTCATTCCCTTGTACCAAGCATTGTCCCGTGTGTGTGCGCGCGCGTGTGTGTGTGTGTGTGTGTGTGTGTATGTATATATATGGGGGGGGTACTTAATACACATGGAAGAAAGAGGGCAGGGTGGGGAAGAAAAGGAGAACAGGAGAGAAAACAGGAGAAAATAAATAGGGTTGCTTTTTTAAATACTTTTTTGCCTTGAAATCTGTTAATGCTTTGACATCACTCAGATAGTCCAGGCTGTCATTATTTAGAAGATGACAATTCATAGATTTTATTTCTAATTGTATCACTCTTTGGACTCTTGTATGGAAGGACTCATTTACTGTTTTAATCTGAAGTATAACTAAACCAGTACCAGACACTGGCTGCTCACATTTCTAGCAAATTTGAATCTTTTAATAAGGAAGGGATATCCTGAGGATATCTTTGGTCAAGGGATTTATTACCTCTGTCCAGAGTTACTGTTTCTCCACATTTCTTTACTGGAAATGTGGTTCTCAAACTGTGATCCCTGGATCAGCATCATCACTATTACCTGGAAACTTGCGAACAGTAAACATTCTTGGGGGAACCCAATTCTTAACCTACTGTATTAGAAACTCTGGAGTTGGAGCCCCGGAAGTTGTTTTAACAGGGTGATTCTAATGCCTGCTGAAGCCTGAAAACCACAGACAAAAATGGTATACTATGCATCTTTAGGCCAGCTCCCATAGGACTTTCTTTAACACCTTGTCCTGCTGTATGGAATTAATCCCTCTACTTCCTACTTCCACAGCTTCCACCTCCCATACTTCTGTCCAACTGTACAAATGTTTATTACTTACCACTTGGAAATATAGCTAATTGCTTCTGTATTTTTCTGCCCCTGCTCCCTTCTAAAATTTCTGTGCAAAGTTCACAATTCAGGCTTAGGCTACTGGCATAAGGAGTAGGAATAATATCATCATGTATGCAAATTGTCACGGGCCCAAGCATGTCGATTATTAAATACTAATAAAACAACGTCTGCTGGATCATCAAAAAAGCAAGAGAGTTCCAGAAAAAACATCTATTTCTGCTTTATTGACTATGCCAAAGCCTTTGACTGTGTGGATCACAATAACCTGTGGAAAATTCTAAAAGAGATGGGAATATCAGACCACCTGACCTGCCTCCTGAGAAACCTATATGCAGGTCAGGAAGCAACAGTTAGAACTGGACATGGAACAACAGACTGGTTCCTAATAGGAAAAGGAGTGTCACCCTGCTTATTTAACTTATATGCAGAGTACATCATGAGAAATGCTGGGCTGGAGGAAGCACAAGCTGGAATCAAGATTGACAGAAGAAATATCAATAACCTCAGATATGCAGATGATACCACCCCTATGGCAGAAAGTGAAGAGGAACTAAAGAGCCTCTTGATGAAAGTGAAAGAAGAGAGTGAAAAAGTTGGCTTAAAGCTCAACATTCAGAAAACGAAGATCATGGCATCTGGTCCCATCACTTCATGGCAAATAGATGGGGAAACAGTGGAAACAGTGTCAGACTTTATTTTTTGGGGCTCTGAAATCACTGCAGATGTTCATTGTAGCCATGAAATTAAAAGATGCTTACTCCTTGGAAGGAAAGTTATGACCAACCTAGACAGCATATTAAAAAGAAGAGACATTACTTTGTCAACAAAGGTCCATCTAGTCAAGGCTATGGTTTTTCCAGTGGTCATGTATGGATGTGAGAGTTGGACTATAAAGAAAGCTGAGCACAGAAGAATTGATGCTTTTGAACTGTGGTTTTGGAGAAGACTCTTGAGAGTCCCTTGGACTGCCAGGAGATCCAACCAGTCCATTCTAAGGAGATCAGTCCTGGGTGTTCATTGGAAGGACTGATGTTGAAGCTGAAACTCCAGTACTTTGGCTACCTGATGTGAAGAGCTGACTCATTTGAAGAGACCCTGATGCTGGGAAAGATTGAGGGCAGGAAGAGAAGGGGACAATAGAGGAAGAGATGGTTGGATGGCATTACCAACTTGATGGACATGGGTTTGGGTGAACTCTGGGAGTTGGAGTTGGACAGGGAGGTCTGGCATGCTGCAGTACATGGGGTTGCAAGAATAGGACATGACTGAGTGACTGAAATGAACTGATACAGTAGGAGGCAAATTATCTTACAAAGGATAGGATTTCAGGTCTACCTGTGTTTTGCTAATTATAACTTAAGAGGATTTGAAGGGTTTTGGTTAAAGGGACGTTAATGTTGTTTATTAATATTGGTTATTTGGTTAGTATTTTGCTTTTTTCTTTGCCAGTCTCCCACTCTCTTTATTCTGTGATAGATGGTGATTTACAGTGGTGTGAAGCTGATAGATCCTCTCTTGTGCTTTTATATTAAACTGGTTTCCTGTAGTAGATAGAAGCCTTGCTCACATGGACAGAAATCAGTTTCAAAATGTTTCAGATCACAGATAAACTGCATGTAACTGCTACTGTTCATACCATGATGACCATTGTTTTTGTTATCTAAGAAGTTGAAAGGAATATCAATGATCTGGTGTTTATTTTCATGTTCTATACAGAGAATATGCATTATCAGAATACCTGGCTTCCCGGTCCTCCCCGCTGGTCCTGGGAATCCTCGAATTCCAGGAAAACCAGAGATCCCCCGATCACCTTTAAGACCTGGATTACCTACATGATAAATGAAGGGGAAAAAAAACAGTAGTAATAATTCATTTTTCATAACGATTTGAGAAAATAATGAAGCAATCTAATTTCACTAATGGATATAAAAGAGGCGAATCTCCAAGGTGGAGGAATAATGTCTTTCCTAAAATTTCATGTGTAGAAATTGATAGATAATATCAACAGTAAGTAGAAAAACATTAGTGCATACACAGCAGATATTCAATAGGTAACATATCGTTAATATAAATAAAAACACATGAGGAAACATCTTAAAGTTTTAATTAGAAGGTTTATATAGTCTAATCAGGAATCTTCAAATGGCAGGATTTGGCTGTGGCTTAAGTGATAACTTTGAAATGTAAGTTAAAAATTGGATTTTTAAGAATTGTCCCAGAGATTTCACAACTCAAGAAATGGGAAATTTCAAAGAATATTTATTTAAAAAAAACTTAGGTACTAGTGAAGGAATATATTACTCTATTTCCCATGCTCTTGTTTATACCTGCTGCTGTTGCTGCTGCTGCTAAGTCGCTTCAGTCGTGTCCGACTCTGTGCAACCCCATAGACGGCAGCCCACCAGGCTCCCCTGTCCCTGGGATTCTCCTGGCAAGAACACTGGAGTGGGTTGCTATTTCCTTCTCCAATGCATGAAAGTGAAAAGGGAAAGTGAAGTCGCTCAGTCCTGTCTGACTCTGCGACTCCATGGACTGCAGCCAATCAGGCTCCTCCATCCATGGGATTTTCCAGGCAAGAGTACTGGAGTGGGGTGCCATTCTACTCCACTCTAATCCCAAACAATAATGTAACTGTGTGTGCGCGTGTGTCTCCCAGGCACAAGGAAAGTATTCAGTAAAAACTTCTTAAAATAAATTTTAAAGTAAAAGGTCATAGGTCATTCTCCTTGACATGCTGCCAAGGAATCAGCACGCTGAAATGCTTTATTATCTTATTTGAGATAAAGCACAGTTTAACATAATATCCACCCCAGTACATAAGTAACAATTATAATATGCTTGCTGTATTGATTATTTAAAACTACTAAGATAAATAATGGACTCCAGTATCCTTGCCTGGGAAATGCCACAGATAGAGGCGCTTGGCCAGCTGCAGTCCACGGGGTTGCAAAGAATTGGACACAACTTGGAAACTGAACATTAGGCTAAACACTTATTTTTCTCAGACTTTCATATCATGGTTGAGTGTCAAGCTGAATTTAGTGAGCTTAACTGCATGTATATGTGGGGTTTTAATAAACCTGCTTAAATCAGAAAGTAGAATTATCAAGGCAGTCCATCATATACTTTTAAGCTCCTGATTCCAGTTCTACACATGAGGCAAATGGGCAACGTGGCAAAGAACAAAACAGAATGCAGCAATTAGTTAGGAGAGATGCCTTATAACTTGAATATTTTTGCTGCAGTGCACCAAATCAAATGTAACCTAATAATCTAAGAGAGTCAGTTTATCATTCCCACAGTGAAATCTGCTTCTCTTTAGAGGGGCCAGATAATGCTTGTTTGTGTACAGGAGCAGTACCAATAGCCACAGACTAAAGCCTCACTTAAAGAATCAAAGCAGGTTTGCAACAGTATCTGTTTATAGTATTAACAAAAACTGAAACTTTTAAATCCCTCTTTCTATTTCATACATCCATAGTTTTGAAACAGCTGCAAAAGATGTTCCCAAGATGAAGCTTTGAACAGCAAGTTGTAGCCCAGACTGAACTTTTATGGTTGAGTTATAAAGCTTTGACAATTGCAATTTGTAACGGAGGAGCTGACAGACCTTTGACAATAGCCACTCTGGCAGATAATATAACACTGGTTACTTCCCCTGCTCCTGACATTAACACACCATTGCTAAGCTCTGCCAGGTGCTAGTCAAGTGAAAAGACTTTTCTGAATAAAGGATCTTACCTGGTATTACTTTCAAAGGCACAGCAACAATTCACCCTATATACGTATTTTATTTTCTTTAAAGAAATTTAATTTAAAAAAAATGTAAACGTTATATATTGGCTTTTTAAGCTCCATGACATAAAGGGCAGGCTTGTGTCAAATTCATGCTTTTAATTTTTAAAAACTGTTTTTGTGATGTAAGCTGGGCTGGTCAATACATTGATCAGAAAGAAGGACATTTTATATAATCAAAAGACAGAAAAATAAGATGAAATCCTTAGTATTTAGGTATTTTGGGAGAGGGCAGAACAAACCATTTTAGTTGTAATTAGACTGTGCAATGTACTCCCCACCTTCAGAAATCATACAGGTATTTGATTTTGAGCCATGAATAACATGGTGATCATGTTCTTATTATTATCTTCTTTATTTTTTTGAGAGCAAAGAAAGTTCATGATCTTTCTCTTTTTCTGTCTTCTATTATCTTCTTTCAAAATACTGCTTTCAATATTACAAAATAGACTGAAGAAAGTAATTTGAAACATTTTGCTCCAAGTAAGATACAGAGAGTAACTGACAGCAAAGGTAAAATTCATCCGTATTCTAGTCAATATTTATATTGAAACTGCAGAGGAGAAGGCAATGGCACCCCTCTCCAGTACTCTTGCCTTGGAAAATCCCATGGACGGAGGAGCCTGGTGGGCTGCAGTCCATGGGGTTGCTAAGAGTCGGACAGGACTGAGCGACTTCACTTTCACTTTTCACTTTCATGCATTGGAGAAGGAAATGGCAACCCGCTCCAGTGTTCTTGCCTGGAGAATCCCAGGGACGGGGGAGCCTGATGGGCTGCCATCTATGGGGTTGCACAGAGTCAGACATGACTAAAGTGACTTAGCAGCAGCAGCAGCAGCAGAGATTTAAGCAGGTATGTTCAGTTAAGGACTATATAACGAATATGATCCAATTCGCCTTTGACTCATTTTATTTTATTTTTGCATCTTTAAAACCAGATAACTTGTAAATATATTCAACGTGAAGATAGTTTTCATATTTTCCTTCACCTGTGACTTCAAACTAGTTCTGCCAAATACTGTTTGCAGTCAGTGATATAGAGCCCTCCCTAGAATTAACCAACAATCTTATGCCGTTAACGTTCTTCAAAAATGAAGAATCAGTGCTGACCATTCTGAACATAGAGATGATGAGGCTACCCAAACACTTAATATGCCCTCAATACACACATACACACACACACACACACACACACACACACATCCCACAGAGAACCAATCAAATAGCTCAACCCTCCTTCCTCATACATGGCTGTATACTACTCAGCTCTGCTGTACATAGTGGAATAGTTACTATTACCATACCTTTTAGACCTGGAAAGCCTGGCAAACCATTTAGTCCAGGAGGGCCTCTATCTCCTTTTTCACCTGGAGGTCCAGGAGGACCTTTAAAAAAATAAATGACAATTACTGATCATAGTTTTAAAGCAAGGGTAAAATAAATTTGTCACCTGTGAAGACAGTTACATAGGTAAATCCAAAGCCTTTTGTTTGTTGCACAGTTATACAGAACAAACGAGACTGACCTTCCTGGATGGAAGCAGTGTAGCCAGCCGCTGAGTACTACAAAGAGATAGCCCTAAACTAGACAGCCTCATTACAGATAAAATACTTATGTGTGCTGAGCACTGTTCTGCATTCTCAGATCCTGGCGGCAGAGAGAGACACTGAGTCAATGACAGGACAAGTCCACATTAGTACTGTGTACCTACTGGGAATGAAACCCAGCGCCCCTAAAACTGAGTTTCCTTGCCGAGTTTATGATTAGCCTCTCTATCCAATATTTTATTCCCCTTCTTGTCTTACCCATGCTCCCTTCAGGATTGAGGAGCATCAAAGACAAGGGGGATCAAGCAGGATCTTTGGGACCTACCCAGCCCAAGGCTTTCCAGGTCCTCTGTTTCTTATTTGTAGAGAAAAGTCTTCAGTTTTCTAGGCCTTCCTTGAGCCCCAATGAGCAGGCACAAGCAGTTAACAATGAGACAAGTGAGGCGGTACAGACAGAAAGCAGGAGTCCAGCAAGGTAGCTTCAAGTTTAGAGTCCTAGATCCTCCCCAACAATAAATGTAACAATCTGACACATGTCTGAGTTGATCTGCAGACACCAAGCTGCTCATGGAGGTGGAGGATGGTGACTATGTGCAGACCACTAGCACGGAGACCCCAGATTCATTGGAACCAGAAGGTTGATGACTAAGTTTCTGGGAACATCTCCCTGTTACCTCACCACCAGGCAGATTTCACTATATTGTTAGATGTTCTGTAGAAACAAATAGAGTCATGTGTGGTACCGTCAAAGGAAACAGAAGTCCATGCAAAGCAGATAACCAAAAACCATATTGTTGAAAATGATACCCTTGGGTATTTGTTAGAGAGATGCACGTCAGCACAAGGAGCAGTGGTCAAAAGACTTGATTGAGGAGGTAGGATTGGAGTGGACTTTGAAGAATGGGTAGAATGAGAAGAAAGAGGATTCTGGATAAGTGGGAGAGATGTGGGGAAAGACAGTAAAGTGAAAATGAGTAAAGGAATAACTTTTCGAGCATAATATTAAGTAGAATCCCAAGTTGGATATAGATGTTATAAAATAAGTGGACATTGCAGGGGAAATTTTGACTACTTAGCATGGCAATTATTAATACCACAGTGTCCCCCAGTACTGAGTCTGATCAACACTGATTAAGTCACTTGAATTTTCTGTGTCCAAGAAAGAGATGGCACTATGTCCCTCTTCTTCATAGAGTGCCACAGGACAAGTATTAATCTCTAAAACAGCAATGTTTTAAAAGAAGCATTTTTCAACTTCTGTGGTTCAGCCACATAACCCAAGGACAATACACAGTCATAGTTAGTGTCACTGGTTAAACAGCACTCGTTTACAAATTGTAATCAGGTGGGAAGATGTAAGACCTGAAAAATTCTAAGAAGGGGCTACATAAATAAAGATAATCTGATGAGTAAGTATATTCTGTCCATTTTCTTTGCTTCTTTTGAAATACTCGTCCCTGCTTTTCTCCATTTTCCTGAATTGTTTCTGATTTTGCAAGGTCCAAATTGGGTTTCAGGACCTTCCTTCCCTGACAACTTAATTTCCCAAATATCCATGGCACATTTTCCATTTCCCTTCATATACACCACTGGGCTATAACGTTTTATTGCATTTTCATTACGATAATAACTACATATTATAGGAAGGGTAAAAGCCTAGACAAAATGAGGAAAATCTAATTCATAATTCTATCATTTTAAGAGAATAACCACTAACATTTATATTTTCTATTTGTGTTGTATATTTTTTGCCTCTTTTTTAAAAAATATAATCATCGTGTAAATTACATACCACTGGGCATTAAATAGCTGTAGTAACAACCAGCAAGTTCTGTTAAGCTATAGCTTAATGTTGGAAACATATATTTAGATGTCCACAAGTGAGGTCATGGTTCTATATCAATGGGAATCCATGCCTCTCCTATTCCTGCAGCAAGTACTTCTCCCCAACAAAGGAGTTTTAACCTCACGACTGTGAACATGGCTATAGGTCATTCATCTCTGCACAGTGGCAACAGAGCAGGAAAGTAGGCCAGAAAGACTCAATTTACAGCTTGAATTTTGCTGAGCAAATTGAAGGGAACCAAATCTACAGTACTCCAGGATGAATTTCGAAAAAAAGAGTGCATACGCAAAGACTTTGATTCAGTGATTAGGGCCCTAAACCAAGACAGACATCTCAGGAAAAACTACACAGCGTGAGACAAGAAACAAGGGACACAGATTAGCTGTGGACTCGCAGCCTCTGAGATTAAGAGTTTTCACCATTTCTTTAATAATTCAATATTCAAAAAACTTAGATCATGGTACCCAGTCCCATCACTTCATGGCAAACAGATGGGAAACAATGGAACTAGTGACAGACTTTATTTTCTTGGGCTCCAAAAATCACTGCAGATAGTGACTGCAGCCATTAAATTAAAAGATGCTTGCCCCTTGGAAGAAAAGCTATGACCAACCTACACAGCATTTTAAAAAGTAGAGACATTAGTATGCCAACAAAGGCCCATCTAGTCAAAACTATGGTTTTTCCAATAGTCATGTATGGATGTGAGAGTTGGACTATAAAGAAAGCTGAGAACCAAAGAATTGATGCTTTTGAACTGTGGTGTTGAAGAAGAATCTTGAGAGGCCCCTGGACTGCAAGGAGATCCAACCAGTCCATCCTAAAGGAAATCAGTCCTGGGTGTTCATTGGAAGGACAGATGCTGAAGCTGAAACTCCCAACACTTTGGCCACCTGATGCAAAGAACTGACTCATTGGAAAAGACCCTGATGCTGGGAAAGATTGAAGGCAGGAGGAGAAGGGGATGACAGAGGATGAGATGGTTGGATGGCATCACCGACTCGATGCACATGAGTTTGAGTAAGCTCAGGGAGTTGGTGATAGACAGGGAAGCCTGGTGTGCTGCAATTCATGGGGTCACAAAGACTCAGACACGACTAAGCGACTGAACTGAACTGAACTGATAGCCAATTAACAATGTTGTAATAGTTTCAGGTGAACAGTAAGGGGACTCAGCCACACATATACATGTATACATTCTCTCCCAAACTCCCCTCCATCCAAGCTGCCACATAACACTGAGCAGAGTTCCCTGTGCTATAAAGTAGGTCCCTATTGGTTATCAATTTTAAATATAGGAGAAGACAGTTACCTTAACACATCTTGAAAAGATCTCAAGACTCCTTGCTCTGGATATTTGTAATAAATATATGCTCCAAAACTGTTTGAAAACTATAGAATTTCTAATACCAAATTTCTATATAGATCAGTACATCTTAGTATATCATTTTCTGGAGGAATGAGAAGATACTTTACCTTGGAATAAAGTGATATTTTTCAGTGTCTGAGAATGTTCCCAATCCTTCAGCCTCAGATCATTAGTGATATTATTCAACAGTTTCACTTCCCCTTTTAATTCCTGTTCCAAATGCACTTGTTTTTCATCTAGAGACTTCATTTCTGCTGATGCATTGTACATACGCTCCTCTAATTTACGCATCTCCTATGAAACACAAGCCAACATCCGCAATTTCTGTTACACACATAATATCAAATATATAAGTTTAAGAAGCCCTACAAGTCAGATTTTTTAAAATGGATAATATTACAATAATATTATGGAATAAGAATATGGACATTAGAGAATGACTTTAAAACAGTAATTCTTTGGTTTTGAAGCATTTCCTCTTTTAACTGAATGGCTTATTTCTACACTCTACCAGAAAAAAAAAAAAAAGGTTAAATATATATATATCTTCGACATGCTTCTATTCCTAAATATCTACGTGTCAAAACGCTAAAACTAAAATCAAATTTGAAACTTGGCATATGGTTTTAAATTCATCTAAAGTTAAACTCTTTATACTGTACTTGAGTAATTCCAATTCTATCAGCTCAATAGATTTGTATATTAAATTGTTTTACAGCAATAGCAAAGCTTAATGTCATAATTCTCAGTGGTGATGAACATTAAGGATAGCTTTTCAGATTCGATAAAATCTCAACTAGCATATTAACAATATCTTATGTTCAGGTTTTTTGCCTCTGTATTTGAGATTTCATTATTTTATGTTTTCAAATGCACATATCCATTGTGGGCATTTATATACATTCACGCATATCTGAAAACTATGAACAAGAGAGATGGCATCATGTTCTGGATTATGACTTTATTTTTTACTCAATAATACATTAAGAATATTTACCTATTAAAATATTTAGAAACTGCTTTATTTTCTATAATCTAGTAGAATTATATTGTATGTTTCATAATTTGATTCCTATTGATAAAGAGTTTTGAGCTGTACATAAATAATGCTGCAATGAACACAATTTTATATGTATCTACATATTTATACAAGCACTTTTATAGGACAGTTTCCTGGAAGTGGATCTGATCAAAGGGACTAAATATAAAAATTTTTGTTCACCCCTCTCCCTACCACCTTATAAAATACACAGGACTTTTTTTTTTTTTTAATCTTATTTAATGTATCTGAATACCTACTTTTTGCCCTCAAACCCTGGGTATCATCAATGCATTTAATTTTTCAGAGTAAGAGTAGACATAATAAAATCTTGTTCAATTTGCTTTTCAAATTGATGAGGTTAAGCATCCAGTTATAAAGTTTTTGACAATATATATACTTTTTATTACTTTTCAAGTCATTTCCTGGGTTTTCCTTTGGGAGCTGGGCTTTCTCTTTCCAGGGTACCTAACTTTCTCATCTCTCTTGGTAACATTTTCTATTTCTCTGTTCTACTTCCCTTGTGTCCTCTGTCTTCATTGTATGATTTATACTTTTCTAATGACTTCAATGTTTAATTGCTGATAGATTCTCATTTCCCAATTGCACAAAGAAATAAATCAGTGGTGTACTGTTCCTTAATCCAGGTATGAAAAGAAAATTTCACCTCACTTGACTGGACTGGACAAGTTGAAGTGAGAAGGTCCAAAGTGTCAACTAAAACCTTTGGAAGAAATGCAAGTATACCCAGATCTGCCTGTGCAGGAGCCCCGCACTCAAATAGAGGTATGTCAGTTTTCACCACCCTGACTGTGCCTTCCCCCATCCAAAACCTTGTTCTAGATTAGGATGTCTCTACCCTCTGCTGCCTCCCTCCCCATTTAGTCTTTTCTGTACAATATGGTACATATATACATGAAATAATGAACACGGATGTTTTATAGAGCATAAGAACATGATAAATATGCTTGACATCATTGATGTGGCTGCAGATTGCCCCAGCTGTCAGGATATCCACAGATATCCTGTGATACCCTGATATCCTGTTATCAGCTTCTGATATCCACAGAGAAAAGGTCAAGGGACTAGTTGGTGATTTCTGCTCCCTAAACCTTAGGAGTCACCCATGTTTTTCATACCTAAAGCTGAGGCTGCCTTTTCCCCCCTTCTTTGAAAACTCTATATAGCGCTCATATTAACCACACTTTACTTGAAATAGGTTTTATTGGGAGGAGAGAAAGTTCATTTGATATATCTTTAAAAGTCCTCTATAGCAAGGGTCTCCAGCTAACAGGATCTAATACCTGATGATCTGAGGTGGAACTGATGTAATAATAATAGAAATAAAGTACACAATAAAAGTAAAAGTAAAGTGCACAATAAAAGAATCATCCTGAAACCAATTCCCACCACCTCTCATCTGAGGGAAAATTATTTTCCATGAAACCATCCCTGGAGCCAAAAAGGCTGGGGACTGCTGCTCTACAATAAGCGCACACACTGTCCATCTACCACCAGGGCTCTGCTAGAAACAAGCATGTAATTTTGCCTTCTTACAGTCCTTTCTATGTAAAACAGAGACGATAAATCCCACTCTCTCTTTTATTTAGTCAGTATTCTTCTTTCTTTCAAATTAATGCCTGGTCTGTCCTTGATAAACAAATGCTGGTATTACTTATAAGTCTTTTATTCAAACAATTACTGATTGAGGCATTTATTTAATTTACTTATTCTTGCATTGGGCTAAAGATTCAAAGATGAATCCAACTGTTTTAAGCAATGGGAACAAGATTGTAAATACTATTTTCAGTGAGCAAGCATGCATGCACACACACACACACTAGCACTTACCTAGATTTCAAATCTCTGCAAATGACTACTGTCTTACAAAAAAAGAGCTTTAAAAAAATTAACCTTGCAAGTTCCTCCTTTCCCTTGTACCTCCATCTCTAATGCTTGGACTGCTTTCGAAACGAAAGTGCAATTGATTTCAACTCAATGATCGATTACTATCAGATTCCAACTGTTTCTATTATATATCATTTCCAGGCTCCCTGGTGGCTCAGATGGTAAAGAATCTGCCTGCAATGTGGGAGACCTCGGTTCAACCCCTGGGTTGGGAAGATCCCCTGGAGAAGGGCATGGCGACCTACTCCAGTTTTCTTTCCTGGAGAATCCCCATGGATAGAGGAGCCTGGAGGGCTGCAGTCCATGGGGTTGCAAAGAGCCAGACGAATGACTGAGCAACTAAACGCACACACATGTATCACTTCAAACATGTTTAGTACTTCTACTATCTTCCAAATGGTTTCCAATTTGGTTTTAACTCTTCATTTATGTGGATTTATGAAAGTGATGAAAATGGAAGTCGCTCAGTTGTGTCCGACTCTGTGATCCCATGAACTGAATTCTCCAGACCAGAATACTGGAGTGGGTAATTGTTCCCTTCTCCAGGGGATATTCCCAACCCAGGGATCAAACCTAGGTCTCCTGCTTTGCAGGTGGATTCTTTACCAGCTGAGCCAGTTCATAGATAAT
This sequence comes from Budorcas taxicolor, assembly GCF_023091745.1. Lineage (NCBI taxonomy): Eukaryota > Metazoa > Chordata > Mammalia > Artiodactyla > Bovidae > Budorcas > Budorcas taxicolor. Next base: position 20,324,350 of record NC_068933.1, on the reverse strand, counting down.
CTATAACCTCTGAGGACTTGGGGACATTACCAATATCAAGTAAACTCTTGTTCTTTCATTGCATCCATCTTCATTTTCTTCTCATCCTGTCTCACTGCCCCTCTGATCTTCAGTTTAGTTCAGTTGCTCAGTCATATCTGACTACTTGTGACCCCATGAACTGCAGCATGCCAGGCTTCCCTATCACCAACTCCCGAGTGAGTGATGCCATCCAACTATCTCATCCACTGTTGTCCCCTTCTCCTCCTGCCTTCAATCTGTCCCAGCATCAGGGTCTTTTCCAATGAGTTGGCTCTTCACATCAGGTGGCCAAAGTATTGGAGCTTCAGCTTCAGCATCAGTCCTTCCAATGAATATTCAGGACTGATTTCCTTTAGGATGGACTGGTTGGATCTCCTTCAGTCCAACGGACTCTCAAGAGTCTTCTCCAACACCACCAGTTCAAAAGCAACAATTCTTCAGTTCTCAGCTTTCTTTATGGTTCAACTCTCACATCCATACATGATTACTGGAAAAATCATAGCTTTGACTAGATGGACCTTTGTTGGAAAAGTAATGTCTCTCCTTTTTAATATGCTTTCTAGGTTGGCTATAGCTTTTCTTCCAAGAAACAAGCGTCTTTTAATTTCTTGGCTGAAGTCACCACCTACAGTGATTTTGGAGCCCAAGAAAATAAAGTCTGTCACTGTTTCCATGGTTTCCCCATCTATTTGCCATGAAGTGATGGGACCGGATGCCATGATCTTCGTTTTCTGAAGGTTGAGTTTTAAGCCAACTTTTTCACTCTCTTCTTTCACTTTTATCAAGAGGCTTTTTAGTTCCTCTTAGGTTTCTTCCATAAGGCTGATGTAATCTGCATATTTGGTGGTTATTGGTATTTTTCCCGCAATTTTAATTCCAGCTTGTGCTTCCTCCAGCCCAGCATGTCTCATGATGTATTCTGCATATAAGTTAAATAAGCAGGGTGACAATATACAGCCTTGACATACTCCTTTCCCTATTTGGAACCAGTCTGTTGTTCCATGTCCAGTTCTAACTGTTGCTTCTTGACCTGCATACCAATTTCTTAGGAGGCAGGTAATGTGGTCTGGTGTTCCCATCTCTTTCAGAATTTTCCACAGTTTGTTGTGATCCACACAGTCAGATTTTAGAGTAGTGAATCTTGTTTTCACACAAAGTAATATTTCTTCTCCTGTCCTCTTTCCCTCATATTTAATCAGTTTCTGTTCCCACAGCTAATATTTTATTTTCCTCTGTCTCAAGGTTCTCAGCCCTCTGGACAGTTTCTTCTTTGTGCACTCTTTCTAAACCCTCCATAGCCTGAGCCATTGATATTCCAATAACGTTTTATATGTTTAGATACTTATTAACCATGGGGGAGAAAATAACAGTCAGTATTTGGAAGATGTGACAAGGATACAACACTGACTATCAAGGCTGGCATTGGGATGAAGTTCACCAATGGTTTCTGTATTTACACAGCAATGTCTTTGTCTTCTCAGTGACTGCATCTTACAATAAATAAATATTAAAGTGTGCTTTCTTAACCTGTTTAGTCTATTCTCTAGTCAATAATTTAATTGGTTTTCACGTGATGTTAAAACTTTAGAGACTTCTCTTTGCTCTCTATAAGTGACATCCATTTAAAAAAAAATCACCACTGCATAACACTGTATCTATATAGAAAACAACCTCATTAATTAAGACATGGTCTATTCAAGTAAAATATACTACAAAGATGGCAGCCTTACTGAGCTAATGTGGAAAGTTTACATATTTTACATTATGATCTTAGGGCTTAGATACCATGCAATATGAAGATTAAATTTTTCACACAAGTAATAAAGCTTTATCCATGAGCTTATTTTTTTTCACAAATGGAACAATTATAATGACCTAACAACAAAAAATAATCCAATTCTGAACTAAACTAAACAACTTGCTTCTTAATTTCCTTCTCTTCAGTACAAAGTAACCCAGAGGGTTGGCCACAGAGTAGTTTAGAGCAAAACTAAGAAAAATTATGATCCATAGGTCAAAGTCTATTTTTGTAAAGAAAGACTTACTGGATCACATTTTCACTCATTTGTCTATCTACTGTCTAGGGCTGCTTTAGTGTTAGAGTTGAGAAGTTGCAAAAGAGACCATGTGGTTCCCAAAGCCTAAGAGTTACATCTGGGCCTTTGCAAAAAAACTTTGGCTGGCAAGTGGTCTAGAAGATGTCTTGCTTTCTTGTGTTTGATCCTGTGACGGTAACAAGATGTTGATGCATTATTCAAACTCTAATTCTTTACTTAGAGTTATCTCTACACATAAAAATTTAGCAATACTTCTTGTGAGTGACAAACTATTTTAAAATTTAGATTTTACAATTTACCCATGTAAATAAGGTTTTCATTCTTTTCATGATGAAGATATTCTGGGTTTCTTTTAAAACTTACAAAAACTGTATCTATCTGTCCAAATATGCTAAGATAATCTACCAACTGTAATTGGTTTAGAGAATCTCAAGAGGCATTCTGAAAGTATTTATAAAATTAAAACATGCTAAGAGAGTGTATATTTGATGAAAAACAAATTCCCCCTTAGGCTGGAAATTTGGAAGAGGCAGTAGGTAAATCCATTTGGAACTTTCTGGTGAGACTGCAAGAGAAATCAGGTAAGTAGAATGATGTTAAAACAGGTTTTGCAACTTTTTCTCTGCCCTGGACTATCTGAGGAGATAGGTTACAGATGGATTCACTCCCAGCATATGACTTTCCAGTACAAAAACTCTTACCTCTTGTTGTTTAAATGCATTCTCTTGGACTATGCCATTCAGTGTTTCAATACTGAGCTGCAAATCAAGTAATGTGGTGTTCAGACCTACTAATGACTTGGAGATATCACCTATAATATTCTCATGTCCCTGGATGGAGGAAAGTAAGGAATTTAGCTGGAAAAGAACATCATTAAATCTTTGATCAGTTGTTATGCTGAAATTTTGGAAATTCTCAGAATCTAGGAGATTGGCTTCATTATCTGAAAGATACTGGATTCTGTTTTCCATGTTGCTCATGCGTTCCATCACAACTTCTCGAAATCTCATTTCATCTTCACTGCCATTTCCTTTGCCTTCCAGACTTGGAGATATATCTGCATTAACTGAACCAACTGTGCAATTCTTCGCTTCCCATTTCAGGAGCTGAGCTGCATATTTAAGTAAAAATAAACAGAGTCATGCCCTGTATCCTTAAATGCATCCACCGTTCCATTCCACATCACTGCATCCCATTCTAACATTCTGAATGCTATCCTGAATCAGGTGTTTATTTTAAACATACAAAGTATTAACCAAGGTAGGCAGAGTGCTGAGAGGGAAATAGTCTCCTTTTCCCATTTTACGTTAGAATTTATTCCACAGTTAAGTCATTCTTTCTGACTTGCTGCTTAGATGAATCTTCTGGGTTGCTGGATTTAGCTACGAGAGCAACAGTAAACGCTACAGATTATGAAGTACACTGTAGCCTTGTCCTCAGGTGTGCTGTTAGGATAAGATGAGATAATGCTTAACACAGTGTCTGAAGTAAACATGTTGAATGTGTTACCTATTATGAAGATTAATGATGATGTGACAAAAACAATATGTAGTAAAAGTAGAAATATTAGTGTTATCCATTGTATGAATAAATTGTCGGCTCATCTTCCTTATGTTATCACTAAGCTACCAGAGAGTTATCACTTTCAGTTTCTGCAGACCTAATTTATTGTTGGTAGAGCAGGAAATTGGATAAAAAAGTTTTTTTTTTTAACTTTAAAAAACACTGTTCTTTCAAGATTCTCTTTACTTATTATAAAATATATACTTGTAGTGGAAAATTTAGAAAATATGAGTAATGAAAACATTGTACCATTAATCTCATGGTAATTAATCTCAGAATTAAGTGCTAACATTTTAGTATATGCATATCAGATTTCTGATTCCACTATCATATTATACAATCAAGAGCTTATATATAATTTGGAAACTAGCTTTCAGTTAGCATCTATCATAAAGACCCTTGCATATTATTTAATATTGTTTTACAAAAGTCATTTGAATAACTACATTGTTATTCTATGTGTGGTTCTGCCAGATTTAACAAATCCCTATATTCAGTTGTGGGCTGCTATCTATGGGGTCGCACAGAGTCGGACACGACTGAAACGACTTAGCAGCATATTCAGTTTGCTTCTATTTCTACTAATATATTTAACCCTTCAATGAACCATCTTATGAGCAATTATTTCCTGAATATAAAAATTCTATTAAATGGTGTTTGCGGCATAGAGAGCTGCTAATATGTATTTCCAAATGGGCATATGTTCGCTAAACAAGCTAATTATCCTTCTGAAAGGATCTAGAGCAATATGTTCACAGTTTCAAAAATGAAAAGTATAAATATTACTTTTGCAGATAAAAATAATACATAATTGTACACCATGAAGACAATGTTAAGCACCATTTTATTCCTAGTTAATGATGGTTAAGATTTGATTGTTTCATCTCTCTATATATCTATCTATATGATTTATACCTTTTATCTACACATATATCAGTCTTTTATCTATATTAATTTGAATACATACGACTTTACATATTTGACCATTACTGAGCAGTAGAGAGTAACTTCATATGGTTTAAAAGTATATCTATATAAACAGCAATAACTGACCTGTCAGTTTTCTTTAAAGTGATATGACAATAGTTATTAGCTTTACAGGTTTTTGAGACTTAACTGAAGCAGCACATGAAAAGCCCTGAATTCCACCCTGAACTCAGGGTACCTGTTATACAAATGAGAGCTTGGTGTTTATGTAGGAACAAGCTGCCCAATTCTGGAATCTAGCCCCACTCCTTAGTTACTAACTAGGTTACTCTGAGCAAGTTATATTTCTTCTCCTTAATTAGGCTTCCCCAAAGACCTAAAAGTAATAACTGTTACAGTGGTGCTGAGAATGAATGAGATAAGGCATGTAAATCCCATAGCACACAGATGGCACACATGAAAACTACTCAAATTAAAGTGCCTTATCTTTGAAAGTTATTATCTTAGTTACAGAGTCTTCACCACCGTCACCTGAAGGTGTTTGATGACGGCTGTCATTGTAGCTCTTATTAAGCATTAAACTACATATTCAATTAAATCACAATTTAAAAATATATATATTATTTGTTCCTAGTTATATTCTCTTTAAAATTAGCTTGTTTGATTTAATAAAATATGTGGCTACATTTTTATACAATCCACAACAGAGGCCATATTGAGTGTCCATTATTTTATGAATAATTTGGACAAAATAGTATATTTCTTAGTTGGAACTCATAACCTTTATTAAATTAAGTGTAGAGAGCAAGTTTTGGATTGACAGCTTCATTTATGCATTTGCCAGTTCCATGATTTATTTACTGAGTACCTACTGTATACAAAGCACTGCTCGAGCAACTCTGGGAAAAGAAGACTGACTGGGAGTGGAATTCGACTTTAACAATCAGAAACCCTAACTAACAATATTTGCAAAATTATCTCTAAGTTAGCCCTCAAAATTTTCTTTTATGATGATTACTGCTTTTTCAGGTAGCAGTTAATAATACAGGCTCTAGACGGGAACTGCCTGGATTAGCCATTCTTGCTCTTTGCTTCATAAACTGTGCCCTTGAGCAAATTAATCAGGCTATCATTTCACTACCTTATAAATGGGATACTACTGCTGCTGCTGCTGCTGCTGCTAAGTCGCTTCAGTCGTGTCTGACTCTATGCGACCCGGTAGATGGCAGCCCACCAGGCTCCTTCGTCCCTGGGATTCTCCAGGCAAGAACACTGGAGTGGGTTGCCATTTCCTTCTCCAGGGCATGAAAGTGAAAAGTGAAAGTGAAGTCATGCAGTCGTGTCCGACCCCTCAGAGACCCCATGGACTGCAGCCTTCCAGGCTCCGCCGTCCATGGGATTTTCCAGGCAAGAATACTGGAGTGGGGATACTACTAGTCAGTGTTTAAATAATTAAATGAGCTGATATATGTAAAGTGCTCAGATCTCTCCCTGGCACATAATGCACATTTGATACTTTTCATTTTTTAAGTATCATTAATATTTTGGATTCAATATCTGCATGCCCAATACTGATACAAGGGGGACTTAATATTATGTAATATAAAAAACTGGGAGGAAGTTGGGTGCTCCATGAGAAAGACAGTATCTGTACTTTATTTTAATAGGCATATTGATTTAATTACTCAACCACATAATTTTTACTTTCACTAGAAATGCTTTTTATTTCATAGGGATAAAGCAAAACCTCTTTATAGTGTAGAAAGGGAAGATTTGATTTGATAAAATGTCATGTGACCAAAGATTTTTCTTCAATATCAAGTTCAACATGAGCTGATAATAAAGGCTATATTTTGCTTACAGATTTAAAAATGCAATATTGCTTGTTTTCCCAAATCTTGAATGAAACCTAATCTAATCCTTACTTTCTTTAAAAACATCTAATTGTGATACAGATGATATAGATACGAGTATCGCAAATCTAGGTATGGAATGCTAGAGTTCATATTTTTAAATGTTCATTTCTTTCATTATCATCAGAGAGATGGCATTTTGTGACTTTTCTATCTTACATTTGAAAGGAGACAAATTTTATGACTTGTACAATAGGGAGAGGGTTATATTTGACCTTACAGATCACATATACTCCTCCATGTTGGCAATACCTTCTTCTACCAAAAATTTGTATTATTTTGAGCTCAAGGATCTTCAGTTTGTCAGCAATTTATATACATTAACCTTAGGCTTGCTGCTGCTGCTAAGTCGCTTCAGTCGTGTCCGACTCTCTGCGACCCCATAGACGGCAGCCCACCAGGCTCCCCTGTCCCTGGGATTCTCCAGGCAAGAACACTGGAGTGGGTTGCCATTTCCTTCTCCAATGCATGAAAGCTTAACCTTATCTTATTCTTCAGAGATATTGTTATATGTTGTTATACTATAACAGAAATGTAGTAGCTTCTTGGAAAAAAGGTAGCTTGTGGAGAAGACTATAATTAAGAAATATTTTTCAATACGTAAGAAACTTTAGTTTTCATGCACAACATTTTATTTCATCTATTGATTTATATTTCCCAAAACAGAATAATTTCTATCATTACAGGGATATGTTTTATCTACATTTGAAGTTTTTTTTATTATGTAGAGTTAATGTATTGCATTTTAGCTTTCTTTTGGAAAAATTCTGATCTAAAACTTACAGCTGTAAATGGACAGTCAATTGTTTATTATTCAAGTATGATAAACACAGGAGATCTAAATTCTGGTGAATTGGGGTGCTAATGTGAACTTGCAAGATTTGAACACTTTTAGCTTTTTGTCAGTCTTAATAGTACATGCTATAGTTTAAGGAAACAAAATTACTTTAGGTCAATCATTGTCAATCCTAGAACAACTGCGTTGACTTGGTAGCATTTGGTAACAGCCCAGAGATTTTGAACCTGGTTAGAACCCTGATATTTTCAAACTTCAGTTCACATTGTGCATGGGCTGAGTATAAAGAAGTTGCATTCACCGAGGTTGGTTCTGCAGGCCACAGTTTACATAAAAGCAATGAAAGTGAGTCACTCAGTTGTGCCCAACTCCTTGCAACCCCATGAACTATATATAATCCACAGAATTCTCCAGGCCAGAATACAGGAGTGGGTAGTCATTCCCTTCTCCAGAGGATCTTCCCAACTCCAAGATCGAACCCAGGCCTTCCACATTGCAGGCAGATTCTTTACCTGCTGAGCCACCAGGGAAGCCCAAGAATACTGAGTGGGTAGCCTATTCCTTCTCCAATGGATCTTCCCAACCCAACAATCAAACCAGGGTATCCTTCATTGCAGGTGGATACTTTACCAACTGAACCACCAAGGAAGTCCCATAAAAGTGATGAAATTACGCACATTCTAACTGGCTGACAGCTAATGATCCCAAACAATGATGCATCTTTCAGTTAAGCACTTCAAACTGATAAGCATAAACAAAAACAACACATAGATAACCCGGTTTATCAGGAAGTTGTTGTTTAATGACAGACACCTCAGGTTCTTTTATTTAAATGGCTGTGGTTGGTTTGATTAGTTGATTGGTTGTGGTTGGCTTTTGTTTTTGACATCCAAAATAGTATTTGACTTTTACATAGGGAAAATATTTTCCTGGCTAATGTTACAAAAAGTTAATTAATTAGTGGCCAATCATAGTTTGTTCTAAACACCGGATTGTACTGGGAGATAGTAGATCACAGAGGATAGGAGTCAGGAGTCATGGTAGGAACTTCAATTCCATCACTGAACAGTTTTCTTTTGTGGATGATGAGGGTAAGCATATGTCTGTCCAAGGGTAACTGTGAGGTGTCTTAAGATAATCTGTGGAAAATGTATAGCCCAGGGCCTGAACATAGTAAATGCTCAAAAATGTTAAAGTCATTGTTGCTTTCATTATCATTTCTTCCTTAGTAAAATTTTGGTTCTGTCTTGGAATATCCTTTTGACAGAGGAGGTATGGCCTTATATTAGGAGCATTTCCTTGTTAAGCTGATTAGTATGCACATAAAAACACATCTTCCTCCCAGCCTATCTCTTGTTCAAGCATATGTCTAGACATTTTGTCACTCTCAGAGGAAAAGGGAGCTACAAGGCAAATAAATTCAAATGTCAATCAAATCCCTCAAAAATGGTCCTGAGGGAAATAATGTTTATAAATTTGCTTAAGTTACATGCAAGCTATCCCTCCCTGTATAAACTCTTTAGATGTATCCCCAACTCAAGCCAAACTCTTCAAAACAAATATATACCTGAAAAATATCATGTAGGACCCAAGCAAAGTGTTCTATTTTTTTTGTTTCTTTGTTTGAAAGGATGCTATCAGTTCATTTTTAGAGAGGTTTTAAATAAAACCCTCATGAAATATGTGACCATATAAAGGACAAACACTGCTGAGGGATAGGTCACTAGTTTCTGAGGTTTCCTCTGAAGACTTGTAGGGATATTTCTTTCTGCTCTCAATACTAGCAATAAAAGCATTTTTCCAGAACAACTGGCTTGTTTTTATATTTTAGGCATTGCTAAAATAAACAATCATGTTTATATCTTCACATTTGCAACTAGAATGCTTACCATGAAATTTATGACGCATCATTAGAACTTCACAGGACTTCAGATGATAACGTTGCTGAAACGGTCAATTCTTTCCATCTTACCTTTACATATTCATATTTTTATCTTAAAGTTCCATTGTCTAGGCTATTTATTTAAAGTTTTTTATGCAATAACTCTGCAGAATCTGGTTTTTTTTTCATGAAATAAATTTGAGGAATATTTTTTGATCTGAAGTTCAAATTCTTACGAATTTGTATACGAAAGACTAATGCTTCTTTCTGCTTCTGCACTAAATAATTTACTAGGTGAGTTTCAGAACTAGAGTACTGTACCTGCCACTATGCCAATGATGGGCACGAGAACTACAAACACAATGAGATAAAGGGTGATCAGTGCAGCTTTATAAGACTTCATCCTCTCTTGAAGAGTTGGGCCATTTTTAGGATCTAAAAAACAAAAGTCCAACCTCCTGTTAGAGAACTTACTCATCTTACTTAATTAAAACTTTTAAAAATCTCCAATTATATGGTTAGTATCAAACCTACTGGAATAAAAAGGAAACAAGAAATAGGTTCTCATTTATTCAGCAGGAAGTAAAAGGGACAGTCAAAAGGAGAAGTCAATACAGAAATTGCTGTGGACATTTGATCTATCCACTAACTAAACATCCAGGACAAAGTTACTATCTTCTCCAAGCCATACTTGTCTCATTGGATGCATTCACTGATAAATTTTAATACTGATACCATACCAAAACACACACAAACATAAATTTTATTCTTCTGTTTCACATGGGAATGTGAACATTCTGGAGGAAAATAAAGTTCCTCAAGCAACCATATATTAATAATTATATATATATTTTCAGATTTTAAGTGGAATAAGAAAAACATTACTTTTGATGGTAATTATGTAAATTTCCTTTTCTCATTCTACCTCAATAGTTTTGTATTTGGATGCCTCTTGTGATTTGAATACAAGCTGAAAAAAAATAAATAACAAAATTCACACTTTGATTAAACATTGGAATGGATCAGTAAAGCCCATCCTCTGGATATTTCAGAATATACTAATATTTTAGTATTATTTCTTTATATGAACCAGCAATTCATATGTTGAGATGCCAATTGTAGAAAAGTTAACTCAATATAGAGGGAATCTTACTAGCAGAAGATGTTTCTCTGGTTAAGTGAATAAAACATTCATTAAAACATTCTTTCCTATGGCCATTGCTTTTGTTGTTTAGCAAAAAAGAAGGAAATTTTGTGTTCAGGTTGCAAATTAAAATGAAATTTTAGGTAGTGTTCAGTAATGTTCTATGAGGAATTGAACAGAAAAAGGAGGAAAAAATTAGGTAAAGAAAATTTAAAAAATAAGGAAAAGGGGGAAAATGAAGGAAAAAAGAGAAGGAGCAACCACAATTCAAGCAAGATGGGATATTCCATCTGTCAGGTGACTAAGACTGAGATCCAACCAGGCAGATAGAGTAAGTCTCATGACCAAAATTTTACAGTCTCACTAACTCCAAGGACAATGTCCATGAGCACCCTCCCTTATTCTACTTACGGGGAGGAAGCAAAGCTGTCATTGAGCGAGCATCGAACTTCACAGACTCTGTACAGCTGTCAGTGTCTTCTTGCTGATCAGGAAAGTCATCCCACTGTGCCATACTTCTATCAAACACATGGAAAAACATGTTAATTACACACAGAATTGCTAGGGCCCTTTGGCATCATGTTTCACATTGAAATTTACAGTTAAAATCCAATTTTAGCCAGGGAACAAGTATAATTAATTACATTTACATACATCTCTGTCAAATATATGCCAACATAACTACCCATGAATTTTCATTTCAACATTAAAAGACAGACTTACATGGAACCCACTCATGAGTTTTTCCATGTACAAATGTACACTTATGATTGAAGTATGTGGGTTTTTTTAGAGTGAGAGGTAACTTTGCTCTCTTTAGCTAAAAAAGGAAAAATTCTCAACTGGCAGAAAACAACTGTTTAGCTAAAAAGTTAAAAAGAATTTCCCTTAGAACAAGTAGTAGCTGAAAATCTGAAACAAATATTTCCCGTGATATTTTATCAGAGCTTTATCAGCCAAATTTTCTTCTGCCAAGGCATCTGTTTATCCCTTTAGAAACAGAAAACAAAGTCCAGTCACAAGATAAGGAGCCACAGGAAAAACTAAGTTTTTATTTTCCTTTCCTTTCCCTTCTTTTCCTTTTTTTAAAAAAATTTTCTTATATATTTTCCTATCAAGACTTCCCTCACCATATACATTGGCAGCACCTCAAATATGTGCTTGTACCTTTTAAAACACAATTGCAAAGAGCCAGACACGACTGAGCGTACACACACATATTTTATGACCCAATCTATATCTGTGTCTCTTTAAGACGCATCAGAATCATTTAAAAGGCTTACTCTAAAACAGACTGATGGTCCCAACCTGCAAAACTTGTCATATTTAGGGTAGGGATCAACAACTTGCAGGCTTCCCTGGTGGTTCAGTGGTAAAGAATCTGCCTGCCAAGGCACGAGACGTGGGGTTCAATCCACAATCAGGGAAGATCCCCTGGAGAAGGAAATGGCAACCCACTCTAGTATTCCTGCTTAGGAAATCCCATGGACAGAGGAGCCTGGCAGGTTACAGTCCATGGGGTGGCAGAAGAGTTGGACACGACTTAGAGACTAAACAACAACAATCCGCAATTCAGACAAGTTTTCTAGTCATGCTGCTGCTGCCAGTCTGAGGACCACAACTTTAAGAACATTTGTCAAAAGAAACTGTATGACTTTTTCTTGGAAACAGTTCAATTCATTTGATTGATAAGTTTAGCATAAAGCCAGCATCTTCTGATCATTGTTTATTTTCTCTAATGCTGAGTTATGGATTTAACACAGCTGAAGTTGCAACTGTGTACCCTGGTAACTTCAGGACACTGAACTCTTATCTCCTCCAGAAAATGGGCAATCATTCATACGCAAATGTTCACCCTGCTTTGGGAAGAGGTACTGAAAATAAGGATGTGGCAACTCCTGTCAATATATTTTAAAAAAATATATTTCCAAGGAGTTACTTTATTTTGCAGTTTGTACATACATCATTCTGTAAATCAGTTTTACTTTTTTGTAAGTCTGGTTAATCTAACCAAGGAGTGTATTCTTTAAACCGTTCAGTCACTGTGGAGGAAGCTGGCAGAGGGGGAAGTTAGGACGACATCCCCTTTTCTTGCTACTGCTGCTGCTAAGCTGCTTCAGTCATGTCTGACTCTGTGCGACCCCACAGACGGCAGCCCACCAGGCTCCCCTGTCCCTGGGATTCTCCAGGCAAGAACACTGCTTAGGCAGAGGTAAAACTAAATAAACAATTATCGGCGAACACTATTATAGGAAACCAAACTGATTAATTCAGACCCAGACTCTCCTGCCATTTCTTGCCTTTTTAATTCACTCTATTATTTGATTTGGATGATAGTTTTTAACTTGCCATGGGAAAAAATCAAAAATATTACTTTCAAGAATGAGATGACAATGAAACAGCTAAATTCTTTCTTAAACTACAGTTCAAAGCACTGGGACTCTGGCAAAGCTTTTAACATTTGAACTCAGTTTATAAAAGATGGGCTCACAAAGTCTACTTTTTTTTTTTTTTCTGTATCCCATGGCATGCAGGATCTTAGCTCTCTGACTAGGGAACAAACCTACGTTCCCTGCATTGGAAGCCCAGAGTCTTAACAACTCAACAGCCAAGTATACATTTAGGTACCCCTGCTATGCACCTAGAAATATTTCCCTGTCAGTCTGCTCACAAGTCTCTTCTCAATGTGTTTGACTCTGGTTCTGGTCCCAGTAGCTGAGATATTATGACTCCATTTTCACTTACATACAAAGGAAACATCCTTATATTAGTCAGTCTTCTAGATGGGAATTTCTTTGTAAAAAATATTTTTGCAAAATTTTAAAAATTTTAAATCTGATAAATCTCGCTAGACTGTGAGCTACAGAAGAGGTGGGACCATGTCTAGTTTTGTTCAATATTATACTGGCAGAGCCTAAAGCAATCTGGAGTATAGAGTACACTTGATATATACTTGTTAAATATTTGGGCATTGGCATCACGGACTCGATGGACGTGAGTCTGAGTGAACTCCGGGAGTTGGTGATGGACAGGGATACCTGGCATGCTGCGATTCATGGGGTCGCAAAGAGTCGGACATGACTGAGTGACTGAACTGAACTGAACAGAGACTAAGTTCAGTTTTGTTTTTCATTAGGCCTCTATACGTTGATCTATCTTTTATGGGCTTTAGATGATAACATATATCTTTTAGATTACTGGATTTCAAACTATGATTTCTTTGGGTAGATTTAAAATCTCTGAAAAAGAAAACCCTCTAATAAATGTCTACAAGTGGGTTAGACTGAATGACCACATGTGGACAACAGAGGTACAGAGAGCTGAAAGTGAGATGAACACTAAAGTCTGTTGAGTGGAGCGATGAATGAAAAAGAATCCCCTTTGGTTACTCTGGTGAACAATGAGTTCTGTTTGTTCTCTGGAGTGGTTTATAACAAGGGTTGGTTAATCATGAAATATACTTTTTTGCTTTGAAAAAAAAGATGAAATTAATCATAGATGATGCTGCCATAAGATTGCTGGCATTTCCTATTACTACTTTCTTTTGTTCTCAGTCTCCAAAATTGTCCTGAGAAGCTCATTTATTTCCATGGCTTGAATGGCATGAACTACTACCTACATGCTGACTTAGCCAATATACCCAGCTCAGATCTCATGTCTCAGAATCAGATTTATAAATAAAGAGACAGATAGAAAGAAAGATAGATATAATACAGCTAGCTACCATGGGGTACTTTTCACATCAACCTAACTTTTCTTATTCCAGGGTTTCTGATGTTGGCATGCCACCCATTTATATCATCTGTTTGTTATTACAATTCTGGGCTAATTTAATAGCTCCCAATAGGTCTCTCTGGCTTCCCTGATAGCTCAGTTGGTAAAGAATCCTACCTGCAATGCAGGAGGCTCTAGTTCAATTCCTAGGTTGGGAAGACCCAGTATTCTTGGGCTTCCCTGGTGGCTCAACTGGTAAAGAATCTGCCTACAATATGGGAGACCTGGGTTTGATGCCTGGGTTGAGAAGATTCCCTGGAGAAGGGAAAGGCTACCCACTCCATAATCCTGGCTTGGAGAATTCCATGGACTGTATAGTCCATGGGGTCGCAAAGAGTCAGACACGACTGAGTGACTTTCACTTTCACTTTTTCATAGGTCTCTCAGCTTCATGTTAATCCTACCATTTTATTTTCCACACAACTTCTAGAATGGTCCTCTTCTAAAGTAAGTCAGATTGACATCATGACCAAGTGGCTTTTATCCCAGGGATGCAAGGATTCTTCAGTATTTGCAAATCAATCAATGTGATACACCACATTAACAAATTGAAAGATAAAAACCATATGATTATCTCAATAGAGGCAGAGAAAGCCTTTGACAAAATTCAACATCCATTTATGATAAAAACCCTCCAGAAAGCAGGCATAGAAGGAACATACCTTAACATAATAAAAGCCATATATGATAAACTCACAGCAAACATTATCCTTAATGGTGGAAAATTGAAAGCATTTCCCCTAAAGTCAGGAAGAAGACAAGGGTGCCCACTTTCACCACTACTATTCAACATAGTTTTGGAAGTATTAGCCACAGCAATCAGAGGAGAAAAAGAAATAAAAGGAATCCAGATTAGAAAAGAAGAAGTAAAACTCTCACTGTTTGCAGATGACATGATCCTTTACATAGAAAACCCTAAAGACACCACCAGAAAATTACTAGAGCTAATCAATGAATATAGTAAAGTTGCAGGATATAAAATTAACACACAGAAATCCCTTGCAATCCTATACACTAACAATGAGAAAACAGAAAGAGAAATTAAGGAAACAATTCCATTCACCATTGCAATGAAAAGAATAAAATACTTAGGAATAAATCTACCTAAAGAAACAAAAGACCTATTTACAGAAAACTATAAAACACTGATGAAAGAAGTCAAAGATGACACAAATATATGGAGAAACATACCATGTTCATGGATCAGAAGAATCAATATAGTGAAAATGAGTATACTACCCAAAGCAATCTATAGATTCAATGCAATACCTATCAAGCTACCAACAGTATTTTTCAGAGAACTGGAACAAATAACTTCACAATTTGTATGGAAATACAACAACAACAAAAAACCCCTCAAATAGCAAAAGCAATCTTGAGAATGAAGACTGGAACTGGAGGAATCAACCTGACTTCAGACTATACTACAAAGCTACAGTCATCAAGACAGTATGGTACTGGCACAAAGACAGAAATATAGATCAATGGAACAAAATAGAAAGCCCAGAGATAAATCCACACACATATGGACACCTTATCTCTGATAAAGGAGGCAAGAATATACAATGGAGGAAAGACAATCTCTTTAACAAGTAGTACTGGGAAAACTGGTCAACCACTTGTAAAAGAATGAAACTAGAACACTTTCTAACACCATACACAAAAATAAACTCAAAATGGATTAAAGATCTAAATGTAAGACCAGAAACTATAAAATTCCTAGAGGAAAACATAGGCAAAACACTCTCTGACATAAATCACAGCAGGATCCTCTATGACCCACTTCCCAGAGTAATAGAAATAAAAGCAAAAATAAACAAATGGGACCTAATTAAACTTAAAAGTTTTTGCACAATGAAGGAAACTATAAGCAAGGTGAAAAGACAGCCTTCAGAATGGGAGAAAATAATAGCAAACAAAGCAACTGACAAAGAATTAATCTCAAAAATATACAAGCAGCTCATGCAGCTCAATTCCAGAAAAATAAACAACCTAATCAAAAAATGGGCCAAAGAACTAAACAGACATTTCTCCAAAGAAGACATACAGATGGCTAACAAACACATGAAAAGACACTCAACATCACTCATTATCAGAAAAATGCACATCAAAACCACAATGAGGTACCATTTCATGCCGGTCAGAATGGCTACTATCAAAAAGTCTACAAATAATAAATGCTGGAGAGGGTATGGAGAAAAGGGAACCCTCTTACACTGTTGGTGGGAATGCAAACTAGTACAGCCACTATGGAGAATAGTGTGGAGATTCCTTAAAAAACTGGAAATAGAACTGCCTTATGACCCAGCAATCCCACTGCTGGGCATTCACACTGTGGAAACCAGAACTGAAAGAGACACGTGTACCCCAATGTTCATCGCAGCACTGTTTACAATAGCTCAGACATGGAAGCAACCTAGATGTCCATCAGCAGACGAATGGGTAAGAAAGCTGTGGTACATACACACAATGGAATATTACTCAGCTATTAAAAAGAATGCATTTGAATCAGTTCTAATGAGGTGGATGAAACTGGAGCCTATTATACAGAATGAAGTAAGTCAGAAAGAAAAACACCAATACAGTATATTAATGCATATATATGGAATTTAGAAAGATGGTAATGATGACCCTATATGCAAAACAGCAACAGAGAACCAGATATAAAGAATAGACTTTTGGATTCTGTGGTAGAAGGTGAGGGTGAGATGATTTGAGAGAATAGCATTGAAACATGTATATTACCATATGTGAAATAGATCGACAGTCCAGGTTCAATGCATGAGACAGGGCGCTTAGGGCTGGTTCACTGGGATGACCCTGAGGGATGGAATGGGGAGGGAGGCGGGAGGGGAGCTCAGGATGGGGAACACATGTACATCCATGGTTGATTCATGTCTATGTATGGCAAAAACCACTACAATATTGTAAAGTAATTAGCCTCTAATTAAAATTAATTAATTTAAAAAAAGTAAGTCAGATATATCACTATGCTGAAATCCTATAAATACATTCCCCTCTCACTCACTCAGACAGACTTTTCTCCAGCATCAGATCTGAAATGGCAACCTACCTCTTTCACTTCCTCTTCTCTTTCTTGCCTTGATCTGCCCCCCACCCCCAACTTATCACCATCCAACATGAAATACATTTCCCTTATTTGTCTTGTCTATTGTTTGTCTCTTCTCACACAAGTTAGAGTCATGATTCAGTGGTTTTTATCTCTTTGGTTCAATAAATAGAGTTCCTGTTACTGGTGTTCATCATGTACATAAGAACATTAGGAGAAATTCCACAAATAAATGAAAGACAAAATAGTTTGCAAGATGACTGGATTTTATACCTGGAGTCATGCTTTAAGGAAAGTTTGCATTAGTGAAATGAAGAAATGTAAAAACCTGTTCTGCTATCTACTGGTAAATGAAAGGTTTTTCTTTGAATCCTGTGTCAACAGGAAACTGAAACAAAAATATCTCACCCCCAAGGTTCCCACTTTTGCCTCAGAGGGATTTGTTAGACTTACTGGATTCCTTCAGTTCCTTACTCTATCAGTGCTGTTTGTTTAGGAATGTTAGAAAACATACACATGTGAGGCTTTGTTAGAAGCCAGCAGACAATTCACACAATCCAAATGAGCCTTTAACTGCTTTTTCCAAAGTTAAAAGAAAAAGTAACCTCACATGTTACAGCTTCCTATCAAATGTCAATGCACTGACAAAGAACTGTGAAATCTTCTGAGTGTATGTAATCTATTAAAAGCACGTTCTCATGAGAAGTGAAACACCTCTCTGCAGTATCAGCTCTTCATGAAAAGGGTGAAAAATTTATAGAAGCTACAACAGGAAAACCTTAATGAAAGAAATTCAGTATTATTCTGTTTGGAAACATACTTTTCTTTATTCCTGTTTTTATTATAAAAATATTGTAACACTATTGAAGACAAATTGGGACAAAATTTCCATCATTCCATCACCCCAATAAAGGAAAAAATTGAGTGCATCCACATTACAAATTGATACTATAATGTATGTTATCATCTGGTTTTATGTATTTCCCTTAAATTCATATCAGTATCTCTATAATTGAAATTATTTTTTTCAAGTTTAAAATGATGGGCTACATAATAATTCATTGAATATATGTACCTTATTTATGCAGCCATTTTCTTATAATTCTTCAAAATAAGATATGTTCCCTGTTCTTTGAAGGGCAATGTGTTACTGATACAGATGCTGCTGCTGGAAATATTTGCATAACTTAGGTTTCTTCTTTTTAGCTTAAATGTTTCTTTAGGTAATTCATTATATGTTGAACTATCAACAGGAATACTATCTCAAACTTCTTAGTATCCACTGTCTGACTTCTCTTAAAAAAGACTGTACACATTTACAGAGATTCTAGTCACTTATGTTTTAAACCAAATTCACCACTGTTCAGTAACAATGTTTATTTTAGAATCATTTAGATTTTAGTGAGAGCTAAATGATATCTCAGATATATATCTATATATACACAGATATATATGGTTATAATATGAATTTAAAAATTATTATGAAGATTAAAAATAATTTTTATAAATTGTCTGATACATAGATAACCACAAATAAATGAATCACCATTATTTTAAACCATCACTTTTTTTAAAATATGAAATTTTCTTATTTTATCCTCACAACAGCACCATGAGGTATGTTCTCAATTTTACAAGCTGGGAAACCAAGACCTAAAACATTTAAGTATCCAGTTAATGGTACACAACTAGTGAACGGGGAAGTTGGGACCTGAAGGTAGGCAGTGTACGACCAAAAAAATAGCTCCTAATTCCTGTATAAAACATTTATAATCTCAGTTTTATGACTTTTCTATCACTATTTTCACGTGGCTAATGAGAATGCTAATCGCATTTTATGCTGTGTAAATCTTAACCATTCTTCGAGATGAATGTAAATTCTAACAGCTCCATGAAGATTCTTCTTTCTCCTCTTGAAGTAATTTTGGCCTCTCCTGTATTCTCATAGTATTTACATATAGCATTTGCATACCACTTTTATGGTGCTCAAATTATATTATGCCAATTTGCCTTAGATCTTGATTTTCCTAAAGACAGAGACTTTCATTTTTTATGTCCCTTCCTTACATCTAGAAAGTGCACACAGTAGATGCCCAACTAATATTTGTTATATGAGCAATAGAGGTAATAAAAGTATTAGATTAAAGTCAAGAGTATTATGTAAAAACTAAGATTAGACTAAGATATATTTAATCACATTGAGTAAAGCCAATAATTTGCAACAAAATATGCACATTTATATGCCCAAAATTTCTTGCTAGTTCAACTTAAAAATATATATCATATATATTTGTGCACATATATACATTTTTCACCCACAGAAAACCTAGCAGAAATCTCTATCATTGAAACAATCAAAACGAGTTATTAGTGATAGGATTCAAAATTGTACCAAAAATTACTGATCACATATGTAAACAGCTCTCTCATACAACATACACACACACATGTAGACACACAAAAATACACAGAGTAGACCCATATATTCAACAGAAGCAATTTGGGAGAAAATACAAGTAAAACTTCTTTTACCATATGTCCTAAAGACGGCAGCACTGATTTATCCACTTCCCTCTTGTAACAATTGAAACCTAAAACCTTTATCACATAATATTTCAGCACAGCACAAGAAGAAAGGAAATGACACATTTGTATGTTGAAAATCTTTCTTAACAGTGTATTTCAATAGTACTCTTCTCAGTGCACAAGTTTGCAGAATCTAAATTTGTCAGATAACTCATTCCTCTTTCCATCTAGGACATTACAAAAGAAAAAGAGAAGTCAAATGAAAAACAATTGGGGTTATTGTAACAGCATACATAACATATGGAAGATTAATCTTTTCCTTTTTGTAAGATAGGTCTGTTTTCTATAATATTCTCATTACTATTAATCTTTTATTAATCTCAATATCTTCCACTAATACTCATGATCTCTTTCATACTGTATAACCTTGAGGGAAGACTCTATGTTTATGTGATTTGTTTTTCTTAATCCTTTTCCCTAGATCCCTTATCTCTAGCTTCAAACACAAAGCAGAGGAGGAAAGGATACCCACCAAGTAAAAGCAGCAATCCCTTACTGCTCACTTCAGCTCTGTCTATAGTGATGTTAGCAATTTCTGTAGATCCCTTTGAGCATCTAAAAGGTTATTTATTTCCTGAGAAGTATAATAGAGGAAAGGGGTCTCGGGCATGGGATCAGAACAAAGGAATGACTTTCATCTTCTATACCTGTCAGAGTTTTACATATTTTTAAATCTCATTTATTTAATCACATTCCAGTTCTAATAGGACATGTGAAAAAAAAATACACTATTGAGCTAATTTTTAGATCTGATTCTTTTGGGGAAAAGTGTTTACTTTATATTTCATGGGCACTTCATGGTGCTCAAAGAGGGAGGGATCCTACTTTCTATCAAGAGATGGTCAAAATGATGTTCTGGCACCAGAGAACAGTAGCCCCTGGTAGAGAGAACCCAGGAATAGTGCACAGTGCTTGAAAAAAGACAGCAGAAAAGAAAGTAGCAGTGTAACAGCAATAGTAACAGGCAATGAAGCTGGCAGCACAAATGCTGGCCAGGCAGCTTGAGCTAAGAATAGGATTGCAGACATCAACCCAGGCTAGACCAACATGAAGGCTACTCTGTGACCACACTAGGTCACCAGATTCTTAGGAGAAGACGTGGAGACTAACATCAGAACTCACTGTATTTTCTTTTGATCTGCTTCTATATGTTTTTGTTGTCAGGTCGTTAAGTCATGTCCAACTCTCTGCAATCCCATGGACTGAAGCAAATCAGGCTATTCTTTCCTCCACTATCTCCTGGAGTTTGCTCAAATTCATGCCCATTCAGTCAGTGATGCTATCTAACCATCTCCTCTGCCAGCCCCTTCTCTTTTTGTCTTCAGTCTTTCCCAGCATCAGGATATTTTCCAAACTCATTGGAAAATATTGGAGTTTCAGCTTCAGCATTAGTTCTTCCAATGAATATTCAGGGTTGATTTCCTTTAGGAAGGACTGGTTGGATCTCCTTGCTATCCAACAACTCTCAAGAGTCTGCTCCAGCACCACAGTTTGAAAGCATTAATTCTTTGGCACTCAGCTTTCTTTATGGTCTAACTCTCATGTTTGTACAGTACTACTGGAAAAACCATAGCTTTCACTATACAAACCTTTGTTGGCAAACTGATGTCTCTGCTTTTCAGTATGTTGTTTCAGTTTGCCATAGCTTTCCTTCCGAGGAGCAAGCATCTTTTAATTTCACAGTTTCAGTCACTGTCCACAGTGATTTTGGAGCCCAAGAAAATAAAAGCTGTCATGTTTCCACCTTTTCCCTTTCTATCTTCCATGAAGTGGTAGGACCAGATGTCGTGATCTCAGTTTTTTGAATGCTGAGTTTCAAGCCAGCCTTTTCACTCTCTTCTTTCATCCTTATCAAGAGGCTCTTTAGTTCCTCTTCACTCTCTGCCATAAGGGTGGTATTATCTGTGTATCTGAAGTTGTTGATATTTCTCCCAGCAATCTTGATTCCAGCATGTGATTCATCTAGCCTGGCATTTCACGTGATATAAACAGAATATGTTAAATAAGCATGGTGACAACATACAGCCTTGACATACTCCTTTCCCAATTTTGAACAAGTCCGTTGTTCCATATCCAATTCTAACTGTTGCTTTCTTGACCTGCATACATGTTTCTCAGGAGACAGGTAAGGTGGTCTGGTATTCCCATCTCTAAGAATTTTAATATCACAGTTTGTTGTGATCCACACAGCCAAAGATTTAGAGCAGTAAATGAAGCAGAAGTAGATGTTTTTCTAGAATTCTCTTGCTTTCTCTATAACCCTCTATAAATTTCAGATGCTGGCAATTTGATCTCTGGTTCTTCATCCTTTACTAAATCCAGCTTGTACATCTGGAAGTTCTCAGTTCACATACTGCTGAAGCCTAGCGTGAAGGATTCTGACCATAACTTTGCTAGCATGTGAAATGAGCACAATTGCAGTGTAGTCTATACATTCTCCGACATTGCCCTTCTTTGGGATTAGAATGAGAACTGATCTTTTCTAGTCCTGTGGCCACTGCTGAGTTTCCCAAGTTGCTGGCATATTGAGAGCAGTACTTCAACAGCATCATCTTTAAGGATCTGAAATATCTCAGCTGGAATTCTATCACTCTCACCAGCTTTGTTCATAGTAATGCTTCCTAAGGTCCATCTGACTTTACACTCCAGGATGTCTGGCTCTAGGTTAGTGACAACACCATTGTGGTTATCCAGATTATTAAGACTTTTTTGCTCATTTCTTCTGTGTATTCTTGCTACCTATTCTTAATCTCTTCTTTTTCTGTTAGGTTCTTACTGTTTTTCTCCTTCATCATGTACATCTTTGCATGAAATATGCCCTTGGTATCTCCAATTTTTTAAAGAGCTCTCTAGTCATTCTCATTCTATTGTTTTCCTCTATTTCTTTGCATTGTTCATTTAAGAAGGCCTTCTTATCTCTCCTTGCTATTTTCTGGAACTCAGCATTCAGTTGGCTTTATTTTTCTCTTTCTCTCTTGCTTTTCACTTCTCTTCTTTCTTCACCTATTTATAAGGCTTTCTCAGACAACAGCTTTGTCTTCTTGCATTTCTCTTCCTTGGGATGGTTTTGGTCACTGCCTCCTGTACAAACTTCTGTTCAGGCACTCTGTCTAATCCCTTAAAGCTATTCATCGCCTTCACTGTATAATCACAGGGGATTTGATTTAGGTCATACCTGAATGACCTAGTGGTTTTCCCCACTTTCTTCAATTTAAGTCTGAATTTTGCAATAAGGAGCTGATTATCTGAGCCACAGTCAGTTCCAGGTATTGTTTCTGCTTACTGTATAGAGCTTATCCATAATTGGCTGCAAAGAACATAATAAATCTGATTTTGGTATTGACCATTTGGTGATGCCCATATATGGAGTCATTTCTTGTGTCACTGGAAAAGGCTGTTTGCTATGACCAGTATGTTCTCTTGACAAAACTCTGTTAGCCTTTGCCCTGTTTCATTTTGTACTCGAAGGCCAAATTTACCTGTTATTCTAGATATCTCTTGACTTCCTGCTTTTGCATTCTAATCTCTATGAGAAAAAGGACATCTTTTTATTGGTGTTAGTTCTAGAAGGTCTTGTAGGTCTTCAAAGAACCAGTCAACTTCAGTTTCTTTGGTATTAGTGGTTGGGGCATTGACTTGGATTACTGTGATGTTGAAGGTTTGCCTGGGAAATGAACCAAGATAATTTGTCATTTTTGAGATTGCACCCAAGTACTGCATTTTGGACTCTCTTGTAAACTATGAGGACTACTCCATTTCTTCTAAGGAATTCTTGTCCACAGTAGTAGATATAATCTGAGTTAAATTTATCCATTCCATCCATTTTAGTTAACTGATTCCTATGATGTCAATGCTCAATCTTGCCATCTCCTGCTTGACCACATCAAATTTACCTTGATTCAAGGACCTAACATTCCAGGTTCTTATACAATACTGTTCTTGACAGCACCGAATTTTACTTTCACCACTAGAAACATTCACAATTGAGTGTCATTTCTCCTTTGGCCCAGCTGCTTCATTCTATCTGAAGCTATCAGTAATTGCCCTCCACTTTTACCCAGTAGCATATTGGACACCTTCCAACCTGGATGCTTCATCTTTTGTAGTCATATCTTTGTGTCTTTTCACACTGTTCATCCATGGGATTCTCTAGGGAATACTGGAGTGGGCTGCCATGTCCTCCTTCTGTGGACCATGTTTTATTAGGACTCTTCACCAGGATCCATCATCTTAAGTAGCCCTGTGTCAGTTCAGTCGCTTACTCATGTCCAACTCTTTGAGACCCCATTGACTGCAGCACGCCAGGCTTCCTTGTCCATCACCAACTCCAGGAGCTTACTCAAACTCATGTCCATCGAGTTGGTGATGCCATCCAACCATCTCATCTCTTGTCATCCTGTTCTCCTCCTGCCCTCAATCTTTCCCAGCATCAGGGTCTTTTCCAATGAGTCAGTTCTTCACATCAGGTGGCCAAAGTATTGGAGCTTTAGCTTCAGCATCAGTCCTTCCAATGAATATTCAGGACTGACTTCCTTTAGGATCAACTGGTTGGATCTCCTCAAGAGTCTTCTCCAACACCACAGTTCAAAAACATCAATTCTTCAGCGTTCAGGTTTCTTTATGGTCCGACTCTCACATCCATACGTGACTACTGGAAAAACCATTGCCTTGACTAGACGGACCTTTGTTGGCAAAGTAATGTCTCTGCTTTTGAATATGCTATCTAGGTTGGTCATAACTTTTCTTCCAAGGAGTAAGCATCTTTTAATTTCATGGCTGCAGTCACCATCTGCAGTGATTTTGGAGCCCCCAAAAAATAAAGTCTGACACTGTTTCCACTATTTCCCCATCTATTTGCCATGAAGTGATGGGACTAGATGCCATGATCTTCATTTTCTGAATGTTGAGCTTTAAGCCAACTTTTTCACTCTCCACTTTCACTTTCATCAAGAGGCTTTTTAGTTCCTCTTCACTTTCTGCCATAAGGGTGGGTGTCATCTGCATATCTGAGGTTATTGATATTTCTCCTGGCAATCTTGATTTCAGCTTGTGCTTCATCCAGCCCAGCGTTTCTCATGATGTATTTTGTATATAAGTTAAATAAGCAGGGTGACAATATACAGCCTTTACGTACTCCTTTTCCTATTTGGAAGCAGTCTGTTGTTCCATGTCCAGTTCTAACTGTTGCTTCCTGACCCCATAGGTCACACCCAATTAACCTGATTTCAAAACTCAGCAAAAATTTACATTTTTCTCAGTCTGAGATCAGTGTATGCATTGTCAGTCAACTTCATGACAAATGTAGTTTGAAAACAAACTACAAACACGGACAAATTCCAGATCATAAGAATAGCTGTCTTCTCATCAGTTACTGCCATGGGATTCTTTGACTTTATTTTTGTTGTTTATGGAATATGTGTCTAGCACAAAGACTATTATAACATTATGCCTAATGTTCAAATAAAGTTTCAAAATTAAATAAATGCGTTGAAAAAACTTAACTTGAGTCTCATAGAATTCTTTGTGTTAGAGGAATGCAAGCTGAATTCAAAGGAAGACATACTTTATATTCATAAAGTGATACATTTGAATGTAGGTCATTTGCCTAGGTCATTAGTTATAAGGTCATTAGTTATAAGGTACACGATACCATATATTTATGTGATAAATTTGCACAAAGATAACATTTTTCCTATTCTTGACTCAAAACAATAACTAGACAGTAATGTTTACTATCTACTTATTCTTTTAATAATTAAAAGTTTTAATAACACTACATTGGACACATCTCTCCATGTGAATATAATGCCTTAAAGAATTATCAAAAGGACCTCATCAAAATCAATATTGAAAAATCACATCCTAGTAGAGCTTTTGTTTGATGATCATAAATAGGAAAAAGGAAGAATTTTTATGGTAACTGTATTATTTTATATAACTCTATACTGAACAGAACTTTTCTGCAGAAGTATTATTGAAGTTAAAATACATAAACAGACAAGTACAGCATCAGAACCAACTATATCTTCCTTCTGTGAAGCCTATCGAAACTGTTCTGTTTAATCACATGACCCTAAAGTGATACAGCTGATTAAAGTTTTAGTATTTTTGTAGAGTTTAACGTAATTTACAAATGCATTATATCTATAAAATACATTTGTAACCAAAAATTGGTTAAGAACTATAGACCTATGAAATTTAGGTCTAAATTTATGTTTCTATGTTTTAACATATAATTATAATAAAATATCAGCACAGTGAGATAAAGGGACTAAAATACTTATTCCCCTTGGTGAAACAATGTACTTTTACCATACTGTTTTAAAAACCATACAGTTTTTAAAAGAAAGGGCAGATATCTAAAGAGCTCAGATGTCCCTACAATAAGAAAAAACAACCTGGGCAAACTGAAAATCAATGACGTTTCCTGGAGACAGCAGAGCCTTTAGGTCTCAGGACAAACTTTAGAGAGGGAACCCAAAGAACTCACACCTGGGTTTAGCTTCCCTGGAGCAGAAGCCTCTAGAATCAGAAACTGGCAAGAACCTGTAAATGGTAATTTGAATGAATGGCTGGAGAGCTGAGGGAGGGCCAGTGTGAAGGTGAAACTCCTGGGGCTGCAGTTTTTGGGGGCTTTATGCTCAGGAACCCCACCAGGTTCTCATAGGGAAGAGCCAAGAAAAGTCACCTGGTGCCTGTGGCAGAGGGAGGGGAAAGAAACCATTTTAGAATGCCCCCAGAGCATTCTCCATAATAAAGGCTTCCTCTCCAGGGCAAAGGGCTGCCCTGGTGGCTTCCAGGGGTCGGAAGATTCTCTGGAGAAGGGAATGACAACGCAGTCCAATATCCTTGCCTGGGAAATCCCATGGACAGAGCAGCCTGGTGGGCTACAGTCCATGGAGTCTCACAGAGTCGGACACGACTGAGTGACTAACACTGTCACTTTTTTACTTTCACAGCTGACCGACCCTGAAAAGTTCTCTTTTTCAGGGAAGTTTGTAGGGAAATCCCAAAACTAGAGGAGACAAAAACAAGGACACTAAAAGAAATTTTGGCCTCTGACAGCTCAGCTCCAGCAAGTATTAAACACAGCCCAACTCCTAGCCAGGGAATCATAAAATTTCATACCAATATGCCTATTTACCTCAGTTCCTAAACCTGTCTTGACCAACTCCAGTTTTCAACAAGGCATGCTAAAAATCAACAAAGTGTGTGCCAGGCCCTAAAAGTCATGGGTTTCTAGGATAGGTAGGGAGGTGGTGGGTGGTGGGGGTGGGGGGTGGCTAGAGTAAGCACAAAATCCTAGTGACCAGTTACCCTCAAGCAATATTAACAAATCACCCCTTCTTCATGACTCATGTCTTATTAAGGAGACACAAAATGCCAGTTAAGAAAAAAAAATGAATGTGAGCTCATTTTTAAGTGATATTTTTAAATCATGAATGCCCTGAGTTTAGGGAAGTTTGGTTTCAAAACTAGAGTGACAGACTCATCTAGTTTAAATAAGCTTTAAAGTGGTAAGAATATAAATTTATTTAAGCCTGAACAAACTTCATTAAGTAGGCATTCAGTTCCCGACCAGGTATCAAACCTAGACCCTAAGCAGTGACACCATAGAGTCATAACTACTGGACCACTAGGGAATTACCTCATTAAACAAATTCTTATCCAGAAATCTCCTGGAATCATTACGAGATGTCAGCCTATGGGCTCAAAAGCAGAATGGACCTTTCTACCACAGCTAAGAGAGCTGAGGTAAACTGAGTACCACTCATGTTATAGCAGCTTCACATGTGCCACAGTTTTTCCCACTCATGGCTAAAAAAGAACCCCAACAAAAACCTCTTTGAAAATGAGAGAATAAAAACTCTTCAGAAAATTTATCTAGGGTCACTTGGTCAGTGACAGGGTATGCTCTAGAACCTATATTCTACGATGTTCTTTCCACTTGGATCCTTAGCTTCCACGAACACACATAATTACTCATCTACACATCTCCATTTTCTCCCATAATGTCTTCAGAAGCTACTGATAGTTTCCAAGAGGCATCAAAGCTGAGCTCTGTCTTTGCTGTTTGATCTCCCCGCATTTGCGTTCAGAGAATAAAGAGCTCTCTTTTTTGACTTCCAACTCTCTTGAAAGCACTACTCTTTAGACAACTCTCACCAAGAATCACACGGGAAAGGTGATTCTGAGCAATGTAGTTCCTGGAACCCCCGGTGGGACACAGAAAAGACAGTAAAGAGTGTAGGGGGGCAAATAGCAATAGCGGATGTCTACATAGCCTGACAACTCAGAAAGGAACACTTACCATCCAAAGAGGGAATGGAAACTGAATTGCTGAAAAGGGAGAAAGAACAGCTGAGGTGGAGAAAACAATGCATCCAAATGCCTGAAAAAAGACAGGAACACGAGAATATCAACGACCAGAGTGAGGCCAATGTGGCTGCGATTAAAATTTCAGATGTGGGAAGCAAGGTTTCAGCTAAAGCTGAGCAGTAGGTAGGAAGCCATGGATTGAGGAGTTTATCTTCAGAGCAGCAGAAAGACTTTAATGCTTTGGAAGTGGGATGAATGAGACACATCTCGATTTTAAAAGTTGACTGCCATGGGGAGGTGGGGAAGTGTGGTTGAGCACAAGTCAACCGATTAGGAAATTATTACAGTGGTGTCACGGAAAACTGATGAAACCATCTGACTTGGACAATGTCAGTGGTAAAGGGGAGAAGTGGGGAGAGATATTGAAAGGCAAATTTAGTGAGAGTTGATGATGGATTTGATAGTGAGAGTTGGTGAGCTTAAAATTTTCTCATTTACTACTTCAGGTTCACTCTCCACTTTCTCTGCCCTTCTACTTTCTGGACTGAGAGTTATGAAACACATAACTCTCTTCTGATCTCTGGCTTCTGATGTGAAGTGAAGTCGCTCAGTCATGTCTGACTCTTTGCGACCCCATGGACTGTAGCCTACCACGCTTCTCCACCCATCGTATTTTCCAGGCAAGAGTCCTGGAGTGGGTTGCCTTTTCCTTCTCCAGAGCATCTTCCCGACCCAGGGATCGAACCCGAGTCTTCCGCATTGTAGGCAGACGCTTTACCATCTGAGCCACCAGCGAAGGCTCCTGATGAGGTTTGACAAATGGGTAGCCCAGCAGGATATTTGTGAAAGGAAAGAGTTAGTTCTTCATGCTAAATGTCTAGAAATGAAATAAATACTTATGACCTGAGAATGTTGAGTAGCCTCTTAAAGGGCTACTTGACCTATATAAGCAGAAAATGTCTGGGTCTGCTAGCCAATAACCTAACCCTCACTATTGTGGATATTTCAATGTCATACCCATTTCCAGAAAAGTGATAGTAAAAAACAAACAAACAAACAAAAAAACTACTACTTTTTAAGAATAAACAAGGCCTGGTGATAAGACTATTGTTGGCAGAAAATCCTCTCCCTCAGAAAGCTATCCACATCCTAATTCCAAGAAGAATGTTATGTTTCAAGGCAAAGGAGAATTAAGTCTGCACATGGATTTAAGGTTGCTCATCAGCTGACAAAATAAGGAGATTATTCTGGATTTATCTGAGTGGGTCCAAGGTAATAACCAGGATCCATAAAAGTAGAGGAGGGCGGCAGAAGAAGGTCAGAGGAAGTGATGATGGAAGAAACGCCAAAGAGATATAGTTTCTGGTTTTGATGATGAAGGAAAAAAGGCTATAAGCTAAAGCCTGTGAGTGTCCTCTAGAGGCTGTGAAAGGCAGTAACATAGATTTTTCCCTTAAAATATTGAGAAAGTAAGGCAGCTCACTGACAACATAGAGTTAGAACAGCAAGATCTGTGGAACCTAGAGAACTATAAAAAAAAAAAAATGCATTTGCATTCTTTTAAAGCCACTGAATTTGTGTTAATGTGTTAGTGAGGCAGTAGAAAACTAACTCAGGACTCTGTTTGTTAGAGCTGCCATATTAAAACACCACACTGAATGGACTGAGTGGCTCAAACAACAGAAATTTAGTTTTTACAGTTCTGGAGGCTGAAGCCCAAGCTCAGGGCGTCAGCAGGTCTGGTTTTTCCTGAGGCCTCTCTTCTTGACTTGCACATGGCTACCCTCTTGCTTCTTTACATGGCTGTCCCTTGGTGCTCACACTCCCCTCTAGGGATATGTAACATGAACAGAAGACAGGCTTTGTGATCTGTAGTAATGACCTATTTAAAAATATGTACTCAATCCTTGGTGACTTGAAGGTAAACTCTTTAATTTACCTTGTGTGTTGGTCTCCCAGTCGTGTCCAACTCTTTGCGACCCTATGGACTGTAGCCCGCCAGGCTCTTGTGTCCATGGAATTCTCCAGGCAAGAATACTGGAGTGGGTTGCCATTTCCTTCTCCAGGGGATCTTCCTGACCTAGGGACTGAATTTGGGTCTCTCTCATTACATCTGATCTAATTTACCAAATCTATCATGAAAACAATCGTTCAGTTCAGTTCAGTTCAGTTGCTCAGTCGTATCCGACTCTTTGAGACCCCATGAATCATAGCATACCAGGCCTCCCTGTCCATCACCAACTCCTGGAGTTTACCTAAACCCATGTCCATCGAGTCGGTGATGCCATCCAGCCATCTCATCCTCTGTCGTCCCCTTCTCCTCCTGCCCCCAATCCCTCCCAGCATCAGAGTCTTTTCCAACGAGTCAACTCTTTGCATGAGGTGGCCAAAGTACTGGAGTTTCAGCTTTAGCATCAGTCCTTCCATTGAACACCCAGGACTGATCTCCTTTAGAATGGACTGGTTGGATCTCCTTGCAGTCCAAGGTTGCTGCTGCTGCTGCTAAGTCACTTCAGTCATGTCTGACTCTGTGCAACCCCATAGACGGCAGCCCATCAGGCTCCCCCGTCCCTGGGATTCTCCAGGCAAGAACACTGGAGTGGGTTGCCATTTCCTTCTCCAATGCATGAAAGTGATAAGTGAAAGTGAAGTCGCCCAGTTGTGTCCGACTCTTCGCGACCCCATGGACTGCAGCCCATCAGGCTCCCCCGTCCCTGGGATTCTCCAGGCAAGAACACTGGAGTGGGTTGCCATTTCCTTCTCCAATGCATGAAAGTGATAAGTGAAAGTGAAGTCGCCCAGTTGTGTCCGACTCTTCGCGACCCCATGGACTGCAGCCCATCAGGCTCCTCCGTCAGTGGGATTTTCCAGGCAAGAGTACTGGAGTAGGGTGCCATCGCCTTCTCCGGCAGCCCAAGGTTAGAATGCTGTTAATACGGCTCAGACACCTGAACAGGCCTGATGGAGTTAGCAGCTCTCTACCGGACAGGACATCATCCAAAAAGCACCCAAGTCAGTAGAGAATCCACCTGTAACATGGGAGACCTGGGTTCAGTCTCTGGGTTGGGAAGATCCCCTGGAGGAGGGCATGGCAATCCACTCCAGTGTTCTTGCCTGGAGAATCCCCATGGACAGAGGAGCCTGGCGGGCTACAGTCATGGAGTCGCAAAGAGTCAGACATGACTGAGTGACTAAGCACACACAAGAACAATGAGCGTGATAATGAGCATGAAAGGAATTGGCAACTTTTATCATCAGCCAAAGCGGAGAAACCCCACAAATGACAAAAAGCAACACCATCTTCTGAATAATAGTTCAAAGAAGAGGACGATTCAGAAAAATAAAGAAGCTCCCGTAACCTGTAATATAAATGGCAACCGCAATACTTAGTCTTGAGGCACCTGCTATTTAGATATGAATACAAATTATCCTAAGAAAATTCCTTTGCAAGGCAAGAGTTTTTGAAATTTAAATGAGTTCTTTCCCATCTGTCATAATGCTTACAACAAATTTACACAGACTTCACACTGCATTGATTTAACCAAAGGGAACAGTCTTCCCTGGCTGTTTTCACATTGTATCGAAGAGATTCTGTTTGTTTACTTGTTCATTTCATTTTGTTTTTACTGTGGTACACACTGGCATAGCAAATATTCCAGCCTGTCTCCAAAACCTATATCCAAAGCATTGTATTTCTTATATTTTAAAATATTTATTAGCTGAGGCAGATTAAGGAGAATTGTTAGAAAATTGGTTACTGGAGTTATTTATGTCTCAAAATAAGCTCTTTGCATCCAAATAACTTGCTATATTCATACAACATAGAAAAAAAACAAAAAATGAGTAAAATGAGGCCTTCAAAGATAGACTATAAATGCTATAAAATGCTATTCAAAAAAAGAAGCATGGCACTATTTATTTAAGAAAGACATGATAGAATTCTCACTGTTCCTGGAAACAGGAACTCAATATTTTTATTTTTTATGATTTGTTATTATATACAAGATCCTTATTTAAAGAACATGGAAGATAAAGTATGGACACTAAGATAGCCTTCCAAGAGTTTGAATCCTGCTTCTAAACTTGCTAACCATGACATGAGGCAAGTCATTTTATCTTAGTTTTTCATCAGTAAGCTGATTTTCAAAAAGATCTTTTAGAACTGAGTAAGTTCATATTCATAAAGCATACATAACAGTGTTTCGCATGTAGTATGTCCCCTGTAAGCATATTGCTTATAGTAAATTAAAATGTTAAAATTGGAAAATGTGAAGCCAACATCAAATCTTCTTAATATTATAATACTTATTTTTAAAAGAGTAATCTGTAAGAAAATATTTACTGATTAGCAAAATTTTATATCTCTAACTCACTTTTAATATTGACATGCTTTTTCACACAGTAAATTAACTGAGATATACTTTGTTGCAAACAATATGGAATGTTACGTTTTCTATTCTCTTATTTCTTCTCTCCTGACAGAATTATTTTTGCCCTTGATAATTCAGCAATTTAAATGAAAGATTTATATCTTAAAATGACTGGAAAGATTCTCGTTATGTATTCCATAATGGTTGATTGGCTTATGAAGTCTAGCATTTTAACAACTTGGGGAAAAAAACCACAGATTCTGAAAAAATCATAACACTTCCTGGCTTCAAATTCTGGATCTCTTCTTCCTAGCTATGTGACTGTGGGCAAGATATTTAACCTCAGTGTGCTGCAGTCTTTCTCACCTAGAAAAATGGATGAAAGAAAAACTTATCTCTTACATTTGTTGAGAAAACATTTATAGCTGTGCTTTCACAAAGCAGATAATCTTAAGTATTCATTGGTATTGCTATAATATCAATGATTATCAGTATCATTACAATAATTCTTGCTATGATGTCATTATATTTAATTTTTGTGTCCATTTTGAGACCCATGAAATGTATACTTGCTGTAACTTTTTGAAGATGTCAACTTCTTTGATACCATCAATATTTCAAAAATATGTTTACTGAGAATCTGTTATAACTTGTTGTTCAGTCGCTCAGTTGTGTCCGACTCTCTGCGACCCCATGGACTGCAGCATGTCAGGCTTTCCTGTCCTTCACCATCTCCTGGAGCTTGCTCAAACTCATGTCCATTGAGTCAGTGATGCCATCCAGCTATCTCGTCCTCTGCCATCCCCTTCTTCTCCTGCCTTCAATCTTTCCCAGCATCGGGGTCTTTTCCAATGAGTCAGCTCTTTGCATCAGGTGGCCAAAGTATTGGAGCTTCAGCATCAGTTGTTCCAATGAATATTAAGGACCAATCTCCTTTAGGATTGACTTGTTGGATCTCCTTGCAGTCCAAGGGACTCTCAAGAATCTTCTCCAACACCACAGTTAAAAAGTATCAATTCTTTAGCACTCAGCTTTCTTAATGGTCCAACTCTCACATCCATACATGATTACTGGAAAAATCATAGCTTTGACTAGACAGACCTTTGTCAGCAACACAATGTCGTTGCTTTTTAATAGCAAAGACTGTCTAGGTTGGTCATAACTTTTCTTCCAAGGAGTAAGCGTCTTTTAATTTCATGGCTGCAGTCACCATCTGTAGTGATTTTGGAGCTCAAGAAAATAAAGTCTCTCAGAGTTTCCATTGTTTCCCCATCTATTTGCCATGAAGAGATGGGACTGGATGCCATGATCTTTGTTTTTTGAATGTTAAGTTTTAAGCCATCTTTTTCACTCTCCACTTTCACTTTCATCAAGAGGATTTTTAGTTCCCCTTTGCTTTCTGCCATAAGGGTGGTGTCATCTGCATATCTGAGGTTATTGATATTTCTTCCGGCAATCTTGATTCTAGCTTGTGTTTCATCCAGTCCAGCATTTCACATGATGTACTGTGCATGTAAGTTAAATAAGCAGGGTGACCATATACAACCTTGATGTACCCCTTCCCAATTTGGAACCAGTCTGTTGTTCCATGTCTGGCTCTAACTGTTGGCTCTTGACCTGCATACAGATTTCTCAGGAGGCAGGTAAGGTGGTCTGGTATTCCCATCTCTTTAAAATTTCCACTGTATATTGTGATCCACACAGTCAAAGGTTTTAGCATAGTCTTTGAACACAAGTAGATGTTTTTCTGGAATTCCTTTGCTTTTTCTATGATTCAGCGGATGTTGACAATTTGATCTCTGGTTCCTCTGCCTTTTCTAAATCCAGCTTGAACATCTGAAGTTCTTGGTTCACACACTGTTGAAGCCTGGCTTATAAGTTAGCTAATGCCATTTTATAAGTTGTGATCTGAAAGAGGGTGATCAAGAAACTAAATACAAACACATCATTTTAAAATCAAATAACTTATAATTAAATTCAATTGATATACATTTAATGACACATTTAATCAAAAGCATGGTGAATATTCAAACAGAGTCGTTCTCAAAAATGATTTAATTGAAATTCTTTGACATAGTTAAGTTGGTTTGCTTAGTCTGTTTTCCCATTGTACGTTCCGTTTATCTATAAGCAATATCAATATTGACAGTTTCCCATGGTACCAGGATAGCATTTGCCCTGCATTTTGCGGTTGTGTGCACAAAGATTAAAAGACAAGTCAAGATTTAATTCCCTAGACTCTGAGATTGCTTTGTCCCTAGCCTGCTTTTATGTCACAGAACTATAGATGCTCTTTTTAGCATTTCTGTAATCTGAGTCTCTGGTTCACTGCATATTCCTTATACCCTTATTAAAATTTGAAAGTAAATTCTGATAGACTAGATATGAGGCTTTTTTATTATAACTGGCTTAACATTTCTGTTTTGAAATTTATTATAATTTCTAAACATGAGCATGCAGCATTGTATCTACATTTCTAGAAAAACAAAGGCACGTGCCACTATCTTATTTATTCAACATTCTAAACCCCAGTTTGGATATTTAAAGTAGTTTCAAAATCATTCTGGAAAATAACAAGGCACACTTTAGGAAAACCGTGAGGCAGAAACAGGGCTTGTTCCCTCCCCATTGCTTCCTCCACTCTAATATGCACATTGACAAAATCGTATTAAGTTCAAACAGTAGTCTAGCAGGCTTCTCTTCACTAGAGAGGCGCACTATTAAGGGTAACGCTTTATTGTGCAGCACCTAAGGTTTCCATTAGACACCTCTTGTGTACCAGTGCACAGTCTGAGCTCCAGTTTTTGCTCTGGCTGCTACTGAAGCCTCCAGTTCATGGTGGGCTTCACCCACACACTGGGCATGCCACAGGTGTGCCCAAGCTCTTACCACCTGCCTCTTGTTTTCTATCCCAGAGTTTTTGCTGACACTGTCACTCTGATATCAGGCTCACCTAAAACCTTGAAGGTTGTCGTTTGAAGAAGTAGGGTTATCCTTGACCAATGGGGCAGAAACTGGAGGATAATGCTCTTCTTCCTGTCTTCAGGTAGGCTACTCTGAGTCATATTTAGTTAAGTCTCTTCAGGTCTGGACCTGAGCACAAGTCACCTATAATATTGGTCAACTTGATAAAAGATCCTTGTGCCATCTTAACTCCTTCCATTTTTTTCATTCTTCCAGGTTTCTTCCTAGGATCAGTCAAAAGTTAAAACTAAAACAACTGCAAATAAAAAACTGCTTGCACATGAGTGTTTGTATCAGACGTTCCTTGGACATGGGAAGTGGGAGGGGGCAACTAAAATGAAGTAAATGGCATTAAATTGGTCCCTCTATGTGCATATTTTAATCCTCTGCCGGAAGTAAAGCTGAAATTAAAGACTGAGTGAGAATGATCACAAGCCATCTATCAAGATGAAATTGTTCCTCACCAGACAACACCTACCATGCCATCCTCTCCAACTGCTTCAAATCCTCTGTGTACTTTTATCTGGCCTTTGTCAACTGGCTCCTCTCTTGCTGAGCTAGGGAAGTCCGTTGTCTCCAGGTACACAGCAGACCATCAGCTATCCTCCCTATATCTTTCAAATCTTTCACCTTTCTTTACGCACAATCCAGAGTAAATGTTAATGATAAACGTTTGGAAGAATGGATCAAAAAATAATTGTACTCAATCTTAGGTGGTCACTCAGGTGGCAACAAGCTAAGCTAATTCTTCCTCCACTAAATGATAATCCAGATGGAAGGAAATTTTCCAAGAACCAGAGGACAGGCTGTCTTCTTCCCTCATTATCCCCCTTCTTTATGGAAGATTGCAAGATGAGTTTCAATAGGTTTTACTGTAATTGGCCATAACTGTGTGGGACTAAGTGTCAGTCTAGAAATGTGACAGCAATACATTGTACCAAGTAAGAAACTGTATCTTGAAATAGTGGTACAGACTAAACTATAATATTAAATTTAGAATTCTTACCTGGCAACTGCAAGGTATAAATAAGAAAGTTTCCACCTTGATGAAGAATGAGAATTAGGTCATGAATAAGATTTACTACATGAAAACTTTAAAAAAGTTTTTAACTTTATGAATAATTAGTTACCATATTAAAGTGTTTATGCATACTCACATACAGCCTTATATAAATATGTGTGTACATACCAGGATGGATCTTGAATTTCAAAATAAACAATGAGGCCAAGTCTACATAAAAATTTGGGATGGAAGTAAAACACTTGACTTATTTGTAGATTTTCATGGTTCAGTATTTTGAAAACACCACAACGGCATTTTAATGTGACAATTTGAAAATTAAAAATAAAAACTTATTTTGCACCTAGAGATTATCATACTAGGTGAAGTAAGTCAGGAAGACAAATACCATATGATATTACTTATATGTGGAATCTGAGCTATGACATAAATGAACTTATCTACAAAGCAGAGAAAGATTCACAGAGAGTATGTTCTACAGGGTGAAGGGCTTCCCTGGAAGCTCAGATGGTAAAGAAGCTGCCTGCAAGGTGCAATCCCTGGGTTGGGAAGATGCCCTGGAAAAGGGAAAGCTACCCACTCCAGTATTCTAGCCTGGAGAATTCCATGGACAGAGGATCCTGGCGGGCTATAGTTCATGGAGTCGCAAAGTGTCGGACACGACTGATCAACACTCACTGTCACTTTCACCAAAGAGAATAAGCATGTGGCTGCCAAGTTAGAGGGCTGGACCGAGAGTTTGGGACCAGCAGATGCAAGCTATTACATGCAGAGTGGATCAACAAGGCCCTGCTGTACAGCACAGGGAACTGTATTCAATACCCTGTAATAAACCATCATAGAAAAGAAAAAATTTTATTCTAAATCACACAAAACCTGTATCTATACCTATACTGAGATTTTATTCCCAAGACAATTGTCTTTACTTACCTTACTATGAAGGATTCCAAGAATTATGGAAAGATTCCCGTGGCTATTTGAACACCAAATTCAATAAAATCAAGAGCTTTCCATTTCCATCTATGCACTTCTTTTTAAGAACATATACCTATGTCCATTTCACAGACTGCACCACAGTTGAATACATTTAAAAACTGGAGACTCACTCAGTAAGTGCATGAAATGCGGTCCTTAAATACATTATTTTCACAACTTAGTAGGAAATAGAACAAAGTATACATATACTTGAAGTTTCTAAATGGTAGATACAAATATGTACTCTAGTCATATTCCACATTTGTATAGATTCATCCTGAGGCCTTTAGAACTTAAATTGACCTGGGGATTGGGTTTTATTCTGCCTTATCTAGAATGGCCCAAAAATTTGGGTAAGAAACAATTCTCTACTTCCTTTCTTACTTTTGAAATAGCTATGGTGTAAACAGTTACTGTTTTGTTCATTATTAGAGGTAAGTTTTATAAATGTTTATTCAGCTCTTGACTTGAAGAAAGAAAGAAAATAAAATGTATCTAAGACTTTCAAAAGAATGCTAGAATTCAAAGTTAATAGCTTAATTTTATGAATTGCTTACTATAGATATTTTTATTGGCTTTCTTAATGAGGTTAACAGATTGTACATTTGTGGCGTAATTTACTTATCCTTAGTATTTCTATTAAATAAGTTCTTTATGAATCATTTGAACTGTTGTACATTTTTCGTTAAATTTACTTTTAGACTTTGATTTAGGGTCAATATAAACAATATTGCTATAAAGATTATTATATGTGCGTTTTAGTATGTTCCCACTATATAAAAATACCTTTAACATTAATACTTTTTCATGAATACAAAAATGAAATTTATAGATAACAGAGTATGCAAATATTCAGATTTAATAGACAATGATGAGCAATTTTTTCAAAGTATTTATAGCAATTTATACCCATGCTAACAAGAAATTAGTTTTCAGATGCTTTCCTTTCTTATTAAATTTGGTATTTTCTGCCTTTTTTGTATTAGACACTCTGTTATATATGTGACTTTTATTTGCCTTTCTCTGATGACTAATCAATTGAATGTTTATCATTTTATATGTTTATCAGCTTTTGGATATCCTCATTTATGAAATCCTGTTTGAGGTTTTGGTCCATTTTTCTGCTGGGTTGATACTTTTTGACTTATAGGAAATTTTCTGTGTTTGATATAAGTCCTTTGTCAAACATATATAGAAAATATCTTCTTTGAGGATAGTAGTTAGCTTTTCCTTCTTTTAACTCTTCTTTGTAGCTTTTTGAAGAAATCTCTTTGCCTTTATCGAGGTCTTCAGGGTATTCTCTTCTGCTTTCTCCTAAAAGCTTTATTATTTATTTCAATATTAGCTCCATAATACAGCTGGAACTGATTGTTGTGTTTTGTGTAATAGAGATCTGATTTGGCCACCTGATGCAAAGAACTGATTCACTGGAAAAGACCCTGATGCTGGGAAAGATTGAAGGCAGGAGAAGAAGGGGAACTACAGAGGATGAGATGGTTGGGTGGCATCACCGACTCAATGGACATGAGTTTGAGCAAGCTTCGGGAGTTGGTAATGGACAGGGAAGCCTGGCGTGCTGCAGTCTATGGGGTTGCAGAGAATTGGACATGACTGAGCAACTGAACCGAACTGATCTGATTTGGCCATTTCCATGCAGATATCTAATTAACCTAGAAGCATTTATTTAAAAGATATTCTTTTCCCAACAGTAGCACATTACAATCTATGTCACAGATCAAATGACCCTCTATGTATAATGGGTTTGCTACTGGGCTCTTGTTCTGTTTCATTGGTCTTTCTGTTGTACTCTTTTAAATATCTAGCTAATCAAGAAGTTTTCACTGTATTATTGCCTAATATCTCAAACATGGAATCCATTCACAATCCAATTTATTTTTTCATAATAATAAGTGCGATGTTACACTCCAGAACACTCATTAATTTAATTTCTTTTTTGGTAACTTATCATTTTAGATTAGGTCATCAAGGTTTCAGCCTCATAATGGAGCTGATAAAGAGTTCATATTTAGTGTAGACATGACAACAAAACAATTTTCTTATTATTCTTTTGCCCTTAAAAATCTTCAACATACGGTTTGTCTTGGTGAATTTTTTAGCATACTTGGCCATTCATTGTCATTAAAACTAGATAACAGGAACTCCCCATATGCTTAATTATAAACATTAATTTCAATACTCTGCAAAGGAAATAAGGCCCCTACCAACTCCCTTGCAATAAGAAACAGTTTTATCTCAAGATAACCCCTGATGCAGCATGTGACAGAAGAACTAAATGAAACTGCCAGTTTCAATATGAATATTAAACGCAGATGTAAATTTTAAGTTTCTCTTGTTTCTTCTTTTACTAAGATGGAAAATAAATAGAACTTCTGCTTCCAGTCATGAGGGAGTAACAGGGACTAAATTTCTCCTCTTGCCCGAATTAACTGTAAAACTAGACAAAAACGAAAACAATTTTCAGATAATAGACCTAAGACAACACACAAGACAGCGAAGGATGAGAGACAGGAAACTACAAGATGAGCCGCCTGCTGCCTCGGCTAGTTGTCTGGCTGAAGTGCAGAGTGAAGCACAGATGGTTTAACCCGAAGCGGAAGAATCTTTAAAAGTTGTGGAATTTGTAAAGAACAGGGACTGGTGGCTCCAGAACCTTACTACAAATCATTAAATTCTGAATTGCTGTGGGATTATAGAGAAGCTTCCATTATATTCACATCTTAGATCCAAAATTCAATGAAGAATGAGGCTCTCGGCTTGTACATGAGGCCAAAGGTTGGTGAAGTCACAGAGAAA
Source organism: Budorcas taxicolor (assembly GCF_023091745.1). NCBI lineage: Eukaryota > Metazoa > Chordata > Mammalia > Artiodactyla > Bovidae > Budorcas > Budorcas taxicolor. Next base: position 20,284,154 of record NC_068933.1, on the reverse strand, counting down.
CATATTTGAATAATTAAATTCAACTCTCAGCTGGTGTAAAACCCAGTGAAACCCTTTCCTAGGTAACAGCATTTCCCCTAGACCCACACTTTGAGATACCCCTTGAGGGGCACACAACCAGAGAAAAAGACTTCTTACAATTCCTCTATTCAGAAGTGCACGAGTCCAAGGAGCATCCTGAGCCACTCCAGAAAGTCATGCAACTGCTGTATGAGGTCAGAGGAGCACAGAAAGTGGAGGAATAATGGGAAGGATCTTACAAGGAGAATTTCGTTAGCTATGGATATGAGGCTCTGGATATGGGTGTAACCGCACTGTTTTGATAACGGAGCTAGGAGACAACATGGGTGGTTGAGTTGCAGACAGAGACCAAGAGTCAAAGACCTGGACCTCTGGAAGGGAGAGGAAGTGCTCTTGGAAGAGTGATTCACTGAGTGATGGGAGGAAATGAGCATACAGTGAAACCAGCAGAGTTCCAAACTTTAGAAATATTTCAGAAGGGATTAATGACAAAAGCACATGCGATCATAGGAGGAAAGAAGCCCAATTCTAACACAGAAGTTTTGCAGGTGATAGTTAAGCTGTGTCATGGGATCCCGTATTTATTGAGGGAAATAGTTCCATTGCTGCTAGAGACCATGAACAGGGATATTTAATGATGTGACTGTCTCCATCCCAAAAGAGGTAACAGGCATCCCGACACAGCTAGAAAAACTCAGATGTGTGCCTCCAGGGAAGCCTCATCAATGTCAGAACAGACACTGAGTCTTAGGAAAAGAGAATAAAAGGGATTATAAGAAGTGAGAAATGTTTTTCAAATGAAGTTACCAATAGCTAAGAATAGTTCCTATAGGAGTTAAATACTTAATAAGAAAAACATCAAGATTAACAAATAAATAAGTAGAAATAAAAAGCAGAGGGGTCTCTTATGAGTACAAAGAATGAGATGGCACTACTCTCCCACCAGGAGTAGGGCGGGAAACTCTTATAATCTAAGTATTTCCTCCTATTGACCCAATGAGAATGGCGATAAATGTGATGCTGATGGCTCCTCATGGATATGACTAGGCTGTGCTCTCTTGGCCAATTTGTGGCTTCCATTAGAAGTAGAGAAGGACTGGGTCATATCCAGACAAAATGAAATGTTGTAAGCTAAGAACCGCAGTCCTACCCAAACTGGTACTACTCCATGTTTAATGGCCCATCTACCACAAGGATGTTATATAAGATGCAGAGTCTAAAATCTCACTGCTTTATTGACTCTTAAACCAGATTAAAATTGCTTTGGCTTTCTGATGGATTAAAACCAGTCCAAAGTTGTCTTCAACTCATTAATTCAAGACCTAGCATTCTAACTCAAGCATACTTAATAAACGAACCTAATTATATTCACTGAAATTCTCGTTTCACCTTTCTTAAAGAAGAGATAATTGAAAATATTCTTTAGGAAATGCATAGTGCATATTCTTGGAATGAGCTAAAAAAGATACATTTGAGAGTTCAGAAAAGAACAGGAAACTCACCATTCCCTCCAAAGTAGACTCAAAAAGTTATAACATTAATACATATTAAACATCAATTTATATTCTGCTATATTTTACCTCATGTTTTAGGATAATTTTTAAAGTCTTTATTTTCTCCCAACACTGCTTCTGTTTCATGTTTTGGTTTTTTGGCCACAAGGCATCTGGGCTTTTAGCTCCCCAACCAGGGATCGCACCCAAGCAAACTGCATTGGAAGGTGAAGCCTTAACCACTGGATTGCCTGGGAGGCTCCTAGAATAATTAGTTTTATATATTATTGCATACTCCATTTGTTTCACAAAAAAGTAAAGTGAGTGTTGATGGTTCAGTGCTTGATATTCCCGTAAATAAAAACCTAAGTAAACCAGTGGTATTTGATTTGAAGACAGAGAAAGTAAATGACCAAATGATAAACTTGTCAAAAGGCTGGAATTATTTTAAACAAAAATATAAGCCTTGGCATATTTATTTAGTTAACACATATTTCTTCAACAACTACTGTGTCTCAGAAATTGTGTTGAACCCTGAAGATGCAAACATTAGGGCATAATTCTGATGTCAAAGCTTCCATTTTGAGGTTAAAATACACACCAGGAAACAAATGCATGTTAGGAAACAAAGATGAAAATCCTAGCATGAAGAGTCCTCATAGCACAAGAGTGCAGAGTTTGTCACTGGAACATTTCATAGGGACACTGAGCTCAGACTGCTGGGGAAGGGAGAGTCCTAACAAGGGGACTTAAATGAAAGGAGATTGTGGAACAGAAAAAGGTTTTCTGTATAGAAAGAGAGACTTAAACAAACTAAGGTGATGGTAGAAAATATAAAATCTTTAAGAAACTACAAATAATTGAGTATGGAAGAAATGAGGACAGGACAAAAAATATATATATAGTTCTATAATCTGGGGTTGAGAAACAGCTTTCTAATCTAAAAGTATATTAGGCAGCAGAGAATGGAAGGACACTACATAGACTTTCAGACCTGACTGCAGTGGTTCATAGCTTAACTAATAAAAATGACCTGGAAAAATCAATTCCTTGGATTTCATCACTTCAGCTTCCTCTTGTGAAAACTGGAAATAATGAGCCATTTTTTTTTAAACCTGCATGCAAGGTTATTTTGAGGAGCAATGAATTAATATTTTTAGAAGTATCTAGAACAGTGTCTGACAAATAATAAGCATTCAGTAAGTGTTAGTTATTTTTAATATTAGCTAAATTGGAAACCAGAAAAGCATTTATCAATTTGTCTGTAGTAAACACACAAATTTCCTAGAGATAAAATTGTCATGTGTCATTGACACTACTTGGGAACAAACATGGACTTCTCAGTGCGCGCAGAGTCACGCAGCTCTTAATAAAGGCACAAAGATAGAGGGGAAGAGGTGAGAGTAAGCACAGGCAGCGCTGGCTCAGAGGGGTTTTCAGGTGCCACCCCCAGAGGCCTGTCTTGGGAACCCAGGAGGTGGTTCCTCTTCGGGACAAGCCTTGGGAATCTCAGCTGCAGTGAGGCAAAGTTTCCCAGGAGATCTCTTCTGACCCATTGGTCACATAGCCAAGCCAGGCTGTGAAACTGGTAAAATCAGGTCTAAGGCATCATTCCATATATCCTGAAATAATGCAAAAAGGCTTGCCCCTGGTGTCTGAAGGATAGGTTTGAACTTTACACAGCACATCATCAATCACTAATCAGAGCATCTCATCCTAATTTTGGCTAGGAAGCAGTGCCAGAATTTTAAGTATCTCCAAAGATAAGCAGAGAACTGCCCCAATCCAGTGGAGGATAACCACCTTATACATTAGCCACTTTTGACTAATTTCACATTTTTATAATTATAAACTTTTCATTATCACATTTCCGTAACTTTTGTACCATTTATAAAACAGAAAAAGCAAAGAACAAAAATGCTAATTACTTGCAACCTTTGATGAAATATATTGTTTCAAAGAACCATTTCCATTTCCAAATATTGTAAACCTAACTTGCTTGTAATCATGCAAGACTTGACAACATACAGACAAGGAAGAAGCCAGCATAAAGGGTATCAATAACAGCATTGTGAACTATAGCAGAAAATAACAAACAAAAAATTCAAATAAAGATCCAAATATCCAACTACAGTAGGCTGAACAACTAAATTAGATCTATTGATTTAAAGGCTTACTATAAGAAGAGAAATTGAATAAACAAGAGCTAATCAGCATAAATGAATTTCAGGAACACGTTGAGAAAAAAATACTAATTCCAGATGAATACATATAATTAGGTTACATTTATAAAAAATTTAAAACTGGAAAAAAATTTATTTTGGAGGATACTGGCAAAAACATGAAGGAAAACAGAAGAGTTATTAACTCAAAATCCAGACTCATGAATGGGTAAATTTCAACCTGCAATCTAGGGGAACATCAGAGAGTTTCAGAAATAGGGGTGATACACTTGACTTTTTTTCATTCAATCTAGGTTCATAAATACTGAGCAGAAAGTACTGAGATTTCCTATGCATCCCTTCCCTTCACCTCTCCCCCAGTTTTTTCTGATTATTAACATCTTACATTAGTGTGGTATATTTGTTAGAACTGACTAGCCAATATTGATATATTATTATTAACTAAAGTTCACAGTTTACATTAAGGTTCAGTCTTTTGGGTCTCACATTCTGGAAGTTTTGACAATGGACACAGATATGTATCCATCATTACAGTGTCATACACTGCATGAACACAATACTTTCAATGCCCTAAAAATCCCCTCTGTTCTACCTATTCATCCCTCCTCCTTCCCGCAACTTCTGGCAACCATTGCTCGTTTTACTGTCTCCATAGTTTTGCCTTTTACAGAAAGTCATACAGTTAGAATCACACAAAACAAAGCCTTTTCAGATTGGCGTAATTTGCTTAGAAATATGCCTTTAAAGTTCCTCTGCATTTTCTTGTGACCAAAGAACTCATTTATTTTTATCATTGAATAATATTCCATTGCCTGAATGTACCACAGTTGTTTTTTCATTTATGTATTGAAGGATACTTGGTTGCTTCCAAGCTTTTGCAATTATAAATAATCTATTTTTAAAGTGTGTGTGGGGTATAAAAATGTTATTATTACTTATATTTTATCATATATATTACTGCATTTTTATTATATATTTCATGAGTGACATATAAAGAACTAAATTATTCAATTGTTATTATGACATATGCCTCTAGTATATATGCCTACATATATGTACCTATATAAATATGTATTAAAATAAAGATATACATCTATATAGATATCTATATATATGTTTCTATATTTATTGACATCCAAACTTTTTCATAGCATTTTATTAGAGGAAAAAAAGAGCCTGGTTGTAAAGTGTATTCTTAGTGATTATGATTTTCTAGATGTATACCTAGAGAGACATTTGGATAAGTAGATAATATCTGAAATTATGTTCATCCAAATATTTACAGTATTTGCCTCTGAGCTGTAGAAGAAATACCTGGAGTAACAGGCAAATTTGGCCTTGGAGTACAGAATGAAGCAGGGCAAAGGCTAATAGAGTTTTGCCAAGAGAACACACTGGTCATAGCAAACACCCTCTTCCAACGACACAACAGAAGATTTAACACATGAACATCACCAGATGGTCGACACTGAAATCAGACTGATGATGTTCTTTGAAGCCAAAGATGGAGAAGTTCGATACAGTCAGCAAAAACAAGACCGGGAGCTGACTGTGGCTCAGATCATGAACTCCTTATTGCCAAATTCAGACTTAAATTGCAGAAAGTAGGGAAAACCACTAGACCATTCAGGTATGACCTAAATCAAATCCCTTATGATTATACAGTGGAAGTGACAAATAGATTCAAGGGATTAGATCCATTAGACAGAGTTCCTGAAAAGCTATGGATGGAGGTTCCTGACATTGTACAGGAGACAGGGATCAAGACCATACCCAATAAAAAGAAATGCAAAAAGCCAAAATGGTTGTCTGAGGAGGCCTTACAGATAGCTGTGAATAGAAGAGAAGCAAAGGCAAATGAGAAAAGGAAAGATATACCCATCTGAATGCAGAGTTCCAAAGAATAGCAAAGAGAGATAAGACAGCCTTCTTCAGTGATCAATTCAAAGAAATACAGGAAAACAATAGAATGGGAAAGACTAGACATCTCTTCAAGAAAATTAGAGATACCAAGGGAACATTTCATGCAAAGATGGGCTCAAGAAAGGACAGAAATGGTATGGACCTAACAGAAGCCGAAGATATTAAGAAGAGGTGGCAAGAATACACAGAAGAACTGTACAAAAAAAGATCTTCATGACCAAGATAATCACGATGGTGTGATCACTCACCTAGAGACAGACATTCTGGAATGCGAAGTCAAGTGGGCCTTAGGAAGCATCACTATGAACAAAGCTAGTGGAGGTGATGGAATTTAGGTTGAGCTGTTTCAAATCCTAAAAGATGATGATGTGCTGCATTTAATATGCCAGCAAATTTGGAAAAGTCAGCAGTGGCCACAGGACTGGAAAAGGTCAGTTTTCATTCCAATCCCCGAGAAAGGCAATGCCAAAGAATGCTCAAACTACTGCACAATTGCACTAATCTCACACTCTAGTAAAGTAATGCTCAAATTCTCCAAGCCAGGCATCAACAGTACATGAAATGTGAACTTCCAGATGTTCAAGCTGGTTTTAGAAAAGGCAGAAGAACCAGAGATCAAATTGCCAACATCTGTTGGATCATCAAAAAGGCAAGAGAGTTCCAGAAAAACATCTATATCTTCTTTATTGGCTATGCCAAAGCCTTTGACTGTGTGGATCACAATAGACTGTGGAAAATTCTGAAAGAGATGGGAATACCAGACCACCTAACCTGCTTTTTGAGAAACCTATATACAGGTCAGGAAGCAACAGTTAGAACTGGACATGGAACAACAGACTGGTTCCAAATAGGAAAAGGAGTACGTCAAGGCTGTATATTGTCAGCCTGCTTATTTAACTTATATGCAGAGTACATCATGAGAAACGCTGGGCTGGAAGAAACACAAGCTGGAATCAAGATTGCTGGGAGAAATATCAATAACCTCAGATATGCAGATGACACCACCCTTATGGCAGAAAGTGAAGAGGAAGTAAAAAGCCTCTTGATGAAAGTGAAAGAGGAGAGTGAAAAAGTTGGCTTAAAGCTCAACATTCAGAAAACGAAGATCATGGCATCTGGTCCAATCACTTCCGGATGGAGAAACAGTGGAAACAGTGTCAGACTTTATTTTTTGGGGCTCCGAAATCATTACAGATGGTGGCTGCAGCCATGAAATTAACAGAGGTTTGCTCCTTGGAAGAAAAGTTATAATCAACCTGCTGCTGCTGCTAAGTCACTTCAGTCGTGTCTGGCTCTGTGCAACCCCATAGACGGCAGCCCACCAGGCTCCCCCATCCCTGGGATTCTCCAGGCAAGAACATTGGAGTGGGTTGCCATTTCCTTCTCCAAGGCATGAAAGTGAAAATTGAAAGTGAAGTCGCTCAGTCGTGTCCGACTCTTTGTGACCCCATGGACTGCAGCCTACCAGGCTCCTCTAACCATGGGGTTTTCCAGGCAAGAGTCCTGGAGTGGGGTGCCATCGCCTTCTCCAATAATCAACCTAGACAGTATATTAAAAAACCGGAGACATTACTTTGCCAGCAAAGGTTCGTCTAGTCTAAGCTATTGTTTTCCCAGTAGTCATGTATGGATATGGGAGTTGGGCTGTTAAGAAAGCTGAGTGCTGAAGAATTGATGCTTTTGAACTGTGGTGTTGGAGAAGACTCTTGAGAATCCCTTGGTCTTCAAGGAGATCCAGCTGTCCATCCTAAAGGAAATCAATCCTTAATATTCATTGGAAGGACTGATGATGAAGCTGAAACTTCACCATCTGATGCAAAGAACTGACTCTTTAGAAAAGACCCTGATGCTGGGAGAGACTCAAGGCAGGAGGAGAAGGGGCCGACAGAGGATGAGATGGTTGGATGGCATCACTGACTCAATGGACATGAGTTTGAGTAAACTCTGGGAGTTGGCAATGGACAGGAAGGCCTGGCATGCTGCTGTCTGTGGAGTAGCAAAAGTTGGACACGACTGAGAGACTGAACTGAACTGAACTAACGCCTTTTATTTGTAGGGTGAGCTTTCATCATCAATATCATCCATTTCATTTTGAAATAAAATTTAAGTCACTTGTATTACAGTATGGAAATATAAGACTTAAATTTAGAAAAAAAAAAGCATATAAGGTTCTTAGAGAATTGTTGTTCAGTCGCTCATTCGTGTCCAACTCTGCGACCCCATGGACTGCAGCATGCCAGGCTTCCCTGACAGAGAACAAAGACCAAAATAATGCCCTTCAGGTGTATATTGATTGTAAAATGTTAAAGGAGGATGAAATCTACAGAAAAATGTATTTTATATATAAACTAACATATGTAATCTACAATACATAAAATAATACAATGCTAATCAAGTTAAATCAAATCATTTTGAATAAGTCCTTCTGTGAAAGAGTTAAAACCTGAAAAGAGATTTCAAATGACTTTTGGCGTACAGCAATTGCTCTTGACTCTACCTTCTAATAAATTTAACTTTTCAATTTTTGATTGAAAAACAAAACCAAACAAAACCCAGGACTTCCCTGACAATCCAGTTGTTAAGTCTCCAAGCTTCCACTGCAGGGGAAAAGAGTTCAGTTCCTGGTCAAGGGCTTCCCTGGTGGCTCAGCGGTAAAGAATACACCTGCAGTACAGGGGATACAGAGACGTAGATTCGATTTCTGGGTCGGGAAGACGTACATTCGATTTCCTGGAGGAAATGGCAACCCACTCCAGTCTTCTTGCCTGGCAGGTTACACGCCATGCGGTTGCAAAGAGTTGGACACGACTGAAGGGACTGAGCATGCACTGAACACGCAGGGAACTAAGACCCTGCCTGTTGTGCATAACAGCCAAAAAACCCAACAAAATCAAACAAAATAAAACAAAAAAAATCCCCTATGAACTGATTTTTAAAGGATTCTGAGGCCAAATCTTCACACATGCACTATGTCACTGATAACAGAATTTTACATGATTTAGTTAGCAAATGAATTTTCATAGTTTAAGTAAATAGGAAAGATGCTACATTAAAACTGACAAGGTAACACAGGATCAGAGAGAGGGCAATGGAGTGGGACAACCCGGGGAATGAAGCGGACAGCTTCTCACCAACTGAACCCTTCATGTCCGATTGCTTCTTATTTCAACAAAGGTTCTTTTTGTGCAGAACGAACAGAGGAAGTCAGTGTGTTAGCACGAATTTTGTTTCTATTTTCACACTGAATCTATATAAGACATAAAATATAAATCAACTTGAGATATTTTTAAAATATTGTGTTGGCCAAAAAGTTCATTCAGGATTTTCTGTAACATCTAATGGAAAAACTCACACAAAACTTTTGGTGAACCCAATAGCATAATCATGTGAGAAATATAAGGAAAGTCAGTTGATGTTAAAAAATAGAACTTTGTAACAGGCTAATGATATGGGTTGACTTGTGTAGCCCCAAATTCACATGTAAGTCCTGATGCCCAGTAACTCAGAATGTGACCTTACTTGGAGATAGGTATTTACAGAGTTAATCAAGTTAACACAAGGTTCTTCAGGCAGGCTCCAGTCCAGTATGACTGGTGTGTGTGTTAGTCACTCAGTCATGTCCGACTCTTTGTGACCCCATCAGGTTCCTCTGTCCTTGAAACTGTCCAGGCAAGAATACTGGAGTGGGTTGCCATTTCCTTCCCCAGGAGATCTTCCTGACCCAGGGATTGAACCTGGGTCTCCAGCATTGCAGGCTGCTTCTTTACCGTCTGAGCTGGTGTCTTTAGTAAAGAGGGAAATTTGGAGTTAAAAATAGGTACAGGGAAGATAACGTGACAAGATAGGAGTAAGGAACAGCCATTTACAAGTCAAAGATTTGCAACTGGCCCTTCCCTCACAGTCCTCAGGGGGAACCAAGCCTGCAGTGTCTTGATTTGGGGCCTGTCCCTTCCAGCACCGTGAGACAACCAGTCTCTTGTCTAAACACCCCTTTTGTGGTATCTTGTTGTCGCAACCTTAGCTAACTAATATCACAGCCCATATGAAAATTTACCTGGAGGTTTGAAATGATACATTGCTTGTTGTTTAGAATTTTTGTCATCAGTTCGCAGACACTGTTTTTAAAGATAAAGCTACCAAGTATTTCAATGCTTTTAAAATATATTATTTTACTTTTGATGCATTTCTCTAAAATATGAAGGCCAGTGTTCAAAAAGAAATTCAGAAACATGTTTATATTGGAAGATATGAATTACTCATGGGTAATTCTTTACGAATATTTAAAGAATTTGGAGGAAGAAAAATAATATTTTAAAAATTAAAGACAATATAAAGAAAAAAGTACATAACCAAGGGCAATTCAGTTCAAAATGCAACATCCTCCTGAGGAAACCAGTAAAATTATTTTTGCTTTTGTAATCTAGGCACGTAATATGTCTTTGAGTATTCCTGCCACCTTCCCTCAGGAAATATATTCTTAATAAACCATAACAGATAACACTAAATGTATACTAAAGATCTCCAGCAGGCTGCTTTGCATTTTGGAAAGTAATGATATTTCAAACATACATTGAGTTATACCTAAAATAATTTTTTAAACATATATATGAAAATTTTAAATAATTTTTAAAACATATATATGGAATATATTAAAACATATATATATATTTAAAACATATACATGTAATCTCCTCAAGAAATAACTAAAGAAGTATTTAACATCTCAAGACAAAGACAGCAAACAAAAGGAACTACAAGGGAAAAAAAAGATTGCAAGTTACTTAGCTGAAAAAAGAACTGAAATCAATCATGTTTGGGAATGCATGTACACCCGTGGTGGATTCATGTCAATGTATGGCAAAACCAATACAGTATTGTAAAGTAAAATAAAGTAAAAATAAAAATTAAAAAAAAATCATGTTATGATTAACATTTTAGTCATAAAATAAAATGTCATTTTCTGAAATGATGGCAGTGGAGTCACAGCATAACTCTGTAGAAGGATCCTTCACATAATTTCCATTTAAAGACAATACCTCACCATTGATTTATTAAGCAAGTGCACGGGCAGGTTCCATGGCTTCATGGCTACAGAGTCCCTGGAATTAGAAACAAGGCGGGTGTAGAAGAAACTTCTAGGCACTCACATAAAATTATTTGTAAATAAGTAAGAAACTCTCACATATCAATAGTTCCTGTGCAGAATGTAGGCCATGCCACCAAATAGTAAAGGTACCAAGCTGTGGGTGAGGGTACCAAGGAATGGGCAGAGAGACACTTTTGAAAGGTGGATCCATTATTATGTCTCTGGGGAGATGACTTTATGGCTGACATGGAGAGCCTCACATGAAAAGGCCCTGTGGTAGGCACAGACGTGGTCTATTGGAGTAGAAAGCCCTGGGTGTCTGGAGAGTGGTGATCAAATGGTAACCTGCGTAGCAGAGCCTTAGAAGGACCAGAGATCCGGAAGGACCCTGGCAAATGTTGGCCCAGAGCCTGGACTAGTGCATTCAAAAGCTGCTTGAGGGTTTAACTATAGAATGGCAATTTCTGATTTATGTTTTTTAAACCCCATTTTGGCTGCTCTGAGAAGAATGGATTGTAAGGGGGGAAAATGTAATGATGGAGATCAGCTCAAAAACCTATGCACTACTGTGCCCTCACTGGCTAACTCACAAGTGCTTAGAAGAAATAAATGAATTTCCAGGTTACAAGGGAAAGAGGTGACTAGTCCATGAACTGTATGTTTAAAAACGAATAGTTTTAAAAGGCACAGCAGTCTAATATATGTCTCTGGCTTGCACGAGGACTAATATCTGTGGAGATATGGAATCGTGGTTTGAGCAGCATCCGTGAACACTCATTGGTAAAATATACAAAAAGAAAGAAATAGAAAAAAGAGGCAGAAGATGACCCCAAATACACTGTGAATTTCCAGAGCCTATGAATCAGAAACAGCAGCATGTGAATTTTTAATTGACTAGTACACTTCTCTGAAATTATATATCTTCTATGTTATGGGTCCCCAAGGATAATACAGCTTCTTCATTAATGATGATACAATAGAAAACATATTTTATCTCATTAAAATTCATTTAGCAAGCAATCACTCATCTCCTAATTTTTCCAAAGTCTATAAAAAGATGACTAAAGCCCAGTCCTTGCAACCAGTGTCCAGCTGAGGACAGTGCCACCCTCAAGCCCGGTCACATCTATCTCAAACGTTGAAACCCAAGGAGTTTTATTTTTTCCCCTGATTTGGTCTTATGAGAAAGTGATGTGGAAGTTCAGCAGCATAGTGAACCAAGGGAAACTGCAGAGGCAGAAGTGCGTCCCCAGGCAAGAGGACAGCCATGAGTACCTGAAAAAGAGGGTACACCCTGGTGTGTGGGGAGCATGGCCCGGGGACGGCGTGGCCGGGCTTTCCATGGCTAGCCTCTCCACATCACCCAGCACAATGTCTAAGCAGACCAGTTCTGCAGATGACCATGTACCCGCCTTCTCCTCTGCCCAAGTGGAGGCATTTAGAATTGCTGGAAAACTGGTTTAAAAAGGGCAGTGGCAGTCTTAGGGAGAGGAAGCCACCCATCACTCAGGTCCCCATGGTGGTTCAGGCAGCTCTGGTCCTGGGCCAGGCTCGCCTTTGGCCAGCCCTCCTCAGAGGCTTAGAAGTCACAGGGCTGGAGGAGGGGCGGGGTGGTGGGACTCAGCTCTTCAGCTTTAGGCTGCAGGAGATGAGGGCTACTCCAGCTGGGCTGGCTCCCAAGCCCTGGGGTGAAACTGAGGCTGGACATTGGAGGTAATTTAGAACTTTAAACATTACAGACATAAATACATGAGCCTTCTTCTTTACACTCACAAACATCAAGTGACCCTACCGAAGTGACTGGAAAAATAAAGTCTATGTTTGATACAGGATACAGGATGCTTGGGGCTGGTGCACGGGGATGATCCAGAGAGATGATATGGGGTGGGAGTTGGGAGGGGGGTTCAGGATTGGGAACTCATGTACACCCGTGGTGGTTTCATGTCAATTTATGGCAAAACCAATACAGTACTGTAAAGTAAAATAAAGTAAAAAAAAAAAGATGATAGGGTAGAACTACCATCATGCCATCCCTATAAGGTAGGGTTAGCATGGGTGTGGGGCCAGTCAAAATGGGCAGTGAATGATGGGTGTCCCTCCCAATGGCTGTGTTTCACTTCATGAATGCTCCCTGTCTGCCTCTCTGAGTCTCAGTGGCTTTAAGCACAGTGAGGCAGAAACAGCATCTACTCCACACAGTGTGGCCCTGAGGATTAATACTGTCACAAGGCTGAAGCCATCCACCCAGGAACAGCACCACCACCCTGAAACTGGGCACAATGGAAAATGGCAGGGAGAGAGATTCTTCTTCCCAGGGGGGTCACAGTCACAGAAAGCTTCAAAGAAAGGAAGGCACTTAATACGGTCTTAAAAACAAAGCATCAGAAGAGAAATAAAATGAGCAGAAGTATGAAGTATGCAAAATGCCTGACTCAGCTGGGAGCTGACTGTGGGGCTCGTGGTAGAAGCTAAAGACAGAATGACTGGTCTGTGAAGTAACATGTGTACAATATACAATGTACTGAGAGGTTTTACATTGTGGATAACTGTGTATTATTGAGGTTGTTTGCTTGCTTGTCTGTTTGTTTAATGAGGGCAATGACCTGATGGAAAAAAAAAGTTTCAGGAAAGTAATTTCTACTTCACGCTGACATCTCCAAAGAGAACTGTGGACCGTCAGTCATTTTCTTCACGCTAAAGTTACCACGAAACCTACAGGGAAGGAGCCAAATTGTAGTGCCCATGGATCAAAAGTGGGAATAAAACATTTCCAAGGAAACCCAAGGGTTAGTTGCTGAATGTGTAAGCTGGGATATTTACATTTTTTTTCCTTTTGTTTACAATTATGTTCACAGTTTATTTCCATATAACTTGTGTTTTAGACCCTACATCAATGAGGTTTATACTTTAGACTCTTTGTAACAATAAAAATAAAATATTAAAAACTCAGAAGAAAAGTTATGCCGCATTGACTGCAGTAGCAAAACATCTAAAACTGCCAAGAGGGAGCATGTGGCTTGGTTCCTAGAAAACTTCAATTGGATTGGATTTCTGAGGTTTGTAAATACTTTAGATTTTAATGCTACAGTTTTGTTCTGGAGGAAGTAAGCTGCCTCATGCTTTGCTTTTCCTTCTCAGATTCCATTTTAAATAAAGCCTAGCTACATAGTAACGAAAGAAAGTGGGAAAGAACAGACCAAAAAGAATACTTAGTATTTCACTGCTTTAACTTTACAACCCAAAGGTTTTGAATAATTTATTGACCATAAAATAAGGCCCCCTTCTCTGTTTCTAAGCACTGGATGCCAAACAGCAAATATGAATAACAAAATCCTAGTCACTTTTATCACAACTTTATTGCCCCTGTGTGGCAATTTTCTGGGCGTTTTATTGCTTTTCCACTTTTGTCCAAGTTAATAAAAGAGCTTGATAACCTCTTTCCTATCTAAACAATTCAGCAGCAACTGGGGGGATAATAAAAAGATGATTTACAATCCATTTGGATAATTTCTTGAAGCAGGTTTAGAACCAGATCATAATTCTCAACCTAATGTGAAATAATATAATTCATCAAATCCTAGAGTGGAAATGAGAAAGGAGTCCAGTACGAAGAATCATGTGCTATTTGGGTGGAGTGATGCCTCGGTCATTCTCATCAGAATTATTCTCTATCATTTGCAAAATAGAAGGAAAAGAAAATACTTTGTGTCGCAATGTTTTAACAAATATTTTAGAAAAATTTGCTACTATATGAATGGATATTAGAAAGACCAGAAAATTTACTATCCAATGTGGAAAATATCAGTAATTTTTCTGGGACAACATGGATAAACCAGGAAAATTCCTTACAAACCAGGATTTGTTATCACTAACCAATACTTCTTTCTAAAAATGTGACTATGGAACTCTTTCCCTTCTTTTTTTGCCCTTACAGTCTCTGCTGCACATATTATTTCCCTATTTAAAAGTCTTCAGTGGCCTCTCGCTGCAATGGAGACATATTCCTAATTATAAATCAGGTCACTAACACCCACACAATCCATTCTGGTGGTGTCTCCCTTACCCTGGCTGATACTGCTCTAGCCATGTGGCTTTCCACCATTCCCTGAGCTTGCCAAGCTAATTCTGGCCACATTTCTTTCCATTCCTCTGTCCGAGTTGCGTTTCTCCTGCATCTTTGCAGGTCTGGCTCCTTTCCCTCACTCAGGTTTCACTCCACATGAGGACACTCTGACAGCCGCTCTAGAAGAGGTCTTCTCAGCCCTGAGTTCTCAGGCTCTCGTCATCTCCTTGCCATGTTGACGTTTTTCTGCCGCACTTAACACTGATTGAACTTTTCAGGGTCTCTATCTTATCAAATATGGCAACATATGGAAAAATTGATTTTCTGGCCCTTTTGACATACCTCCTTCACAGGGTATCTTATCACCTAGGTTTCTTCTTACTTTTTTGGTTATTCCTATTGACTCCTTTCCTACTTCCTTCTCATGTCAACCTCTAAATCTGTAACCCCAGTCTCAGTTACTGACCTCTTTCCTTTCCTATGTACGGTGACCCCCTAAGAGATTTTATCCAATCTCACTGCTTCTCATCCATAACTTGATAACTCCTCCATTTACACCTGCAGCTCCAGGTCTCCCCCGAACTTCCGGTCTGCATGTCCTCTATCCGTCTAAATGGTGTCTCCACGTGCACGTCTAGGGGACACCCTTTCCCTGTTCTCTTCCAGAACTTCTGCCGCTCTCAGCCATCCACATCTCATTTAACAGCAATCAATTCTTTCCCTTGCTGATGTTTAAAACTTCTGCCCACCTTCCACTCCTCCTTTTTCCAGCTAAAGCCTCATCTGCTCCATCAGCAAATCCTACCTGCTCTTCCTTAAAAAGAAACACAGAATTCTATCACAAGTCAGGACGAACCCAGCAGGCACCACGCTGATCTTGGCACCATATCCTCTCTTCAGTTATTGAAATAGGCTCCCGACCGATCTTCTGACTTCTGCCTTGGCTCTAGAGAGTGTTCACAGCACCACAGTCACTGGGATCCTGTTAAGACATGAGTCTCGGCCTGTCCTTTCCCAGTGTCTGCCTGTCTCAGAGTGAAAGACATATTCTCCACAGTGACTCCCCGGGATGCTGGAATGTGTGTGTTCCATGTATCTGTCTGATTTTCTCTAGCTCTGTTCTTCCTCATTTGGCTACAGTAGCTTTTACTTCTGTAGGCGGAAGGCACCAGACCCGCTCTCACTTCCGAGACGGTGTACTTGAATTTCCTCCTCATGGAGATGCTCTGCTTGAAAAGTCACGAGGTAGCTCTCTTGTTCCCTTCAGGTCTTTACCCAAAAGCCCTGTTTCTCTGTGAGACCTGTCTCCAATTTCACCTGTCATTTTATATGGCCCTTCTCTGATTTTTCGCTTTATTTTTCTCATTAGTGTTTATCACCAGGTAATATACATTATACTTAATTATCGAGAATATTTTCTCTCTTCTACCACTGGGATGTTAGCTCCATGAGAAGACAGGTTTTCTCAGTCTTGGGCAGTGTTGTGGTCCCATTACTTGGATGAGGACCTTGACCTGGACCACAGAATTACTTAACTCATGTTTGTTGACTCTTGTAATGAAATTAGAAGCTCTTAACTCTGCATTCCTTGTTGTCATGTCCCTGCTTAATTGAGACTCTACTCAAAAGAGCTGAAGGCACAAGCACGCCTCCTACCTTCTTCCCTGCAACCCACTCCAGTCTGTTTTGGTCCTCAACGTTCACCGAAGCACTTCTCATCAGTGTCACCAATGGCCTACCTACCACCAATCCTATCCAAAAGTTCCAATCATTATTAGACTTGTAATTTAGAATATTTCACACAGTTTACCACTTTTAACATGATCACTGACTTCTGTGGTTCTGTATTTCCCATGGTTTCATCAACAATCTCGGCCCCCTTCTTTTGGCCTACTTTGCCAGTTCATCCTTTATCTAATATCTCAATTTCAAGTTTCTCAAGCCCCTGCTTTTTTTTTTTTTAATTTTCTAACTTTATAGAATCCACTTCAATAGCATTAAATTCTACCCATAGGATAAAACATATATTTACATCTGCAGGCTGTAAACTCTTCGGAGATAAAAGGATAAACATGGACTTTAGCATTGCTGATTTTAGCAGCACCATATTTGTTTCAGTCTCCCCATGGTATTTACCATTCCTCTGTAATGTCACAGTACATTGTATTACACAGAAGAAGACATTCAAACTTGGTGGGAAGCACAAAATTTTCCAGGGAAAGAAATTAAACTATATGTCCCTTGAACTGCAAGGAGAGAAAACCAGTCCATCCTTAAGGAAATCAACCCTGAATATTTGTTGCAAGGACTGATGCTGAAGCTTAAGCTCCAGTACTTCGGCCACCTGAGTCAGCTCACTAGAAAAGATCCTGATGCTGGGAAAGGCTGAGGGCAGGAGGAGAAAGGGCAGACAGAGGGTGAGACATTTGGGTGGCACCACTGACTCAATAGACATGAGGTTGAGGAAACTCTGGGAGAAAGTGAAAGACAGGGAAGCCCAGTGTGCTGCAGTCCATGGTGTTGCAAAGAATTGGGACACAACTTAGCAACTGAACAACATTTGCCCAGTTGTACCTTTCAGTCTTATAGACATTAATATGAAATCCTGTTACTAATGATGAAAAATGTCCAGTGGGGATATCAATTCAGTTCAGTTGCTCAGTCATGTCTCATTCTTTGCAACCCCATGGACTGCAGCATGCCAGGCCTCCCTGTCCATTGCCAACTCCTATAGTTTGCTCAAACTCATGTCCATTGAGTCGGTAATGCCATCCAACCATCTCATCCTCTGTCATCCCCTTCTCCTCCTGCCTTCAAACTTTCCCAGCATCAGAGTCTTTTCCAATGAGTCAGTTCTTCACATCAGGTGGCCAAAGTATTCAGCTTCAGCATCAGTCCCTCCAATGAATATTCAGGACTGATTTCCAGTGGGAATATGGATATGTCTAAAAAGATGCACCTGTATAGTTCAGATATAGGAAGACTATTTGAGAAAAGAAGTAGGATGTGTTCTTTCTGTATCATGGATGTTGTTTTCAAAGAACACACATTTATTCAGTGCTAGCTCTCTACTTTTTTGCTAACTCAACCCTGTATTATGAATCACTACAAAAATACATACTCTTTTTTATTTTCTTCATATTCTGAGAGGCATTTCGTTATTTATTTTATACTCAGATTGAACTTATATCCCATTTGTTACCATTCCTCAGAGAAATATATTATGTATCTTTTTATTAAACAATTTATTTTTACCAGATGCTATGCATGTTGCAAAATGAATGTCTTTAGAATTTTTGAAAAATTAAAAAGAGGAAGGAGGATTCTGAAAGTCTCTACAGAGGCCTATAAATAATTGCTTTTCTCGTAGGCAATCTTCAGTGAGGCTGCTTTTTCATTTTATTGGCTGTTTTTACTGTCATAAGGCCACAAATAAATGAAAAAAATAGAAAAAATAAAATCAGTATGTATATGATTGAACATAAAATCAATATGACATTCTTATTAAATTTAAGTTCAATTTCCCAAACGGGAATGTGAGAAATCTAGAAACATTCCTTAATCTTTGCCTTATCTATGCTGTTCCTTCTCTCTGGACTGAAACAGAGCATAATTCAAAGGAAAGTTCAGTTGTTTCTCTTCTCCAAACATAAATAGCCTATGCATTCTAGGGTAGGTAACTTGGTTTGTATGAAGTACAAGCTGATATTTTAATATTATGACAACGTCAGCACATCTAATTTATACCATAGCCCTCTTGAAAAGTTAATTACAAGGAAAGGTGAGCCAGTGGAAGGGGGCCAAACATAACTGTTGCTGTATTATGATTATTACAAGAGCACCTTTCTACTATTCCACACTGTTTTTATTACTTACACAGTCCTGGTCACGAAAATCATGGACGGACAGGACAAAGAGAAAGAGAGAAGAAGGCAAGAAAGGCATGAAGAAACAGGTCCTGAAGAAGGACATGCCTTTTCAATGCAGTCATTCATGGAGGGTGCAGTGTCCATTGGTTCACTTAACGATCTAAACCAATGAGTGGGTAATATGCAAGGATCCTACTGTCTAACAAATGAAAACCAGAAAATCCTTAACTGGCCCTCACTGTTGGAAACAGATAATTAGCAGTAAAACTTACATAAACCTCCTCTGTTGTTCAGTCTCTAAGTCATGTCTGACTCTTCACGATCCCGTGGACTGCAGCATGCCAGGTTCCCATCCTTCACCTTTTCTAAAGAAAAATAAAACAGGAAACAAACAATGAGTGTAAACTGGATTTGGTAGTGTCCAGCAACAGGAAGCTAGAGAACCAACCTTGATTGCAGTGAATGCTCCTGACAATGTTCCCACCCAAACACGGAGCCCTGGCCCAGCTGCTAGGCCTGGAAACTATACCTGGGCGCCCAGATGGTGCTGAGGCACTCCAAGGAGAAAGTGCTGCCATTTTCCTCCTTCAAATATTTCAATTTGAAGTATGCCAACTTCCAGCAAGAGCAGATGTGAAATTTCCCTGGCAGAGAACATTCCCAATATAACTACTTGTTAGTCATGCAGATGAAGAATAAGCAGATATGACTTCACACAGGGGGCAAGGCACTAAGGGAGCACCAGCACAAACAGTAAAGAACTGCCCAGGCCCACAAAGGAATTTTGAGGATGAAAGCGTCAGAGAACACACAGCTGCCAAGTAGAATAACCACGTATAAAGTGACTAAAGAAAGGTAGCGTGTGCTTAGTCACTCAGTGGTGTCCAACTCTTTGCAACCCCATGGACTGTAGCCCACCAGGCTCCTCTGTCCATGGGGATTCTCCAGGCAAGAATACTGGAGCGAGTTGCCATACCCTCCTTCAGGAGATCTTCCCAAACCAGGAATCGAACCCAAGTCTCCCACATTGCAGGTGGATTCTTTACCATCTGAACCACCAGGGAACCCCAAGGTAGCATATAAGACAGCAATTAGATTACCAAGAAAGAACAGGAATATAGGAACAGAATCAAATAGAACTTCCAGAAATGTAATTTTAACTTCCAGAAAACTGTAATTTTTGAGGTTGAAAGATGATGATTCAATAGATTAAACAGAAGATAAGAAATGGCTGAACAGGGAATCGCTGAACAGAAATACTGATCTGAAGGAAGGAAACAAAATTCAGTATAGGGTAGGGGGAAAAGAGACTATGTCAATGACATTGCGGATTCAAATGTCTAATATCTTCTTAACTGGAGCTTTAGACAAAAGAGGCAATATTGAAGAGAAAATGACTGAGATTTTCCAAAATCACTGAAATTTCTCTTAATTATCTTGTTTAAACTAATTTCACTTCAAAATCTGAAACCTAAATCTACTGGGTTCAGTTCAGTTCAGCTCAGTCATGTCTGACTCTTTGCGACCCCATGAATCGCAGCACCCCAGACCTCCTTGTCCAGCACCAACTCCCGGAGTTCACTCATACTCACGTCCATTGAGTGAGTGATGCCATCCAGCCATCTCATCCTCTGTTGTCCCCTTCTCCTCCTGCCCCCAATCCCTAGCAGCATCAAAGTCTTTTCCAATGAGTCAACTCTTCGCATGAGGTGGCCAAAGTACTAGATTTTCAGCTTCAGCATCATTCCCTCCAAAGGGCTGATCTCCTTCAGAATGGACTGGTTGGATCTCCTTGCAGTCCAAGGGACTCTCAAGAGTCTTCTCCAACACCACAGTTCAAAACCATCAATTCTTTGGTGCTCAGCTTTCTTCACAGTCCAACTCTCACATCCATACATGACCACTGGGAAAACCATAGCCTTGACTAGATGGACCTTAGTCGGCAAAGTAATGTTTCTGCTTCTCAAGAGGCTATCTAGGTTGGTCATAACTTTTTTTCCAAGGAGTAAGTGTCTTTTAATTTCATGGCTGCAGTCACCATCTGCAGTGATTTTGGAGCCCAAAAAAATAAAGTCTGACACTGTTTCCACTGTTTCCCCATCTATTTGCCATGAAGTGATGGGACTGGATGCCATGATCTTCATTTTCTGAATGTTGAGCTTTAAGCCAGCTTTTTTGCTCTCCTCTTTCACTTTCATCAAGAGGCTCTTTATTTCCTCTTCACTTTCTGCCATAAGTTGGTGTCATCTGCATATCTGAGGTTATTGATATTTTTCCTGGAAATCTTGATTCCAGCTTGTGCTTCTTCCAGCCCAGTGTTTCTCATGATATACTCTGCATATAAGTTAAATAAGCAGGGTGACAATATACAGCCTTGATGTACTCTCTTTCCTATTTGGAACCAGTCTGTTGTTCCATGTCCAGTTCTAACTGTTGCTTCCTGACATGCATATAGGTTTCTCAAGAGGTAAAACATACACAAAAAAGAAAACTTAAAAGATTATGCATCAATCTCTGTATGGCAGCATCCTTGTTATCTCCAATAATGATTTTTCCAAATCATGAAGATTAATAATATATAAGTAGTTTAAAAATAAATGGTGGTTAGTAAGAAATATTACAGTGAGTGCTTTAAAGAATACTTTTACATTAATTTGAATAGAAATTATTCCATAGAAACTAATACCTAACACTATTTTTATTGCTATAACAAAAATATATATATCACATTAAATTGTTGGAATGGCTTTTTGTTCACTATAAAGCATTCACCTTACTCATTAAAAAATGTTTTCTATGTTTTATAATTTCTCTTTGTGTCATTGTCCCTTTTTCCCACATAAATATTCACATTTTTATTCTTTATGAGTTACCAAAATGTTTGATACCATCAGCAGAGCTGAATTTGTAAGCAAACTCAAAAGCTCTGCTATATTCTGATATTCACATCTGGTTCATTCTTTGTTTCCAACAAAATAAGTTATAATAATATAAGCTTAGACTATTTCAACCATGTTATTGGTTTTGCTGTTCAGTTGCCCAGTCGTGTGCAGCTGAAGTTCGCCCAAGTTCATGTCCATTGCATTGGTGATACGATCCAGCCATCTCATCCTCTGACAGCCCTATTCTCCCTCTGCCCTCAATCTTTCTCAGCATCAGGGACTTTTCCAATGAGTCATCTGTTTCCATCAGATGACCAAAATACTGGAGTTTCAGCATTAGCATCAGTCCTTCCAATGAGTATTCAGGGTTGATTTCCCTTAAGATTGGCTGGTTTGATCTCCTTGCTGTCAAGGGACTCTGAGCAGTTCCAGCACCACAGGTCAAAGGCATCCATTCTTCACCACTCTGTCTTCTTCTTTACAGCCCAGCGCTCACAACAGCCCATGACCACTGGGAAGACCATAGCCTTGACTACATAGACCTTTGTTGGCAAAGCAATGTCTCTGCTGTTCAACACACTGTCTAGCTTTGTTATAGCCTTCCTGCCAAGAAGCAACTGTCTTCTGATTTCATGGCTGCAGTCACCATCTGCAATGATCTTAGAGCCCAAGAAAATGAAATCTATCATTACTTAAACCTTTTCTCCCTCAATTTGTCATGAAGTAATGGGACAAGATGCCATGATCTTAGTTTTTAAAAAGAGTTTTAAGTTGGCTCTTTCATTCTCCTCCTTCACCCTCTTCAACAGGCCCTTTAGTTCCTCTTTGCTTTCTGCCATTAGAACAGTATCATCCGGACATCTAAGGTCATTGATGTTTCTCCCACCTATTACACTTATTCCAGCTTATAATTTATTCAGCCCACCATTTCTCAAGATGTGCTCAGCACATGGATTAAACAAACAGGATGACAGCAGACAGCCCTGCTGTACTCCTTTCTCAATCCTAAAACAATCAGTTACATAAAGGGTTCTAAATGTTGCTTCTTGACCTGCATACAGGTTTTTCAGGAGACAGGTAAGATAGTCTAGAATTTATGCATTTTAGAGAAGAGAAAACTGAGTAATATTTGGTTTCATTAGGCATTTCATTGGTATTTCTAATAACTCTAAAAGGTGACCGAGTAGTCTGCAGAACTTTGTCCCCATCCTCACTAATTTTTATGACTCTAGGAGAGAGTTACTTACATGTTCTACTGATGATTTTTCTCTTCGTTCCTCTCTCAATGTTTATGCTATTTTTATGAGGAAGAAAATTGCATGAGATGATTCTGGTAAATCCCTTTGCTCAGTGTTGTCCAAAAAAAGTAACTGCTCCATTGTATGTTTATAATGTGGATGCTGATAGTAAAAATTTAGGATAAAAGGGAGTATTTTGTAAGCTTTAAGCAAGGTTCTAACAATTTGTAAATTTCAGGTAGATTGTCTACAAATGAATTCCTGGAATACAGCCTTTCTATTAGCAGTAAAGTCACTTTTTTATTCCTTCGAAATATGAAACCTGTGTTAATGTGTGGTGGATGGATGACAAAAGGGTACACAAACAGCTGCTGTATCACAGGTAAAATGAAATTGCTTTCGACAGGATGGGCGAAAGAAACCCCAGCAGGCTACAGGGCAAGATGCAGTGTCAGCTTGCATAAGCACCCACACTGAATGGATGCAAAGAGCTTGGGGCAAGACAGTAGCAGACAGAACCACACAACCCAGAAACATCAGACAACTTGGCGGCTCACTGTAGAAGGGAGAAAAAGAAAGGAAACGCTGTTTGACAACAGAGTAAAATCAATCTTCATTTGTATGCAGCTGGAAACAAGGTCTGTTGGCTTTCACTAGCCTTTTAAACCAGATTTGCACAGACAGATAGCAACATTATCTACATATGATACAAAAGTGAAGGACAGTGGTACATGTGTTAATCCTTCTACCTTTATCCCATTGCTTTGAAAATTCTCCAAAAAATTCTTAAATTCAACAAAATAATTCAAGTGTCCAAGGGACACTCCCCAGGCTGGATGACACTGAAAAGATATTCCTTTCTTGATGGATACAAGGACAATTTAATGGCAGATCAGACACTAGCTATTCCAGGAAGAAGAGGAATTATATTTGGAATTATAAAAAGACTGTGGCTACCTTCATCCCAGAGTTTAAGATGACATCTCACTTTTCTTGTAGTGCTTGTGAACAACTGTCAGAATCAACTTATTTCTATGCAAATACAAGATCACATGCTGACAGAGACGTTTCTCCTTGAACTTGGAAATAACAACCCTGCTAAATTTAAGCCCATATAAGTAAGAAGACAAAAAGGCAAATGTCTATTACTGAGGAGAGGTGCTAGAATCTGCTTGAACTGTCAGAGCATCAAAGTAAGGATCTCTAAATCATGCTGGAAGTTAAGGTACCAGCAGCAGTGCACAGACATCCAATGTCATCTACTTGTTTAGTGACAAATTTTATAAGAGAGGAGAAAACAAAATTAAATGATCTGGGTAATGTGACAATAATGCCTTTCATTTTCTGACTTTTTTTTCTTTAATGGGAAATGTCTTCATTTATATGATAAAGAAGGCCTCCTCTTTCCTCTGACTGGAGGGTTTGGCCAATTCTCTGCTCAAGTGCTTTTATCTCCTGATTAATTGGCAATTGGACAGAATCATATTTTCAATTGCACTCTAGGCTCTCTATATTCAATTTAGGATAAACTGCCTTCAAAACAAATAAAACATTAGTTGAAAGTAACAAAAAGTACTTTATGTTATATGCAAGGTCATTTCCCCTGTAAATGTAACAATCACATTAACATTAAAAAGGAAATACAAAGGCTTGAACAATTTGTCTTGCAATGGTCTATTTGAAATTCCATGCAAAGCCGATGAAAAAGATGTCTGTGGCTTAAGGTCCTGGGAGGCACTGGAATGTTTCATTATGACACAAGCCGGCACCTCATCCTTTGTGCTGACAGAGTGACGGCCTCCCAGCAGGGGGATTGGATTTGTGGCCTTTTAGGGCATTTTGTTCTCTGCTCTCTGCTCATGTCTCTCTCCTTCTCCAGAAATTGATGCAGTGATGATTCTTCACATTTTTATAACAGCCTCAGACTAATTAAAACATAAATGCCTTAAGAATTTCTTGATTACCAAGGATTTCTTAAAAAATTATTGACAACACTTGAATGGAAATGTATATGATGAGAGTATGTGTTTCTTTCCTTAAATTAGGAACTAGAGTGACTGAGCATGAGTATGAGTTATGCATTAATTGATTATGCTTATTTTACAAAAAGTTATGGGGCAAATATTTATTATCTACTGATATTAGGCAATAGGCTGTATGTGACTAGAGGCAAATAGCTTAACAGAATTTAATTCTTCATTTGCAAAACAAACATGTGCTAAGTCACTTCAGTCATGGCTGACTCTTTGTGACCCCATGGGCTGTAGCTTGCAAGGCTCCTCTGTCCATGGGGTTCCCCAGGCAAGAATACTAGAGTGGGTCGCCATTTTCTTCTCCACAAAGTGAACATATTTACCTAAATTACCAAAATATCTCCCTTTAGCTCTACCAAAAAAAGGTATGTGTTACTGTTCATTTTTTACAAGATAAAGCCACATATACTACCTATAATGATGAATTTAAAATGTTAAGCAAAATATTCCATTCACAATAGCAAGAAGAATTAAATAATATTTTAAAATTATAAAACTGCCAGAAATATTATGGGAAAGATATGAAAAGTCACAAAATTTACTCAAAGAGGGATTGATTATTGAGAGTATTCTACATAGTTAGATGAAGAGATTAAATACTTTAAAGATGCCAATACTGAATAATGCTTTTCTAATTAGATTAGAAATGAAAGGCTTTGTTTGTATAATTTGTTTTACATACACCTTCCTGAACTAATCATTAAGTTACCTGGAAGAATAATAATTACAACTCATTCAAAATTACTTTTTAATGAAAATAATGAAGGAAGACTTTTATCTCCTGATGCTATTTGCTCCAAAATACACAATGAATATAATAAGTCTGCTGCTGCTGCTGCTGCTGCTGCTAAATCGCTTCAGTCATGTCCGACTCTGTGTAACCACAGAGACAGCAGCCCACCAGGCTCCCCTGTCTCTGGGATTCTCCAGGCAAGAACACTGGAGTGGGTTGCCATTTCCTTCTCCAACGGATGAAAGTAAAAAAGTGAAAGTGAAGTCCTTCAGTCTTGTCCAGCTCCTAGTGACCCCATGGACTGCAGCCTACCAGGCTCCTCCGTCCATGGGATATGAAATAATTTGGAATACAATAGAAATGTAAAACTAATTGGGAAAAGGATGAATAATTTATACTTCAGAAAAACTCAAATGAAAGACAGCTACGTAGGAAGAAGGAAATAAGTATTTACAAAACTGGCACCAAGAAGCAATTCCTGTAATATGTGAATACTATGCAGAATAGCATAAAATAAATTCATAATATATTTATTCTTTCTTTTATTTATTATGTCAATATTCTTTATTTATTTTTTTTCATTTTTTTTTTAATTTTAAAATCTTTAGTTCTTACATGTGTTCCCAAACATGAACCCCCCTCCCACCTCCCTCCCCATAACATCTCTGTGGGTCATCCCCATGCACCAGCCCCAAGCATGCTGTATCCTGCGTCAGACATAGATTAGCGATTCAATTCTTACATGATAGTATACATGATAGAAAGTATTTCTATAGCAAAGTAAATCTCTTCAATAATATATAATTTTGTCTTACTGGAATACTATTCCATTGCAAGGAAACAGTCTACTTAACTAATTAACAACTTGCACTTTCAAGCAACTGAAAAATTATATAATTATAATTTATAAAAATTATTATCATAAAAATTATATAATTTTTTGAAATCTTTGGGGAATATTTCTATATTGAAACATTTTTCTAATACTTTAACCATTTCCATGGTATACATTTCTAAATATACAAGTGCCTCACAAAAATTTTTAGGACTTTTACTAGTTTGTTACCAAGTCATCAAATGAAAAGGCTATACTGAAGCCTCACCTTTAAAATGGATATTATCATTATTACTTTCCCACCAATTTTATGCTCCTAATGGTATTTTATTTCTTTTCTATACATCTTATAACTAATCCAGTTGAAATTTTTAATGTATTATCATTTGTGAGTTGTATGAATGAGCCTCTCCAAGGCTGATTAACTCTGATTTGGTATTCACATTTTTTCTTATTAAAATGAGACATTAATATGTTTGATACATAGCAAACCTCTGTCTATAATATACGCTGCAAAAAGTTTCCCAAGTTGTTTCTGTGTACCAAATCATCACTTTAGATTATGAAGGTTATTTTCAATTCAAAAACACCATAGTACTATGCTTTCCTTTTTCATACAAAATTTTAATATTCTATAATTGCCCCTTAGAATATGTTTTCTAAAAAATGAAATTAATTCCTCAATACTTGAATGCCTTCAGAAAAAGAGTTTATTATAGATGAGGTAAATGTTTAAAAGCTATGTATAGTCAAAGCTATGGTTTTTCCAGTAGTCAGGTATGAATGTAAGAGCTGGACCATAAAGAAGGCTGAGTGCTAAAGAATTGATGCTTTTGAATTGTGGTGGTGGAGAAGACTCTCGAGCATGGCATCATCAACTCAATGGGCATGCGTTTGAGCAAGCTCTGGGAGATAGTGAAGGACAGGGAAGCCTGGAGTGCTGCTGTCCATGGGGTTGCAAAAAGTTGGACAAGACTGAGTGACTTAACAACAACAAAAATGTCTTCCAGACCTTTCGTGTAATCACAATTTTGTTTGTTTGATTATGTATTTGAGACTTGCATTCTCTCCACATGATATTTGGTTTATACTAGATCTTCCTTGTCTGCTAATTAGGTTCAAGTAGCTGATAAGTTTGTATTTTGTCAAAGAAATGAACTACTCAGTTCTACTGAAAAATTTTTATACAACTTTTATTTTTATAGTTTTGTGTCTTTATTTTTGGCTGCGGGGAGTCTTCGTTGCCACACTGGCTTTTTCTCTAGCTGAGGCAACAGCTGTGCTGTGCTGGCCTCTCACTGCAGTGGCTTCTCTTGACGCAGGGAGCAGGCTCCAGGGCACGTGGCCTCCAGCAGTTGCGCCACACGGGTTCAGCAGCCGTGGCTCCTAGACTACAGCACAGGCTCAAGAGTGGTGGCACATAGACTTTAGCTGCTGCGCAATCCTCCTGGACCAGGGAATGAACCCGTGTCTCCTGCACTGGCAGGTGAATTCTTTACCACTGAGCCAGCAGGGATATAAATCCTTTAAAAAAGCACTTGGAGTTTAACCCAAAACATGCAAACTAAGCTCTACTCAGTTGACATTTAAATTTATGAAAGTGTTTCAAGGTGCATCACCATGTCACCTTGCTGGGTTCCAGTTCCATATGGACTCTTGCTTTTAATAACCGAGGAGGTGAAAAGTTTTCCTCTTTTTGCATTTCTCATTACGAATTACTGAAATGGTTTTATGCTGTTCAGTAAACTATGTCAGACTAACTATTGCAAATCATGACCTGGCTCGGTGCCTAACTTCCTCTGCTTTTAAAAAGTTACCTACAAAGGTAATGGCATCCTCTTCCTAAAAATGTAGTAAAGATTAAATTTGCTGTCATAAGGTTTTCAAAACATTTTGTACTTCAAAGCAGAAATAAGCCTGGTTAATGAAATCTTCTATATAAGGTACCCTTAATCCACTATTCTTGGCTGCAATAGTTAAGTATGATCCATTATGTATACTGATGGATAATAATACTGAACAATATCTTGTAGCTTTATAATTATCACAATAAGAGATACAAGGCTAATGAATATTTCAGATTTTCTACATAACACAGTGATATTACCTTCAATGATGGCAGTTTCATTTCTTCTTCTCTAATCCTTACATTTAAAAAATTTCTTGCTTCACTGTATTTTCAAGGAGCTCTGATATAATGAAGACTGGAAGAATTCTTGCTTTGTTCTCAGTCTGAATGGAAAGCTTTTTACTATTTCACCATTAAACGTGATGTTGGTTGATAATTTTTTTTGTTCCAACTGTCTACTGAATTAAGTGTTTCCTTTTATACCGAATTTGCTCAGAATTTTTTCTCTTATTACAAATGAATATTAAATTTTATCAAATAATTTATCTGTATCCTTGAGATGATCATATATATTTCTTCCTTTATTCTTTTAATATAGTGAATTATATTGATTTTCAAATGTTAAACCAACCTAGCTATCCTGGGATACTTGGTCTTGGCATGTTACCGTTTTTATATATTGTTGGATTTTAATTTGCTAATACTTTGCATAGAGATTTTGATTCTATCCATCGCAGGTTTTCTCTGTGTGTTACCTTTCCACTGCTTCCTACTTTTGTGGTGATAATGAAAGTTCAGTATTCTCTTTTCTTTGCAAGAGAATAGATTTTCCATTAGATTGAAGCTGCTAAAACGATTCCTCATGAGTCAAAACATGCTACTATAGTTCCTGAGATGAAATGGCCTGGAGGTTTTACTGCTTAACTGTTTTGGACCAACAAACTTATAGGCTGTTCCTCATAGGTGAAGGTTCTACATAAACTAATTCTTTGATTAATTCATGATAATTTTGATAGACATGGAGAAATTAACCACAAACTATGTTTTTGTTCTTTACAGAATCAGAACATAACATATGCAGATTTAGATAAAGGAAAATGCCCCCCAAAATAAAAAAAGTAGACTATCCATTAGTAGTAAGCAAAGAACATTTTATTTTATAGTCTTCCTCTACATTGCCTGGAATTAAGTTTTTAAATCTGTCTAAAAGTTTGATCTATATCATGGGAACTTTAAAATCACTTTTGCCAAATAATAACTGAACATATATTTTGTTTTTAAAAAAATTTTAGGTCATATATAAAAAAATTATGACATCACATGATGCTTCAAACATTTATACTTTCCTTAAATCTCAGAATTTCTAATATAATGTTAATGCTATTTGGTGTTTACAAAACAGAGCAAAAAAAAAATAGATGTGCCCACTAAATCTTCTGAGAATCTTTCCTACCTTATAAGGGCCCCTATCTTCAACAGAGATGATGAAATTGGTATACAGCAAGAAAAGAACAAACAGCAGGGCAGTTGAGATGCCCAAAGGATAAGTTTCCCAGAAATAATCAGCTTTGAGAGTCAGTAAGAGTCTTCCAGACACATCTAAGAGACAAAATCTCGAGCTTTCAAGCAGCATTATACTTTACCACTGTTATAAATATTTGTTTAAAGTGAGTGTTAAAAGTTGGTAAAAACCGGTTTACATATATAGGAAAAGAAATAGAAACTAAATAATCCAATAGTTGATAATATTCTAGTCTTTCTTTCAAATAGCAATCAGTAATATTAATGGAAAAAAAACAGCTATTTCATCTGCAACAAAAGAGGTGAAAATATTGTCTGAATTCAGTTATAGTATATAAAGTATAAAGCTTTTATTGCTTTAATTTGAAAGCTTCTAAGAACACTTGTAATTATTGTTGCTTCTGAGGCTAATTGTAGTTTTATCACCTGCGTAACAGGTGCTTAGAGGAGTCTCAACACCTTATGTATAAAGAAGAAAAGTTTCCATTATTTGTCAGCTGCTGCTTTCCAATGTGTTATGCTGAAACTTTCTTCACTGCTGGGTAGTTGGTCTCTTCACAGCATACAGTTCCAGTTCCACAGAGGCAGCTCAGGTTCCAGGGGACAACATAACCTCCTCAGTTTCTGCAGCCCAATGCACCAGTCCCCAGAACCAGCTCACTTCACAGCACAGCCCAACACCAGGTCTGAGATGAACACAATGGAAAAAAGGACAAGATCTTGAGTTGCTTCTGGACAGAACCACAGATGCCTGTGTGGGGGGTGCATAGGTTCGTTGTGAACATGGAATCTCACTTACTTCATTTTACTTACCTCCCTCCAGACAGAGCACACACTCAAGGGCAATGGCACCTTATCAAACCTGACCCTCAGGGCCTCCACTCCAACAGCTGGAGCTAAGACCCTATCCAAGGGCTGTGATAACCACAGAGCAAAGAGGAGGTCCGGCCCCACATCCAGTGCAGACTCTGCACACTGTCACATCAGGCACATCCACTCTCAAGGGAAATGGCCAGCATGCTGAGGAAGATGTGGCTGGCATTCATGTCCAAAAAGCCTTTGCAGCAGATATGCTGGACCTACACAGTATACATAGGTGCTCCCACAAAAAATATTCCTTTAAGGCCACAATAGATAAGCTGTTTCTCCCAAATTCACAGGGACAGAGAAAGATAGGTAAAGATAGATAAATGAAAAGACAGAGGAACTACTCTCAATTAAAAGAAGAGAAATCCCCTGAAAGAACAAATAATAAAACGGACCCCCCAGTCTATTCAACCTTGAGTTCAAAAAGGAGGTAATAAAAATGCTAAAAGAAATATTATCAATAATCACTAAAAGTGAAACAGAATCTGAAAGAAAACTCCCTGCAACCAAAAGTCAGGGAAAATGGCTTCACTGGAGAATTCTACCAAAACATACAAAGAAGAACGTATACCTATCCTTCTCAAAGTATTCCAAAACCAAAACCACAATGAGGTATCACCTCACACCAGTCATAATGACTATCCTCAAAAAGTCTACAAATAATCCAGCAGCTTGGACTCTAATTAAATGTGAACACTTTTGCACAGCAAAGAAAACCATAAACAGGACAAGAAGACAACTCTAAGAATGAGAGAAAATATTTGCAAATGAAGCAATAGACAAGGAATTAGTCTCCAAAATATACAAACAGCTCATGAAGCTCAATATCAAAAGAACAAACAACACAATTAAAAAATGGGCAGAAGATCTAAACAGACCTTTCTCCAAAGGAAACATACAGATGGCCAACAAGCACATGCCAAGATGCTCAACGTCACTAAGTTATTAGTGAGAAATGCAAGTCAAAACCACAGTGAGGCATCACTTTACACTGGTCAGAACAGCCATCAGAAAATCCACAAACAACAAATGCTGGAAAGTGTGTTGAGAAAAGGGAACCCTTTTACATTGTTGATGGGAATGTAAATTGATACAGCCACTAAACAGAAGAGTATGGACGTTCCTTAAAAAACTAAAAACGGAACTATCATATGACCCAGTAATCCCACTCCTGGGCATATAGCCTGGGAAAACCATAATTCAAAAAGATGCATGTGCCCCAATGTTCATGGCAGCACTATGCTGCAGTAGCCAGCGCATGGAAGCAACCTAAATGTCCCCTGACAGATGAACGGATAAAAAAGATGTAGTATATATATATATATATATATACAAGGAAATATTACTCAGTCATAGAAAGGAACAAAACTGGGCCATTTGTAGAAATGTGGAATGGACCTAGTGTCTGTCGTACAAAGTGAAGTAAGCTAGAAAGAGAAAAACAAATATCGTATATAACACATATATGTGGAATCTAGAAAAATGGTATAGATGAAACTATTTGCCAAACAGAAACAGAGACACAGACATAGAGACTGGGTGTGTGGACAGTGAGGGCAGGGTGAACTGGGAGATCGGGGCTGACAAACGTGCACGGCCATGTGGAAGGCAGACGACCAGCGGGAACCTGCTGATTAGCACAGGGAGTCAGCTCGGTGCTCCGAGGTTCCCTAGATGGGTGGGAGGGGGGCTTGGCGGGGACAGAGGTTCAAGAGGGAGGGGATAGATGTGTACATATAGCTGATTCACTCCACTGTACAACAAAAACTAGCACAACATTCCAAAGCAACTATATCCCAATTAGAAAAACGTCTACAAATAATAAATGCTGGAAAGGGTGTAGGGAAAAAGGAACCTTCTCACACTGTTGGTGGGAATGTAAACTAGGGAAAACAGTATGGAGGTTCCTCAAAAATTAAAAATAGAGCTACTATCATGGGCTTCCCTGGTACCTCAGCTGGTAAAGAATCTGCCTGCAATGCAGGAGACCCTGGTTCAATTTCTTGGTTGGGAAGATCCCCTGGAGAAGGGATAGGCTGCCCACTCCAGTATTCTTGGATTTTCCTGATGGCTCAGACAATAACGAATCCGCCTGCAATGTGGGAGACCTGGGTTTGATCCCTGGGTTGGGACGATCCCCTGGAGGAGCGCATTCCAGTATTCTTACCTGGAGAATCCCCATGGACAGAGGACCCTGGCGGACTACAGTCCATAGTGACTAACCACAGAACATAATTCTTCTTCTTAAAGTCACACAGTTTTGTCTGACTCTTTGCGACCCCATGGACTATACAGAACATGGAATTCTCCAGGCCCGAATACTGGAATGTGTAGCCGTCCCCTTCTCCAGGGAATCTTCCCAACCCAGGGATTGAACCCAGGTCTCCCTCATTGCAGGCAGATTCTTTACCAGCTGAGCCACAACAGAAGCCCATCGTAGCACATCATATGATTTAGCAATTCCACTCCTGTCTGTCCCAAAAAGGCAAAATCTCAAATTTGAAAAGATATATGCACCCTTATGTTCATAGCAGCACTATTTATAATAAACAAAACACTTAACCAACCCAAATGCTTATCAACAGACAACTGGTTTTAGAAGATGTGGTATATATACAACAGATTATTACTCAGCCATCAGAAAATGAAATATGGCCGTTTGCAGCAACAAGGGTGTATTTAGAGAATATCTTACAAAATGAAATAAATCAGAGAGACAAATACTGCATCACTTACATATGGAATCTAAAAAATAATATAAATAAAATACAAATAAATCTATATACAAAGCAGAAATAGACTCACAGACATATAAAACCAACTTTTGGTTACCGAAGGATAAAAAAAGGGAAGAGAATGATAAACTAGGAATATGTGATTAAGAGATACAAACTACTACTATACATAACACAGATAAGCAATAAAGATTTACCATATAGCACAGGGAAATACATTCACTATATGTAATAACCTATAATGAAAATTAATCTGAAAAAAAAATATATATAACTGAATCACTCTGCTATATATACCTGAAACTAACACAATACTGTAAATCGACAATAGTTCATTTTTAAAACATAATGGCAGCTGACAACTGTATCCTTGTAATGAGAATGTTAGCCGTAGTTTACTGTGGTACACCTCTACAATGAAACGTGCAATCAGTATAGAAATCTTTTACATTCTGTTTTTTTTTTTCTTGCAACAGGCATCATATAAATTCTCAACAAAACAGATATTCACATACACTTCAATTACAAGAATCAGTAAGTTGTTTTAAGAATGACAAAATGATTTTATTTCATTAGAAACTGAAAATAGGTCAATTAACATTTTTACTTATTTGTAAAAAAGCAATTTCTGATTTATTGATAGTTTTTCTCATAGTTTCCTTTTAATACAACCTTTTTGGGAAAAGACAGGGAACTTAACTACCCATAATTGGTTCTGGCAATACATAACATAGTCACTGGGACACATTATAATTGAAATTTTTCCCAAGGCATAAGCTATAACTTTTGAGCAAATTAGCTTTGGAAGCATTTTTAACTCTTTCAGAAGGCCAGAGTACTATGAATAGAATGGTGCAGAGTTTATTAAGTCACAGTTACATGCTTGAAATATCAAGCTAAATTATTAATTTGGAAAACATCTGAAGCAAGTTGAGCCTTATTTTCTAAGTATGCCTCTATCACTTGGCCAAATGAAGTGTTAGAATCCATTAATTTTAGCATCTTGCAAATATTTCATATCTTTTATATAAGTAAGATGTAAACTTATACAGCTAAACTAAATTATGAAATTGTATATAGTATAAAAATGGATTCTAACACTTCACTTTCATGCAGCTATTTCTGAGATAGTACAGGTTAGACTGTCTTAAGTACACTCTATATTTATGTTTCATTACTCCTATATACTTGGGAAACCATTGGTGGAGTTATATATATTTTCTAGCAAAATGGTTCCAAGGAAAATTAGAACAGTACTTGATTAGCTAGCTTTCCTGGTGGCTCAAACGGTAAAGTTTCTGCCTGTAATGTGGGAGACCCAGGTTCAATCCCACATCGAAATATGATTATCTTCTTTTTCCGTGTGTGTGTGTGTGTGTGTGTGTGTGTGTGTGTGTGTGTGTGTGTGCACGCGCGCGTGTGGGTTGGGAAGATCCCCTGGAGAAGGAAATGGCAACCCACTCCAGTATTCTTGCCTGGAAAATCCCATGGACGGAGGAGACTGGTAGGCTACAGTCTATGGGGTCACAAAGAGTCGGACATGACTGAGTGACTTCACTTTCTTTTCTTTGATTAATACTCAACCTAATGGCGAAGAGCATTTATATTTCATCACATTGAGAGGACTGAAAATAGTTCACAAGAATTAGAGATCTCATCCTATGAAAGAATTCAGTCTCTGGTCAATATTAATGGTAGGCAGGTTGCTTCCTCTTCACAATTGTTCAGAGAGAAAGCAAGGGATTGAAAGGGAAATGTGCTCTCTTACGTTTCGGGTCCTAATCTCACATAAAACTCGGCTTTTAGGGACTCACACAGCAGAAGTCATTGAAAATTATATCGTGCAATTTCATATGTCCAGTTGTTCTCCCAATTCTCATTTATAATATACTTAGGTCATCCATAGTTAAAGCAGTTTCAAACAGTTCCAAGTAAATTTTTTAAAATTAAGTCAAACACTTGTGCTTGGAAAGAGATTCCAGTTACATAGAATGATTGCATTGGTCAGTTTAACCAAAACTATTAATTTATCAAACTGGGTTTCGACACAATTCAATTTTACAGCATGCAAACAGGATGTTTAAATGCAACCATTTGCTATTCGTATAGTGAATAGATGAAGTTGGCCTTCATCACAGAAGTAAGAATTGGTTTTTGTTATAGATTTATTCAGTAAAAAGGAAACCCAATATACCCTTTTTCTTTCAGCACCATTTCTCTACCTTTTACAGCTTTCAAACATCTTTTACTATAGCACTGAGGGCGGTGGAGGGGACACTTTTCAAGTAAAGATACAGCCAGTGAGTGGTTAGAATTTAAATCCTACTGTTCTTTTCCTGTCTCAACCCTCTTCTCAAGTTAATGATTGTGGGACATATGCTACTCTTTGCCTTCTTCAAGGCTTAGGCTATTGTGATTTAAAATACTCTTGATAGTTAAAATCTTCTAATTTTAAAATTATTCCCTCTGCTTTGAATTTTGAAAATCTATTCATCCTCAAAAATGATAACATTCATCAGAATGTTTCAGCATAAAGGTCCCTTGGTGAAAGGGCCATGAGCAGAAAAACAAACACCCAGAAATTAAAATAAATCTGTTAATATGTCAGTGTTACTAGATTAAACATTTATTGAGAAAAACTAAAGTCCTTACGCAAAAAAAGTCCTTAGGAAAAAATAAAAAACTGAAAGCAAAAATGTTACTGGTAGAGAAATATGATTATCTTTTTCTGTGTGTGTGTGTGTGTGTGTGTGTGTGCATGTGTGTGTTTTAACTACCAAATTGATCTGATCTAATAAAGCACAATCTTCATAAAAACTGTCTTTGGTGTCTACTCAAGATTTATAGGATATAAAGACTCCATTATTTCCTATTTTATGAATTATCATTGTTTAGGGGGAATTAAAAAGATTCTTAAAGGAGAAAACACAGATTCTTCAGCCTATGAAAGAAGCTTATCAAAGTTGCATCATTTCTTTTATAGATGCTACCATAAATAATTTGCCCTGCAACTTTTCCAAATTATATTTAACTAAGATTGAGGGCAGGAAGAGAGGGAACGACAGAGGATGAGATGGTTGGATGGCATCGCTGACTCAATGGATGGGTTTGGGTGGACTCCGGGAGTTGGTGATGGACAGGGAAGCCTGGCGTGCTGCGGTTCAGGCTGTCGCAAAGAGTCGGACTCAACCGAGTGACTGAACTGACAGAGAAAATCCTTTTCACCAACCAGAAAAAAAAAATAGCCTGAACTTCCCTTTAAGTTATTGTTTAGTTTTTCCTCAACAATTTAGATTGAAAGCATTTGACTCATCTGAGTTACCAACTGGACAAGATATATATCTGACTGGCCACTATGGTGGCTGAGGACAAGGCAATGGCACCCCACTCCAGTACTCTTGCCTGGAAAATCCCACAAACAGAGGAGCCTGGTGGGCTGCAGTGCATGGGGTCACTAAGAGTCAGACACAACTGAGCAGCTTCACTTTCACTTTTCACTTTCATGCATTGGAGAAGGAAATGGCAACCCACTCCAGTGTTCTTGCCTGGAGAATCCCAGGGACAGAGGAGCCTGGTGGGCTGCCATCTATGGGGTCGCACAGAGTCAGACACGACTGAAGTGACTTAGCAGAATGGTGGCTGAGATGGTAAAGAATCTGCCTGCAGTGTGGGAGACCTGGGTTCAATCCCTGGGTCCAGAAATTCCCCTGAAGAAGGAAAAGGCTACCCACTCCAGTATTCCTACCTGGAGAATTCCATGGACAGAGGAGTCTGGCAGGCTCACAGCCTCCTCCTCCATGGAATCACAGAGTCAGACATGACTGAGTGACTTTCACTTTCATGCTACTCACACTTCTTAGAAGGAGGTGACTTTATGTAAAAAAATCTCTTTTATCAAATCTTTTTCTTT
The DNA here is from genome assembly GCF_023091745.1 of Budorcas taxicolor. Taxonomy (NCBI): domain Eukaryota; kingdom Metazoa; phylum Chordata; class Mammalia; order Artiodactyla; family Bovidae; genus Budorcas; species Budorcas taxicolor. Next base: position 20,246,913 of record NC_068933.1, on the reverse strand, counting down.
CTTTGTAAAGGAAAAACAGATTGTAAAAAACTATCATTCCATTTTTTTCCTTTTCAACAAAACCATGGAAATTAGAAACAGACTTTGTGCAGGTGTGCTAAATTGCTTCAGTTGTGTCCAATTCTGTGCGACTCTATAGACTGTAAACTGCCAGGCTCCTCTGTCCATGGGATTCACCAGGCAAGAATACTGGAGTGGGTGCCATGCCTTCCTCCAGGGGATCTTTCTGTCCCAGAGATCAAATCCATGCCTCTTACATCTCCTGCATTGGTAGGTTGGTTCTTTACAACTAGCACCACCTGGGAAGCCCTAGAAAAATGGTACTGAAGAAATTATTTACAGGGCAAAAATGGAGAAACAGACATAGAGAAAAGACTCATGGACATGGGGCGAGGGGAGCAGAGGGTGAGATGTATGGAAAGAGTAACATGGAAACTTACATTACCATATGTAAAATAGATAGCCAACAGGAATTTGCTGTATGGCTCAGAGAACTCAAACAGGGGCTCTGTATCAACCTAGAGGAGTGGGATGGAGGGAGATGGGAGGGAGGTTTAAAAGGGAGGGGATATATAGATACCTATGACTGATTTACGTTGAGGTTTGACAGAAAACAGCAAAATTCTGTAAAGCAATTATCCTTCAATAAAAAATAAATTAATTTTTAAAAGTTAAAAAGATACCTAGCAAATAAAGAGGAAAAGGGGAAGTAAACACAATCCTGCTGTGAGAGAATTTATGATAAATGGCTTTCAAGTGTTTAACACATCCTCTGAAACTAAAGAAGGGAAGCAACAGTGGAAATGAGTTTTTATTCTGTCTATGTGTGGTCTATTCTCAGACCACACATTATAGTTTAGGAGAGAGTGTGACAAAGGTATTATCTGATAATCTTACTTTTTTGGAAGAAGGAGTAAATGAGCACACGTTTTTTGAGAATGTAGAAGGTGACTGTGGAGCTTGAGATTTATAACAGGTTGATATTTTAATGAACTTTAGTAATAAAATCCATTTAAAATAAGAACATAGTAAATTGTCATATCTTATGTATTAAAATACTCATAAACATATTTTATTACGAGAATGGAATTTATGCAAATGTATAAACTATATGGGGATATATTTACTTATTTATAATAGTTTATACTGACTCGATGGACGTGAATCTGAGTGAACTCCAGGAGTTGGTGATGGACAGGGAGGCCTGGCGTGCTGCGATTCATGGAGTCACAAAGAGTCGGACATGACTGAGTGAACTGAACTGAACTGAACTGATAGTTTACGTATATGTATTTCTTTCTAAGCATGATCCCTCACCCTGCATTATAGAAAAAATAATGGAAAAATGGACATTACCAGGCAAAAAGTAAAAACACCATATGCTTAAGAAATCTTAAGCACTATAAAATCACTTGATATGGGATACACAGAATTCTAGAAGTAAATATAGAAAAGTATCTGAACATTTATGAAACAGTTAGTCAGAGTGGGGACATTATAAATTATTTCTATTTCTAGTAATTCTGGAATAAAAGTATATTGGCATAAATCTATCTAATCACATTTTAATACATTTAATTAAAGATATTCCTAAATATAAATTCCTTTCAATAAAAATACCCCATGAGCCTGGGCATAAGAGTAAACATAAAAACAATCTGTTATATAGTCCTTGCCTTTAAGAATTTTATGGGCAAAGGAAGAAAAATGATTGATCTTTGGTCTAGGGAACAATCTGAAACCAAATCCTTTTGGTTAAAGTTTTATTTATAATGATGAAAACATGAGTAAAATAAAAATTAAGAGCACTGCAGTTTCTCTATTTTCGGTTTTGAGTCCAAATGTAGCTTGAAGATTATAAATATGCACAGAGATATTCATCCATGACATTGCTTATGTCCTTTGCAAAAAAAAAAAAAAAAGGAAGTCATCAAAAGTTCTTTATGCAGTGGTAAGCCTTGGTTAAAAATAGCACCCTTTAAATAAGAAATAAAAAGAAACCAGAGTATGTATGTTTTTAAATAGCATTTTCCTTCTCATATAAATATGTTTATTGTTAATAATTCAGAAGTTTTAAAAAACTAAATGAAAAAGTTATCATTTCATCCCACTAAACAATGATAATATGTGAAGTATGATGAAATGTTTTGCAGTTTTTCTCTATGAACTTATACATATTTAAAAATTTATGTTTAAGAAACACCATAATACTAAACAGATTTTCATTTAGTTTTATTCATTTTAAGTATATTTTCTACTCAATACATATTTTTAAATTATTTTCATTACCTCATTTTATAAATAATAAATCAGCCCATCATAATTTATTTAGCCCATTCTTATTTGTTGGATATTTGGGTCCTGATGACTTCTATTTAATAACACCATGTTGTGAACCTGATTTAATAAAATCTTTGCATACATTTTCACAGAGAGAACTCCAAATAGTGGAATTATGGCACCATGGAGAATATAAATATTGAGGCTTTTACTATTAGCATTTTTTAAAACTTAGATTAGAGAGTGTGGATCAGAATAGACTACTTACCTTTAGATCAGAAACAAGACCATATAACCCTGTTTGTACTCAGAAAATTATAAGATTGAGAGGCTGAATAATGATTTGTGTTTTAAAGGCTATGTTCTAATGATCTGTATTAAGAAGGCTGCCATTTGCTGAATACAAAGAATCCATTGCAGTTATGGCAATAAATAATAGAGCCAGACTAAAAAGGAAAAATATTAATAGAAAAATATGGAACGAATTCTAATATAGGATGGAGGAGGAAGACACAGTGTGGTGAGACACTTGTTCCTGACATGAATGGCAGAAATGTCCAGAAGGACTAAAAATGACCAAGGCAAACAGAGGTCAACTGAAAGCAAAATACAATTTAAAAGAAAGCACTTAAAAAATTTTTTTAATCTATGATTGTTATTATATCAAATCTTTAATTATTATTATTATTCTTTTGCCATGCAGAGCTGGTTTAGGAATGGATTACATATTGACAATTATATTGCATTGATGAGAATGCAAGACAAAAAATGTACCTTTGATAATCACGAAATTTTCCATTTACAAAATACACTTTTCTTGAAAACTGTGAAGCCATTGTAAGTCCTGACTATTAAAGAAATCTCTTTCTTTAAGAACTTTTAATTAGTTTTGAGAGGACAATGTTTGCTCCTTGGTAAAAAAGAAAAAAAAGATTACATTATTATCTTCCTTTAGTCACAAATCCTTTATCTAATATGTTGCTGATGTCCAGGACTCATTAATTCTATTGTTCTCCTTGTTGTTAGTGCTCATTACTTTGCTCATTTGAAATCAGAACAGGTTAGGAAGGTTTAAAACTTTTTTAAAACCTGTGTCCTGAAAATAAACAGCCTATGAGATAAAGTTGAATGCCTGAGCATTTGATGTATTACATCTCAGTAGTATCTGACAACCCTTACTCCCTGGCAATGCAATTTTTTCTTAATAATTTAGTCTCAGTCTATTAAAAGGCAATTACAGATAATGCACACAGGCAAGTGGTAAAGGATGTCCAGAAGAGCTTCTGTAGAGAGGTTATCAAAACACAACTCACCAACAGGATTTTTGCATTGATTTTTAAAAAAATTACTTCAAAACCATACAGTTACAGAGACTCTTAAAGGACTAGGTATAACAACAAAAGATGGAAAGGAGTCCCTCTTTGCTATTTCATAAAATACATTTTTCAAACCATAAGGTAAATGTTATAATAGCTATTTATTGCCTTATTATAACTAAAATGCTTATTCTTTGCTGCTGTGTGCACTTCTGAATATTTAGCATATTTGAGGATACCAGTGTGATTTCATAGCTTTCCTGCTGGTCCTTCACCTTGGACCTCTCCATGTTTAACTGCTAAAGAAGGGCATGATCACAACAGTGGTCACTGCCAATGGATTAGACTATTGCATCACGACATCTTACAAAAAAATGAAGAAACCCCTTAGGACAATTCTGAGTATATTCAATGGAAACCACTGTATTCACTCACGTAGGCCTCTAGAGAATTTAAAATACTCTGATAAAGGGCAGCAACTCTGAGTAGTACATGAGAAATACACTCATTTCTGAAATTCTTTTTGATCGTGTCTTTTGCATATGAGGTAGAGGCGCTCTCCTTGCTTTGTTGCCTAGGAAGCTATAGTGTATGGAATCACCACATGGCACATGTGTGAGTTTTGTGAAAATAAGACATACCCCTTAAGATATCATTCTCTGCAGCCCACAAGGAGGGGCTGCTTAAATCAGGATGTTTTTCCAAATCGAGACTGATCATTTCTGTAATGAGCTCAGAAAAATCAGAAGCCTCTCTTTCTATTTCGTGTAGACAGAATTTGGATTGCAGCCCTATTGGAAGCAAACTTCTTGGAATAGCTGGAGTATGGGATTTTTCAAGGACACTCCCCCATGCAATTAACAGAGCATGTGATACCATTGCAGAAAACTTGATGGGAGTTAGATGCCCTGGTCCCCTGCCCCTTCTGCCAGTCACACAATCTGCCTCCTATCTCCTCTTTACACTGAAGAGGTCAGAGAGACATCTTTAAGGAACACCTCCTATAGTTTTAACAAGAGAGAGACATCAAACAGCCTTGCTGCTTGTAAGGGCAGCAACAGGAGGAGTGAAAGTCAGATGAGCTACAGCTTAGTAGAGGGCTTTCCTGGTGGCTCAGATGGTAAAGAATCCGCCTGCAATGTGGGAGACCTGGGTCTGATCCCTGGGTTGAGAAAATCCCCTGGAGGAGGGCTTGGCAACTCACTCCAGAATTCTTGCCTGGAGAATCCCCATGGACAGAGGAGCCTGGTGGGCTACGGTCCATGGCATCCCAAAGAGTCACTCACAACTGAGCAACTAAGCACAGCACAGCAAAGAGCTGACTAAGGTCACAAGCTCTGTAACCAGTGGTGAGTCACCTAGGTTCTCTGCATCCTCAGTCTGCATCTCTGTGAAGTAAACAGACAGAGCTAAAACAGTAATTTCCAAACACTTGCATCTGTAGTATACGGAATAGTACAGTCATTTTGCCTACAGGAAGATTACATGTTGAAACTTAGCATTTAGAGTATAACAGAGAAATCACGTAGGGAAGAAGACAGCTTGGGGCTGATAGGGCCAGGTCAGCATCCATACAGCCTTGACGTACTCCTTTTCCTATTTGGAACCAGTCTGTTGTTCCATGTCCATGTTGCTTCCTGACCTGCATACAGATTTCTCAAGAGGCAGGTTAGGTGGTCTGGTATTCTCATCTCTTTCAGAATTTTCCACAGTTTATTGTGATCCACACAGTCAAAGGCTTTGGCATAGTCAATAAAGCAGAAATAGATGTTTTTCTGAACTCTCTTGCCTTTTCCACCTTTCTCCCTCATCAAATTGGTACACGTGTGGAAAAGCACTAGATTAGATCCTCTTCATGAGAAAGTCTGTGAAATAAACCTGCCACTCCATGGTTTTCTCCTCCAATCCCCTGAGCTACCTCCCCAACAAAATTATCAAGATCATTGAATTCAGATTACTTCCTGACTTTAACTGGCTTACATCTACACATAAAGGATGGGATTATCTATCTGTAGTAGCAAGCTCTGAGAATAATGAGTGGCAGGAACTACAGAAATTTTGAAATATCCAAACTTTATGTGACTACAAGGAAATGAAACCTAAAATACTGGATATCTGCAATGGTATGAATGGGCTTCCCTGGTGGCTCAGATGGTAAAGAATCCATCCGCAATGCAGGAGACCAGGATTCAATCCTTGGGTCAGGAAGATCCCCTGGAGAAGGGAATGGCTACCTGCTCCAGAATGGTATGAATAGTTTCTGTCTGAAGGAAAACTATTAAAACGCAATAAGCCAAGTGTGGTAAGTCCCAGAGAAAACTCTTCTGAAAGATGTTAGTAATTGCATTTTAGGAATAATATATGCATCCTCTGTTAGTTTAAGAAATGCAGAGTAGATAAAATTATTGTCTTAACTTTTTTAATATACACTTTCAGTTCAGTTCAGTTCAGTTCAGTCGTTCAGTCGTGTCCGACTCTTTACGATCCCATGAATCGCAGCACACCAGGCCTCCCTGTCCATCACCATCTCCCGGAGTTCACTCAGACTCACGTCCATCAAGTCTGTGATGCCATCCAGCCATCTCATCCTCTGTCGTCCCCTTCCTCTCCTGCCCCCAATCCCTCCCAGCATCAGAGTCTTTTCCAATGAGTCAACTCTTCGCATGAGGTAGCCAAAGTACTAGAGTTTCAGCTTTAGCATCATTCCTTCCAAAGAAATCCCAGGGCTGATCTCCTTCAGAATGGACTGGTTGGATCTCCTTGCAGTCCAAGGGACTCTCAAGAGTCTTCTCCAACACCACAGTTCAAATGCATCAATTCTTCGGCGCTCAGCCTTCTTCACAGTCCAACTTTCACATCCATACATGACCACAGGAAAAACCATAGCCTTGACTAGATGGACCTTAGTCAGCAAAGTAATGTCTCTGCTTTTGAATATACTATCTAGGTTGGTCATAACTTTTCTTCCAAGGAGTAAGCATCTTTTAATTTCATGGCTGCAGTCACCATCTACAGTGATTTTGGAGCCCCCAAAAATAAAGTCTGACACTGTTTCTACTCTTTCCCCATTTATTTCCCATGAAGTGATGGGACCGGATGCCATGATCTTCATTTTCTGAATGTTGAGCTTTAAGCCAACTTTTTCACTCTCCTCTTTCACTTTCATCAAGAGGCTTTTTAGTTCCTCTTCCCTTTCTGCCATAAGGGTGGTGTCATCTGCATATCTGAGGTTATTGACATTTCTCCCGGCAATCTTGATTCCAGCTTGTGCTTCTTCCAGTCCAGCATTTCTCATGATGTACTCTGCATAGAAGTTAAATAAGCAGGGTGACAATATACAGCCTTGACATACTCCTTTTCCTATTTGGAACCAGTCTGTTGTTCCATGTCCAGTTCTAACTGTTGCTTCCTGACCTGCATACAGATTTCTCAAGAGGCAGGTTAGGTGGTCTGGTATTCTCATCTCTTTCAGAATTTTCCACAGTTTATTGTGATCCACACAGTCAAAGGCTTTGGCATAGTCAATAAAGCAGAAATAGATGTTTTTCTGGAAATCTCTTGCCTTTTCCATGATCCAGTGGATGTTGGCAATTTGATCTCTGGTTCCTCTGCCTTTTCTAAAACCAGCTTGAACATCAGGGAGTTCATGGTTCACGTATTGCTGAAGCCTGGCTTGGAGAGTTTTGAGCATTACTTTACTATGCTAATATTCCAAACAAAATTTCAAGAGAGGCCTTATACTTGCATTTTTCAAACTTATTTTGGGAAATGCAAAAAGTTGACAAAGGGGAGCATCATTTCCATGAATAAGAACAATGTTGGAATCACAGATCAGCTTCTTTAACACATCTAGTGGTTGATGGCTCTGTAAGAATTCTTTTAGGCTTGTGTGAGTAAAACATGAATATGCAATGTAAGTGTAACTCCTCTTCCTACCACTTCCCAGAACTAGGGTAGTCTGGCCTAGTTCTACCTTGCAAAGTCTTTTCCTGACACCAAAGATAAGCTGATTGTATAAGCTAACAGTCTGGTCATTTTTCCAAATGAATGAAAACTGCCCTGTGGACCATAAAATAAGATTTGTACTTTAGCAAACGGCTTTTATCCATAACAAAGCTTATAATCAGATGGCTACTTGAATAGTATAGCAGCAACAATAATTTTAAATAGTTATACAGAAATTCAAAGCAATGTGGCTGGGAGTACAAAAAGATTTTTGATGCAGTCACTTAGAAGTTCATGTAATTTATAATTATCTTAGAGAGGATGGCTATAATACCCCATTACCACCAAGCTGAGGGTAGCTCCCTTGAACAACTTGAGAAAATTGAGTAATTAGTTCTTTTAACTTGACTTTGCCTGAAGTGTCCCAGTATGTTCCTTCATTGTTTATTGGAATATAATGTAACTTGTATAGGATTTATGTGTCAGAGTGCTCATTCTGACAAATCTCAAAAGCAATAATCTAGAGATATACTCCAGCCACCCATTCTATCTCAAGAGGGAACTCATCTCATAAGCAATTGAAGGGCATATGTTAGTTCTTCTTTGCACAGTTACATACATATTTGCACTTCTATATACACAGTTCACTCCCTTTTTTTTTCCTTTGCAGAAATGAGAGCATACCATGGATACTGTTATATAACCTTTTTTAAAAAAAATCTTAATAAGTTTTAGAGATCTTCCCATACTTGAAATCATATATCTATAAAATGGTTCTTATGGCTGCATTGCATGAGTGATTCTTTAATAAATAATGCTAGCAAGAGCTTCCTCTGTACATACGTCTTGTACACACATGAAAAATATTCTCAGATAACCTCTTTGAGTCAAAGTGCTAGCCCAAAAGTTATGACCAGCTTACTCTTAACCATGGCAATCTTCACTATAAATGGAGAAAATACCTCAAGCAAAGGAAATACATCATCCATTGCTCTTCCTGGCTGTGAATTCACCTGCTCAGACATTCTTTACTTGGCCATGATCCTTTAATACAACAGTTTAGTGTAAACAGGAGAGTATGCCTTTCTTGGGCAATGAGATTCTACCATAGTCTACTTTTAAAAGGTGTAAGTCTGGGATCAAAAGAGTTATATCAAATGTCAATTAGGCACATACTTCTCAGGCCAAACTTTGGATTTCATCAGTAATATAATTCTCTAAAAAATATAAAAAGTTTCTAGGAACATGTGATTCAAGCAAGATCTACGTGCTAATATTCACATTAAAATCTTTTCTGGATATGGTACTTATTCTTGCTCCATCTATTTATTTTTAGGCTCTACTTCCTCTCCCTCTCTCTCTCTCATATACACACATGCATGCATACATATACATGCACAATGGTATACATCTTGAGGCTACCTGAAATACCAGTCTTGGGAGGAATGAAATTGCAGTTAGCTTTCCAACCTTAAAGGGCATGAATTATTAATTACCTCCACTGCTTGCTTCTAAAGCATACAAATTTTGCCTAAACCTATGTTTATTTTTATAGTACCCTGCTGTAATCCTCAAGGAACCACTGATACATATTGACATTCTGGCTCTATACAAATGCTTCTTCTAGAATGGCAAACTTAGGCATGTAGTCTGCTTTCCAAGTTATCAAAGGTGACAGCTGTAGAAAATATTTTCTCTGATACAAGAGAGGTATATAGCTATCCAACCTGAATTATCTGTGTCCTTGCTACAAAAGCTGCCTGACTGCTATAACCATGCAGCATATTTCAAGTTATTCAGCTCACTGTTTTTATAATAATTTTTTTACAGTAGTTAGAACACAGTAAACTTCTGTAATAAACAATCTACATACCGATTCATAACAAGAACTGGATTTAACTCTCCTGTGAAATAATAAGAAAAGCTAAAATATAAGAAACATTGGTACAGAGAACATTGGTCATTAGGGAAGAAAACCTCAGGGACTCACAAGGGACAGATATCAAATGACGTGTCACCTACAAATGCCTGTTTTGCTTGCTGGAGAGAGTGTGCAGACCATAGCACCAGGAGGGGTAGAGTCAGACATCGGAGCAGTGAAGCCAGTGTTGTTCAGGACAGGATACTGAAGAGGAGAAACTTGCACAGTAAGACAACCAATGAGATGAGCACCGTCCCTCTCCAATATACAACTGAGTCCTGACGATTCAACACATACATGAGAGAGCTATTTGAGGCTGTGGGGAAAACTACCCAAAGGATTACAGGGAACAGTGCTTACAGGTCACACAGGGTCAGGATAATATCCATTCCCAAGGCAGAATGTAAAACTTTATAATTCAGGGATCAGCAGTACTAATACTATAATAGTATTTAAAACTAATACCACAGTATTAAGAAAGCTCTTGCCTTAACAAGGGGTAAAATTTTGTCCTAGAGTAGATACTGTTCTGGTACATCCTAACCAAGCTTAAAACAGGACTTGAAAGAATCAAATTGAATTCAGGTAACTTGAATGCATCTCATAGCAAAGCTCCAAAATATTTTTAGCAAGCAAAAATATCCAGCACCATCTGGTATCTAAAAAAAAAAAAATTATCAGGTATGAAAAGAAGCAGAAAAATACAACCCATAAAGGAGAGGAAAAAATAATTAGACTATGACTTGGATATCACACATGTGATAGAATTATAATTAACAGCATCAAAACAGCTATTATTAGTGTAATCTATCACTCCAAGAAGGTAGAAGAAAACTTAAGCATCTTATGTTACATGAAACATGACATGAAAGACAAAAAAAGCCAAATATAAATTCTAGAGGTGGAAACTATAATGCACGGGAAAAGATACTAATGTTTAATAGCAGATTGGAAAATATAGAAGGAAAGATTAGGGAATTTGGACAAAGAAAAATAGAAACTATCCAAAAGGAAACATAGTGGGGAAAGAAGTGAAAAAAGTATATTTAAAAAAAAAAAAAAAAAAAAAAGACCATTAGTGAGCTATGGACAATTTAAAGTGCTTAATTATATGTGCAACTGGAATGCCCAAAGGAGAGAAATAAGGGATGGAAAAAGTATTTGAAGAATGATGGGTAAAAATTTTCACGTATAAAGTATAAATCCTTTTTATAAAGTATAATCCCTCAGTTGCAAGAGGCTCAGTGAACCCCAAAAAAAGAAACATGAAGGAAACCACACCAAAGCTCAGTATAATAAAATGCTTAAAGTCAGTGGTAAAGAGAAAAATCTTAGAAACGACAAGAGGGGGAAATAAATCAAGTTTTGTACAGGGGGAAGAAGTGTAAAGGTGTTTGTTGTTTTCTCATCAGAAACAGTGAGTGGTAGAAGACAACGGAACAACATCTTTAGAAGATGGCACTGAAAAGAAAAAAACCTATCAATCTAGAATTTTTTATCCTCCAAAATATTCTTTCAAAAGGACAATGAAATAAAGACATTTCCAGTCACACAAAAACTGGGTATACATAAATTCAACTTTTATGAGATAATATTCAAGAGTTTAACATATTTTTTTTAAAAAGCCTGCTACTATTAGGCTTTGCAATTTTTAGCATATTATTAGGTCAATTATGATCTTAACATATATTTAACTCTGTACAAACATATTTTTGTTTATTGCCTATTGCCTGTTCATTTTTTTAACATTTTTATTAGTTTTCTTGAGTTTTGCTTAATGATTTCTATTTTATAAAACTAGCTTTTTCTTTTATGAAAGTGCCTATTTTTATTATCTCTCCATATGGGGTCTATTGAGGAATAATAGCTTTCAATTTTAATACAGAAAAATTCACTGATATTTTCTTTTATGTATATTGGAGTCTTGCCTACAAAATAATTTTCTATCTCAAGAGGATAAAAATATTCTTTATAATTTCTTTTTAAACATGTTAAAGTACAGACATCCCTTGATTTGCATGGTTCTGATATGCACAAATTTCAGTTATCATGGTTTAGTTAACCGATCCCCCAACAGCATGGTTCAAATGTCATTTACTATGGTATAATAAGCTTGAATAATTGCATAAAGTACAAATTTCACTGTGGTTTTACAGTCCACAAGTTGCTAAATAAGTAAAAGATGCCTACCATGGTCTGTAACAAGCCATGTCACATTTTTCTGAGCCTGCTGATTATTAGTCACTCTGCGTCCCTTACTCAGTTCAGGCATAGACATGAAAGCATGCACACGTGCTGCATTATCACCCAGCGATAAACCCATATGGCATTTAAACAGAACAGATCATCAGAGGAGGAGACTGACCAAAACTGATGAGGGTGCAACAAAGGAAAGAAAAGTACTGACAACAGGAGTGAAATACAAATTGAACAGAAATGGAGTTATAGATGAAATAGCTGACACGGGAATGAGGACACGCGGCATCTCAGAGACTCTAGATAATGCAGCCAGGGGAACTTAATGACACTGAACTTATCAACATAAATGAGGAATGTGGTGGGGATGACAAAGATGAGGTCCCAGAGGAAACACCACCAGCAAAAAACGCACGTCTAAAGAACCCTTGGAGATACTGCACAACCTTCAAAGCACACAGGATAGACTGTAGAAAGCTAATCCAAAGGCACAGGAAAGATGCATACTCCATAGCACTGGATATGTTCAGTGAAGAAAGGGACATTGTGCAAGTCACTAGTCATTATTTTTATTTTTTACAAGAAAAAAAAAAACACTAATTCTCAATGTTTGTAATGTTTTACACTGACATTGTACTAAATGTCTTAGTTTTATTGTATTTTTCTTTTCCTATACATTTATAAGCAACCGCAAAAGAGTTTTAATGTTTGGAACAAAGCTTAGAGGTCATGGAACAATTTCTTAAAATGATTATGAAGATCATTCTGCATATTTTCAACTTGCTTAACTGTCCTTTCTAAAAACATTTATATTTATTTATTTATTTTGGGCTGTGCCAGGTCTTTGTGGCTGTTCTCTCGTGGTGGTGACTGGGGGCTACTCTCTAGTTGCAGTGCATGAGCTTCTCGTTGCAGTGGCTTTTCTTATTGCAGAGCCGCAGGCTCTAGATAAGCGGATTTCAGAGCCCGTGGCTCCTAGGCTCTGGAGCATAGGCTCAGTGGTTGTGACACACAGGCTTGGCTGCCACGCGGCATGTGGGATCTTTCCAGATCAGGGATCGAATCCATGTCTCCTGCACTGGCAGGTGGATTCTTTACCACTGAGCCATCAGGGAAGCCCTGCTTAATTGTTCTTATAAGCCTGCACTATCATGCAAGCAAGGGCTGCCAGTATTGCTATGCTCTTTATCTTTAATTCCACCTACTATTACTTTGGAACTGTACCTGGCAATAAATTATTGCATGAGATTTATTTTCTTTTTATAAAAATATAACCAACTGTCTTAGTACCAGTTATTGGTAGACCCTCTCCTCCCTTACTAATTAGCAGTGCTATCTGTTTACATTATAGATCTCCAGTGCACATGGAAGTGAGCCCTCTGATACACTACCTTGCCCAGTATCATAGTATTTTAATGAAAATAGGTATACTAAATATTGATTTTCAAAGGGAAAGTCCCTCTATTTTATTGTTTCAGGAGCATCATGGCTGTTCTTGGCCTTTGATCTACCTTAAATATTTAATAATAGGCTAGCGAATTCTTCCAGATTTAACCTATATATATGAGTGAGACTATTTAGAATCTTACTTTCCAGGTTTGTCTTCATCCACCACAGTATTTTTTCCTTAAGTCTCTTTTGCCTGATATCAAATTACCTTTCCCAGGTTTGTTTCAGTTGGTATTTTCCTGATATGTCTTCTTCTATTCAAATCTTTGATATATTTATGGTTTAAATGTTTTTAAAACACATGTAACAGAGTTTGTGTGTTTTTTTTTTACTCCAATATGAGTCTCTATTCTTTTAACTACCAAGTTCAAATAATTGATATTTATGTAACAATTGATATATTGGGACTTACTTTACTAGCTTATTTTTGTATTTCCTTTGTCTAGCATTTTCTATACTTGTTTTTCTCCCTTTGTTCCTTTTCCTGAATCAATTTAAGCTTTTTTTTCCTTTTCTGTACTGTTTGGAAGTTGAAGCCTTTATATCTATTCTTTAATCATTTCCATTGAAATACTATCATGCATATTTAACAAATTTTACCATGAGCATCTAACCAAAGCTTATTTTAACCCTAGGTATGTCATTTTGATAAACAAGTAAACTTACCCAACATATTTTATTTCTGTAAGTTGTGGATATATATATATATATATACACATATATGTATATAAGGCATACATATATAAATGATAAACATCAAAGTAAGCCAGAAAGAAAAACACCAATACAGTATACTAACACATATATATGGAATTTAGAAAGATGGTAACGATAACCCTGTATGCGAGACAGCAGAAGAGACACAAATGTATAGAACAGTCTTTAGGACTCTGTGGGAGAGGGAGAGGGTGGGATGATTTGGGAGAATGGCATTGAAACACGTATATTATCATAAGTGAAACAAATCACCAGTCTAGGTTCGATGCAGAATACAGGATGCTCGGGGCTGATGCACTGGGATGACCCAGGGGGATGGGCTGGGGAGAGAACAGGGAGGTGGGGGGGGGTTCAGGATGGGGAACACGTGTACACCAGTAGCGGATTCATGTCAATGTATGCCAAAACCAATACAATATTGTAGAGTAATTAGCCTCCCATTAAAATAAATAAATTTATATTTAAAAAAAGAAACAACTTTACTGCTTTAACCATTTTAAGTGTACCTTCACATTGTTGCACAGTCAGCACCACCATCCATCTGCAGAACTCTCTTCTTTTTCCCAAATTGAAACTCTGTATCCAGAGATAATTACGTACTCTCTACTCCTTTCTCTCCCCAGCAAGAGAAAACTATCATTCTACTTCCTTTCTGTCTTTATGGTTTCACTATTTTAGGCCTCATGTAAGTGGAATGACCCAATATTTGCCCTTTTGTGACTGGCTTATGTTACTTGGTACAATGTCTACAAGGTTTCTTGTTACCATTTAGTCACTAAGCTGTGTCCAACTCTTTGTGATGCCATGGACTGCAGCCCATCAATCTCCTCTGTTCATGGAATTTTCCAGGCAAGAATACTGGAGCGGGTTGCCATTTCCTCCTCCCGGGGATCTTCCCAACCCAGGGATCAAACTGGCATCTCCTACATCTCCTGCACTGGCAGGCAGAATTTTTACTACTGAGCCATTGGGAAAGCCTATATCCCTTCTTTTAAATGTCATAATTTCCATCCTTTTTAGTGGTGAGTAATATTTCATTGTATGTGTCTACCACATTTTGTTGATCCATTCACCTGTGGATGGATACCCGAGTTGCTTCTATCTTTTGCTTTTGTGAATAATGCTACTATGAACACTTAAGTACAATTATCTGTTCAAGTCTCTGCTTTCAATGCTTTTGGACATAGATCCAGAATTGGAATTTCTGGGACCATATGGTATTTCCATTTTAACTTTATGAGGAACAACTGTACTGTTTTCCATTATCAGCTGTACCATTTTACATTTCCCAGTAATTTTCTAGAAAAAAATATGTGTATGAATGAGTAGCAGAGTAGAATGTAAAAGATATTCCCAAAGAAGTACAAATATAGGAATACAGAACAAAGTTTTCCATGTGTGAATCTTCTGTCATCTGAGGTTCTTGCTTAAACACATTTTCCTTCTGTAGATCAGATTAGAAATTAATTTCTGGGACAGGCTCTGATAAAGTGTATTTTATGTTTGCCTACATTTGAGAACCATCTGTCAAAGGAAGGAGATGTTATTTTCAATCTTGGATTTAAAACCAGGCTTTATAGAATTGAGCTTCTTCATAGACTAAGTTGCCAGTGGAGAGAGAACAACTGGATATTTAAGAGAAAGGGTTTCTCAGATGGGAAGAAATGGAATTTGCCTTAAATAATGGTGTAGAGTTATGCTTAAAGTGCAAGAGGCCAACCTAAACTTTCTTTCCTTTAATTCACCAAAATAAACTTCTTAGGGAAAAGATATGATTTGCAATGGGAAAATGAAAGAAGCAAAAGTAGCTTGTTGAATGGTGAGCTGTTTAAAGTGCATCTGGAATGATGGTAGTAAGAATGCTCTATGTACTGGCTATTAACATCAAAATTTTTCTTGACTATAACAAAGAGAATATACTTGAAGTAAATGGCTCAATGGTTTTCATTTGAACTAATGAATTAATCAATCATAAGACTGCTTTAAGAAAAGGGAAGTTATAGTAAACACAGCACATTCTGAATTCGTCACCATCATTTAATGTCATTTCCAAAAAAAGACCATGAACCCTAGTATTGTGTTTTTATTATATTTATAATCTTTTCATGATCAGTGTATAACAATATGTGTCTTGGACAAAGGTGTTCTACATTATTTTACAAACCTCTAAAGCATGAACTTAAGTCCTATTCAAAATATATCCACCTCACTAATGTGCATATATTACCTGGAAGCAAAAGAAAAATACCCACCCATCTTAGTGAAAGCATGTCAATTAATTTTGGAGCCATTTAAATGACACAGATGTGAGTTTAGTTTACTTAGGTTTAGGAATATACAGCATATGCTGATTTTGAAATCTAAACACTGTACAAGCAGCTGCAAATTGATGAAAGTGATCACATCATGTTAGGCTTAATCAGAATAGCTCTTGAGACAGTAATGGAGTTGATACGCTGAAAGAAACAGCTGGCTTTGTTTTGCGTTATAATTCCCAGCAATATGGATGAAACCCAGCTGCTGATAATTTTGATTAATTATGGATCAAACTACAGTTTTATTTTTCTGTGATAGTTGCACATAAAGTTTCCAAGGTTTTTCTTGTTTTACTTTTTAATATATTAAGGGCAGATACTTTCCCCAGAATTTGATTTTGTAGATGAAATTATACAGAAACTGATTTAGGATGTGATGAAACTGCTTCAGCTACAGCATTTGCGTTGCATAGTGGTAAATTCTGACCTTGTCAAAATTCAGGGAGAGACAGCTGAATTATGATTCTGCTCTGGTGAAAAATGAGATGTCTCCAATATTAGATTAATTTCCTGTAAACTTTACTATTCGGCATTACCAAACCTTGTAAATGTCATCTTTATCCATCATCTTGAGGTATTTTGATGTTGCTTGTATAGCAATTTTGATTTCATTTTCAGTTTTTATAAAGAGACAGTTATTTCCCTATTAAATCACGCTCTACATTTTTATCACAAATTCATCAAAAGATCTCTAATATCCCATTTAAAATTAATAATGCTTGTTTAGTCTTCATGTAAATTAGGTGACAGAGGAATGGATAAAATGGAGAGCATATTATACTTAATATATTTTTATATAATGCAGGAAAAAACTACTACTAACTTATGGCTAATTCATTCCACTAATGAGTTGTTTTGCAGAATTTGAAGTTGCTAAATATCCAAGTTCATAATGACTTCATTATAGTATAAACAATGCTGCACAAGGACTGAGAGACCCAACATTCTAGCCCTGGGTCACCTAAAAGTCACTGTATTTAATACACTCAGTTTCAACAGGCCAATATCAGTTTACCAAAAAACGTAATTAAAGTATCCATTTCAAAAGTCACTTCCAGTTCAAGGTTCCATGATACTATAAGTTCATTACATTTAATGGACAAAGACTGTTTCTTTCAGACCTAAATTTTATTCATAAGCATATGTAAATTCAGAATAAATGTATCAATTCAATACTCATATAGTGAATATCTATCAGATGAAAAGAACTGTGTCTATTACACAGAGAAAAATGGTAATTCTAGATGTGAAAACCTGCAAGACTGGCTACAAAATTTTCCAATTCTACATCAGTTCATAGAGTCAGTTTCTCCACTGCTTGAGTCTGCGCTGGTTTTATGACATGTTTTGACCTATTATTGGAGAAGGAAATGGCAACTCACTCCAGTATTCTTGCCTGGAGAATCCCATGGATGAAGGAGCTTGGTGGGCTACAGTCCACGGGTCGCAAAGAGTCGGACATGACTGAGCGACTTCACTTCACTTTCACTTTGACCTATGACTGCACAAGTTACGTTCTGCCAGTTCTGAGATGAGGCCTTCAGAAGCCTTGAATTTTCACTCTTGCTCTCTTGGAAGCCTGAACTGCCAAGGCAAAGTTAACAAGCCAAGTCAACTGTCAACAAGCCAAAGTTAGTTTGACTGGTTTTAAGAGACCACCAGCCAAGCTGGAAAGTAACCTGTAGACACGTGCATGAGCCCAGCTGAAAAACACACAAACCATTGAGGTGAGACCAGGACCAAGTGTGAACTCACAGAATTGTGAGCCAAAATATATTGCTTATTTTAAGCCAAAAGTTCTAGGACACTTCATTGGGCTGCAATAAGTAACCGATATAGTTATAGTATATACACATGTACATGTGTAAATAGTATGTTTAGTTATGCATGTATTTACATATATGTATGTCTTTTAATTTTAACTCTCCACTACTAATGAAATACTTCTGCTTTATCGACTATGCCAAAGCCTTTGACTGTGTGGATCACAACAAACTGTGGAAAATTCTTCAAGAGATGGGAATACCAGACCACCTGACCTGCCTCCTGAGAAATCTGTATGCAGGTCAAGAAGCAACAGCTAGAACTGGACATGGAACAACAAACTGGCTCCAAATCAGGAAAGGAGTATGTCAAGGCTATATACTGTCACCCTGCTTTATTTAACATATATGCAGAATACATCATGAGAAACTCTGTGTGTGGTGTTTATTGTTTAGCAATCCCCCAAGTGCAGAATTCCTTTTAATTTACTAGAGGAATTTAGGCAGGAATCTCCCTCCACTATTTTTTGTTAAGAAATCTTCTTTCTCTGAAACTATTTTAAGAATAATATTGACAATATAATTATTTTAAAAGCACTTTATTTTTAAATTATTAAGTTTATAATACTTATCATTGAAATTTTATTTCACTAGTTCAGTTCAGTTCAGTTGCTCAGTCAGGTCCAACTCTGCAATCCCATGGACTGCAGTATGGCAGGCCTCCCTGTCCATCACCAACTCTTGGAGTTTACTCAAACTCATGTCCATTGAGTTGGTGCTGCAATCCAACCATCTCATCCTCTGTCATCCCCTTCTCCTCCTGCCTTCAATCTTTCCCAGCATCAGGGTCTTTTCCAATGAGTCAGTTGTTCACATCAGGTGGCCAAAGTATTGGAGTTTCAGCTTCAGCATCAGTCCGTCCAAAGAATATTCAGGGTTGATTTCCTTTAGGATGAACTGGTTGGATCTCCTTGCAGTCCAAGGGACTCTCAAGAGTCTTCTCAACACCACAGTTCAAAAGCATCATTTCTTCGGCACTCAGCTTTCTTTATAGTCCAACTCTCATATTCATACATGACTACTGGAAAAACCATAGCTTTGACTAGTCAGATGTTTGTTGGCAAACTAACGTCTCTGCTTTTTAATATGCTATCTAGGTTGCTCATAACTTTTCTTCCAAGGAGCAAGCATCTTTTAATTTCATGGCTGTAGTCACCATCTACAGTGATTTTGGAGCCCCCCAAAATAAGGTCTGTCACTGTTTCTCCACTGTTTTGCCATGAAGTGATGGGACCAGGTGCCATGGTCTTAGTTTTCTGAATGTTGAGTTTTAAGCCAACTTTTTCACTCTCCTCTTTTACTTTCATCAAGAGGCTTTTTAGTTCTTCTTCGCTTTCTGCCATAAGTGTAGTGTCATCTGCATATCTGAGGTTATTGATATTTCTCTCGGCAATCTTGATTCCAGCTTGTGCTTCTTCTAGCCCAGCGTTTCTCATGATGTTCTTTGCATATTGGAGAAGACTCTTGAGAGTCCCTTGGACTGCAAGGAGATCCAACCAGTCCGTTCTGAAGGAGATCAGCCCTGGGATTTCTTTGGAAGGAATGATGCTAAAGCTGAAACTCCAGTACTTTGGCCACCTCATGCGAAGAGTTGACTCATTGGAAAAGACTCTGATGCTGGGAGGGATTGGGGGCAGGAGGAGAAGGGGACAACAGAGGATGAGATGGCTGGATGGTATCACTGACTCGATGAATGTGAGTCTGTGGGAACTCCGGGAGTTGGTGATGGACAGGGAGGCCTGACGTGCTGCGATTCATGAGGTCGCAAAGAGTCGGATGTGACTGAGCGACTGAACTGAACTGAACTAAACAACAGACATAATTTATAATTTACTTGTATAATTAATCTTATTATTAAGCTATTACATAGCACTATGTAATTTAATCAAAGATGTATAATGAATCTACTGAAAATCGGTCAAAACACAATTCATTTTTCATCATAATCACACAGAATGACATGTGTGTGCTGTGTTAGTTGCTCAGTCATGTGCAGCTCTTTGTGACACCATGGACTTCAGCCCGCCAGGAGCCTCTGTCCATCAGGATTCTCCATGCAAGAATACTGGAGTGGGTTGCCATGCCTTGCTCCAGTGGATCTTCCTAACTCAGGGTTCAAACCCAGGTTTTCCACATTGCAGGTGGATTCCTCACCATCTAAGCCACTAGGGAAGCCAGTGGGAGACAAAAACATACTTCATTCGGTATAAGAATCATCCAACCGACCAAACGATTTTATCAAAGGCGGATTCAGTTATTCTTTTTTCAGAACTATTACATTAACTAATCAAATCCATGGTATTGCATTGAATTACTTGTGTAATTTGCAAAACTCTTTTTCATGCTTCATTTGCATTATGTTGACATTCATAAAATATGTTTGCATATTTGACCAAGAATTATCCTTTGATAGTAGCAAACTCATTGTTGCAATAACAAATCTCTTAAGATGAAATTGAAATATTGGCTGATATAAACATAAGGATTTGGAATTGCTTAAAATGAAATTCTGAAATTCTAATTTTGCCCTAAAGTCTTCTGGGAAATAATTAAATTTGTTCTTATCTAAATTGATTGAACAGTCTTTTAGACAAAGGGAAATCTGTCAGATGATTTATCACACATTATGCCATTACCAGCTCTTATGTTTGTGATTGGTTTGGGGGAAGCCATCTGGTGGGAAAAAACTCAGATCTAAATTAGATTAAGATTATCTCTGAGTTTTTTTTAACAAGAATCCAAAGGAGATCTCAAGATGTTGATCCTGAAGTTAGCAAATGCGAGTCCATTTAAGAAAAACATTCTAACACCTTCTCATCTCCTCTCCCTTGAAAAAGAAAGGAATTTCAGCTATATGAATGAGGTTAAAGCATCTTTCCATTGACAGTGGAAAACATCTTTGGATTCAGGAAATAACAAAGTATTGCAAAAGAGAAGAAGCCTTTGCTTTTAATCCTTACAAAGTACAGAATGACTATGCGCTAATCAGAGACGAAGCGCTGCAGCTGGTGACTCCTAGCAAAGAGGCCCCCCCATGTGGCCTCACTCCACATCGACTGCAACCAGTCACTCACCTAATCTCAACTTCTTTATAACACACTACTGACATGTGACTGCAAAAGGGGACTACCCAGAAAAGTCCCTTCTGATTCCCTGACCTGTAAACTGCTAAGATGGCTTTACCTAAATCTGAAGATAATGTTTTATGCAACAACAGTCTGCTAAAACAGAACGTGCCTTGCCATATTTAAGATCTATTTCAGCTTGGCTCCATTGCAATGAATATCATAGAGATTATGAGATTTTAAACATACACTACCCACCTATTAATGAATAAATGGTTCTTCATATTAAATGGTAACTCTCTGTACTTATCTCTAATAACTTAATATTTGAATGCAGTAATATTTAGTCCAGACAGCATATTAAAAAGCGGGGACATTACTTAGCCAACAAAGGTCTGTTAGTTAAGGCTATGGTTTTTCCCGTGGTCACGTATGGATATGAGAGTTAGACTATAAACAAACCTGAGCGCTGAAGAATGGATGCTTTGAACTGTGGTGTTGGAGAAGACTCTTGAGAGTCCCTTGGACTGCAAGGAGATCCAACCAGGCCATCCTAAAGGGGATCAGTCCTGAATATTCATTGGAAGGACTGATGTTGAAGCTGAAATTCCAATACTTTGGCCACTTGATGTGAAGAGCTGGCACATTTGAAAAGACCCTGATGCTGGGAAAGATTGAGGGCAGGAGGAGAGGGGACGACAGAGGATGAGATGGTTGGATGGCATCACCAACTTAATGGACATAAGTTTGAGTAAACTCCAGGAGTTGGTGATGGACAGGGAGGCCTGGTGTGCTGCAGTCCATGGGGTGGCGAAGAGTCAGACACGACTGAGCAACTGAACTGACCTGAACACGCAAACAAAGACCACTGATCACTCTATGCATGTAGGTCACTATGTTAGGCCCAAATATAGCTATCTTAGGATAGTATCTATTAATAAAATATGAAAAAAGACCCAGAAGCAAAGAAGAAAGCTTCATGGGCAATGCTAATCAATCTGTAGCACAGGAAATGAATTGGAAAGTGGTGAATACATAGGAATGGTAGATCAGGGAATACTAATAAGAGCAGATCCCAGAAATACTAATGACGAGTGAAATTTAGGAGTAAATGAAGCCATCAATTAGCTGTTCACTCATGAGGAAATATTGAGGGGCAGCACTAGTCTACAAAATTCCATAAAGCACATCAATAAGTTCTGAGTAACTGGTGAATTTAAGGACATCAGAATTTGAGATGATGTGATTCTTGAACAAAACAACAATGTGCTGGAAAACAGGTTTGGTTTTCTTTAATTGCAGAATTATTTTTAGTTCATATGATTTAGGAAGCAGTGTCAGTTTTATATCCATTCCTTTAGTTATAGCTGCAGGTACAGATAATAAGATTTTTAGTAGCAGCATCTTTGAATAAAACAAGGAAGAATGTGTTTTATGCTTCATTAAGCATGCTAATACATACATAGTTCGCCAGTCAATCTGAATAACAGATTAAAGCTCACTGTGCATTTTCAGCAGGGTTTACAATTTAACTTATTTTTAAATAATCTGATAAGGAAATAAAAGCAAGTTTTAGTTATGGTACCCAACTCTGCTAGAAACGTAACCCTTTGGTCTCTGCAACCTCATACACCAGATTTTGCTTACGATTTTTCTTAGGTAGTTTTCTGATCATGGTTGTTTTGTTTGTTTATTGTTGTTGTTCTGTCTTTTTTAAAATTTTCTAAAATTCTACACTCATCAAGATTATTTATGTCAATGTTACAACAATAGTTGTTATTGTTTAGTGGCTAAGTCATGTCCAACTCTTTTGTGACCCTATGGAGTGCAGCCTGCCAGGCTCCTCTGTCCATGGGATTTCCCAGGCAAGAATATTGGAGCACACTGCATTTCCCTCTCCAGGGGATCTTCCCAACCCAGGGATCAAACCCATGTCTCTTGAATTGACAGGCAGATTCTTTTCTAATGAGACATCAGGTAAGTCTGTTATGACAATTACTTACCAATAAAATACACTGCAAATCTACAAAATGATTTCTCCTTATTATCCTAATTATTACTTTAGACACTTTCAGTGTATTTTCAAATATCATGGATTGTATAGTTTATTTTTGTTTTAATTTGCTTTTTTTTCATTTAGTCTTAGTTACTTGTAAAAGATAAATAGAGGAAGCAATCAAAATTCAGAAAGTCAAATAAACCAAATTATGAACCAAAGGAAAATCTCTTTGAAGCACCACTTAAAGTAACTTTTACAGAGGGGCTCACAAACAGATACAAATACCTCCTCTACTTTTCATGAATCTACATTCATCTACAGGCAGTTTTTGAAACTCTACCATGGTCTAGCACGGAGAAGGCAATGGCACCCCACTCGAGTACTCTTGCCTGGAAAATCCCATGGATGGAGGAGCCTGGTAGGCTGCAGTCCATGGGGTCGCTAAGAGTCAGACATGACTGAGAGACTTCACTTTCACTTTTCACTTTCATGCATTGGAGAAGGAAATGGCAACCCACTCCAGTGTTCTTGCCTGGAGAATCCCAGGGATGGGGGAGCCTGGTGGGCTGCCATCTATGGGGTCGCACAGAGTTGGACACGACTGAAGCGACTTACTGTAGACTGATAGCCGAATTACCCTGTTAGAAGGAAACACAAAATGCAGCTTTCTCCTATTCACTTGTGCAGAGGGCTCACTTCATTATTTCTCTGCAATCTCCAAGTCCCTCCACAGCTGTCACTGAATTTCATTCCCATGAGGTTCGGCAGCAATGCCAGTGAGGGCACTGAGTGTTTCCCGCCCACCTCTTCTCGAGGGCGCATCTCTATGGGTAATTAAGCTACAGTTGGATAAACAACATAGAGTGTTGTTCAGCAGATGAGTTAAGAATAAAATGAACCAAAGAAATAGCCACATGATACCACAGACTCTGAGATGCACATGTATATAGCTGAATAAGATCATTCTCTCTACAGTTTTATCATTTTGACCTGTAATAATTAAGTATAACTTAAATGTGTCTCAGATATGTCTCCGTGTAAACTTAAACATGTCTCAGATTAAAGCAATGTCATCTATGTATTTCTATATATTTAAAATAGTTTTGTATTTTTAATATGTATCTCTATATATTTTAACTGTTTTTGAATTTGTTGGAAAGCAAGACAACTATTTCCTCTTCCTACATTTTGCACTAAATATTGTCCCTCCTCATTCTATCATTGAATGGATTCCATTTTAATGTAATATAAAATACATATTTTATAAAATTAAATGGGCTTTCAATAACTGATTTTCTATAAACAGAAACCTGAAATAAAGAGCAAGTTTATAATTAATTAAAATTTCTTTTAAGTACTTTATACTTGGAGAATTATTTCCTAGTTCCTTTATTCCATTTCTAATATTTATTCATTTCCTAGAACATTCCTTAATATTTGCTTACAAATATCCTCTAAGAAGCACTGTAATATGTGACAAAGTACTAGCATTGTGGCTCTAACTATTAAAAACTGAGAAAGTGAAGGTTGTTTATGTAGACAAGAAATCATATTTAATAAGTTTTTTGTAACAATAAGCTAAGGTCATCAAACAAAGGAACACATACACCTGCAGAAAATAACTTTGTGATAGATGATATCAATACATAAACAGGGACATATTTGTGGCTTACAATATTAAAGGAACAGAAAATAATGGAGGATTACGGTGGGTCACTGAATTATACACTGACATTATGGCAGTGGCCAAAACAAGAAAAGCCAAATAAATAATAAGTGTTTGCCTGGAAATTTGATGTTAACTATACAAGATAATAAAATTCAATATTATTAAGAGACATAAGTTTCTACAGAGCATTTACCATACAGCATGTGTTAGATTTTATAAAGTACTTTCTATCATGTGTATTATATAATGTGCCATGCCATGGAGAATGAAGTTTCTTTTTTTTAATTAAAATGAAATAGCAAATTATAAATGTAGAATGTCCCATTTTTCAAGAAGGCATCCTTTTTCTTAATATCCTTCTAAACTTTAATAAGATTTAGTTTTACCATGATTTCCTCAAATCTTTTTATTGATGGGAATTCAGAAGGCATAACATTTAAATAGGACACTTGTCTACATATAGAAACTCTTACAGTTTTACAACTATATAAATTTCAAGAATGGAGGAATCAAAATATTATTGTTATTATCCTTACATCTTTCTACACCCATGGGAAATTTTAAAGAGAACACTTTAATGTATATGAAAAATGACTACTGTGTAGAAGAAAAATGTGATCACCAGTATCTTGCCTTGATCATTAATTCCTCCATTGCTTATCATGAAAATATTAAAAAATCAAATCATAGAGCAAGTGATCATTAGTGCTAATCACCAGGTATGTTTGTTTTCTGGCCTTCCTGACACAGAGTGGGACTACACTTTCCCACACTCTTTGGAGCCAGGGTCATGTGACAAATTCTGGCCAACGCTTTGAGAGCCAAATATTTTAATTTGCTGGTAAGAGTTTCTAATTGTATTATGTATTATGTTAGCCAGTAGCTACATGTTATTGGTTGAATTGTGTCTTACGGTTCATTTAAAGTCCCTAACCTAAGCAGTCAGAATGTGACCTTACTGGGAGATAGGATCCTTGCAGAAATAGTCAAGCTAAACTGAGGTCATTGGAGCTGGGTAGGTCCTAGTCCAACACGTTGGGTGTCCCCCGGGGAAATACAGGCAGAAAGATCCAAACAAGGAGGATGATGTGGAGAGACAAAGGGAGAACGTGACCACCTACAAACCAGGGAGAAAGCCTGGTGCAGATCCTTCCCTCACACACAAAAGGAAGCAAGCCTGCTACACTTTGGGACTTCCAGATGTCAGGACTGAGGGACAATAAATTTCTGTTGTTTAAGCTACCCAGTCTATGATACTTCGTTTCAGCAAATGTAGCAAAATAATGCATCACAAATGCCATGGAGATTCAATCCAACCCAAATTACAATCAAAGCAGGTTTCTTTGAACAAAATTAACAAGATGGTTCTAAAATCTATATCGAAATACAAAGAAACTAGAGTAGCCAAAATAACTTAAAATTCAGTAAGAAAAATACAAAACCTAGTGAAATATGCTAAAAAAAAATTTTTTAAACACTTTACCACAACAGATTTTCATAATTGGAAAGATGTTTAAGTTGCTTTACAATGTTGTATTAGTTCCTGCTGTAAAACAATGCAAATCAGCCACATGTATACATATTCTCCCCTCTCCAGCCTCTCTCCCACTTCCCCATCCCACTCCTCTGCTGCTGCTGCTGCTTCAGTTGTGTCCAACTCTGTGCGACCCCGTAGACGCCAGCCCACCAGGCTCCCCTGTCCCTCCAGGTCATCACAAAGCACTAAGCTGAGGTCCCTGTGCTATTCAGCAGCTTCTTACAAACTATTTTACACATGGTTGTGTATATATGTTAATTCATCCTTCCCTCTCCTTCCCACCTGTGCCCACAGGTCCATTCAATGCAAGTCAAAACTATGAGGTATCACCTTACACCAGCCAGAATGGCTATCATCAAGACATCTACAAACAATACATGCAGGAGGTGGTATACAGAGAAGGGAACCCTCCTATACTGTTGGTGGGGATGTAAACTGGTATATCCACTGTAGAGAATAGTATGGAGGTTCCTTAATAAACTAAACATAGAGCCACCGTATGACCCAGCAATCCCACTGCTGGGCATCAACCCTGAGAAAACCGTATCTGAAAAAGACACATGTACCCCAGTGTTCATTGCTGTACTACTTATAATGACCAGGACATGGAAACAACCTAGACATCCAATGAATGGATAAGAAGATGTGGTACATATATATACACGGGACTATTATTACTAAGCCATAAAAGGTAATGAAACTGAGTCAGCTGTAGTGATGTCAATGAACCTGGAGCCTGTCATACAGAATGAAGTAAGTGAGAGAGAGAAAAACAAATACTGTATATTAACACATATATATATGGAATCTAGAAAAATGGTACTGATGAACCTATTTGCAGGGCAGGAAGAGAGGCACAGACATAACACAGAAAATCTATGGATTGTAAATAAAAGGGTTACATGTGAAATGATGCTAAAGATCATTAATGATCACAGCAATGAAATCAAAATCAATGAGAGACCACTTTACACCTAATATAATGGATAAAATTAAAGAAGGAAGAGTGGAATAGAATCACCTACATTTTAAGTAACAGCAGGAAATGTGAGAAATATTAAGAAACATGTTATCTCAAGTCAAACATTTAAGTGAAAAGTGTACTTAGTGTTATGCTATAGGAGTGTACCGATGACTTCACTACAATATAAAATTCAAATGGAAAACATTTGCAATGTGCCACTTATGTTTTAGACATAGAGAACATAAAAAAATAAAGGCGTAATGGAGCTTGTTCACCAGTACTCATGATTCAATACGGGAGGCAGAGATGCAACTGCTACTGCTAAGTCGCTTCAGTCATGTCCGACTCTGTGCGACCCCATAGAGGGCAGCCCACCAGGCTCCCCCATCCCTGGGATTCTCCAGGCAAGAACAATGGAGTGGGTTGCCATTTCCTTCTCCAATGCATGAAAGTGAAAAGTGAAAAGTGAAAGTGAATTTGCTCAGTCGTGTCCGACTCTCAGCGACCCCATGGACTGGAGGCTACCAGGCTCCTCTGCCCATGGGATTCTCCAGGCAAAAGTACTGGAGTGGGGTGCCATTGCCTTCTCCAAAGAAATGATTAAAAATATCCAGAGCTTGTGAAAATGGAACAAAGTACAAATACACAGACAAGAGAGAGACAGTATAGAAGACTGCTTTCTGGGGACCTGATAGGAGACTGCATGGGCTTTGAATGACAAATAAGAATAAGGGGATGGGATGATACTTGGACCTGAGAAAATTCAATGTACAAGAGTGTGGTGTAATCAAACAGTTTGGAATCTAAAACCGTACCTTCCAGAACACTAATACGGGCTAACATTTTATAATTTAAAGAAGCATGAGTGTATTACAGAAAAGGTCACAATGTGTACATTTGAGAACACTCTTGGCATTTCAGAAACAGGTTTCCAAGAAACAGGTGACTTTGAAATGTAAATTAAAATTGAATAATCTTTGAAGAAAAAAGGGAATACAATAGTAACGAAAGTTCATAATACAGTTCACTGGTTTCTTTTTATTTTTTTAAATAGATGAAATCTTTAATGAGCAGATGTTTAGCAGGAATGCCAATAAAATGCCTATGAAATCTATAACATAATATGAATTTCAAACTTATTAAGTAAATGCTAGCAAATATACATTTATTCAGGTTCATAAAATGCCTAACTGATACACAGTGTTTTATTTAAAATGTTAACTTTGATGACAGATGTATAATCCAAACATTGCTTTAAGAATTTCCATATTATCCTTTCCTACTTTAGATTAGAATATCATAACCTAAACATTCAGTTACATACTCATTTTTATTTTTCTATAAAATTATATTTAAAAATTTTATATAGAAAGAGCTGCCATGTTTCCTAATATACAGATTTCTTAGGTCTTGACTAAGAGGAAGATTTCCAATAATAGACTTAACATAGGTGAAATAAATACAACTGAACATAAAATACTCTACTGCTGTTGGTGACTGGTTTTGGAGGCTGTGTTAAGGCAAGAACAGGACACTATAATAGAGAAGTGAATTGAAGAAGGTAGAAGTTTATTTTCCTTCTGTGTAATAGCCTGAAATGGAGTTTCAGTGGTCAGGTGGCTGCTCTCTACACAGTACCTCAAGGACATAGTCCTTTTTGTCTTGTTGCTCTGCAGTCCCTTAGGAAACTGTCATTATAAGGTTAGAACTGAATTGCTCTAGTTTCCAGTTGACTGTCAGGGGAAAGATGGTACAGAAAACACTGCCCATTATCTTTAGCCTGGGCTTGCAAGCTGCATGTGTTATATCTGCTCACGTGTCACATGAAAGGCTGCAGATACATGCTGCTGCTAAATTGCTTCAGTCATGTCCAGCTCTGTGCAACCCCATGGACTGTAGCCTGTCAGGCTCCTCTGTCCATGGGATTCTCCAGGCAAGAGTGCTGGAATGGGTTGCCATCCCCTCCTCCAGGGAATCTTCCCAACCAAGGGACTGAACCCATGTCTCCTGCATTGCAGGCAGAATCTTTACCACTGGGCCACCAGGGAAGTCCCAGATACATGCTACAGTGAACTAAAAAAGAAAAATAATAAAGAAACGTAGTCTGGTCACAGGCACAAGAAGAGGAGAAAACACATTTCACAGACAGCAAGAAGCATCCATTGCAGAGAACCAACACTTCCAGTCCTTGTTGGAGAATTCCTGCTATATGAATCCTGAAAGTGAAAGTCGCTCAGTCATGTCTGACTCTTTGCAACCCCATGGACTATGCAGTCCATGGAATTCTCCAAACCAGAATACTGGAGTGGGTAGCCTTTCCTTTCTCCAGGAGATCTTCCCAACCCAGGGATCAAACCCAGATCTCCCACATTGCAGGCAGATTCTTTACCAGCTGAGCCACAAGGGAAGCCCTTATGAATCTTCAGTTCAGTCGCACAGTCGTGTCCGACTCTTTGCCACCCCATGAATCGCAGCACGCCAGGCCTCCCTGTCCATCAACAACTCACGGAGTCCACTCAGAGTCATGTCCATCGAGTCAGTGATACCATCCAGCCATCTCATCCTTGGTTGTCCCCTTCTCCTCCTGCCCCCAATCCCTCCCAGCATCAAAGTCTTATCCAATGAGTCAACTCTTCACATGAGGTGCCCAAAGTACTGGAGTTTCCGCTTTAGCATCATTCCTTCCAAAGAAATCTCAGGGTTGATCTCCTTCAGAATGGACTGGTTGGATCTCCTTGCAGTCCAAGGGACTCTCAAGAGTCTTCTCCAACACCACAGCTCAAAAGCATCAATTGTTCGGCGCTCAGCCTTCTTCACAGTCCAACTCTCACATCCATACATGACCACAGGAAAAACCATAGCCTTGACTAGACGGACCTTTGCTGGCAAAGTAATGTCTCTGCTTTTGAATATACTATCGAGGTTGGTCATAACTTTTCTTCCAAGGAGTAAGCGTCTTTTAATTTCATGGCTGCAGTCACCATCTGCAGTGATTTTGGAGCCCCAAAAATAAAGTCTGACACTGTTTCCACTGTTTCCCCATCTATTTCCCATGGAGTGATGGGACCATATGCCATGATCTTCATTTTCTGAATGTTGAGCTTTAAGCCAACTTTTTCACTCTCCTCTTTTACTTTCATCAGGAGGCTTTTTAGCTCCTCTTCACTTTCTGCCATAAGGGTGGTGTCCTCTGCATATCTGAGGTTATTGATATTTCTCCCGGCAATCTCAATTCCAGCTTGTGTTTCTTCCAGTCCAGCGTTTCTCATGATGTACTCTGCATATAAGTTAAATAAGCAGGGTGACAATATACAGCCTTGACGTACTCCTTTTCCTGCTTGGAACCAGTCTGTTGTTCCATGTCCAGTTCTAGTTGAGAGGAAATCTGAACCCCTGAGTACTTGATTTCAGCCTCTTTAGGACAAAGGGTTGTGATTCAGACTTTGCTCACTGGACACTTGGTGCCAAACCTGACTCACCAGGTATCTGACATAAGACAGACTGAGCAATGAGCCGGCATCATGATGGTGGCAGTAATTATAGATACAGCTGCAAAGAGGAGCTCTGGTTCCCTGAGCTGAGCCACAGCATCAGGGACTCTGACAGCAAATGCAGTGAGGCACACTCATAAAAACATGTGGATATGTGCACACCAAGTACACACACACACACAAATGTACGTGTGCCAAAGGGGCTCACACCTCTAGGGATGTGCTAAGGTTCAGAGCTCAGTGGGGACAAAACTGTTCATGTTCTTATCAAAAAAGGAGTGGTTTGTCTCTCATCTGAAATGCTCCTGTCTTCGTCCATCCAGGTTGCTTACCCTAACATGACACCATAAACTGAGCAGCTCATTAACAACAGAAATTTCTCTCTTACTGTTATGGAGGCTTTGTTGTTTTGGTTGCTCAGTCGTGTTTGACTCTCTGCACCTCCATGGACTACAGCACGCCAGGCTTCCCTGTCCATCACCATCACCCTGAGTTTGCTCAAATCATGTCCATTGAGTCAGTGATGCCATCCAACCATCGCCCCCTTCTCCTCCTGTCCTCAATCTTTCCCAGGATCAGGGTCTTTTCCAATGAGCTGGCTCTTGGCATCAGGTGGCCAAAGTATTGGCACTTCAGCATCAGTCCTTCCAACAAATATTCAGGGTTGATTTTTTAGGATTGACTGACTTGATCTCCTTGCAGTCCAAAGGACTGTCAAGAGTCTTCTCCAGCACCACAATTCCAAAGCATCAATTTTTTGGCACTCAGTCTTCTTTGTTGTACAGCTTTCACATCTGTATGTGACTACTGGAAAAACCACAGCTTTGACTCTCTGGACCTTTGTCGGCAAAGCGATGTCTCTGCTTTTTAATATTCTGTCTATGTTTGTCATAACTTTCCTTCCAATGAGCAAATGTCTTTTAATTTCATGGTTGTAGTCACCATTCACAGAGATTTTGCAGCCCAAGAAAATAAAATCTGTCACAGTCTCCACTTTTCCCCCTCCTATTTGCCATGAAGTGATGGGATCAGATGCCATGATCTTAGTTTTTAAAACTCTTAGAGTTTTAAGCCAGCTTTTTCACTCCCCTCCTTCATCCTCAGCAAAAGTCTCTGGAGGCTAGAAAATCCAGGATCAAGGTGCCAGCAGATTCAGTGTCTGGTGAGAGCTGACTTCCTGAGTCAGAGTCATTTGTCTTTTAGCTGTGTTCTCCCACGGCAGAAAGGAAAGTGAGCACTCTGGGATCTCTTTTGTAAACACTAATCCCATTTTATTAGGGCTCTGTCTTATGACTGGATCATCTCCCCAAGGCCCCACCTTCAAATATCATCAAATCAGGGATTATGTTACAGCAAATGATTTGGGGGCAAACAAAACCGTTTGTAGCACCTCCCAGTGATTGGTTAAATTACTCTATATCTTTTTTAACATTATTGAGATGCATTTTGAACAGATTAAAATTTACAGAACTTAAATGTACAGTTTGGAGAATTTTTTAATGTATCTATCACTTTGTGAAAGTGAAAGTGATAGTCACTTAGTCATGTCTGACTCTTTGTGACCCTACAGACTGTAGCCTGTAGGGCTCCTCTATCCATAGAATTCTCAAGGCAAGATCACTGGAGTGGGTTGCCTTACCCTTCTCCAGGGGATCTTCCCAACTCAGGGACCAAACCGAGGTCGCCTACATTACAGGCAGACTGTTTAACACCTGAGCCACAGGGAAGCCCATATATCATTTTAACCATCTCCTATTTTCTTCAGAATGTTTTCATAACTGCTGGAGGAGGGTCACACGCCTCTTCTTCAGCAGTTCTCTCTCCCGTGACAGCAGTGCTGTTCTTTTATCCCTATGGATAGCCTCGGTGACAAAACCTACATATGAATAGAACCATACGGTATACATACTTTTCTGTCTGGCTTCTTTTGCTCAACCTCACATTTTTGAGATTCGTCCATTTTATCACAAGGAGGAGTAATTCATACTTGTTTTATTTCTGAAAAGTACTCCTTTGAATGAATATGTTATGATTTAATTCATTCTCCTGCTCATGTGTATTTTATTTGTTTCCAGTTCGAAGTTGTTATGAATTAATCTGTTGCAAACATTCATACACATCTTTTTTGGTGGACATGTGCTTTTACTTCTTTCTAATGAACACCTAAGAGCAGCAATGCTGGTTTAACATTTTATTAAACTTTTTTTGTGCAATCATCTAGAGTTGGATTATATTGCTTAGACCCATGAACCCTTATCAATTCAGAATATTGATTAGATTATTCTAGTATTTCACAGCTATTCCAGTTGAGCTATTTCAAATCCTGAAAGATGATGCTGTGAAAGTGCTGCACTCAATATGACAGCAAATTTGGAAAACTCAGCAGTGGCCACAGACTGGAAAAGGTCAGTTTTCATTCCAATCCCAAAGAAAGGCAATGCCAAAGAATGCTCAAACTACCACACAAGTGCACTCATCTCACACGCTAGTAAAGTAACGCTCAAAATTCTCCAAGCCAGGCATCAACAGTACATGAACTATGAACTTCCGGATGTTCAAGCTAGTTTTAGAAAAGGCAGAGGAATCAGAGATCAAATTGCCAACATCCCCTGGATCATCAAAAAAACAAGAGAGTTCCAGAAAAACATTTATTTCTGCTTTATTAACTATGCCAGGGCCTTTGACTGTGTGGATCACAATAAACTGTGGAAAATTGTGAAAGAGATGGGAATACCAGACCACCTGACCTGTCTCTTGAGAAACCTATATGCAGGTCAGGAAGCAACAGTTAGAACTGAAGATTGAACAACAGACTGGTTCCAAATAGGAAAAGGAGTACGTCAAGACTGTATATTGTCACCCTGCTTATTTAACTTATGGGCAGAGTACATCATGAGAAACGCTGGGCTGGAAGAAGCACAAGCTGGAATCAAGAGTGCTGGGAGAAATATCAATAACCTCCGATATGCAGATGACACCACCCTTACTGCAGAAAGTAAAGAAGAATTAAAGAGCCTCTTGATGAGTGTGAAAAAGAAGAGTGAAAAAGTTGGCTTAAAGCTCAACATTCAGAAAACAAAGATCATGGCATCTGGTCCCATCACTTCATGGCAAATAGACACAACTGAGTGACTTAATAACAACAAAATCAGTTTGAAGTGGGAGTTGTGACTGAAGGCTCCCTGGAGAAAGCAAATATTGGATTACACCTGACTTTGTGTCCTCTACTGGGTTCATTTAGGGCTAAGGATACAGTAGGCATCCAATACAAAATAATTTTATGTTCCTTCATTATAAATGTTCCCCCTTGTCTTGCATTAAAGGCAGAAAGAAACATGAAAATTCGTATGTCAGGACCACACAGACTAATGATCATTTCCTATCACTGGCCTGAAGAATAAATTAGTGAATTCACATTATACTTGAAAATGTTTTTTTCTGGCTTAAATTCAATAGTTTCAGAGTTGCTGATTGCTTTCTTTATGGATATAAATCCTAGGTTTACTTGAAGATTATCTTCCTAACAAGAATGCTATGGGGAAAAACTGCCATACTTCAGTCCTCCATTTCTCCCTTAGTGATCCTAATTACATGATTAGCTTTGGAGGATGGCATGCCTATTTTGGTCAGTTGGAAGGGACCATATTCATTAAAAAAAAAAAAAAAAGACTACTTAGGGTTTTGATGTCCAAAATTGGTATGTAACATTAGAATAGCACATTTAGGTCCTGACTTTTGAATTTTACCATCTAGTTATGGGGATTATCCAAAGAAAATGCTTTAAAACATTATAAATTGGTAAATAGTAATGTAC
Source organism: Budorcas taxicolor (assembly GCF_023091745.1). Lineage (NCBI taxonomy): Eukaryota > Metazoa > Chordata > Mammalia > Artiodactyla > Bovidae > Budorcas > Budorcas taxicolor. The sequence continues at coordinate 20,212,412 of NC_068933.1, read as the reverse complement.
AAAAGGTCACAAAGAAACATGTTATTCACTGCTAAATCAGTGGTACAGTAAGCAAATGGGTGTGAAAATTTTAAAGGAGAAAAATTTCATTATAGATGTCATTATTGTTATTTATCAAAGAGCTAGGTAAGAATTGTGCTGGAATATTTTGGACCCTGGACAGAAAGACATCAGCATTCAAGGAATAAAAAATGTTTCAGACCCATTCATGGAAGTGATAAAAACATTTTTTCAGGACGGATTGGGGCTGAGAGGAAAAAAATAAGAGAGAAAGAGATTTGAAAAATAACTTGGACCCAAACAGTCAAGATATGGAAGCTTGAGTTAGCCCTAACAAAAGATTCAAGTAGATGAAAAAGAGAATGGAAGATTTTTGATAAGTGCTTTTATCATGAGCTTACCTTAGAACTTACTTTCTAAAATATTATTTATATTAATAGAAATATTATCTGAAGCTTGACTCACATCAAAATTATTCCTGCTGTAAGACAGTGTTACTAATCAAGTGGTATCCAGTGTGTGGCTTTTACAGGTGAAGTGACTGCCAACAGTGGTTCCATGTAGCTCTGGAAGTCTTAGCAGCATCTGTATTCATAACATCCAAGGTCCTCCAGACCACAGTGCTATCTCCTGCCCACATCCAGACTCTATTCCTAAGGAAGTTTGTTAGTCTCTATTCTCGCCATCATCAAAAGCATCTTTACCTCTTTTTCTACTTTAGTTAGTTTTCATAACACTGAAAAAATAATTCAATTTAAAATGGACTTTAGGTAACTAAATTTTCTCTTTAACCTTCAGGGGAAAATGACAAACAAAAATCCTCATATTTTGAATATAATGTTTTTTATAACTGATTGATGACAGACATAAGTCTTCACTATAACTGAAAGCCATATTTTAATATTCCACAACTTTATTTCAGAGGCAGCTGGTTCATGATATATATACTTTCCCTAAAACCTTGGATTATTATTTTGGAGATGAAGAGAATTTAAGCATTACTGTTTCACTGTGATCCAAAAACAGGACAAGAACAATTAACAGGATGACTTTGATATATTTGATAATTTAAACTGGGTCATACCCAGAGTTATTAATGTAACAGAAGTATCATTTTAAACTTGACTTTCTCTGTGCACTGTTAGAATTTTAGGTATTCATGGATATATTTATAAATCTGATGGTACCACCCTCATGTGATCTTATTTATATGCAGGCAAAATTTTCTTGGATCTGTACCTACTTCTGGGGTCTAGACATCTGGAATTGTGTGTCTGAAAACTAATGAGGTGACCTGACAAACGCCTATTGATATGGGCCACTGAAAGTCTTCTTAAGAGAAATTTTGGTCTAGGAAACTTTGCAGAAGGCTGCTGAGCAAAATGGCATTAATTCAGAAACAAACTCCTGGTAACAAAAAGGGGAACAGAAATTCTTTATAGTTCACAGTTCCTGCTGCTTTAATTTGCTTTTGATTTTCCCATTGTTTTCATGCAAAGGTTAAAAGAAAGATTTCAACAAAGCCATTTGTAAATTACTAAAATGTGACACTGCTTTGAAATTGTTTAATCTAAAATAGTGGGAATCCTCCCTTGTTGCATCCTGCTGATTCAACCCAGCAAATCTCAGCTGTAGTTGACAAAGCGGATGAGACCACACTTGCTGCCCATCGGGGCTCATCAAAGGCAGAGGGGGTTCCAGGAGGCCCAGCAGAGCAGCCTGGGCTCCGGCCACGACTGAAGTAGCAGCACTGGCCATTGGCTGTGAACTGTGGACAGTGAAGCTGCCCTGGCAAAAAAAGCCAAAAGCTGACTTGTGTACTTCCTCTGGACTCTGAGACCTTGTTTCAGAAAGGGAGGACAACAAGGATGAGTAAAGGTTGAATTAAATGTTAATGTGAGTGACTCCATTCAAACCTTGAGCTCTGGAGAACTCTATTTACATTTAGAATTGTGTTTTGCATTTCATCCAAAACCACAATGTATTTTGAATGATCATGGTTCATCTTGGTCCCTTAAGACTTCTCTAGAGAATTCCCAGGTTGTCCAGTGGTTAGATTCCATACATCCACTGCAGGAGGCACGGGTTCAATCCTTGGTCAGGGAACTAAGATCCTACATGCCATGGCATGTGAAAGTAAAAGTGGCTCAGTCGTGTCTGACTCTTTGCGACCCCATTGACTGTACTGTCCATGGAATTATCCAGGCCAGAGTACTGGAGTATGTAGCCTTTCCCTTCTCCAGAGGCTCTTCCCAACCCAGGGATCGAACCCAGGTCTCCCACATTGCAGGCGGATTCTTACTAGCTGAGCCACAGGGAAGCCCAAGAATACTGGAGTGGGTAGCCTATCCCTTCTTCAGGGGATCTTCCTAACTCAGGAATCGAACTGGGGTCTCCTGCATTGCAGGTGGATTCTTTACCAATTGAGCTACGAGGGAAGTCCACTGCCATGGCATGACCAAAAAACAAACAAACCAAAAGACTTCTCTGGATCTCTCTCAAAACACTCTAGGCCATGCATAACAATACCATAGCACAAGGAATAAATGAACCACTTAGAATTTCTACATTCTCTGTTCATCCCTCGTTACTCCATTCTCATTGTCAGAAGCTTCTCCTGCCAAAACTGTGTCCCTTGACCTCATTCCTAAGGCAAAATCTGTACTGCATGCTGGAAAGAGGATCCCAGGAATGACTGTTTTTCAACAGAGTCCCTGAATCACCCACTCCCATATATTAGCATCCCAAGTCTTCTACCAAAGAGGGGAGAAATGATAACATTTTTCCCAAATGTGAATTTTAAGATCTTATTTCATGGTTCCAGCAAAGTAGCATAGCTACCAGTGAATTAATAAAGCAAAAATGTCTTTTCTCTATTTGAAATACTTTCTAATGGAATATATTTGAATAGATACGCACATAAAATGGTGGGGGAGAAATAGCCAAAACCTCTGAATTTACCCTGGTAATCAACAGAGTGACAGAAGTCTTTACACATTCTGAGAGTCTTGAGTATTCCGCCCTTATTTTCCATCTTACCTCTATTTTTCAGACACTCCAAGCACTTCAGGACATGAATTCCTAGAGACACTCAGCCCATTCCCCTATGTACACATTTACTCATGTTCATCCCTTCCTCTAGACTAAAAGGCCTCCTCACTATTTTTATCCATTGAAATCCCTCTGGCTCTTTACTGCTCTGCTAACAATTACTCAGTTGACAGTGTGACTTAAAATCATGTCTTACACACAGTAATAAGAAATCCAAAACAATATGGCTCCGCCTAAGGGAAATAGTTACCATTCTATCAAATTAATAAGCTCAGTGTCTCCACACAGTTTTATGTATAATTTGCTATTCTTCTAATACCATGCTTTTCCCCCTAAGTCAGTCTCTCCCACCAGGAAGCTTCCATAGGCCTCTTATCCTTCCCATTATAGGGCAGACAGAAAGAAAATGACAATCACAGAAAACTAACCAATCTGATCACATGGACCACAGCCTTGTCTAACTCAATGAAACTATGAGCCATGCCCTGTAGGCCCACCCAAGATGGACGGGTCATGGTGGAGAATTTTGACAAAACGTGGTCCACTGGAGAAGGGAATGACAAACCACTTCTATATTCTTGCCTTGGGAACCCCAAGAACAGTATGAAAAGGCAAAAAGATAGGACACTGAAAGAGGAACTCCCCAGGTTGGTAGGTGCCCAATATGCTACTAGAGAAGAGTAGAGAAATAACTACCGAAAGAATGAAGAGATGGAGCCAAAGCAAAACAACACCCAGCTGTGGATGTGACTGGTGATGGAGGTAAACTCCAATGCTGTAAAGAGCAATATTGCATAGGAACCTGGAATGCTAGGTCCGTGAATCAAGGCAAATTGGAAGTGGTCAAATAGGAGATGGCAAGAGTGAACATCAACATTTTAGGAATCAGTGAACTAAGATGGACTGGAATGGGTGAATTTAACTCAGATGACCTTATATCTACTACTATGGGCAAGAATCCCTTAGAAGAAATGGAGTAGACCTCATAGTCCACAAAAAGGTCTGAAAAGCAGTACTTGGATGCAATATCAAAAATGACAGAATGATCTCTGTTCATTTCCAAGGCAAACCATTCGATATCACAGTAATCTAGTTCTATTTCCTGACCAATAAAGCTGAAGAAGTTGAACAGTTCTATGAAGACCTACAAGCCCTTTTAGAATTAACACCCAAAAAAGATGTCCTTTTCATTATAGGGGACTGAAATGCAAAAGTAGGAAGTCAAGAAACACCTGGAGTAACAGGCAAATGTGGCCTTGGAGTACAGAATGAAGCAGGGTAAAGGCTGATAGAGTTTTGCCAAAAGAAAGCACTGGTCATACCAAACACCTTCTTCCAACAACACAAGAGAAGACTCTACACACGGACATCACCAGATGGTAAACACCAAAATCAGATTGATTATATTCTTTGCAGCCAAAGATGGAGATGCTGTATACAGTCAGCAAAAACAAGACTGGGAGCTGACTGTGGCTCAGATCATGAACTCCTTATTGCCAAATTCAGACTTAAATTGAAGAAAGTAGGGAAAATGACTAGACCATTCAGGTATGATCTAAATCAAATCCCTTATGATTATACAGTGAAAGTGACATATAGATTCAAGGGATTACATCTGATAGACAGAGTGCCTGAAGAACTAGGGACGAAGTTCGTGACATTGCTCATGAGGCAGGGATCACGACTATACCCCCAAAAAAGAAATGCAAAATGTTTGTCTGAGGAGGCCTGACAAATAAATGTGAAAAGGAGAGAAGCTAAAGGCAAAGGAGAAAAGAAAAGACATCCCCATTTGAATGAAGAGTTCCAAAGAATAGCAAGGGGAGATAAGAAAGCCCTCCTCAGTGATCAGTGTAAAGAAATATAGGAAAACAATAGAATGGGAAAGACTAGAGATCTCTTCACGAAAATTAAACATACCAAGGGAACATTTCATGCAAAGATGGGCACAATAAAGGACAGCAATGGTATGGACCTAACAGAATCAGAAGATATTAAGAAGAGGTAGCAAGAATACACAGAAGTACTATACAAAAAAAGATCTTTCTGACCTAGATAATCATGATGGTGTGATCACTCACCTAGAGCCATATATCCTGGAATGCAGAGTCAAAAGGGCCTTTGGAAGCATCACTATGTTCAAACTATGGCACAACTGCACTCATCTCACATGCTAGCAAAGTAATGCTCAAAGTTCTCCAAGCCAGGCTTCAACAGTATGTGAACCGTGAAATTCCAGATGTTCAAGCTATATTTAGACAAGGCAGAGGAACCAGAGACTAAATTGCCAACATCATTTCAATCACTGAAAAAGTGATAGAGTTCCAGAAAAACATCAACTTCAGCTTTAATGACTATGCCAAAGCCTTTGACTGTGTGGATCACAACAAACACTGGAAAATTCTTAAAAAGATGGGAATACCAGACCACCTTACCTGCCTCCTGAGAAATCTACATGCAGGTCAGCAAGCAACAAATAGAACTGGACATGGAACAACAGACTGATTCCAAATCAGGAAAGGAGTACATCAAGGCTGTATATTATCACCCTGCTTATTTAACTTATATGCAGAGTACATCATGAGAAATGCTGGACTGGACGAAGCACAAGCTGGAATCAAGATTGTCGGGAGAAATATCAATAACCTCAGATATGCAGATGACACCACTCTTATGGCAGAAAGCAAAGGGGAACTAAAGAGCCTCTTGATGGAAGTGAAAGAAGAGAGTGAAAAAATTGGCTTAAAACTCAACATTCAGAAAACTAAGACCATGGCATCTGGTCCCATCATTTCATGGCAAATAGATGGGGAAACAACGGAAAGAGTGAAAGACTATTTTCTTGGGCTCCAAAATTACTGCAGATGATGACTGCAGCCATGAAATTAAAAGACACTTGTTCCTTGGGAAAAAAGTTATGACCAACCTAGCCAGCAAATTAAAAAGCAGAGACATTACTTTGCCAACAAAGGTCCGTATAGTCAAAGCTTGGTTTTTCCAGTAGCCGTGTATGGATGTGAGAGTTGGACTATAAAGAAAGCTGAGTGCTGAAGAATTGATGCATTAGAACTGTGGTGTTGGAGACGACTCTTGAGAGTCCCTTGGACTGCAAGGAGATCCAACCAGTCAATCCTAGAGGAAATCAGTCCTAAATATTCATTGGAAGGACTGATGCTGAAGCTGAAACTCCAATACTTTGGCCACCTGATGTGAAGAACTGACTCATTGGAAAAGACCCTGATACTGGGAATGATTAAAGGTGGGGGGAGAAAGGGACCATAGAGGAAGAGATGATTGGATGGCATCACTGACTCAATGGACATGAGTTTGAGTAAGCTCTAGGAGTTGGTGATGGACAGGGAAGCCTGGTGTACTGTAGCCCATGGGATCGCAAAGAGTCGGACATGACTGAGCGACAGAACTGAACTGAACTGAACCATGCTTTTTAATAATGGACATTTTGTCTTCTTACTAAATTTTACAGGTGATAGCAAATATTTATTTTGTGCTTATTTTATGCCTGGTACTGTGCTAAGTTCTTAAAACACATTGTAACATTTATAATGATGTGAGACTACATTTCTACTTATAAGTAAGGTTCAGACATCTAGAAAGAATGAGTTAATTGCCAGATTTTCAACTCTGGGACTCAAAACTAACATTTCCTAGGAAACAACCCCATCTACCATTGCATCATAAAGAATAACTTCAAATCCTTGCTTTTTATCACCTCATTTGATGTCAAATACAACATGGGTTAGTAAAAACATTACATACAAAATTATAAGGTTCTCATAATAATTTCTTAAATGGGCTTGTTTGTTCTAAGAAAAATACCTAAAACTAAGCTTTTCCTCAGTAAAGTCAAGCTTTGATAACACAGAATAAAAATTAACAATGAAAATAACAATAACAAAGCTTCCTGTCATGCTCTAATAACTCTGAGATGAAGAGAATTATCAAAAAGTTCTGGAGAAAACTCTAGCAACAAAAGTACTAAACATCTCCTTAATCCTCTTTTTCTTTGTTTTTGTTTTTTATGCTATGTCCTATATTTTTTCAAACTGACTGTGTTTCTCATGATTCACAAGTAGAACAGATATTCAATAAGAACAACTTCATGGAAAGGATCTTCAAAAATCACAAGGACATTTTTAAAAATTTCACTGAAACTCAGTGTGCACTAAAGAAACAATTTAGTTATGAGGACATTGACAATAAATTTCTTATTTAATTCAATACATATTTATCTAGTGCTGACTTGCCTGGAAAATTCCATGGACATGGCATCACAGAGAGTTGGACATGATTGAGCATGCACTCACTACTTAACAGTTCAGTTTCTTATCTTGTTGTACTAGTTATCACTGGACCAGGGTCGATGGGGACTCCAGTGCTTGGTTACAGTGATAAAGGTGAAGTACAAGAACTAGTTTAATTTAAAAAGAAGGAAAAACTATATGTCTCCTAGTCTATTTTGTGGACTCTTCTGTCACAGCCACAGAAAATGTAAAATCTTCTTCCTCTGTAGGGAGATCAGATTATGGCACATATAGAACTCACCCAGGGCACAGCAGGTGGTCCCAGAGCCCAGAGTTAGAGACACTCTTATCTCCTGGCATAAAAGGGCAAACACTAGCTTTCAAAATAGGCTTCTCAAAGTTTCTGGTGCTCCTAAATGTTTCAAAGTGTACAACATCAGGACTTTTGTATAGTCAAGTCTTGAGAACCATTTTCATTTTTCTCCTTTCTGAAAAACCTCTATGCTATTATGTCGGCCAAATACATCTTAACCATTTTAGCAAGGGTATATCATAATAACAAAGACAAGTGTCTTATTAATGCAATGATAAAATAGTTAACCTCCAAAATTAATTACTAGTATTTTATGAGAAGTTTGAAGGAGTGAAATAAGGTAAATATTCTCTTAATAATAAATTTTTATATCATGAAATATACTTTTCCTCTATAAATCTCTAGAAAATGGTCATGAACTTTTGCCAAACATGATTATTTCTATATGAAAGTCTCTAATTAAGCAATCTATGTTGCATGAATAAGCAGTAGACTATTGAGCAGAATACGAATTGTTTCTATTAACAGCAAAAGATTATTCAATACTTTTTTTTCTTATAAATACTGTATATTGTAATATTTGATGAAATTTTTGTCTTTGTTACTCTTTAAGCACATCTACAATTTAACATCTGAGGAAATCATATTGCAATGTAAATGTATATCTTGGCAAATTCTACCTATTTATTGCTGTCATACATTTTATCAGACAATACATAGAGTGGTGTGCTTAAAACTTTGGATTTTAATGTTGAAATGTAACCATAAGTTAGTTACTTATCTAACTTATGAGTATTATTTTCTAAGACGTCTTGACAATATAATTCGTTAAAAACTAAGAATAAGGACATAACTATTATCAGCAGGTGGTATTTACTCTGAACCATAGAATTTACCTGTTTTGTAATTAGCCACAAGAGAATGCAATTTAGTTTTGTTTTAAGGAAAGGTTAATTTAGCAGCAACCACACTTACCTTTCTTGGAGAAGCACAATGATTGATACAATCCTACATCATGCTGTTCAGCAAATGAAACCATTTTTTTTTTTTTTTTTTTTTATGATTACAAGGAATGAGGCTTGGTGTTCACCATGAGTCCAGGAATGCTTAAGTACTTTTCTGAATAGGCTTGGCAACTACGAATATCTGGGGAAAGATAAAAAGAAACATTTAAGTAAAAGAAGATGCAAACCAATCTTTTCTGATGGTACAAAACCTTTGTACTCGTTGAGGGTTTAGAGTGAGAAATATTTATTCTTTGGGATCTGTGAGGGCTGGCCTAACCAGAGCTATAGCAATAATGAAGCCATATGCCACCCAGCACTTAAACAAGCATGGTTTAAGGCTATAATCTGGGAGAAAATTAGCAGACATAAGTTTAATTTTTATATTTTTTAAAAGATGTATATTTCCAAGTTTTATGGCCTACTTATAAGCTCCATGTACTGCTATCCAGTCATAGTAAAGAAAAAAAATTTCTTTTAGGCAATGTTTTATTCTTTCAAAGCACTACAAGCATAAACCCAAATAGCTTTACCAAAGGCTGGGATGTTTCTCTTCATTCTTTGGTGAAAACAGAAATAAAGCTACAAGCAGCAGAGATGATCAACAAGGAATCATCAGTGAATTTAAATTTACTGAAATTTAAATTTATTATGCCACTTACATCTCTGAACCTATGTTGAGCAATACAGAAAAGCACAATTTGCAGTGTTTACTGAAATTTGCATTATTACATTTTCATCAAAATTGAGGCTAAAATTTTAACCAAAGTTTCAAAATCCGTCAGCTTTTAAATAAGAGTCCATGACTCCCAGAATTTTAATGCTCTTAGGACCCATTCAAATAATTTCGGGAGGGGCTGTTCCCATAGATGCTCCCTAGGGTTGTGATTCTCCCTCGGTTTTTGACCTGCTGATACCCTCTGGTGTGAACTTTAGAACTATTTAAAACCATCCTAGACTGAGGTAGTTTTAAGCTATTATATCTTTTCTCAAAAGGTTTTGTTGTTGTTCAAAATAAAGAACTAAGAGTGTTTAACTCTATGAGAGGCTCTGTAACTACTCACATGTAAGGTCCTCATTCTGTGAAGGATCATTCTGGTCATAGCAGAGGGGATGGCCTTAAATTCTTCAATTCTTGTTATGTGCTATCTCTGTTTCCTGAACTTGCCTGGTGCTTCTGATTAAAATGTATTACCCCTTTCATCTTCCCCACACAACAAAAGAGTGCTAAAATAACTACTTTTTTTCTTCTTTTTTTTTGGAAATTGCTTTTAATATCTGACATTTCAAATATGAAAAATACATGTAATGAATATTTAAAGTAAAAAGAATAATGAAGTAAAAACCTATGGAATTACTCCCCAGATTAAGCAACTGAGTACTTGAAAGAACCTAGAAGCCACCTTCTGCGCCTCCTTCATAACATTTCTCATAAAAGTGTTCAGTTCAGTTCAGTTCAGTAGTTCAGTTGTGTCCAACTCTTTGCTGCTGCTGCTGCTACTGCTAAGTTGGTTCAGTCGTGTCCGACTCTGTGCGACCCCATGAATCACAGAATGCCAGGCCTCCCTGTCCATCACCATCTCCCGGAGTTCACCCAAACTCACGTCCATTGAGTTGGTGATGCCATCCAAGCATCTCATCCTCTGTCGTCCCCTTCTCCTCCTGACACCAATCCCTCCCAGCATCAGAGTCTTTTCCAATGAGTCAACTCTTCGCATGAGGTGGCCAAAGTACTGGAGTTTCAGCTTTAGCATCATTCCTTCCAAAGAACACCCAGGGCTGATCTCCTTCAGAATGGACTGGTTGGATCTCTTTGCAGTCCAAGAGACTCTCAAGAGTCTTCTCCAACACCACAGTTCAAAAGCATCAATTCTTCGGCACTCAGCTTTCTTCACAGTCCAACTCTCACATCCATACATGACCACTGGAAAAACCATAGCCTTGACAAGATAGACCTTTGTTGGCAAAGTAATGTCTCTGCTTTTGAATATGCTATCTAGGTTGGTCATAACTTTTCTTCCAAGGAGTAACTATCTTTTAAATTCATGTTAGTATCATTTAAATTTACTGGTACTGATTCTCATGTTTTCCACTAAAATTTAACTACACATATACATCTATGAAATACATAGAGTTAGGTTTTGTAGGTTTACAGACTTTATATAAATGACACCATACTATATGCACACTATCATCCTGTGTTTTTGTGATGTACCTGTGCTGATTACTGAAGGGCTGATACCTTAATTTTTGTCATTATATATTATTTTAGATGATTATAATACAGGATGTTTACTTATTTTTCTGGTGATAATCATTAGGATTATTGCTAGATTTTTTTTTTTAGGAACAAAGTTGCAATGAACATTCTTGATGAAGTCACTAATTTCTCCAGATTTAGTAGATGTGAAGCATTTTAACTCCACCAAAGAATGTCGCACTAAATTTTTAGAAGTATATGTACAAAGTCCATAGCCACCTGCAGTATACAAGCACTTCTTTTAGTCTACACGTTCACCCATGATTAACTTGGCAAACTCCACAAAGATCGCCATTGGAATTTAAGTGAAGATCATTGAATATTTTAATCAATTTTGGAACACATATATTTATGAAAGTGGATCTTCCTGTCTACAAAATATGATTTTGTCTCTATTTATTTTGGTCTAACTTCTATATGTCTAGTTTGGTGTTAAATATCAAGATCTTTAGGTTGTTGTCACAGAAAAATATAATTGGTTTTTATACTGATTTTAAATTGAGCTGTTTGGTGAATTGTCTGATGAATTACAATAATTTTTTTTTTGCTAAATTATTGTGGTATCTTATGTATGCAATTACTTAATTTGTAACTAATATTTACTTGGTTTCTTTTCAAATATTTAATTATTTCCCTATATTTTAAAATTCTTTTTTATTCAACAAAATGCAATATTGAATAAAAGCCATTACAATGGCCATTTTTTCTCATTTACTGTATTAAACATGCTTCTATGTTTAATATTAATTTCATACTAGCAGTAGACATCATTCAATGTGGTAAAGATCAATTCTATTTCTAATAGAAAGTATTTTAAAAATAAAGTGGTATTGAAACTTTTCAAACGTTTCTAACACATCTATTGAGATAATATTGTGGTATTTATTCAATTTGTTAGCATGGGGAATTAGGCAAGCACAATTTACCCAACACTAAAGCAGGATTCTCTTCTTAAATAAATTTGAATGGCTATTTTTTTGTGTGTCAATATTAATGAGATTGATTATCCCATCCTCATTTAATTTTGACAACAGTTATATAAGTCTTATTAAACAAAGTGGCAATGATCCCTTTTTATTTTCTCTGGCAAAGTTTGTAAATAATAGAAATTAAATGTTTATAGGAATTATCTATTTGACAGTTTGGTGAACAAAACTTTCAAATCTTCTAAAAACTATTTGTTGTATATTTTTTAATGTATTCAAATTCCTTAATTTGTTAAAAATATTTTCAAGCTTCTTAGGAATTAGTTTTGAAAGCTATGTTTTCCTTAGATTTGATCATTTTTTTTCTTTCATGGAAATCAATTTTATTTGAAATGTATCACCACTGAATTGAACAGGGTCAATATTGAATAAATCTATGTTCATTAATATATGTTGAAATTGTAGGATAAACAGTTTTAATTATAAAATTTGACTTGAAATTATTAAATAATAAAATATTATAGGCTGGAATCAATATTGCTGGGAGAAATATCAATAACCTCAGATATGCAGATGACACCACCCTTACGGCAGAAAGTGAAGAAGAACTTAAAAGCCTCTTGATGAAAGTGAAAGAGGAGAGCGAAAAAGTTGGCTTAAAGCTCAACATTCAGAAAATGAAGATCATGGCATCCGATCCCATCACTTCATGGGAATTAGATGGGGAAAGAGTGGAAACAGTGGAAACAGTGTCAGACTTTATCTTGGGGCTCCAAAATCACTGCAGATGGTGATTGCAGCCATGAAATTAAAAGACGCTTACTCCTTGGAAGAAAAGTTATGACCAACCTAGATAGTATATTCAAAAGCAGAGACATTACTTTGCCAACTAAGGTCCGTCTAGTCAAGGCTATGGTTTTTCCAGTGGTCGTGTATGGATGTGAGAGTTGGACTGTGAAGAAAGCTGAGCGCCAAAGAATTGATGCTTTTGAACTGTGGTGTTGGAGAAGACTCTTGAGAGTCCCTTGGACTGCAAGGAGATCCAACCAGTCCATTCTGAAGGAGATCAGCCCTGGGATTTCTTTGGAAGGAATGATGCTAAAGCTGAAACTCCAGTACTTTGGCCACCTCATGCAAAGAGTTGACGCACTGGAAAAGACTGATGCTGGGAGGGATTGGTGTCAGGAGGAGAAGGGGATGACAGAGGATGAGATGGCTGGATGGCATCACTGACTTGATGGACGTGAGTCTGAGTGAACTCCGGGAGTTGGTGATGGACAGGGAGGCCTGGCGTGCTGCGATTCATGGGGTCGCAAAGAGTCGGACATGACTAAGTGACTGAACTGAGCTGAACTGAACTGATGGGTGTTTCAGCATATAATAAATTTCATTACATGGATATATATTCCCAAGATGGTAAGAATGCTTTAGAAACAGAAAAAAATGAAACTTTAAAGTGAAATCTATTATTAAAGATACAAAAGAAAGGTTTTGTAAATGATCATATCCAGATTTCATTCTGTTTTGGAATGACTCCCAGAGTAACGTGAATAAATTAAGGACAGTCAGTTATAATTAACAACGGTTCACCCACATGTTTTATCTTAATTGAGAAGTCTGGATATAGAAAATTAAATAATGGGAAGAGGCTTACTGAGTGCTGTGAACAGAACATAAGTTTTATTATTTTCCTACCATTATACCTTTGGTCTCCAAGCAGTTTATGCTTATAAATCAAATTTTGCCAATTCAACTTTCTGTGTCACTTTTCTATTTGTAACAAGGGGGAAAAAACAAGACCTGACTTTAGTTTTTGAGGGTATTCATTTATTTGTACATCTTATAGAATATCCTGCAGGTAATAAGTGTAGAGTGTTAGCTATTAATACTAAGATTGTTGGCAGAGATATGACTTGCAGATTCAGTATGACCCCTTCTCAATTATGGCAAAGCGGCTGCATTTTGCTCATTTTTGCATTCATCACAATATATGACACAATGTTATCTTCAAGGATAATCAACAATCATTTTAATTTAAGTGAACTAAATGCTGAGATACTGCTATTTCTCACTAACATTGACTTTTTAAAGATTTTGTTTTGTCTGTTAGGTGAGCAGACAAGTCTACTTCTGGGATCACATGATTCGTTCTGCCCAATAGGTAGCAAGCATTTGTGACATGTGTCTCTTTTTGGCCTAAGCATTTAATTGCAGAGCATCTCTCTCTACTGGGTCATTTCATGCCAGAGCAACAGAGGTGCCTTATTCCTGGTAGTGGAGTTAAAGATGACACAATTTCTGTGGACCTGAGTCCCTAACGTTCTGTGTGGAGTAGTTCAGTTCAGTTCAGTCACTCAGTCATGTCTGACTCTTTGCCACCCCATGAATCGCAGCACGCCAGGCCTCCCTGGCCATCACCAATTCCCGGAGTTTACCCAAGCTCATGTGCATCGAGTCGGTGATGCCATCAAGCCGTGTCATCCTCTGTCATCCCCTTCTCCTTCTGCCCCCAATCCCTCTGAGCATTAGTGTCTTTTCCAGTGAGTCAACTCTTCGCATGATGTGGCCATAGTATTGGAGTTTCAGCCTTACCATCAGTCCTTCCAATGAACACCCAGGACTGATCTCCTTTAGGATGGACTGGTTGGATCTCCTTGCAGTCCAAGGGACTCTCAAGAGTCTTCTCCAACACCACAGTTCAAAAGCATCAATTCTTCAGCGCTCAGCTTTCTTCACAGTCCAACTCTCACATCCATACATGACTACTGAGAAAACCACAGCCTTGACTAGACGGCCCTTTAGCCCTGCACAAACTCTCACGTGATAAGCCAGTGCTGTGCTGTACTTAGCTGCTCAGTTGTGTCTGACTCTTCGCGATCCTAGTGGAACAGGACTTTTTTTTTTTTTTTTAAATATCTTAAGCCACAGACACTTTTGGGGGATGTACATCAGTGCAACAAAGCTGATTCTATCATAACAGATTTTACCTTTTTTATTACAGGGTAAAATATTAGCATTTGTACAAATCTTAGTGATGTCTCCTCATTGCCTTTTCATAGTGGGAAGTTGTTCAAACAGAAGAAAATGAAGAGTCTGAACAAGTCATAAGTAAATAACCATTCACCGGTTTTTCAAAGTGTTTGTTGCTCTGTGTAGGATAGATACTAAAAAGCAATTTGACTATAGTAAATGTTGAAAAAAAATGAGGTGAAAGCATTTATGCATAACAGACATGCAGTAAATTCTTCTTGATTAATAAGAACTTTATATAGCTAGGGTTTTGCAAATGTCCTGAAGCCCATAAATACATGAATTTGTGGCAATTCTGAGGCAGAGATGTGTTGCTTCATCTATTTTTGTCCAGAATTAGAGCCCTCAGGATTCTGCTAGAGATTCTGAAATCAATCTTTTCAAGGACCATAAAATAAACATATCTCAACATGCTCCCCTTCAGCTTCTCATTTCACTTTAAATTGAAACTGTAATGGATTTCCGGCTAGGCTGTTACAGATTTTTCTCTACTTCAAATCAGGACATATCAGGGAACAGGTGGTGGAAAAGAAGAGTTCTCCCTGTGTGTTTGAGTCATTATCAACTTGCCACATATTCACTCGACTTGTTATAGCATTTCTGTCTCTATGTTACTCCTTTCTAACCTCATAAAGCTGTATCTTAAATCATCTGAGGAAAAAATGAGTAAAAGTGGTAGAAATGTAAGAAAAAAATGTTTTCCTGATATTTAAGCCTCCAGAGTCAATATTCAAGCTGGGCTGGATTCCAGTGAACCACTTACTATTTTTCAAACTGTTCCAGCAATTGTCTGCTTTCTTTTTTTTAATTTCTAAAAGCTATCATTAATAACCATTTATTGAGAGTATACTCTCTGTGAATCCAAGATAGGAGATGGAACTATCTGCTTCTCTGGAATACAAAGAAAGGACTTTGTGTATATGATACAACAACAAAGCAGAATTTTCAGAGTTTGTCTTTAAGACATTTGTCACTGTGTTCATAGTGGTTTAATTCTACATTCACAACTCTCTGTTATAAATATTTCTTGGTTTTCATATGCCCTCCTCTCAGTTTTATCTTTTATTCTTGAAGGCAGAATTTATCACTCTGATTCTCAGGTCAACAGGCTACTTGTTCAATAGGCTTCAAAACTCCTGAAGGTACAATTAGAAAGAAACAAGAAACTCACAAACAGATCATTTCTATGTCAGGGAAGAAACCAGGTGTAGGATACACATATTCTTTTTTTGTAACTCACAGAAGCAACTGCCTTGCAATATAGATTCTAATATTTATTGTATGAGGATGTTACAATACAAAAAAGGGTGTACTGACAGGTACTTGAAAATAGTGGTATATTTGAAATCTGCTGGTTGAGAAAGTGCTTAGTAACATAAAGCTTCTAATAACATTTTTACAACAGTTCACGGTGGGTTGTGCTATGATAAAAACAATCTAAGTGACTTACAGTAAGGAAGGCTTACTTCCAACTCAAATGGAAGATCTGTGGCTATGGTTTGGCTGTAGGACTACTCCACGTGTCTTTTAACAGCGTCATTTCAGCTGCTAAGCAGACCCCCCCATAGACAGGCTGTTCTTGTGGTAGAATGAGAAGATCAAGAGAGTGAGTGAAGGATGCAATGGCTAGTACAGAGGTGGAGACTTTGAACATTTCTAATCAGTACACCAACCAAAGTACATCACATGGCCAAGCCAGACAGAAGGGCAAGAAAATATTCTCTAACAACAAGGCAGGCCGAATCACTTGGACTTGTGGATTGCTTATGTAAGTATTCACAACTTAGTATCCTTCTTGTATCCATGATGCTTGGAATATTACTTCCTAGACTCTTCCTTCCAAACAGACAGAATATTTCACTACTTTTAAATACTTGGCCTTGTGATGGACTTCAGACAAAAGGCAGTGATGCAAGTGGCAGTTCTCTACTTCTGAGCATAGAGCCTTGCAGTTTTACACTTTCTCTTGGACCCCATCACAGCCAAGGAAGAGAAAATTCACCCAGTAGAGGCAACCTCAGACAAGACAGCCACAGACAGCTCCTCAGTTTCCTACAAATGCATTAAAATAATCCTCGCCAAGATCAACCAGGTCTGGCACTGGTTGACCAGAAGACAACTCTGGAAAAACAGCAACCTCGTAATAGAAAAAGTGGCTCCCTTATGATATTATGTTTTTAAGCATTTTGTTCATTACTGTGGCATTATCATGGCAACAGATAACTGAAACATATGGCAATTATACAGGTACAAAATCTTATAGGATGAGAGTAGTGTTGAATAACACAGAAAAATAGTATCAATAATCTTTCCTATTTTTAAATTAATTATATTTTATCTTAAAGTACAGGAAAAATCTAAAATTTTTTTACCTAAAAAATATATGCAATCATATTTAGACTTAAACAAATTAGTACATCTAAGATTCACGAACTTCTTGAAAAACTGTTAACTATTACCTACCCAGGAGTTTCAGATCAACAAGTTGGCAATTTAGGGGATTTTGTGTAATAATTCCTGTAATCTAGTAAACTCATCAAATGCTCTTCTTGGTAATTTCTTCTGGGAGACGTCATTACTCTCATTTTTCATAAGAAAATATGTCTCTAATTAAGTATATGGAATAACAATATCTATAATAACTTTATGATTTACCATTTCACTGTTTTTTATTCTTAGATCTTTTGCCTCAACATTTTTCAACATTTCATACTATGTGCTTAATAGAAAAGTATTATATACTGCTTTGATTTTTGACTAACTTGATTTTAAATTAAGATTTTTATAAATTTAAAATTCAGTTCTTTGATTACACCAGCTATACTTTAATTGCTCAATAGCCACTTGGAGCTTGTGGCTACCATACTAGACATAGTCAGAGTAATTAATAGTGATATTCATGAGAAGAATTTGGTTAATTGTATTTAAGGAGATTAACTATAGAAATAAAAATGAAGATGTTCAAAGGTTGATGATAAAGATATTATTTCTGTAGCTTGTACATTTGCTACTGAATATTAAGCATTTGAACATAATAGTGGGTAAATTTAAAAGGTGTTTTGTTTTGCTTGTATATGCCTGATTTAAACTCTACGTGTTACAACAAAAAAAATTATAATTGAAAAGATATTCTAAATGAACAAATCTGTAACAAATGCTAGTGTGTGTTAGTTGCTCAGTTGTGTCCTTCTCTTTGTCACACTATGGACTGTAGCCCGCTAGGCTCCTCTGTCCATGGAATTCTCCAGCAAGAATACTGGGGTGGGTAGCCATTCCCTTCTCCAGGGGATCTTCCTGACCCAGGGATTGAACCCAGATCACCTGCATTGCAGGCAGATTCTTTACTGTCTGAGCCAAACAAATGCTAAATATGAGCCAAACACAAAAAGCCATATATCCTGTTTCTTGTAATCATCTAATTTGGACAAATGACCCATTAAAGCTTTCCTCTTTCTCTGCAAAGTTTCTGTATATAGCAGTTCTAGTCAAATGCTGACATGGAGATATATATATATATAACTGGTTTCTTTTTACAACCTTGTCATGAACCACGTGTATCACT
Source organism: Budorcas taxicolor (assembly GCF_023091745.1). Classification (NCBI taxonomy): domain Eukaryota; kingdom Metazoa; phylum Chordata; class Mammalia; order Artiodactyla; family Bovidae; genus Budorcas; species Budorcas taxicolor. The sequence goes on along the minus strand of NC_068933.1, from coordinate 20,194,004 downwards.
TTGGAGGAATCATTTGAAATTGCTTCTCAGTACTACTGTCACACAAAATGCAAACTTAGTTATATGTCAAGATAGTGCTTTCCCTTCTGCAATCATGAACAAGTGGTCACTTTTATGCAAGGATAAAAGACAGGTAGGAAACAAAACTGACTGAACTGAAATAACTAAATCTCGAATAAATAACTAAATCAGCTAAATCTTGACCTTTGATCTATAAAATAAATCTTTAAAAAAAAAAAAAGGTCACTTGGGATTGAAGGCATGTTCCTTAAATAAGGTGGAATACATTATTTTGGGAAGTTCCTTACAGTATCACCTGAATTTATATGTCTGTAAGTAAGAAAGAAGTTTTAAAAACAGCACTTATAAATGATTAGTCCAAAAACTACATAGGATTTTCTGGGTGCCAAACTACATTTCTGCAACATTAATACACAAGGACACACTCACAATTGCATGAATGTCACCTGTCACACATTATCTATCAAACTCCCTATCATTGTTCCTCCAATGTTTCCTGGTCACACAATGAATAAACTGTTCAGAAGTTGGAACCGTGATTGCTGGGAGCCTGTGATCTTTGTTCCAACACTATCCTCTAACATCAAATTCCAAAATTGTATACAAGAGTGTCTGTGATTGTAAATACTTGGATTTGCAAATGAATGCTTTACTATCTTTTCATACGAAAAAAAAAATGACATCACATTTAAACCTACAAAACAGCTTTGCAGTTCTTAGGGAAGAAATCCTATGTTTTAGTAGCAAGAGCACTGTTGGGAATTATAAAGCTTTGCTTCTGTTTCTGGCTTTATTGTTGACATGCTATTTGGCATTAACATCAAATTTCCCACTGCCTCAACTGCTCATGTGTGTAATGAGTTCTTCTTTTACACCACTGAGGTCTATTTAACAGGAATAAGATGAGAATTAATTGGGGGGGGGGGGCAGTCTTTAACCTTCTTATTGCTGCTCTAAGAAATATATTGTAAAATAAACCAAAGTTGCTTAATCTTAATAGTCAAAATGCTTTCTAAATATCTTCAGATATGATACTTTTGATTTAATGGTTTCCAAAAGGAGCAACAAAAATTCAAGCACTCTCCACTTTGAATCAAGGAATGACCACCCATATCCAGTATTATATAGTGAAGGGTTTCCATGCACATACTACTCATCAGCCTACTTCTCCTACAGGGACACAGAATGAAAGGCAAGCATCTGCTCTCACACAGAGAAATGAAGATATCCATACTAATCAAGCCAATGAATAGGTGGTAATCATTCTCCAGGGGTAAAAAAAACAAAAACAAAACACCTTGCTTTGCTAGAGTTCCTAATGCAAGTGATTTGAAAGAAAGGGTAGTTAATTATAAAATCCTTGGCTCACAGTTTTTTCTTTGAGTATCATTAAGTATGTTTCAATATTTATTAATGTTGAACGTTAGTGTCTAAAAATCTGACAGCAATTCTATTTTCTTTGGTTTATTTGAGATAAGAACCTGAATATAAAAATATGTAATCTGTTGGAACATATCTTCTAATCATTTTTAAAATATGCTCAGCTTTTTAAATTTCTGTGTCTGAAAATATTATTTTAATCTCATAATATGGCCAAGTGTTTCAGGTTAATTCTATCCAAGTGAAATTGTGATATTTCCAAGTTTTCTAGAAAATAAACACAGAAAATTCTAGAGTCTAAGGTCATTTGGAAAATGTGTTCCAAAGGGAAAGAGATCAAGTTACAAGTTTCACCTATTAAGGAGTTATTTGCTGCTAGTGAAAGTGAAAGTTGCTCAGTCGTGTCCAACTCTGCAACCCCATGGTCTATACAGTTCATGAATTCTCCAGCCCAGAATACTGGAATTGGTAGCCTTTCCCTTCTCCAGGGAATCTTCCCAACCCAGGGATTGAAAAAGGAAATTATGGTATTTATCCCCAAATTATTGTTTTTAATAGGTTATTCCAGAAATTAAAATATGAATACTTAATTTATCAAAAACCATATGTTAATCAAAAATTTAATCCTTCTTCATAGTACAAGGACCATTAAATATTTTAATTACTCTTATTTTGCTTATGGTATGGACATAACAGAAGCAGAAGATATTAAGAAGAGGCGGCAAGAATACACAGAAGAACTGTACAAAAAAGATCTTCACAACCCAGATAATCATGATGGTGTGATCACTCACCTAGAACCAGACATCCTGGAATGTGAAGTCAAGTGGGCCTTAGAAAGCATCACTACAAACAAAGCTAGTGGAGGTGACGGAATTCCAGTTGAGCTATTTCAAATCCTGAAAGACAATGCTGTGAAAGTGCTGCACTCAATATGCCAGCAAATTTGGAAAACTCAGCAGTGTCCACAGGACTGGAAAAGGTCAGTTTTCATTCCAATCCCAAAGAAAGGCAATGCCAAAGAATCCTCAAACTACCACACAATTGCACTCATCTCACACACTAGGAAAGTAATGCTCAAAATTCTCCAAGCCAGACTTCAGCAATACGTGAACCGTGAACTTCCCGATGTTCAAGTTGCTTTTAGAAAAGGTAGAGGAACCAGAGATCAAATTGCCAACATCTGCAGGATCACCGAAAAAGCTAAAGATTTCCAGAAAAACATCTATTTCTGCTTTATTGACTATGCTAAAGCCTTTGACTGTGTGGATCACAATAATCTGTGGAAAATTCTGAAAGAGATGGGAATACCAGACCACCTGACCTGCCTCTTGAGAAATCTGTATGCAGGTCAGGAAGCAGCAGTTAGAATTGGACATGGAACAACAGACTGGTTCCAAATAGGAAAAGGAGTACGTCAAGGCTGTATACTGTCACCCTGCTTATCTAATTTATATGCAGAGTACATCATGAGAAATGCTGGACTGGAAGAAGCACAAGCTGGAATCAAGATTGCTGGGAGAAATATCAATAACCTCAGATATGCAAATGACACCACCCTTATGGCAGAAAGTGAAGAGGAGCTAAAAAGCCTCTTGATGAAAGTGAAAGAGGAGAGTGAAAAAGTTGGCTTAAAGCTCAACATTCAGAAAATGAAGATCATGGCATATGGTCCCATCACTCCATGGGAAATAGATGGGGAAACAGTGGAAACAGTGTCAGACTTTATCTTTGGGGGCTCCAAAATCACTGCAGATAGTGACTGCAGTCATGAAATTAAAAGACGCTTACTCCTTGGAAGAAAAGTTATGACCAACCTAGATAGCCTATTGAAAAGCAGAGACATTACTTTGTCAACAAAGGTCCATCTAGTCAAGGCTATGGTTTTTCCAGTGGTCATGTATGGATGTGAGAGTTGGACTGTGAAGAAAGCTGAGCGCTGAAGAATTGATGCTTTTGAACTGTGGTGTTAGAGAAGACTCTTGAGAGTCCCTTGGAATGAAAGGAGATCCAACCAGTCCATTCTGAAGGAGATCAGCCCTAGGTGTTCTTTGGAAGGAATGATGCTAAAGCTGAAACTCCAGTACTTTGGCCACCTCATGCGAAGTGTTGACTCTTGGAAAAGACTCTGATGCTGGGAAGGATTGGGGGCAGGAGGAAAAGGGGATGACAGAGGATGAGATGGCTGGATGGCATCACCGACTCAATGGACGCGAGTCTGAGTGAACTCCGGGAATTGGTGATGGACAGGGAGGCCTGGCGTGCTGCGATTCATGGGGTCGCAAAGAGTCGGACACGACTGAGTGACTGAACTGAACTTGCTTACCATAGTACATGCTATCTTTGTCTTGCTCATATCAGTTTAGAACTTCTCACATTGCTACCTAAATTTCAACCACCAGCCCCTCCAATGCCACCTGAGGCTTGAAAGGCCGTCCAGACGTGTTTAGGAATGATGTACTCTAGGAGTATCTCACAAACACCGACTCTACAAGGGCTGGGAAATTCCCTAGAAGCTTCAGCTCTCTTATTGCTGCTTCCCAGATTTCCCGAACAGCTGTGAGCTGTAATTTCCTACAGTGATAACTTACTTGATGACATTGTTTATTGGCTTGTTCAGTTCCCATACCACTGTTTTCTGACCTCACCTTCCAAACAAACTACTTAACACTCAAAGATCCATCTCAAAAGACAGCTTCCAGGGGAACTCAATCAAATTGATGGTCCTAGGTCCTAGAAGTGGTCCTAGGAAACAGACTATTCAGGATGAAATTTTAGAATTGGTTCACTAACATGACAGATGACAGTATGGGCTCAAGACTGGGGCTGACTGACAATGATCAGAATGCCTGACTGTCCAACAACCCAAAGTGAATTGGGATGAACACTGGTGGAAAATACGGACTGACGTAGGCAACAAACTGAACATGAAAGACATGAATACGGTGGGAAATATCTAAGAAATATGAAAGAACTCGTTGTTAATTGCCATCAGCTCCTTTAAGGAAGAAATTGGCAATCCCATTGCAGTCAATTACTAACTCAAGGCATGTTGTGAAAGCCAGAAGGCCTTCATGTCAGTATCTGAAGGGCCTTTCATTTCTAGCAGCAGGAAACTATATTTACAGATGATGCTGAAAACAGTCCAGGATCTAACTGGAAGATTTAAAAAATTCCAAACAAGCTGGCATAAATAGGAAAAACCCATTCTTCTCCATGTGCTTCTCATGAATCCTTCCAGCCTGTTAGTCTCAGAATGCTCCGATGGTGATTTGGGTGCAGGAACAGCAGGAGATAAAGCCCCAGCATTCAGATATTTCTCAAACCCCTCAACACACAAAAACGACAAGTAACTAGCTGTGCTGTGCTCAGTCACTCAGCTGTGTCTGACTTCATGACCCCATGGACTGTAGCCCACTAGGCTCCTCTGACCACGGGATTTTTCCAGGCAAGAATCCTGGAGTGGGTTGCCATTTCCTTCTGCAAGAGATCTTCCCAACCCAGGGACAGAACCTGTGTTTCCTGCATCTCCTGCATTTCCTGCATTGGTAGGCAGATTCTTTATCACTATACCCCCTGGGAAGCCAGTAAGTAAGTAGCTAGATATATAGAAATGACTTTATATAAATGGAATCATCCTATGCTGGATTAATAACAATCTTTATATTTATTTACTTGAAATTGAAAGAAGAAAAATAAACTAGACTGAAGTTAAGCAATTTAAGGATTCCAGTTAAATATTTTTTAACCACAATATATTTCTCTAAGGTTATAAAAAGAGATTGTAAAAAAAGCATTAAGATGAGAGGATCAATATGTTTTTATACTGACTGTTTTCTGCTTTATAGAATATCGATTATATTCCTACAAAGAAAGGATAAGGAAATTAGTATCATAAGATCTCCTCCCTAATCATAAATCCCCATCTATTGATTTTAACTCCTTATCTACAATAACTAGCCCAGAAAGTCAGTCCCTTGTAAGTCAGACTTGGAGGAAGTCAGACTGCTATCTCTAGTAACAATACTGCTCCTGGAAGTCAAACAATATTGCTCCAGTAATGTCTATAATATCAAGCAGCTCCACATGGCCAGGACTTGATTAATCAACAGCAGCTTCCCTGCTTTTCGTCCACACTTCCAATTTAAGACCAAGAGAGAAAACCAAATACACACTCTTAATCAGTCACAGAGGACACCCACTTCTCATTAGTCTACCTATAGCTTCCCCATGACAACAATCAGGGCATACCTAAGCCTTCCTTCTCCACCACCTCCCTGCCTGTGGTTGAGTTGCTGCCACAATACAAATGATGGTGGCTGACTCCCTTGTTACAGCAAGCTCTGAATAAATAGCCTTTGCTTATTCTCATGTGTTTTATCTTTATTTCTATATCACAGCTTTTTCATCAAAAGTAACTTATTCTTGTTTTCATTATAATTTTTGAGTTAATTTCTTCAAGTTATTCTTTGTCTACTGCTATTTCAGTAATTTATATTATTCCTTTTGTTCACAACTATTTCTAGTTTAATTTCTCTTTTTCATAATTTTATGTCGGGTGTTTAGACCATTAATTTCACTTTCTTCTATTCTAGTATAAGCACTTGACAGTGTACATTTCTTTTCAATTCCAACAAACTCCTCCTGTCATTCGAAATCCTGTTTTTTAAAATTTCTGTGTAATTCTTTCTGTGAATTAGTTTTAAAATATTTGGGTTTTCAATATATCATTTTCTAATAGACTTTGAATATATTTCCATTGTTGTCTGACAAATATTTTTATGATGTATTGAACATGTATATGTACTGAGAACTATTAAATGTCTCAGATGTCCTTTAAAATAATGCACACTCTTACATAGTGGATATAATATTTCTGTCAATATCAATCAGCTCAGGTTGGTTCACAACGTTGTTAAAATCTTATTTATGTACTAAACATTTTTTTTTCCTCTATTTGTTTTTACCAATGACTGAGAAAAGGGCTTTGAAATCTGCCCTGTTGTGGATTTCTCTGTAGCTTTTTTCTATTTTGTAGAAGTTTTATATCACATACTTTGAAATTCTGTTAAGTGCACACATATTTCAAATTTCTATGAATCCTTGAAGTATTGATTCTTCTATTAGTACAAATTCTCTCTCTCAATCTCTAGTAATACTCTTCTCCATGACGTTTACTTTGATATAGCCATTGCTTAGTGTTTGCATGGTGACTTTACAAATTATTTTAAAATATTTCTCTATAAACACAATTATCTGTATTTCAAACAGAGTTGGCTCTTGCTTTTTCACCCACTCTGATAATCTTGAACTTCTAACTGGGGGGAGGGGAGGTTAGTCCATTTACATGTAATGTAACTTCTGACATGATTAGACTTGATAATAGTTGTTATTAATTTTCTATTTATCCTACTTTATCTTTATTTCTTTGCTCCTATTTTTTGTCTTCTTTTCAATGAACTATTTTCAAAATTCCATTTTTTCTTTTCTTTTACCATTTTAACTCTACCTCTTTGTGTTAATTTTTTTACTGATTACTATAGAGACTATCTTAGCCATTTTATATTATTATAGTTTATCTTTAAATAATATTTCACCATCTCATAATGTAAAAACTGTTAACTTTATTATTTCTTCTATCCTCTCATATTTTGTGCTATCCTATAAATTTACCTGTACTTTTGCCAAAAATTTTAAAATACATTGTTATTGTTTTAAACAGTGGAGAAACGTGTATCAGAGAATGCAATGGCAACCCACTCCGGTACTCTTGCCTGGAAACTCCCATGGACGGAGGAGCCTGGTAGGCTGCAGTCTATAGGGTCGCGATGAGTCAGACACGACTGAGCGACTTCACTTTCACTTTTCACTTTCATGCATTGGAGAAGGAAATGGCAACCCACTCCAGTATTCTTGCCTGGAGAATCCCAGGGACGGCAGAGCCTGGTGGGCTGCGGTCTACGGGGTAGCACAGAGTCGGACACGACTGAAGCGACCTAGCAGCAGTAGCAGCAGCAGACGTGTATACAAATACATATGAGTAGTCACATATATGTGTGTGTGTATACACCTAACATGTTCTATAAGAAAGCCCTTCATTGCTTCCAGTAGGTCTAAGTTTTTGCCTGGTATCATTCTCCTTCACCTCAAATTATTTCTTTTAGCATTTATTGTAAGGTATTTCAATTATAAATAAATCATTTCAGTTTTGGTTCACCTGAAATTGTCATTTTCCTCCTTTCAACTGAATAATATTTTCATTGGCTATGGAATCCTAGATAATTTCTTTAGCACTTTGAAAATGAAATTTTAGTGTTTTCCAGTCTCAACTGTTACTAATGAGCAGTCAGAATCACTGTCAAATCTTGGTTCTTCCATATGTTATGTCTTTCTCTGGCTGCTTAAACATTTATTACTCTGATTTTTCAGAAGTTTGACTATGATATGTCTTGCTGTAGTTATCTTTATTTATCCTCCTTTAGAATTTGCTCAGTTTCTTTGATGTGTGATTTGACAGTAGTAAACAATTTTGGAAAGTTCTCAGATACTATCTTTTTAAATATTTTACCTGTCCATTCTCATTTTCTTTCTCTGTGTTCAGTTACATGTGTTATACTACTTGATATTTCGCCACAGACATTGGCTGTTCTGTTTTTCTTTTGTTTGCTTTCTCCTCTCTCCTTTTCTTTTCTGGTCTTTTTTTTTTTTCAGTTTGGATACTTTCTCCTCCTCTGTTGTCATGTTCATTGATTTTTACTTTTGTTGTCTCTGTTGTAAAACCCATGTAATGGATTATTTTTTCTGTCTTACATTTAGTATATCCATTTGGTTCTCCTTTTTGTATTAATAGTTTATTTTTTATTCTCAGAAAATTTCCAACTGTTGACACATGTTGGCCAGTTTTCCCAACAAATACTTTGGCATTTTTGTCACAGTTATTTTAAAGGTGCTATCTAACATTTTACATTTTATCATAGTTATTTTAAATAGCTTTTCTGACATTTCCAATTTTACACTCATCACAGTATTTACTTATAACTGACTATTTTCCTGACTTGGGTTAAATGCTCTTTTTTTATTGTATTTTGGGGAGCTATTGTTCTTTTGTAGAGAATAACAGTAGAAACTTATGTTGTGATGTTAAAAGCAAAACCTACAAGTATACTTGCTTATATTTATAAGTTGCTAGAGTCAATAAGCTAAATCAATAACATCTACAGTGAAAGGAGGTCTGGGATTTGATACAAATTTTATGTTTAAATTTCCCATTGGCTTTGACTATGAGATCAGAAATTTCCTTTCGTAACTGTTGGTAGCTAAGGGCTGGTGTTATTCCAGTAAGCCATTTTCTCTTTGCAGCCAAGCCCCAGCTTTAGGATCCGTAACTTCCCTTCATAGACAGGCTCCAATGCTGGAGTCTTGCTCTCTGTGTCCCAGTTCTGCTCTTGGCTCACTCTTGACTCTAGCCTTCTACCCTGTTTCATCCTTGAAGTAGAGATGCTCTATACTTTATGAAAGTGAAGGATTGTTAGGAAGAATTTCTCTCAGGTTTTCTACCTTTAGCTTTCCAAAGTTAAGCATGTCTTGGAAAATTTCTCAGTTTTCCTGTGCCAATCTCAGTCTTCAATTGTTCAAAGTCTGAGGTGCCTTTAGTGGATTTATCATGCTCTGACCCCAGTCTTTCGTGGAGAATTCCCACGCACAGAGTGCAAAACTATGAGAAACACCTGGTCGCTCAGACTTCGGTGGTACCTATGACTTACGTGGTACCTGACTCCTCAGCATCCTAATGTCCTAATAGTCCAAATAGAGCCATAAAAAGTTCATGATGATTTATCAGTTTCTCTTTATGCCTTCAATGGTAAACTTCTCATCTTCTAATACCACTACTCCACCAGAGAAGATGAGATCTACCATGGTTCTCTTAACTCCTAGAAAGTGCTGTCACTATCCAGAATTTAGAGGATCAACTTTTATTGAGTCTTCAGGTCTTGATGGTGAAGCAAACAAATCAGTGATTCTGTAGATTATTTGGCTTGTTTTGCATGTTAGGCTACAGCTAATGTTCTTTTGTGACTTTATATCATTACTAGCAGCAAAATATGCAATTAGGTATTGTCACATTTCTAAGATTAAAAAACTTAATAAAATGGACTGGGAAATCATTAGGGATAGTCATATGTAGTATGTATTATTTATATCTGTGTTTCATCTGCTGACAACCTAAATATTCTTCACTTAATTAAAAAAACAGAGATACCTTAGAAATATAGGAATATAGAATAATCTGAAAATCTTTGGAAAAAATATTTTCTTCACAAAATATTTTGAATATTTTTACATGAAGATCACAATATCTTTAATTATTTTACCCAATCCAGCAACAAAGAATTGAAATTCAGGAAATAGACAGCCTACTGTTAGTAGATGCCATCTCATGGTGGAATAATGTTATCTAAAGGTGGGCAAAATCTCTGACCTCAGGGGACTGCTTGTTGAAATTTTGCTTGTGTGTATCTTTTCTGAGATCATTAAATATCAAATCATTGCTGCTGAAGTTACCTGCGCAGATAAGTTTTTCGCTTATTTTACCACCGACAAGATAGCAAGAAAAAGACACAAAATCAAATACCTTTATAGAATTGTATCACCGCAATATGACAATATGCAAAAATACCTCAATATGACAAAGTGAAAAGATGACATATTTTAAGCCATACCTGAATTTGGTTCTAGTAAGAGATGTATGGGTGTGCATGCCCAACTGCACAGTCATGTCCAACTCTTTGTGACCCCCTGGACTGCAGCAATCCAAGCTCCTCTATCCATGGGATTTCCTAGGCAAGAATACTAGACTGAGCGCAATTTCCTCCTCAAGGGGATCTTCCCGACCCAGGCATCGAACCCACATCTACTGGCTCCCCTGCATTGGCAAGTGAATTCTATACCAATGAGTCACCTGGGAAGCCTGATAAGAAATGTGTATTTCACGTAAAGTATAATTTTATCTGCACAGCATAGTACATTAGTGGAGATTTCTGACAAACCGTGGTCCACTGGAGGAGTGAACGGCAAACTACTCCAATATTCTTGCCTTGAGAATCCAATGAACCATATGAAAATGAGAAAGATATGACACTGGAAGATGAGCCCCTCAGATCAGAAGGTATTCAATATGCTACTGGGGAAGAGTAGAGAAATAGCGCTAGAAAGAATGAAGAGGCAGGGCCAAAGCTGAAACAACTCTCAGTTGTGGATATGTCTGGTGGTGAAAGTAAAGTCTGATGCTATAAACAATACTGCATAAGAACCTGGAATGTTAGGTCCATGAATCAAGGTAAATTGGATGTGGTCAAGCAGGAGATGGCAAGCGTGAACACTGACATGTTAGGAATCAGTGAACTAAAATGGACGAAAATGGACAAATTTAATTCAGATGATCATTCTATCAACTATCATGGCAAAAGTGCCTTAGAAGAAATGGAGTAGCCCTCATAATCAACACAAGAGTTTGAAATACAGTACTTCGGTGCAATCTCAAAAATGACACCATGATCTTTGTTCGTTTCCAATATCACAGCAATCCATGTCCATGCTCCAACCACTAATACTGAAGAAGCAGAAGTTAAGTGGTTCTGTGAAGACCTACAAGACCTTCTTGAGCTAACACCAAAAAAAAAAAAAGATGTCCTTTTCATCAGAGGGGATTGGGATGCAAAAGCAGGAAAGTCAAGAGATACCTGGAGTAATAGGTAAGTTTGGCCTTGAAGTATAAAATGAAGCGGGGCAAAGGCTAACAGAGTGTGTCAAGAGAACACACTGGTCACAGCAAATACCCTCTTTCAACAACACAATCATCCTAATCCAAAAGAAAGGCAATGCCAAAGAATGTTTAAACTACCACACAACTGCACACATCTCACATGCTAGCAAGGTAATGCTCAAAATTCTCCAAGCCAGGCTTCAAGAGTATGTGAACCATGTACTTCCAGATGTTCAAGCTGGATTTAGAAAAGCAGAGGAACCAGCAATCCAATTGCCAACATCTGTTGGGTCACTGAAAAAGCAAGGGAGTTCCAGAAAAACATGTATTTGTGCTTTATTGACTATGCAAAAGCCTTTGACTGTGTGGAAAATTCTCTAAAAGATGGGAATATCAGACCACCTGACCTGCCTCCTGAGAAATCAGTACACAGATCAAACAGCAACAGTTAAAACTGGACATGGAGCAACGGGCTGGTTCAAACTAGGGAAAGGAGTACATCAAAGTTGTATATTTTCACCCTGTTTATTTAACTTATATGCAGAGTATATCATGTAAAATCCGGGCTGAATGAAGCACAAGCTGGAATCAAGATTGCTGGGAGAAATATCAATAACTTCACATATGCAGATGATACCACCCTTATGGCAGAAAGCAAAGAACTAAAGAGCCTCCTAATGAAAGTAAAAGAAGAGTGAAAAAGTTGGCTTAAAACTCAACATTCAGAAAACTAAAATCATGGCATCCAGTCCCATCACTTCATGGCAAATAGATGGGAAAACAATAGAAACAGTGACAGACTTTATTTTGGGGCTCCAACATCACTGCAGATGGTGACTGAAGCCATGAAATTAAAAGATGCCTGCTCCTTGGAAGAAAATCTATGACCAACCTAGACAGCATATTGAAAAGCAGAGACAATATATTTAAAAGTCTGTATAGTCAAAGCTATGGTTTTTCCAGTAGGCATGTATGGATGTGAGAGATGGACTATAAAGAGGGCTGAGCACCGAAGAATTGATGCTTTTGAACTGTGGTGTTGGAGAAGACTCTTGAGTAGCCTTGGACTGCAAGGAAATTAAACCAGTCAATCCTAAAGGAAATCAGTCCTGAATATTCATTGGAAGGAATGATGCTAAAGCTGAAACTCCAATACTTGGGCCACCTGATTCAAAGAACTGACTCATTTGAAAAGACCCTGATGCTGGGAAAGACTGAAGGCAGGAGGAGAAGGGGATGACAGAGGATGAGATGGTTGGATGGCATCACTGACTCGATGGACATGAGTTTGAGCAAGCTTCAGGAATTGGTGATAGACAGGGAAGCCTGGCATGCTGCAGTTCTTGGGGTCACAAAGAGCTGGACACCAATTAGTGACTTAACTGAACAACATAAGACATGACTCTACACATGGACATCACCAGCTAGTCAATACCCCAATCAGATTGATTATATTCTTTGTAGCAAAAGATGAAGAAGTATTATACAGTCAGCGAAAACAAGACCTGGATCTGACTATGGCTTAGTTCATCAGCTCCTGAATGTAAAATTAAGCATTAAACTGAAGAAAATAGGGAAAACCACTAGGCCATTCAGGTATGAACTAAATCTAATCACTATGGTTACACAGTGGAGGTGACAAATAGCTTCAGGGGATTAGATCTGGTAGACAGAGTGCCTAAAGAACTATGACAGTCCGTAACATTGTACAGAGTGCCTAAAGAACTACGGACATGTTCATAACATTGTACAGGAGGCAGGGACCAAAACCATCCCAAAGAAAAAGAAATGCAAGTAGGCAAAGTGGCTGTCTAAGCAGGCTTTACAAACAGCTGAGGAAAGGGAAGGGAGAAGGGAAAAGATACACCCAACTGAATGCAGAGACCCAGAAAGTAACAAGGAGAGATAAGAGGGCCTTCTTAAATGAACAATGCAAAGCAAAGCAATAGAGGAAAACAATAGAGAAGACCCGATATCTCTTCAAACAAAATTGGAGAAAACAAGCAAACATTTCATGCAAGGATGGTCACAATAAAGGACAGAAACAGCGAGGACCTAACAAAAACAAAAGATATTAAGAGGTGGCAAGAGTACACAGAAGAACTACACAAAAAAGGTCTTTATGATCTGGATAACCACAATGGTGTGGTCACTCACCTAGAGCCAGGCATCCTGGGGCGAGAAATCAAGTGGGCCTTAGGAAGCATTACTGTGAACAAAGCTAGTGGAGGTGACAGAATTCCAGCTGAAGGATTTAAAATCCTAACAGATGATGCTTTAAAGTGCTGCACTCAATATGTCAGCAAATTTGGAAGACTCAGCATTGGCCACAGGACTGGAAAAGGTCAGTTTTCATTCCAATCCTAAATAAGGGCAATGCCAAAGAATGCTCAGACTACCGCACAATTGTGTTCATTTCACATGCTCGCAAGGTAATGCTGAAAATCCTTTAAGATAGGCAGTACATGAACCAAGAACTTCCGGATGTACACACTGGATTTAGCAAAGGCAAAGGAACTAGAGATAGAATTGGGCTCATAAAAAAAGCAAGAGAATTCCAGAATAACATCCACTGCTCCCATGTGGATCACAACAAACTGGAAAATTCTTAAAGAGATGGGAATACCAGGCCATTTTACCTGCCTCCTGTGCATGCAGGTCAAGAAGCAATAGTTAGAACCAGACATGGAACAACAGACTGATTCAAAATTGGGAAAGGAGTACCTCAAAGCTGTATATTGTCACCCTGCTTATTTAACTTATATGCACAGTACATCATGTGAAATGCCAGACTGCATGAAGCACAAGCTGGAATCAAGATTGCCAGGAGAAACATCAACAACCTCAGAAATCAAAGAGGAACTAAACAGCCTCTTTATGAGGGTGAAAGAAGAAAGTGAAAAAGCTGGCTTAAAACTCAACATTCAGAAAACTAAAATCATGGCATCTGGTTCAATTACTTCATGACAAATAGAAGGGGGGAAAGTGGAAACAATGATGTATTTTATTTTGTGGGGATCCTAAATCACTGCAGATGGTGACTGCAGCATGAAATTAAAAGATGCTCACTCCTTAGAAGGAAAGCTGTGACAAACCTAGACAGTGTATCAAAAAGCATGGACATCACTTTGCTGACAAAGATTCATATAGTCAAAGCTATGGTTTTTACAGTAGTGAAGAACTGGACCATAAAGAAGGCTGAGTGCCAAAGAAATGGTGCTTTCGAATTTATGGTATTGGAGAAGACTCTTCAGAGTCCCCTGGACTGCATGGAGATCAAACTGGTCAACCCTAAAGGAAATCATTCCTGAATATTCATTGGAAGGACTGATGCTGCAGGTGAAGCTCCAATACACTGGCCACCTGATGCGAAGAACTGACTCATTAGAAAAGACTCTGATGCTGGGAAAGTTGAGAGCAGGAGGAGAAGGAGGTAACAGAGGATGAGATGGTTGGATGGCATCAACTACTCGGTGCAAATGAGTTTGAGCATACTCTGGGACATAGTGAAGGACAGGGAAGCCAGGCGTGCTACAGTTCATGGGGTCACAAAGAGTCAGACAGGACTTAGCGACTAAAGAATAACATTTCTATTTATATACATACCATTGTATATTTATTAAAATTTCTTCTTTCACAGTAAAATAGCGATATTATATGTTGTTTTATGCTTTAAATATGTGATTTCTAAAAAACGAGCAGAGCTGAAGAAAACTATCTTCTGACCTAGCATATTTAGATTTCCAAGAATCTTATTAAACTAGAAAAATTTTACTGCAGTTGTCCTTTTTAGTGTTGCAGAGGCTGCAAAATACCTCGCAATTCTCCCCACCTATCAGAAACAAACCTGGTTTCCATGCAAGACAAAAATCATGTAATATGCTTAATTCAGTTCTGTTTAATTTTACAGGTAATTTCTGTTTTTTTAATAGAATTACTTTTTTAATATGCAACACAGAGAATAAAGAATGAGAACACAATGCTTCTTTGAAAATATCCTGCACGTGACCAGAAATCCCAAATACTCTGTAGGTAATGAAACTGCCTTTTATACTGAGTTATGCACATCTCATTCAAATCTGATAAAACTTTTACAGACATTTCAACCACATGACTTTTTTAAAAGAGAACTACAGCATATCTTTGAATAACAGCTGGTGTGGTTTTCATGAAAGGTGGGCTACCTGTAATGGTTCACTAATGATGGGTAAAAAGACAGATGGAATAGGAGTTAGAGAGGCAAGTTGGTTACTTCTAAAGTATCTTGTACTTGGTGCCATGAAACACTCTGAGGAGTATAGGTCTGCTGTTTCTGGGGAGAATTATGGTAAAAATACATTATTTAGAATTTTTAGGCTTAGTCTGAAATTGGATAATGTCTTAGTAAAGGTTTAGAGAATTTTCCATTCAGAATATTTTGATAATTTCCTCTGAAACTCATTAAATTCACCATGAATTCTATTATAATCTATAGTTTTACTTTGAATAATAAGTCAGTGCTAGAAGTTTAGGTAGCTTTACTTGCTTTCCCTAGCTTCTGGGTCAAAATGAAATTAAAAAAATAAGTGAAAATATACATAAGAGAATACAGAAGAACATCATTGAAGAGTCCTATAGGTATAAAAAATGAAATAATCCTGCATTTAAGTCCATATATGCCCTTATCCCATTGAGTCTGAAAGAGTCAGACATGATTGAAGCAGCCTATGTCCTTATTGGGCTTATGTCCCCTGTGGCTCAGTGGTAACGAATCTGGCTGCTAATAATCCAGGAGACACAGAGTCACACACAACTTAGTGACTAAACAATAACAACAACACCCTTATTACTTGCGTGATTTAGGCATATTACAAAAGCTTCATCTCTTCTCTCTGGCCCTTAGAGTTCATTTAAGATTAGAGGCACTATACGTCAAAGACTTACTATAATGCCTGGCAAATGGGAGGAATGAAGGAGCAGAGTTAACTAAGTCTTTCATTGGCTAACTCATAGTGGCCTGATATTTTGGATAAGGATCCTGAACTAAAAGGGTATTGTTAAAAACTCTAATTGATCCATAACTGCAGATCAATGGAATATAAATATATAATATAAAAGAATTGAATTCTTGTTACTATAATTGCTTTTTTCATTAAACTAATATATTGCTCTAGATATTTAAACATAATTACACCATAGCATTGTCTCTACATTTTAGTTTAATTCTATGCTTTGTCTATTTTTCAGACAGGTACTATAAAACAAAAATCAGATAATTCATTTTAAAATCATTAAAAGTAAACTAGAGAAGAATATCTACATATTTAGCTTTGGCATTTAAAGATGCCTATTAAAAATCATTTTATAATGTATTTTACCCAATGTAATAAAAACAAATTGCTTGTAAAGAAATAAATGAATTCAAACATTTTCCACGACCTGGTAGTTTCCAAACATAAGAAGGATTTTCTCTTTTATTTGGAAATTATAGAACAAAGACAGATAAGTGTTTAAAATGGGGATAAATGATTAAAATGAGAAATTGTCCATATTTAGTAAAACTGACAATGTATTTCAGAAATTCACTTTAAAGCAAAGATAAAATGACATATCTGACCTAATGCCACATAACAGTAAGTTTAAGAATGTTTTCTCTCGGCATGACAGCTGCTGCTCCTGCTGCTTAGTCACTTCCGTTGTGTCTGACCCTGTGCGACCCTATGGACTATAGCCCGCCAGGCTCCTCTGTCCATAGGATCTCCAGGCAAGAATACTGGAGTGGGTTGCCATGCCCTCCTCTAGGGGATCGTCCCGACCCAGAGACGGAATGCAGGTCTTCTGCACTGCAGGCAGATTCTTTATCACTGAGCCACCAGGGAAGCCCCAACATGTCAGACATTGTGGTATATTCTTTATAGATGCCACTCCAGTTAATTCTCATAGCAATTGAAAAAGGCAGTGACAGCATCTTCACTTTACAGATGTAGAGTTCACACTTCTGGAATTCTGTTGGGTTAGAGCTGAGTTAATTCATTCTTTTTTACTTAATTATGGTAAAATACACATAAAACAGTATTTAGCATTTGAACCACTTTAAAGTTTATAATTTAATGATATTTGAACAGATTCACATCGGTGCATAACCATCACTAGTATCCATCTCTAGAACCTTTCATCATCTCGAACTGAATCTTTGTACCTTTAAACAACAATATTGTATCCTCCTTTTCTCTCCACCACTGTTCTCTTTCTGACTCTAAGAACTGGACTGTTTAGGTACCTCATGTAGTTGGGAATAATACAATATTTGTCTTTTTGTGTCTAGCACACATCACTTATATTTGATAACACCCTCAAGTTTCACCCATGTTGTAACGTATCAGAACACCCTCCTTTTTAAGGCTGAATGATATCCCATTGTGTGTGTGTGTGTGTGTGTGTGTGTGTGTGTGTGTGTGTGCACGTGAGTGCGTGTGTATAAATATCACATTTTGCTTATCCACTCATCTGTTGATAGACATTGGACATTTGGGTTGTTTCCCCCTTGTGGTTATTGTGAATGTTGCGCTTAAATATGGACGGAAGCAATCTGCCAAATGACCTTGCAGCCCAGATGAAGCTTCAGTTAATAGCACTGAGGTGCACAGAGCTTTCTGAGCAGGGATGTAATTCAAACAGAGCTGCATATTTGGAAAATTAAACTGACTGTTTTGATTTTGAGTATGAGACGTAGGGAAATCAGATAGAAGTGTATTTTGATAATCCAAAAAGTCATTTTAACTAACTGGATTGGAATGAAAAATTTTGTAATAGTCTAGGAGCTGTTATAAACCAAATTTAAATGAACTTCAGAATAGAAAAGGATCAATATCAAGCAGACATGACATATTAGCAGTGTGCAGTTAAGACCATCCGAGATTTACTCTTATGCATTTAGAGACAAATGTTTAAAGAAAAATGACAGCTGGCAATAGTGTCATTCCTACACTCTCTTGAATACTCTCCTACCAAAGCTGCTGATTTCTCAGTCAAAATATGTCTATTTTCCCTAAAAGTCATTCCCCTTGTTGTCAGAAAACTAGCTGTGTTCTTTCAGTCTCTTACTTTAGCACAATTCAGAATGATTCTGCTGACAAAAAAATTGAAACTTTACTATTTCTCCACTCAATTTTTAGAAAGGCATTACCCACACGCAAGGTGGAAATCTCCACAAATGAGACAGATGTGGACTTTCAGAGCCCAAGATACTGTGCGGTTTATGGGAGAATTTGAAAACCCTGTTGGGAATATGGGAATGGCACCTAGATTTGTCCATTATATTTTCTCTGGTTATAGCAAAGACAAATACAAAGTTCTTGGTAACATGATGATGTTACTCTCAGGATTACATGCATGTCCTCATGCAAACAGGACAACATGCATGTCCCATTCTCATACATACACATGCACCCTTCTTCACATTAGATCAAGATTATGTACACCAGATAAGGATGATGACTTACAGGACTAGCAATTTTGAGTAGAAACATCCCCATGTTCATATTCTCTACCTCTAGTTACAGTGAAAGTGAGGCAATGTTCAGTTATGTGATGCTTCAATAAGATTAATAAGGAAAATGGAAACAAAAAATATGCATAGGGTTGTTTTTTAATTGTTATGCAATGAATCAAACTTTTTAAAAAATTTATAGCCTTTATAGATCTACATTACTACACAACCAGCAAAAGCATGGTTGAAAGCGCATCGCAAGATTGTGATATGATTCTTTTCCCTGTGGTGCACACTGTGCTGAGCTGCCCAGATGTCTCAGTGAAGTAGGATGTGTGGCCCCAGTTGCTGGGTGGGCTGCATGGGAATCCTTCAGGGATGCCTCAGGGGGAGAAGGTGGTCTCCTCAAGATTGTGCCCTTTCTCCCCGGGCTCATATCTCACGGCTGATCTCTTAGAGATGACCTTGGCCTGGCCAGCTCAACCCATCTGGAGACAACTCTGAAGAGCCATTCTACCTCCAGAACTTTCCTTCACCCAGTTCTGACTTCTCTATCACTTTTGCAAGTGCTAATCCCAAGACGGCCTTAATAAACACACCGCATGGTAAATGTCATCATAGTGACTGCAATCTAAATTGTGACACAATCTTTTATTAGAAAACTAGGAAGACACTTATTAAAATATAAAAACTCTCCTTTATTTCTCAGTAAAAGCTGTGTGCTAAACTAACTGCAATATAAAGTTCAAGTTATTATTCTGAAATGCCCAATATGGAAATGCCTTACTTAGAGCTCCAGAACCAGCACTTAGACAATGACACCTGAACATCTGTGTGTCTGTCCCCACATTCTGTGCTATGTTTCATGGGCAAAGACAGGATAAAGATAATTTTCCACAAGCAGACATTTGATAATATTTGATAACTCAAAGAAGCCAGTCTCATCCCCTAAAACTTCCACCATCATCCAGAAATAGAGCTGGAGTAACACAGTAGACACCCAATGTGAAAGGGAAACATTTCTTTCACAAAGAAAGCATTTGAAAAACAATATAATGTGGAAAACAGTAATTTATGTTGAGCAAAATTCTTAGGAAAAAAAGTAATTTATTTGCCTAACTTAGACTAAGACTTACATAAAACAACTATTATAATTCTAATAAATCAGTATCATGTGAATTTATTTTGCCTCAAACCTTATCTGTGGAACAAAACTAAGTATAATAAATCTTTTAGCTATGATCAGAGGGAATTCCAACATTTAACAAAAAGCAGAAATGCTGTAACAACGGAACTTGATAAAGCATTGTGTCACAAAAAGGTAAAACACACAGGCTTCTAAGAAAAAATCTGGAAATCTTCCAAATTAAAACAAAAATATCTGTAACCTGTTACATGTTGAATTGTATTTCTCTTTAAAAAGCAATAGGTTTAAGCCTTAACTCCTAACTCCTCAAAATGTGTTTTATTTGGAAATGAGATCTTTACAGAGATAATGACGTTTAAAAAAGGTCATTAGAGTGGATTCTACTCCTCTCTGGCTGGTGTACTTCGTAAAGAGCCCTTTGGATACAGAAAATGTCACGCGCAGAGGGAAGACTGTAGAGAGACGGAAGGAGCTGCCGTGTAAAGACCGGAGCTAGGCAGCCCCAAGCCCAGGAACACTGCTGCTGCAGTTGCAGAGAACACAGAGAGGAGCTGCCCTCCCCAGGCTTCAGAGGGAACACGGCCTTGCTGACACCTGGATCCGAGACTCCCAGCCTTCAGAGTGCGACACAACTTTCGGATGATCCAAGCCACTCTGTGCTTCCTGGTTGGGCCAATCAAGGAGACTAATACTAACCTAGCATTTAAATGACTGATGTGGATATTTTCTCATCTTCTAACCCTTGTATTAAACTATAGGATTTGATATATTATATACATATATACATGTTATATTAAGAAGAGGAGGTAAGAATACACAGAAGAACTAGACAAAAGAAATCTTAATGAACCAGAAAACCATGATGGTCTGGTCACTCACCTAGATCCTGCAGTGTGAAGTCAAGTGGGCCTTAGGAAGCGTCACTACAAACAAAGCTAGTGGAGGTGATGGAATTCCAGCTGAGCTATTTCAAATCCTAAAAGATGATGCTGTAAAAGTGCTGCACTTAATATGCCAGCAAATTTGGAAAACTCGGCAGTGGCCACGGAACTATAAAAGGTCACTTTTCACTCCAATCCCAAAGAAAGACAATGCCAAAGAATGTTCAGACTACCACACAGTTGCATTCATCTCACACACTAGCAAAGTAATGCTCAAAATTCTCCAAGCTACACGTTAACAGTATGTAAACCAAGAACTTCCAGATGTTTAAGCTGGATTTAGAAAAGGCATAGGAACCAGAGATCAAATTGCCAACATCCGTTGGATCATCGAAAAGCAAGATAATTCCAGAAAAACATCTACTTCTGCTTCATTGACTATGCTAAAGCCATGGACTGTGTGGATCACAACAAACTGTGGAAAATTCTTCAAGAAATGGGAATACCTGACCACCTTACCTACCTCATGAGAAACCTGTATGCAGGTCAAGAAGCAACAATTAGAACCAGACATGGAACAATGGACTGGTTCTGAATTGGGACAGGGTACGTCAAGGCTGTATATTTTCACCCTGTTTATTTAACTTATATACATAGTACATTATGCGAAATGCCAGACTGGATGAAGCACAAGCCGAAATCAAGATTTCCAGGAGAAATATCAGTAACTTCAGATATGCAGATGACACCACTCTTATCAGTTCAGTTCAGTTCAGTCGCTCAGTCGTGTCTGACTCTTTGTGACCCCGTGAATTGCAGCACGCCAAGCCTCCCAGTCCATCACCAACTCCCGGAGTTCACTCAGACTCACGTCCATCGAGTCAGTGATACCATCCAGCCATCTCATCCTCGGTTGTCCCCTCCTCCTCCAGCCCCCAATCCCTCCCAGCATCACAGTCTTTTCCAATGAGTCAACTCTTCACATGAGGTGGCCAAAGTACTGGAGTTTCAGCTTTAGCATCATTCCTTCCAAAGAAATCCCAGGGCTGATCTCCTTGAAGTCCAAGGGACTCTCAAGAGTCTTCTCCAACACCACAGTTCAAAAGCATCAATTCTTTGGTGCTCAGTTTTCTTCACAGTCCAACCCTCACATCCATACATGATCACTGGAAAAACCATAGCCTTGACTAGATGGACCTTTGTTGGCAAAGTAATGTCTCTGCTTTTGAATATGCTATCTAGGTTGGTCATCACTTTCCTTCAAAGGAGCAAGCGTCTATATTTTATGGCTGCAATCACCATCTGCAGTGATTTTGGAGCCCCCAAAAATAAAGTCTGACACTGTTTCCACTGTTTCCCCATCTATTTCCCATGAAGTGTGATGGGACCAGATGCCATGATCTTCATTTTCTGAATGTTGAGCTTTAAGCTAACTTTTTCACTCTCCTCTTTCACTTTCATCAAGAGGCTTTTTAGTTCCTCTTCACTTTCTGCCATAAGGGTGGTGTCATCTGCATAGCTAAGGTTCTTGATATTTCTCCTGGCAATCTTGATTCCAGCTTGTGCTTCTTCCAGCCCAGTGTTTCTCATGATGTACTCTGCATAGAAGTTAAATAAGCAGGGTGACAATATACAGCCTTGACATACTCCTTTTCCTATTTGGAACCAGTCTGTTGTTCCATGTCCAGTTCTAACTGTTGCTTCCTGATCTGCATATAGGTTTCTCAAGAGGCAGGTCAGGTAGTCTGGATTCCCATCTCATTCAGAATTTTCCACAGTTTATTGTGATTCACACAGTCAAAGGCTTTGGCATAGCCAATAAAGCAGAAATAGATGTTTTTCTGGAACTCTCTTGCTTTTTCCATGATCCAGTGGATATTGGCAATTTGAACTCTGGTTCCTCTGCCTTTTCTAAAACCATCTTGAACATCTGGAAGTTCACGGTTCACATATTGCTGAAGCCTGGCTTGGAGAATTTTGAGCATTACTTTGCTAGCATGTGAGGTGAGTGCAATTGTGTGGTGGTCTGAACATTCTTTGACATTGCCTTTCTTTGGGATTGGAATAAAAAGTGACCTTTTCCAGTCCTGTGGCCACTGCTGAATTTTCCACCCTTATAGCAGAAAGCAAAGAGGAACTAAAGAGACTCTTGATGAATGTGAAAGAGGAGAGTGAAAAAGCTGGCTTAAAATGCTACATTCAAAGAATGAAGTTCATGGCATCTGATCCCATCACTTCAGGGCAAATAGATGGGGAAAGAATGGAAACAGTGGCTGACTTTATTTTCCTGGTCTCCAAAATCACTGCAGATGATGACTGCATCCATGAAAGTAAAAGACACTTGCTCCTTGGAAGAAAAGCTATGACAAACCTAGACAGTGTATGCAAAAGCAAAGACATTAGTTTGCCAACAAAGGTCCATATAGTCAAAGCTATGGTTTTCCCAGTAGTCACGTATGCATGTGAGAGTTGGACCATAAAGAAGGCTAAGTGCCAAAGAATGGATGTTTTTGAACTGTGGTGTTGGAGAAGACTCTTAAGAGTCTCTTGGACTAGAAGGAGATCCAACCAGTCCATCCTAAAGGAAATCAGTCCTGAATATTCATTGGAAGGACTGCTGCTGAAGTTGAAACTCCAATGCAAAGAACTGACTCATTGGAAAAGACCTTGATGCTGAGAAAGATTGAAGGCAGGAGGAGAAAGTGATGACAGAGGATAAGATGGTTGGATGGCATCATGGACTCAATGGACATGAGTTTGAGCAAGCTCCAGGAGACAGTGAAGGACAGGAAAGCCTGGCATGCTGCAGTCCATGGGGTCACAGAGTCAGACATGACTGAGTGGCTGAACAACAACAATACATGCTATAGATAATGGGTACATACATTACATATGTGTTATATACACATTATATTTTATATATACATTATTTATATGTGTCAATGGCACTCCACTCCAGTACTGCTGCCTGGAAAATCCCATGGATGGAGAAGCCCGGAAGGCCGCAGTCCATGGGGTCGCTGAGGGTCGGACACAACTGAACGACTTCACTTTCACTTTTCACTTTCACGCATTGGAGAAGGAAATGGTAACCCACTCCAGTGTTCTTGCCTGGAGAATCCCAGGGACGGGGGAGCCTGGTGGGCTGCCGTCTATGGGGTCACACAGAGTTGGACACGACTGAAGCGACTTAGCAGTAGTAGCAGCATACATTATATATATCCTATACATACATTATATATATTATAGAGAGAACAGATATTATACACAGAACTGAAATTTGTGTTCAGTTATATAACTTGATACAATATACACTATATATGGAATAGATACATAATTTATACAAACACATACACGAAAATCTATTTTGTATATTTTGTTACAAAACTGGTTTCAAAAGCCACAGTTGTTATTTCACCACTATTTTATATCCTACATGCCTATTCTTATAATAAGCATAATTTTAGGCTGGAAATTCAACTTATCAACCCTGTGAACTATAGTCCACCAGGCTCCTCTGTCCGTGAAATTCTTCAGGCAATACTGGAGTGGAGTGAGTAGCTATTCCCACTCCAGGGGATTTTCGGACCCACTGATTGAACCTGGGTCTTCTGCATTGCAGGCAGATTCTTTAGCATCTGAGCTACCAGGTCAGCAACTGCAAATTTCAACCTAGGGCAATGGAGTATTTGTTCCAATTCTGAACAATGACTTCTTTGTTATTACTATAACTGGGTGATGAAGTTATAGCATAATGTTAATAAAATGTAACTCTTTCACCCAAACTCTATTCTTTTTAGTTAATGTCATCACTTCCTAAGTGAGTGTGTTAACAGACCTGATGATTAGGTTAAAAGATACTGAGAGAAGAAATTAGAGTGATTTAATTTTAAAGGATCAAGTTCAGGGAAGTTGCTCACAATTTGTAATAATAATGAGTAAATGGCTGAAGACACTTCTCAGGTTTTGATTAGATCCTCAGTACAGGGTTGGGATGTCACATAGTGTCAGTTATTTCAAGCTTTTCATATATCCTACAAAGGGTATCCCACCCCGCCTTTACCGTCACCTCATAATCGAAAGGAACACAAGGACTCTCAAAGATTGTAAGTTCAAGTTAGGAAATAGGAAGCATAGAAGATATTATCAGCAAAGAGATATTGAGCTATGTGTGAATATATCTTCTGTAAGAAATGTCTCTGGCTGGAAATGCTGAAAGTACATTAGGGACTGGTTATACCTTTACACAAAAGGCTACCACTTGTCATTCAGAGTAACCACATCATTATAAACAATCAAACCACTGTCCTGCACAGATAGTGGTCCCAGAAAAGTCAGGGAAACAGACCTAGTTCATCAGACTTTGACTTCTGTAGTTTGCTCTGTCTAATCATTTACATTTTGGATGTGACAGCAGAACCCAGACATAACTGATGCTTTAAAGATCTCAGGGCATGTACCCAATGTCAGGAAAACACAGTCCTTAATTCAAGGATGATGGGTGTCTTCCCATAAATACAACATGTCAGCAAGTACAATTCATTTTCTTTTTAATTCACTTCAGTTCAGTTCAGTCGCTCAGTCATGTCCGACTCTTTGAGACCATGAATCGCAGCACGCCAGGCCGCCCTGTCCCTCACCAACTCCCGGAGTTCACCCAGACTCACGTCCATCGAGTCCGTGATGCCATCCAGCCATCTCATCCTCTGTCGTCCCCTTCTCCTCCTGCCCCCAATCCCCCCCAGCATCAGAGTCTTTTCTAATGAGTCAACTCTTCGCATGAGGTGGCCAAAGTACTGGAGTTTCAGCTTCAGCATCATTCCTTCCAAAGAAATCCCAGGACTGATCTCCTTTAGAACGGATTGCTTGGATTTCCTTTCTTTTAATTAGTACTATATTATTTTACAATTAATATAACTTAAAGTATTTTAAATTTCCTATGTTAAACTGATCTTAGAGTCAGGCATACTCACCAGAGCATTGCTGGAAATCTTCCCAATGGCTCCATTATAATTGTGATGAAAGTGATTTCACAGTACTCTTAGGACACCTGTAAGTTAATTATATTAATTAGTTTATACTTTCAACCTTGACATTTTACTGGTAGCTCGAATGAACTGCAAAGGCAATATGTTATTTAGTGTGGGTTATGGGAGAAGAATATGCTGAAGACAAATTTAATCTTTTAACAATTTGCTTAGGAAAGCAAACTGTTAGTGACCTCTGAAGAGGGAAAGTGATGAAGAAGAGAGGAAGGGAGAGAGAAGGAGCAAGAAAGGAAAGTGATGGGGAGAGGTGGTTATTAGAATTAGCACATTGAAAGCAAAGAGGAAAAAGTGATGTTTAAATTGGGAAACTCTCAACAGTCAGGGCAATGAGCAAGTTTTGTAGGCAAAGCTAACTATCTGGACATTCATTGTATTTCCACATCCATTTTTATGTTTGCAAATCCGTTGAAATTATTAAGGGTATTCAATGCTCTTTGCTGAGTGATGTTCGGCTATTTCCATTTTGAGTGTAAACTGCATGTTATCAGAATTCCTGTACTTATCAGTTCATGAAATAACTTGTTATCAAATAATGCTCTCAGCTATAGAAAAGCTTAAAATAAAGCAATTTTTAATGTTCTCTATTAGACTACACCTAGAATAGTCAAAGAAATATTCTAATGGGTAACAACCTTTAAAATGAGTCTTCAATGAACTGACATTTTCTAGATGGACAGAACAGGTAAACAGAGGAAGTAACACTGAGAAGTTATCTAGATTGCTGCTAAATGCATACACTATGTCATAGACAAGGATTTCAGCTTGAGGTTTTCTGAGTATTGCATATATTATCAACCCAGGTAACCTAATCTTTATTGACCTTAATGTCATCATATAAATAAGGGATGTTAAAGACCAACCTCATTAGATTGTTGGAAGCTGTGAGATATGCAGGCAGTCATAGGGCATGCAGTATCTGATATGTGTTAAGTACTCAGTAAGCTCAGTCATCATTATTTTTATCACCATCCTCAAATCGAAGTGCCATTTAAAGACTGTATTCAATTACTGTGGATTTCCTTTATGTTTCAAGTGAAACAGGAGCAATAAGAATAGTAGACAATAAAATAATAGAGCTCTTGAGTGATATAATAAAATCTGGCAATTATGAAATTATTACTTTCATTTTTAGATAATCATTACATATATTAAACAATCTTATATAACATCAATCAGTAATATCAGATAATTACTTCAGCCGTTTTCAGTTCTAGTTTACAAAAAGCTAATCAGATATTAATCCCTGAAAACTGTCAGGACATTTAAGCTTAATTTCTTCAGTTCAGAGATTTTCTTATTTTTCTTTTTCTCTTCCTTGCTATTTCAACCTAGGCTTGTGTACTGATTGTGTTTGAAGCATCACAACTAAAATCTACATCTCCAAGTCAAAGCTATAGTTATGTACAGAAGTATAATAGTAATGTACAAACCAGCTTTCCCAATTTTCTTCTGTTATAGTAATGATCCAGATCACTGGATCTGTTTATTCATTTCCAGATCAAGTTTATTCTTGACTTGACAGGTTTGGACTTTTCACCTCATTGAGTTGGCGTTATTTGTGCTACATCAATAGAGGGGATAGAAGCAGAGCATGATGGATCAGACTTAATTCTTTCTCCATCTGGCTTCTATGATGACTCAATTACTCTCAACAAACAGCTCTTGGAGACGGAGTATACCAAGTATAAAACTCCTTTAGATTCACGAACAAAGCAATTTATATTAGCATTTTCTTTTCTGTTCAGATCACTATCCAGAACTGCTTTTCTTTTTTTTCAGTAACAGTACTCAAGATCTCTCAACATTACTGCACAGATACAAAATTTTTCATGGGATTTTCTTGAGGCCAACACATATACTTTTGACTCTTATCTTGTGCAGAGGGAAAATGATCCTTCAAATGATGTTCTGATATCTATTCAATTATAACTGAGATGATTCAAGTAGATTGTAAATTCTTTAATACAGTCATTATTTCACTATGTATTTACATACTAATCTATATGAAGATATGATATCATCTTAGAAACACCTACTGAACTGAAAAGTAATATATCATTGATAGTTTCATTTAGAAAAAAAAGGCAATGAGAATAATCAAGGAAACAGTCTGTTAAGTCAGACTCGCAGGAAAAAGATTTTAGACAATATCACACTTTACTACTGATTTCAAGGATACAAATATCCATGAGGCAGAAATAAAGCAAGAAATAATGGATCACCAGTACAGCTCCTAAAGTGCTTCTCTGCTGTATCAGGACATAGCCTGGCTAAATCTGATTTAGCAAATGAGTTCTCGAAGGGCTGTAGGTGTCATCACTTACACAAAACAAGTCATTTTGATCATGAAATATTATATTTATTTCTGTGGACGTTGTAACAAATCACCACAAACCTAAGGCCTTAAAGCAGCACAAACTTATTATCTTACAGTTCTGCAGACTATAAATCCAAGGTGAGTATCACTGAGATAAAAGCCAGGAAACTGAAGCAGAGAAACATTAATTAGCCTACCTAAATGTGCATAGATTGTATGTGCTAAAAGGAGGCATTCAATCCATAAGTGATGTCAAAGCCCTTAACCCCTAAGGGTATTGGCTCCTTAACTAGGACTAGAATTCCTACATAATCATTTTCTACTGGGGTTCCACAAACTCTGGGGAGAAACTAAATCACAGGCTTTGAACACATACCCACATAAGCCCCAGGAATCTCCAAAACCATTCATACCCACCCCCTTTCTCTTTCCTCACTTAAGGAAAGAACATCATGACAGTACACGTGGTAGGATTGAAGAGGTCCCAAACTAAGGGAAACCCAAAACGTAAACCACATTTTCCAGTGTACAAAACAGTACAAACTTAACTTATACTACAAATGAATCAATCATTTAAATCTTATGACAGTAATGTGTGGCATAAACTTATCCACTCAAATCACAGTGGGCAGTTAACCTCTGGGTGGGCTATGTGCCAGTGTTATCCTTGTAAACTGTCTCTTCTTGGAAGTATGAGTGAGGTGTTCTAAGCACAGCTGAACTTAAGCTTCACCTTTCTAAATTAAGTCAGCTAAATGTCAGGTAATAATTTGGGGTATTTTATGAATGTTTATGAAAAACGAGGTTTGTTCCATGTTGTATATTATATCTCTAGTTTTTGAAATTTAGCAAGTTAGATATTTTAATATAAAAGATCACCATTCCTGGTATTTTTAAATATAGGTTGCAAAAATTAATATTTATTATCTGTTATCATGGTATAAAGCTCTAAATGAATAAATCATTAGATACTGAAATTTGAATTAATACATGTCAAATGAACTGTGAAATGCAAAGCTCTGTGTCTTTGGTTAGAAAACTGAAATATGTATATACATTGTGTATATACCAAGAAAATAATGTCATTATTACATATTTTTCTAATTAAAAATCTAGCAATTGCCTTTTTATTTATCTTCATTGAGATTCCTGGGGTGGAAAGTGCAATAAAACTAAATTAGATCATACACCTTAGAAAGATCTAGTTAGTAACAGGCTTAGAAGGAAACTGTGCTTTTGTTACTGACTTATAATAAATCTTAAGTTTTTAGTTAAAGCAAATGCATATTTTAACAATAGTGAGGAAGACAGTTGTGTTATTTCTTTACAATAGTGAGGAAGACAGTTGTGTTAATTCAACCAATTAAAAGCATGCTTACTGTAAAACTCTCCAAATCTGTTTTGATGAAAATATGACATACCTAAAAAAAGGTATGTGGTCGCAAGGAGTTGGACACGACTAAGGGACTGAACTGAACTGAATTTTAAAAAAAGGTAATCCAGTATATCAAGATTATGTGTACAAAGGTGTTAATTGATACAAGATGTTTATGATTATGAAAGCAAATAATATTTTTGATAGCATTTGAAAATATAAAAATTATAAATAAGATTATAAAAATCATTTTTGAAAAGATTTCATCTAGCCACAACATTTTGCACTATACAATTAAAAATTGACTGTATACATTTATTTTAATGGCTTGATCCTCAGTTAAAAATGCCTTAAAAGACCCAGCATTGATGATAATGACAGATCAAGTGAGATCACTGAAAATGTACCAAGTACTTCTAAAATATTTCATAAATACAACACAAAAGAATAACAAAAACAGACAGCAAATTACCTTAAAAATTAGAAATAACTTAAAGTAAGAATAAGCATATACAGTGAAGATTACTTGCACAGCTAGACACCTGCTTGAAAATCCAGGCAGTTAAGGAGCTAAACAAACATTTAATACATTATCAGATAAGAAGTTATTTCTAGAATGTATGGGAAAGTGAATATGTTGCCAAATAATTTACAAGTTGAATGCAATCTTCTTAATTTCAGAGTAAAAGTCATTCTTGATTATATAATTTGCCAAAATTAGCATCAGAATTATGTTGAAGCCAGGTGTCAGTAAACAAAAGTGAGTGACTTTATATTTAGTGACTCCAGATCCTTGTCACTCTCTACCTTGATATTTTCTCAGTTCCTCAGTGACCAGTGACAAGGTTCACCAGCATAATTTGGTGTGGCCATAGGATAGTTTATATCCAGGGTCCACTCAAACCAGTCAGTGCCCATGACAAACCGCATATTAAATATTATATCATCCTGAAGTCTACATGAAAGATAAGGCCAATCTGTTATCTCTCCCACAATGTTCCCATTTTAATACTGACTATACCTAGTTTTGGATGCAGATGGTAACTGCAGCCATGAAATTAAAACATGCTTGCTTCTTGGAAGAAAAGTTATGACCAACCTAGACAGCTTATTAAAAGGCAGAGACATAACTTTGCCAACAAAGGTCCATCTAGTCAAAGCTATGGTTTTTCCAGTAGTCACATATGGATGTGAGAGTTGGACTATAAAGAAAGCTGATTGCCAAAGAACTGATGCTTTTGAGAATCCTTTGGACTGCAAGAAGATCCAACCAGTTCATCCTAAAGGAAATCAGTCCTGAATATTCATTGGAAGGAATGATGCTGAAGCAGAAACTCTAATACTTTGGCCACCTGATGTAAAGAACTGATTCATTGGAAAAGACCCTGATGCTGGGAAAGACTGAAGGCAGGAGGAGAAGGGAACGACAGAGGATGAGACAGTTGGCTGGCATCACTAACTCAGTGGACATGAGTCTGAGTAAACTCTAGGAGTTGGTGATGAACAGGGAGGCCTCGTGTGCTTCACTCCATGGGGTCTCAAAGAGTTGGACGCGACTCAGTGACTGAACTGAACTGAACTGATGCCTAGTTTAAGCCAAACGGAGCCTCAATCTCTTCACTCCTTATTTCCAAAAAGAGACTCCCACCTGACTCTGGCTGGCTCTTGGCTTATCTCCATGGTCTCTGTTCACCCCACCCTGGAAAGAAAGCACTGACTTCTCTAATTGGTGTGTTTAGGACATGTGCTCCCTCAACCTTTCCTCTTTGCCATTTTAAGGAACTAGTCTGTTTGGTTCACTAGTCTCAACCTCAGAAATTTGCCTGGGTTACGGGGTGGGCTCAAAAGTATCTGTAAAATGAACAACAACAAATAAACTGTGCGTATTTCACATCACGGGTCAAATATTAGCATGTTTCTATGGTCAAAGACCTAAACCTGCATTCTACACAGAGTCTGCCATTACTCTAGCACTTAATTGCATGTCTATCTCTCTACACTTTTGAGCTAACTCTAATAGGCACAGAATTCAGACCGGTATAATGACTAGTATTTGTTGGGTGTCCTGAAGCCATGAAACAGGAGTGAGAAGAAAACATAATGAGACACAGTGAGGTCGATATACTAGAGAACTTCCTGTTTTTTAATGAAGGCTATTCAGAGACAGCATGCATTGTCTTTAGTGTGCCCAATCTCAATGAGAAAATCTGGCAGAAACCAGATTCTTGAGAGGATATTGTAGGAATGATCCCAGCCCCAGAGATAGAATTGGTCTCGATGTAACAGTCAGTGTCTAGTCAAGAAAGCAGGAGCTACTCCAGATATTTCAAGCAGAGAGAGGTTTAATGGAAGGTTTGCTAACAAAAATGTCAGAAGTGTTGTTATTCAGTCACTCAGTCGTGTCTCTTTGTGACCCCATGAACTGTAGCACTCCAGGCCTCCCTGTCCATCGCCATTTCCCAGAGCTTGCTCAAACTCATGTCCATCGAGTCAGTGTACCATCCAACCATCTCGTCTTCTGTCCCCTTCTCCTCCTGCCTTCAATCTTTCCCAGCATCAGAGTCTTTTCTAATGAGTTGGTTCTATGTATCAGGTCACCAATGTATTGCAGCTTCAGCTTCAGCATCAGTCTTTCCAATGAATATTGAGGATCAGTTTCCTCTAAGATTGACTCGTTTGATCTCCTTGCATTTCAAGGGACTCCCAAGAGTCTTCTGCAACACCACAGTTCAAAAGCATCAATTCTTTGGCGCTAAACCTTCTTTATGGCCCAACTCTCACATCTGTACATGACTACTGGAAAAATCATAGCTTTGACTATATAGATCTTTGTCAGCAAAGTAATCCCTCTGCTTTTTAATATGCTGTCTAGGTTTCTCATAACTTTTATTCCAAGGAGCAAACATCTTTTAATTCATGGCTATAGTCACCATCTGCAGTGATTTTGAAGCACAACAAAATAAAGTCTGTCACTGTTTCCATTGTTTCCCCATCTATTTGTCATGAAGTGATAGGACCAGATGCCAGGATCTTAGTTTTGTGAATGCTGAATTTTAAGCCAACTTTTTCACTCTCCCCTTTCACTTTCATCAAGAGGCTCTATAGTTCCTCTTTGCTTTCTGTCATAAGGATGGTGCCATCTGCATATCTGAGGTTGTTGATATTTCTCTGGGGAATCCTGATTCCAGCTTGGTCTTCATCTAGCCTGGCATTTTGTATGATGTACTCTGCTGTCATAAGGGTAAAAGAAGCAGAACTAAAAAGGGGACAATACTGGAGGAGCATGAGGAGGAGATGTCAGAGCTCTTTTTCTAACCCCGGGGTGAACTCACGATCCAGCCCTTCAGCTGACATAGACATGTCAAGGCTGTAGTTTCTTTGACTATAGCAAAGGAACCGAGGGACTACTGGTTTCTACTGACAGTGCTGAAACCCCACTGACACACTCAGGACCTTGTCACTTAAAAGTCGCTTCTACAGCTCAGAGTCACCTTCCTGTGCTGCCACTGCTGCCACCAGAGACACCACAGAAATGGAAATTAAAGAATGCTTCTTTCTTCTTTCTTCTTGCAGTCTCCTGTTAGTGCTTCCCATTGGCCAAATCTTTGTAGAACTATTTGTGAGCAAGGGATTAAGAGAAGATGACTTTGTTCACTTCCAGCTACCATACAAAGGAGAACAATGGAAGGCTGGAATGAAGCTGAGAGCCAGTAGACCAGTAACTGGAACATCAGAGAATGTATTTTTAACAAGTTTTTTAGAGATCTAATAGAAATTTGTTACAAGATAAAAACTGCTCATTGTTACTTCTGTAGAAATGACTGTATCAAGCAACTAGAGAAAGTTAAAAGAAGTAAATCCTCCAGTTATCCAAAATATCAAAAATACTAATACTGAATTACAGCTGCTAAAGTATACATAATCAATGGTTTACATTCCTCATGGAGAGAACTAATTAGAGAATTAAACTATGCTAATCAACTACATTTACCCCATAATATATAACAAAAAAAAGACTGGTGTGGGCAACTCTGGAAAGCTTTCAAAAGGAGATTAAACCTAACATGTACTTTTAGGTGAGCTAGTGCTTGGTTATTCTGGGGTTAATAAAAGATAACCTAAGCTAAGGAATAGAAGCTATATTGAGGTAATGTACAGATGGTGAATATGGAAAAGTAAAGTAAGAAAAATCAACTCACCAAAGTGTTTGAACATTAGAGTAGGGTTAGATTATAGGGGACCTAAAATTATACTCAACTTTGCAGAAAACTACCTAGCAGTAAGAAATGTGGTAAAAATAGGTACTTTTGAAGCTTTCTTTGTTGGAAAGATTTTATTCCACAGTCTGCCAACTGAGAAAAACTGAAATTTTATTCTCCACTTTAATCTAGAAGGAATGATCAGCCTAAAATATATTGGGTAATTTTCTTTGGGAAGTCATCTAAATCATTTTAAGGTGTCATTCTGTAGGGTATTTGTAGCAACATTCAACACTCTTGAGTTTTTCTGATTTCCTTATCACTTTCATTCATATAATCCTCTTCATAATTCCATCACACTAAATAACTGATAAATATGTGTATACTAGTAATATCAGTAGTATAAATAGGTGGCTCTTAAGAGTCAAAACAGCACAGTGGTTAAAAGAATAGATATGGAAGCCAAATTGCATAAATTCAAAACACAGCTCCATACTTATCATGTGTGGGTCCTTGGATATATTATTTAAACTTTTCTTTGCTTCATCTGTCAAATGGAATGATGCAGAATTTACCTTTCTGGATTGTCATCAGGATTAAATGCATTCAAAATATGTTAAACACTGAAAACAGGGTACAGCACATGCAACAATTTATACATTAATTTTATTTTTTCCACTATCCCCAGCATACGCTTTATAAACCAATCATTATCTCCAGAAGTACCTTCATCTCCTGTGGCAGTTCATCTCATTTTGGACCACTGAAATTGTACAATCTTTTAAATATATTTATTCACATTGGAGCCCTTGTGATTTCTAGCCATTGTTCCTATTTCTGCCTTTGAAGCCACCTAGAATGAATGTGCTATATTCTCTCCTGCATATATCTCTCTTTCATAGACTAGGAGAGAAATACCAGCTTCCTCCCTCGAAATTCTTCTATTTTACACAACTCTTAATATCACATTTCCTTTCATTATTACTCATAAATTTCTTAGACACTCATGAAAGTAGTTTCCATTTGCCAATATCATTATCATATATTCAGGTAACAATCGCATTTTCATCTGTAAAGAAGTGCCCACTGGGGAACTCAAATGGACAGTGGGGCAGATATAATTGAATAGAGGGACCTTCCAACCACCCATCAGTCATCGGCTTAAGTAATATGCATGTCTATGAAACTGGACCCATCACCATCAAATCATTTCTTTAGAGGCAGTTCTCAAAAGGCTCTTCTTTACCTGGACTAGTAAACTGATGGAGATAATTCCAGAAGAAAGGAGCTCAGCCTCACCCACTGCTACCGGCTCTTAATTCGTGTTCAGCAACATTTAAGCTTTAAAGATTAAAAACTTCTCCTGCTATGAAATGATCAATATTCACAGAGGTTAAGCACTGCAGAGTAACCACACATTAAAAATTATAATATGTATTAATTTAGCATAATGCTTTGAAAGGGTCAAAGATTTTTAATGTTCTTTACATAGTCCCTCTTAGCATGCTAACCAATTATTTATAAAACATTATTAAAACTTAAAATCAATCAACTTTTTTTTGACCTTGTAATTTATATTAAGAAGTTTCTTTCTCTCTCTCTCTTTTTTTTAATCTAGACTGTAACTTAACATTCCCAGGACTGAAATATCTGTGCTGAAGCAAATATTATAAAAATGCAATTATGAAATTTTTGAAAGATATTTTCCAATATTATGTCACTATGATTTATAAAATTATATATTACCTCAAGAGAATTCAGAGAAAATCATCCTGTTAGTAAAACCAATCTTTATTCTGATGATGTTGTTGGGGGAGTGTGTAATTTTCTTGGTTCTGTCTTGTCACAACAAAAATTTGAACCGATGGATGCACCAGTGTTACAGCCCTGTGTAATTTCCTCAGATGGACCAGTGTTACAGCTCTGAGTTACAGCTCAGCTTTATTTAGAAAGCAAAGGAAAATACATCCTGGAGGTGTGAGGGCAGGCTGACCCAAAAGAAGCCAAGAGAAGCCCTCCCAGGGCTCAATTTCGCTCCTCTTTTTATATGTTTTTTCCCTCCCCTTGAGTCTGCCCTATGTAAATTGGGCTAGCCAGGAGACCTGTTTGTTCTATCTGAGGTTCTCACTCCAGTTCTTCAGTTCACTTCACTTCAGTCGCTCAGTCTTGTCCGACTCTTTGTGACCCCATGAATTGTAGCACGCCAGGCCTCCCTGTCCATCACCAACTCCCGGAGTTCACTCAGACTCACGTCCATCAAGTCAGTGATGCCATCCAGCTATCTCATCCTCTGTCGTCCCCTTCTCCTACTGCCCCCAATCCCTCTCAACATCAGAGTCTTTTCCAATGAGTCAACTCCTTGCATGAGGTGGCCAAAGTATTGGAGTTTCAGCTTTAGCATCATTCATTCCAAAGAAATCCCAGGGCTGATCTCCTTCAGAATGGACTGGTTGGATCTCCTTGCAGTCCAAGGACTCTCAAGAGTCTTCTCCAACACCACAGTTCAAAAGCATCAATTCTTCGGCACTCAGCCTTCTTCACAGTCCAACTGTCACATCCATACATGACTACAGGAAAACCATAGCCTTGACTAGACAGACCTTAGTCGGCAAAGTAATATCTCTGCTTTCGAATATACTATCTAGGTTGGTCATAACTTTTCTTCCAAGGAGTAAGCATCTCTTAATTTCATGGCTGCAGTCACCATCTGCAGTGATTTTGGAGCCCAGAAAAATAAAGTCTGACACTGTTTCCCCATCTATTTGCCATGAAGTGATGGGACCAGATGCCATGATCTTCATTTTCTAAATGTTGAGCTTTAGGTCAACTTTTCCACTCTCCACTTTCACTTTCATCAAGAGGCTTTTTAGTTCTTCTTCACTTTCTGCCATAAGGGTGGTGTCATCTGCATATCTGAGGTTATTGAT
Organism: Budorcas taxicolor; assembly: GCF_023091745.1. Classification (NCBI taxonomy): domain Eukaryota; kingdom Metazoa; phylum Chordata; class Mammalia; order Artiodactyla; family Bovidae; genus Budorcas; species Budorcas taxicolor. Next base: position 20,157,478 of record NC_068933.1, on the reverse strand, counting down.
ATTTCTCCCGGCAATCTTGATTCCAGCTTGTGTTTCTTCCAGTCCAGCGTTTCTCATGATGTACTCTGCATATAAGTTAAATAGGCAGGGTGACAATATACAGCCTTGGCGTACTCCTTTTCCTATTTGGAACCAGTCTGTTGTTCCATGTCCGGTTCTAACTGCTGCTTCCTGATCTGCATACAGATTTCTCAAGAGGCAGGTCAGGTGGTCTGGTATTCCCATCTCTTCCAATCCTTAAACCTTCCTTTATTCTATTTTCACAGGCTTTTCCCTTCTTTGTCTTTTAGCCACCACCATTTTGGACTCCTTTTTCCTATTCTAACTACCTAAGAGTCCCTCCTCAAGATATGGGAGGCCCAGTTCTTTGCAAATATGGGTATTGAGGTCTCTCTGGCTATTTCCTGCTGAGCTGGGATGGCAAGGGGCATTGGGCCTCCCCCTCTTGCTAGTCTCAAGCCTCAGAGTCCTTATAGCAGTGTCCATCTAAGCGTGAATGATATTTTCCATGGTCGGCTATAGTTTTATATATCTTTGTTGAACTGGCACTGCATGTTGTAGAGCATGCTGACCTGGGCAGAGACAAAATGCGTTAGACAATTGATTATACATGGAGCAATCTTAAGCAGCATCAATATGGTGATAACAAGAATTAGTAAAGGCATTCAGTTCAGTTCAGTTGCTCAGTTGTGTCTGACTCTTTGTGACCCAATGAATCGCAGCACATCAGGCCTCCCTGTCCATCACCAACTCCCGGAGTTCACTCAGACTCACATCCATCGAGCCACTGATGCCATTCAGCCATCTCATCCTCTGTCGTGCTCTTCTCCTCCTGCCCCCAATCCCTCCCAGCATCAGAGTCTTTTCCAATGAGTCAACTCTTTGCATGAGGTGGCCAAAGTACTGGAGTTTCAGCTTTAGCATCATTCCTTCCAAAGAAATCCCAGGGTTGATCTCCTACAGAATGGACTGGTTGGATCTCCTTGCAGTCCAAGGACTCTCAAGAGTCTTCTCCAACACCACAGTTCAAAAGCATCAATTCTTCGGCACTCAGCCTTCTTCACAGTCCAGCTCTCAACATCTATACATGACCATAGGAAAAACCATAGCCTTGACTAGATGGACCTTTGTTGGCAAAGTAATGTCTCTGCTTTTGAATATGCTATCTAGGTTGGTCATAACTTTTCTTCCAAGGAGTAACCGTCTTTTAATTCCATGGCTGCAATCACCATCTGCAGTGATTTTGGAGCCCGAAACAATAAAGTCTGACGCTGTTTCTACTCTTTCCCCATCTATTTCCCATGATGTGATGGGACCGGATGCCATGATCTTCGTTTTCTGAATGTTGAGCTTTAAGCCAACTTTTTTACTCTCCTCTTTCACTTTCAACAAGAGGCTTTTTAGTTCCTCTTCTCTTTCTGCCATAAGGGTGGTGTCATCTGCATATCTGAGGTTATTGATGTTTTTCCCGGTAATCTTGATTCCAGCTTGTGTTTCTTCCAGTTCAGCGTTTCTCATGATGTACTCTGCATAGAAGTTAAAAAAGCAGGGTGACAATATACAGCCTTGACGTACTCCTATCACCAGGAGAAGGATCCCCCAAAGCAAGATTGTAGCCACCACCAAGAACTCTCTAGCTCGTTCTTTGAGGTCCTGTAGGGTTTATAATGTTTTTCTTTAGGACTGTGAGACTTTCTTTATCTTAGCTGGAGGTATTTACCCAGAAACATCACGTCTCATTCAAGATGGCTCAAGTCTCTCCTTGTTCAGGAATCAGGAGCTCTATCTCCTGTGTATTTTGGAGTACAACCCCTGCCAAGCTATGCTGGCTCTTTAAAGCCATCCTGAGAAATCTTATCCCCAGAAACTTGATTTTGGTGATGTTCATTAGAATGGCACTCATTTGTAGTCCTGATCTCCCAGGGGCTCACAGGTGTATTGAGTGTCCTCTTTTGTTTTCTTCCACAGCTTGACTAGTAAGTAGCAATCCAGGAGTCATGTCCAGGTACCTTGACTGCTGTGGGAGTAGAAAGTATTACAGGTTAGGGGCCCATCCATGTGGGCGGAGTTGAGCTTTTGGGGACCCATCCTTCCAGACCTCAATTAGGACTTGAGTCCCTGGAGCATATAGTGATAGATCTTTAGAATCTTTGGGGTCCTGGTCTACACCCCACAAGCATATATCTTATTGGAATTGCTCAATGGCCATGGTATAAGACCAGAGGGTTTGAGCCTCTGGATTTAAGAAGAAGTCATTAACATACACAAAAGGTCTCCCATATAGCATCTCATATGGACTAAGACCAACCTGTTCCTTAGGGGCAATGCAGGTGCAGAGGAGTACTATTGGTAAAGCCTCCTTCCATCCCAGGGAGGTCTCCTGGGTTATCTTTTTATTGCTGATTTTAAGAATTGATTGACTTTCTACTTTTCCTGAAGACTGAAGTTTCCAGTCTCAGTCCCCAGTGGAGATAGTAAGAATGCCCAATGCTTTAAGAGATCCCTTGGGTTAACTTAGAAGTAAATGATGTCCCATTTTCACTTTGTAATGACCTGAGCAGACCAAATCTCAGAATAATTTCATGCAGCAGGTTTGGTTTTTTGTTGTTTTTTTTTTACCACCTCCTCAGCCTTCTCAGTCCTGGTGGGAAAGCCTTCAATCCATCCTGTGAATATATCTATCATGACTAGTAGGTATTTATACCCTTGAAAAGCTGACATCTAGGTGAAATCCTTCTGCCAGTCCTCTCTTGGGTAGATCCCACACCACTGGATGAACTGAAAAAGCTGGGGTCTTCGAGCTCCTTGGTGGTTATTTAATTGGCAAGTGGGAGAAGAGGAGACCACTTGTCTTATAGTTGTTTGGAGACCTGCTCCTCTGAAGGACCTTACTAATAATCTTTGGAGGGCCTTCTCCCCTAAATGATCAGTGGCATGTTAGGAATTAACCAATTTCCACTGGAGGTTCCCAGACAGAAAAAGGAGTCCTTCCTTTAAAACCCTCACTCTTAGCTTCAAGGGTCTCATCTTTAGTATATGAAGGAGTTTCTGGCAAATTGGTCTGTGGAACTAAGGTGGCAACCCCTATTAGGTCATTGTTCTGTGATGCTGCTCTCTTAGCTGCCTGATCAGCTGCTAGGTTCCCTCATTCCACTTCTGTTCTCCTTTTTTGGTTTCCTTTACAATGGAAGACTGAAGTCTCAGTGGGCAGATGGACTGCCTCCAAGAGCCTAAGGATTTGATCACCATATTTGATTGGAGACCCTCGGGTGGTCAAGTGGCCCCTTTCTTTCCAAATAGCAGCATGTGCATGTAGCACCAGAAAGGCATACTTGGAGTCAGTGTAAATGGCTACTCTTTTTCCTTTTCCCAGCTCTACAGCTTGAATCAGGGCTATGAGCTCAGCTAATTGGGCTGAAGTACCTGGTGGCAAAGGTTTAGCCTCTATGGTCTCAAAATTGGAGACCACAGCATATATGGCTCTTCTTTTTCCATCCAAGACAAAGCTGCTTCCATCAGTGTACCAGATTTCCTCAGGATTGGTCAGAGGATCTTCTGACAGCCCCTCTTGGAGTTTTACCCGGTGGTCCAAAGTTTCTAGGCAAGAGTGAAAGGGGAGAGAGCCCTCAGCGGTAGGCAGGAGGGTGGCTGGGTTAAGAACCTCACAAGGGGGTATAGTCAGGCCTGGATTTTCCATCAGCACTACTTGATATATGAGGATTCTTTGATTAGACATCCATAAATGGCCTCTCCCATCCAGGAGTTGTTTCACTTGGTGACTGTGAAAAATAGTTAATTTGCCCCCAGAGGAGAGTTTTAAAGCATCTTCTATGAGGAATGCAACAGCAGCAAGATTTCAAAGGCAGGGAAAGATCTCTTCCCAATAAGGAAATAGGACACTCAGGGACCCCCCAGAAACTGGTGGGAAATATTTGTCCATCTCAGCAACAAAGTGCTCAGGTGAATATTTTTGTAATTGTTTTTCCTATAGCACCTAAAATAGTACAGGTTTAGGAGGAGAAGGCTCCAGATTAAGGAGGTCAGGTCAGAATAGGTAACCCCTGTGTCAACCAGGAAATTCTCGGACCTACCTGCCACATCCAGTTGCACCCTTGGCTCCAGCCCTATGATGGGTATCTGTGACAGGCAGGCTGGCTGGAGTGGGCCACTTCAGTCCTGTTGAACCATCCTGAGGGAAGGCTTGACACTTGACCTTGAGGCTCTCGAGTCGCGAGGGGAGAGAGCTGCTTAATGTCCCAATTGATGGCATTTGTAGCAAGCCCTTTTAGGAGACTTGTCACAGTTTGCACACTGTTTGGCCCAATGTCCTGCCTGTCTACAGATTAGGCATTTGTCTCATGCCTTGTCCTTTAAGGACTTGGGGTTTGCCATAGGGCTTCCCTGGAGGGCGGCCAGCATCTGGGCATGCCTTATCACTTTCTTTTTCTCCATTTCCTGAGCCTTGGCCGCCCTCTCCTGTTTTGTTATAAAAGGTATCGATGGCTGTCTGGACCATCTCATCTATAGAGCAACAGGGTCCTGCTGTTGTAACTGTTGTAACTTTATCCTGATATCTGATGCACACTGGGACAGGAATTTTCCTTTAAAATCACCTGTCCCTCGTAAGAGCCTAAGTCCAGACTGGTAAACATTTGGAGGTCCTCTTTTAGCCTTTCCAGAAAGGCAACGGGGTTCTCGGTGTGCTCCTGAGTTATTGCTGAGACTGGGCACGGCACCACAACTAATAGGCTTCCTTCTATTTCCATGGGTGGACTTCCTTAGGGGTGTGTCTTTCTGAAGCTTATCCTATCCAGTACTGCTGCAACCTGAGAGCCATGTGTCCCTGGGTCAGGGTGCAGATCCCCAGGCAGGCTGAGGAGTGACAGCCCACTGGAGATCAAGTCCCCGGGCAGGTCAAGGAAGGCTGGCCTCCCAAGAATTGAGTCCCCAGGCAGGTTGAGGCATGTCTACCTCCTGGACCCCTGGACTGGAGTTGGGCATCCCCCAGGTCTCCACTGTGACCAGTGCTGGGTAGGATTAAGGGGTTGTAACTCATTGCTGGTTTGTCTACCACAGATGGGAAGAGATACCACGATGTAAAGTAGTCCAAGCCTGTGCTCTGAGACTGGGAACCTGGTGAAACAGCCATAAGCCTTATCCTCTTATTGCTCTGAGGGAATGTAAGTCACTGATTTCATCCCCTAGTCCCCCATAAGAGCAGTTTAGGGTGTTTCCAATGGTAAACATTTCATTGTCGTAGACCCACTTTAGGTAATAACAGAAGTGATGACAAAGGAGTGGGTTATCTGGTCCTGTTAGGGGTGTTAGGAGTATTTTAATAATAATAAGCAGGGTAGAGTGATGTTGCCTACAAGGGGCAGGGTTCTGATTGTAGGAGTTTGTAAGTGGCTTAAGAACAAATTGATAAGAGGCAACAAACCAGGTGTTCCAAAAAAGTAGAGTAGAGATTTGATCCAGGTGTATGTTTGTAACTTTAGGAGAAGGGTGATAAAGGTTTGGGCTCAAATGGCCTGAAGGACTAACTCCCAAAGTGGCAAACATTATCCCTGAAAGCCCTTGAAGGGATGCCACCAACAGATGGACTTCTAGCAGGCATTGTGTGACTGTCACTCACCTTAGTGGGTTCTCTGAGAGATTTTGTTGTTGCACATGTTGCAGGAAACATGGAAGATGAAGGCCTGAATATCTAGAGGGATTGGATATTACACAGTATTTCCCTCCCAAGGGCCAGCTATTTTCTGGTCGTCCTCAAGAAGATTGTAGAGGCAACATTGTGGGTCCCAACTGGGCTCAGGAAAAGAGCAAGAAACAGGAAGGAAGTGGGCAGGGCACAACTTTTGAAAGAATGACATAGCCCAGGGGCATATTTAAACTGATTAAAAATCAAATTGGTCCAAGATGACAAATCAAATTCAATTAAATCTTGATCCTCAATCTGCAAGCTAAATGACACACCCAGAGGCACCAGATCAGTTCTAAGTCACTGTCAAAAGACGGAGGAGTGGGTGGTTCCCTAATTGTTGGGTTGATCCTCCCACTCATTAGCATATGAAATCAACTAACCACACCACATTCCACCGCCACCACACTCACTCTGTGGAGTGTGCTTCTCTCTGAATCTGAACAAATCCACCTCTTACCTGTCTTTCTGTCTCTCACTGAATTTTTTTCAATGAGACATCAAGAGCCTGAGCTTCATTAGGTCCTGAAGCCAGGCACCACGGGTTTTGGCCAGGCTCAAGTTCCAGGAGAGAGTTACTGAAGGACAGGAGGAAAAAGCAGTGGGAAAAACATGCCAAGGAATCCCCTTCATAACCTGCTGGAAAATCTGCTAAATACCTGACCTGTACTCAGTTTTCATTGGCCTGATCCTTAGCACAAAGAAGATTAAGAGCAGAAGAACCTCCACCCACTTGGGCAACAGCTACCAGGGCAGAGCCGATAGTGGAGCCTTTGGGACACACTGGGGAGTAGCCCCTGCCAGAGTCCCTCAGTTGCACCTACTGCCGCTTGCCTATTCACAGAGGTTCGAGGAAACAAGAAATGAGCGATTGTAAAGGAATTAAGATTTTGTTAGCCATATGTCCTTTCAGCCATAGGGACGAGGACTTCCTACCCCAACTGCAGGTCTTCTGGAATCTGAGACTGAGTCACGTGAGCTTTGCCGAGTTTGTTTTTGCTGTCCCAGTTTCCAGCAGGCTGGACTTCTTGTCACTTCCCCTGCACTGGGTTTTCTTCATGTTCAGCTTCCACCATGGGAGCTTTCGCCAAATTGGGCTTCTACTGTGCTTGGCATCCGCTTTGCGGGGGCTGAGCTGAGATTGTTTCAGCCAGGTTAAATCCAAATCTCGGCACCATAGATGTCAGGGGAGTGTATAATTTCCTCAGTTCTGTCTCATCACAACAAAAATTTGAAGCGATGGATGCACCAGTGTTACAGCCCTGTGTAATTTCCTCAGACACATCAGTGTTACAGCTCTGTGTCACAGCTCAGTTTTATTTAGAAGCAAAGGAAAATACATCCTCGAGGCATGAGGATGGGCCAACCCAAAAGATGTGAAGAGAAGAAAAGCCCTCCTCAGGCTCAATTTTGGCTCCTCTCTTTATGTTTTTTTCTCCTCCCCCTGAGCCTGCCCTGTGTAAATTGAGCTAGCCAGGAGGGCTGTTTTACCTGAGTCTTACTCCAGTCCTTGGATCTTCCTTCGTTCCATTTCTGCAAGCTTTCCCCTTCTTTGTCTTTTAGCCACTGCCATTTTGGACTCCTTTTTCCTATTCTAACTACCTAATATTGTCTTAGCTAGCTAATTATGCATTATTCTAAGAGAAAAGATGGTGGTGGGTGCAGTCAACCTTGTATGAGAGATTTTCTTCATCTGTGGTCCTAGAAGAACTTACCCTTTCAGGCCTCGGGGTAAGCAGTCAAGAGCACTGCAAACCAAGATTCAGGTTTAGATTAAACCTGCAGGGGCCACAGAACAATTTATCCCCTTGACAAATCTTTTCTGCTGGTTAATCAATGGAATTTTATGGCCCATTTCTTGAATAATATATTTGAGCTTATTTTATGTGTACCTGCCTTAAGTTGCTGATCCTATAAAAATGAAAGCTGACTATATAGTCTTGTCAAATTTTTAGAGATACACATTTTCCTAATTGGATTTGTTGATTTATTGCTAACAAAGATAAAACTTTCTACTTCAGCCACTTATCTGGGTTTTGAAATTGCTTCAACCTGAAAGCAAATTGTATGAGTCTGAAAAAAGTGCTTGAAGCACATTTAGCCACAAAAATATTAACTTGATAGAAAAGAAACAAGCAAAGAAAAAGACACATAAAATCTTCTTCTTTAAATTCTGGAATAACATTATTACAAGTACAGCTATTTAAGTAGAAAATTAAATTGTGGCAACTACTGCCAAATACATTTGCTCAGATTACAGACTCAGTTTCATAATTAGTTTTCTATCAGAATATTATAATTAGTGGTAATCAGGTTATCAACATTTTATAATTATAGTATTTGCGGAGTAAAACTATAGTTATATAATTAATATTCTATGACTAATATTTAAACAGGAAATAAGAAAACAACCCCTAAAGCCTATGGAGAATACTTATAAAATCTCATGGCAGGCAATAGGAAATGCTTTACTTTTTGAATCTTTATAAGGAAGAATAGGTATCTTCACAGTTTCCTCCCCATGTTTTATTCTGTAATTCCTAACTAGCCTAGAAAACAAAGATGGCTGACTGACTTTCCATTTTAGGCTTCTATGAGGTAGTGGCTATTTTGCATATGCTATTATTTTATTTAATAACATGTTTGCTGTTATGTTGGAATTCTTCTATTTATTATGATGTTGATATATAACCACTTAGAGAAGTATAATCTATGCTATCCAAAGTAACTAGAAACAAGAGAGTTTCATGTTTGAAAAGCTCTAAGTGTATCTTTGTGTCATTGAGCACACTATGCCTGGCAAAGGATGAATCTCACCCAAGAACCAAGAAATCTTTCTTGGGTAACTGAAGAAAAGCTGAAGTTCTACCAGTATTGAGTCAGAAGACAAAAACAACTCTTTGAAGCTAAATAAAATAAAACTCACAGCCTCTTGAGCTAACACTCATTTTCAAATTCGGCTATTCTCTAGAACTAACATGAATCCACACTTTTACCTCCTGTCTGTGTTCTTGAATTTAATCCATATTAACGATGCACTGCAACAACATTACCTCACCATTTGGAATGTTAGAATAAGTAAGTAGAGTGGGGGGGGGGGATAAAAAACCCTGGAGGAAGCAGCCCAGCAGCTATGTCCATGCCTTGGACCTGTGTTTGTCTAGGAAGCCATACTGTGCATCATACTGGAGTCAGATTCGATAAGCACCAAAGGAACTAAGTAAATTATACAGAGTATAGAGAAGCTTATTATTATAAAGTGTCAGAACTTAATGCTCTGGGAGAGTCATTACATTATAGAAGGACTAACGGAACAGGCATCCTAATTTCTTCACTTTAAAGGTCAAGTTCTCAAGGAAGCTGAGACACTAGTCCCGCATGTCAAATCACTTTTAAACTGGTAGTAGGGTAATTCAAAGTATTAATACATGTTTAGCTCTTGTTTTCCAAATTGGAATCAATATCAAATTAACAGGGAAAAACAGGGAATCATTGTTGGGTGGGAAAAAAATGCAACATAGGACACTTTGGGGGGCGCGGTGAGGGAAAGAGGAGGAAGAAAAGGAACACTTATTCAGCAGGCAGCTACAATGTCCATGATCTGTCTTTTTAAGTCACACTGGACATCCCTGGAGGTCCAGTGGTAAAGACTCCACACTTTCCCCTGCGGGGACACAGGTTTGATCCCTGGTTAGGGAAGATCCCATAGGCTGTGCAGCGTGGCCAAATTTAAACGAAGTCACACTGATCCTAACTTATTTTCAGAACTAACATATTTAGCTGAAGGAGGGCACAGACAACCTAGATAATGCTTCCAATATTGAATAAGAAGATGAGTGCTTTTTTATAAAGCAACAGTAGCACAGAATTTTGAAGTCATTTCAGAAAAACAAATTCTACACACTGGACTTGGTGTTAAAGATTGTCATTTAGTCCAGAATTTATTTTATGTAGGAATGAAAAATAAGGCTTTTAGTCCTCCTTTCCTAAAAACAACACAAATGATTTCCCAACATAAGCATTCTGCCAGGAAGCTGACAAATAAATGTTGCCTTTGCTTCATTTTTGCAAATTTGGATCAGAATTAGGAGAATTTGGCCTTGAATTACCAACCTCTTTGTTTTGGCGCTATAAATAAATTGTTGAGAAGTGAGAAAGCAATTACAAAAACAGCAAAGAAAACCAAGATTTAAACAAATATTGATTGCAAGTAGAGAAAAAGAAAAAGGTAAACCAACCAACATTATAATTTATCACTCACATAAAAATGCAAATATAGGAAAGGTAAAATAAAAAGCTCTCAAATATTACACTCCAGGCAAAATTTCAAAAACTGCGTGTAAAATACTCACTCTCCCAAAGTGGCCCCCTTCTTTCTTATTCACATATCCACTCCCAGCACTCTTTCCTTTTATATTTTAGGGAAATTATTCAGCTTTAAAATGTTAGCTCTGGTCATCAGTATTTGACTAGGTCTGTGTGGCAGCTGACAACTGAAGTGACAGAGACACTTTTAATTTTCAAATTCTCTAAAGTTGTAAGAATAGGAAAATTGTTTCTCTAAACTTTTCAAAGTCCTTGTGGAAATTTACTTCTGATGCATGGAAGAAGCCCACTCTCTATAATCAAGGCCAGTGTCTATCATCATAAAATTTTCCTGATTTACTGAGCCTTTCCTCCTATTCATAAACACAAATGCAGTTTTTTTAGATGCTTGAATTTATTTATGATTATTATATTTTATCTCATTCATATTAGGATATTTTTGGTTTTTTAGCAAAGTATAGCTGATTTACAATGTCATGTTATGTTCAGATGTACAGCAGAGTAATCCAGTTACATATATGTGGGTTTCCCTGGTGGCTCAGACAGCAAAGAACCTGCCTGCAATGCAGGTGAGCCAGGCTCGATCCCTTGGTTGGGAAGATCCCCTGGAGAAGGAAACAGCAACTCACTCCAGGACCCTTGCCTGGGAAATCCCATGGACAGGGGAGCCTGGCAAGCTACAGTCCATGGGTCACAAAAAGTCCGACACAACTGAGTGACTAAGCACACACGTGCATGAATGCACACACACACACACACACACACACGGCTTCAACCTTCATTTTCAGACTAACTATATATTTTGTACATATTACTCATCAGCCTGATTAGTACAGATAATCAAAATTCTCCACACTTTCAAATGGAAGACGAAAGAGAAAACTTGGAGCTCATAATTACAGCTGTTAATGGCACTTTCTTGAAGAAGGGAACTAAAATTCACAGTAACAAATGAATATTCACATGTGTTCTATTTCATTGGCAGGGAAGTGCCTATTTTTAAACTCACCAAAGAGACCTTCAATTCAGACTTAGTTTCATATTAATTCCCTGTAGTGTTTACTTGGCTCTATTCAATGACACAAATTTATGCTTAGATTATGTCTTTAAAAATTGAGAACATGCCTAACTTTTAAGTTGCTTCATTAACTTATTTAAATATAGGTGTTTTGGACTCTATGGACTGGTTCAATTGGTGAATTTATTATCAGGTGTAAAAACCTCAATCATCTTCCAGTGTTCAAACTGACAACAGTCTTCAAAAATGTCCACCCAGTGTAGTGTGAACGAGTTTTACTTTTTATGCTATGTTTATGTTTGGGTGACACAGGGTATCACAATACAAAGAACTAGAGAGCGGGACTCTGGGTCTCTAATCTGGATCTTTGATCTGCACTTCCCTGAAGTAAGTAGTGGCTGCCCTGCTGTCCTACTACTGACCTTCACTTCATCCCAGGACCTTAGATAACCTATGCATTTGTGCTTCCAGTTTGCATCTAGTAATCATCGTTAATCAGCTTACTTCCCAGTGGGTGAGGATTTACTTCTGTTGCTGTCTTGCTGTTTTGAAACTTAAATTGTTCTTATCTTTTTTTCCAAATTTTATATTCCTTAACCTTAAAGGTATGCCAACATATAACAATAATGATTTTAAAAATCGAACCAACTATATGTGGAAAGGTCAAAAAGGTGCTATTTAAAAAAAATCAAATGCTCTTCTGAAATTTTGTGCATATGCTCTGAATAATTTCGTAAATGACAGTATGTATCCATTTCAATAAATACAAGTTAATTTTCCTCTTAAAACTCTGAAAATCACTTAGCTTTTCATGTTTGAAAATAGCTCCCAAGAGTCATTTCTCTTAGAATTGATGAGGAAACAGCAACGTAACCAAAATCAACCCTAACCAAAGGAAGCATCAAGGCCTGGACTGTGCTGGAAAGTCAAACTGATGGCCCCTAGCAATGCTCTACATGTCCTACAACTTATCCGCTCTGTGTGGGCAAGGAGTGTATAGGCGTGTGCACCTTTGCATTATGAAAATGTCTGACACAGAGTAAGATTTTATATTTATCTTTGAAGCTTCCATTTATGTTGAATTAACTGGTAAGAAACTTTACAGTGATTTTTTAATTTAAACAATAATTATAAATAAATGTATAGGAAATATCATTGGTAATACCTGTTACTTCATTGGTATTTTCAAGGATATTGATGAAATATTATTCAATAATAGTTCTATATGACTGGTTGGTGAAAAATACCACAGATGATAAGAAGTATATCATTTCTTAGAACTAGCAATTTTCTGTTGCAGATTATAAGTTTATTGTTTTGAAGAAATACTATCAGACACAGGATATTTTGATGCCTTCCATCATTTTTGTGGGGAAAAAATATTTCTTTATGACTTGTAATAAAATTATTATGTCAAATAACTGGAATTGTGAGACACAGGCCAGTTTCTCATGCAATAAACTCAACTTCTAAAAAAAATATTTTATAAGGTCAAATGTATATTCAACTATATAGGACACTGAAGTAAGTATCCTCATGTGGGTAGTGTATAACATGACAGAAATATCATCAAATCAATGCTGAATAACAGAAGTTATGAAATTAATATTTTTTTACATTTGTAAGATGAAAGATGAAATCTCAACAAGTGATTTTTTTCAGAATTACTCAGTCATCAAAATATAGGTAATGTATTAATTATATTACAATCTGTCAGCTTCTGGTTTTCACAGAAATAAACCAACATATGGAAACTTTTAGGCAACATTACTTTCAGCTACTCTTTGAAAGAGGCATTTGAGAACTCAAAGAAGAGCCAGAGAGATAAAAAGTGATGAAATGATCATAAATTATACTAAATTTCTGAATTATTTAAAGAGGAAATAGGATGATTTTCAAATGAATTAAATATCCTATGTTTGAGTGCATTTATTTTCATTTTAGTAGAACAGCAACAAAAGGTGAAAGAAAGTGAAGTCACTCAGTCGTGTCCAACTCTTTGTGACCCCATGGACTGTAGCCTACCAGGCTCCTCCATCCATGGGATTTTCCAGGCAAGAGTACTGGAGTGGGTTGCCATTGCCTTCTCCAGGGGATCTTCCCGACCTAGGAATCGAAACCTGGTCTCCCACATTGCAGGCAGATGCTTTACCCTCTAAGCCACCAAGGAAGTCCAGGACAGCAATAAGTGAAAATATAATCAGAAGAAAAATTATGACTATTCTTCTATATGATATTTAAATATCATATTACAAAGCATTCCCAGATAGGCAATATTTACATTATCTTGCAATGGTTAATTTTACATGTTAACTTGACTGGCCCCTGGGGTGCCCAAACATTTGTTCAAACATTACTTGGGTGTTTCTGTGAGGGTGTTTTTGACTGAGGTTAACATTTAAATTAGTAGACTGCAAAGCAGATTGCTCTCCATCATGTGGGTAAGCATCATTCTATCAGTTGAAGGCCTGGACAGAGAAAAGGGCTGGCCTTCAGCTTTCAGCCTTCGGACTTGAACACAGACACTTGCTCTGCAAATTTTGGTTGGCCAGCCTTCAAAATTTCTTGAGCCAATTTCTTATAACTTCTGTGTGTCTGCTTTCTCTCTCTCATTCCTGAATGGATGGATGGATGGATAGATATAGAAGTCTACTTACATTTCAATCCCAAATGCCCACATTCATCCTATGCATTTCATCCCCGCAAACAATACTGCCTCACTGGTAATGGCCTCTGGGTGGGAGATAGGAACGACTGGAGTCAATGTACGAGATAGTTACTGCAAGCTTTCATCAGACATGACTCTAAAAATTATACCTTTAAGATTAGGAGATATAATACTCAATAGTTAACATGAACCAAAGCATAGTTCAATTCAAATCGAATATTTAAATTTATCCCTGAAAATAAGTTTGTTTTTTCCCCCCTAGGCTTGGTGTTAAAACTTATTTGGAAACAAAACTGATCTGAACTGACAGCAGGATATTCCTAACTCTTTTTAATCCCACTTAGTGAGACTGTTCATTCATATCACTGTAGAAATCTTAATGAGTTTGTCTCCAGAGTGTTACCCTGACATCCCTAGAATTCTATACAACATACCTAAATTCCAAATTGTATCTGTATCTGCACCAAAGATTTAGAATAAAATATTGTGGACCTGTAATGTGGAAGATATGCAACAGCTGATATTCTTATGTTTTAGGTTATAAAGAATTTAAGTTAAAAAGATGATTCACTAAAGGATACTTCAATGGCATTTAGAAATGAAGAAAGATGCAAATTTGCAGTAGTTTCAGTTTAACAAGCTTTCAATCAAGAAATTCATGCAGTCAAAGCAAATTGTTGGCTTCCTGCTCTGTGAGTTCTCTGCACGAAGGAAGACAAGGCCTTCTGGAACTGTGAGCTCAGATGTTTATATCACAGAAGAAAGAGGTCTTTCTTTGCCTACTCCATATAGAAATGCACTGGATAAAATATTCAATTACTTTGTTGGGTTCACATGTTAATTTTTAGGCCTCTCTTATTTATGGAAAGGGAAGCAGACCTTTGACATGGGGCCCAACTGTGAGCAGTGTGTTAGGGTGTATCAGTAGTTAGCTCTAACATAATGACCTCATGGTTGGACTGGAGGGGAAAAGAAAGTCAAAGAAGGCTGGTTTTTAACTAGTAGATAAAAAGCTGGATGTCCCTTATAAGTTGACTAACCAACAAAAAGAAAGTCATACTTAGTCTTCATCACTCTGGAAAAATAGGGGACAGAGACAACTATGTCTTCTTGAGATTTAAGATTCTTAAATTAAATGTAAACAAAACATGTCATTACATTTCAGGCAAAATCAATCTACTGAATCCCATATTTTACTTTGAATACTTCAAACCAAAAACATTAATGGTATAAGAGACTCATGTTTTACTTTATATTATCCTGCTCTTTCTCCACATATACTGATAAATCAATAAATATATCATCTACTATGCCCAAAGGGTTTCTTGAAAAACAAATCATTATCTGCCATGTCACCAGTATGGTATTTCATCAATCAATATCTTCAATGCCTTTGAGATATTTCAAGGATATACATACAAAATGGGTTTAATAAAACTAAATATGAACATCAGTTCTCCAATGTGGAAATGAATACATTTTCAATGAAATAAAAATAAAAGGAAGAAATTCAAAAAACAGACAAAGGCACCTGGACTACATTTTAATCAAAATTACTTCTGCTCTTTGTGAAATAAGGAAAATCTAACATAAGCATTTCATTTGTTAATAAACAATTCTATATCAATAGGCTGCAAAAATATTTCTAAAAGTCATTTAGGAATAATGAAACAATGATAATCATGAAGAAAGTAAAATGACATAAAACTGTAGGAAAATCCTAAGATGTCTTTACTTTATGAAGTTTTCTTCAATCAAATCACTCCATATTGGTTTCCTAATTATTTGAGCTTTTATGACATCTGCAGCCAACCATTCAATTTGCCCTTCACTATATACAATCTAGATTATCATTGAATCTAATATTTAATATTAATAATCTAATATTATTAGATTATTAATATTAAATATTATTTAATATTTATGCATATTATACCTTCCATTAACTTTTGAACTTATTAAGGTAAACAACATACTTCATTTATATTTTCTCTTTAGTATCTATTATTATATGCACACACTAGTCATTAAGCAACACTTGAAAATTGAATTGCTAAATTTTTTTAAGAGTAAATGGGGGAATCTTTAGCTGATTAGCTTTAGACCTGGAGTTAATTTATTCAACAACTGATATATGAGATTTTTGCCAACTATAATGAGCTATCAAATTTCCTAAATTTTTCATTTGTCTATATTCCAATGACCTCCCTATTAGATCAAGTGAAGAAGTTATTAACCTAAAGACAACACAAATGTCTTTTCCAGAACTAAGCTTGCTGCTGCTGCTGCTGCTAAGTCGCTTCAGTCGTGTCTGACTCTGTGTGACGCCATAGACGGCAGCCCACCAGGCTCCTCCGCCCTGGGATTCTCCAGGCAAGAACACTGGAGTGGGTTGCCATTTCCTTCTCCAATGCACGAAACTGAAAAGTGAAAGTGAAGTCGCTCCAATCATGTCCGACTCTTAGCGACCCCATGGACTGCAGCCTTCCAGGCTCCTCCGTCCATGGGATTTTCCAGGCAAGGGTATTGGAGTGGGGTGCCAGTGCCTTCTCCAAAGCTTACTGCCTCTCAAATATTATTGCAAGTTTAAAGCATAATTAATAACTCACACATGTGATATAAATATACTGTAAGATTCTATTTTTGTTTTTAATGCAGCCATAGGAAGATTATTTGAATTTTTTTTTTCCTCCACTGTATTCCTCAATGTTTTCAGGGCAGTTGACCTAAAACACATATGTGATTGTGTCTCTTTCTAATTTAAAAACTTCTTAGAAAGGTCCAATGCAAACCAGGAAGCTTTAAAAAAGTATAAAAGTTCCTCTCCATTCTTACCTTGCTATCTTCTCATCCTTCTTTGTAAACTGTGGCAACAATATCTAATGTATTGTTCTTCTCCAAATATTCTTAATAATTTTCCCACTGTGAACTCCACTTTAAATACTTTCATTCCTTCTTTACCAATCTAAGTTTGAATACTAATTTCAACAATCAGCATTTGGAAGTTTCTTCTGGCTTACCTATAGTAAAAACAAGAAAAAAAATTAAATCATTCAGAAGTTCAACATTTAGAAATAAACACTTTTAAGCAAAAAATAACTATCAACTTGAATATCTTTCTAAGCAGATGTACCAGCCACTGGGATGTCTTTTCTGTCTTTCTTCTGTACATTCCACCAGCCTTGATCACTGGGTTCTGGCTAGGTTCTGCAGTTGTAAAGAACTGACAGGATCCTAAAGACTGAGTAGCAGAAACAGAGTTAGTTCTCTTTTGTTTCTGCTTTGGGCTGCTTCTCTGGTGAGAGCTCTGTCTCTCCATAGCCTTGGCTCATTCTGGACAGCCCCTTTGTCTGTGGTTCTGGGTCCTGTCATGGAGCTTTCACACACAGTCAGCCATCCCATTCCAATCTTGAAACCCTGGCTTTGGGACTGAGGTACCATCGCATCCATCATCTCCAGCCATAACGTGATAATGACTTCTTGGTGTTGCTAATCTATAGATTACCTGAATGGTCCCTACTTGACTTTCAGCTCCTTAAACATGTTTGCAATTAGTCTCCAATAATCAAGCCCTTCTATTGGGCTACCTGGCATAAACTCTGTTTTTTGGACTTGTTCCTGATTCAGACACAATATATGAAAGTAGAACTGACCAATCAAGAGATAAGGCAATTTTTAAAATGTGATCATACAGTTTATGCTAATTTCATACCCAATATTAAATTGGGTTAGTTCAAATTTAGTAAAAGGACATCTCAAGTAAGACTGAAAACCTCAGTCAAACCCTGCTAAAAAAACAAATATAAATTTCTTTATCCTAATACTTCTGGGATTAGGAATAAAGAGTAATTAAAGCAAAGAACTTCAGTCAGTATTATTTAACTGCATGTTTTAATTTTTGATATTACTAGATCCATAGACTCAAACTTGAAACTCACATAGTTCTCACTTTCACTCTGACCACTTCCTTATTTTTGTTAACAAGATGTATACTATTTCTCTCTTCTGCAACCCATTTCACACATTTTCTTACAGAAATTCTAGGTTTAGCAAAGTCACTGATAATCACTACTGGATCAAGCTTTGTTTCTGTTTTGTATTTTTTGGCCAGTCCTAACTTCTCTATAAGGATGAAGTACACAATTTGTTGAATTATTTTGTCAATTATATCCCAATAACAATACACAATATACTGGTGAAGTATTGCAAAACTTCTTTCATATGTGAGAAGCCTTGACTGTCACTTCTATACATGAAAGAATACTTGGTTAGATACTAGGATGGGAAATACTGTGGGAAGCTTTACATTACTATCTTAACCAGGAATTCTCACTTATATACTTTTATTTTCCCAAGTTTAGCAAGACTTGAACTATTTATAATTCAGCACTATAGGTCCTTAACCCCTGGAGTATAATAGGTTATCAATACTTGCTTGATGCACAGATAAGCACATGAATAAATACATAAATATATAGCCTCTAGAAAATTAGAAAGTTTCAGTTCATCCAAACAATCCTTATGCATAAATGACACAAGAACTCCGTGTGAAACTTGAAATATCTTTCCATGTAGTTGGATGAAATGAGTACCTATTTGCTCTTTGACAGACAGATGAAAAGAAACTTTGCACATCACTTACATTTTTTATACTGATTTTATGATGGTTACAATGAAAAAAATAAGATTTTCTTCTCCAAAATAAAATGTAATTTCCCTTGGGAGAATAAAATTTTAGCTTGATTTTGAATGAGATCATAGCATCATTTTCAAAGACTCAATTTTAATGATAAAAGAAAGATAATACCTGAGCAAATAAGTATGTGATAAGGGCAAAATGATGCCACTATACAATGAAAAGGATTACAGTATAAAAAGATGCTCCTTTGCTTCATAATATTACCACTATGACTGTTACTATTAATATTATCCATTCACAGGATTTAGCCATCTCTGATTAGCCATTATTATTAAAATGTGTTCATATCACAAGTTCCCAGGACAACCTCCACATAGTAAATGAATCTATGTGTATTTATTTCTTAAAATCCCCAAAACTTACTTTATGGGTTTATTTTGAAGATTAAAACAATCTGTATAGTTATAGCAAAGGGCATAATAAGTGGTAATAATTAAAGAAGTAGTATATATTTATACAACCATCATGACCATCAAATTATCTCCATTATTCCCAGAATAAAATTCAAAATTTTAAGTTTTCTGTGAATACCTTCCAAGATTTTATGAATCTCCAAGACTACTCAGATAATATACTCCCTCAAGGCCAGTGAGAGTGAGTTACTTTGAGTTTTCCTAATCAGACAATTGTTCTCTTACTTCTGGACTTTTGAATATGCTATTATTTCACCCTGAATATATTCTTTTCCTTTTTCACTCAAAAGGAAGACCAAAAAGAAGAAAAGTGCTTTCCATATGGGAAAGTTTCTTGACCCTCCAAAGCAGAGATCTCCATATAAGGTAAGCCTAAGAACAGGTATTAACATGGATGAGAGAAAACTTTCATTTCTGGAAGTATACAGACTAAACACTCTGACAGACACTCATGTATAAAATCATCTAAAAATGCCGTATAAAATACAGAAACTAATTTAAAATAAAACCCTATAAAAGTGAGAATTTGAAGAAATAAATAGGCATCTAAAATTTAATCCTAAATGTAAAATATGATCAACATTCTTCTACAGGGGAGTTTTACCAAACATTAAAGGGACAGAATTTTAATTTTAAATAAATATTTCTGAGTAAAGGGAGAAACATTCCCCATGTCATTTTACAGGACTAGTAAATTGGATTTAATATTCACATCTGATAAAGATAGTACAAAAAAATGGAAAACGCCATGTCAATCTCCCTCATAAACAGAAACTCAAACATCTTAAGCCAAATATGGAGCAAAGAGACTCAATCATTCATAAAACACTAATAATCCTATTCCAGAAATGAAAGGTTGATTTTAACTTTATAAAGAATGAAGTTTACCACAATGAAAAAAGTTAAAGATCCTCAGTTACTTCAAAGATGAAAAAAATCTAAACTATGAGCTGAATTAAACTTCCATAAATTGATAAACCTATAGCAAACAGAATACTTAGTAGAGAAAAAGTTGACAATCCCTCTAATATCAGGGATAAGATAATGGTGCTACAACAACCAACGTATTTTGGACACTGTACTAAATGTCCTGGCCAGCTCAGTAAAAGCAAGAAAAATAAGTTCAGATTTGCAACAGTTAGGAAGGAATATAGTTCTCATTATTTGGTCATTCTCAGCTGATTACAATTGTTATCAATGTCCTTCTAGAGTGGTGGCTCAGATGGTAAAGTGTCTGCCAGCAATGCGGGAGACCTGGGTTCGATCCCTGGGTCGGGAAGATCCCCTGGAGAAGGAAATGGCAGCCCACTCCAGTACTCTTGCCTGGAAAAATCCATGGACAGAGGAACCTTGTAACCTACAGTCCACAGGGTCGCAAAGAGTTGGACACGACTGAGCGATGTCACTTCACTTCACTTCTAGAGTTTGAAGAATCACTTTTTATATAAAAATTACCATATCAGTAACATTCAGTAGTATTTCTGCCTTCTACTTCTTTACTTTCAATGCCTTGCTTATGATTGATGCAGTGATTGAAATTCACTAGCGGTGTCCTCTACAGAATCCCTTTTAAAAACTTCTATTCACACTACTATATATAAAATAGCCAACTAATAAGGACCTACTATAGAGCACAGAAAACTCTACCCAATACTCTGTAATGACCTATATGGGAACAGAACCTAAAAAATAGTGGATATATGTATATGTATAACTGATTCACTTTGCTACAGAGGAGAAACTAACACAATATTGTAAATTAACTATACTCCAAAAATAATTTTAAACTTTCTTTAAATAATTATTTTAAATTTCTGTTTAAAGCAGCTATTCCAATATTGTTTTTTCTGCCTCAAATACTGTCTTGTTTTTACTTATTAACTGGATATTTACTTTTGAAATAAAATATTTTTCAAAACAAACAAACAAACAAAAAACATCTTTGCTTTAAAGGCTGGGGAAAAAAAGGACCTCAGTGTATTTTATTATTGAAATAGAATCTACCAAATTCCCATTAATTTAAACTTGTTAGCAAGGCTACAGTTTTGTACAGGTGTACTGCAAGCAAATCATGCTGTGTGATTTCAGTACTAGTTTCTTCAAATCTTTAATATTTGCTGATAAAACATTAGTTTTTCATCACACAGCTACTGATATTATTTTAATAAGATGAATATGTTTCCCAAAGTAGCATTCTACTTCTTTGTCATTGAGGAGGAAACCTCAAAATATATTTTAATATTTATCACAAGGTTTGGGGGAATTTTGTAGAGTACTGATTATTGAGTGACTTTAATTATCACTTAAAAATTACAGAAGTTTACCTTCATTTTATGAATCCTGAGTCAAATGTCATTCTAATAATGGTAACTTCATACTTCACTGTTAATACTTCAAGGCATCATATAAGCTGATGTTCACTGTGGCTCAGATGGTAAAAGCATCTGCCTACAAAGCGGGAGACCCAGGGTTGATCCCTAGGTATGGAAGATCCCCTGGAGAAGGAAATGGCAAATCCCATGGATGGAGAAGCCTCGTAGGCTACAATCCATGGAGTTGCAAAGAGTTCGATACGACTAAGTGACTTCAACTTCATTTCACTATGAATTATGTAGCTGCAAATAAATATTTTAAATAGTCTTCATTTGATATTTTATAAATTCCTCGATGTTTTCAAGTTTTGTGTTTTGGTTGCGTCACAGGTCACTATTATGTTTGCTTCACATTTTGACTGATGCAGAACTCACATTTCATGGAAGTGAAATTAGAGCTCTGCCATTTTATTTTTATCCTTAACTTGCTTTCAAAAGATAAGTATTATCTTCAATCTGTCCACTGTTTGGAGCAGCGAACCTTTATAAAACTTTTGTTCATTTTGTGTGAGTTAGTTGTCTTCCAACTAGACGGTATGATCTGCAAGTCTGCTCAACCAGGTATATGAAAACCATAAAATATCTCAATCCCCTGAAAACAAATGAATACATGAGGTTAGCTTTCTTGAAGTTCCATTTGTCCCTCAGGATAAGGGGGCACCACATGTGAAGTGCGACTAATATGAGATCATCTGATGGGAGGACTGAGTGACAAAGCCAATCCACTCACTATAGAATGAGAAATGCATAATTATTAATATATTACAATAGTGAAATACATGCAAATATATTCCTCCCTTATCTCAAAGTCATGTCTTGCAAACCTCACTTGAGATGCCAGCATTCTAAAATATTTTCAGAGTTAGAGGCAAAATTGACCAATTAAGGAAAGTATATCTTCCTATCTATTAGACCACAAATTTATACCATCTCAAGGAAAACCATTCTCCTCTTAAAAAAAAAAAAATTAGAGAGAGGGAGAGACTAGATCTCTTTTGGAGGAAGGTAGATGATCTTAAATTTATGAAGAATTATTTAAGATATACTAATATATTACTAAGATGTAAATATATTTAATGTATTATTTTGGACTATATGAAATTTCTAATTTGTAAGTTAAGGATGATTGAATATTAGAAAAGTCATGGTGCAACCTAATATGTAATGATTAGGTGATATGAATCTTCCCTGGAAAATGAAGTTTAAATTATGTGTGAAAAGGATGAAAACATCTTCAATCTGTCCACTGTTTCAGATGAATGTTTTCAGATGAAAATATTCTGAAAAGGCTGTTTCAACCATAATTCCTTCTCCTCAAAATATAAGTTATATTCTATAATTTGATATTTCATAATAATGAGTTGTATGTTCTTATTCAGATATGTTGTCAAAAATATTTTATGTTCCTTAAAACTCTTCTGTTTATTTAAAACATTTATCTTTTATCTTCTAAATATACATAATTTATCTTCTAAACATGTAATTTGCCTTCCAAAATTACATAACATTGTAAATCAACTATACTTCAATTAAAAAAAAGAACTAAAAATACAGAAAACGTATGTCCAGATTCTCATTACTTCTCATTACCTCCAACCTACCACTCTGATCCCAAATGCTACCTTCTCCCCTCTAAATGATTGCAATAACTTTCTAATGATTTCTCAGTATGAAGAATACAGCAAAAATTCAGTATCAATTCACTGGAGTTCAAACCCTTTCAAAAACTTCCGTATCTTTTAGAATAAAAGTCAAAATTTTCATGTGACTGTCAAGACTCTTTATGATCAGAACCTCTGTTGCTTCTCTGCTCTCACATCTTAACCTTGACCTCTGGTATTTCCTCTGTTCCAGCCAGGAGAGTGAACACCTTTCAGCTCCTTGAAATGTGAGAGAAACAACCCTCTCAGGACCTTGAACTTGCTGTCCCATTGCCTGGAATGCTTTTCCCCCAGGTACATTCATTGCTCCTTCCAGAGCTTCTTCAGAAGCAACTTTTCAGTAAGGCATTTCCTGGCTGCCCTGTGAACAACGGCAGAGCCTCACCACTGACCACCACCACCACTTCCCCACTTTATTTCAACCCCCTAGCTTTTACCCTTGTGCTGTAAAGGTTCATACATTTAGCTGATTGAGTGTCCTACCTCCCTCAAAATAAAACTCCATGAAAGCACAGATTTCTATCTGTGTTGATCTCTAATATAATATTATCTAACACACAGTGAGTGTTCAGTTCCCATTTTTTAGTTAATAATTGAACAGAAGTGTCTTCAGGAATATATTGCAATAGGGTTAGCAGTATTTAATGAGACCATAACAATCAATCATTAAATTTAGCAAAAATTGCTCACCCTTATAAGAAACGGTGTTCGGTTCCTATTTTATAGTGCTTTCCTGGTGGCTCAGATGATAAAGAATCTGCCTGCAATGCGGGAGACCTGGGTTTGATCCCTGGGTTGGGAAGATCCCCTGGAGAAGGGAATGGCTATCCACTCTAGTATTCTGGCCTGGAGAATTCCACAGACAGGGAAGCCTGGCAGGTTACAGTCCACGGGGTCACAAAGAGTTGGACATGACTGAGTGACTTTCACTTTCACTTATAAGAAAACCATAATTTTAATTAAATTTAAATGCTGGTTTTGAAAATTCTGCTCTAAGTTACATCATACATATCCTAATGCCATTCATTAATTTTTTCTGTACTTGACAATCTTGCTGCTATAGCAGTGTCAGCAAATGAGAGCTGATTATAGATTTGGTTGAAGTTCATTTCCAGTTTCTGGCTAACTTGCTTTTACTGGACTAGATTGTAACATGGCCAAAACCAATTAAAAATTAGCCCTTAAGAAGCTCATACAAAATATAAACTGTACAGACTCAAAGTCTGTAAATTAAGATTAGCATTAGATAAAAAATTATTCTTGCACAGTTTTCTTTAATTGAGGATTAATTTAATACAGCTCCAAGATACATTATGGTGAAGGTGTATGTAAGAAAACTATTTTTAATTAAGAGTATAATTGGACCGAAAGTAAACAGCATGTGTTCTGGACTTTTTGAATTGGAATAAATTTAAGTCTCAATCCATCCTAGATAAAGAATGACCCACATTTTCAGGTTTTTAAATTATGGCACACATTCTATAAAGGGTTGGTCTTAGAAATCCAAATTACATAAGCATGACAGATGGCTGTCTTTGTCTGCTCTAAGTTTTATTTATAATGTGCAAAGAGTCCTACTCTGAATAACATAAACAGGACACAGTCATCTCATATGACTTTGGGATAGAGAAACTGACTGACTGAAATGCACAAATAATCAGAAATCTCATTTGCACCATATTTGTAAACTACTATTTCATGAAACCCTACACTGAACTAGACAATATAAAAAACCTAATATATTGCTTTCCCTCTTGGGGTACAGTGGTCGTATAAAAACTGAAGCAAAGAGCAACAGTGAGCCCAGATCATCTACAAACAAGTAATTGAGAGTTCAGGCTGGTGATGTGCTCTGTCTGAGGGTGTGTGTTTTTGATTCTCTTGCCACATTTCAGCAACCACACTTCAACAATGGGGATATAAATGTGTCACAGTGTTCCCAATAAAGCTAGTTATTAGCCTTCAGAGCAGCATGACAAGTACAATAGATTTTATTTTTCAGTGAAACCATAGCTAAAGGGTTTTGACTTTAAGAAATTCATTGCACATGTTCTTCGGGTAATATATTAAAAGCTATAGATATAATTATTCATTCAATGTTCGTTTACACTCATCCAAATGTAATTTTCTTTTCTCAGCAATTTAGTAGTGCCTTATAAAATTGGCAGTGTGGTGTGTTCTGCATGAGGATTTGACACTCTGTTACATAATCCATATTCTGGAGTTTTCAGAAAACATAAACATTTACTTGCAGTTTACTAAGGGACTGAAGCAGAAAAGGCAGCAAGACAGATAGTAAATGGAGATCTTTCTATATCAATGATTTGAGCAATTTACAATTTGCACACGAAGCAAACTGTAACAAAAAAAATCTATTTTTCAGTCTCTTTTTTTCCTCTTTCTTTGGGGTCAGCACTTTTTGTCAATATTTTGTTTAACAGAAGCTTTCTTCTCCTTGCTCCATTTGAGGCTTTATTTTTGTCAGAGTTCAAAAGCTAAACAAAGCTGTCATACGTGCTCAAAGACTGAGGAAGTTATAAAAAATTGTCTTGGTTGCAGAATTCCTGTGCTTGAAGCAGCTTCAACAAATGTTTAAGAAAACTGACATTGTTTTTATTACAGCAATATTCTATTCAAAATTTATATAATATTTTGTCAACTTTATAGTAAAGCTTAAAATATACAACCCCGCATAAAGACTGCTATGGGATTCCCCTAAACCTTGGATGGCAAATAGGGATCATCTCTTGTATCAGCTATAATCCACTGACAAATAATGACATTTTGGTGTGCTAATTCCTAAGACTTTCAAGTCCAGTCTAAATTCAGGAAGAGAGAAGGTCCTGATCCATTGCTCCTGTCTGCTGAGAACAGAACGGCAGCTTTCCAGTTCTAATAATGAAATTCCAGCAAAGCTCATCATTAAGTTCATCTACTGGGGAATGAATAAATTTCAAAGATACCTTATTGGGTAGATAAAAGTTAGATTTAAAATGCATTCAAATCTTTGATTTTAAAAAAGTCATTCTAATATACCTCTAATTTTTTGAAGGTCTACATTTGTTCCCCATGTTTACCATTTTATTTGCCCTCAAAATGCAGAGAATGTGTTGTTTTCAGGTAACCTCTCAAGGAAACTGCTCTCAGAATGTGGACAGAACATAAAACCCCCTTCCCTATTTGGAAAACTTAAGGTAGTATCTGAAATATGAAGCAAGACCTCTTACCCAAAAGACAGATGAAAGGAAATATTATAATTATTGAAGCAAGATAGCATAGTCATTAACAAGAGCATCTAATGGGCCCAGACTTCCAGGATTCAGTTTCTTCATCAATGAAATGAAGATGATATTATCACACCTCAAAGGACTGGTATGTGGATTCAGTTACATAATCTTTATATAGCAATTTGCACATGCCTGGGACAAAGTGAATTCTCCTTCAGTATCATGTATTATCATTGAAGTGTAGATAAGCTGACTGTATTTGCAACACTGGCCTTCCTCAGGACTCATCACATAGCCTGACTCATTTAAGCTGCCAGCATTCTCCTGCCACCTGGCCTCTCTTCACTCTTCTCTACACTACCTTCCTAGCTAATTTAATGTGTTTTCAAACACTTGCCTGCCTTGTGGAAATCAAAAGAAACTACAGTCTAAGTAGTCAGGACTTCTTTAGTCTACATTCTACCCAAGACACAAAGATGCGAAGATCTTCTCAACATGGTGGAGGCAAAGTTTATTATTTTTGCTGGCTTCACAACATTGTTTGTTAAATGGCTATACCCCAGTACAAAATAGTTGTTTTGTTTTTTTTAATGAAATAAAATTTAGGGATACTGGGGCTCATGATTAGTACCTTATGGACAGGGAGGAGTCATTTTTCTGGAGATACCACCTATACAATTATTTTTGTTTTCATCTTAAAGCTGAATTTTGTTTAATAAGTATCTGTATTTTCACTACTCACTAATCCGAAATAAGATTAGAATAGATATAGTTTGTTTCTTAGGCTACTTCATAAAATATTTATGATAAAAGATCTGGCCTTTTTCCCCAATCTATTTTATACCAATCTTTCGTTAAAAGAAAAAGATTAATAGCTGGAACAGTGAAATAGAAGCAGGCATACAAAGTAAAAGCCTCAAATTTTTAAAAGTATAAGGACAGAAAAATAAAAGAATTATAAAATCTATACATGTTGTAACTCTTTATACAAAAACTGGAAATTATAGTCTTGTTAGCTTATGGAGTTGGGTTATATAGATATGCTACTTATACGGTAGGACATAATATATATCCAAACTATTTTAATAACAGTCATAAAATATGGAGCAGTCTTGATGGGAGACAAGAACAGAAGATATTTTAAAGCAGTTTGGGCAAGCTCAGTATATTCATCATTAATAATTAACCAAAATGAAGGGACTGACGCTGTACTACAAAATTCATTTGCAATCCTTCATCAGTAGCTAGTTACATCTTGTAAAGTTACAGTTAAATCTCAATTGTCTTTTGTTGGGAAAAAAATCAGCTCTGGATTTTATGGACTTACTGAAATGGAGAGGGACCCTTCAAGACCTTCCCAGGGCAGACATCACCCCCACTATGTCCTCTGCCTAACTTTCATCTGTAGAAAAACTTTAGTCACAGGTAAGTTTAATCAGAGAAGGGAAGAAATGTAAAGGCAAAGGAAAGCAGTCAAACAAAACAAAATAGTAATACTTCAGTCAAATCCAAAGACCTTTAGTTCCTTCTCAAGGCCTATAGATTTATTCTGAGCCACATCCTTTGAGCTGTTTTGTAAACACTGAAACTCCCACCAGATGGAAGGAGTTAACTACCTGATGACAAGACTGCAGCCATGACATACGCTGTACTTAAAATAATCAAGATGATGCTGGTCAGACCACTGCAGGACCAATCTCAAGATGACTGTCAGAGCTGACTGGGCTGTTTCTGAATGTAGTCCCTTCCCTCTGACTATACACCCCTGAAACTCCCCTTTAAAAGCTCTGGCCCACTTGTCAGCAGGGGGAGTCAGTCTCCAGACATGAGTCTGCCTTCTCTCCAGGTTGTCACTCTCCAGCATAAAACAAACTTTCCTTTCTACCAACACTTGCCTCTTTAGTATAGGCTCCTGAGCAGCAAACACCCAGCCTGAGTTCAGTACTGTTATCTTTACAGTTGACAAACTAGCTTTACAACACTACGTCCCACAACAGACAGCATGCAGCTCTCTCCACCACCCATCAGTTGGCCTTGTGAGGTCTACAAGATACAAACTGCCCTATACCCTATGCAATGAAAGGAGTAAAGTGAAGTGAAGTCGCTCAGTCGTGTCCGACTCTTTGCAACCCCGTGGACCGTAGCCTACCAGGCTCCTCCGTCCATGGGATTTTCCAGGCAAGAGTACTGGAGTAGGTTGACATTTCCTTCTCCAGGGGATCTTCTCAACCCAGGGAGTGAACCCAGGTTTCCCGCATTGTAGGCAGACACTTTACCATCTGAGCCACCAGGGAAGTCTTAAAGGAGTAAACCAAAGCTTATTCTGTGTCTGGACTAACCTCATTACATGACAGTAACAAGCTTTACATAGCACAGTACCATCTGCAGGCCAGTGTCTTATTCTGGGCTATTATAACAAAACACTGCAGACAGGGTGGCTTATGTGACATTTATTCCCAAACCTCGTGAATCTCCTTTAATCATAAACACCTACAAAGACCCCACCCCAAATCCTATTGCATTGGGAATCAGGGCTCTAGGATGCGAATTTGGAGGGATACAAACATTTAATCCATAGCACACAGTCTATATAATACTAAGGAAAGCTCTTTTTCCCTTTTCTTCTATAAATTAAGACCAAATCTTATGGCCTGGTCTTCATTTGCTAAGTGTAGGAAAGGAATCAGGACTTCAAGTTGCTTCAAATATTAGCATTATCAAACAGGGCAAATTTAACTCTAAAGTGCCAGTAATCTCTCCCCCAAAGAAATTACTAAAGAAATAGAGGAAAGATTTGTCACCGAATTGTGTGGAATTTCAGAATTATATCATAAAGGGTGTATTAAATCATATGTTATGTTATACCATATTTTTAACCATAACAATAACTCATTCTAAATCATAAACAATGAATAAAATAATCCAAGAAATTTGGTAAAACTATTCACATAAGAAGTAATTGTTTTAATATTAAAAATATAAAAGCAGCTTTTACTTTTCCAGATTAAAGGAAAATATAAAGAAATTATCAACAGGGATGTTTAGAGATGCAATTATCAGTAAAAATACAAAGCAGGGGGGTATGAGATCCTTGGAGACTTTATCAGACAAAAATGGAAGGCAATTATACCTGAAAGAAATTTGCTTTTAAGGCCCCAAATAAGAAAGTAAAACATAAGCATTAGGAATTATAACATGTTATTTTTTAAAAGGCCAAGCTTTTATTAGGGTATCACTTCTAAAAAGTTCAACTTCAGTTCAGTTCAGTCACTCAATTATGTCTGACTCTTTGCAACCCCATGGACTGCAGCACACCAAGCTTCCCTGTCCATCACCAACTCCCAGAGCTTGCTCAAACTCACGTCCATCGAGTCAGTAATACCACCCAACCATCTCATCTCTGTCATCCCCTTCTCCTCCAGCCTTCAGTCTTTCCCAGCTTCACGGTCTTTTCCAATGAGTCAGTTCTTTGCATCAGATGATCAAAGTATTAGAGCTTCAGCTTCAGCATCAGTCCTTCCAATGAATATTCAACACTGATTTCCTTTAGGATGGACTGGTTGGATCTCCTTGCAGTCCAAGGGACTCAAGAGTCTTCTCCATCACCACGGTTCAAAAGCATCAGTTTCTCAGTGCTCACATCCATACATGACTACTGGAAAAATCATAGCTTTCACTAGATGGACCTTTGTCGGCAAAGTAATGTCTCTGCTTTTTAATATTCTGTCTAGGTTGATCATAGCTTTTCTTCTAAGGAGCAAGTGTCTTTTAATTTCATGGCTGCAATCACCATCTGCAGTGGTTTTGGAGCCCAGGAAAATAAAATCTGTCACTGTTTCCATTGTTTCCCCATCTATTTGCCATGATGATGGGACTGGATGTCATGATCTTTGTTTTTTGAATGTTGAGTTCAATTTAAGACAGTTAAAGGGCTCCCCTGGTGACTCAGTGGTAAAGAATCTGCCTGCCCATACAGTCCCTGATCTGGAAAGATCCCCCATGCTGCAGAGCAACTAAGCCCATGCACCACAACTATTTAGCCTGTGCTCTAGAGCCTGGGAGCCACAACTCCCGAAGCTGAGCCCATGCTCTGCAACAAGAGAAGCCACTGCAATGAGAAGCCTGCACATCACAACTGGAGAAAAGACCACGCAACAGTGAAGATCCAGCTTAGCCAAAAAATAAATAAAATTATTTTTTAAAAAATACTTTAAAACTTATCTTATGTTCTGCCTCCACAAATGACATTCTATAATGGTCAACACAATTCCCTCTTCAACAAGCATCTATGTCAAATGAAATCTCATTTCTCTTTACCATGAATGGTTTAGAGAAGGTCAAAATAACTCAGACCTGGATAACAAGGACTAAGGAAAGTTTGCTACCAAAGAGCTTTGCAGAAACATTTCTTGCCTCTATAGAAAAGATGAAGATAACTGATTCCTATTGTTTTCAGGACAAGAGATGTTTGAAACTGCTGAAGCTGAATTTATTTCCAACAACCTGGCCTTGAAGCTAAGCAGTGGAAGTGGGTGAAACTAAAAGAATCTTAACAATCAAGAGAGCCTTGACATATGAACCTAGACTCTGTCCTATTTGTAGACTTATTGTAGTAGGAGAGAATTCAAATGCCTGCCAGAATCAAGCATTCCAATTGCTTGACACTGAAGGCATCCAACTTGATACCTCTGTTTCTGGCTGATGAGGCCCCATGAGCCCTTGAAGTTTATACACCTACTCATCACATCAAGTCCTGCTATGTACAGGTCCTCATCCTTCTCTGTAAGTATGTGGCTGAGTATAGATCTACTGCTGGATCAATTAAAGTCTGTTTGAAGCTCTAGAGTCTGTGGAATTGTTGTGTTTTCTGCTTACAAGGCTGCCAACAAAAGATCAGTTCATCAGTTTCTGTAGGAAATTGGACTATGAGAAAAAAATGGTAAGCCAATGATAGCTCTGATTTGTACTCACAAATCGATTTGTCTTATTTGGTCAGAATCAAGAGTATAGTTTCAGATTAGACTAGGGTAAAAACGGGGCAGAGAAAGGCAGACCTCGCTTTTAGATAATAAGCATTCTTTGCAGTTTTTCCCAGTCCTGATCTTTGTTAAAGTTATATTTAACTCATAAACAGCAAAGCCAAGAGTAGACACACAGATTGTGGAACTCCCTGTGAACTTGCTCTGAATAAACTAGAGAAGTTACTAAATTTCTCAACTAAATCCCACTGAGACTAAATCTGAACATTAGCAGCAACAATGAAGCAGATCAAGATTACCTGGAATTCTTTGAAACACAAATGACTTTGTTCCTGGGGCAGATAGTTGTTTTGTTAATCCAACTTTAACTGGATTCACTTAGCATTAATATGACACTGCAGATATCAAGGTCACACCTTTTAGTTAATACTCCTGCACATCAGTCATGTTTTAGCAAGATTTTAATCTCCAGACAGACATTAGTCAGGGTTTTATAGGTGAAAATAAATTTTAATCAAAGTTTGTTCAAACTTTATAGTCTATTTTCTCCCTTGATTTATCTGACAGTGAGGGTTAACTTTTGAAACTGTACAAATGGAATTCTCTGTGAGACTGTAAGTCTGGTGAGCAGAGATAGCATCTACTTTTCTGTTCCAAACAGAGCATGATTCTTAGTGCTCAATAAATGTTAAATTATGAATAATAATAAATGCACATAAAGCCTGAGAGAAAAATGTTGCTGAATGCACATTAATTTATTGATTCAATTTCCACAGTACTTTCTTGTTGAATGCTTTATAAATTTGACCTCAGATTATACCAGTAAGATAAGTAAAATGATAGAAAACTTAAAGGATCATACAAAGGAAAGGAAATCTCGTTCATAGAAGTCCAAACCAGAAAACTTCTTTTGGTAACATTGTATATGTTTCCTAAAACTACACAGTGTATTTGTCAGAATTTTGAAAAAGCTCCCTAGTGAGTTTAAACTCATTTATTATAGAAAACTGATGGATGATGGCTGGCTCAGTTCAAAAGAAGATGTTTAGACAAAACAAAGGAAATGTTTAAGATTAAGACCCTGAAGAAAGGAGAAGGTTCCCAGGAGCCTTTTTTATTTTCCCTAGAGATGACTATCAACTCAGAACCAGGGTTTCTTCCAATATGGACTGAGCCCCCGTGTTTTGTGAGGGCATCAAAGAGTAGAGTAGAGGTTAGAATGTTTAACTTCTTGCTGACGTTCTCATTAAAATACAGGAAAGATGAAAAGCTGTATCTTTGTGTCTTTGATTGTGGTAAGAATCCTGAGACAGAGGATTAGGAAGGTGAAGGATTAGGAAGGTTTGACCTTTTAATTTCTTCCTCCTTTCAGAGCCAGGTCCAGTACTGACCACAGGGGAGCCAAGGCAATAAGTCTGCAATTTCAGAATGTGTTTTTATTTATTAAAATATATGTGTATAAAATTATAGAATTATACACTTAAATAGGGGAAATTATAGTATATAAATTATACTTTAAGAAAGTTAATTATTTGTAATTACTAAAAAAGAAAAAAAAGAGGTGGGGGGCTTCCCAGGTGGTGCCAGTAGAAAAGAACACACCTACTGGAGTAGGAGACACAAGAGACACAGGTTAGATCCCCGGGTCTGGAAGGGAAGCACCCCTAGAGTAGAAAATGGCAACTCACTACAGTTTTCTGCCTGGAAAATTCCATGGACAGAGGAACTGGGTCATGTGGTGGCAATGGGTCAGAAATGACTGATGCACTAAAAAAATGTGTAAATCCTATGCTCTAACAATTCCAATGTTGAGAATTCATCCTGTATAACAAATCTCAATCCAAAAATTATAAAGCACTTGTTAAGGGCTAGTCACCATTTTACATGCTTTATAAATAACTTATTTAGCCTTTATTTCTTTAGATATAAAAGGTTCAATCATTTACTCCTTCAACAAATACTTACTGCAAGTCTAACAGTCAATATTCAGGTACATAAAATTTTGAGTACTGGAAGGAAAAGCTGATTTGGATACAGACCAACAAAAGGAAGCCTGATTTAGATAAGAAGCTAATCTTATCTAAATGACTTCTTTGAGAAAATTCATTTCAGAACTAGAAAACAGGATAAATATGGTTTAGCCAGGTCAAGTGTTAATAGTGGTGGTGGTGGGGAGGGGTGTTCAATTCTTTTAAATATCATTGCCACTTTTACATTCAGTCACTCAGTCATGTCCAACTCTTTGTGACCCAATGGACTGAAGTATGCCAGGCTTCCTTGTCCATCACCAACTCCTAGAGCTTACTCAAACTCATGTTCATTGAGTCAGTGATGCCATCGAACCATCTCATCCTCTTTCGTCCCCTTCTCCTCCTCAAGAGCATCCATTCTTCGGTGCTCAGTTTTCTTTACAGTCCAACTCTCACATCCATGCATGACTACTGGAAAAACTATAGCTTTGACTGGACACACCTTTGTCAGCAAAGTAACGTCTCTGCTTTTTAGTATGCTGTTCTAGGTTGGTCATAGCTTTTCTTCCAAGGAGCAAGCGTCTTTTATGTTCATGGCTGCAGTCACACCATCTGCAGTGATTTTGGAGCCCCCCAAAATAAAGTTGTCACTGCTTCCAGTGTTTCCCCATCTATTCACCATGAAGTGATGAGCCCATCCTAAAGGAGATCAGTCCTGGGTGCTCTTTGGAAGAAGGACTGATGTTGAAGCTGAAACTCTTAATACTTTGGCCACCTGATGAGAAGAGCTGACTGATTGGAAAAGACTCTGATGCTCGGAAAGATTGAGGTCAGGAGAAGAAGGGGACAAAAGAAGATGAGATGGTTGGATGGCATCACTGACTCAATGGACATGGGTTTGGGTGGACTCCGGGAGTTGGTGATGGACAGGGAGGCCTGGTGTGCTCCGGTTCATGGGGTCGCAAAGAGTCGGATATGACTGAGTGACTGAACTGAACTGATGGGACCACATGCCATGATCTTAGTTTTCTGAATGTTGAGTTTTAAGCCACCTTTTTCACTCTTTTCTTTTACTTTCATCAAGAGGCTCTTTAGTTCTTTACTTTCTGCCATAAGGGTGGTCTCATTTGCATATCTGAGGTTATTGATATTTCTCCCAGCAATCTTGATTCCATCTTGTGCTTCATCCAGCCTGGCATTTTGCATGATGTACTCTGCATATAAATTAAATAAGCAGAGTGACAATATACAGCCTTGACGTACTCCTTTTTCTATTTGGAACCAGTCTGTTGTTCCATGTCCCCTTCTAACCTTTGCTTTTTGACCTGCATACAGGTTTCTCAGGAGGCAAGTAAGGTGGTCTGGCATTCCCATCTCTTTCAGAATTTTCCACAGTTTGCTGTGATCCACACAGTCAAAGGCTTTGGCATAGTAGATAAAGCAGAAGTAGATGTTTTCCTGGAACTCTCTTGCTTTTTTGATGATCCAATGGATGTCGGCAATTTGATATCTGGTTCCTCTGCCTTTTCTAAATCCAGCTTGAACATCTGGAATTTCACAATTCATGTACTGTTGAAGCCTGGCTTGGACAATTTTGAGCATTACTTTGCTAGCATGTGAGATGAGTGTAATTGTGCAGGAGTTTGAATATTCTTTGGTATTGCCTTTCTTTAAGATTGGAATGAAAACACCTTTTCCAGTCCTGAGGCTGCTGCTGAGTTTTCCAAATTTGCTGGCATATTGAGTGCAGCTCTTTAACATATAGTTTATTGCATGCAATGAGAGAAAAGAGTCCAAAATAATGGTATTAGTTCATTAAAAAGTAGTGAACACAGATGACATGTAAGGTATCACTGAGATCACTGTTCATGACATGAAAAGCATCATTCTCAAAACAACTGTTTATTTGAAAACTGTGTGTGTTATGGCAAGTTGGAATAATCTCTCCTGAAAAGACAATATAATACAGACTTTAGAAAAAGAGTTCACAATCCAGGAAAAAAAAAAAAAAAAGAGTACATTTTTGTTCTGAATCTCAGCAGCATAATCTTTTCTATATTTGTTAATATTCACTCTGGACATCTCATTATAAACAAAGGCGATGGATCCACTTCCCACTTGTCATCCCTTTGCTATTTCCCAAGGGTTCAGGCTTTTGTAGTTTGTAATAATATATCCTACAAAAATGAAATCATCACAATAGCTTTGGTACTTCAATAATTTTAGAAACAGAATTTCTTAAAAGAGTCAGAGTAAACTACCAAAAGAGTACATTAGTGCCATTTTCTACTTCATGGATATCAAATCTACAAGCAAAGTCTTGATCAAGTAATCTGTACTGCATGTAAATAGGATGTTCATATATTCATTTTCATATTATATCCTTTTCTCCAAAAAAAATAATAAAGAAGTTTAGTGAACAGTCTCTATTTGTTAATACTGAAGTGCATTTGAAGCACACAGTGTATTATCGTAAATGTTTTCTTGGGTTTCTCTGCAGTTTGAACTGAATTATACATATAAATTTAAAGTGTAAACACCACAAAGACTTGTTTAAATTTGATGTGATAAATGTCAGTGTCGTTTTACATTTGAAGTTTCATTTGCTTTAACTTCCCTGATATGCAATCATCTAATTTATTGAGATTTAACAGTCATCTGCATAACTAGATGTAGGATTATAACACATAAAGCTGCAGAATTTATTCATGATGATCCTGTCTGAATTATCATTTTTTTAGAGCTGTTTAGTAACCATAAAACAGCCATTAAAAAGTCATAAGTGAGGTGAGTGAAGTGTTGTTCAAGGTTTTCAAAAGTCCCTGCTTTACTCTAAACAGTTTTTCCTCCTTTCAGTATCAGATATGCAAATAGACCATTAGGGCATATTGCTGTGTCAGAAATTTATACATCACTGTCTCCTAATAATCCCTGCAGTCCCCTCTCTACATAAACCGAGAAGATTGATTTTTTTTTAAGAAATCTTATGTAAGTGTCTTTCACGTACAGCAAACACAGTGCCGGCTACTGAACCACTTGACTGCAACTTCATACTCAGCCTTGATCTCTTTCTAGGCAAATCTTCACACGTAACAATAAGGATGTGAGATGTTCTTGCTCAAGACAGTGCAGCTAAGCACTAGACCAGCAACTTTATGGGAAAACTCATCTGTGATCCCAGTGTGACCCAGCTCTACTTCTAAAACTTTCCTACAGTTCAATTTCCTGTAAGACTAAATTCTGCTTTCCTCCTCTAATTGGCACTATGACCTTGCCTCTGTTCCTCCTCCACTGTAATTTCCATCAACCTCTTAAGACTTTTAATTGCCTGACATTTCCTCTTCTTTATGAGATTTCAATATGAAATGGCCTCGTTTTTATTTACATTAGGCTTCATGTACTATCTCTCGCCTTACCTTTTGCCAATATACTCTGCAGGTGATCTTATTATCTCTCCATTCTGTCTCTGATCATCTTTATCAAGAAAAATTATTCCCTTAGTTCTAAAGAGAAATGTTTATGCTTTCAAAACTAAGTAATAATAGAGCTCTTTCTTTGCACATGGTTGCACATGAGATATGTATCAAATCTTATGATATGTGCTCATAAAAATACTCAGATGAGAATTTACAGAATTAATAGAAACAAAGAGATTAATTATAAAGAAACTAAGCCTTTGTTCATTAAAGGTTGAATCCTCACAAGAAGATATGATGGGAGTCCGTACTCCAGCACATAAGAATGTAATCTTACTTGGAAATAGAGTCATTGCAGCTGTAATTAGTTAAGATGAGATTATACTAGAGTAAAAAAAGCCTCTAATCTAAAGTGAGTAAGTGAGTGACAGTCGCTCAGTCGTGTCAGACTGTGACCCCATGGACTGTAGCCCACCAGGCTCCTCTGTCCAAGGCATTCTCCAGGCAAGAATACTGGAGAGGGTTGCCATTTCCTTCTCCAAATCCAATATGACTGGCATCTTATAAGAAGACGACCTTGTGAAGAAACAAGGACATACATGGAAAACACCATGTATGTGATAACACATGTGATAACAAAGGCAAAGATTGGAGTTTTGTGCTTCCAAACCAAGGAAGGCCAAACCAATAAACCACCACAAGTTGGAGACAGACAAGGAAGGATTCCCCTACAAGTTTCAGAGGGGGCAAGACTCTGCTAATAACTTGATTTCAGACCTTCTAATCTCTGGAACTATGAGACAATATATTTCTGTTGTCTTAAGCCACTCAGTTAATTGTATTTTGTTATGCCAATACTACGAAGTTAATACACTCCTGTTTCAGCTAGAAAAATTTGAAAAAAAGTCCAAAGAAAGTAGACAATTTTAAAAATGAAGGTAGTTCACTTTAAAATAAAAATGCAAACCAACAAAGAACCTTATTTTCAAAATAATATAACTTAGTTGTCAAAAGGCCAACATAGCTTTCCTAGGTGGGAGTGTACTAGAAAGGAAAAGAAGGAAAAAAATTAAAAACCAATAGAAAAAGGAAACAATAAATATCCACCAGAAAAGACAGAATTTTATTTTTAAAATACTGTATATAGCTTGACAGTTAATAAAATAAAAAGATCAAGATGTAACATGTAATGTCCACTCTAAATTTTTAAAATTTCATTTTGTAAGGATTCCCAAACTTGATTTAAGTATCTTAGGGCTTCCTAGGTGACACAGTGGTAAAGAATCCACCTGCCAATGCAGGAGAAACAAGAGACATAGATTTGATCCCTAGGTTGGGAAGATCCCCTGGAGCAGGAAATGACAGCTCACTCCAGTATTCTTGCCTGGGAAACTCCATAGACAGAGGAGCCTGATGGACTACATTCTGTGGGGTCACAACGAGTTGGACACAACTGAATACAGCAATATGTTTGAGAAACAAGAAGTTTTACTTCCTTGTGAACAGTCAGTATTTCCAACAAGTCAATTTAACCGATACAAAAAGAAATGAGGAAGAAATATTGTAAAGAAAAGACACGGCTGTTTTTATTTGCAGAGATTACAACATTCTATAAAAATCAAGACAAGTAACTGCAAACTAGCACAAGTAGAAAATTCAGCAAGATAACTCAATGTATCACTACCAACAATAAAATTAATGCATTTCTAGAAACTATTCATAGTGTTAGTCATTTAGTCATGTCTCACTCTTTGCAACCCCATGGACTATAGCCCACGAGGCTCCTCTGTCCATGGAATTCCCCAGGCAAGAATACTGGAGTGGGCTGCCATTTAAAAATGTAATAGAATACATATGATTCACAAAGCAATACAATATTTACAAAACACAAATTACTAATCAGGCCTATACTTACGGAAGATATTTTTTGGTTACTAATCTATTAAATATAAATAAAATATATAAAATTTAACCACAATGGAGCCACATATTTATATGATGAATGGAGAAATGTGATTTTTGAAAAATGTTAGAAAATGCTATATAACACAAGAAACCTAGCCTGGCACCATGATGACCTAGAGGGGTAGGGTGGTGGGAGGGGAGGGAGGCTCAACAGGGAGAGGATATATATTTATATAGAATTATCGCTGAGTAATATTGTTGTACAGCAGAAGGCAACACAACACTATAAAGCAATTTTCCTCCAATTAATAAAAATAAAAAATGTTATTTTCTCCTCATAAATGTTAAACTTTAGTGCAATCCAAACAAAACTTTTTATGCAATTTGACAAAAATTTTCTGTTACTGGAAAGAGAAAGAAGTGGCAAGTAGAAATTGTCCAGTAAGTGACAAAGTAGGATACGAAACTAAAGTCACTAAAATATTTTTAGTGCAGCAGAATTAAAGAAATTATTACTATACAACTGAATGTTCAGAAGCACTATAAAGGTAATATGTATCAATGATTATCACAAAGTACTTCAAGTTACTGATAAAAATATGAAGTAGTCAATCTTTAACCCTAACTCTGATGGGGCAACTGTATATCTAATGCAATTATATATCTATTACAAAAATATCTAATACTGACACCAAAAAATAAATTCCTGATAGATCTAAGAGGTAAATAAAGAAAAAAAAAAGAAATGTTTTCATTGTATTTTATCTAGGAAGACTTCCATAAACAACATACACAAAAAATGAAAAACTTATAAGGGTACAGTTTTACATATTTAAATATATACAAATACAAAATGTTTCTATGTTAAAAGGATGATTAAGCAAATTTAAAAGACTAACATATGACTGCTGCTGCTGCTGCTAAGTCGCTTCAGTGGTGTCCAACTCTGTGCGACCCCAGAGATGGCAGCCCACCAGGCTCCCCCATCCCTGGGATTCTCTAGGCAAGAACACTGGAGTGGGTTGCCATTTCCTTCTCCAATGCATGAAAGTGAAAAGTAAAAGTGAAGTTGCTCAGTTGTGTCCGACTCTTAAAGACCCCATGGACTGCAGCCTACCAGGGTCCTCTGCCCATGGGATTTGCCAGGCAAGAGCACTGGAGTGGGGTGCCATTGCCTTCTCCGAACATATGACTAGGAAAATGTAAATATAGAAATATAAGTCTAAATATAGAAAATATAAGTCTGCAGAATCTACAAAGATATAGTGCATATTTATAAGAAAAAAACATGCCTATGAAAATGGTCTAAGAATATGGATAGGTGATTCAAGAAAAAATAATTAAATCTATTAATAAACATTAATAGAAAATTAAGATAGATTTAGAAATGAACTTAGAAAATTTGGAGATATATACTTTGAACTAAGAATTAATATAAAAATAAATAAAAAGAAATTTCTTCCTTTGTGGCTTCCCCTGTGGCTCAGATGGTAAAGAATCTGCCTGTAAGGCAGGAGACCTGTGTTCGATCCTGGGGTTGGGAAGATCTCCTGGAGAAGGGAAAGGCCAGTATTCTGGCCTGGAGAATTCCATGGACTATACATAGTCCATAGGATTGCAAAGAGTCAGACATGACTGAGCAATTTGCACTTTCACTTCACTTTCACAATGACCACCATGGTGGCTCACACGGTAAAGCAGCTGTCTACAATGTGGGAGACCTGGGTTTGATCCCTGGATCGGGAAGATTCCCTGGAGAAGGAAATGGCAATCCACTCCAAGACTATTGCCTGGAAAATCCCATGGACAGAGGAGCCTGGTAGGCTACAGTCCATGGGGTCGCAAAGAGTCAGACACAACTGAGTGACTTCACTTCTTCCTTCACTTTCAAAAAGAAATTGCCTTATCAGTGTGTGAACTTCTCTCATTCTTGATGACGGAAATTATTCCCTCCATAAATGTATAAAAGACTGAGTTTGAGTATCTTCAATCAACTTCTTTACTTAATGCCAGTTCTCAGCCCTGAACATGCCTAAGTAAAGGTATAAAGTAATGAAAAATAACCTCTGCATTAAAGGCTTTAAAAATGGGAGATTTAGGATATTCCTTTATCACAGCATTGTGAGTCCAACAGAACTGGTGGCTTTTCAGTTTCTGAAATACAACAGGCTTACTTGGATTTCAGGTCAGTTATATATGCCTAGAATCCTTTCTTTTCACCATTGCAGAAATTCACTGCTCTAATGAGCAACAGCGATGCACATGAAATTAAAGAAGTCATTACTTCGAGTTAGATAAACAGTAGAACTAATGAAAATAATGAAAAAAGATTCTTTTTAATCTGCTGGTGAATTACTTGATATGCCACAGTCAATTTTAGACCTTAGGGAAAGTGAATTTGAAGAGCTGATCAAAATCAATCTGTGATTGTTGAGCATATAAATAACTCAAAGGAGAATGTTCTACATAGGAATATTTCTTAAAATTTCTTGGAAATTGCCAAGAAATAGTCTGCAAGGAGAAACTCGGAGCTTTTCCAGTTATAGGCACAGGGGATCCTACAGGCTGGGAAGAAGTACTCCTAGTCTTTCCAAATTGCTTTTGTCCTATCAAATGGGTGAAATGAGAATTCTAATCACCCACACTTTCCTGTCTCTTATCTCCCAGCCCAACTAGTTCTATTTTCTTTAAGTCCACCACACCTGATTGTATGCTCTTCCTTCCTTTTCATGTCATTGTATGGATTGATATGTGTCCTCCTGCAAAGATATGATAAAACCCCCTAGTGCCTCAGAATGTGACTTCACATAGCAATGTTGTCTCTACATTGATATTCAAGTTAAAATGAGGTCACTAAAGCGGGCCTCCACCCAGTGTGACTGGTGCCCTCTTGAAAAGGGGAAACCGGGACACAGAGACACACACAGAGGAGAGACGCTGTGAAGACACAGGGAGGAGGCGACAATGGGTTCTAAGTGATGTATCTAGAAGTGAAGGAATGCTTAGGATTGTCAGCATACACCAAAAGCTACAAGAGCTATTTTATATTTATTCTTTTAAATTTCTGCTTTCACATTTGTTGTGTGTCATGTATGGATGTGAGAGTTGGACCATAAAGAAAGTTGAGCACCAAAGAATTGATGTTTTTGAACTATGGTGTTGGAGAAGACTCCTGAGAGTCCCTTGCACTGCAAGGAGATCAAACCAGTCAATCCTAAAGGAAATCAGTCCTGAATATGCACTGAAAGGACTGAAGCTGAAGCTCCAATAGTTTGGCCACTTGATGTGAAGACAGACTCACTGGAAAAGACCCTGATGCTGGGAAAGATTGAAAGTGGGAGGAGAGGGGGACAACAGAGGATGCGATGGTTGGATGGCATCACCGACTAGATGGACACGAGTTTGAACAAGCTCCAGGAGTTGGTGATGAACAGGGAAGCCTGGCGTGCTGCAGTCCATGGGACTGCAAAGAGTTGAACACTACTGAGTGACTGAACTGAACTGATGTACCTTCAATCTCAAATACACAGTGAGAAATATTTCCCAGTGGGAACACATTTGCTGTAGTCACTTAGTTGTATCTGACTCTGGACTGTAGCCCAGCAGGTGCCTTTCTCCATAGATTTCCCTGGAACGAATACTGGAGTAGGTTGCCATTTCCCTCTCCAGGGGATCTTCCCCAACCTAGGGATCCAAACCCTGTCTCCTGCACTGCAAGCATTTGTTCATCACCTGAGCCACCAGGGAAGACTGGGAATACCTTTAGACAGTGTTATATCAATTAACACAGTATTTGATTTATTCCTGGGTATGATAACACTATATTTCATTTTAGAAAGTAGTGTGTTATATACTCAAGATGAGTTAAATGTTCTTGTTAAAGAACAGGAAGCAAATTTATTTACAATTTGATAAATTAAAGAATGCCTATGCATTGAAATAAGCCTTCAAGAGCTTAATCAGTCCAAGGTTAGACTTTAACTAAAATTATTGTTAGCTAAATTACTAAATTAACATATGTTTTCCATGACTGTTAACAGATTTTACTATCCACTGTTTGATCTGCCTAACTTACACTGAGTTCTCTGCAACCTATGAGATGCAAAAGCACCATACAGTAACTGTTCCCTGTTCCCTAGAGCCTGCTGGGTACTTTCTGCACTGCCATTTATAGTGATACAAGGATAAAAGGTCTTGCGTAGAGATAGTCTTGGAGTCCCTTAAATACTTGGATGAATAGAGTAAAAGTTATATCACACACACTTTCAAAGTATACAGCAATTTTACAAGAAAAAGAAATGATGATACAATGATACTTGCTTTAAAGTTTCTCAATATCATTCTATAAATAATGACAAAAATGATGGAATAAACAATAATATCAATAACAGTAATTGATATATTACTATGTGCCTGTCTTAGTGATAACAGACATACATAAATGAAGTCATGTAACTGTCACAATAACTTTAAGAGGAAAGTTCTATTATTTTTCTCATAATTAAAAAGTAAGAAACCTAAGAATTTTTTCTAACAGTAAGATACAGAATTACACACACTTAAACAATAAAATATTTATTTTAGCTAGCAATTTCACCCCCAGAAAGTTTCATATTTGCAGCCTAGAAAGGAAGATTGGTACTTTATTTCTTTAGTTAATTTTATTTAAACTCAGTTTTGGGTATGAGAATGATTTTATTTTGGGATTTAGATTCACAAGAGGACTGAAATTGATAAGAGCTTTTTGAGAGCTAGGCATTTAGAGATGGGACAAAGATCATTTTATTTTCTTGCTATAAAATCCTCTCTAGTTCCTTGCGCAATCAAAATAATATAATTATCAAAAGAGTAATCTTATAGACACAATGATTATGTAAAAATTATTTGGATATTGTATGGTTTCATGAAAGTTCATGTTAAATTATAAAATTCAAGCTAATATATAATGTTAAAGTTAACTTTTCACATATTTAAATACTGAATATCTAAAAATGTAAAGTCATTCATTATTATTATTCTGCACCTCATCAGTGGATTTGAAATTAAATAATTACTGTCTTTTCAAGTTGTTTATAATTATCTTCAACTAAATCAAATGTATTTTGATAAGAATATTTCAGCCAAATACTGAAATATTTCTGTGACATTCACACTATATGCAAAATTCAAAGGGAAAAATAAAGACATTCTATATTTTAGAGAACATTTCAGTTCAGTTCAGTTCAGTCACTCAGTCGTGTCCGACTCCTTGTGACCCCAAGAATCGCAGCACGCCAGGCCTCCCTGTCCATCAACAACTCCCGGAGTTCACTCAGATTCACGTCCAGAGTCAGTGATGCCATCCAGCCATCTCATCCTCTGTCGTCCCCTTCTTCTCCTGCCCCCAATCCCTCCCAGCATCAAAGTCTTTTCCAATGAGTCAACTCTTCGCATGAGGTGGCCAAAGTACTGCAGTTTCAGCTTTAGCATCATTCCTTCCAAAGAAATCCCAGGGCTGATCTCCTTCAGAATGGACTGGTTGGATCTCCTTGCAGTCCAAGGGACTTGCAAGAGTCTTCTCCAACACCACAGTTCAAAAGCATCAATTCTTTGGCGCTCAGCCTTCTTCACAGTCCAACTCTCACATCCATACATGACCACAGGAAAAACCATAGCCTTGACTAGACGGACCTTAGTCGGCAAAGTAATGTCTCTGCTTTTGAATATGCTATCTAGGTTGGTCATAACTTTTCTTCCAAGGAGTAAGCGTCTTTTAATTTCATGGCTGCAGTCACCATCTGCAGTGATTTTGGAGCCCCCAAAAATAAAGTCTGACACTGTTTTAACTCTAGAGAACTCTAAAAGAGTAATGAACTTCTGTCTTATGTACTTCTCAGTTCTTTGCTGATATGCTACACATAAATCCAAATTTATTGTAAATATAAATAACTACCAGTGAGAATAATCATATAAATATAACCAACTTACCATATCATTAAACCTAG
Source organism: Budorcas taxicolor (assembly GCF_023091745.1). Classification (NCBI taxonomy): domain Eukaryota; kingdom Metazoa; phylum Chordata; class Mammalia; order Artiodactyla; family Bovidae; genus Budorcas; species Budorcas taxicolor. The sequence goes on along the minus strand of NC_068933.1, from coordinate 20,113,139 downwards.
GATAGTTGATAATATACCTAGTATAGTTGATAAGCCTCTGATAGTCACAAAATTATTCCTAGAAAATAAAGAAACTAAAAGATGTATTTGGAAGAGTCACAAACTTGAAAAAATACCCAAATAGAGACAGTTTTGTAAAAGTTAATGGTTTTCACTATTATTAAAAATAATCATGCTTATTTTGAGAGATCTAGAAAATGTCACAAATTATCAAAATTAAGTGAGATTAAACATTCAAATCCCCCGACGCATAGATACGCACTTTTCATTTTGGTGAAATTAAACATTACACAATAGAGACCATACATATTTAGAACTTGTTTCTGTACTTAACATTACATCATGAGCATTCCCTCAAAGAAACAGATTTGCCTTAATATTTCATTATTAAGTTTGTAAATTTAGCTGTCTAAATATTTGCAATTAAAAACAGTCTTCAAACAAACTTCAGATTGTTTTCATTGCTCTATGTGTTTTATTAATTCATGTTATCTGTAAATGTATAGTCATTTGCTTAACTTACTCCCCCAATAGAAATAACTTATTAAAACCATTGTAAAACATTACATACATGTAGTTTATTCAAATATACATCATATATTACATTTTTTAGAGTATATCTTGGGAATGACTTTTTAACTTAACAAAACACATTTGGTATTAACTTTATATGCTAATGCAATAAATATACATATTAATACCACTTGGTAGGGCCTTCACTTTCATTTATAGTGAGACAAAGAAAAAGGTACTTGTGTAGATACTCTTGGAATTCTCTATAATTCTGTACTTTGTAATCCAATTTCCCTGTTCATTCTGCTTTTATGTTTAGTTACATTAAAAATTTTTGTGATAGCAGTTTATATCTAAACTTTAAGGGACTCAGAAGATAATTCTGTTATCCTCTAATTCTTAAAAAAAATTACCTCAAAAGTAGTCAAACACAATAGTTATTATTCTCTTAAAAGAACAAAATATCAGTACTTGAGATTATATCAAGATAATAAAATAATCTGAAAATGTTCCAAATATAAATATCTGAAGAATATGCAAATAGTATACACACACACACACACACACACACATATATATGTCATATAACAAGCACTCTTTTAAATGTACAATTGAATTCTCTAGAAAATAAGGGACTCCACCTAGCCCTCAAAGCAAGAGTAGGTTGAAAAACAGAGAGAGAAGCCATGGACTGAGGTCCCTAGGAAATTAAGAGTCATACCTGAGATTATGGTTTAAAGCTAAGACCCTTGGAAAGGCTGTGTCACCAACCAGAGGACAGTCTCAGAAAAAATTCCAGCTTGAGTAGAAGGAAGTTTGCTAAGGAGTGGAAAAAAATGCATCCCCTGAAAAAAACACTTGTACTTTCTAAGAACTCAAAGAAAGAAATTAATACAAAAATTGGTTCCTTTCAACAGAAGTAAGATTGTCTGCTACAGTGGGAAACATTCTCAAACAGATCTTCCTGCATTTCTGTTAAGAACTCCCATTTGTAAGTTTCTGGAAAAAGGATTACAACAAGAAAATGAAATGAATACACAAGAAATGCACCAAATAAGGTAATCTGCAGAAGAAACACAAGATTGAACATCTGAAAACTTCAATTAATGGAATTCTAGGAAATGGCAATCCACTCCAGTGTTCTCGCCTGAAAAATCCCATGAACAGAGGATCCTGGTGCAACCAGAGAACTGCAAAGAGTTGGAACTGACTGAGCACAATAGCCATTTTAATATGAAAGGATAAAATAGATAAAGATATAAAAAGAAAAAGAAATCACATTGGAAAATCAGGTAACTTTTGAAAGAAACATTTAATTTTGAAAATAAGATAGCCAATAAAGCATGATAAAAGTGTTTTATAGACAAGGAAAGAGGAATTTATGTATTTAAATGTCAACCCGAGGACATTACAAATGAGGCAGCAAAAAAGAGACAAATAAGAAATGTCAAAACCAGTCAGAAGGGCAGGAGAGAAAGCACGAAAACCTCTAACTCTATCTACTTGGAGTTCCAAAAGGAAAGAAAGAGGAGAGCAGAGAGGCAATATTTGAGAAATTAATGACAAAGAACTTTTCAGATTTGATAAAAGACATGAGTCTTCATATTCAAAAAGCACAATATTCCCTGAACATGTTAATTAGAAATAAGCTCATCTTGATGAATTGTAGTAAAACAGCAGAACTTCAAAACCAAGAGGATCTATTCACAACAAACAGGAAGGAAAACGTTGCCAATTTAGACACTAACGTGGACAGTAAATGTCTCTGCAGCAGAAGGAGAAGCTGAAAGGTATTAGAAAAATGTCTTCAGATATCGTGTGTGCTTAGTCACTCAGTCGTGTCTGCGTCTGTGACCCTATGGGTTATAGCCCGCCAGGTTCCTCTCTCCACGGGATTTTCCAGACAAGAATAGTGGAGTGGGTCACCATATCCTTCTCTAGGGGATCTTCCCAACCCAGGGATGGAACCCATGTCTCCTGTGTCTCTTGCATTGTAGGCAGATTCTTTACCCACCAGGGAAGCTGTGTCTTCAGACATAAAGAGGAAACAACTCACCATTTGAGATTCTGAAGCTAGCTAAGTAACTACTTCAGAGTGAGAAAAAAACATCGGTGTTCAAATAAAAATTTTAAAATATATTATGACTAAAAATATTTCCATGAAATAACATTCTTCAGAAACAAGATAAGTGAACCCTAAAGGAATGATAGAGATACAACAGGAAAGAAAATGAACGAGAATGTTGTAAACTGTGATTATACCCAAATAGGCCCTGGTTTTATAAAACATAAGCAAATATTGACAAAAGAGCTGTGAAAAGAAGTTAGAACTATAATAACAGACAAAAAATAGTAAGAATATAGGAAAAGGGAATAGATTTTAAGAGCTCTAAGGTCTTGGGTTCAGTTCAGTTCAGTTCAGTTCAGTTGCTCAGTCATGTCCAACTCTTTGCGACCCCATGAACTGCAGCATGCCAGGCCTCCCTGTCCATCACCAACTCCCGGAGTTCACTCAGACTCAGGTCCATACAGTCAGTGATGCCATCCAGCCATCTCATCCTCTGTCATCCCCGTCTTCTCCTGCCCCCAATCCCTCCCAGCATCAGAGTCTTTTCCAATGAGTCAACTCTTCACATGAGGTGGCCAAAGTACTGCAGTTTCAGCTTTAGCATCATTCCTTCCAAAGAAATCCCAGGGCTGATCTCCTTTAGAATGGACTGGGTGGATCTCCTTGCAGTCCAAGGGACTCTCAAGAGTCTTCTCCAACACCACAGTTCAAAAGCATCAATTCTTTGGTGCTCAGCCTTCTTCACAGTCCAACTCTCACATCCATACATGACCACTGGGAAAACCATAGCCTAGACTAGACAGACCTTAGTCGGCAAAGTAATGTCTCTGCTTTTGAATATGCTATCTGAGGTTATTGATAGTTCTCCCGACAATCTTGATTCCAGCTTGTGTTCCTTCTAGTCCACCGTTTCTCATGATGTACTCTGCATAGAAGTTAAATAAGCAGGGTGACAATATACAGCCTTGATGTACTCCTTTTCCTATTTGGAACCAGTCTGTTGTTCCATGTCCAGTTAAGGTCTTGGGTTAGAGATAGTTAAAAGTTTCAGATATAGTTTTTCCAGTTGTGGACATTATAATCTTACAAATTCAAATGATAAAGGAAAATAAGATTGCTGTGGTCCAGGCATGGGTTGGAAAAGAATTTCCAGGCATGAGACATAATGAGAGGGAAATAAAGTTTATTAGACTGGGAAACACTGTTAGAACAGCAGGCCAGCTCAAGGGAGAACCAACACTGAATGGGGGTCCTTAGTCCACTTTTATACCCAGAGTACACGAGTGGGATAGGGGTCTTGCAGGTCATTGGATGAGGCATGTATACTGGGTGGGAGAAGAGTAAGGCAAATACCTCCTCCCTATAGGGTAGGAGGGGAGACAGGTTATACTGTTCCATGAATAGTTACAACATGAGGGAGGGAAGGAAGATAAGGGTCTGGTTTTCCATTCCTGCATTCCAAGACCCTCCTTGGTTATCTGCTCTTTCATCCTTGGGTCACAACAAAGATGAAACAGAAAACACTTTAAAATATTATTGAATAAAACAGAGAAAACACCATTAAAATATTTGAAATAAAATGCACTAGTTATCCATTGTTTATGCCTTGGATAGATTGATAAAGTTACATAGTAATGAAAATAATAACTAAGGCTTGTATGACCATTAGTACATGGCAAGAACTTTTTCAAGCACTGCATCACTCAGTTCAGTCACTCAGTCGTGTCTGACTCTTCGCAACCCCATGGACTGTAGCACTCCAGGCATCCCTGTCCATCAGCAACTCTCGGAGTTTGCTCAAACTCATGTCCATTGAGTCGGTGATTTCATCCAAACATCTCATCCTCTGTCGTCCCCTTCTCCTCATACCTTCAATCTATCCCAGCATCAGGGTCTTTTCCAATGAGTCAGTTCTTCACATCAGGTGGCCAAAGTATTGGAGTTTCAGCTTTCAGCATCAGGCCTTCCAATGAATATTCAGGACTGATTTCCTTAGGATTGGACTGGTTGGATCTCCTTGCATTCCAAGGAACTCTCAAGTGTCTTCTCTAACACCACAATTCAAAAAGCATCAATTCCTTGGTGCTCAGCATTCTTTATAGTCAAACTCCCAAATCCATACATGACTACTGAAAAAACCATAGCTTTGACGAGCCAGACCTTTGTTGGCAAAGTAACATCTCTACTTTTTAATATGCTGTCGAGGTTGTTCATAGTTTTTCTGCCAAGGAGCAAGTGTCTTTTAATTATAGGGTGGCAGTCACCATCTGCAGTGATTTTGGAGCCCCCCAAAATAATATTCTGTCACTTTTTTCACTGTTTCCCCATCTATTTGCCAAGAAGTGGTCAGACCAGATGCCATGATCTTCGTTTTATGAATGCTGAGTTTTAAGCCAACTTTATCTCTCCTCTTTGACTTTCATCAAGAGGCTCTTTCATTCTTCACTTTCTGCCATAAGGGTGGTATCATCTGCATATCTGAGGTTATTGGTATTTCTTCCAGCAATCTTGATTCCAGCTTGTGAGTCATGGTCCAGCATTTTTCATGATGTATTTTGCATATAACTTTAATAAGAGGGTGACAATATACAGCCGTGACGTACTCCTTTCCCAACCAGTTCCCAACTAGTTCCTTTGGAACCAGTCTGTTATTCCGTGTCCAGTTCTAACTGTTGCTTCTTGACCTGCATACAGATTTCTCAAGAGGCAGGTCAGGTGGTCTGGTATTTCCATCTCTTTAAGAGTTTACCACAGTTTGTTGTGATCCACACAGTCAAAGGCTTTGGCATAGTCAATAAAGCAGAAGTAGATGTTTTTCTGGAACTCTCTTGTTTTTATGATGATCCAACAGATGTTGGCAATTTGGTCTCTGGTTCCTTTGCCTTTCCTAAATCCAGCTTGAATATCTGGAAGTTCATAGTTCACATAGTGTTGAATCCTGGCTTGAAGAAATTTGAGCTTTACCTTGCTAGCATATGAGATGAGTGTAATTGTGTGGTAATTTGAACATTCTTTAGCATTGTCTTTCGTCGGGATTGGAATGAAAGCTGACTTTTTCCAGTCCTGTGGCCACTGCTGAGTTTTCCAAATTTGCTGGCAGATTGAGTACAGCGCTTTCACAACATCATCTTTTAGGCTTTGAGAGAACTCAACTTGAATTCCATCACGTCCACTAGCTTTGTTTATACTGATGCTTCCCTAAGGAACACTTGACTTCACATTACAGGAAGTCTGGGTCTAGGTGAGTGAGCACACCATTGTGGTTATCTGGATCATGAAAATCTTTTTTGTACAGTTCTTCTACATATTCTTGCCATCTCTTCTTAATATCTGCTGCTTCTGTTAGGTCCATACCATTTCTGTCCTTTATTGTGCCCATCTTTGCATAAAATGTTCCCTTGGTATCTAATTTTCTTGAAGAGATCTCTAGTCTTTCCCATTCTATTCCTTTCCTCTATTTCTTTGCAATGATCACCAAGGAAGGACTGAATGTATACTGCCATATCTAACAGCTAATAATTGAAGATATGAATTATGTAAAACCATCATTGAAGATGAGTTATATCAAACTATCAGAAGGTTGTGAATCTACTATTTTTCTAGTAATATCCAAGTCAAATATCAACAAAAAAGTTAAAAATACGAATGAATCCATAAATATTTATTACATTCCATTTTAGGGGGTTTATGAGTGGGTGAAGTGCAAATCATTGTGGCATGACTGAAGCCTGTATAACAGTTCAGTTCAGTTCAGTCGCTCAGTCGTGTCTGACTCTTCGTGACCCCATGAATCGCAGCACTCGCGGCCTCCCTGTCCATCATCAACTCCCGGAGTTCACTCAGATTCACGTCCATTGAGTCCGTGATGCCATCCAGCCATCTCATCCTCTGTCGTCCCCTTCTCCTGCCCCCAATCCCTCCCAGCATCAGAGTCTTTTCCAATGAGTCAACTCTTCGCATGAGGTAGCCAAAGTACTGCAGTTTCAGCTTTAGCATCATTCCTTCGAAAGAAATCTCAGGGCTAATCTCCTGCAGAATGGACTGGGTGGATCTCCTTGCAGTCCAAGGGACTCTCAAGAGTTTTCTCCAACACCACAGTTCAAACGCATCAATTCTTCAGCACTCAGCCTTCTTCACAGTCCAACACTCACATCCATACACGACTACTGGAAAAACCATAGCCTTGATTAGACGGACCTTAGTCGGCAAAGTAATATCTCTGCTTTTCAATATGCTATCTAGGTTGGTCATAACTTTCCTTCCAAGGAGTAAGCGTCATGGCTGCAGTCACCATCTGCAGTGATTTTGGAGCCCAGAAAAACAAAGTCTGACACTGTTTCCACTGTTTCCCCATCTATTTCCCATGAAGTGATGGGATGAGATGTCATGATCTTCGTTTTCTGAATGTTGAACTTTAAGCCAAATTTCTCACTCTCCTTTCACTTTCATCAAGAGGCTTTTTAGTTCTTCTTCACTTTCTGCCATAAGGGTGGTGTCATCTGCATATCTGAGATTATTGACATTTCTCCCGGCAATCTTGATTCCAGCTTGTGTTTCTTCCAGTCCAGCGTTTCTCCTGATGTACTCTGCATATGAGTTAAATAAGCAGGGTGACAATATACAGCCTTAACGTACACCTTTTCCTATTTGGAACCAGCCTGTTGTTCCATGTCCAGTTCTAACTGTTGCTTCCTGATCTGCATATAGGTTTCCCAAGAGGCAGGTCAGGTGGTCTGGCATTCCCATCTCTTGAAGAATTTTCCACAGTTTATTGTGATCCACACAGTCAAAGGCTTTTGCATAGTCAAGAAAGCAGAAATAGATGTTTTTCTGGAACTCTCTTGCTTTTCCATGATCCAGCAGATGTTGGCAATTTGATCTCTGGTTCCTCTGTCTTTTCTAAAACCAGCTTGAACATCGGGAAGTTCATGGTTCACGTATTGCTGAAGCCTGGCTTGGAGAATTTTGAGCATTACTTTACTAGCATGTGAGATGAGTGCAATTGTGCAGTAGTTTGAACATTCTTTGGCATTGCCTTTCTTTGGGATTGGAATGAAAACTGACCTTTTCCAGGCCAGTGGCCACTGCTGAGTTTTCCAATTTTGCTGGCATATTGAGTGCAGCACTTTCACAGCATCATCTTTCAAGATTTGAAATAGCTCAACTGGAATTCCATCACCTCCACTAGCTTTGTTTGTAGTGATGCTTTCTAAAGCCCACTTGACTTCACATTCCTGGATGTCTGGCTCTAGATGAGTGATCACACCATCGTGATTATATGGGTCATGAAGATCTTTTTTGTACAGTTCTTCTGTGTATTCTTGCCACCTCTTCTTAATATCTTCTGCTTCTGTTAGGTCCATACCATTTCTGTCCTTTATCAAGCCTATCTTTGCATGAAATGTTCCCTTGGTATCTCTAATTTTCTTGAAGATATCTCTAGTCTTTCCCATTCTATTGTTTTCCTCTATTTCTTTGCACTGATCGCTGAAGAAGTCTTTCTTATCTCTTCTTGCTATTCTTTAGAACTCTGCATTCAGATGCTTATATCATTCCTTTTCTCCTTTGCTTTTCACTTCTCTTCTTTTCACAGCTATTTGTAAGGCCTCCTCAGACAGCCATTTTGCCTTTTTGCATTTCTTTTCCATGGGGATGGTCTTCCCTGTCTCCTGTACAATGTCACAAACCTCATTCCATAGTTCATCAGGCACTCTATCTATCAGATCTAGGCCCTTAAATCTATTTCTCACTTCCACTGTATAATCATAAGGGATTTGATTTAGGTCATACCTGAATGGTCTAGCGGTTTTCCCTACTTTCTTCAATTTAAGTCTGAATTTGGCAATAAGGAGTTCATGATCTGAGCCACAGTCAGCTACCGGTCTTGTTTTTGTTGACTGTATAGAGCTTCTCCATCTTTGGCTGCAAAGAATATAATCAACCTGACTTCGGTGTTGACCATCTGGTGATGTCCATGTGTAGAGCCTTCTCTCGTGTTGTTGGAAGAGGGTGTTTGCTATGACCAGTGCATTTTCTTGGCAAAACTCTATTAGTCTTTGCCCTGCTACATTCTGCATTCCAAGGCCAAATTTGCCTGTTACTCCAGGTGTTTCTTGACTTCCTACTTTTGCATTCCAGTCCCCTATAATGAAAAGGACATCTTTTTTGGCTGTTAGTTCTAAAAGGTCTTGTAGGTCTTCACAGAACCGTTCAACTTCAGCTTTTCAGTGTTACTGGTTGGGGCATAGACTTGGATTACCGTGATACTGAATGGTTTGCCTTGGAGACAAACAGAGATCATTCTGTCATTTTTGAGATTGCATCCAAGTACTGCATTTCGGACTCTTTTGTTGACCATGATGGCTACTCCATTTCTTCTGAGGGATTTCTGCCCATAGTAGTAGATATAATGGTCATCTGAGTTAAATTCACCCATTCCAGTCCATTTTAGTTCACTGATTCCTAGAATGTCAACGTTCACTCTTGCCATCTCCTGTTTGACCACTTCCAATTTGCCTTGATTCATGGACCTGACATTCCAGGTTCCTATGTAATATTGCTCTTTACAGCATCGGACCTTGCTTTTATCACCAGTCACATCCACAACTGGGTATTGTTTTTGCTTTGGCTCCATCCCTTCATTCTTTCTGGAGTTATTTCTCCACTGATCTCCAGTAGCATATTGGGCACCTACTGACCTGGGGAGTTCCTCTTTCAGTATCCTATCATTTTGCCTTTTCATACTGTTCATGGGGTTCTCAAGGCAAGAATACTGAAGCACTTTGCCATTCCCTTCTCCAGTGGACCACATTCTGTCAGACCTCTCCACCATGACCCGCCTGTCTTGGGTTGCCCCGCGGGCATGGCTTAGTTTCATTGAGTTAGACAAGGCTGTGGTCCTAGTGTGATTAGATTGACTAGTTTTCTGTGAGTATGGTTATAGCGTGTCTGCCCTCTGATGCCTTCTTGCAACACCTACCATCTTACTTGGGTTTCTCTTACCTTGGGCATGGGGTGTCTCTCCACGGCTGCTCTAGCAAAGCATAGCTGCTGCTCCTTACCTTGGATGAGGGGTATTTTCTCACTGCTGCCCTTCCTGAACTTCAATGTGGGATAGCTCCTCCAGGCCCTCCTGTGCCCACGCAGCCACAGCTCCTTGGACGTGGGATGGCTCCTCCCGGCAGCGGCCCCTGGCCTCAGGAGCCAGGTGGCTCCTCCTGGCCGCTGCCCCTGGCCTCGGATGCAGGGTGGCTCCTCTCGGCGGTTCTTGCACCGTCGCAGCCTGGCACTCTTGGCCGCTGCTCCTGACCTCAGACATGGGGTAACCTCTCTTGGCCACTGCCCTTCGGGCATGGGGTCCTCCCAGCTTCTGCCCCTGACCTCGGACGTGGGGTAGCTCCTCTCGGCCCACACTTAGTGAGCTGGCCGCAGCCACCTGCGCTTAGTGCGTACATGGAGAGAAATAAAGCAGTTCTGCTTTAGACTCCTAATGAATTCCTGCTCAATAAATTGGGTACACATGTGCCAGGCCTCACTGGATATATACTTCCAAATATTTGGATATATACCTCCAAATATATACGATGATAACTAATTCTGGGAAGAGGGGGAGTAAGGGCTGCCTTAGACCTGAAGATTGTGCCCTGCGTGGCCCAGGGGCCACCATCTCACCCAGCCTTTCACGTGACTACTGCATGCTAGGGCTGTACTGTCCACAAACAAAAATTGTACAGGAGGCCCTGTGAGCAATATGATGCTTTCCTCAAAAAATATTTATATGGTGAAATAAATGGAGAGATATTTTAACTTGAGTACACAAATGCTCAGCTAAAATTGTCTATTTTATTCCAAATGCTTGATATACAAAATGCTAAATATAAAGAAACAACACAGATGCATAGTTTCTGTGACAGAAAGAAGGATCTGCTACCAGTGTTGGAGATGTGCCTTTCATTTCTAAAAGGTGAGACACTCTAAATCAATAACTTTTTAAAAGTGTAAACACCATTCCAATACTTCCATTAATAAAGCAAATAAAAGAATGATGGTTAATTCTTAAAAGTTTTATTTAAGCCATCAATTTTATTATTCAACTTGTCAACCATCAGTTGCAAATTGCCCTTATTCAAATTCAAGAGTTTTGACTAGTTCATCTCTTATATTCCATTTAAATAAAGCCTTCTACAGTTCTATGATTTGCAATTCAAAAGTTACTACTTTACTTTGGCTACAGAAATAGGCTTAAGTAAAAGGGTCTTGAATTATATTAACATTACATTTTACTAAGCAATTTAAGCAGGTGTATACATTTCTTTTGTAAATATCTTACCAATAAAAAACCCGCTATTACTTATTTGTGAATACAATAAGACAGTTTTAGAGGATATTTGAATCAATGTTCATGTCATATTCTGAAAATTCACTATGACATCTTTGATTACAAGTCTTGTGGTTCTGACTGATATATTTTCTACTAGGTCATTTTGTTTAACCTCAAACATCATAAGATCCTTTGTAGAGATGGAACAAAAGCAATTTTCTTTTAGGGTGAACCAAAACCTGATTGAAAAAAAAAATTGTTCTTTGTCCAACTATAATCTATTGCTTCAGTTAGAGAGAAATCACACACAGAAAAGAGTATAAAGGGACCCCATGAAATTATCATGACAAGACGAAACGCCAGAACAACAAGATTAAAAGTGTTCTTTCTTCTTCAAGAGTGATGTGAACAAACTCCAACTTGACAGTTTCATGTCTGAACTATGAAGCATTTTAAGTGCAATATACTTCAGTATCATATATATTCACAGCAATCTTCCTACTTAAATAACCTAATGAACACTGGAGTGGTATCCATATTAATGTGCTTTTTTGCTACTTTCAATTATTCATTCTTTTCACGTTTCAACAACACAGTTACTATAAGTCATGAATAGGAAAAAATTATTTATTTTCATCATAACCATGATATAGTACAAAAAAATTGTTATTATAGAGGTATATTAGATGTCTTTGGGCTTCCCAGGTGGCAAAAGATCCCTGTTCTTATGCTGCTAACCTCATTGGTGGTACCTTAGCAGCACCCTCAGGGGTTAGGAGGGCTGATAAGATTGCTGTGGACATGCCTGCTTAAGGAAGACCCAAAGATGGGCCCGACACAGCTTCCACATGTGATAGGAAGAGACAGGCATACGTGACAAAGTTATGAATTAAATTATTATTTTTAAGAGATTAACTGGGGCTTTTCTAGAAAAGGCTATGAACTTCCCCTCTTGTAGCTGAATTCCAGTGAAGGAAACAGTTGTTATAAATTAAGCCCCTCCCCTACTTGCTGAAAATACCTAACACTGCTGAATTATAAATGGATACTTTCTAGGAACATCCAAAATGTGCCAAGGTAGTAAAGACATATCAAAATAAAAGGGAAAGGTGGTCCCAAGGAAGCCAGTGGAGCAGAGGAGTACCAAAGTTGATTTGGGGCAGGAAGACTGACCCACTCAGGGGAAGCTGGCTTCAATTGTGGAGTCTGCTCTGAGGAAGAAGATGTCTGAGGCCAAGACCTGATCAACTTATGCAGCCTAAGAAGTTACTTCCCACAGTAAGTGGAGATACTCATAGTGCCAGGCTGAAACGGAAGGAAACCAGCAACGCCGCACACTGTGAATGTGTCATAGCTACAGCTGTGCACCCCTGCGGTTTATTAAGAACGCATAAGGATACGAGACAAAACTAACAGTAAATAAGAGGAAGGCAGTAAAGGTGAAATGTTTTGGCATCCTTATTGTTGAGGGTATGGGGAGTGTTAACTTTAGACTTTGCTTCGTTTTGTACAGAGGTTTTCATTCTTCTGTATGAACTCTTTTTACTCATAATACTTCTGACAGCTAATGTGTGGGGGTTTTTTTTCCCACACCAACAACTAAATCTCCAACTCTCTGAATACCGACGTGGATGCCCTACAATTCAATCCAATTCCAACACTAACTACTGGAGTTAAGGCAGACCACACAGCTTAGGGGCTCAGACTCACGAGACTGTGCCCCACTTCAGCTGTTGACTCCAAGTCCTAGGCTCTTGGTACTTCTGACAGGTCAGCTATAATACAGGGTCCCCACAGTACCCTCCTCAGGTTCAATAATCTTCTGTAACAGCTGACAGAACTCAGAAAGTCTCTTTACTTACTATCACTGGCTTATTATAAATGACACAACTTCAGTTCAGTTCAGTCGTTCAGTCGTGTCCAACTCCTTGCAACCCCATGAACTGCAGCACGTCAGGCCTCCCTGTCCATCACCATCTCCCAGAGTTCACTCAGACTCATGTCCATCAAGTTGGTGATGCCATCCAGCCATCTCATCCTGTCGTCCCCTTCTTCTCCTGCCCCCAATCCCTCCCAGCATCAGAATCTTTTCCAGTGAGTCAACTCCTCGCATGAGGTAGCCAAAGTACTGGAGTTTCAGCTTTAGCATCATTCCTTCCAAAGAAATCCCAGGGCTGATATCCTTCAGAATGGACTGGTTGGATCTCCTTGCAGTCCAAGGGAATCTCAAGAGTCTTCTCCAACACCACAGTTCAAAAGCATCAATTCTTCGGTGCTCAGCTTTCTTCAGGTCCAACTCTCACATCCATACATGACCACAGGAAAAACCATAGCCTTGACTAGATGGACCTTTGTTGGCAAAGTAATGTCTCTGCTTTTCAATATGCTATCTAGGTTGGTCACAACTTTCCTTCCAAGGAGTAAGCGTCTTTTAATTTCATGGCTGCAGTCACCATCTGCAGTGATTTTAGAGCCCAAAACAATAAAGTCTGACACTGTTTCCACTGTTTCCTCATCTATTTGCCATGAAGTGATAGGACCAGATGCCATGATCTTAGTTTTCTGAATGTTGAGCTTTAAGCCAACATTTTCACTCTCCTCTTTCACTTTCATCAAGAGGCTTTGTAGTTCCTCTTCAGTTTCTGCCATAAGGGTGGTGTCATCTGCATATCTGAGGTTATTGATATTTCTCCCAGCAATCTTGATTCCAGCTTGTGCTTCTTCCAGCCCAAGCATTTCTCATGACGTACTCTGCATAGATGTTAAATAAGTTGATACAACTTCGGAACAGCCAAATGGAACAGAGATGCATAACGTGAAGTGTGGGCATGGGATCCTCTTGGCTTCTCCAGGTGTGTGCCTCCGTGTGTTCACCAACCTATTAACTCTCCAAATCCCATTTTCAGGACTTTTATGGAGATTTCAATAATGTAGGGATGGCTAATTAAATCACTTACTGTTGATGATTAACTAACTCCAGCCCCTCCAGTACTCAGGGATCAGGCCTGGTTGGTTCCTCTGACAACTAGTCACCATCCTGATGCTCAAAAGAGGCTGGGGGTAGTCATCCCATTAGCATAAACTCAGATATGGTTGAAAGACACATACTGTGAACAACAAAAAACACTCCTATCACTCAGAAAATTCCAAGAGTTTTAGGAGGTCCTGTGTCACGAACCAGATACTAAAGACTAAAATTCAAATATAGATTTCTTATTATATTACAGTATCATACTACACAACAACTAAATGAATTGAAACAGTGAGAGATTTAAAAAAAAAGCAAAAAACAAAGCAATCTCAAAGGCAACATAACAGGGAAAGAATTAAAATAGAGCTGGTGGAACAAATTAAAAAATTAAACTGGGGAATATACAATTAATATAATATTAAATAAATGGAATAACTACACTAATTAGAACAAAAATAGTGCAAGACTGGATTAAAAGTCAAACTATAAGTTGTTTACAAGATACAAACATAAAATATGAGAATACACTGAAAGCAGATGTGTGAATAAAGAGCATGTAAATATTTAGCAAAAGAAAGCTGATGTAGCTATGTTGTTACTGAAGAAAATAGACTTTAAGGTAAAACAACTTTAGCAGAAAGTGACAAGATCATTTCACACTGATGCTGTTGCTTCTTTTCTTATTTTATATTTCTGTCAATACTGAATGAGATAAAGATTTTGTGCTATGTTTTCTGAGATTTCTGTCTTGAAGTTATGAAAATATTTATTTTCTATATTTCTAGGCTATATTTTTAAGTACAGACAGTTTTAAATTATTATTTCATGGTAATTTAAAAATTTCATATGTTCAACACTGCTATTTATTAGAGAAATGCAAATCAAAAAACTACCTCACATGATCAGAAAGGCCATTATTTTTAAAATCTACAATTTATGAATGCTAAAAAGGGTATTGAGAAAAAGAAACTCTCCTATACTGTTAGTGGGAATATAAATTTGTGCAGCCACTATGGATAAGAGAATGGAGGTTTCTTAAAAAACTAACAACAGAGCTACCATATGAGCATGTAATCCCATTCCAGGAAAAGCCAAAAGCTCCAATTCAAAAAGATACATGCACTCCAGTATTAATAGTGGCACTGCTTACAACAGCCAAGACATGAAAGCAGCTTAAAAGTCCATGGACAGATGAATGGATAAAGAAGATGTGGTGTGTGTGTGTATATATATATGTATATATGTGTCATGTCCAACTCTTTGCAACCGTATGGACTAAAGCCTGCCAGGCTCCTTTGTCTATGGGATTCTCCAGGCAAGAGTAGATTGCCATGCCTTCCTCCAGGGGTATGTAGATACATATATATATATATATATAATGGAATATTACTCAGCCATGAAAAAGAATGAAATAATGCCATTGCAGCATGAATGGAACTAGAGATTATCGTATTAAATGAAGTTAGACAAAGAAGGACAAATATCATATACAATTTATATGTGGAATCTGACATAAATGAACTTATTTACAAAACATAAAAAGATATCCAAACATAGAAAACAAACTTATAGTTACCAAAGCAAATAACACGGGTTGGGGATAAATTAGCAGTTTAGGATTAACATACACATACTATTCTATATTAAACAGATAAACAACAAGGACCTACTATATAGCATGTCTTGTAATAATCTATAATAGAAAATAATCTGAAAAAGAATATATATACACACATATATATAAACTGAATCACTTTGCTGTATACCTAAAATTAACACAATACTTTAACTCTACTTCAATAAAAATGGTTAATAAAATATATATATAATATTACAGAGCAAAGATTTTCTAAATTACTTTCAAGAATTTTATGCAATATCTACAATTCTCTTACTGTTGATGTTTGCGGGGGTTTGGGGTTAATTTTGGAGTTTTTAAAATTAGCAATGCTAAAAAATGAAGATAGAAAGAGAAATTTAGGACTATCTTATTTGTAATTGGTAAGTAGGAAATCGGGAATGAGAGAAGAAAAAAACATGAATAGAGTTTTAGGAAAGATGAGGGAACAGATAAAATAAAGGTTCATTATTTTCTGAGAGCACCACAATAAAGGCAAACCGGTTGGTGGAATCAGATCTTAAGTGTCCTGCTCTGCATTTCTGTGTTCAGATGTGAGGTTTGTTTAATGGGGCTAAAGTTACATCATCCTGTGCGTTGATGTCTGTCTTGAAGGAATCACCTCAACCAAGCAACAGATGCAATTACCTTTCTTAGCCAAAAGAAGAGCTTATAAAACTTATCTAAGCATTTTCCTGTCTAAAGTATTTAAATTTCTCCTTATCTCTCAAGCACAATGGAGAATGAATGTTAACCCACGGGTACTCATAAAATCCATCAAATCTCCCCCATTCCCTCATCCTCCAGCACCCACCCCCCACCACCCCACTTAGATTTCTAAATCTTGGTGCTTTTCAGGATCCACTCTATAAATTTCATAAGATTTAAGAGGTATTCTCAATAGAGGTTCTCCTTCTGTCTTCAGTAAAGAGATAATCCAATTTAAATCACTTTTAGTATTTGAGGGATTTACACATTTATAATAATCTCAAAGGAATTATATTATTTTGGTATTCATTTATATTAAGTTTGTTTCATGATTTTATACTATTATAATATTAATGGATGATTAAACTCCTGTAGCAATGCTCACTACCTCTCTTAGCTGAGAAGTAGCAGAATAATATCATAAATGTTTAAATTCCTCTAAGACACCAATCTTGCTTCCACATGCAGGCCTTTATACTTAATTGTCTATCCTGCCTGGAACGCTCATTCCCTATATCTTTATATGGCTGGCTTCTTCTCAACCTTCAGATCTATAGAAACCTCTGATTATCCCATCAAACAGAACACCCAACAGTCAGCCTCTATCTCAGGACTTTATGTCCTTCAATGCACTTAGCACTTTCTTAAATCATGTTATTTATTTATTTGGCCACCTGTTGTTTATTTGTCTCTTCCAACCAGAACAGTGAACTAACAGCAGGAACCTTGTCTGTCATTTTCACTTAGCACTTGAATTCCCAGAAGCAATGCTTGAAAAATCTCATGCACTTGGTCAATAACTTTAAATGTCTTTGGATGAACTGAGGCAGTTACGGATAAAGTCAGTATATACTTATCATTGCACTATTTGGTAAACATTAGAGGTTAAGATTCTCAGAGTGCTAAAGTCATACTACCTGACTCAGAATTTGGATCCTAACCTAGTATCTATCATCTATGTGGCCTTCAGTTTGCTGATATTTTAATAGGATAAAAAGAAACATTGTTGTATAGGATTATAGTGAATTCAAGTAAACTATTTATTGTGTTTGGCACAAAGGAATTCAATAATGTCATTTATCTTTGCTATTAATATTATTAAATTTTATGATTTTATGGATATATTAGTTTATGAAGAACTTCTGAGATATCAGAAAAATTAGAAGCAAAAGAATTGAGATTACTGCATGATTCTATCATTAAAGACATTAGAAATGATACATTCTAAATTAACTAAAAAAGGCAGAGCATATATAAAAAAAATGAATCAATCTATAATGCCCTTGAATTTCAGACAACAATAGAGAAAAAAAAAGAAAAACTGGGAATTCAGCCAACCATCTAAAAACAGCATTTTTCATCTACTTGTGAAATTACACTGTAAAAGCTCAATAAAGAAAGCAAGATTATGCATATTCATATAATGCTTCAGTGAAGATGATAAATGAAACATAGTCACAAAATCATTCATTGAACATGACATGATTACATTTCTTTCTATCCTTACCTGACAACAAAGATTACTATGTAAAATTCTTGTATATTTTTTAGTAGAAAAAAGCCTAAATTTCTGAATGAGGGTAAAAACAGAATACACATTTGTTAAAACTGTCAAATATATGAGTTCAATGTGTTCTTCCGTTTTTTAATTAAGAAAAACAATGAAACACAAAGACATATAAGAAGATAAGTGGTCATCTTGACTTCCCAAGATTTTAGGAACCTGCCTTTGGCAATATTCAGGAGTAAAAAAACAAATTACCATTTTTATATTCTAATGTGTTTTCCAAGTAAAAATTAGACAGTTTTTTAAGAGTAGTTCATTTACCTTTTTTAGGTAAGCATAGAATAGCATTACTTTAATTCATGCTCATACTTCTGTTGTTCAGAAAACATATTGCTAGCATACTCTAGCAAAGTGATGGGGCTCGGGTGGTACACTCTAGTAATAATTCATCAAAAAGATAGTACTTTCATTATGCCAAATACTATGTCACCCAAATTCTTCTCCTTTTGGTAACTATGAAAAACAACTCCTACCAGAATCTCTTTCTTTGGTTAAATTAGTTCTCTTCAATACTACAAATTCATTTTGCCTTTTCTAATGATGATTTTATTAGACAAGATTTTATTGTATAATTATGTACTCTTTTCTTTTTTAATGCCTGAAGCTTAACTTTCTCTTTTTAAAACTGAAGTAAAATTGACATATAACATTATACTAGTTGCAGGTGTACAACATGACTCAATGTTTGTATACACTGTGAAAGGATCATGCAGTAAGACTAGTCATCATCCACCACCACGCAAAGGTACAATTCTTTTCTTATGGTAGGAAATTGTTGAGTATGATGTTACCTGTGGGATTCTCATAAATGGCCTTTATTATGTTGAGGTATGGTCCCTCATGGCCTACTTTGTTGAGAGTTTTAATCATAAATGGATGCTGAATTTTGTTAAAGGCTTTTTCTACATTTATTGAGATGATCCTATGATCTTTATCCTGTATTTTGTTAATGTGGTATAGCCCTCTGAAAGTAACATCTGACTCTTTGCGACCCCATGGGCTATACAGTCCATGGAATTCCCCAGGCTAAAATACTGGAGTGGGTAACCTTTCCCTTCTCCAGGGGATCTTCCCAACCCAGGGATTGAACCCAAGTCTCCTGCATTGCAGGCGGATTCTTTACTAGCTGAGCCACAAGGGAAGCCCAATGAGATGAGATGGATGGCATCATGGACTCAATGGACATGAGTTTGAGCAAGCTGCGGGAGTTGGTGATGGGCAGGGAAGCCCCTGCAGTCCATGGGGTCACAAAGAGTCAAACATGACTGAGCGACTGAACTGAACTGATAGCACTCTCATTTGTGGATGTTGTATATTATTTTCTGACACCATATGACTATCTCTGTCTTTAATAGGAAATTTTAACTAACATTAACTGTCATGATGAATATGTTTGAGCTTCATTCTCTTGTATAATTTTATAACATTATAAGAATTTCATCTTCAAATAAATTGATTACTTTTGCTATATGAATTCTGTTGTGTCCTCAGTCATGTCTGACTCTTTGCAGCCTAATGGACTGTAGCCCACCAGACTCCTCTGTCCATGGAATTTCCCAGGCAAGAATACTAGAGTGGGTTTCTAGTTCCTTCTCCAGTGAATTGTTATTTTTGCTTTTTTAAAGGCATATAGACATTTGATTCTATTTTTAATTATAGATGTTATATTCAACATAAATCGACATACTTGGACCTCCATTTTTCTAATTATTTGAGTGAATATCTAAATAACCCTTACTGACTTTTAACCCTATACAAAAAGCAGTAATTAGTTATCATTTGTTGATTGTTTATCATAAGCCAGCCATGCTGCTAAGTATTTTATAAGTAGCTCTCTTTATAAGCTGCTTAAGAAGCTTATGAAATATGTACTATTTTTATTTGTATTCATCTTCAGAGTGATTAAGTAACTTGTCAAGGTCGCACATGTGTGAAGTGGTAAAATAGGGACTCAGATTAAATTTGCCAAACTCCTTAC
Source organism: Budorcas taxicolor (assembly GCF_023091745.1). NCBI lineage: Eukaryota > Metazoa > Chordata > Mammalia > Artiodactyla > Bovidae > Budorcas > Budorcas taxicolor. Next base: position 20,093,396 of record NC_068933.1, on the reverse strand, counting down.
TACAAGTTCTTAACCACATAGTGATACTATTGCTATAAATTATATTTGTCCTTCACCAACCCCACTTCATTTGCCCACTCGGAGAAAACCATACCACATATCCTGACTAAGGTCAAACATCACTCTCTCTGACTCCCTGCCACCACACTCATACACATGCAACGGGACTTTCTCTCTGATTTCATAGACATAGTTTAGTTAATAGCTCCTCTTCTGTGCTTCCACATCACTTGCTGTACAAATCTATGAACATCTGTCATGATACTTTGTAACTAGTGGTTGTCCTGCCTGCGTCTCTAACTACATTCCTGAGTTGTAATTACTCTGCATTCTCAATGTCTGCCATCACCATTTACCCATAATATGTAATTGAGGGCTAAGGTACTTCAGTCATGTCTGACTTTTTGCGACCCCATGGACTGTAGCCCACCAGGCTCCTCTGTCCATGTGATTCTCCAGGCAAGAATACTGGAGAGGGTTGCCATTTCCCTCCCCAGGGCATCTTTCTTTGATAGAAGGATCAAACCTGCATCTCATGTCTCCTGCATTAGAAGGCTGGTTCTTTACCACTAGTGCCACCTTGGAAGTCCATAATAGTCATGAGTGAATCTTACTGAACAACTAAATTAAATGAACACAACAACTAAAATGAATACTTGCATATATTGTTTTCTGCAACATCCAAAAGAGGTCTTGAATATGCCTGTGTTATACAGTAGAAGTATTTTATCTGTGTTTAATGTATTTAATTAAAAGGATTCCAGATTGAACCAAATTTCTATCACTAATTAGCGCATGCAGTATAGAAATGTCATAACTTTTCTGTGCTTGGGAAGACTGTTTTGGGTGATGGAATTATGGGAATTATATTGGAATTATTGAAGGAAAATGAAACATACTACCAAAACTTTCTGATCAGCACACTATCAGGACCTCAGTGAACAGGATTCTGGGGAATGCAATAAACACAGACATCAGTAAAGAAAAACCAATGAGGTATCTAACTCCAAAACTTCAGTGGAATTTTGATTTTCATTTCAGTTCCACTCACCATTAAATGAAGAAAGGCTGACTCTTTCTAAAGCTGTAAAGTCCCTCAAGACAGGTGGGTCTGTAGGCTCTAGAGACTCTCAGCAGTCCTTCTGTCAAAGCCCCACTGCCAAAACGCATTTCCACTTAACACTACAGGCTTTGCTGTATCAGACTGTAATGCTTTAAATTATATTTCCAGTGCTTATAATTATAATGTTTACAGCTGAGAGAACAAATGACTCAAAATGATTTTCACTGAAATTACTATCTATTAAAGCAGAACACCTTATTAAAGAAATTAACCTTTGAAAAGAAATATGAACGAAGAGTAATTCAGAAATTGCTCATTATTCCACTGAACTTCAGACACACTATCCTCATCGGTAATGAACTGAATCAAGTGTGTTTTAATTCATCACATAGAATTCTACTGTCTATATATTTTATTTTGCTGAAATTTGAGTCCCATAGTCATAAGCAGAGTGGATCCTCTAACAGTTCATAATGATTAAAAAAATACATTTAGTGTACAGTCAATAAACCAAATCAAAGTTTCATATTTTTATCTTCCTGCAATAAATACTCTATATCATGTTATATATATATATATATATATATATATATATATATATATATAAATAAAACACTTAACCTAATTGGCAAATGAGAAGTGGCCTTATTTTAAACACTTTCAAAGTAATTAATTAATAATGAAGAAAAGTCAATAGTAATAACCTATGGATAAAAGTCTTTCATTTCTCATGTATGTTGCACTTTGAGGTTTTGGTCAATCATCATGGCCTTTTCCTAACAAAACAGTACGGCTTTGAAAAGCTTGAGTATTAAAACTTAGAAGCTCAAATGCTGTCTCTTTAAACAGCAATGTGATACAAAGTAGTGTTTTGCAAACCTTTTAAAGTTTATTAAATTATAATCTGGCACACATATTTCTGCAGTCTATTTTTCATTAAATTTTAAACAAATAATTATATATCAGAAAATTATAATGAATGAAAAGCAGTATCACCTGTACTCAGCACAAAAAAATACTATTTTATTGTATTCTTCTATTTAAGATATACTTACTTTAAGAATGTTTTCACAAGAATGTCAAACACATTAGTTTGAAATAACCACACATTTTTAAAGTTTGCAGAGTTTACACTTTGATTTATCTATGATTCTAGCTTAAGTCATTTATAACCTTGCTTCTTAAACTTCAAAAAGGTCATATTTAATTTTCCTATTTATTAAAGCAATTGCACTCATCTCACATGCTAATAAAGTAATGCTCAGAATTCTCCAAGTCACGCTTCAGCAATACGTGAACCGTGAACTTCCAGATGTTCAAGCTGGTTTTAGAAAAGGCAGAGGAACCAGAGATCAAATTGCCAACATCCTCTGGATCATGGAAAAAGCAGGAGAGTTCCAGAAAAACATCTATTTCTGCTTTCTTGACTATGCCAAAGCCTTTGACTGTGTGGATCACAATAAACTGTGGACAATTCTGAAAGAGATGGGAATACCAGACCATCTGACCTGCCTCTTGAGAAACCTATATGCAGGTCAGGAAGCAACAGTTAGAACTGGACATGGAACAACAGACTGGTTCCAAATAGGAAAAGGAGTACGCCCAGGCTGTATATTGTCACCCTGCTTATTTAACTTCTATGCAGAGTACATCATGAGAAACATTGGGCTGGAAGAAGCACAAGCTGGAATCAAGATTGCCAGGAGAAATATCAAGAACCTCAGATATGCAGATGACACCACCCTTATGGCAGAAAGTGAAGAGGAACTAAAAAGCCTCTTGATGAAAGTGAAAGAGGAGGGTGAAAAAGTTAGCTTAAAGCTCAACATTCAGAAAATGAAGATCATGGCATCTGGTCCCATCACTTCATGGCAAATAGATGGGGAAACAGTGGAAACAGTGTCAGATTTTATTGTTTTGGGCTCCAAAATCACTGCAGATGGTGACTGCAGCCATGATATTAAAAGATGCTTACTCCTTGGAAGGAAAGTTATGACCAACCTAGATAGCATAGTAAAAAGCAGAAACATTACTTTGCCAACAAAGGTCCATCTAGTCAAGGCTATGGTTTTCCCAGTGGTCACGTATGGATGTGAAAGTTGGACCTGAAGAAAGCTGAGCGCCGAAGAATTGATGCTTTTGAAGTGTGGTGTTGGAGAAGACTCTTGAGATTCCCTTGGACTGCAAGGAGATCCAACCAGTCCATTCTAAAGGAGATCAGCCCTGGGTGTTCTTTGGAAGGACTGATGCTAAAGTTTGAAACTCCAATACTTTGGCCACCTCCTACAAAGAGCTGACTCACTGGGAAAGACTCTGACGCTGGGAAGGATTGAGGGCTGGAGGAGAAGGGGACGACAGAGGATGAGATGGCTGGATGGCATCACCAACTTGATGGACATGAGTTTGGGTGAACTCCAGGAGTTGGTGATAGACAGGGAGGCCTGGTGTGCTGCAATTCATGGGGTCACAAAGAGTCTGACACAACTGAGTGACTGAACTGAACTGAAAGCAATAAATGCTTATTTTGGAAAATACAAAAAAATCCTAAGAAGCAAATTAAAGCTTCCAGTTGTTATCTGATATTCAAGACTTTGAAAATAATTTTATAAGTTTTTAAATAGAAACATCTCCCTTTCAATGTTCCAAAAAACAAAGAAAATGATGCAGTCAAATTACTGAACAGAAACTGAAGCATTAAAATTAACAGGAGCAAATCAACAGTTATCACGCATGTAAAGATAAACTTCTGGAATGAGAAAAGCAATATCTAAATCTCTCTGCATAGTATTTTTCTATATTGACCCAATATGGCATGCCTTTAATGCATGTCTGAATATGTTCAATCAAACTTCTGCTCAACTGCCAAGGTGTGGAGGAGGGAAGCAGATCTTTCACAGGCAATACCTCGTGGCAGCTAATGGACCTCCCTTATTCTACCCAAATCCATATATGTTTGTAAACCAGAAAGATGCCAAGAGGTAACCTGGAATATCAACTTGTTTCAAAAGAGATCCAGCAATGAAATCTGTTTCTTAAAGATTAATAGGAACATACATATTTAATACATGTGTGCATAGATATATACATGTTGCTGTTTAGTTACTAAGTCAGGTTTGACTCTTTGTGACCCCATGGACTACAGCATGCCAGGCTTCCCTGTCCTTCACTGTCTCTCAGAGTTTGCTCAAACTGATGTCCATTGAGTCAGTGACGTTATCCAACCATCTCATCTTCTGCCTCCCCCTTCTCCTCTTGTTTTCAATCTTTCCCAGCATCACATATACATACATGCATACATATATAAAGATTGCACAACTTCCCTCAGTTAAGCATTCCAATACTTAATTCTTCTGTGGATAAGACATCTGGCTTTTCTTCTTGCAAAGTAAAATTTTGCACTCATCAATTAAGGTTGTTGTTATTTAGTTGGTCAATCATGTCCACTTTGCAACCCCAAGGACTGTAGCATGCCAAGTTTCACTGTCCTTCACCATCTCCCAGAGCTTGCTCAAACTCATGTCCACTGAATCAACAATGCCATCCAACCATCTTGTCCTCTGCCATCACCTTCTCCTCCAGCCTTCTATCTTTCCCAATATCAGGGTCTTTTCCAATGAGCCAGCTCTTCACATCAGCTGACCAAAGTATTGGAGCTTCAGCATTGGTTCTTCCAGTGAATATTCAGGGTTGATTTCTTTAAGGACTGACTGGTATGATCTCTTTTCAGTCCAAGGGACTCTCAAGAGTTTTCTCCAACACCACAGTTCAAAAGCATCAATTCCTCAGTGCTCAGCCTTCATTATGGTCCAACTCTCACATCCATACATGAATACTGGAAAAACCATAGCCTTGACTAGACAACCTTTATCAGCAAAATAATCTCTCTGTTTTTTAATATGCTATCTAGGTTTGTTGTAGCTTTTCTTCCAAGGAGCAAGTGTCTTTTAATTTCATGGCTGCAGTCACTGTCTGCAGTGATTTTGGAGCCAAAGAAAATAAAGTCTCTCACTGATTCCATTGCTTCCTTATCTATTCGCCATGAAGTGATGGGACTGGAAGCCATGATCTTAGTTTGTTGAATCATGAGTTTTAAGCCAGCTTTTTCACTCTCCTCTTTCACTTTCATCAAGAGGCTCTTTAGCTACTCTTTGCTTTCTGCCATAAGGATGGTGTCATCTGCATATTTGAGGTTACTGATATTTGTCCCAGCAACCCTGATTCCAGCTTGTGAGTCATCCAGCCCTGCATTTCACATGATGTACTCTGCATAGAAGTTAAATAAGCAGGGCGACAATATACAACCTTGAGGTACTCCCTTCCCAATTTGGGACCAGTCCATTGTTCCATGTCCAGTTCTAACTGTTGCTTCTTGACATAAATACAGGTTTCTCAGGAGGCAAATAAGGTGATCTGATATTTCCATCTCTTTAAGAATTTTCCACAGTTTGTTGTGATTCACACAGTCAAGGGCTTTAGTGTAGTCAATGAAGCAGAAGTAGATGTATTTCTGGAATTCCCTTGCTTTTTCTATGATCCAACAGATGTTGGCAATTTGATCTCTGGCTCCTCTGCCTTTTCTAAATTCAGCTTGCACATCTGGAAGCTCTCAGTTCATGGTATTTTCCTCTTATTTATTTCCCAAGAATATAGGTCTTTTACATATTGATGTGGGTTAGATACAGATGAAACCATAAATGAAGCAAATTGTCTTTATCTTTTCCTTCCTCATCTTTGATTCACCCTTTTTCCTTCAAATCCCAGACATCCCTGAGCTTTTCCCTCATAGCCCCAACCACTAATGATAAAAGATATGCATCAGTCTCAGTGTTTTGAGGTCCTTCTAGCTCCTGTGCTTTACACACATCTCAAGTCAACCTCAAAACAACATTTTAAATGATGTATCAGCTGCAATATACAAAATCTTTTAAAATGCAGCTCAAAAGATTTTAACTGTCCAAGTTCATACAGGTAAATAGTGGTGAAGTTCATATTTGAACCCTGGTCTCTGTAATTCCAAAATGTCTACCATGTCAATTTTATTAAAGTATACTGCATGATATGGGTTTACCAGGGGGTGCTAGTGGTAAAGAATCTGCCTCCCAATGCAGGAGGCATAAGACACAAGGGTTTGATCCCTGGGTTGGGAACATTCCCTGCAGAAAGGAATGGCAACCTACTCCAGTATTCTTGCCTAGAGAATCCCATAGACAGAGGAGCCTGGCAGTCTACAGTCCATAAAGACACAATGAGTCAGACAGGAATAAAGCACCTTAGCACATACTCTATGATATGCATTATCTCCACTCCTATCTCTCCTTTTCAGAACATTCTTCTGAGTTACACATTTTTATGCCTTTTTTACTAGTGAATTAATGAGTGGCTCTTTCTAATACAGGAATGTTAAAAACCAAGGAAATGTTGTTTCAAGGAGTGAGCTTAATGACAACAAAAATTAGGCACAATGACTATTTAGAAAGGAATAATTTGAACATACTTCAAATTGTAACAGAGAGGCCACCATTTAGCCTGGTTCCATGTAGGTCTAAGTAACAACAATGTTTCCTGCAAAGATGTGTTTCCTCAAATCACTTTGTAAGCCACATGCCTGAGCCACAGTATTCAAGACAGCGTCCAAGGCACCAAGAAGGAAGGGAGGAGGGCCAGATTGCAGCAGACCAGAAAGAGTTTAAAATACCCTTGTGGATTCAAGTTCAGAAGCCCAGTGGACATGTAAAGGACTTAACAACAGGGAGAGTCATGACAATATAACTGGGAAAAGCAGTTTTAACTAATTCACCCACAGATACAGAAAGCATACTCCCAAAAATGAATGCCAAAGAAAAGTAACGTTTTCAATTCAGAGTACAGCCGATTACCAAAAGCAAATAAGACATTAACTTTAGCTAAGAAGTCAGGATTGGGGACTTCAATCACAATGAAAGCAAAGGAATTAAGGGTTTTGAACTTTATATCCGAGTTTAAGTCTTGAGGAAAGGAAAATAACTGAGAGTCATAGCACAAGCACCTCTTCTAGAATGGGCCCAATTTACATGCGCTTTTCTGAATTAATGTCCAAAATATACATTCTAATATTTTTTAAAAATCTGAAAGTAATCATAAAATGCTACTAAAGACTACCATGGGATATTATTAAAGTAGCAGTCACTCAGTTATTTTACTAAATATATTATACAAAGTGATGATAATATCTGTAGATATCAGACATTGCTCTTTTTGCTTTTAGGATAATTTGTTGAATGCTGTGTCATATGATGACTCATCAATGCCTTGCACATAATCAACTGCAATCTCAGCTATCATATCATCTCCATTACTGGTCTGGCTGAGTACATGTTACAGTTGAGCACTTGTTTTAAATTTATATGCAGAACGTTCTGCACTAAAGCCTTCGAGCGTTCTATAAGAAAATTCAATTTGAATAACAGTTGCTTACAAATGCAATTTTTTGCATCACTAAAAAGTAAATAACATCATTTGATTTCAATTAAATAAAGTGACACTAAAATCTTTGTAAGCAAAAATATAACAATAGAAATACATTAGGGTGGAAATTCATAGGCACACCATAACTTTGCTTTAGGATGTATTGTAATGACTGCCAGCTACTGCAACAGCATTCCTTAAAAGTCAGAACAAACTTTACTCAGTAAATTCATGACAGAAAGGAATCATGAAAAATTATACTTCTTTACGATGTGTAACTCCAATATGCTTTCCATTAGGTAAGAATTTGATTCAGAAAATATATAACACCTGAAAAACAGAGGCCTGAAAGCCAGAGGATATTGTTCTATGAGAATAAAAGGATTAGACTCTAAATTACTCCCACTGTTTAATTCAATTCAATTTAGTATAGTCTCTAAACACCTCTGGTATTTTTAGTAATTTTCCTTAGTTATTGCAAAAAACAGAACGTCAAGAAAGAGTTATGATACTAGACTGGCTAAATCCTCTTTCATTCAGTTTTGTAGGAAGTACTTCTACCCCTTCCTCAGAATCTGTACCCTATCTTAAGCCCTAAGCAGTGCCAAGCCAGGTGCCCATGGTCCCTGACAGGTACTGTCCTTCCTTGCGTCGGCATGACTCTGAGGACCGAGACACCCTGGATGAGTCCAGGCTCTACCTGGGGCTCTGAGTTCTCCCTCTGAGGTGGTGCCAGTGGTCCCACTTGTCTACATGGCTCTTGAGGCCATTTAGCCTCTGGAAATATCTCTGGGCCTCTGCCTTCTCCGCTGGAAACTAAGGCATGTCCCCTATGCACTGTGACCCCCAAACCACTCTGTTCTCACCATCTCCCCTCATAGTAGGCAGCAAAAGCTTTCTAGGTCCCAAGCTTTTCACATCTCTATAATTTAAGAAGATTCACAGCAGTCTTCTGTATTTACTCTGGTCCCCAAAATTCACTAAAACAACAAACACAAGTCTGACCATCTGCTTACATGTGTTGGGGCTAGACTGGTCAGAAGAAAACACAGGGGGAAAAAAAACACATGAAAACACCTCAAAACACTACATGACAAGGACTGTAGTAAGATTTAGAAATGACACACGTAAAAATTTCTGGCATATTCTAGACTTGCTCTGGCTGCTACTGCTGCTATTATTATATATATAATATATAAGAAAATGTAAGATTACTCCTTAGATTTCTGATATTCCTGAAACCATGGAACAATTATTTGAATGAAGATTAATAATATTAACGCTAAAATAAGTGTGTGTGTGTGTGTACACATACACCAGGCAGAAGACACTGAAGTCCCAAGATTCAGAGAACTTGATTCAGCAGAGGCAAGCTACCGTTGCTTCGAAGATCCGATAAAGATTAAATCCCAAAGACTACAAATCAAACTTAAACCTAAACAATGATCAACGTTGCTGACACATTTATCCAATAAGCAATCTTCTCACATTTGTATTGATGTGTTCTTAAAAGTTTCAAATCTCTCTGGGCTATTGACTTACTGAGTGCATAATAATATTACTATATCTTCTTCTGACTAACCCTTAATGGGGATATGCTGGTGTTATTCTAACTGCAATATAAATTGACCTTGCCTTTCCCTAGCTGCACTTTTTTCATAAAAGTTTATGTCATCTGTAGGTCATAACTCTAGAACGTATGCCCAATTATGCCCATTTTCTGAAACAAAAAGCAAGGAAGGTCAAGGTTCCATGGCCTCCAGGCAATTTGCAAATGTATTTGAAGACCATGAGGCACTAAGAAATAGTGCAAGAAACAGATTCTCCAATAAAGGATTTTACACATTTTAAGAATAAGACCAAAAGGCCCTGACACTAAGGCATTATTTGAGGTGAGATCATGGTGTGTATTTTACAGAAAGAGGCTGAGTCACAGGGTATGACCTTCATGGGGTGTGGCAACCACACCTAGAGATGCAACCAGGTGCAGAACGTGTTGCTGAAGAGGCCAGTCTTAAGTGCCCAGTGTCACTGTCAACAGGACAGGCCTCTAGAAGTCAGCATCACCGAGCCTTCAACTTCTCCTGAGTCACAGTTCTCTCCAGGCCAGAAAAGGAAGGTGCACAGGGACAAGAAATTAGAAGAGGATCTTGGCCATGCTACCAATCCATGAGTCAGGAGGCCAATAAAAAGTGAATGAAGCCTTTGCTTGTCTTAAATCATAGCAAACTATCAGCTAATAATGAGATTCTAAACCTAAACACATTAGGAATTAATTATCCAGTGGAGTAGGTTAGAAGTTAAGCATGGATGAAACTGTTTATTCTAGCACTTCTCTCTACCTTCTTATAGAGGATAGAATGAAATATAGTCACAGTGAGATTTTAAGGTTTATCCCTAAAATGTTGGAAATGGGGCAAATACAGGCTAGACATGGTCCATTATCTTGTGAAGGATCCATTAGGTTTGAGAGTGGTAACTCCAAGACTGATTAGAGGGAAGAGCCAGTGTGAACTGGATCAAGATGGTTATAGTGAGCAGAGAAAGAATTTGATGAATCATTAGTATCTGGGGGTAGATGACTTTATGATTGATTTGCTAAGGTCCTCTGTTAGATAACAGAGGCTGAGGAGTAAAAGATCAGCCATAGTTTCCACAATGAGAAGCTAGGTAGATAGAGGAGTATTTTGCTCAGATGGGAAATGATGGAAGATCAGAAAGCTGTAGATAACTGCTTGTGGTTTGATTAAAGACGTGCTTCCCTGGTGGCTCGGATAGTACAGAATCTGCCTGCAATGCAGGAGACCCGAGTTTGATCCCTGGGTCAGGAAGATTCCCTGGAGAAGAGAATGGCAACCAACTCCAGTGTTCTTGCCTGGAGAACCCCATGGACAGAAGAGCTTGGTGGGCTGCAGTCCATGGGGTCACACAGGGTCAGACACACCTGAGTGACTAACACTCTCTATACCTATTTCTACTTAGATGTCCCAAAGACATTTCAAATTCAATGTGCCTTTAATTCACATCCCCTCAAAAGTCATATGTTGAAGCCCTAACCTCAATGTGATCGTAGCAGGAAATGGAAGCAGTGTGAGATGATCAGGTTTAAATGAGGACCATGAAGGTGGGTGCATATGATGGAATTTGTGCCCTTGTAACTAGAAGAAACACCCGAGCTACCACTCTCTGCCACTTGAAGACAAAACAAGAACACAATGTCTGCGAGTCAGGAAGAGAGCCCTCACCACAAGCCAACCAGGCTGGCACCCTAATCTCAGCCTTTCTAGCCTCCAGAACTGTAAGAAATTAAAGTTTGTTGTTTAACTCACCAGCCTATGGTATTTTGTTATAGCAGCTCAAGGTGATGAAAATAATTACTTTCTATCCACTGTCTTTCTACTAACAAACCCCTATTGTGTATAAAAACCTACAATCTCCTTCTGAGATTTAGCTGTGTTTTTAAGCTTGATATATACACTTGGGAACTGCTAGCAGATAGACAGTTTTTAAAAAATTTATACAAGTGGATAAAATCACCCTAAGGGTCAGCAGAGTGAATAAGCAGAGGAGGAAAGAAATTTGAGAATGAACCTGAAACCTTGAAAAAAATACAAGATGGCAACAACATATACCTGGATAGGTGACATGTATTCACCACTTTCCTTTCCCCAGAACTGTACAAAGACCATTTTATACATTATTTTGTTTAATCCCTAGCAGCAATGCCTATAATAATGACTGTGGACACAGAGTATACGCCAACACTTAGTGGGAAATGATGACTGAAATCAACCAAAAAATTCAAGTAATCACCTATGCATTATTTTTCTTTAAATTTGAGTAGAAGCAGAAAAAAAGAGAAACTGGTAAACACTTGCACTCGGTATAAAAGTGTTTCATGCATTCTGGAAGTTAGAAATTTTTATATCTATAAAATCTCTGAGGGGTAGGCTAAGCAGATATTCAGGTTATTACAGGGCTTTTCAGGTTTTAAATGTCAGTGCTTTTAAACCACTCTTAATTTCTCCTGAAACAAACAAATGAATAATAAATATCTGTAAGCTTTCTTCATGTATACCCTTACTAAACCCATGCATTCACTTAACAGAACTCTGTAAGTCTAACTTTATTGACCAGAGAGAGTATTATAGCCATTCTCCTTTCTGTGTTCTATCATATTTTTATAAAGTACCTAACATTTTAAATAATCCCTTTGCACATCTATCTTTCCCATTAGACTAGGATATCTTTTATGACTGAGAACATACCTTACTTAACTTGCACAGCTTAGAAATGAACATAGATATATTAGAAACTTAATTAGTGATGTTTTAAGTGATTTTGATATTTATAAGCATACATTCTCTTTTTTGATAGGTTAAAACACAATAATTGCAGTAGATATTTTCTTTTAGATCATGGTTTATGATCTAAAAAGGTTTATGATCCAAAATAAGGATAGGCCTTAGAGGCAAATTCAAGTTCATGTCCTTACTATATACCAGCTTTCTCATTTTCATTTTCCTCCTTTTAAACCTCCAATTCTATGTTCCATGGTATATAACAACTTGACTGCAAAGAACCCCCACTTCCTAAATGCTTGCATCTGTCCATGGTACTGATAAAAGGCCAGCCTAGATAAACCTAACCACCACCCTCCTCCATGCCTGCATCTCTGAAATATACAGGATAGAAATCACCCAATCAGTCTCACTTTTTTTAACTTTAACTTAATAATTAAAAGCTTCAAATATACACCCAAGATTATCAGGAATTGTTTATCAAGTAAACTTGCTGTCCCATTCACTATGTTTCATAACATCTTCTCTTCATCTGAAACAATCAGGTGAATTTAATGCCATCAAATCTATAATGAAGTAGTACCAAAAAAGTGCAGTTCTGATTAACTCAACCACCTCTCTGCACAAATGATCTTCAGAAAGGTATGGTAGGAGAAGAATTTTGTCAGTTTCTCCACCCACAACCCCTTCAAAATTCCAGGCCTGTCCATACTTTCAAGCCCCTTGGATGAAATCTTACTACAGATCAATTAGATTTAGCAATTAAATTTAGTGTTAAAATTGCAAGCCTCAAAGCACAGCCTTACCTTGTACCTGATGTGATCCACCAACTTTGTTTCCTGCTTGATTTATCTACATTTTCCTTGAGGACTTCAAAAGGCTTGCATCATCCATTCCTAAAAATGTTGACTGAGTGCCGACTGGGTACCAGGTATTGTTACAGAACATGGGGGAACAACCATGTACAGAAATATAAAGTTCCCACACTTGTGAAGATTATATTCTAGTGGGAAGAGCTATACTGATATATAATCAACCATGAATAGACCACAGATAGTAAGTGCTAGAGAGAAAAGCAAAGAAAATATGGGAAATAGAGAGGGATACGTAGTTGGGATTCTTTTCTACAGGCTGGATAGGAAGGCCTCCTTTTCTACAGGCTGGATAGGAAGGCCTCATTAAAAACAAAATATATCTTTAAGCAAAGTCTTGTAAAAGTCTAGTAAAGTAATGCTCAAAATTCTCCAAACCAGGCTTCAGCAATACGTGAACCCTGAACTTCCTGATGTTCAAGCTGGTTTTAGAAAAGGCAGAGGAACCAGAGATCAAATTGCCAACATCTGCTGGATCATGGAAAAAGCAAGAGAGTTCCAGAAAAACATCTATTTCTGCCTTATTGACTATGCCAAAGCCTTTGACTGTGTGGACCACAATAAACTGTGGACAATTCTGAAAGAGATGGGAATACCAGACCACCTGACCTGCCTCTTGAAAAATCTGTATGCAGGCCAGGAAGCAACAGTTAGAACTGGACATGGAACAACAGACTGGTTCCAAATAGGAAAAGGAGTATGTCAAGGCTGTATATTGTCACACTGCTTATTTAACTCATATGCAGAGTACATCATGAGAAACGCTGGACTAGCAGAAACACAAGCTGGAATCAAGATTGCCGGGAGAAATATCAATAACCTCAGATATGCAGATAACACCACCCTTAAGGCAGAAAGTGAAGAGGCACTAAAAAGCCTCTTGATGAAAGTAAAAGAGGAGAGTGAAAAAGTTGGCTTAAAGCTCAACACTCAGAAAACAAAGATCATGGCATCCGGTCCCATCACTTCATGGGAAATAAATGGGGGAACACTAGAAACAGTGTCAGACTTTATTTTTTGGGACTCCAAAATCACTGCAGATGGTGACTGCAGCCATGAAATTAAAAGACGCTTACTCCTTCGAAGAAAAGTTATGACCAACCTAGATAGTATATTCAAAAGCAGAGACATTACTTTGCCGACTAAGGTCCATCTAGTCAAGGCTATGGTTTTTCCAGTAGTCATGTATGGATGTGAGAGTTGGACTGTGAAGAAGGCTGAGCACCGAAGAATTGATGCCTTTGAACTGTGGTGTTGGAGAAGACTCTTGCAAGTCCCTTGGACTGCAAGGAGAGCCAACCAGTCCATTCTGAAGGAAATCAACCCTGGGATTTCCTTGGAAGGACTGATGCTAAAGCTGAAACTCCAGTACTTTGGCCACCTCATGTGAAGAATTGACTCATTGGAAAAGACTTTGATGCTGGGAGGGATTAGGGGCAGGAGAAGAAGGGGACGACAGAGGATGAGATGGCTGGATAGCATCACTGACTCGATGGACGTGAGTCTGAGTGAACTCCAGGAGTTGGTGATGGACAGGGAGGCCTGGCATGCTGCAATTCATGGGGTCGCAAAGAGTTGGACATGACTGAGCAACTGAAGTGAACTTCACTGAAGCAAAGTCTTAAAGAAGGTGCTAGTGCAATCCATGTGACTTAGAAAAGAAAGTCAGAGACAGGTCGGGATGGGGGCGGGGGCAGTGGAAGAATAGTAACACATGGTATTCATGAATCCAAGACTACCAAGACTTTTACTCCATTGATATTAGAATTGTTTTGTGGTCCCTCCTCTCCATAATGCCCCACTTACTCTCCTTAAATACACATGGTTAAATATGACAGAAAATCCATTGAATGTTACTCCAACCCCCTTGACTCTATCACTTCGATACAGTGCTTTGGTTAAACCATAACTCTAGTTAAACTCAGTTCCTCATATACTGTCTGTTCTCCTATAGCTGAATGTGACTGTAAAAAGCACAAAACCAAGAAAACTAGTCTCTCTAAATCCTGTCACTAACTTGAGATAGCTCCATAGTGGTGACATGAAGTCATACTATGCTTCTGAAATCCATCTATTCCTCCACTTCCTTTTCTTAACAAATATACAACACTACAACCCACTCTCTGTGAGCTGGTGTTATTTCTTATCTCATCAGAAGAAAACCTTTACAAGATATCACCACCACTTTCAACATCTATATACATATATTTTGCTGTCTTTCTTGTAACTATAGATGTACTGCATGTTCCACTAGCCAAAGCTAAGCTGTATACTTGACTCTAGATCCCAACCTCTTCCCATGTATACTCATGGATGGTCTTCCAGAAGTTCTTCCTTTTTGCCTATCTTAGTTTTGCACAGTGATTCAGTTCAGTTCAGTCGCTCAGTCTTGTCCGACTCTTTGCGACCCCATGGACTGCAGCACACCAGGCTTCTCCGTCCATCATCAATTCCTGGAGCTTGCTCAAACTTGGTGATACCATCCAACCATCTCATCCTCTGTAGACCCCTTCTCCTCCTGCCTTCAATCTTTCCCAGCATCAGGGGCTTTTCCAATGAGTCAGCTATTCACATCAGGCAGCCAAAGTATTAGAGCTTCAGGTTCAGCGTCAGTCCTTCCAATGAATGTTCAGCACTGATTTCCTTTAGGACTGACTGGTTTGATCTGCTTGCAGTACAAGGGACTCTCACGAGTTTTCTCCAACAGTTCAAAAGCATCAGCTATTTGGTGCTCAGCTTTCTTTATGGTCCAACTCACACATCCATACATGACTACTAGAAAAACCATAGCTTTGATCATGTGGACCTTTGTCAGTAAAGTCACCCCTATGATAGTAAATTATTTCCCTTATCTTAGAAATACTGTAGTTTGCCTTTTTCCTCCTTTGGTACTGTTCAATATTTCTTTCAGAATAAAATATATACAAGTAATTCACTTTATTTGTTGTTCCTAATTTTAATCCCTTGATTTTCTTACCTCCCACTGTAACTGTTTATATCAACAAAATCCCTGATATCACTAAGCCCCATGATCTTTCTCAGCTGTCCACTCTCTGGACATAAAACAACATCACACAGCAGTTCTCTCTCTCCTGGAACCACTTTCTGCTTCAGGTTATGAGGACTTGACACTAACCTATGTCTTCTCTGTTTTTTGTACCTCAGTGCTTTCATTTCCTTTTTCCTTCCCCTGATCTCTGTTTGGAGTGTCCCAGTGTTTAATTTCTGAATATCTTCTATTATCTAAACTCATAACTGAATACTTCAATATCTCAATCAATGTCATGGCTTTGGAAATCATACACAATCTGTCATTTATGAATATATATGTCCTCTCTGAACTCTAGGCTCATATGTTTGACCCTCTACTAGTCATCCTTAATTTGAATATCCAACAACCAGCCTAAACTTTACATATACCAAGCTAACACTGAATATTACTTCCCTCCAACAACAAAAACAAAAACACAGATATCCTCATAATCTTAATCATTTCTATAATAGGCAACTGAGTTTCTCCAAGTATTAAAGCCAGCAGCACTTTGGAACCTTCCCTAACTACTTTTTCTTCCACTCAAGTTGCAAACCTTCAACAAATCCTGCTGGCTCTCCTTCTGACACAGAGCCAGAAACCAGCTATGTCTCTCTCCTTGCTGTGCCAAGCCACCATTATCTTCTACAGAAATTCTTGCAGTAACCTGCAGACTGTTCTCCTGTTGTCAGCTACAAAGCTACGAAACTTGTGGCAATTTGTTACAGCAGCAATAGAAAGCTAATACACCCATGTAAAAGTTCAACCCTACTCCTAACCCCACTCCTAACACTCCTTGACCATTCCCGCCTTTGGATTTTCTCCAGGGCGTTAATTACTTGCTATCTTGTTACTGATGTGTCCTCACTGGAATGCAAGTTCCTTGAGGGCAGTATGAACAGATATTAGGTCTTTTTTGTTCACTGCTTTATCCCTAGCTCCTCAAAGAATGCCTGGGATATGAGAGCTACTGGCAAAAGCATTGAATGAGTATATAAGTTATATGTAAATATATTTGTGTATATATGTACATACATGTATATGAATTATTATGTATGAATTATGTATATGAATTATGAATGTTTTCATACACATATACACATATATGCATACATATATAAACATAAACACAAACATATATAGGTTGATATATATCCTGATACATATGTATATCATATATATACACATATATTGTACTGATTAATTGCACTCAATTTAGATGTTCTCCATTGCTTTATTCTGTGCTCTTAAATGGTCTTTTCTATTAACTAATCTAGTTATTGAATAATTACAACTTCTGCCCTCAAACAAATAATTTTACAGCTGAGTCATCCCTTTACTACCCTCAATTCACTTGATCCTTGTCACTTCTAATTTCAGATAACATTTGAAGCAAAAACAGGTATCTAAGGAAGTCACTGACAAATTCGGGCAGTATTACTAAAAAACAAGGCATTTAGTTACTGCTGATATGTACTTGTTTGACACTGCTGAGCAGTAAACACAGTCCTTATAATGGATTACACTGGAAAACATTTTATTCTTAATTTTAATTGATAAATATCAACAAAGCATATTTATTTCTAATTATCAATAAATAGTAAACATAAATTTGTATATAAATAGATGATTAATCCTGTAGTGACTATTTGAAGAGGAAAGGCCATATACATATGTCTTTACCACCTTTCACTCTAACCATCCATCTTCCTTGCTGCCTAGACATTTTTTTTTTGCTTTGATCATTTTTCATACCTCAATTTGTATTTCAATACTGTGTTCCATCTCCAATATTATACTTCTTTAAAGCAATAGCTTCTAAGAAAAATAAAATTGAATTTACCCTTGAAATCATTTTTCATATGTATAATGTGATATCTATTTTATTCATATTAGGTTAGACAGCAGGCAATATCTTTGAGTGGGTGATTGCCCTGCTCGCTCTCTTCCAAGCAATCTGAAGACAAATGCACTGAGCAAACTGAGTTAAACTTTATCTCCTGAAATTTGCTGCTCATTTAATGGCTTATTAGGAAAAAAAAAAAAAAGATTGAATAGAAAGGCATTTTTTTTCCATCTAAAAATCCTTACATATTTTGATTGTGATTACACGCCAGTTAGTTTTCAAAATGTCAAATACTGCCTTATCAGAATAAGAGTGACGTAAGATGCACTCTGACTTATGTGACTTTGAATCTTAAAATAAGTCACTAAAGTAAATTAAAGAGAGATTTGGAGCTGGTTAGGCCTCTTGCTGAATTTTTCCTTGTATTATATCATGATACACTGAGCTATCAAGAGCACGGTGTACAAGATATGCACACAATTAATATTTCCTCTATGATCTGTTACTGTAAAATCAGGACCTGACATCATGCATGAACTTGTCAACCCAATCCTTTCCCTTGTCAACCCAAGGGAAAATGCTGGATGGTCAGATTTAACAGCAGTCCATCCCTATTGTTGAACATAAATAATTACAGCATTCAGAACTCAGGCTGAGTACTGTGGTCATTTCTGTTCACAATAACATCTGGGTTGTGGGTATAAAGACACAAGATCAAGGAAGGAAACAGATCAAAGAAAATGGTTGAAGAATTATTCTGCAGAAATAAAGATAATATTGAATGTCCATACACTTTAAGGTATATCTGTTTGGAAGACGTACATAATCTACAGAAAAACTGTCTTTATATATTATTTGAATATACTATTAAAACATTGTGATTATGAGTCCTGTTAAATTTTTGACTGCCTAAAATTCAAGGTCATAGAGAGATCTGTAATTATTTTAAGTCCCTTTAAATGTGCCTGTATTAACAAAATGCTCCTGCTAAAATGACCTAATATCTCCTGACTTTACCTGGTAGCCAATTATTGTGTAATGGTAATAGTGACAGGCAAACTTAGGACCCCCCAAAAAAAATTATTTGAAAAATGGATGTAGAAATATACATTAAAAGCAATCAATAATCTGTCCCTTAATACACTGGAAAAATAACTTATCCTTCATGATTAGAAAGGGAATATATTTCACACACTGTTCTTTTCTTTATGCTTAAAAAATCAGGATCTTAAGAAGCCATTTTTATTCATTCTCTAGTTGAAGTCTATTTGTACTTTTGTTAAAAGCAATTAAGCAATACCCTGAAAAGAAATTTAACAACATCCAAGGGTCATTAATTCAAGAAAATAATTATATCTAATCAAAGAAACATGGATAAGCAGTGTTTAATATTCAGTATAGGAGCTTCCAACACACTGCATGCTCCCTGGCTCACACTTAAGCTACGGAGGAAGAGCTTTTCCAAGAGTGATATATTTGTGGAGTAAAGATGATATACTTTGGCATGACTCATTGGGATAGATCATTTAAATGCATGCCCTGTTTAGAACTTTGCTGCAACTCAGGTAAGTGGATGGTAAGCTAGTCAACCTATTTGTATCAGGTCACATGAAAGACCTAGGAGAAAGAGATGGCCGAGGAATAGGTGGATGTGGAGTATATCTCCCTACATGCATACATCAGGAATACACCTTCAGACCCAGGAAGTGCATGCAGAACATCAGCTGAGAGCAGACAACAATATCTGACCAGTGGAAAAGAATATATAGAACCACGCAAAACTCGATAGGATGAAGGAACTAGGGGAAAAAACAGCAGTGTCAGTAGGATTGGACCTGCCCTCAGCGGGTGGGGAAACTGAAGCAGGGGTCCGATCCCGACATTGGCGCAGTTGTCTGAGTCAGAGGAGAAACATTTAAGGCTGAGAGTGAAACAGCTGATCTGTGGCAGTTTAAATGGAATGAGAATTACACAGTCCTTGCTGCACCCATACATACCCCAGACAGGAATGCTGGTCTCCTGGAAGGGGCACCGGCTGGGAGCTGGAGTTTAGGAAATGTGGAGGAATCCCAGGGCAAGGACTGCTGTTGACTGTGGAGAGACGGATAGAGGGGATGTGACGGAGGAGATCCTGGTGGGAAATGCTGGTGGAGGAAAGCCAGGCAGCCATGGAAGTAAGGTGATACTGCTAAGTCACACGTAGTGGGAGGAGCCATCACCATAGCCTCTCTCTCCCCACACACCAGTATCAGCAGCTGAACAATAGAGAGTCTGGCCCACCAAAGGCCTGACACACTGAACTACAGAGTAGGTCCCCTTTCAGGGTGCCCCTTTAAGTGACTGTCCAATCTACAGAATAGGACCCCAGCCTAGGGTGCCCCTCTATGTGCCTGATGCACCAAACAACAGAGAAGGACCCCAGGCAAGGGAGCCCTCTAAGTGCCTGAACGGGCAGAGCTACGGACAAAGACTGGCCAAAGAGGCCTTCTGATCGCCAGCTACAAGAGGCTGGAATAAAGACTCTGATAGGCCCATAACTCTGTGGCAGAGGTAGTCTGTGTCCCTGCACACTTGGTGCCGCCAGGGTCCCAGCAAGCCAAGCAGCTGCACCACCTTCACACTCAGCTCTCACTGGGGCAGAGCTGCCACAGGCTGAAAAGTCTTGCATCTATGCGTGCATGGTCACTTTGGTCGTGTCCGACTCTTTGTGACCCTGTAGACTGTGGCCTCCCAGGCTTCTCTGTCAGGGAGGAGGTTTCTCCAGGCAGGAATACTGGAGTGTTTTGGCCAATACTGGTTGCCATACCCTTCTGCTGCTGCTGCTGCTAAGTCACTTCAGTCGTGTCCGACTCTGTGCGACCCCATAGATGGCAACCCACCAGGCTCCCCCATCCCTGGGATTCTCCAGGCAAGAACACTGGAGTAGGTTGCCATTTCCTTCTCCAGTGCAAGAAAGTGAAAAGTGAAAGTGAAGTCGCTCAGTCGTGTCCGACCCTCAGCGACCCCATGGATTGCAGCTTTCCAGGCTCCTCCGTCCATGGGATTCTCCAGGCAAGAGTACTGGAGCGGGGTGCCATTGCCTTCTCTGCCATACCCTTCTAAAGCACTGTATTTCCTGCTGCTCTAGCTGCCAACTGTCCTGAGTACCTGGTGCTGCCAGAATCACTGTGACCCAAACAGCTGCACCACCTCCACACCTGGCCTTCACAGGGGCAAACCCAAGTCCTCCAGGACAGGCTCAGGAGCTAACCCAGTGCACGACCCACATGCAGAGGTAAAAATAAAACCATAATTGTAACCCAGGGGCAGTGTGGCTAAGGAAGAAGACCCAAAACCTTCCCACCAGCTGTACAAGCTGCATTAAATCCACACAATCAACTAGGCAGACTCTGTGTCTATGGAATATATAAAAGGCCATTGAGAGCTCCCACAAAAGAAAACGCACCAGCTCTGATAGCGGCGGACATTGGAGGCAAGAACACACAGGAGTAGGACCAAATAGACTCTGAGATGCCTCCACAGCAGGTCCAGAGATCAGCAGAGTGCTGGAGGGCATCCTAGGGAGGTGAAGTGGACTGTGACTCCCAGCAAGGGAAAAGACTGTGACCACAGTGACTCAAGAAAGACATTTATTATCCTTATTTTTTGACTTGTTCTGTAGATTCTTTTGGATTTTTTTTTTTATTTCTTCTTTTCTTTCCACTTCTGTTGTAGTTGTCGACTTTACTGGCACTAAGAAATCCAATTAAGTTTTTGAGCTTTTTTTCCTCTGTCACATTTTTTATTATTGTCATAAAGCTCTGCCTCTACATTGGGCTTTTGCAGTTCTGTGGAGTTTTCCTCTTTTTTTTCTTTTCTCTTTCTTTAATTTTTAAAACCTATTATTATTTTTTCTACATTTATTCCTTTGCTTGCTTTTCCTACTGTTCTTTTCCCCTTGCAGTTAATCTTTAATGTATATAAATCTTTATCTACCTCTATTTAACTTTGCATGTCTATTCTTTCTTTCTTTTCTTTCTCTCCTTTCCTCTCAACATATTTGTTAGTTTTATTTTCACTGCTTTATTTCTGAATTGCCACCTTGCTTTAGCTTTGTTTTCCAGTTTGTGCTTTAATTAGTTTTGTTCTGGTAGATTTAATTTTTGGCTTCCTCTATTTGCTGGGTCAATCCATTGTATTTTATTTTTGTTAGACTGTTTTGATTTTGCTTATGGGTGTATATGTATATATTCAGTCACACTTTCTATTGTTGTTATAAACCTCTGCCTCTACATTGGCTTTTGCAGTTCTGTGGAATTTTTTTTTTTCCTTTTTCTTTCTTCTTCCTTTTTTTTTCTTTTCTCTTTTCTATAGTTTTAATTTTTTAAATCTATTGTATTTTTTCTACATTTATTCCTTTGTCTCTCCTACTGTTCTTTTTCCCTTGCAGTTAATCTTTAATGTATATAAATCTTCTTCATCTACCTCTATTTAAATTTGCATATCTATTCTTTGTTTCTTTTCTTTCTTACCTTTCCTCTCAATATACTTATAGTTTTGTTTTCATTGCTTTATTCCCCACTTGGCACCTTACTTTAGTTTTGCTTTCTAGTTTGTGCTTAAGCTAGTTTTTTTCTTAACTGCTAAATATACTTTTTTATTTCCTTTGTTCACTGTGTCAATCTGCTTTACTTTATCTTGTTGGACTGTTTTGCCTTTGCTCATGGATGTATATGTATATGTGTATATTCCATTATTTTAATTATTATTTGCCTGATTCTGTAACTGCCATTTGTCTGGGGTTCATCTTTGGTTTCTCATTTTTGGATATTTGTTTTCTCACTTAATACCATAACAGACCACTTGTGGAATCTTCATTTCTGACCAGAAATCAAGCCCTGAGCCTTTGGAGTGGGAGCCCTGTCTCCAAGGCCCTAGACTACCAGAGAACTAACCCTAGTGAGTATCAAATAGTGAGAACTCACACGAAGGAAACCACTTGAATACAAGACCTGGCATCACCCAACTACCAGTAGCACCCTATGCAGGACACCACATCTAAACAACAAACAAAACAAAAATACAAACCCAATTATCAGCAGACAAGATTACCACCTCACTCAGCCTTGCCCATCAGAGGAAAAACAAACAAACAAAAACTCAGCACAAATCTCACCCTGTATGAAACTCATACAAACCACTGGACCAACCTTAGGAGGGCAGAAACCAAAAGGAGGAAAGAGTTCAACCTTCTTCAAGGAAATAATTCAACTTTCCTTGACCTGAGAAAGGAAGACCTCAAATACAATAACCTAAAAAAAAAAAAAATGAAAAGGCAAAGAAATACTGCACAAATGAAGGAACAAACTAGAAATACAGAAGTCCAAGTAAATGAAGAGGAAACAGGCAAATTTCTTCACCTGAGAAAGAATTCGGAATAATGGTAGTAAAGATGATCAAAAACTTTGAAAACAAAATGGAGAAACTGCAAGAATCAATTAACAAAGATCTAGGAGAATTACAGAATAAACATACAGAGACAAACAATACAATTACTGAAATTAAAAATACTCCAGAAGGAATCAATAGCAGAATATCTGAAGCAGAAGAACTAATCAGTGAGCTGGAAGATAAAATGGGGGAAATAACTTCTGAAGAGCAGAATAATGCAAAAAGAACGAAAAGAGCTGAGGACAGTCTCAGAGACATCTGGTACCATATCAAATGCACCAACATTCGAATATTAGGGGTCCTGGGATGGCATCACTGACTCAATAGATGCGAGTCTAAGTGAACTCCAGGAGTTGGTGATGGACAGGGAGGCCTGGTGTGCTGCGATTCATGGGGTTGCAAAGAGTCGAACACTACTGAGTGACTGAACTGAACTGAACTGAGAATAAGAAGAGAAAAAATTAAGGGTATGAGAAAATTTTTGAAGAGATTATAGTTGAAAATTTCCCCAACATGGAAAAGGAAATAGTCAATCAAGTCCAAGAGGCAAAAAGAGTCCCATAAAGGATAAACCCAAGGATAAACATGCCAAGATACATACTAATAAAACTAACAAAGAATAAATACAAAGAAATAATATTAAAAGCAGCAAGGGAGAAGCAACAAGTAACATACAAGGGAAATCCCATACACTTAACAGCTGACCTTTCAGCAGAAACTGTAGGCCAGAAGGGAATGGCAAGATATAGCTAAAGTACTGAATGGGAAACATCTACAACCAAGATTACTATACCCAGAAAGGATCTCATTCAAAATTGATGGAGAAATAAAGAACTTTTCAGACAAGCAAATACCACCAAACCAGCTTTACAACAAATATTAAAGGGACTTATATAGTCAAGAAATACAACAGAAGAATAAAGATCTACAAAATCAATCCTAAACAATTAAGAAAATGGCAATAGGAACATATATATCAATAATTACTTTAAATGTAAATGGATTAAATGCTCCAACCAAAAGACACAGACTGGCTGAATGGATACAAAAATAAGACCCATATATATGCTGTCTACAAGAAACCCACTTCAGACCTCAAGACACATATAGACTGAAAGTAAGGATGGAAAAATATATTCCATGTAAATGGGAAGCAAAAGAAAGCTGGAGTAGCAATCCTCATATCAGACAAAATATACCTTAAAATAAAGAAGACTGCAAGAGAAAAGGAAGGACACTACATAATGATCAAGGGATCCATCCAAGAGGAAGACATAACAATGGTAAATATCTATGTACCCAACATAGGAGCACCTCAGCACATAAGACAAACACTAACAAACATAAAAGGAGAAATTGACAGTAACATAAATAATAGTAGGGGATTTTAACACCCCACTCACACCAATGGACAGATCATTAAAACAGAAAATTAATAAGGAAACACAAGTCTTAAATGATACATTAGATGAGAAGGATCTCATTCACATCTTCAGGACATTCCACCCAAATGCAGAAGAATATAAATTCTTAAGTGAATATGGAACATTCTCCAGGATAGACCACATCTTGGGTCACAAATCAAACCTCAGTAAATTTAAGAAAACTGAAATCATATCAAGCATCTTCTCCAACCACAATGCTATGAGACTAGGTATCAATTACAAGAAAAAAAGTGTAAGAAACACAAACACATGGAGACTAAACAACCCATCTCTAAATAACCAACAGGCTACTGAATAAATCAAGAGGGAAATAAAAACATGTCTAGAAACAAATGATAATGAAAACACAACCCAAAACCTATGGGATGCTGTGAAAGTAGTTCTAGGAGGGACGTTTACAGCAATACAATCCTACCTCAAGAAACAAGAAAAACATTGAATAGACAACCTAACTTTACACCAAAAACAACTGGAGAAAGAAGAACAAAAAAAACCCAAAACTAGTAGAAGGAAAGAAATCATAAAGATCTGAGTAGAAATAAATGACAAAGAAATGAAAGAAACAATGGTATAGATTAATAAAACTAAAAGCTGGTTGTTTGAGAAGATAAAATTGACAAACCTTTAGCCAGACTCATTAAGAAAAAAAGAGAAGAATCAAATTGACAAATTAGAAATGAAAAAGGAAAGGTTATAACAGACAATGCAGAAATACAAAGAATTACAAGAGATTATTATGAACAACTATATGGCAACAAAATAGATAACTTGGAAGAAATGGACAGATTCTTAGAAAAGTTCAATCTTCCAAGACTGAAACAGGAAGAAACAGAAACTATGAAAAACCCAATTGCAAGCATTGAAATTAAAGCTGTGATCAAAAATCTCCCAAAAAACAAAAGCCCAGGACCAGATGGCTTCACAGGAGAATTCTGTCAAACATTTAAAGAAGAGCTAAGGCCTATCCTTCTAAAACTCTTTCAAAAAATTGCAGAGGAAGGAACACTTCCAAACTCATTCTACAAGGCCACCATCACCCTGAAACCAAAACCAGACAGAGACAACACAAAAAAAGAAAACCACAGGCCAATGTCACTGATGAACATAGATACAAAAATTGTCAACAAAACTTTAGTAAACAGAATTCAGCAACACATCAAAAAGCTCACACTATGATCAAGTTGGGTTTATTCCAGGGATGCAAGGATTCTTCAATAAATGCAAATCAATCAACATGATACACCATATTAACAAATTGAAAGATAAAAACCATATGATGATCTCAATAGATGCAGAAAAAGCCTTTGACAAAATTCAGCATCCATTTATGATTAAAACACTTCAAAAAATGGGCATAGAAGAAACCTACCTCAAAGCCTATATATTATAAGCCTACAGCAAACATTACTTTCAATGGTGAAAAATTGAAAGCATTCCCCCTAAGATCAGGAACAAGACAAGGGTGTCCACTTTTGCCACTATTATTCAACATATTTCTGGAAGTCCTAGCTACAGCAATCAGAGAAGAAAAAGAAATAAAAGGAATCCAGATCAGAAAAGAAGTAAAGCTCTCACTGTTTGCAGATGACATAATACTGTATGTAGAAAACCCTAAAGATACTATCAGAAAATTACTAGAGCTAATCAGTGAATTTAGCAAAGTTGAAGGATACAAAATACACAGAAATCACTTGAATTTCTATATACTAACAATGAAAAATCAGAGGAAATAAGGACTCAATCCCTTCCACCATTGCAACAAAATAATTAAATATCTAGGAATAAACCTATCTAGTAAGGAGACAAAAGAACTGTACACAAAAACTGATAAGACACTAATGAAAGAAATAAAAGATGGCATAAACAGATGGAGAGATATTCCATGTTTCTGCATAGGGAGAATCAATATTGTGAAAATGACTATACTACCAAACGCAATCTACAGATTCAATGTGATCCCTATCAAATTACCAATGACATTTTTCACAGAACTAGAACAAACAATTTCACAATTCATAAGGCAACACAAAAGGCCCCTGAATAGCCAAAGCAGTCTTGAGAAAGAAGAATGGAGCTGGAGGAATCAACCTTTCTGACTTCAGATTATATTACAAACTTATAGTCATCAAGACAGTATGGTACTGGCACAGAAACAGAAATATAGACCAATGGAACAAGATAGAAAGCCCAAAAATAAACCCATGCACCTATGGGTACCTTATTTTTGACAAAGGAGGCAAGAATATACAATGGGGCAGAGACAGCCTCTTCAATAAATGGTGCTGGGAAAACTGGACAGCTGCATGTAAAAGAATGAAATTAGAACACTTCCTAACACCATACTCAAAATGGATTAAAGACCTAAACATAAGACCAGAAACTATAAAACTCTTAGAGGAAAACATAGGCAAAACACTCAATGACATAAATCAAAGCAAGATCCTCTATGACCCACCTCCTAGAGCAATAGAAACAAAAACAAAAGCAAACAAGTGGGACCTGATTAAACCTCAGAGCTTTTGCATAGCAAAGGAAACTATAAGCAAGGTGAAAAGACAACCCTCCGAAAGGGAGAAAATAATAGCAAATGAAACAACTGACAAAGGATTAAGTTCCAAAATATACAAGTAGCTCATACAACTCAATGCCAGAAAAACAAACAATCCAGAAAAAGACCTAAACAGACATTTCTCCAAAGAAGATATACAGATGGTCAACAAACACAGGAAAAATGCTCAACATCGCTCATTATTAGAGAAACGCAAATCAAAACTACAATGAGATATCACCTCACACCAGTCAGAATGGCCCTCATCAAAAAGTCTATAAACAATAAATGCTGGAGAGGATGTGGAGAAAAGGGAACATTCTTGCACTGTGGGAATGTAAATTGATACAGCCACTATGGAAGATGGTATGGAAATTCCTTTAAAAACTAAGAATAAAACCACCATATGACCCAGCAATCCCACTCCTAGGCATATACCTTGAGGAAACCAAAACTGAAAGAGACACATGTATCCCATTGTTCACTGCACCACTATTTACAATAGTTAGAACATGGAAGCAACCTAGATGTCCATAGACAGATGAATGGATAGAGAAGTTGTGGTACATATACACAATGGAATATTACTCAGCCATAAAAAGGAACACATTTGAGTCAGTTCTAATGAAGTGGATGAACCTAGAACCTATTATACAGAGTGAAGTGAGTCAGAAAGAGAAAGATAAACACCATATTCTAACACATATATATGGAATCTAGAAGAGTGGTACCGAAGAATTTATTTACAGGGCAGCAATGGAGAAACAGACATAGAGAATAGACTTATGGACATGGGGAGGGGGAGGAGAGGGTGAGATGTATGGAAAGAGTAACATGGAAACTTACATTACCATATGTAAAATAGATAGCCAATGGGAATTTGCTGTATGGCTCAGGAAACTCAAACAGGGGCTCTATATCAACCTAGAGGGGTAGGATGGAGAGAGATGGGAAGGAGTTTCAAACGGGAGGGGATATATGTTTACCAATGGCCTATTCATGTTGAGGTTTGACAGAAAACACCAAAATTCTGTAAAGCAATTATCCTCCAATAAAAAATAAATTAATTAAAAAAATAAAAAACCTAAAAAATGTTTCCATTCCCATTTATTTAATTCCAGAAAGTATGATCATCTCTTCTGAAGCAAACCAACAAAAATCTACCATGAGCCCGACCACAACAAATTATTGAAGTCTCTATGTTATTTTTAAAAAGATAATGTTGTAAAACTAGTCATATTTCCTTGACATTGCTTTCTTCTAGGTCAGAAATGGACAGTTTTAAAAATTTTGTGTCTATTATCACTAAAATCAAATAGATTCCTTTTGGAAAGGATGAAACTAGGTCCCAGAGAGATTTCTTTCTTTGCTTTTCTCTCAAAACCAATTTGCTTTTGCTACTGAAGTGTTCTATTCACTTTCAAGTTAAGTGAAAGTAAGTTTCATGAATCCACGCACTGCTTTATATACGACAGAAACTTGAATCAATGTAGTAAAGGTGTGACTAGAAGTCCCATACTTGAAGATAACTTCAGTTTACAGAATCTGACCACTTATAACTCTTACATCTCTTTGCTGTAAAAATTTACATCAGGCCTGATTTTCCATACTCAGGCATTGCTTCAGAAAGAGCATTCTTATTGCAGGCAAATTCTTTACCAGCTGAGCCACCAGGGAAGCCTAAGAATACTGGAGTGGGTAGCCTATTCCTTCCTCCAGGGAAACTTCCAGACCCAGGAATCAAATCAGAGTCTCTTGCATTGCAGGCAGATTCTTTACAGTTACCCTGGAAGCCCCATCACTATGAAATACTGTTTCTAAAAAAATAGGATTAATACCAAGACATGCCTGTGTGGTTTTGCTCCTTATCTACATATTGGATTTTCTCCTTAAAAACATTTTACTTTCTGTTACTTAGGATTCAGCTACATCTCAGTTCAATCACTTACAGTTAAGGGTTCTTTTAGAGATATATAGGGCTTATGATTTTTGATGATGCAGACATTATATACAGTTTGTAAAAATTCACTGCCTCAGTAAATTTTACTCAGTATTTTAATTCAGGTCAAACTTTTAAAACATCCTAATATTTATATTAGATAACACATAAGAATGAAAAGTCTAAAGATTTTGTAATAGAATACATATTTACATGGTTCATCCTATAGGTAAATGTGTCCTCTCTGGTTTGGGGGGTTGGGGACAAAGCAAGACATAATCCTGTACAGAGTAAGGATGGCATTCTACATTCTTATCAAACTCATATTTGTAGTGGTAGCAGCCAAGGAAAGATTCTCAACAACAGATTAAAAATATATATATAATCTTCAGGATTAACTATAGGGATATGACATTAATTAATTATAGGGCTAGGATATGCAAAACATTTTTTTTTTGAAAGGGAATGCAGATGGAAGTTTTATTTCATCTCAATTCTACTTTATTTTCTTGGAAATTTACATTCTTTCTGGTAGCCAACTTAATTTTTCAAAAACCAAAGGTCAATAGCAAAAATGAAAACTGAGAAAATTGATTATACAAGGCTTTATAGAACTTTTCTTCAAGGAGACCAGCACAATAACAGAAATGAGACATCTGTTGTTTTGCAAAATAGCTATTCAGAAGAATATTTACCAGTACTGATCAAATCTGGCGGCCTTAAAATCATGGGTACTACTTACAGGTTTATCATTTTCAGTCTCAGCAATCTATTGCACACAGCTGACTCCCTGTCCCATTATTCACAAAGAGTTTTTCAGAAAGTTGAGCCTCTCCTTGTATTGCAAGTGGAATCCACCTAACTTAGTTTTTCCTAAATTCCCACAATACATATAGTCTTATGTCCATACCAACTCAAATACAAAAGTGCACATATACACAGTCATACACATCACAAAATATTTCAAAAATTAAGATTACCATTTTTCCTAACATTCCTTTAGCCATAAATTTCTCATATTGTGGAAAATGGAGATAATATTAGTGGACAACACATATTTTGTAGGAAAGGAGAACAAATCTGTGACTCTCTAAGAAGACAGGCTAGAAATTCATTGCTGGTACTAAGAGAATTTGCACAAGAACATGAACATTGTCAAGATGATTCTTTACAGTTATATTTATAGGATTACTTCAATGGCAATCAAAACTGCTAACAGAATTTATTTTTCATTAAAATTTAGGTCACAGTTTATTTATAATAGTACTTTTCAACCAGGTACAAATTTATTTCCAGAAAATATTTCACAATGTCTAGAGACACACTGTATCACTATCTTCATGGGGGTTGCTACTGGCATTTAGTTGGGAGAGGCCAAAGAAACTGCTAAAGATCCTGCAATGCCTAGGACAGCAGCCACAACAAAGAATTATCCAGCCCAAAATATCAACAGCACCAAGGCTGAGAAATCTTGATTCAAATATGAAGGTCTGAAGAATAGATAACTTTTAAATAGAGATTAATCAAAGGAAGCACAGGAGAGGAGATGAGGAGATCAAGATGGCAAAATAAGAAGATGCTGAGCTCCCCTCCCCAACACATCAAAACTACATCTCCCACCAAAGCCACTGGGCACACAGAGACTGTACAAGGATGCTCCCACAAAAATCACCCTACAAGAGGAAACTGTCTCATAATTTCATAGAGGCAGAGAAAGTTAAGCAAAATGAGAAGTTGGAGGAATGTGTTTCAAGTGAAAGAATAAGGAAAAAACCCTGAAAAACAACTGATGAAACAGAGATAAATAATTTACTAGATAAAGAATTCAAAGCATTAAGTAAGAATGCAAACTGAACTACGGAAAAGAATAGATGACTGCCAAAGCAATCTTAAGGAAAAAAGAACGAAATGGGTGATATCACACTCCCTGACTTCAGACTATACTACAAAGTTATAGTAATTGAAGTATTATGGTACTGACATTAAAACAGATGCATAGATCCATGAAACAGAATAGAGTCAAGAAACAAAGCCACACAATTATGGTCAATTAACCTACTGCAAAGGAGGGAAGTATATATAATGTAAAAAGACAGTTTCTTCAACAAGTGGTGCTGGAAAAACTGGACAGCTACATGTAAAAGAAGGAAATTAGAACATTTTTTCACACTATATACAAAAATAAACTCAAAATGGAATAAAGATCTAAATGTAACACTAGAAACCACAAAACTTGTTGAAGAAAGTATAGGAAGATCATTCTTTGACATGATTCATAGCAATATTTTTTTGGATCTGTCTCCTTAAGGTGAGGAAATAAAAGCAAAACTAAACAAATGGGACCTAATTAAACTTAAAATCTTTTGCACAACAACAAAAAAACATCAACTAGACAAAAAGACAACCTACTGAATGGAAGAAAGTATTTGCAAATGATATGACTTATAACGGATTAATATCCAACGTTTGTAAATAGCTCATAAAGCTCAATGTCAAAAAAAAATCAGACTTCTTAAAAACTGGGAGAAGACCTGAATAGAAATATTTTCCACAAAAGACATATAGGCACATGAAAAATGCTCAACATGACTAATCATCAGAGAAATGCAAATCAAAAGCACAATGAGCTATCACCTCACAGTTATCAGAATGGCCATCATCAAAAACATCACAAATAAATGTTGGCATGGATACGGAGAAAAGGCAACCTTAGTAAATACTGTTACTGCTGGTGGAAATGTAAATTGGTGCAGGCCTTTTGGAAAACAGTATGGAGGTTCCTCAAAAAACTAAAAATGGAACTATGATATGATTGAGCTCCTTGGTATATATCTGGAAAGAAAAAAAGGAACTAATTCTAAAAGTTTCATGTATCCTTTATAGCAGCATTATTTACCATAGCCAAGACATGAGAGCAACCTAAATGTCCATCAACAGATGAATGGATAAAGAAGATGTGGTGTATAAACACAATGGAATATTAGTCCTAAAAAAGAATGAAATCTGCAACAACACGGGTGGACCTGGAGAGTATTTAACGAAATACGGCAGATAGAGAAAGATGAATACTGTATATTATCACTTATATATGAAATCCAAAAAATAAACAAATGAATATACCGAAACAGAAACAGAGATACAGAGAATAAGCTAGTGATTACAAATTGGGTGAGGGGAGTTGGGGGAGCATGATAGGAGTCACAGATTAAGAGGTACAAACTACTATACAAAAAATAAGTCAGAAGGATATATCCTATACCACAGGGGATATAGCCAACATATTACCATAACTCTATTTTGTAACTTGTGGCCATGGCATTCAAGATCTTAGGTCCCCAACCAGGTATCAAACCCGTGCCCCCTGCAGTGGAAGCATGGAGTCCTAACCACTGCCTTGTGAAGTTCTGGACGACCTGTGAATTTCTCTGTCATAACTTGAAATGCACATAATCTATAAAAATATTGAATCACCATGTTGTATACCTGTAAGTCAATGATACTTCATTAAAAATGATTTAAAGTAAATTCAAAAGTGCTTTACAAATAAAAAAATATCATAGAGTTCTAATAAGAATGTGGAACTAGTGTAACAACTGATGGGAGAATTATTATAGTAGTAAAACTAAAACAAAAAAATGTTTCAAATCAGGGTAACTTGATAATAATGTTTCCAGTTAGGCATCAAATGCCAGAACCTTTTAAAATATTATGTATCCTAAAAAAATTATCAAAAGTGTGAATGAGGATTTATGTACAACACTGTTAACAGCATTATTAGAAACACAAAAATGGTGGTAGTTGTCTCTAAATGTATATAAATACAAGATAATTTTCAAAGTTTAAAGAATAAACTAAATGCATTTTGCATCTTTTACTTCCCTTTTTCAGTAATCCCTGATCCATTTCATTTCTTGTCCTCACACCACATGCTAAATGTGATGATGGACCAGGTACTAGGTTTGCCCAGGCTCTTCCCCAGACAATCATGGCTAGGCTTCCTTCCCCTTCCTATTTAAATGTTATCTACTAATACTTGGCCATATATTTTAATGAATCCTAACCCCTTATTCTCTGTGACCTTCTGGACTAGTTCTTTAAACTTGATGAAGCAATTCTATGATAATTCAACTTTTCAACTATTCAAGACCTTCCAGTCTCACAACTGTCTCCAGACCTAGTCTCAGAACTGTCTCCTTATTTCAAATGAGGATTCAAAGAGTGAGATAGAGATCTCAGAGATTTCATGTATTGATTTATATATTAATGTTTCCTTTTCTGCAAATTGTTTTCCCCTAATGACTGCTAAGAAGGAGTTTAGGATTAACATATACACATCACTATATATAAAACAGATAAATAACATGGACATGCTGTATAGCACAGGGAACTACATTCAATATTTTGTAATAATTATACTAGAAAACAATCTGAAAGTATGCATACACAGACACACACACACACATACACCCATGCACGCGCGTAGTGTGTGTGTATAGCTGACTCACTATGTTGTATACCTGAAACTAACACAATACTGTAAATCAACTATACTTCAATTTAAAAAATGGCTTTTACCAAGTTAAGGGGAAAAATACAGAAAAAAAGAGAAGATTCTTACAGTATACTGACATAGTGTTACAAGTTAGAATTACTAAATAAAGGAAACAATCCTATAAAAATTTGGTGTATATCTGAATCAAACAGACTAGAGGTTCTGATAAAAGCAATATGGGGGTAAGTACTGGGGGATGTTTTTTAACAAGCTGCTCAAGTTAATTTGAGGCTCTCTACAGTATAAGGAACCAGAGGTATGGAGCCTGGAAAGATGATTAGTAAATCCTAAAGGAGTTAGTGGAGGTATCAACATCTGCCATGATAAGAGTTGATTACTGAGTTAGGACAACTATATTTTAATTTGAGACTGAGAAAGAATTGAGACTGAGTGAAAGGGATGATAAAATAATTAAAACAAGGCTATCTGAAGCCATAGTATCTATAAAACCTTTAAATATTAGACTTGGCAGATAAAAATAACGATGTCCACATATTCTTCCTCAAAGATGCTGCTTTTAATTATTCAAAAGTAGTTTTAGCTGTGCTTGACTGTGATCTACTAACTGAAAAAAGTTACCAAGTATTCTATTTTTTTTTTCTACTCCAAAAATTAACCAGATGTTATACCAGATTGGTCAATCTGAGGAAATCAACAGAGAATAATGAGTGCAACCACTCTAAATGAATATGATTCCAACTGGAAGGAAATCTAATTGAAGCTTATTTGTCTATTGCCATCAAGACTTGTAATTTACAGGTTAAATGGAAAATTTTGTTAAATGTGAAGTCATAAAAGGCTTTTTATATTATATGTATGTATTATATACAATCTTACATATATATGCATACATACCTATGCATACACACTCCAAGTATTTTACTATAAATGAAAATTTGAACTAACATAACATTTTACATGAAGTGGCAAGTTTTCCCCTCTGAGTTCTATGTTATTATTTTTTTAATACACCATGGAAATCAATCTATAGCCTTCAGGGTTGGTTCAGAAAAAATGACAGACTTTTACAGAGCTACTTTACGAGCAAAACTTTCTAGGTTTTTGTACTGTTGCATAAATCCAACTTTGAAATACTTTCAGTTATTAGCATTTCTTTCCACAGTCATATTTCAATGGCTTTCATAATGATTTGCTAAACTGCAAAATTATACCTAAAGTACCCTTAGAAGGAACACAACTGAGACCAAACAAAAGTCACTCTTGGGAAGAAAATACTTATTTTGTGCAAGCAGAAGAATATAGGTATACCAAAAAGGAATCAACTAACCTTAAGTTTTTAGGGTGAACTGGACAAAAGTCAGCATGTTTCCACAGAGAAAACAAAGAACATTCACAGTGAGTTATCATGTAGAGGTTGGTTAAAAGAGCTGTCTAACAGAAGTAACAGCAAACCTCTGCTAAGGTTTTACTATCCCTGCAATGAGCTCTTTACATATTTTACCTTTTAATCCTCAAAGCAAACCTGTGGGATCCAGATGGTATTATAATCCCCATTTTAAAGATGAATAAATAGGGGGCACAGAGATGTTGGGAACTTACCAAAGTTAAGTGTCGAGTCACAGAATTGAGAGTGGGCTGGTCTTACTCAAGAGACTGCAAGATTTTACTGTAAGCTGACTTCACTGAAAGTTAACCTACAAGGCTTAATTGTTGCTAGGCAAATATTCTTTAAAAACTTTTTCAGTATCTTTTGTTTTCAAAATTTAACTAGTACTCCTGCTCCCCCCAGCCCCACTCTGGTTTTTAAAGTAATATTTCTCATCATTAAAAAAATAAGGCAATACAGACAAACCTGAAAGAGATAATAATTATCACCTGAAATGCTACGATCTATGGTGTAAGTGTCTTCGGTATTACAGCTCAGTTTCATCACCTGAAAGAGACAGACCTTTCCAGCTTCAAGTAGTAATTACAAGGAAAGGTAACAATTGGTCTTTTGTCAGTCAGGTGCTAACACCCAAACCTGTTAACTAGAGCGCAGGGTAGAAGGTACTGTAATTGACTTGATTTTCCTCATAAGATGCTAACTCATAATCTAATCAGCATTTTAAAAGGTTTATAAAATAAATTCACATTTAAATCACTGAAGCAGGGAGGAGGATCATCTCGCAGAAGTGGATAGGATGCTGACTTTACACACTTAATATACACACACACACAGACACACAAGTCCATCATAACAAGAATAGTTTGTAGAAATGATTAGAACGTTCCTTGGCAGAGGCAGTAACTGAACTGGACTTGGAGAGGCTGAAAGTTTTATAGAGACAAGGTTTTGCAGGGAGAAGCATGCCAGGTTTGCTAAGTCATGGAATGGATTTGACAAATAACTAGCGGTGGAATTTGGAGTGAAGTGAGCTGTATTTGTGATGCAGGATAAAAGGAAATAAAATGGAAATGGGAAACTAAAATAAAATCACTGTGAAGGATCCAGTGTAAGTAAGTATGTTCTCCTTTCATTTAAGTTCAGTTGAGTTCAGTCGCTCAGTCGTGTCCAAGTCTTTGCGACCCCATGAATCGCAGCACGCCAGGCCTCCCTGTCCATCACCAACTCCCGGAGTTCACTCAGACTCATGTCCATTGAGTCGGTGATGCCATCCAGCCATCTCATCCTCTGTCGTCCCCTTCTCCTCCTGCCCCCAATCCCTCCCAGCATCAGTCTTTTCCAATGAGTCAACTCTTCGCATGAGGTGGCCAAAGTACTGGAGTTTCAGCTTTAGCATCATTCCTTCCAAAGAAATTCCAGGGCTGATCTCCTTCAGAATGGATTGGTTGGATCTCCTTGCAGTCCAAGGGACTCTCAAGAGTCTTCTCCAACACCACAGTTCGAAAGCATCAATTCTTTGGCGCTCAGCCTTCTTCACAGTCCAACTCTCACATCCATATATGACCACAGGAAAAACCATAGCCTTGACTAGACGGACAAGCTGTATTTTAAAAAATTCAAACTTTGAAAAAACGTGAACTTTGGGACAATTTATCCCCAAGTTCACGGCGATTTACATTAGCTAGGACATGGAAGAAACCTAGATGTCCATCAAAAGATGAACAGATGGAGATGTGGTACATGTACACAATGGAATATCAGCCAAAAAATAACGAATCTGAGTCAGTTCCAGTGAGGTGGATGAACCCAGAACCTGTCGTAGAGAATGAAGTAAGTCAGAAAGAGTAAAACAAATATGGTATATTAACACATATATATGGAATCTAGAAAAATAGAGTTGATAAATCTATTTGTAGGGAAGGAATGGAGATGAAAATATGGACTTGTGGACACAGTAGGGGAAGGAAAGAGTAGGGTGAATGAAGAAAGTAGCAATAACATATACACACTACCTTGTGTTGAATAGATAGCTGGTGAGAAGTTATTAATACTGTATAACACAGGAAACCTAGCCTGGTATTCTGTGATGACTAGAGGGGTGAGATGGGAGGATGAGAGGGGGCCTTAAGAGGGAGGTGATTTATGTATAACCATGGCTGATTTGTAGTATTGTACAACAGAAACCAACACAACATTGTAAAACCATTCTCCTCCGGTTAAAAAAATAGATTAAAAAACACAAAAAGTTCATGAACCCTGATGTACATTGCTGCTCGGTTTACAACAGTTGAGACAAGAAATTAACCTAAATGTGCATTAAAGATAAATGAATAAAGATGATGTGATACATATATAGAGTCATAAAAATTAATGAAATAATGTTATTTGCAGCAACATGGATAGACCTAGAGATCATCATACTAAATGAAGTGTAAGTCAGACA
The DNA here is from genome assembly GCF_023091745.1 of Budorcas taxicolor. Classification (NCBI taxonomy): domain Eukaryota; kingdom Metazoa; phylum Chordata; class Mammalia; order Artiodactyla; family Bovidae; genus Budorcas; species Budorcas taxicolor. Next base: position 20,056,134 of record NC_068933.1, on the reverse strand, counting down.
GGGAAATACAAATATCATATAATATCACTTATATGTGGAATCAAAAAAAAGAATAATACATGTGAAGTCATATAAAAAACAGAAATAGATCCACAGACACACTACTGTATAAAAAACAGATAATGAACAAGGACCTACTGTATAACACAGGGAACCATACTAAATATTGTGTAATAATTTATAAGGAAAAAGAATCTGAAATAATAGATACAGATATGTTTGACTGAATCACTTTGCTGTACACCTGAAACTGACAAAATACTGTAAATCAATCATACTTCAATTAAAAAATTTAGATACTGTAAAAAAATAAAATAAAATTTGTGAGTAAGATTGATATGATGCATACAAATTGGTTTGTTACTCAAAACTGTTATAATGCCAATAGCTGAATTTGTCAGAAGAAGAGATAAAAGAATCTGTATAAGTTGCTTTTGGTTTGATTTATTGCCATGTTTAAAGTAATTTTTCAAGACAGAGCTGCTTTTGCCTCATCAGAGTGATTGAATCAGTGGAGTGCAAAATAAAAATTTCTGAGTTCCATTTTTACTGTGAGCCAGCTACTAAGCTGAACAAGAAACTTGTTGAATCCCTTTTATATATATACAAATCAAAATTTTTAAAAGTCTATCTTCTCTGATGATTAATGTTTCATTAACTGATCAAATCTACTCATTAAACACAGAACTTCTGTCATGGGAAACTTCACAAAAGATAACATTCTCACAACTGTATTTTGGCAATGTATCATTTATTTTCAACTTTTTTAAGAATTACAAGAACATGGTACATGAAGTAACATTCAGTGTGCTTTACCTTATCAAGAAGTACATCATCCACCAACAACTGGGTGTTGTTTTGCTTTGGCTCCATCTCTTCATTCTTTCTGGAGTTACTTCTTCACTGATCTCCAGGAGCATACTGGGTACCTACCAACCTGGGGAGTTCATCTTTCAGTGCCCTATCTTTTTGCCTTTTCATACTGTTCATGGGGTTCTCAAGGCAAGAATATTGAGGTGGTTTGCCATTCCCTTCCCCAGTAGACCACTTTTTGTAAGAACTCACCACCATTATCCGTCTGTCCACAACCCATCCAGTTGTGGATGTGACTGGTGATAGAAGTAAACTCCAATGCTGTAAAGGGCAATATTGCACAGGAAGGCTGGAATGTCAGGTCCATGAATCAAGGCAAATTGGAAGTGGTCAAACAGGGGATGGCAAGAGTGAACATTGACAATTTAGGAATCAGTGAACTAAAATGGACTGGAATGGGTGAATTTAACTCAGATGACCATTATATCTACTACTTTGGGCAAGAATCCCTTAGAAGAATTGGAGTAGCCATCACAGGCCACAAAAGAGTCCAAAATGCAGGACTTGGATGCAATCTCAAAAACGACAAAATGATCTCTGTTCGTTTCCAAGACAAACCATTAAACAACATAGTAATCCAAGTCTATGCCCCAAAGAGTAACGCTGAAGAAGCTCAAGCTGAAAGGTTCTCTGAAGACCTACATGACCTTCTAGAACTAACATGCAAAAAAGATGTCCTTTTCATTATAGGGGTCTGGAATGCAAAAGTAGGAAGTTACGAGATACCTGGAGTAACAGGCAAATTTGGCCTTGCAGTACAGAATGAAGCAGGGCAAAGGCTAATAGCTTTGCCAACAGAATGCACTGGTCATGGCAAACACCCTCTTCCAACACAAGAGAAGACTCTACACATGGACATCACCAGACGGTCAATACCAAAATCAAATTGATTATATTCTTTGCAGCCAAAGATGGAGAAGCTCTATACAGTCAGCACAAACAAGACCAGGAGCTGACTGTGGCTCAGATCATGAACTCCTTACTGCCAAATTACAACTTCAATTGAAGAAAGTAGGGAAAACCACTAGAAAATTCAGGTATGACCTAAATCAAATCCCTTACGATTATACAGTGGAAGTGAGAAGTAGATTCAAGGGACAGATCTGACAGAGTGTATGAAGAATTGTGGACAGAAGTTTGTGACATTGTACAGCAGGCAAGGACCATTCCCAGAAAAAGAAATGCAAAAAGGCAAAATGGTTCTCTGAGGAGGCCTTACAAATAGCTGTGAAAAGAAGAAAAGGGAAAGGCAAGGAGAAAGAGAAAAGGAAAGAAATACCCATTTGAAAACAGAGTTCCAAAGAATGGCAAGGAGGGATAAGAAAGCCTTCCTCAGTGATCAATGCAAAGAAATAGAGGGAAACAACAGAATGGGAAAGACTAGAGATCTCTTCAAGAAAATTAGAGATACCAAGGGAACACTTCATGCAAGGTGGGCTTGATAAAGTACAGAAATGGTATGGACCTAACAGAAGCAGAAGATATTAAGAAGAGGTGGCAAGAATACACAGAAGAAATATACAAAAAATATTTTCATGACCCAGATAACCATGATGGTGTGAGATCACTCACCTAGAGCCAGACATCCTAGAATGCAAAGTCAAGTGGGCCTTAGGAAGCATCACTACAAAGCTAGTGGAGGTGATGCATTTCCAGTTGAGCTATTTCAAATCCTAAAAGATGATGCTATGAAAGTGCTGCACCCAATATGCCAGCAAATTTGGAAAACTCAGCAGGGGCCACAGGACTGGGAAGTGTCAGTTTTCTTTCCAGTCCCAAAGAAGGGCAATGTCAAAGAATATTCAAATTACCGCACAATTCCACTCATCTCACATGATAGCAAGGTAATGCTCAAAATTCTCCAAGGTAGGCTTCAATAGTACATGTATCATGAACTTCCAGATGTTCAAGCTGGTTTTAGAAAAGGCAGAGGAACCAGAGATCAAAGTGCCAACACCCACTGGATCATCAAAAAAGCAAGAGTTTCAGAAAAACATCAACTTCTGCTTTATTGACTACCCCCAAAGTTTTGACTATGCAAATCACAACAAACTGTGGAAAATTCTGAGAGATGGGAATACCAGACCACCTGACCTGCCTCTTGAGAAACCTGTTTGCAGGTCAATAAGCAACAGTTAGAGCTGGATATGGAACAACAGACTGGTTCCATATTGGGAAAGGAGTACATCAAGGCTGTATATTGTCACCCTGATTATTTAACTTATATGCAGAGTACATCATGAAAAATGCTGGGCTTGATGAAGCATAAGCTGGAATGAAGATTGCTGGGAGAAATATCAATAACCTCGGTATGCAAATAACACCACCCTTATGGCAGAAAGCAAAGAACTAAAGAACCTCTAGGTAATAGTGAAAAAGGAGAGTGAAAAATCTGGCTTAAAATTCAACATTCAGAAAACTAAGGTCATGGCATCTGGTCCTATCACTTCATTGCAAACAGATGGAGAAACAGTGGAAACAGAGGCTGACTATTTGGGGGCTCCAAAATCACTGCAGATGCTGACTGCAGCCATGAAATTAAAAGACACCTGCTTCTTGGAAGTAAAGTTATGACAGACCTAGACAGCACATTAAAAAGCAGAGACGGGGCGGGGGGGGGTGGTTAAGATGGTGGAGGAGTAGGACGGGAAGACCACTTTCTCCCTCACAAATTCCTCGAAAGAACATTTCAACGCTGAGCAAACTCCACAAAACAACTTCTGAATGCTGGCAGAGGACATCAGGCAACCAGAAAAGCAGACCATTGTCTTCGAAAACAGCATCCCCCTCTCCCCACAGCGCGACTGAACTAGTGAGCCTAAAAGACCAGCAAACAGAAGAAGTTAAACAGAGGGAACCGCCTTGGAAGTGACCCCACACTGCCCACATCAGAGAAGGGTCAGATATATCTTTACTATTTTTACAATCATTCCTTCCCCCCCGCTTTTTTTTTTTTTTGCTCTTTTTTTTCCTAACTTTTTTTTAAATTATTAAAGTCTTCTATTTCTTCTCTAATTTTTATTTCTATAACCTACTATTACTTTTAAAAAAAAAGACTATTTTTTTAAGGCAAATACCATATATAGTCTTTAAGTGGTGTGGTTGGAGTTTTTTAATAATTCTTGTGGGGTTTTTTTGTTTATTTGTTTGTTTGTTTGTTTTTTCTGTTTTCTTTTTTCCTTCTGCTTCTTTTCTTTAATATTGTATTTTTGAAAATCCAACCTCTACTCTAGATTTTTAAACTTTGCTTTTTGGTTTTTGTTGTCAATTTTGGACATTTAAAAATCCAACCTTCACTACCCAATTTTACCGGAGAGCGAGATTACTGGCTTGACCACTCTCTCCTCCTTTGCACTCTCCTTTTTCTCCACCAGGTGGCCTCTGTCTCTTTCCTCCCCCATCTCTTCTCTATCCAACTCTGTGAATCTCTGTGTGTTCCAGACGGCGGAGAACACCTAAGGAACTGGTTACTGGCAGGATTTGTCTCTCTCCTTCTCATTCCTCTCTCTTATCCTCCTGGCCACCTCTGTCTACTTCCTCCCTCTCCTCTTCCCTGTATAACTCCGTAAATACCTCTGAGCGGTCCAGACTATGGAGCGCCCATAAGGAAGTGACTACTGGCTAGATTGCTCTCTCCTCTTTTGATCTCACCGCATCTCATTCCAGTCACCTCTAACTACCCCCTCCCTCTTCTCTTCTCCATGTAACTCAGTTAACATCTCTGGGTGTCCCTCAATGTGGAGAAACTTTTCATCTTTAACCTAGATGTTTTACCATCAGTGCTGTATAGATGGAGAAATCTAGAGGCTGCTGTAAAAATAAAACTGAAAACCAGAAGCAGGAGGCTTAAGTCCAAAGCCTGAGAACATCAGAGAACTCCTGAATTCAGGGAACATTAAGCAATAGGAGCTCATCAAACGCCTCCATACCTACACTGAAACCAAGCTCCACCCAAGGGCCAACAAGTTCCAGAGCAAGACATACCATGCAAATTCTCCAGCAACACAGGAACACACTCCTGAGCTTCAATATACAGGCAGCTCAAAGCTACTCCAAAACTTTTGACGTTTCATAACCCATTACTGGTCACTCCACCGCACTCCAGAGAGAAGAAACCCAGCTCCACCCACCAGAACTCCAACACAAGCCTCCCTAACCAGGAAACCTAGACAAGCCACTGATAGAACCCCACCCACAGTGAGGAAGCTCCATAATAAAGAGAACTCCACAAATTAACAGAATATTAAAAGGCCACCCCAAACGCAGCAATATAACCAAGATGAAGAGACAGAGGAATACCCAGCAGGTTAAGGAACAGGAGAAATGCCCACCAAAACAAACAAAAGAGGAAGAGATAGGGAATCTACCTGAGAAATAATTCCGAATATTGATAGTGAAAATGATCCAAAATCTTGGAATCACAGATAAATAGCCTAGAGACAAGGATTGAAAAGATGCAAGAAAGGCTTAACAAGGACCTAGAAGAAATAAAAAAGAGTCAATATATAATGAATAACACAATAAATGAGATCAGAAACACTCTGGAGGCAACAAATAGTAGAATAACAGAGGCAGAAGATAGGATTAGTGAAATAGAAGATAGAATGGTAGAAATAAATGAATCAGAGAGGAAAAAAGAAAAACGAATTAAAAGAAATGAGGACAATCTCAGAGACCTCCAGGACAACATGAAACGCTCCAACATTCGAATTATAGGAGTCCCAGAAGAAGAAGACAAAAAGAAAGACCATGAGAAAATCCTTGAGGAGATAATAGTTGAAAACTTCCCTAAAATGGGGAAGGAAATAATCACCCAAGTCCAAGAAACACAGAGAGTTCCAAATAGGATAAACCCAAGGCGAAACACCCCGAGACACATATTAATCAAGTTAACAAAGATCAAACACAAAGAACAAATATTAAAAGCAGCAAGGGAAAAACAACAAATAACACACAAGGGAATTCCCATAAGGATAACAGCTGATCTTTCAATAGAAACTCTTCAGGCCAGGAGGGAATGGCAAGACATACTTAAAGTGATGAAAGAAAATAACCTACAGCCCAGATTACTGTACCCAGCAAGGATCTCATTCAAATACGAAGGAGAAATCAAAAGCTTTACAGACAAGCAAAAGCTGAGAGAATTCAGCACCACCAAACCAGCTCTCCAACACATTCTAAAAGATATTCTCTAGACAGGAAACACAAACAGGGTGTATAAACCCGAACCCAAAACAATAAAGTAAATGGTAACGGGACCATACTTATCAATAATTACCTTAAATGTAAATGGGTTGAATGCCCCAACCAAAAGACAAAGATTGGCCGAATGGATACAAAAACAAGACCCCTCTATATGCTGCTTACAAGAGACCCACCTCAAAACAAGGGATGCATACAGACTGAAAGTGAAGGGCTGGAAAAAGATATTCCATGCAAATAGAGACCAAAAGAAAGCAGGAGTGGCAATACTCATATCCGATAAAATAGACTTTAAAACAAAGGCTGTGAAAAGAGATAAAGAAGGCCACTACATAATGATCAAAGGATCACTCCAAGAAGAAGATACAACAATTATAAATATATATGCACCCAATATAGGAGCACCGCTATATGTAAGACAAATGCTAACAAGTACGAAAGGGGAAATCAACAATAACACAATAATAGAGGGAGACTTTAATACCCCACTCGCATCTATGGACAGATCAACTAAACAGAAAATAAACAAAGAAACGCAAACTTTAAATGATACATTAGACCAGTTAGACCTAATTGATATCTATAGGACATTTCACCCCAAAACAATGAATTTCACCTTTTTCTCAAGTGCTCATGGAACCTTCTCCAGGATGGATCACATCCTGGGCCATAAATCTAACCTTGATAAATTTTAAAAAATCGAAATCATTCCAAGCATCTTTTCTGACCATAATGCTTTAAGATTAGATCTCAATTACAGAAGAAAAACTATTAAAAATTCCAACATATGGAGGTTGAACAACACACTTCTGAATAACCAACAAATCACAGAAAAAATATGCATAGAAACTAATGAAAATGAAAACACAACAACCCAAAACCTGTGGGACACTAGAAAAGCAGTGCTAAGAGGAAAGTTCATAGCAATACAGGCATACCTCAAGAAACAAGAAAAAAGTCAAATAAATAACCTAACTCTACAACTAAAGCAACTAGAAAAGGAAGAACTGGAGAACCCCAGAGTTAGTAGGAGGAAAGAAATCTTAAAAATTAGGGCGGAAATAAATGCAAAAGAAACAAAAGAGACCATAGCAAAAATCAACAAAGCCAAAAGCTGGTTCTTTGAAAGGATAAATAAAATTGACAACCCATTAGCCAGACTCATCAAGAAGCAGAGAGAGAAAAATCAAATCAATAAAATTAGAAATGAAAATGGAGAGATCACAACAGACAACACAGAAATACAAAGGATCATGAGAGACTACTATCAGCAGTTGTATGCCAATAAAATGGACAACGTGGAAGAAATGGACAAATTCTTAGAAAAGTACAATTTTCCAAAACTGAACCAGGAAGAAATAGAAAATCTTAACAGACCCATCACAAGCACAGAAATTGAAACTGTAATCAGAAATCTTCCAGCAAACAAAAGCCCAGGTCCAGACGGCTTCACAGCTGAATTCTACCAAAAATTTCTAGAAGAGCTAACACCTATCCTACTCAAACTCTTCCAGAAAATTGCAGAGGAAGGTAAACTTCCAAACTCATTCCATGAGGCCACCATCACCCTAATACCAAAACCTGAGAAAGATACTACAAAAAAGGAAAACTACAGGCCAATATCACTGATGAACATAGATGCAAAAATCCTCAATAAAATTCTAGCAATTAGAATCCAACAACCCATTAAAAAGATCATACACCATGACCAAGTAGGCTTTATCCCAGGGATGCAAGGATTCTTCAATATCTTCAAATCAATCAATGTAATTCACCACATTAACAAATTGAAAAATAAAAGCCATGTGATTATCTCAATAGACGCAGAGAAGGCCTTTGACAAAATTCAACATCCATTTATGATAAAAACTCTCCAGAAAGCAGGAATAGAAGGAACATACCTCAACATAATAAAAGCTATATATGACAAACCCACAGCAAACATTATCCTCAATGGTGAAAAATTGAAAGCATTTCCCCTAAAGTCAGGAACAAGACAAGGGTGCCCACCTTCACTGCTACTATTCAACATAGTTCTGGAAGTTTTGGCCATAGCAATCAGAGCAGAAAAAGAAATAAAAGGAATCCAAATTGGAAAAGAAGAAGTAAAACTCTCATTGTTTGCAGATGACATGATCCTCTACATAGAAAACCCTAAAGACTCCACCAGAAAATTACTAGAGCTCATCAATGAATATAGTAAAGTTGCAGGATATAAAATCAACACACAGAAATCCCTTGCATTCCTATACACTAATAATGAGAAAGTAGAAAAAGAAATTAAGGAAACAATTCCATTCACCATTGCAACGAAAAGAATAAAACACTTAGGAATATATCTACCTAAAGAAACTAAAGACCTATATATAGAAAACTATAAAACACTGATGAAAGAAATCAAAGAGGACACTAATAGATGGAGAAATATACCATGTTCATGATCAGAAGAATCAATATAGTGAAAATGAGTATACTACCCAAAGCAATTTACAAATTCAATGCAATCCCTATCAAGCTACCAGTGATATTTTTCACAGAACAAGAACAAATCATTTCAAGATTTGTATGGAAATACAAAAAACCTCGAATAGCCAAAGCAATTTCGACAAAGAAGAATGGAACTGGAGGAATCAACTTGCCTGACTTCAGGCTCTACTACAAAGCCACAGTCATCAAGACAGTATGGTACTGGCACAAAGACAGAAATATAGATCAATGGAACAAAATAGAAAGTCCAGAGATAAATCCACACACATATGGACACCTTATCTTTGGCAAAGGAGGCAAGAATATACAATGGAGTAAAGACAATCTCTTTAACAAGTGGTGCTGGGAAAACTGGTCAACCACTTGTAAAAGAATGAAACTAGATCACTTTCTAACACCGCACACGAAAATAAACTCAAAATGGATTACAGATCTAAATGTAAGACCAGAAACTATAAAACTCCTAGAGGAGAACATAGGCAAAACACTCTCAGACATAAATCACAGCAGGATCCTCTATGATCCACCTCCCAGAATTCTGGAAATAAAAGCAAAAATAAACAAATGGGATCTAATTAAAATTAAAAGCTTCTGCACAACAAAGGATAATATAAGCAAGGTGAAAAGACAGACTTCTGAATGGGAGAAAATAATAGCAAATGAAGCAACTGACAAACAACTAATCTCAAAAATATACAAGCAACTTATGCAGCTCAATTCCAGAAAAATAAATGACCCAATCAAAAAATGGGCCAAAGAACTAAATAGACATTTCTCCAGAGAAAACATACGGATGGCTAACAAACACATGAAAAGATGCTCAACATCACTCATTATTACAGAAATGCAGATCAAAACCACAATGAGGTACCACTTCACACCAGTCAGAATGTCTGTGATCCAAAAATCTGGAAGCAATAAATGCTGGAGAGGGTGTGGAGAAAAGGGAACCCTCCTACACTGTTGGTGGGAATGCAAACTAGTGCAACCACTATGGAAAACAGCGTGGAGATTCCTTAAAAAATTGCAAATAGAACTGCCTTATGACCCAGCAATCCCACTGCTGGGCATACACACTGAGGAAACCAGAATTGAAAGAGACACATGTACCCCAATGTTCATCGCAGCACTGTTTATAATAGCCAGGACATGGAAACAACCTAGATGTTGTCCATCAGCAGATGAATGGATAAGAAAGCTGTGGTACATATACACAATGGAGTATTACTCAGCCGTTAAAAAGAATACATTTGAATCAGTTCTGTTGAGACGGATGAAACTGGAGCCGATTATACAGAGTGAAGTAAGTCAGAAAGAAAAGCATCAATACAGTATACTAACACATATATATGGAATTTAGAAAGATGGCAATGATGACCCTGTATGTAAGACAGCAAAAAAGACACAGATGTGTATAGCGGACTTTGGGACTCAGAGGGAGAGGGAGAGGGTGGGATGATTTGGGAGAATGGCATTGAAACATATATACTATCATGTAAGAATCGAATCACCAATCTATGTCTGATGCAGGATACAGCATGCTTGGGGCTGGTGCATGGGGATGACCCAGAGGGATGTTGTGGGGAGGGAGGTGGGAGCGGGGTTCATGTTTGGGATCGCATGTACACCCGTGGTGGATTCATGTCAATGTATGGCGAAACCAACACAGTATTGTAAAGTAAAATAAAGTAAAAATAAAAATTAAAAAAAAAATTCAACATTCAAAAACAAAAAAATAATAATAATAATAAATAAATAAATGAAAAGCAGAGACATTATTTTGCCAACAAAGGCTCATCTAGTCAAGGCTACAGTTTTTCCAGTAGTCAGATATGGATGTAAGAGTTGGACTATAAAGAAAGCTGAGCACCGAAGAATTGATGCTTTTGAACTGTGGTGTTGGGGAATGCTCTTGAGAGTCCCTTGGACTGCAAGGAGATCCAACCAGTCCATCCTAAGGAAAATCAGTCCTGCATATTCATTGGAAGGACTGATGCTAAAGCTGAAACTGCAATACTTTGGCTACCTGACTCAAAGAACTGACTCATTGCAAAAGACCCTGATGGTGGGAAAGATTGAAGATGGGAGGAGAAGGGGAGACAGAGGATGAGATGGTTGGATGGCATCACCAACTCAATGGACATGAGTTTGAGTAAACTCCAAGAGTTGGTGATGGACACAGAGGCCTAGTGTACTGCAATCCTTGAGGTTGCAAAGAATCGGACATGACTGAGCAACTGAACTGAACTGAACTGACATCATCCATGGTCCCACTGAAGTCTCAGAGAATACCTCTGAGTCTTCAGGCATCTCTTAAATGTTTTAGTAAATTCACACTCCTACCTTCTGAGAGATGAAAGGTCCTCTCCAAACTCCAAACTACTAAGTGGGTTGATGACTTCATTTTTACCTAATATTAAATGAGGACATTTACCAGATGGTCGAGTCCTTAACCTCTCATGAATCAATCTGCATTCCACAGATCCCCTGTCCCATTTGCCTGTGACTTCTCAGAGAATCACTCACCACTCAGGATCCCTTCTTGCTCTCCAGCATCCATCTATGTGTCTTTAGTGGCCATTTCTCATTACTATTCACATCTGTTCTTCCACCATTAAAAATTAATTTTTTCCACTGCCTCATCAAACTCACACTTACCTGAAGACCTACCCTAACTTGTGCCACTCCTTTTAAGTTTAACTGGTAAGAGGTGAAAGATTCCAAGCACAATAGTAGCACGGACCCAAGCATTCAAATCTTGGCATCGGTACACAAACTGGATGCTGGAATAGTACAACGTTAGTTTTCACATATTTAATTATGAAATGCAAAATGAATCTACATGAAGAGCTTTCAGGATTTTCACACCATTCTCTCTTCTATTTATGAGTAATATCCCTTAACACAAACCATCACCCTTTAAAAATGCATAAATACATACATATGTATGTAATTAAAAGAAATGATAGAAAGAGAAACTAATTATTCAGGAAAAAAGAAAGATTATACCCTGGATCCTAGTCCCTAAACATCATGTTTTTAACAACCTGCTTGTTCCCATTCAAGAAAAATGCTGAAAAGAACAATAGTAATATTACCATATGATGAAAATCTGTCATGTGAATAAATTATAAAAATGCTATTACATAACTATATTCTTATTGCAGAAAGTATTATAGATAAACTCATACAGCTATAATATTATAAGCAAATATTGTTATAGAAACATTACATATAATGCTTATATACACTAGAATATAACTGCATTTTAACACTGTAGCATTTATTAAGAATTATAGAAACACAGTACAAGACATACTGCTTTAATATATCACTTAAAACTTTAATAGTATTTCACTTTAAATGACGGAATCATTACTTATGAGCATAATAATCAGAATTATCTCCAGGAATGTCTTTTAGATAAGTTGTAATGATGCTTTTCAAAAAATGTACTGAATAAAGAATAACTTTGCTCTCAGATGTTCAATCATTTACTAATGATGTAATTTTTCAAGTTAGTTTACTCATAATCAAATCAAACACATATGTAAGAAAATGCATTTATATGAAATCATATAATTGAAAAACCCTGATGCTAGGAAAGATTGAGGGCAGGAGGAGAAGGGGATGACAGAGGATGAGATGGTTGGATGGCATCACCGATTCAATGGACATGAGTTTGAGTCAACTCGGGGAGTTCGTGATGGATAGGGAGGCCTGCTGTGCTGTGGTCCATGGAGTCGAAAAGAGTAGGACACGACTGAGCGACTTAACTGAACTGAGCTGATAATAGAAAAAAATTAGGAATATGACAAATGTTTGAAATTTAAATTCTAACCTATCACACAACAAAATCCCTGCAATTTTAAAATACAGGTCATAGTGTTATGGTGTAGGAGATAACCATGAAACATATTAAGATTTTTTTTTCCTGTATTCTATAGTTTTTGATACTTAAAATGTTTATAATATCTTTGTCTCTGAGATTATTTTTCTTTGTTGATAAATACCATCAAAACAATGGGATTTGCTTGTCATCAAATTAGAACATTGAGGGACTTCCCTGGCAGTTCAATGGTTAAGAACCCACCTTGCAATTCAGAGGATGTAGGTTCAATCCCTGGTTGGGGATCTAAGATCCCACATGCTGTGGAGCCACTAAGCTCATGCCCCAGAACTACTAAGTCCACACACCACAACTAGAGAGGGTGTGTGCTGCAACCATCCTGCATGCCACAACTAAGACCTGATGCAGCCAAATAAATAAATAAATGTTATAAAAACATCAGAACATTTAATTTGCTTTCAGTGCATTTATTGAGTTCACTTATGCTAAAATATTTTCATAATTTCTATTGATGTATAATTTATACACCAGTAAATTATTTTAACTGATAGTTCAATGAATTTTAACAGTTGGTTTACCCATGAAATCCATGCCTCAATCAAGTTATAGAATATTTTCTTCATATTCAAAAGTTTTTTTTCCCTCTCCCTGAAGTCCCTCTATATCACACCTATTACTTATCAGTTTTCTGTCACTACAGATTAATTTGCATTGTTTAGAATTGTGTCTAAAGGAAATTATATAGTATGTACTCTTTATGTTTGGCTTCATTATTTTGAGATGGACTGTTCTATGATTCAACATTTTATTTTATGTCTTATCAATAATATTCCATTGTATGAATCTACAATTTTTTTTTTTTTGCTCATTCTTCTGTTGATAAACTTGACTTATTACCAAATTTTTGCTATTATGAATAAAGGTACCACAGATATTCTTGTAGAATCTCAGATCTTCTGAGACCTGCCAGGAACCAGGTGAATCACGTTTAAAGCAATCCTCTACCAGTTGGGTTTTGAGATGAGTTTAGCCCAGGCTATCAACTTAATTTCAGTCTGTGCCAGACTCTGAACCAGAGGCAAACACAACTAAGCCACTTGCAGATTTCTAACCCACATATTATGAAGTAATAAATGTTTGGGCTTTTTAAGCTGCCAAACTTGGGGGTAATTTGTTACACAGCAAGATACCTCAGTTCTCACAGGAAGACAAACCACACACAAGATGCACAGTCCTGAGTGATGGTATCACAGACCAAAATCTCTTTCAGTACTAAAGAGACTAAAGCTTCAGCAGTTTTATCCATTTGTTTTGGAGAACATGTTATTTAAAACCAATTACTTTTTTTTTTAAGTCTTAGCTCTTTCGCTTAAAATGTGAGTTTAGCTAATGTTAACAACTTTAGAGTAATCTTAATTGTTTTTGTATTCTATTAATAACGCTGGTTAATTTTATCACAAATATGCAGAGAAAGGCTACATATTTTTTAGGATTAGTGTGACTTCTCATAACTGGATAAATTAGATTTTTCAAAGATAAGAAATTCTGTTTTCTAACTTTATTTTCCTAATCACTTGATCAAAACTGATGATCTGGAAGGGACAGAATAGAAAAAGATAAGTAAATGCCCCTTCCCATATTAGGTGACTGGATATTCTGATCTATAAAGAATGATTCAGACAAATAATACAAGAACTCTGGGAGCTTATGCCTTTCAAAGGTAGTCTCCATTCCCTTGAGTGTACTTGTTGTAAAGAGTACTGGCTTTGTGAATCACAAAAGCTGAAATGCCCTGCCAGCCTCTTACCACCATATCTTTATTATGTTTAATGGTTACGCTTTAAATGACCAACATGCACATTTAGTTCCACTTTAGACATGGTGAGGAGGTCTGAAAGAATGTGGTCCACTGGAAAAGGGAATGGCAAACCACTTCAGTATTCTTGTCTTGAGAACCCCATGAAGAGTATGAAAAGGCAAAATGTTAGGATACTGAAAGAGGAACTCCCCAGGTCGGTAGGTACCCCATATGCTACTGGAGATCAGTGGAGAAATAACTCCAGAAAGAATGAAGGGATGGAGTCAAAGCAAAAACAATACCCAGTTGCAGATGTGACTGGTATAAGAAGCAAGGTCCAATGCTGTAAAGAGCAATATTGCATAGGAACCTGGAATGTCAAGTCCATGAACCAAGGCAAATTGGAAGTGGTTACACAGGAGATGGCAAGGGTGAACGTCGACATTCTAGGAATCAGTGAACTAAAATGGACTGGAATGGGTAAATTTAACTCAGATCACCATTATATCTACTACTGTAGGCAGGAATCCCTCAGAAGAAATGGAGTAGCCATCATGGTCAACAAAAGAGTCTGAAATGCAGTTCTTGAATGCAATCTCAAAAACCATTCAGTATCAAGATGATCCAAGCCTATGCTCCAACCAGTAACGCTGAAGAAGCGGAAGTTGAATGGTTCTATGAAGACCTACAAGACCTTTTAGAACTAACAGCCAAAGAAGATGTCCTTTTCATTATAGGGGACTGGAATGAAAAAGTAGGAAGTCAAGAAACACCTGGAGTAACACGCAAATTTGGCCTTGGAGTATGGAATGAAGCAGGGCAGAGGCTAATAGAGTTTTGCCAAGAGAATGCTCTGGTCATAGCAAACACCCTCTTCCAAGAGCACAAGAGAAGGCTCTAAACATGGACATCACCAGATGGTCAACATCGAAATCAGATTGATTATATTCTATGCAGCCAAAGATGGAGAAGCTCTATACATCAGCAAAAACAAGACTGGGAGCTGACTGTGGCTCAGATCATGAACTCCTTATTGCCAAATTCAGACTTAAATTGAAGAAAGTAGGGAAAACCACTGGACCATTGAGGTATGACCTAAATCAAATCCCTTATGATTATACAGTGGAAGTGAGAAATAGATTTAAGAGACTAGATCTGATAGATAGAGTACCTAATGAACTATGAACGGAGGTTCATGACATTGTACAGGAGACAGCGATCAAGACCATCCCCAAGAAAAAGAAATGCAAAAAAGCAAAATGGCTGTCTGAGGAGGCCTTACAAATAGCTGTAAAAAGAAGAGAAGTGAAAAGCAAAGAAGAAAAGGAAAGATATCCCCATTTGAATGAAGAGTTCCAAAGATAGCAAGGGGAGATAAGAAAGCCTTCCTCAGCAATCAAAATAGAGGAAAACAATAGAATGGGAAAGACTAGAGATCTCTTCAAGAAAATTAGAGATACCAAGGGAACATTTCATGCAAAGATGGGCTCAATAAAGGACAGAAATGGTATGGACCTAACAAAAGCAGAAAATATTAAGAAGAGGTGGCAAGAATACACAGAACTGTACAAAAAAAGAGCTACAGTCCAGTTCAGATCAGTTCAGTCGCTCAGTTGTGTCCAACTCTTTGCGACCACATGAATCGCAGCACACCAGGCCTCCCTATTCATCACCATCTCCCAGAGTTCACTCAGACTCACGTCCATCGAGTCCGTGATGACATCCAGCCATCTCATCCTCAGTCGTCCCCTTCTCCTCCTGCCCTCAATCCCTCCCAGCATCAAAGTCTTTTCCAATGAGTTAACTCTTCACATGAGGTGGCCAAAGTACTGGAGTTTCAGCTTTAGCATCATTCCTTCCAAAGAAATTCCAGGGCTGATCTCCTTCACAATGGACTGGTTGTATCTCCTTGCCGTCCAAGGGACTCTCAAGAGTCTTCTCCAACACCACAGTTCAAAAGCATCAATTCTTCGGTGCTCAGCCTTCTTCACAGTCCAACTCTCACATCCATACATGACTACTGGAAAAAACCATAGCCTTGACTAGACAGACCTTAGTCGGCAAAGTAATGTCTCTGCTTTTGAATAATCATGATGGTGTGATCACTTACCTAGAGCTAGACATCCTGGAATGTGAAGTCAAGTGGGCCTTAAAAAGTATCACTATAAACAAAGCTAGTGGAGGTGATGGAATTCCCATTGACCTCTTTCAAATCTTGAAAGATGATGCTGTGAAAGTGCTGCACTTGATATGCCAGCAAATTTGGAAAATTCAGCAGTAGCCACAGGACTGGAAAGGTCACGTTTCATTGCAATCCCAAAGTAAGGCAATGCCAAAGAATGTTCAAAGTACCGCACAATTGCACTCATCTCACACGCTAGTAAAGTAATGCTTAAAATTCTCCAAGCCAGGCTTCAGCAGCTCGTGACCTGTGAACTTCCAGTTGTTCAAGCTGGTTTTAGAAATGGCAGAGGAACCAGAGATCAAATTGCCAACATCCGCTGGATCATGGAAAAAGCAGGAGATTTCCAGAAAAACATCTATTTCTGCTTTATTGACTATGCCAAAGCCTTTGACTGTGTGGATCACAATAAACTGTGGAAAAGTCTGAAAGAGATGGGAATACCAGACCACCTGACCTGCCTCTTGAGAAATCTGTATGCAGGTCAGGAAGCAACAGTTAGAACATGGACATGGAACAACGGACTGCTTCCAAATACAAAAAGGAGTACGTCAAGGCTGTATATTGTAAAGGCTGCTTATTTAACTTTTATACAGAGGACATCATGAGAAACACTGGGTTCGAGGAAGCACATGCTGGAATGAAGATTGCCATATCAATAACCTCAGACACGCAGATGATGCCACCCTTAGGGCAGAAAGTGAAGAGGACCTAAAAAGCCTCTTGATGAAAGTGAAGGAGGAGAGTGAGGAAGTTGGCTTAAAGCTCAACATTCAGAAAACAAAGATCATGGCATCTGGTCCCATCACTTCATGGCAAATAGATGGGGAAACAGTGGAAACAGTGTCAGAGTTTATTTTGGGGGGGCTCCAAAATCACTGCAGATGGTGATTGCAGCCATGAAATTAAAATATGCTTACTCCTTGGAAGAAAGTAGCATATTGAAAAACAGAGACATTACTTTGCCAACAAAGGTCTGTCTAGTCAAGGCTATGGTTTTTCCAGCAGTAATGTATGGATGTGAGTTGGACTATGATGAGAGTTGGAAAGTAGCATATTGAAAAGCAGAGACATTACTTTGCCAACAAAGGTCTGTCTAGTCGAGGCTATGGTTTTTCCTGTGGTCATGTATGGATGTGAGAGTTGGACTATGAAGAAAGCTGAGTGCCAAAGAATTGATGCTTTTGAACTGTGGTGCTGGAGAAGACTCTTGAAGTCCCTTGGACTGCAAGGAGGTCCAGCCAGTCCATCCTAAAGGAGATCATTCCTGGGTGTTCATTGGAAGGACTAATGCTAAAGCTGAAACTCCATTACTTTGGCCACCTCATGTGAAGAGTTGACTCACTGGGAAAGACCCTGATGCTGGGAGGGATTCGGGGCAGGAGGAGAAGGGGACGACAGAGGATGTGATGGCTGGATGGCATCACCGACTCGATGGACATGAGTTTAAGTAGACTCCGGGAGTTGGTGATGCTGCAGTTCATGGGGTCGCAAAGAGTTGGACACAGCTGAGCAACTGAACTGAATTGCGACTCTACAAGCATTAGACCTGACCTTAGCAAAGGAAGTTTTTGAATCCTGTTCATTGCCTACAATTTCTACTTTGAGTCATTTTCCTATCTTTTCCCCTCTGATCAGCTCATGCAACCAGTCTCTAGTTCGTCATTTCTTATTTTATGCTGACAAAGGTCTGTCTGGTGAAAGCTATGGTTTTTCCAGTAGTCATGTATGGATTCAGAGTTGGACTATAAAGAAAGCTTGAGGGCCGAAGAATTGATGCTTTTGAACTGGTGTTGGAGAAGACTCTTGAGGGTCCCTTGGACTCCAAGGAAATCCAACCAGTCCATCTTAAAGGAAATCAGTCCTGAATATTCATTGGAAGGACTGATGCTGAAAATGAAGCTCTAGTACTTTGGCTACCTGAGGTGAAGAACTGACCCTTTGGAAACGACCCCGATGCTGGGAAAGATTGAAGGCAGGAGGAAAAAGGGATGACAGAGGATGAGATGGATGGATGGCATCACCGACTTGATGGACATGAGTTTGAGCAAGCTCCAGGAGTTGGTGATGGACAGGGAGGCCTGGTGTGCTGCAGTCCATGGGGTCGCAAAGATTTGGATATAACTGGGCGACTGAACTGAACTGAACATTTTCTCTCTCCAAACCCTCCTCAATTTTCAAAATGTAGTGCAATAGCAACATGCTTTATACAAGTATTTCTTTTATATCCCTTACACAGAAAAAGGAGTTACTCATTTCTCAGTACCCACACATGTTCTAAACTTCATCATTGCAGTTACAACATTCTTCTTATTTTGTGGATACTGGTATGAACTGAAGTTTTCTGCTCCCAAATCCACATGGTGAAACCATAATTTCCAGTGAGATGCATGAGGTATGTGTAGGGGCCGTTGGGAGGTGACTGGGTCATGACAGCAGGGCACTCAGAATGAGATCAGGGCCCTTATAAGGGACGTCTTCTCTCTCTGTTATTACTGGCTCAAGGCTATGCTGAGAAATACTGCCCTTATCTGCTTAGCAACTTCCACTACCTGCTTGGTAGTGAGTGTGATTCCTGCTGTCCATTAGGCACTGAATGTGCTCATTTTCCCAAAATTACCTTGCCCAACACTGTGTGCCTCCTCCCACTTCTTGGGTTATCTTTCAAAGCAGCAGTGGGTTAGGCACAAAAGGTTAAGTCCTGTAAGTATATACATTTTTACTAAGAGTAATTGATGTGACACAAAAACCTGTTCTAGCTGTTTTTAAAATTGGCACATTACAAATGCTAAGTGCCTTCCAATTCAGCAATTAGGTTATAAAAATTAAACCAGGAACCTTGTATTTTACACAATTTCATTCTCAACAGGGAATATTAAAATTGACATTAAGACAAATAGGAATGCGTACACGGGGCATGGGACAGCACTGTGAAACCATTTATTAGCAAGCACCTAGCGTGGTACTCTCCTCTAATGTTACCTGAAACATAATTTACAAAGATGTATGAAGTGAGGGATCTTAGATCCTAGAATAAGTTTGTTGAGAAAAAAGATTCTACGATCAGAGAGAGGAGATGGTTAGAGAGGTAATTACAGTAAGAAAGATACACATCTGTCCCTGTTCTCCAAAGTGGTTTGAAATGAGTGTGTTAAGTTCCATAAACCTGAAGTAAAGAAAATGTGCCTCCTGAATTCTTGAGATTTGTTCTTGAACGACTTCCCTGGAGGTGAAACTTCTCCAAATACCAAGTTCTACCTTCCAGGGCATGGCACAAGGATGAACAACAGGTGGAGAGTGGGATGACAGAAAGGACAAACACCCTCTGCTCAGACCCCCATCTCCAAAGGAAATTCCTGATCCCCACATGATGGACACGCAGGCTCACCTGGCTTGGTTTAGGAGCGAGGGGTCCATCATGCATTTTAGGATAAACTGGGCATGGTGTCTGTGGCAGGTAGGACTGGCCTGGGGATTCTCAACATTAAGACCCTACAACCTTCTCTGGCAATGGCCAAGCAACAGTGAAAACATGCCGTTTTCTGCCCTTCACTGGATTCAGTGGACTCAGCATTTGGACTGTTAACATCACACCAGAGGAGTAACATTTGTTTCCTCCCACAAACCATTCTTGCAATAGTATTGCTTTAATAGTGCACACTTTGAATGTTTCTTCTTTGTATGTTTAGTATTTTAGTCAAAACTCTACTATAACACCAGATTTTTACTGTAATTATTTGTGTATACGTCTGCCTCAGGTGGGAGACTGCAAATTCTCAGGCATAGACTACATCTCATTTATTTTTCTATTCCTGACACCTAGTCTCTTCCACACCTACAGTAGCGACACAACATTTCTATTAAATAAATGTATAAATAAATGGCTATAGAATTCAGGCAAAAAATGCCTGTGTAGGTATTAATGTATATACTTATATACTTCATATACATATTAATGTTTCTGCAATTGATAATATTCATACATTTGGTGATGTTTATTTTCAAAAAGTTGTTTTAAAATAGGTGACAGTTTATATCTAATGTGATCATTGTAAATACATGTATATATAATTGGAAGAGAGAAATTATATAGCTATTAAACATTTGTACTTTGAGATTCTATAAATATGAGTGATAAATTTTTGCACATTTGGTTAATTGCAAATGACAATACATTCTATGGCATCAAATAACTGACAAAAAGTAGAATTAGAAAGCTTTACAAATTATTTACTATCAAAGTTAAACATAATATAAATTTGATCAATTTGAGAGGGACTGTTTTCAGGCCAAAGAAAGAAAGTGAACACAGATGATCAAATAAAGATAGGTTGCAAGTCTCAGCAGTCTTAAATTTATAGATGCATATGCATATGTTTTAAGTTTCGGGTAAAGTGTTGCAAATTAGCTAAGAATTTTCAATGTACTTTCTTTCAATGTTTAACATACATTGCATATGAATTATTCAAATATAAACTTTTATAATTTGTTATATTTTTAACATTATTGAAATTCTTTACTGGTGTGAACAAATAGTTCTTTCTCCTTTTTATACTATATTTATTTGCTCAAGACATAATTTCTTCTAATAATTTGTTCCCAGGGTAGTTATTAATGAGTTTCATTATAATGTCATAAAGAAATATGAAACTTTAAATTTTGCATCTATGAGTCTAACATACATATATATAGACCAGAAATATGCATTATGCAATTATTTCTAAACAATAAACATGGAAATCACATTAGAAGGAAAATAATACTTAGGAAACTTTCTAAAGTACAAAGTAAAATGCAGATTAAATGCATAATTAATATATTTTGAAAGCAATAAATACTACTGCTAGACAGAATATTAAGAAAAATTTTCCGTTTAGGTTGTACTGTGTCAATAAAAAGCAAATTTTTCATACTGAATTACTTTTATGGCATTCTAATTTATTTGATGATTTTGAATTATGGGAAATAAATAGTATTAATTACAGAGTAATAATGTATTTTCATGTTTTTTGTGTATTATGTACATCAAAATCCTAATTTCTTTCTGCTTAGAATATTAAAATATACTCCAACTCAGAGATATGCTTGTTACCTAAGACAATGCCATAAACCCATGGAATCTTATTAAGACTTTTGATTTTGTTTCAGAAATAATAATAAAATAATAAAAGTAATTGAAGAAGATGAAAAATGATATTTTCTTCTCCCAACCTGGATAGCCCTGCATTCTCATATCTGCTTTTGGAACTTTTCTTTCCAGATTCAGCTCACATCCCACCTCTTTCCTGAAGCCTTCTCTTCTTCCTCCTTCATTTTTTTCTGATCTTAGTGGTTCCTTCCTCTGCATGCTTATATCATCTAATGTGACTTCTATTTAGCATGTTGCTTCCTTCTTTGTAGTATGGTTTATATATCTTTTTATCATTAGACTATAAATGTCAGGGTCAGCTCTTTTCTCTGTTCTCCCACACTTACCACACTGTGTAGTACATGATTTATATAGTGAAGATCTTCTGGATTCTCATTTCTTCTTCCAGAAGAAATAATACAGAAGAAAATAAGAATAATACAGCACAAAATCAAAACAAAGACCCATTTGAGAAGTTATATGCTGTTTTTCTTGAGTGAAAGAGAGAGCAGACAGAGTTGACAATATCATTATAAGGTTCATTTTAAAACCAAAACAGTATTCTGCTGCTAATTATGTGTTGATTGAAAAGGCCAGCATACTAAACTAGATCCATGCTATGATTAAAACTATAAAGTACTTATATGCATTTAAAAGGTTTTTAATATAAAATTGAAAGCCAATGAGTCACTATAATAGTTATTGACTTTTCCCTCACTGTTCAAATTTGTTTATAAGATGATTATATGAAATATTCACACAGTTCATTAAGTATCCAGAGGAGTCCAGGAATCCACAGAAGTTTGTCTCCGCAGAGCATTCTCTCTAGACTTAACAATTTGGGAGTTTAAGGTTCACTCTACAAGATTACACAGGAACAACATGGGTTTCTCCTGGCATTCTTAGGACTTCACATGTTGCACTTCATTTAACAGGACTTTATCTTTCCTGACTTCAAAATTACTTTTAATATAGCCAAATTCTTATAAAACATGGCTAGCATATGATGAATGAAAAACAACTGTGCCATTTTCCCTATCAATGAGACCCTAAATTTGATTTTTCCTGTTTGGGTAGGTCCTCTAAATACAAATTATCTGGCTTTTAATATAAAATACATAGTATGTGACCAGGGCTTTATATGAACATCTCTATATTAGATAATTGTGTTTCAGTATAATGATTCTAATATAATGATCTCAAAATCATAATCTGACCTCTGGCAGTAAAATAATTAAACCCAATCTATCAACTAGTATCCCAAGATAACAATGAAATGTAAGTCTCAAAAAGCACATACAGCCTACTGGTATTCAGCTATTAATATTAGAGATATTTAAAAGAAAAAAAAAGTAAATTCTGGATGCAAACGACAAGTAAACTATGCCAAGTATGAAATATGCAAAAGGCCCAATAAGCATAACATACGAGATTAACATTATTTACAGATACCAAGATTAACTAAAGTTGGAAGTGCTAAGTCTTAATCTATAATATAGATTTTTTTATTTGGAAAGAAAAGCAGCATAATGGATCAAAACAAACAGTAATCAAAAACTTTGGCTGCCTATACAGTAATAAATTAAGACTGCTGTGTTTTAGCATATGATTATCTCCAAATGACTTGGCATTTTAATTTTCCAAAACCGCTATCACAAAACACTGATGTACCAGGATTCCTTTGGCAGCAGTAGTAGATATACTGCTATTTTCTTCACCACCAGAGTAAAGGTCAAATAATTTAGTGAAACTGATTTAGGGCTCTGTCATAACTGGTTAATTCACAGGTAAAAGAGGAACAATAAAACATAAATTTATGGGGATATAGTGTGAATTAAGTTGTCACATGGCTGAGTGGGTGACATTCTTTTTTTTATAAAGTAGCAAGTTTCAAAATATGCATCTATATTTTGGAAAACATGCTAGCAAAAGAAGTTATTTTTCTCACCTATAAAATGGGAATTATAAAGCTTATCATATAGGCGTGCTGAGAAGAAAAATGAGCCATCAGACTCCATAAGATTACTTCTTGGTTTTTGTTGTTGTTGTTGTTCAAAATAGGTAATGTGGAAACCAGCAGGAACTCTTTTTTGAAAACTCATTAATCTTGGTAACAGTGTCACAAGGTTGGCTTTAAGCAAAGTCAAACAAAGACCTTTCCATTCAAGACAGACCATTCTATTAAAGACAGAACACTCTGCTTACTTAAGGCCTTTGAACTCAAGTTCTATTACTAAGGTTTGCTTCTCTTTCCTAGTAAACTTTTATATACCGGCCTGATAGCAAAAGTAATAACCTCCTCATATTTCCATCAGGCACCCTAATGTTCATCTCTCTCTTTTCCAGTTATACCAGGGTTCTGATGAATTAAAGCGTGAAGAATTAAGAAATTCTTTCCATCTACAAGCATTTATTGATTGTTACTTTGTACCAACTGCAGTGCAAATGAAGCCAACTCATGAAGCTTAGAGTCCAATGTGGAGACAGATTTAAACAAATAATAACAAAAACTGCTAGGAGAGCAATCAAATAGTAATAAAGGAAGCCATATTTTAGGATCCACTACATGGCTGCCTTAAACATTGTTGTTTTCTGAGGGAACCCACTTAGCTTTCCTTGAGCATAATGTAGTGGTTAGCAACAGAGAGAATACTTCAAAGTGAGCTAAGAAATATGTGAGACAACTTTTACTTGTGAAAATGAATAAAATCTCTCTAGGTTGTCACTTGGCTGGAAAATCCAGTAATAAAATTTTCACTCCCTAACAGCCTCTTTAATTTCCTAAACATATGCCTAACTGGTTTTCAAAGACAGACCTTTCAGGCTTATCTCTCCAATGCAGGTGCCAAGGGTTACAGTGCATGATATGAGATACAAACTCCCTGAAGCTTCAGCATGTAGGGCAGGTTTCAGGTTTGCCACATATCGAGAGGCTGTGGAGGCACAGTGGGGTGGACACCATCTGTACATTCCCCTTGACCTCACTGCACCTCTCAGAGAGGAAATGAAAACCCCACTGAGAGTTCTGACTTCTACAATTATCAACAAGGAGATACCTGCATATTGATAGGTTTGGAGGTCAGCAGGGTTATGATTCCTACTGTGGCCAGGATTCCCTTAGAAGAAATGCAGTAGCCATCATGGTCAACAAAAGAGTCTGAAAGGCAGTACTTGGATGCAGTCTCAAAAATGACAGAATGATCTCTGTGCTTTTCCAAGGCAAACCATTCAATATCATGGTATTCCAAGTCTATGCCCCAATAAGTAATGCTGAAGAAGCTGCAGTTGAACGGTTCTATGAAGACCTACAAGACTTTCTAGAACTAACACCCAAAAAAGATGTCCTTTTCATTATAGGGGACTGGAATGCAAGTTAGGAAGTCAAGAAACACGTGGAGTAACAGGCAAATTTGGCCGTGGATGCAGAATGAAGCAGGGCAAAGGCTAATAGAGTTTTGCAAAGAAAATGCACTGGTCATAGCAAACACCCTCTTCCAACAACACAAGAGAAGACTCTACACATGGACATCACCAGATGGTCAACACCGAAATCAGACTGACAATATTCTTTGCAGCCAAAGATGGAGAAGCTCTATACAGTCAGCAAAAGCAAGATCGGGAGCTGAGATCTGTGGCTCAGATCATGAACTCCTTATTTCCAAATTAGGACTGAAATTAATGAAAATGGGGAAAACCACTAGATCATTGAGGTATGACCTAAATCAAATCCTTTATGATTATACAGTGGAAGTAAGAAATAGATTTAAGGGACTAGATCTGATACAAAGTGCCTGATGAACTATGGACGGAGGTTCAAGACATTCTACAGGAAACAAGGATCAAGACCATCCCCATGGAAAAGAAATGTAAAAAAGCAAAATGGCCTTACAAATAGCTGTGAAAAGAAGGAAAGGAAAAAGCAAAGAAGAAAAGGAAAGATATACCCATTTGAATGCAGAGTTCCAAAGAATAGAAAGGAGAGATAAGAAAGCCTTCCTCAGCAATCAATGCAAACAAATAGAGGAATAGAATGGGAAAACAAATAGAATGGGAAAGACTAGAGATCTCTTCAAGAAAATTAGAGATACCAAGGGAACATTTCATGCAAAGATGGGCTCAATAAAGGACAGAAATGGTAGGGACCTAACAGAAGCAGAAGATATTAAGAAGAGGTGGCAAGAAGATATAGAAAAACTTTACAAAAAAGATCTTCATGACCAAGATAATCACGATGGTGTGATCACTCACCTAGAGCCAGACATCCTGGAATGTGAAGTCAAGTGGGCCTTAGAAAGCATCGCTATGAACAAAGCTAGAGGAGGTGATGGCATTCCAGTTGAGCTCTTTCAAATCCTGAAAGATGATGCTGTGAAAGTGCTGCACTCAATATGCCAGCAAATTTGGAAAACTCAGCAGTGGCCACAGGACTGGAAAAGGTCAGTTTTCATTCCAATCCCAAAGAAAGGCAATGTCAAAGAATGTTCAAACTACCACATAATTGCACTCATCTCACACGCTAGCAAAGTAATGCTCAAAATTCTCCAAGGCAGGCTTCAGCAATATGTGAACCGTGAACTTCCTGATGTTCAAGCTGGCTTTAGTAAAGGCAGAGGAACCAGAGATCAAATTGCCAACATCTGGTCGATCATCAAGAAAGCAAGAGATTTCCAGAAAAACATCTATTTCTGCTTTCTTGACTATGCCAAAGCCTTTGACATTGTGGATCACAATGAACTGTGGAAAATTCTGAAAGAGATGGGAATACCAGACCACCTGACCTGCCTCTGGAGAAATCTGTATGCAGGTCAGGAAACAACAGTTAGAACTGGACAGGGAACAACAGACTGGTCTCAAATAGGAAAAGGAGTACGTCAAGGCTGTATATCACCACCCTGCTTATTTAACTTATATGCAGAGTACATCATGAGAAACTCTGAGCTGGAGGAAGCACAAGCTGGAATCAAGATTGCCAGGAAAAATATCAATAACCTCAGATATACAGATGACACCACCCTATGACAGAAAGTGAAGAAGAACTAGAGCCTCTTGATGAAAATGAAAGAGGAGAGTGAAAAAGTTGGCTTAAAACTCAACATTCAGAAAATGAAGATCATGGCATCCAGTCCCACCACATGGGAAATTAGATGGGGAAACAGTGGAAACAGTGAGAGACTTTATTTTTCTGGGATCCAAAATCACTGCAGATGGCGATTGCAGCCATGAAGTTAAAAGACACTTATACTCCTTGGAAGGAAAGTTATGACCAACCTGCTGCTGCTGCTGCTAAGTCGTTTCAGTCATGTCCGACTCTGTGAGACCCCATAGACAGAAGCCCACCAGGCTCCCCCGTCCCTGGGATTCTCCAGGCAAGAACACTGAAGTGGGTTGCCATTTCCTTCTCCAATGCATGAAAGCGAAAAGTGAAAGTGAAGTCGCTCAGTCGTGTCCAACTCCTAGCAACCCCATGGACTGCAGCCCACCAGGCTCCTCCATCCATGGGATTTTCCTAGACAGCATATTAAAAAGCAGAGACATTACTTTGTCAACAAAGGTCCGTCCTTCAAGGCTATGGTTTTTCCAGTAGTCATATATGGATGTGAGAGTTGTATTATAAAGAAAGCTGATTGCCGAAAAATTGATGCTTTGTTTGGTGGTTTGAAGAAGACTATTGAGGGTCCCTTGGACTGCAAGGAGATCTGACCAGTCCATCCTAAATGAGATCAGACCTGGGTGTTCATTGGAAGGACTGATGTTGAAGCTGAAACTCCAATATTTTGGCCATCTGATGCGAAGAGTTGACTCATTTGAAAAGACCCTGATGCTGAGAAAGATTGAGGGCAGGAGGAGAAGGGGACGACAGAGGATGAGATGGTCGGATGGCATCACTGACTCAATGGACATGAGTTTGGGTTAAACTCCAGGAGTTGGTGATGGACAGTGAGGCCTGGCATGCTGCGGTTCATGGGGTTGCAAAGAGTTGGACACACCTGAGTGACTGACCTGAGGGTTATGATGACTCCAAAGAACTATATATATTTTTATTATTATAAAGCTGCTGCCTGTGGGTCTGGTTTCCAATCAGCCTGACTGAGACTCCTCCCTTTGGAAAACTGACAGCACCTGACAAAATCTCATTTGGGGACCTATCAAGAATCCACCAGGCTGCTTAGACAATCACGAAGGTTTGAGAGACAAACAAGAGGTATGGCAAGGTTAAACAGTAAGATTCATTGACTACATAAGGCCATGACTTAAGACTACTAGAGGAGGTATTTCACCTAATACACAAAAATCCAGTGAATCAAGTAAAATGAGAAAACAGAAGAATGTGTTCCAAACAAAGAACAACAGCAACAACAAAAGGAGAAAATCTTAATGAAAAGAAAGTAAAAAATTTAACTGATAAAGGATTCAAAGTAGTGGTCATAAGATGCTCATTGAACTCAAAAGAATGCATAACCACAGTGTGATCTTCAACAAAGGGAAAACATGAAAAAGTACCATATAGATGTCACAGAACTGAAGAATACAATAAGTGAACTAAAAAATACACTAGAAGTGTTCAACAGCAGACAAGATGAAGCAGCAGAATAGATGAATGGCCTGGAAGACAAGGTAGAAGAACTCACCCAAACAGAACAGCAAAAAAAGAAAAAAAAGAGAGAGAATGCTAAAAACAGAAGACATCCTAAAGGAGCATCAAGCCAACATCAGTAAGAGCAGAGTTCCCATTATAGTGGTCCCAAAAGAAAAAGAGAGAGAGAATAAGGTGCACAAGTCTTATTTTTTAAAAAAATAATGGCTAAAAATTTCCCCAATCTGGAGAAGGAAGCAGATATCCAGATCCAAAGAACACAGACTCTCAAACAAGATGAATCCAAAGAGATTCATATAAACACATTTTAACTAAAATGTCAAAAGCTAAAGATTAAAAGAGAATCTTAAAAGCAGCAAGAGAAAAACAACTTTTGACAAACAAGGGAACCCCTATAAAACTGAAAGGTGATTTTTTAAGCAGAAAGTTTGCAGGTCAAAGGGGAAAGGCACGATATCTTCAACGAGCTGAAAGGAAAAAACTTCCAATCAAAAATATTCTACCCAGTTAAGACTGTCATTCAAAACTGAAGGCGAGATTAAGAGGTTTCCAGACAAGCAAAAGAGTTCACCATTAAACTGGTTTTAAGAGAATTATTAGAGGGACTTCTTTAAGCTAAAAAAGAAAGGGCAGTAATTAGTAACAAGAAAACATAAGAAGGTAAAAATCTTACTGATAAAGGTAAATATGTAGTAAAAGTAGTGGATTACCAGTTATAAAACTAGTAGTAAAGTCAAAACACAAGTAGTAAAATTAACTATAACTACAATAATTAGTTTTAAAAAATACAAAATAAAAAGATGCAAAATATAACATCCAAAAACAAAACATGGAAAAAAGGAATAAACACAAAAAGCTAACCAGCATTTCTGGAGAAAATACACAGAAAAGAGTCACATTAAAGACTTGAAATATCCCAGGGCTATCATTCCAGTGTATTTTTGTTAATTTCAACATTTTAGCCTATGCTAAGGAGTCTATGGGTTTAGGATATTAGCAATGAGTTATTATAATTTGAATCACATGGTAACTTTAAGTACAAATGTTATTTACAGGTTTTGTGCTTCTTGCAGGATATTAACAGAGTCCTTGTAACTGATAAACATAGCTGTTAATTTGGCAGATGCATTTTTGTCCTTTTCAACAAACACAGACCATGAGAAGCAGTTGACTTTGACTGGTAGAAACATCTATACATCAGTAACATCTGACTTCAAGGTGTCATCAACACTTAGTTTCTGTATTATAATCTTCAGGGACCTTAAATTTATCTTCATGCCACAAGGCCTGATGTTGATTCAGCCTACTGATAGCATCATCCTTACAAAATCTGGAGAAGGAAGTAGAAACCAACCTGAAGGCCATAATAAGACATATACATGCCAATGGTGGGAAATATATCCTCTGAAAACAGAAAAATCTGCTTAATTGATCAAGTTAAAACTGAGAATCAACATCCTCGGGATATTTACTTCAAAATGAGGAAATACTTTTTGGACCTTGTACTCTAAGGGAGAAATAACATATTCTAGTAAAGTCTTTAAATTTTGAAAGCAACTTAATACCAATTTGGATTGGCTGCTTCTGGAAAGACAGCAAGATGGCAAGAAAAAGAGTTTTAGTGTGATCTAGACATAAAGCAATAGCAGGTCCTGGCACTAATACAGCATCCCATATGTGTTATTTCTCCTGTAGTCTAGAATCAAATGAAACAGCAGTTAATGACTCAGTAGCAAAATATTTGCCTCTGGTCCCCATGACCCTAGATCATATTGTTTAGATATTTCAGTATTCAAGGGGACAATTTTCAGGAAGGGACACAATGTGTTTCCACTAGATTGGAAACTGAAATTGCAACCAGGTAAATAATCAGAAAAAGATGCTTTGGTGTTAGAGGTGATTTCTTCTTATAGGGAAAATAAGGTTGCTGCTCTATCTTTGGGTTTAAGAAGTATAATGAAAGACCCTAGATGTTACCCATTTGTCCCAGCATGCCCAGAAGAGGAGACTTTTTGAAAAAATGAATTTGCAACTCTTTCAAGGCAGGACTGATATGGGAATACCAGACCACCTTACCTGTCTCCTGAAAATCCTGTATGCAGGTCAAGAAGCAACAGTTAGAACCAGGTGAAACAACTGATTGGTTCAATATTGAGAAAGGAGTATGACAGGGCTGTCTGCTGTTAACCTGCTTGTTTAATTTATACACTGAGCACATCGTGAGAAATGCTGAGCTGGATGAATTACACCCTGGACTCAAGATAGGTGGGAGAAACATTAACAACATCAGATGTGTGGATACCACTCTAGTGGCAGAAAGCAAAGAGGAACTAAAGAGCCTCTAGATGAGGGTGAAGGAGGAGAGTGAAAGAGCTGGGTTAAAACTAAAAACTTAAAACCATTAAAAAAAACTATTAAAAAAAAAACTAATATCATGGCATCCAGCTCCATTCAGTTCAGTTCAGTTCAGTCACTCAGTCGTGTCCAACTCTTTGCAACTCCATGAATCACAGCACGCCAGGCCTCCCTGTCCATCACCAACTCCCGGAGTTCACTCAAACTCACATCCATTGAGTCGGTGATGCCATCCAGCCATCACATCCTCTGTCGTCTCCTTCTCCTCCTGCCCCCAATCCCTCCCAGCATCAGAGTCTTTTCCAATGAGTCAACTCTTCGCATGAGGTGGCCAAAGTATTGGAGTTTCAGCTTTAGCATCATTCCTTCCAAAGAACACCCAGGGCTGATCTCCTTTAGAATGGACTGGTTGGATCTCCTTGCAGTCCAAGGGACTCTCAAGAGTCTTCTCCAACACCACAGTTCAAAAGCATCGATTCTTTGGTGCTCAGCTTTCTTCACAGTCCAACTCTCGCATCCATACATGACCACAGGAAAAACCATAGCCTTGACTAGACGGACCTTTGATGGCAAAATAATGTCTCTGCTTTTGAATATGCTATCTAGATTGGTCATAACTTTTCTTCCAAGGAGTAAGCATCTTTTAATTTACTTAATGGCAAATAGAGGGGGAAAAGGTGGAAGTAGTGACAGATTTTCTCTTCTTGGCCTCTAAAATCACTGTGGATGGTGACTGCAACCAAGAAATCAGAAGACATTTGCTTCTTGGCAGGAAAGCTATGACAAACCTAAAATGTGTGTTGAAAAGCAGAGACATTACTCTGCTGACAAAGGTCCACATAGTCAAGGCTATGGCCAGGTACCGTTGTGAGAGCTGGACCATAAAGAAGGCAGAAACTTAAGAATTGATGCCTTCAAACCATGGTGCTGGAGAAGACTCCTGAAAGTTCCTTGGACAGCAAGGAGATCTTTAAACCAGTAAATCTTTAGGGAAATCAACCCTGAATACTTGTTGAAAAGTCTGATGCTGAAGCTGAAACTCCAGTATTTTGCTCATCTGATGAGAACAGCTGACTCACTGGAAAAGATTGAGGGCAGAAGGAGAAGAGAGAATCATAGAATAAGATGGCTGGATGATACCACCAATGCAATTGACATGAACTTGGGCAAACTTCAGGAGAGGTGAAGAACAGAGAGGCCTGGTGTGCTCAGCCCATGGAGTCACAAAGAGTTGGACATGACTGGGCGACTGAAAACAACAAAGGCAGGACTATCTAAAGCTCAGAACACTTTATAGGGAAAAGAACTACAGTCATCTGCACACTCTGCCAGAGTAAATAGGTAATGTGAATTAATACAGCATCTAATCATATCCCCTTAAAAGAGATTTAACTTTTTGTAATGTGATTTCTTTGTAACAGTGGTATGATTACATAGGCCTAGGTAATCTTAGGCACAGGAAAATGGAATTTGGTATTCCAAGATAAAGTAAACTCAAAATTCTGATTCTGTCATTCACAAAAATTAGGGTTACAGATCTCTACAAGTCAAGTAATTGTATGGAAAAGATACTTCCAAATTATATTATAATAGAGTTTGTATGACATAGCCCATTGGTTCTTATATTATTTAACTACAGTATCTCTATTATCCATTAAGCCTTAGATAGTTATTGGATGGAAGAGAATATCTAATTTCAAAGCAAACACTTTTAAATATTTTAGCATTATTCCTCTAAGATATTATGTATACAGCACCATCTTTATTTTCCTAACATCTAGGTACTTTTTTAAATTTAAATCTACAAATTACTTTAATTTAATTTATTGTTTTCTTATTAAAATTAATATAGTCTTTTATAAATACTTTGTATTAATTTATAAGTTAATGTTGCATTCACATTTATTTTCCAGGAGTACTTCAACTGGGTCACATGCATGTCCCTGGGGCACACCTTGGAGATACTCAGAATCATTTGAAGACTATGGATTGAATGGTTAAGTTTTCATTTCATAAAGTTGTTAAGTCAGTAAAATTGAGAATGTTATTGTTAATATTATACCATTTATACTCACTGGCTGGCAAATACTGATGAAATTCAAATTATGCATGTATCAGAAGACTGAATTGTTAAACTTCACCCAGCTAACAATCATGAGGAGCTGCAGGAACAACCCATCTCTGGGGAAAAGCAATGCCTGTCACCCCTTGCCCCCAATTCCCCTGTGTAAATATGAATCTATGTTCCTATTGTGCCAGCTGGCAGAGAATATAAAAATAGCCCAGGTGGCCTTTGATACATTTCAAGTTGGAAAATGGGACATGTTGCTTTGGTAAAGAAGAGATGGAAAGAATTTAATACAAACAGGTTTTTTAACTAGCATATTCTCACCATGCTTTTATTTCCCTTTTTAAAATTGATTCTTATAGTTTCACTATAAAAAATGCATAATAGAAGAAAATGGTAAAATAGAACAACCAAAAGCCACCATCTGCACAGGATCTTTTACATTTATTCTAAAGTTAGATGACATTGCAGGAGGAATTCTGTATCTTATTTTTAACCTAATATTATATTAAAGAATTTGCCATGTTGTCATCTCTCTTTTTTAATTTATAAATGATATTATGCCTATGTATGATTTAATATTTTCAAACTTATACTCTTTACTAAATAAAAATACTACATTATTATTTTATTTTGTGCAATGAGATTCTCAGGGAAACTGAATTTGACACATACATAAAAGGGAGAGCTATGGCTTCACCATTATTACTAAGCTGGGGATTTGGGCAAATTACTGAATCTCCCTTAGTTTCAGCCCCTTTATTAATTAGATGGATATGTATTCCTAGTTCAGATGGTTTAGGTGAAGCTTAAACTACAGACTGTCTACAGACTCTGATGTCAAAGAGCTGATCCATCTCCTATTTTTTTTTTTTTGTCTTTTTAGAATGCGTTCTCTTTGAGAATTCACTAATCATAAATAAATGATTTATTTATTTCTATGACATTTTACACATAACATTAATTATATGTCACATTTGACAACTGTCTTTCAATGTTAAATTTTTGATGTTTCTCAATGCAGACTATTTCAAATATAGATTTTTAATTTTTTATCACATCAGATGTTAGAAAATAGTCATTTGAAAGTTTTGATTAAAATTCACTTTAATTTCCTTTTTAATTTTCACAGAGACTTAAAAATACAACTCATTGATCTTTATGAAATTTAAATACATGTATAATGTTGAGGTAAGAATTTAAATTACTCTAAGCAGTTCTTTTGTCACTTGGTAACCCAGTACCCTAGGGTACTTACTGAATAAGGATTCTCTTCTCTATTGACTTCTGACACTTTCTGGGCTGTCTTTGGATCATCTCCTTCATTTGACACCAGTAGAATCTGTCTTTACCACAGCATTGTGTTTGGTGCAAACGTAATTGTGGTTTCAGACTGTGAATTTTAAATCATTATAACTAGGTTCAAGCACATCTTTAGTAATCAAAACAGGAACCTTTACAATAAACATTTTTGCCAATGAGAAATAAGTGTGTTTATTCCTATAGAATAAAAATCCATGCTTTGGGATTTGATGAACTCTTGGAAAGCATCTTCTGCATCCTGCTGGTTGTGGAAGCACTTAACCTGCAAAACAGTCGTCAAGATGCTTGAAGAAGTGGTAGTTGGTTGGCAAGAGGTCAGGTGTTTATGGTAGATGAGGCAAACGTTCATAGCCCAATTTGTTCAACTTTTGAAGTATTGGTTGTGTGGCGTGCAGTCAGGCATTGTCGTGGAAAAGAATTGGGCTCATTCTGTTGACCAATGCTGGCTGCAGGCACTGAAGTTTTTGGTGCATCTCATGAATTTGCTGAGCGTATTTCTCAGATGTCTAATGGTTTCATCAGAATTCAGAAAGCCGTAGTAGATCAGACGGGCAACAGACCACCAAACAGTGACCATGACCTTTTTCTGGTGCAAGTTTAACTTTGGGAAGTGCTTTCGAGCTTCTCAAACCAACCACTGATCTGGTCATTGCTGGTTGTCATAAAATCCGCTTTTCTTTAAACATCACACATTCCAATCAAGAAATGGTTCATTGTTGTTTCACAGAATAAGAGAAGATGACACTTAAAAACGATGATTTGTTTTATTTTCTGTCAGCTCATGAGACACCCATTTATCAAGTTTTTTCATCTTTCCAATATGCTTCAAATGCCGGATGACCTTAAAATAATCAACACTGAGTTCTTCGGCAACTTCTTGCGTAGTTATAAGAGGATCAACTTCAATGATTGCTCTTAATTGATCATTGTCAACTTCCAATGGCTGGCCACTACACTCTTCATCTTCAGGGCTCTTCTTTGCAAAACTGCTTGAACCACCACTATACTGTATGTTTGTTAGCAGTTCCTGGACCAAATGCATTGTTGAGGTTGTGAGTTGTCTCTGCTGCTTTACAATCCGTTTTGAACTCAAATGAGAAAATCACTCAAATTTGCTTTTTGTCTAACATCAGTTCTATAGTCTAAAATAAATATAAAATAAACAGCAAGTAATGTCATTAGCTAAAAATATAAAGCAAGAAATGTGTATTAAAATGATGTATAACATAACCATATTTATTTAAGAATGATTCCGATATCAAATAGCAAAGTTCAACAATGCAAAACCACAATTACTTTTGCACCAACCTAATAATAAGGCTAATCTTGATTCACCAACATGAAAACAGTCTTTTAGTCATTTCTGTGATAGATTTTATTTACTGTTGATTCATCATATATGGATCAGTGAAGGATAAATATAAAACCAGGTGTCCTGTGAAGATTCACCTCAACTCATAGCAATGGTAGCCAAATTGTTGGTTAGGAATTTTATATACATTTAGGAAGAATATTCATCAGAGATTATGGCAAAAGTTTTTATATCACCAAAGCCAAGACAGGGTCAGGGCTGGTCTTCCATAACAACAGGCTGATATTTGTTGAGGATTCATTATGAGCAGACCAAGTATTATTCTAAGTGCTTAACATGTGTTATCATATTTTTCCTCAAAATAATCTTCAGATTATTTCCTAATGACATAGATGCACAAAGATGGATGCTCGAAGAGCCAGAGGATATCATGAACAAGCAACTAAAATGTCTCAAAAAGACAAAAAAAAAAAAGAGTGTGAATAAAAAGATAGAAAATACAAAGAGGATTCCAATAGAAATTCTAGAGCTGAAAAATACCATAATTGGAATGCCAAATAAGGAAACTGATGCAGAGAGAGTGAGGATCACATATCTGGTAGGAGACAGAGCCAGAATAGGAATCTGTGCAGAGTTCACGGTCTACCCAGCTTGTCTACCTGACTACAAAAGAGCCCAGTGGACTTCAGGCTCCCTCTGTTCTCTTCACCTGCACTGTCCAGCCCCTCAGCCAAATGTTTACATTGTAAAAGAATCCTTTTTTAAAGCCCTTGCCCTGCAAATGACAGTGAAAGAATCATCCTAGCAAAGAATTTTAATAGCTCTGGGAAATAATGCGAACAGACTACAAACACATAAATAAAACTTAAAGAAAAAGATAGCATTTTGTATAAAATATTACAACAGTTCTAAAAGATTTTACAACCCAAAATTACAGAACAAAGGACTACAAATCTCACAAGACACTGATTTTGGGGATCTTAAGAATATTCTGAAAATCTGTAAGACAGTGTGGACTCTACCCACCGAAAACTCTTAGATTCATTCGCTTTAAAATATTGCAGCTCAACAAAGTTACCCCTCAAAAAAATCACAACTAGAGATCAAGATATATAAGCAAACATCACTTTACCAGAATTTTATAAATTTTACCAGCCTCAATTAGGAAAATAAGTGACCAAATGACTATGATGTAAGCTTAAATTAAAAAAAAAGATTTTTATATACAGCAAATTTCAAATACTATAATTACAAATGTATTTTACCGAAAAAAAATCATCGAATATTAAAAGTTCTGACCCCGGATGGTAACATTATAATGAATGTTTCTTTTCTTCTTTATACTTGTTGACATTTTAAATTTTCCCACAAGAAGCATTTAATAATTTTATATTTATTTAAAATATAATGGAAACTGGAAAAAGCAGATAGCAAAATACACATTCAGTATTAAGCTAATTTGGGGGACAAAATGTGAGCCCAGGAATGTTAAGATTAGATGAATTATTTGTTAATATTTATTTTCTTTTGCCTGCATTTCTTCAGTAAGCATATATTATTTTATATCAGAATAAAGTTAGACTATCACATTCTATATAATGACTTAAAATTACTAATATGTTCTTGAAAAGAAAATGTAATGTGAAGATGTGTTATGATCTTTTTGATTATAAAACCAACCCTTGAAAGCACCAAAATCGGGGCTTATTTCTCCAGACCTCTGAATATCAGACAGGCTTTTGTCTGTCTCAGTTAGTGTGTATTTCCAACACTGAGTACACTGCTAATTACAGAGGAGCTAGCACTTCAAAATTATTTCCTAAAGTACAAACACATGAAAAGATGCTCAACATCACTCATTATTAGAGAAATGCAAATCAAAATTACAATGAGATATCACCTCACACCAGTCAAAACAGCACTCATCAAAAAGTCTACAAACAATACATGTTGGAGATGTGAAGAAAAGGGAATACTCTTGCACTGTTGGTGGGAATGTAAATAGATACAGCCACTATGGAAGACAATAGGGAGATTCCTTAAAAAACTAGAAATAAAACCACCACCAGTTCAGATAAGTTCAGTTGCTCAGTCATATCTGATTCTTTGGGACTCCATGAATCGCAGCACGCCAGGCCTCCCTGTCCATCACCAACTCCTGGAGTTTACTCAAACTGGTGTCCATCGAGTCAGTGATGCCATCCAGCCATCTCTTTCTCTGTCATCCCCTTCTCCTCCTGCCCCCAGTTTCTCTCAGCTTCAGGGGTTTTTTTCCAATGAGTCAACTCTTCGCATGAGGTTGCCAAGTATTGGAGTTTCAGCTTTAGCATCAGTCCTTCCAATGAACACCCAGGACTGATCTCCTTTAGAATGGACTGGTTGGATCTCCTTGCAGTCCAAGGGACTCTCAAGAGTCTTCTCCAATACCACAGTTCAAAAGCATCAATTCTTTGGCACTCAGCTTTCTTCACAGTACAACTCTCACATCCATACATGACTACTGGAAAAACCATAGCCTTGACTAGATGGACCATTCTTGGCAAAGTAATGTTTCTGCTTTTGAATATGCTATCTAGGTTGGTCATAACTTTTCTTCCAAGGAGTAAGTGTCTTTTAATTTCATGGTTGCAATCACCATCCACAGTGATTTGGAGCCCAAAAAATAAAGTCTGACTCTGTTTCCACTGTTTCCCCATCTATTTACTATGAAGTGTTGGGACCAGATTCCATGATCTTAGTTTTCTGAATGTTGAGGTT
This sequence comes from Budorcas taxicolor, assembly GCF_023091745.1. Lineage (NCBI taxonomy): Eukaryota > Metazoa > Chordata > Mammalia > Artiodactyla > Bovidae > Budorcas > Budorcas taxicolor. The sequence goes on along the minus strand of NC_068933.1, from coordinate 20,018,204 downwards.
TAAGCCAACTTTCTCACTCTCCTCTTTCACTTTCATCAAGAGGCTCTTTAGTTCCTCTTCACTTTCTGCCGTAAGTGTGGGGTCATCTGCATATCTGAGGTTTTTGATATTTCTCCTGGCAATCTTGATTCCAGCTTGTGCTTCTTCCAGCCCAGTGTTTCTCATGATGTTTTCTACATATAAGCTAAATAAGCAGGGTGACAATATACAGCCTTGATGTACTCCTTTTCCTATTTGCAACGAGTCTGTTGTTCCATGTCCAGTTCTGACTGTTGCTTCCTGACCTGCATATAGGTTTCTCAAGAGGCAGGTCAGGTGGTCTGGTATTCCCATCTCTTTCAGAATTTTCCAGTTTATTGTGATCCACCCAGACAAAGGCTTTGGCATAGTCAATAAAGCAGAAGTAGATGGTTTTTCTGGTACTCTCTTGCTTTTTCGATGATCCAGCAGATGTTGGCAATTTGATCTCTGGTTCCTCTGCCTTTTCTAAAACCAGCTTGAACATCTGGAAGTTCACAGTTCACGTATTGCTGAAGCCTGGCTTGGAGAATTTTGAGCATTACTTTACCAGCGTGTGAGATGAGTGCAATTGTGCGGTAGTTTGAGCATTCTTTGGCATTGCCTTTCTTTGGGATTGGAATGAAAACTGACCTTTTCCAGTTCTGTGGCCACTGCTGACTTTTCCAAATTTGGTGGTATATTGAGTTCACACTTTCACAGCATCTTTCAGGATTTGAAAGAGCTCTACTGGAATTCCATCACCTCCACTAGCTTTGTTCATAGTGATGCTTTTTAAGGCCCACTTGACTTCACATTCCAGGATGTCTGGCTCTAGGTGAGTGATCACACCATCGTCATTATCTGGGTCATGAAGATCTTTTTTCTACAGTTCTTCAGTGTATTCTTGCCACCTCTTCTTAATATCTTCTGCTTCTGTTAGGTCCATACCATTTCTGTCCTTTATCAAGCCTATTTTTGCATGAAATGTTCCCTTGGTATCTCTAATTTTCCTGAAGAGATCTCTAGTCTTTCCCGTTCTATTGTTTTCCTCTATTTCTTTGCATTGATCGCTGAGGAAGGGTTTCTTATCTCTCCTTGCTATTCTTTGGAACTCTGTATTCAGATGCTTATATCTTTCCTTTTCTCCTTTGCTTTTCACTTTTCTTCTTTTCACAGCTATTTGTAAGGCCTCCTCAGACAGCCAGTTTGCTTTTTTGCATTTCTTTTTCTTGGGGATGGTCTTGATCGCTGTCTCCTGTACAATGTCATGAACCTCCGTTCATAGTTCATCAGGCACTCTGTCTATCAGATCTAGTCTCTTAAATCTATTTCTCACTTCCACTGTATAATCATAAGGGATTTGATTTAGGTCATACCTCAATGGTCCAGTGGTTTTCTCTACTTTCTTCAATTTAAGTCTGAATTTGGCAGTAAGGAGTTCATGATCTGAGCCACAGTCAGCTCCCAGTCTTGTTTTTGCTGATGTATAGAGCTTCTCCATCTTTGGCTGCAAAGAATATAATCAATCTGATTTCGGTGTTGACCATCTGGTGATGTCCATGTGTAGAGTCTTCTCTTGTGCTGTTGGAAGAGGGTGTTTGCTATGACTAGTGCATTCTCTTGGCAAAACTCTATTAGCCTTTGCCCTGCTTCATTCCGTACTCCAAGGCCAAATTTGCCTGTTACTCCAGATGTTTCTTGACTTCCTACTTTTGCATTCCAGTCCCCTGTAATGAAAAGGACATCTTTTTTGGGTGGTAGTTCTAAAAGGTTTTGTAGGTCTTCATAGAACCATTCAACTTCAGCTTCTTCAGCGTTACTGGTTGGAGCATAGGCTTGGATTATTGTGATACTGAATGATTTTTGAGATTGCATTCAAGAACTGCATCTCGGACTCTATTGTTGACCATGATGGCTACTCCATTTCTTCTAAGAGATTCCTGCCCACAGTAGTAGATATAATGGTCATCTGAGTTAAATTCACCCATTCCAGTCCATTTTAGTTCACTGATTCCTAGAATGTCGACATTCACCCTTGCCATCTCCTGTTTAACCACTTCCAATTTGCCTTGGTTCATGGACTTGACATTCCAGGTTCCTATGCAATATTGCTCTTTACAGCATCGGACCTTGCTTCTATCACTAGTGCCATCCACAACTGGGTATTGTTTTTGCTTTGGCTCCATCCCTTCATTCTTTCTGGAGTTATTTCTCCACTTATCTCCAGTAGCATATTGGGCACCTACCCACCTGCGGAGTTCCTCTTTTGCCTTTTCATACTCTTTTGGGGTTCTCAAGGCATGAATAATGAAGTATTTTATACTGAAGTATAAAACCACCATAATACCCATCAATCCCACTCCTAGGCATATACTTTGAGGAAACCAAAATTGGAAGAGACACATGTATCCCATTGTTCATTGCAGCACTATTTACAATAGCTAGAACATGGAAGCAACCTAGATGTCCATCGACAGATGAATGGATAGAGAAGTTGTGGCACATATACACAATGGAATATTACTCAGCCATAAAAAGAACACATTTGTGTCAGATCTAATGAGGTGGGTGAACCTAGAACCCATTATACAGAGTGAAGTGAGTCAGAAAGAGAAAGATAAATACCATATTCTAACATATATATACGGAATCTAGAAAAATGGTACTGAAGAATTTATTTACAGTGCAACAATGGAGAAACAGACATAGAGAAAAGACTTATGGACATGGGGAGAGGGGAGGAGAGAGTGAGATGTATGAAAAGAGTATCATGGAAACTTACATTACCATATGTAAAATAGATAGCCAACAGGAATTTGCTGTATAGTTCAGGAAACTCAAACAGGGGCTCTGTATCAACCTAGAGGGGTGGGATGGGAAGGGAGATGGGAGGGAGATTCAAAAGGGAGGGGATTTATGTATAGCTATGGCCAATTCATGTGAGGTTTGACAGAAAACACCAAAATTCTGTAAAGCTATTATCCTTCAATAAAAAATAAATTAATTTAAAAAAATTCTCCAAAAAACAATTATTTGTTAAAGTAATTCCACATATTCAGTCTATGCCAACAGAACGTTAGGTACTAACTGGTAACAAGAAATTTACTCATGTGATATCAGAGCTCCTCATCCTTCAGGCAGAGCAAAGACTGCAAACAAAATAAAGGTTTTCCACTAACTTAAATACTTATTCTTCTTACCTCCTACTTGATAGTGTATAATTTTTGGAAAACAACTTCAACATTTAAGATTATTTCTCCTATTTTCAAAATGAAGATATAATTATGTAATTTTAGCAATATTACATTAGGTAAGTGTTAATACAACTAACCTGCAGATCCATCTGAATATATGATGAACCAGACTGAGTTCAACCATATTGTACATTTTTATAACTCACTGATTTTTTGTATGATTTTAAGTCTTAAATTTTACAGGAATGATGCTATTTTATATTTTTATCTTAAGGGATTTAAAAGCAATACCTCATTCTTTTTTTGCAGGTTATTTTGGTGAAATACTCATGGAGAAATCACACAAAACTCTTTTTTACATCTTATTCATTTAGTTATCTTCTTGGCAGACACTGTTAACAAGATGGTGAAATACAATAGATTTTAATAGCGAAATAAAATGTTGCAATCAAGACCCTTTGTAAAAAAGCATTTTAATTAATATGCTATATTTTTTTCTAATTGTAGCACTGAATATGAATTTGTAACAGAGATCTTAATTTCTATCACTATCATGAGAAAATAAAGAGATACAGTTTACTGTATATTTGTTCTCTTAATAAATCTTTTATAATAATGAGGAATATTTTATGAAATAATAATGTACAAAACAAAAATTATGGTTTCCTGTGATGAAAGAATTTATCAAAGCTTTTAGAGGGTGATTAAGTTGAAAAGGATACAAAAGAAGCCAACAAAAATGCTTTACTTATAAAGGATTTTATACTAGTTTAAGTATATCCAACTTTGAAAATTTTTGGTAAGTTCTCAACAAATTTTTAATTAATTTGGAAAACCAGTATGCAGATATTATATACAAATAGAAATTTGTATAAGAGCATCAGGAATCATCTTCATAGTCTGAGTCATAAAGCAAGTCTCAAAAAATTTCAACTGTTTGAGTTCACATAGAGTATATTCTATGACAAAGAAGGAATAAGCTGAAAATTAACAAAAGATACCTAGAATATGCTTAAATATTTGGAACATAAATAATGAAAATAATCCATGGGTCAAAAAAAAACATTTCAAAAACAACTAGAAAGTGTTTTGTACTAAATGATGACAGAACTTCCCAGGTGGTGCTAGTGGTAAAGAAACTGCCTGCCAATACAAGAGACAGAGATATAAGAGACATGGGTTCAGTCTCTGGCTCAGGAAGATCCCCGGGAGGAGGGCATGGTAACCCATTCTTGCCTGGAGAATCCTATGGACAGAGGAGCCTGGCAGGCTACAGTCCATAGGGCTGCAAAGAGTCAGACACAACCGAAGCAACTCAGCATGCAGGCATGACAATATAACATCAAAATCTGTAATACAGGTAAAATTGATCACCTGAAAATAAATCATAAAAAGCTAAAATAAAAAGCTTTTAAATGAAAGAAGAAAAATGTGATAAACAAAAGAACAGAAATTATGAGGGGAAAAAAACAAATTAGATAAAATATCTGAAGTCAGAGTTGATATTATGAGAAGAGCAATAAAAATGATAAAACTCAATGTATACAAAAAATAGTAGCATTTCCACACACTAACAATGAGCAATTTAATAAGGAAATTAAGAAATAATTTCTTTTACAGTAGCACCAAAAATAAGAAAATACTTAAGAATAAACTAAGGAAATGAAAGACTTGTACACTGAAAACTACAAAATAAGGCTGAAACACTGACACAAATAAGTGGGAAAATATTTTGTGTTCACGGATTGGAAAACTTAGTGTCGTTAAAATGCACATACTATCCAAAATAATCTATAGAGTCAATGCAATACCTAGCAAAACACAATGATACTGTTTGTAGAAACTGAAATAAAGAAATCTAAAATTCATCAGGAATCAAAAGAACCCCAAAGAGCCAAAAGAATTTTAAGAAAGAATAAAAAAGTGGTTGCATCATACTTCCTGATTTCAAAATATATTTCACACCTAAGTAAACAAAACAGTATGGCACTGGCATAAAAAACAGATATATATACGAATGAAAAGAAAAGAGAGCCTGGAAAGAAACTGGCAAATGATCTTTGCTGAGAGAGATAAGTTCACACAATAGGAAATGGACAGTCTTTTTAACAGATGGTGCTGGGAAAACTGTATATACACATGCCAAGAACTTATTTTGGACTCTTATACTATACACAAAAATTAACTCAAAATGAATTAAAGATCTAAACATGAGACCTCAAACTATGAACTCCTAGAAGAAATTATAGAGGAAAATCTGTGTGACATTGGATGGCAATGATATCTTGCATAAGGTAAAAGCACAGGCAACAAAAGTAAAAAGGTAAATGGGACTACATCAAACTTAAAACCTGTGTGAGCATGCTAAGTCGCTTTAGTCATGTCCATCTCTTTGCGACCCCATGAACTGTAACCTGCCAGGTTTCTCTGTCCATGGGATTCTCCAGGCAAGAATACCAGAAGGGGTACCATGCCCTCCTCCAGGAGATCTTCCTGACCCAGGGATTGAACCCACATCACTTATTTCTCCTGCATTGGCAAGCCAGTTCTCTACCACTAGTGCCACCTAGGAAGCCCTAAAAACTGTACATATTATAGGAAATAATCAACAGGGCAGAAAAAGCAACCTATGGAATGGGAGAAAATATTTGCAACCATATATCTGATAAGGAGTTTTATATCTAGAACGTATTTTTTTTTTTAAAAGAACTCTATTACTGAACAATAACAACCCAGAAACTCAAATAATCCAATTAAAAAATAGGCAAAGAACTTGAACAGTTGTTACTTCAAAGAAGAGATATAAATGGTCATCAAGCATATGAAAAGATGCTCAGTGTTACTAATTACCAGATATGTAAATCAATGTAAATATGTAAATCATATGCTTACTGTCAAAAAAAAAAAAAGAACAAGCACTGATAAAGCAGTAAAGAATTTGAACTATAGTTGAGAAAATATAAAATGATGTAACTGCTATAGAAAGCAGTATGGAGAATCCTCAAAAAATTAAACACAGATTTACCACATGATTCAGCAATTTCACTTTTTGTGTATATCTACAAGAATTGAAAATAGGATCTCAAGAGATATTTGCATATATAGATTCACTGCAGCCTTATTCACAATAGCCAAAAGGAGAAAGCAACCCAAGGATCCACTGATAGATGAATGGATAAATAAATGGAGAATACTCAAATAATAAAGTATTATTCATCCGAGGAAAAGGAGATCCTATATAGATGAAACTTGAGGACATTATGCTAAGTTAAATAAGCCAACCACAGTAAAACAAAATGCTGCATGAGCCCACTTATATTGAGGTATCTGAAATGGTCAAAGTCTTACAAATAGAAAGTAGAGAGTGGTATTTGCAGGAACTGTGGGAGAAAGGGGAAAATGAAAGTCGTTTTTCAAAAGATACACAGTTTCAGTTTTTTAAGATGAAAAATTTATAGAAATCAGTTGCACAACAATGTACATAAACTTAACAATATTGTACACTTAAAAAAGCTAAAATGGTAAATCTTGTTAAGAGTTTTTATCATGATAAAAAAATAAGATTTTACCAGAGACTATAAACACTATAATAAGGCCAGAAAAAGAAATTAAAAATGGAATAATTGAAAATAAAGATTAGATTTTTTTCATTATTAGAGATTAAAGATTTTTCATTATTAGATGCAATCTTCTTTAACAAAAAATAGTCTCTTTGCTACTTAAAAACAATCCTAAGAAAATTAAAAAAGAGCTTCCTGCCTACAAATAATAAAGTTTTATATAATATTAGAACTCATTATAATAATTGGACAGATATTCTACATGTGAAGATAAAACACTGTAATACATTAGTTCAATCCAAATTGACTTACACATTTAATGCAATTCCAATAGAAATTCTAATACAATTATTTGTTATTTGTTATTATAATTTCAACATTTATTTGAGAGACCCTATGGTCAATAATTGGGCTTCCCTTGTGGCTCAGTGATAAAGAATTTGCCTGCAATGCAGGAGTCGCAGGATACACAGGTTTGACCCCTGCGTTGGGAATATCCCCTGGAGGAGGGCATGGCAATCCACTCCAGTATTCTTGCCTGGAGAATCCCATGGTCAGAGAAGCCTATTGGGCTATGGTCCATAGAGTCACAAAGAATCAGACACAACTGAAGTGACTTAGTATGTAAGCACACATGGTCAGTAATTACCAACATACTCCATTAAGAACTGTTATGAAGGTTTACTGTATGGCTATGGCAGTTGAATAGAACCTCGATGTGAAATCAAGAAACTTGATGTAAATCGCATTATAGATTATAAAAAAGGAAAGATATTTCAGTAATGAATGTTGAGACAATTGGTTTTCCACATGAGACAAACAATGATGATGGTACTTGGAACCCGATCTCAAAGCACACTTTAGAATGGGAAAGTATGACACGAATATGTGAAAGTTTTGGAGTGCTTTCATGATCTTAGCATAGGGAAGAATTTCATAAGCATATCAAATATAATTATATTAAGAATACTTTAAAATTCATCACTGTGAAATTTTTAAAAGAAACGTGTTCACTAAAAGTGAAAGAAAAGTGAAAGTGAAGTAGCTCAGTCGCGTCCAACTCGTTGCAACCCTATGGACTTTAGCCTACCAGTCTCCTCTATCCGTCCATGGGATTTTCCTGGCAAGAGTTCTAGAGTGGGTTGCCATTTGTGAAAACAAAAATCACAAATTAGCCAATGATAGCAAATCAAATACCAACAAACAGTAAACAGTAAGAAAATAGGAAGCTCTCCACTGAATCAATAAACAGAAGATGAGAAAGAAAAGGCAAGAGACATCCATAAGCATTTTCACAGAAAAGGAAACACAAATGGTCAGTACACATAAAAAGATATGTTCAACCTATCACTAATTATAGAAATGCAAGTTAAGACCAAAATGGGATAATGAGGTATAATTTTACACTGAAGAGAAAGCAACAATGTAAAAATCAATGTTGTATAATACCAAATTAGGGAGCACAACGAAAACTTTTACAGCCAGTTTGTGGACATGTAAGTGTATACAGCAAACTGTACATGCAGTTGGGTGGATATTAGCTATCCTGAAGTTCTGTTTCCCAGCACCTCCTTGTACAGTAGTGAGTTATTGCAATCACAAAGATCATTTGTGCAAGAGCTGGTAGGCTTGCAGCAGCAGCTGCAAGCATTTTACGCTTGAAAGATCAGTTTGGAATACCCAGCAGGGATACAGTTTACACACACAGCTGCCATCCCTTACCTGCTGGCTCGCCAGGGTGGTGTGGGACACAAGTCTGCCTGCAGCTTCTGCGGGTCCTGCAGGATCCTTGTCGGGCCAAACGCTTGGTTAGTCTTGTGCTAAAGGACACCACGTTCTGGAAGAGATCTCCTCAGCAAAGTTCAAGTCCTGGAGATAGAGAGAAAGAGGAAGTTTCAGTTCATCCTCATGGGCTCCACCTATTTCATCCTCTGCCCAACTTAACATCACCTTCCCTTCCTGACTGCCAGCCTTGCTGGATTTAGACTCTGACCCCAGACACAAAACCAAGCTTGATGAAGACTGCTTTAACCAGTTCCCATAAATGCTTAAGGTCAAATTCTTAAAATAAATCTCCTATTATCTAAATTATGTTACTTGTAAGGTTCTGTTTTATTTAACCCTGTTTCAGCTGACTGTGAAATGGAGATAATAAAACAAGGTATAGCAAGAACAAAGGTCCATATATAGTCAAAGCTGTGATTTTTCCAGTATTTATGTACAGATGTGAGAGCTGGACAATAAAAAAAGGCTGAACACCAAAGAACTGATGCCTTCAGACTGTGGTGCTGGAAAACACTCTTGAGAGTCCCTTAGACAGCAAGGAGATAAATCAGTTAAACCCAAACAAAATCAACCCTGCATATGCATTGGAAGGACTGATGCTGTAGCTGAAGCTTCAATCCTTTGGCCACCTGATGCAAAGAGTCAACTTATTGAAAAAGACCCTAACTCTGGGAAAGATTGAAGGCAGGAGGAGAAGGGGATGACAGAGGGCAAGATGGTTGGATGGCATCACCAAGTCAACAGACATGAGTATGAGCAATCTCTGGAAGATGGTAACAGGGAAGCCTGGTGTGCTACAGTCCATGGGGTCACAAAGAGTCAGACATGGCTGAGCGACTGAACAACAACGACATACAGCAAGAACAGCTTAATATATCACTAAAAACAAAAGAATATCAACTTCATCTTTTTTTCCTATTACATACACTTGAGAATTAAAAAATGCACAAAATTCACCATTAATGTATCATTCATACTTGATCTCTATGAGCTTTCACACTAAACTTTACTCAGGTCGAGTTTATCATTAACAGAAAGCCTAATTCTTAGTAACGCTACGTGCTCCCTCCCAGAAAAGTAGATGCCACTAACAGGGCCGATTCAGTGGTTGCCTGACAGTCACAGAGCATCTGTGCAGAGACCAAAGGACTGATCTTGGGAGTACTATCCTAGGAAGAAATCAAAGCCAGGCAGAGAATCAATACTCACAGGCAACCTAAGGGAGTTAAAAGGGCAAAAAGAACACAGGCGAGACAAAGGGGTTTAAAAGGAGGAGCAAGAAGGCCAAAAGGGAGTGTAAATCTGAAGGTGAGGGGACAGCGTGGAGGAGCCTCTGAGGAAAGAGGGCTGGAGCCAGGAAGGGCCTTGAGAGCAAGTCACAGCTCCAATTTTCTATGTTTACATTTTTTTTTATCATAAAGCTCCTCTGTTCTTTACAGATACCACAGATTTTGTGTGATCTCAAGAATATATTGACCTAAGGAAAGCACTGCAAATATGCTACTTGTAAACTTAAGTGATGGATCAAACAATCATGACCCAAACTTCAAGTATCTGAATATCAGTATTTTGATCCCTGTATTGATTATCCTAGTGTCCTGGCATTATGCTACAGATAGTCATTAATAAATAAACAGTTACTTACAATATTGCAATGTATGAAAATACTGTTTCACACCAGTAAAATGAGAAGAAATAAAAGGCGTGTCTAACTCCAATAAATTTTGAAATATTTTAAAGAAACACAAGTAAATACTATGATTCCAACCCTGACAAAAAAACAATATAAAGAATGTAAAGTGTGAAAGTGTGTTAGTCATATCCACCTTTTTGTGACCCCCATGGACTGTTAGCCCGTCAGACTCCTATGTTCATGGAATTCTCCAGCAAGAATATTGGAGTGGGTTGCCATTTTCTTCTCCAGGGGATCTTCCCCACCCCAGGATCAAACCTGGGTCTCCTGCATTACAGGCAGATTCTTTACTATCTGAACCACCAGAGAAGCCCTATAAAGAAGGTAACCAATACAAAAATGCCTTGACTCTGTATTTAGAACAAAAACTTTTCTTCTTTTTAAATTTTCAACTTTTTCTTTCAAATTTTAGTTTCCACACTCATTGTAGTTTCTGTTCTGATGCAAAAATCTGTTCTTATAATTGTTACAGATAATCAAAATTCTACATTGTACTTTAAATTTAATCTAGAGCTACTTTTGTTCTATGTTTTTTTTTTTCTTAACAGAGAGCCTTTATGTTTCTAATTTTAAGGACTTTGCACAGGTCTACACTAGATTATTAGAGCTAGGATAGCAAAATGATAATTATTGGTTATCTTTAAACAAATTTTATATTTTATTTATCTTTAAATATTTATCTATTTACTTATTTATCTCAAATTTGTTTTTGATTAAACAATCATAATAGCAGGCATAACATTAAAATATATATAAGCAATTTTCTATAAGAATAATTTCAAAATATTGTTTTTAATGGTAAACTTTATATCCTTTAGTTTATAATTCCATAGTCATTACTAAACAAACTCTTGAATATTAGACAAAGCTCCCTTGTCCATTTTTGTGAACAAAAACTCAACCAGAAACTCAACTTTAGAAAGAAAAGATGTAAAAGACATACATTTTTTTTAATACTAAGGGGAAAGAGTTTGCTGTAACTGGAAATTAAATACCTCCTAACCTTCTTTTTTGTGTTCAAACAAAGATAACCTAGACCTTTGCATTTCCAAAGCACTTGTGACTCAGCTTCTCATAATCCCAAAAGTTCTCTAATAATAATTTGTGTTTGGGTGCTACTATAACTTAATCAATACTATGAATGATCTATGGCTTATAGTAAATTATACCCAGTGTCTATCACCTTCTTTTCTAAATAGTCCATCAATTTGGTTTTACACTGGATTAAATTCTTGGCTTTCAGAGCAAAACTTCTGAGTCTTGACTCCTGCAATTTAGGTGACAAAAATCAATACAAGTGCTCTTGTTAATGGTCTCAAAATGAGAAAATCAGAATATCTGCAACAGGAGAAACAAGAATTCCAGTTCAATACCTGATACTGATCTTTGGTTTCCAATAGAGCTTGTGAATTATAACAGATCTCAGACCACCCTCTCACAAATAGTAACACCTACTGAATTAGAATCCTGTACATTGCAGAAATGTTTCCTTAACTCCCTAACTTTTTCACACAAGAACTGAAACACCATAAGACAATGCAACTAATTCACTTCAGTTCAGTTCAGTTCAGTTGCTCAGTCATGTCCGACTCTGCGACCCCATGAATCGCAGCACGCCAGGCCTCCCTGTCCATCACCAACTCCCAGAGTTCACTCAGACTCACGTCCATCGAGTCAGTGATACCATCCAGCCATCTCATCCTCTGTCATCCCTTTCTCCTCCTGCCCCCAATCCCTCCCAGCATCAGAGTCTTTTCCAATGAATCAACTCTTCACATGAGGTGGCCAAAGTACACTTTCATAACCACAAATATTACAGTGATTCAAGTACTGATAGTATAAGTGTTATAGAATTTCACAGACAAATAACCTATTTAAGCCCTCTGATCTTTTCATGAGAGAATTTAACATGACCCAAAATGTAAACACTGGGCCCAAAGTCATAGATCTAAATTAAAAACTTGAGCTGTGACAGAGATATGTGACTCCAGGCTTAGATTATTGAGCAGTTTGTCCCATAAGCACAGAATTTTAGAGCAGAAAAATCACCTAATTCAGTCCTTTGATTTTTTAGATGAGAAAAGGAGACTATAGTGGTTCCCAGGTTGGTTTAACTGAGTAAGATTATTCACAGAGTTCATCAAACAGCCTCTGTCTTAAACCCTTGAAAATGCTTCCTATGCTTCCCGCGTATAAGTAGAAAGCACTGCCTTAATATACACTCCTTAAGGAATCTTTTTTCTGGCAGTAGTTATTACTTTTCGATACTCTGAAACCCAAATAATAAACTCAATAGCTTTGTTTCAAAACAAGGTGTATTTTCAAAAGCAATTTTCTAATATCAAAATAGCAATTCAGTCGACCAGAACTTAACATAATGAACCAGGCACTTTGTACTTGGTGTTCATCTAGGTTCAAGAATGAGGCAGACTGACAGCAGTTTTCATTCTGGAAAGGGAGACACATAAGCCAAAACCTACTTCCAGGCAAAGCAAGCGAAATACACACAACTATGTGAAGTATTTATAAATGCTCTAAAATTCTAAACCCAAAATGAGTCAGACATCTTTCTCATCTGGATGACTTAACAACCAAAAAGCAATCATTGGTGAGTGGCCTAATAAACAGGGGGTTTGGGAAAGAGAGCTTTCTGTAGCAAATTATTTAGACTAACAATAAGTGCAAGAGGGGCTATATGGTTTGAGCTTTTTTTTAAAAAAATAAATAAATAGACTGTTTATTTTCCACCAACCTTATTTCCATTTTCTTTTAAAGAGCCTACAGAAGAATAGCCGCAGACTACTCCATGGAAGTTCCTACCCTGAGGAGCTGTGGCAGCAGACCAGATGCAGAGGGGACCAGCGTGCCTTCCTGCCCGTCCGCAATCTCGGGTTGGGGAACAGTCAACTTGAAAGCTGGAGCACTCCATCCACCCTGAAATCCAGACGTGGGCGCGACCTTTGAGCCGCCGTCTGCTCTTCCTTTTCCGTGTCTTCAGGATCTTTCCGGAAGCAGAGGTCAGGCTGACTTCTCGAAGGTGGTCATACGAGACCATGCCAGAGCGCTTGCGCAGAAACTCCCAGACCAGCGTCATAGCATCAGACCCACTGGGTGAGTTCCCCTTCTGTCGCGTGGGGTGGCGGTGCCCACAGAGCAGTGATAAGATGCCTCTGTGTGAGGCCGCTGGTCTGCACTGGGATAGTAATTCCTGGAAGTCTCCACTCGCGGAAAGCTTCCTGAATCTGGTTACTGAAGGTTCTGGAAGTGAAGTGGCTGGCAACAGGAGCGGCGCCGTCGTCAGCAGCAGCAAACCTAAGGGCAGCTCACTGATCAGTATCTCTGAAAGGTATGACCCCGTCGTCGGGTCTTCAGTGGCAACCGTGGCACAAGCTGCCAGCAGAAGTTTCTTGAGGTTTTCCTCAGTCATGATCAAATGCCATCACCGTTCCATTCAGAAGTCAAGGTCAGTGCCGCCGAAGCAAATCGCTGCTGCAAGGAATTTAAGAACACTTTCCTCCTTTATTTGCAGTACTCAGGGGCTCGAGATACGATGAAAGATTCCCTTTAAGTTATCACAGGAAGCCAAGACAATGCCTGTTTAGACCCCTCTCTGCATAGTGCAGAAAGGTGAGTTCATTTTTTAGGCGCCAAAGATCTACCAGCAGTGTGAGAGCTAGTTAAATGAAAATGGGGGGGTGGGGGGGAAAGACACATGAATTTGAAACTTTGAAACAAAATATTCTGTCTCTCTGCCTCACTCACACACACACTCACACACACACTCACACACAAACACACACACACTCACACTCACACACACACACACACACACACATCAATTAGCAAATAAGAAAACAAAAGCAAATATGGTGATGCTGGTTGTTTAGTAGCTAAAGTCATGTCCAACACTTTTGTGACTGCATGGACTGTAGCCCTGCCAGACTCCTCTGTCCATGGGAATTTTCCAGGCAAGAAAACCGCAGTGGATTGCTATTTCCTTCTCCAGGGGATTTTCTCCACCCAGGAATCAAACCCCAATCTCCTGCATTGGCAGGTGGATTCTTTACCGCTGAGCCACCAGGGAAGCCCAAAAGCAATTATAAGTAATTTCATCCTCCAAGAAATGCTATAAGAAATCTTGAGTTTGTTGAATCAGTGACTAATGAGGCTAATTTCAAAGAAAATACTTTTGAGTATTTTAGTATGATTCCTCCAAGATATTAGGTATATAGCACCATTTTTATTTTCCCAAATTTCTAGGCACTTTTTAAAGTTTAAATCTACAAATTATTTTAATCTGAAACATTCTATTTTTATTAAAATTAATATAGGTATTTTCAGAAATACTTTATATTAATCTATAAGTTAATACTGCATTCTCACATATTTTCCAAGAATACTTCAGTTGGGTCACATGCATGTCCCTGGGGTACACCTTGGAGATGCTCAGACTCATTTGAAGACTATGGGTTGAGTAGTCAAGTTTTCACTTTGTAAAGATGTTAAGTCAGAAATATGAGAATGTTATTGTTAATATTATATCATTTCTACTCACTGGCTGGTAAATACTGATGAAATTCAAATTATGCATGTATCAGAAGACTGTCAAACTTCACCCAGCTGAAGTAATTTTAACAATCACGAGGAGCTGCAGCGACAACCTATCTCTGGGGAAAAGCAATGCCTGTCACCCCTTGCCCCCAATTCCCCTGTGTAAATATGAATCTATGTTCCCATTGTGCCAGCTGGCAGAGAATATGAAAATAACCCAGGTGGCCTTTGATACATTGCAAGTTGGAAAAGAGACCATGTTGCCATGGTAAAGAAGAGTTGGAAAGAAGTTAATCGTACCCTGTAGAGATGCCCTATAATTTTATAATCTGTAAAAAAAAACTATGCCATAGAGACAGCTATAGAAATCTTCACAGCTATATATTGAATTATCAGTATTTTATAATTTTAATTTTCCAACAGCAAAGCCAACTGCAAATCATATCAAGATTACTTTAATTGGTATCGTAATGTCATTAAGAATATAAAGGGAGTGGAAAAATTACTTTCTAGTCAATTGTAGACTATTTTGTAATAAATATTATTCAAAACAATGGGAAGAAGACCCAGAAAATCCCAGGATTTACTAGTGTGGATGGATAGAGGCTATGGAAGAAGAATAAACATACAAGTGTTAAAAAAAAAAAATCAACTCTAAGACAAAAATAAACCAGTTATTAAGAGCAGGGTATGGTGAAACCAGAAGCAAGCAATGGATAAAACTGAGGCAAGCAGTGTGACAGTAGGAATACTTCCAATATACCCAGTAATCAAAAAGACAATGAAGTGAGGCAACAGTGACTTGGAAAAAAGACTTACCTTTAAAGGTAATAACCATCTCAGAATCATTTTTGATGTGAAGGAACTAAACACACTGGTGGGGTATTGTGAGTTAAATTATATCTCCGTATTTTCTGTAAAGACATCTATTTAAAACTGGACATAGCATATTTCCCTTCAACAATCTGAGAAAAAAATAATTACAGAATAGTAAACTGTACATGTGAAACAAAATATAATAGCTGCTTGTAGTTGACTGGTTTCTTGGGGAATTTAGACAAGTACTAATAACTGATTTGATTATAAATTTGCATGTGCTGATCATTAGTTTACTGAATTTAATTAAAGCATTGTCATTAAACCAAAAGCAAGTCTACGTATATTATTTATGATTCTATCTCCTTGAGGACTGGGATAAAATTCATGTTTAAATCTCATGTACTATATCAGCCTCTGGCTACAAAGTTAACCCCCAAATCACCTACTATTTGTATCACAGTTTGGCTATGCATTTACTCTTTGTTCCATATGCTTTAACATTTGTGAAAAAATGTGAATTAAAAAAAAGTCAATTCCAAGTGTTGATGACTGAAATAAGGGAAAAGTTAAGGCATCTAAGAAACGGATAATCTTTAGGCAGAAAATATTTTTTTGGTTAAAATAAAACAATGAAATTTTACATTCTGCAGTGGCTCCAATTAATATCCTAAGTGGACTTGTCGTTCTTTCTGATCTATACAAAGACAGATAAGAAAGTTTGCGAAATATCAATAAATGCTTCTGTCAATACTTTTGGGGGAATACTATATGCTAGATGCTATCTTGAGGATATGTCTTAGGAAACTTACCACTGTATCAACCCTATTCAGTTCAGTTCAGTCGCTCAGTCATGTCCGACTCTTTGCGACCCCATGAATCGCACACAGCACGCCAGGCCTCCCTGTCCATCACCATCTCCCAGAGTTCACTCAGACTCACGTCCATCAAGTCCGTGATGCCATCCAGCCATCTCATCCTCTGTCGTCCCCTTCTCCTCCTGTCCCCAATCCCTCCCAGCATCAGAGTCTTTTCCAATGAGTCAACTCTGCATGAGGTGGCCAAAGTATCAACCCTATTGTGTCAGTGTTAATTGTTGAGATTAAAGAGTGTGCCTATATATTCAACTGAGATTATTTGGATAGGACCTCCTGTTTTCAGGACAATGGTCTATATGCTGATTCGGATGGTGTGAAACTATTTCCAAGAATTCTGTGTTCTGATTAGTGCTCTCCTGCCCCAAATATGAGAACAAAATTCAGTTATAAGATTTGCTGACTAGTCTGAAGATTACATTTGGATGGCACAAGTGTGATATTCAATTCCATTTCTCTTCTAAAAAAGTGTTTCCACAATAAAGGTGTCCTAGTGTT
This sequence comes from Budorcas taxicolor, assembly GCF_023091745.1. Taxonomy (NCBI): domain Eukaryota; kingdom Metazoa; phylum Chordata; class Mammalia; order Artiodactyla; family Bovidae; genus Budorcas; species Budorcas taxicolor. The sequence goes on along the minus strand of NC_068933.1, from coordinate 20,001,232 downwards.
TCATTAACTCTCATAGGTGTCATTTCCATCACCATACTGATTCTAAGATCTGAGTTACTGAAGTAGTGTTTACCCCCTTCTTCCATATGGTTTCCTGTCTAATAGGAATGATAACTAAGTAGCTATGTTGACAATATATCATTGATTTTTTTCCTCAAAGGATGAACTTTGAATTTTTCAAAAATGTTTTCAGAATCCAAACTCAAGGCTGCCTGGATAACAATTTAATTCACACTACATCAGAAGAATGTTTCTCTTTTTATATCTGCAGTTTTGCTTGCTTTATTTTAAAATAGCATACTGTTTTATATGATTGCTATTTTCAACTTTAGAAATCATTAAACACTGAATGAATTAAAATCTTCATGCACCATATACTTACATTATTTCTAATTAAGAAAAATAATGTTTAATAGTTTTATCTGTTAGTATGAAAAAAGAAAAGAGAAGTTATGTTTATTTTCCATCTATTCTGTGGCAGTAATATGCTTTACATGCATTACCTTTTTCACCCTCCCAATAAAGCTGTAAGTTGGCATTGTTTTCTTCATTTTCCCAAAGGTGACAAGGCCAAGTAGCTAGAATACAGAAAGCTTAAAATTCAACAGAATTTGAGTTAATGTTTCCCAAAGGCTTTCCCAAAGCCTGCAATTTTTCTTGTATGCTATAATGGTTTCCATATAACCATTTCACTTTTACTTATTGTAAGGAAATTTAGCCTGCAGTATGTATGAACTTACTAATCCAAACATATTGTCACATGACTTTTTTAGATCTAAAATTGTGGCTTAATAAGAATGAAGATTTTACAGACACTTCTTTGAATTCTTACACCCAAGATATTTAACACTTGTGAAAGAAAATGCCTAGAATAGCCTGATTCACGGCTGTTCTAGGTGAAAACACTTGCATAAAGCAAGCACAGTTTGCTCCAGAACTATTCCTTTACAAGGAATGCTTGTAAGGGAGAGTAACACTAACAATACTAATATTATTACTGTTCATATTATATTATTTTATTATCATTATTATACTGATAATATTAACAGCACTGATGTTATTAGTACACTAACATTAATACCAAGAAGACTGAAATAATTACAAACAGATTCTTAAATGATCTTGAACTCCAGCTAGAGGTAGTAAAGAAATTCTCACTGTTACCAAGCTGGCACTGGGGACTTCAATATGAACTGATTCACAGCTTTAATTCTGTAGTTTACAGAGGAAGGTTTACCATGAAATTACCTTCGGTTTCAGGCTTCCCAGGTGGCACTAGCAGGAAATAGCCTGCCTGCCAATACATGAGATGTAAGAGACGCATATTCGGTCCCTAGGTTGAGAAGATCCCTTGGAGCAGGGCATGGCAATGCACTCCAGTATTCGTGCCTGGAGAACCCCATAAACAGAGGGGCCTGGTGGGCTACAGTTCACAGGGACACACAGTCAGACGTGACTAAAGCATCTTTGCATGCACGCACGCACACACCTTTGGTTTCACTTGGACAGGCCTTTTTAAGTCCCTGGAGTGGTCCTACCAATGTTTTCACATGGTTAAAATGTGTTTGTACACTCTCCAAAACTCAGATAATAAAAGCAATTAAGACAAATATTTCAGTTTTCCATTCCAAATTGGAATAAATTTTAATGTACGGCAAAAAAAAAAAAAGAGAGAGAGAGAGAGAGAAATGTTGCTTCCTATTCCAATCCCATCCCCACCCCAACCCCCACACAAATACCTGTATTGCCACCATAACAGAGGCTGTGGGAATGCTTGGTACCTAGTCAGGGCAAGGTTGTGTTGGTGATACAGTTGGTTTGGGTTTAGTGAACCAGACTAGGACCAGAATAAAGAACGCTGGCGTGTAGGACAATCATTTGTTTTCTATACTTACTGACTTTTTAAGCATGTTTGTGCTTAAATTTAATCAAGAACACACTGGAAGATCAAGGAGGAAATGGCAATCACACAGCATAGACTTAAGCTTTCTAATAGGTTCTTCCAAGTAAGTTTTCCATTCTCTATATTTTATGGGAAGTAAAAGCAGGAGCTTTTCTTTTTGAGGGGGAATGATAATAAGTAGTTTTAATTTGTACTTTGAAGGATGAGATCAGAATGGGCAAAAAGATTAGGTCATTTGTAGCTTTTTGGAAAGCAAACAAAATTTAAAAAAAAATAGAAATATGTATTTAGCTGAGACCTCCTAAAAGTGATATAGCATTAGTAATAAAGATATGATAGCTTATAAGAAAGATATTGATCATCTTGTGAAATAAATGAGCTTAAATTGTCACTTAGTTTATTACGGGAGTGATCATTTCCTTGACATTGGTTTAACTTGCATGCTCTGATATTTTAGAAACTTTTTTTCTAGGGCATTTTAAAGGACCAAAACAGATTCTTATTTTCTCCTCAAAAGTAGTAAAATTAAAAACAATTCTCTTTGAAAATGCAATTAATATGTATTTTAACAAAAATATTGACAAATGTACTTTTAATGAAAATCTTTAGTGATAGTACTGAGCAATTCATTTGTTAAGGAGTGATAAATTGAGAACATAACCTATATTTAGCTCAGTGCAGTAACTTATTATCAGTTTATATTAGAAATGAAATCAAAAGCTGGATCTTGTTTTATTTTCTAAAACCTCTAACATTATTACAACTACATGCTCAACATTCTACCAGTTTTCTGCATTAAACCTACAGATTCCAGTAAGCATACTGAGTTTAGTATTGAAGTATTTAGTCATTTTACTTTATAGCTGAATTGTGTTTAATAGTTAACTGAAGCATTTTAATACATTATTTCTCTTGGTGTTATGAATATGTTAGGAGCTAGCTCAGTTTTTGTATTAGTCAGTTTATCAGTTCAGTTGCGCGGTCATTGTTTGAGACCCCACGGACTGCATCATGCCAGGCTTCCTTGTCCATCACCAACTCCCAGAGCTTGCTCAAACTCATGTCCATCGAGTCAGTAATACCATCCAACCATCTCATCCTCTGTCATCCCCAACTCCTCCTGCCTTCAATCTTTCCCAACATTAGGATTTTTCCAGTGAGTCAGTTCTTCACAACAGGTGGCCAAAGTATTGGAGTTTCAGCTTCAGCATCAGTCCTTCCAAAGAATATTCAGGATTGATTTCCTTTAGGATTGACTGGCTTGATCTCCTTGCAGTCCAAGGGACTCTCAACAGGTCTTCAACACCACAGTTCAAAAGCATCAATTCTTTGGTGCTTTGCTTTCTTTATGGTCCAACTCTCACATCCATACATGACTACTGAAAAAACCATAGCTTTGACTAGATGGATCTTTGTTGGCAAAGTAATGTCTTTGCTTTTCAATATGCTGTCTAGGTTGGTCATAGCTTTTCTTCCAAGGAGCGAGCAGGTATAGGCTTAGTTATAGGACTTAGTTATAGCAGTTAGTAATAGGGCTGCAGTCACCATCTGCAGTGATTGGGAGCCCAAGAAAATAAAGTCTGCCGCTGTTTCCACTCTTTCTCCATCTATTTGCCATGAAATGATGAGACCGGATGCCATTATCTTTGCTTTCTGAATGTTGAGTTTAAGCCAACTTTCTCGCTCTCCTCTTTTACTTTCATCAAGAGGCTCTTTAGTTCTTCTTCACTTTCTGCCATAAAGGTAGTATCATCTACATATCTGAAGTTATTGATATTTCTTCTGGCAATGTTGCTTCCAGCTTGTGCTTCATTCAGCCCAGTATTTTGCACGATGTACTCTGCATATAAATTAAATAAGCAGGGTGACAATATACAGCCTTGATATACTCCTTTTCCAAATTGGAAACAAGTCTGTTGTTCCACGCCCAGTTCTAACTGTTGCTTTTTTGTCTACATACAGATTTCTCAGGAAGCAGGTAAGGTGGTCTAGTGATCCCATATTTTTAAGAATTTTCCACAGTTTGTTGTGATCCACACAGTCAAAGGCTTGGGCATAGTCAATAAAGCAGAAGTAGATGTTTTTTTCCTGGAACTCTCTTGCTTTTTCAATGATGAATTGAGCCTTAGAAGTATCACTGTGAACAAAGCTAGTGGAGGTGATGGAATTCCAGTTAAACTATTTCAAATCCTAAAAGGTGATGCTGTTAAAGTGCTACATGCAATATGCCAGCAAATTTGGAAAATTCAGTAGTGGCCACAGGACTGGAAAGGGTCAGTTTTCATTCCAATCCCAGTGAAAAGCAATGCCAAAGAATATTCAAACTACCGCACAATTGCATTCACATCACACTAGCAAAGTGATGCTCAAATTCTCCAAGCCAGGCTTTAACAGTACATGAACCATGAACTTCCAGATGTTCAAGCTGGATTTACAAATGGCAAAGGAACCAGAGATCAAATTACCAACATCTGTTGGATCATTAAAAAAGCAAGAAAAAGCAGAGTTTTTTATAATACTATCTTAAAATGACAAAATCATGATTCTGAGTTATTTTCCAGTTAATATTACTATATGCCATAATTCCAAATAATGCCTAAAACACTCAGAGATGTACATACACATTAGAGAGAAAGAGCAATACAGAATTTAGGTAAATTATAATAAATCTTATGTTGAATTTTTAATTGGAATTTATTATTTTATTTTAAAAACAAAATGTTCTTACAGATAGTACTGTTATAGACATGCAGAGTTATATAATTAATATGAATATTTTATATACATATATATATTTTCATAGCTAAGCACAATCAATGGATATCATCAAAAGAATATTGTGTCCTGCTTCACTAAATAGAAAAAGAAAGAAGGAGAAATAAAACATTAAAACATTTCCTACAGGTGACTTCGTAACCTAAAAGTTCCAAAGTCACATAAACAGATTACTTCCCAGATACATGAAGAACTTCTTAATTAAAATTATATTGATGTTTTATATCTGCAGAGATGATTAAATACAACAGTAGATGTTTGCATGCAAAAACTTATTTGTCTTGCCAAAAAAGTAACTGAGAATTAGAGTCGAGTGAGTGACTCAGCACTGACACTGTTTTAATCAGAAGAGTTTCAATCAGTTAAGGAAACTCTGAGGACTGACCACCAACATGGGAGTTGGTACTACTTCTTTTTGGTTTTTAATTGAACATGCAATAAACACCTTTTTAGATGGCATAGTAAAACAAATGTGTATTTCTCCCACACGTTCACTCTAGAAGAAAAGATATGCTAAACTGGATTATGAAATCAACTAAGAATTGATGCTTTATCCATTTGGTATTATTCATCTGTTTCATGGTGATACATACTCTGCTTTAAACAATCACTGCACCGCTCAATTCCGCATTTCCATTTTTAAATACAAATTATTATCATATGTATGAAATGGAGTATTTCCTACCATGTCAATAAACAAAGATGTCACAGCCATCCATGATTCAAGCCCTCCAAAGGGCACCTAGGAAGAACAATGCCTGCTCTCTGGCATTGTTCAATCTGCTGCCACAAGCTGCCGCCACTCCCCATGGTGAACACTGAGGAGCCTGGGGTGGGAGTAGGATGTGAAAAGCACAAGCAACAGCCATCAGCAACTCCCCACAGTAAGCACTGGCCACAGATAGCTGAGATGCATATGAAGGGAATGATTTCAGTAAGTCCAGACCCTTGCATCTTCTCATACATAGAAAACTACTAAATTCCTTAATTTGAGAGATTTGGTTTTCCTTGATTATTAAGAACAATAATCTTTTGATGTTCAGACTACCTGCTCGTTGTTGCAAACTTCTATATAAACTGACTCCTCCCCCTACCGCCTCACAACAGTTCTCTCAGGGTCACTTGAGATGCTTTCTCCCAGGCTTGAAGTCCTAAAAATTCCCACCAAATAAAGCATAAATCTCAACTTCTCGGCTGTGACTATTTTTCAAGTTGATATACAGATGCATTCCAGTAATAATTACTGCTCTGAAGGAGTTAGTGCAATCTGCTGCAAAGATATGCTGCATGCTCATCATATAGCTATGGTGATACCACTGTAGCTACTGGAGCTCACAATTGTGATGTTCCAATAGAAAATCCTGGAAAAGAAGTCCTGGGGAACCCTTCAACCTTCCCCAATGTGCTTTTACAGATTTACAACAAGAATGTATTTATTGCTATGCAGTATATAATAGCTTTTAAATCCTTGTAATTATACAAGAATTTAGGGGAAAAATTATTTAGTTAGAAGAGCAAAACGAGATTGACCCAGATTTTCAAAAGCTCTACTACACCAGCATGAAATGACTCAGGAAGAAGATAAACAAGGCTACTCAAAAGCAAATATGATTCCAGAGATTCTTCTGGCATCTTGGGTGTAAAAACCAAAAAACTAAGCAAAAAAAAAATCTCAAAAGTTAAAAAAATCTACATGGGCCCTAAGCACTTCATTTCAGATAGTAGCTGAGCTATTTGGGGGCAGCCTTCAAAAGAAAGATCATCAAGAAGTAGAAAAAAAAAAAGTATGTGAGCATTCAGTATGTGAGCAAATACCTGCTCCCAAGAGTTCACAGGTTTTAACGTCTGTGTCACGTCCCAATGCAAAAGGTTTTAAAAAGTTCCAAAACACTATTGGAGGAAGACAATTTTCAGAGTGGCAGAGTAAGAATCTTCAAAATCTGCTCTTGCATAGAAGCAGTAGGAACACTGATAAAAGTATCCAAAATTATGATAACTTTTTCAAAACTCTAAAACTTAACCTAAGATAGATAGATAGTGAAGTTGCTCAGTCGTGTCCAATTCTTAGAGACCCCATGGACTGCAGCCTACCAGGCTCCTCCGTCCATGGGATTTTCCAGGCAAGAGTATTGGAGTGGGGTGCCATTTCCTTCTCCAGGGGTTCTTCCCGATCCCGGGATCGAACCCGGGTCTCCTGCATTGTAGGCAGACGCTTTACCATCTAAGCCACCAGGGAAGTCCAAACTTAACTTAAGGCTTCCAACAATCCAAGGAGTATTTATTCAAGAAAACTAGCTAAATCTCAGTAAACAGCAAAAGCCCTGTGTCATTTGACTTGCGTTATTCCCATCTCTCTCTCTCTCTCCAGCTCCACAATAACCTTGAAAATCAGCAGTCTTGCAATGAAAACCAGCTAGCTGTTCAGCAGGCTCTAGAGGTGATAAACTGTTTGAAACTCTTTAGAAAGCCCATTCTCACATATTTTATCTATTTGGTAGATTCCTGCAAAAGCTCCATTAGCAGGGCTTCTCACTATTTGACCTGATTCAGAGTGTATTCAGTGGGATAAACCTTAATCCTAGCACATTTGTTGAAAACAATTGCTTAACATCACAACTGCCTGAGGCAGTGATAACAATTGGGACAAACAAGAAGCTGGCCTAAAGTATAAAGGGAGGATCTGGAGAATAAGATTTCATAGTTGGTTTTGAAAAGCTCCAACATATTATTGGGAATCTAGAATGGTAATTTTTATTAGTAACTGCATAAATATTTGACCAACTGAATTTCTAAAATCTTCCAGAATAAAAAGTTCAGTATGTTTCTTCACCCTTCTTAGTACAAAGGCAAAAAAAGGTTACATGCTGTATTCAGTTCAGTTCAGTCACTCAGTCCTGTCTGATTCTTTGTGATTCCATGAACTGCAGCACGCCAGACCTCCCTGTCCATCACCAACTCTCGGAGCTTGCTCAAATGCATGTCCTTCGAGTCAATAATGCCATCCAACCATGTCATCCTCTGTTCTCCCCTTCTCCTCCTTCAATCTTTCCCAACATCAGGGCCTTTTCTAGTGAGTCAATTCTTCACATCAGGTGCCCAAAGTATTGGAGTTTCAGGTTCAGCATCAGTCCTTCCAATGAATATTCAGGACTGATCTTTAAGACGGACTGGTTTGATCTCTTTGCAGTCCAAGGAACTCTGAACAGTCTTCTCCAACACCACGGTTCAAAACCATCAATTCTTCAGTGCTCAGCTTTCTTTATAGTCCAAATCTAACATCCATACATGACTACTGGAAAAACCATAGCTTTGGCTAGACAGACCTTTGTCGGCAAAGTAACGTCTCTGCTTTTTAATATGCTGTCTAGGTTGGTCATAGCTTTTCTTCCAAGGAGCAAGCATCTTTTAATTATAGGGCTGCAGTCACCATCTGCAGTGATCTTGGAGCCCACAAAAATAAAATCTCTCACTGTTTCCATTGTTTCCCCATCTATTTGCCATGAAGTGATGGAACCAGATGTAATGATCTTAGTTTTCTGAATGTTGAGTTTTAAGCCAAATTTTTCATTCTCCTCTTTTACTTTCATCGAGAGGCTCTTTAGTACTTCTTCACTTTCTGCCATAAGGATGGTGTCATCTGCATATCTGAGGTTATTGATATTTCTCCCAGCAATCTTGATTACAGCTTGTGCTTCAGCCAGCCTAGCATTTCTCATGATGTACTCTGCATGTAAGTTAAATAACCAGAGTGACAATATATACCCTTAAAATATTCCTTTCCCAATTTGGAACAAGTATCTGTTGTTTCATGCCTGGTTCTAATCAAACCTTCTGTATCTTAATGTACAATTATCAATTTATTAGTAAAAATATACCATAAATATTTTAATGTATATAGTTTTTATTTTATTGCAATGTATACTAAATAGACTTCCTGTAACCTAATTTTTAGCATTTATACAAATTTTTAATTTTCTGCTCTACACATTTTTAAAAAAGTGGAATGTGATTATTTCAAATGGATGGTCTAAAGGCCTATTCATTCATCTATTTAGCCTCACCAGGACATTAAAAATATACCAAATCAAAATACCTCACAATGAGAATAATTGCTCATTCCACTATTATTTATTACATATTGCTGTAAGTTCAAGTGCTTATAACTACTAGATGTTTTATCTTATTCCCACTACCTAGCAATGGGTATATTCTATTTTATTACCTGGCAAGAGCACAACAAATCACCCTGTGTCCCTTTTTGCACTGGATGCCAGCAAGCTTCAAGGTAAGTTGTGTTCCCAATTCCACTTATTTCTTTCTGCTTAATTGTCTTGAATAACTACCTACTCTCCTTCTTCATCCTTGTCATTTACCCATAATGTCTTGGTTTTATTTCTGAGATAGTAAAATGCTAAACTGATGCTATAATATGATGAGTAGTAATTTCCTTTGTGACAATCTATATCTAGGACAGAAAACAAGATCAGTATACTTAGAGTATCAGTATAAAATTAACAAAAGTGTGCATAAAATTTTAAAAGAACCAAACCATGTATAAAATTATGAAAAGTTTTACAATACAAGACTACTGATTATTTGTAATCTTTAGTCTGAGCTAAATAAATTTATTACAAAACTAGCATTTGATAATCATGGAAAGAAAAAATAAAAACCACTAGAAATAATTATGAAACACCTCAAGTTTTTTAAAATGCTAATAGATGTTGGAGAGAATCTTTGGTTCTAAATGTAGTCAAGGGCTTCCCTGGTGGCTCAGATTGTAAGGAATCCGCCTGCAATGCAGGAGGCCTGGGTTCTACCCCTGGATTGGGAAGATCCCCTGGAGGAGGATATGGCAATTCACTCCAGTATTCTTGCCTGGAGAAACTCCATGGACAGAGGAGCCTGGAGGGCTATAGTCCATGGGGTCGCAAAGAGTCGGACATGAACTGAGCATGGTTCAGCACAAATTTAGTATTGTGAAGTGATGATTCATTTGTCAAATTTCTTCTTAAAACCATTATATACTTTCATAAACTGAATGAAACTGGGATATATTTATGGCTTGGGATTCCTAACCTCTGTGAGTATGGATCTATTACTACAATATTCAGTTCAGTTCAGTCGCTCAGTCATGTCCGACTCTTTGCAACCCCATGAATCGCAGTACGCCAGGCCTCCCTGTCCATCACCAACTCCCAGAGTTCACTCAGACTCACGTCCATCAAGTCAGTGATGCCATCCAGCCATCTCATCCTCTCTTGTCCCCTTCTCCTTCTGCCCCCAATCCCTCCCAGCATCAAAGTCTTCTCCAATGAGTCAACTCTTCACATGAGGTGGCCAAAGTACTGGAGTTTCAGCTTTAGCATCATTCCTTCCAAAGAAATCCCAGGGCTGATCTCCTTCAGAATGAATTGGTTGGATCTCCACAATATTAAGACCATTTAAAAATCAATAACAATATTAGTATACTATATAATGCTTGTCTTTATACCAACTTAATATAAGTTGTAAGCACATATGCAGAGGCAAACATATACCTTACATTCTTGGACTGTCCCAGGTTAACATTTATTGCACTTCCAGAGTACCACATTTATTATAGTCAGTTATATATTGGCATTTGCTAGTAAACAAATAACTATATTAGAATTAATGACACTATTATGTACTTGGACTTCCCTTGTGGCTCAGCCGGTAAAGAATCCACCTGCAATGTGGGAGACCTGGGTTCGATCCCTGGGTTGGGAAGATCCCCTGGAGAAAGGAACGGCTACCCACTCCAGTCTTCTGGCCTAGAGAATTCCATAGACTGTATACTCCATGGGGTCACAAAGAGTTGGACTCAACTGAGTGACTTTCACTTTCACTTTACCTACTTAATTTCAATATTCACTAAATAAACTGATCTAAGACTAATATGGTATTTCCACATGATTCAAAGGCTGATTTTCAAAAACTTGTATCCCATTATTTTTAGCTTATAAGTTTACTTACATCAGCAAAATCACCCATAGCTAACCAACATGTGCCAAACACAACTCAAGAACAGTCCTCAGTGAAGGCTGGTCTGTGGAATTAGCGTTATTTTCAAGATGCACCCTGACTCTGTGGAAGGGAGTAGTAAGCCAAAGAACAGAGAGAACTGCATGGTAAAGCGGAGGGAAAACTCAAAGTGGAGCCTAGTAACTGGAAGATGCCGTTGCTTCCTGCACCAAACCTGAGCTATGGAGACTACAGGACTCTGAACTAAGATGTGCTATGAGAGGCAAAGAAGCCTAAATGAGCACAGCCAGTCCTTGAGGAAAAGAGTACAGGGAGGAGCAACATACTTCATGAGTCAAAAGGCTAGTCTCCCTCCTTCAGGAAAAAAAAATGGAGAGATGGAGCAGGCTCACTGATACTGACTTTCACTGTGGGTGATTTCACACAGGTTCAGAGTTCACCCTGGTCCAGAAATATTCCCTGGATGTGTCACATAGGTCTCACTGCCTTGGGATGCAATTCAGTATTGCTATTCTTCTTACTATACATTAAGCGGGTGAAGCTGAAGGAGATAATTGAAAGTGAAACAGGCTTTCTGTTTGAAAACTGAGAGGAGCATATGCTTGGCCTTTGGGGGTGACTTGAGAATGTGTTGCTCAGAATATCATTCTTAGAGTAACCTGGACTTCAACTATCAATTTCAAAGGTCCCTTCTCCTCCTACAGAATCACTAAAAGAAGTGTTACTCTTGGAGAGAAAGATTCTGAGGTAATACAGGTAGCTCTTGTCAGGAGATGAATAAGAAAATATTATACTATCCTCTATAGTTTTAGAAAACAAGTTTTGTCATTAGGGATAGGAAAGCCATTATTCACACTGTCATCAAACAAAATGAAATGTCGCTTGAATTTCACTTGTATATTAATGTGTTTTTATATACTCTCATGTTTCATGTTCTCTGCTATTGCTAAGACTTACTATCATTTTTCCCCTTGGAATATAAAGGTGTCATGCAGTGATGTGCAGACTTAGGGAAGGTATTTTCATATTCTAGTCCCTTCTCTACTTCTGCCTATAAGACTGTGATTGTCAGCTAGGGCTGCAGAAGCTATTAATTATGTTGGCATTATTTGGGGATGGTTTCATTGTGGAAAAGGATATACCTCAGGCCTAGAGAAATATTAATGTAACATAGCAAATTTTAAATGAACATAACAAACTAATGTCTCCAGATTCTCCAAGTCTTGCGTTACTGAGCCTCTTATCAACTGTCACTGCTTTGAGTGATACTTCAACCAGTTTTATTTTTACATCCTGCACCCCAAAACCTCTCACCTGTGATACAGTAGAATTCATCTGATACAACAGAACTGTAATATGGACCAAAAAAGTTACATTTACTTTCTACTCCCCTCTCCTTGAACTCAACCATAAAAAGTCTTACATTTTTCTGTTCTGAATTCCAGGTCCAAATTTGTCACATTTTAATTGGATTAGAAGTGCAGCTATTAGACAGTATGATGAATAATTAGAAAGTAAAGTAGAATTACCTTCCATTCTAATCACACTCATGAGATTTTACACATTTGCCCTATTAAGCAATAAACCAAAGAACTAAGAGGTTACCAGTTTAATTGTTCTATGAAACCACCAAAATTCCAATCATAACATTTTTATTTCATGTGGGAAAAATACCAAAAAAGTACAAAGGAGTGGAAGCAGTCAGAAATAAAGGAGTCAATAGACAAAATTACTTACCGGAAAACTGTGTTTTTACAGGAAAGCAGGAAGCACTGAAAGAATTGTTCTATGACAAATATACAAAATGCATTTGTCTAATATAGAAAGAGTTCAACGTTTCTCGAATCATTTTTACAAATGTCTTCTACAGAGAATACTGGAAGTTGTGTTTCTGAAATGAATTTTCTACCACTGCTGTGATTATACAGTGATTTTTTACAAAGTAATCTGCAGATCTTATTATGACAATTCATTAGGAATGAAAGGATAAGAAAACCATTACCATCTTGCCTTTACCAAATAACAAAGCAGCAGGTAAGAAGAATCTCCCCACCTATCATTTCCACATCACTCCTAATAGCATTGTCTAGCTTTTCAAGCTGTTTGACAAACAAACAATATTGCAACTTCTCAGCGAGGCAGCCAAGATAATATTCAGAACAAATGCATTTTCTAACCCTCACAGCAATGCATTCAGTAGAAAGCCATTAGATTCTAAAGTCACATTATATTTGGTGATGATTCAAAGCTTATAAAAAGTTTGTAAGAACTGGATAAACATCTTCAACCAATCATACCCTTGCAAACAACTTTTAAATAATGGTTTCACATTTACATTTTGAAGTTTTAAAGTAATTGCTATTATAAAACCAGACTATAAAAAAATACAAATTTTCTTTCTACAAAACTAAATAAATGTGGTTTATGTGGCAGTGTTCCTATAACCTCAGAATACAAAATGTCTGCCCTTGAAAAAACAGAAGCATCTTTTACTATCATCAGAGGAATCAATGAACTACAACAGATACTGTTGCATTGACAAGTTCAAATTAACTGCTTATTCTGATTTGTAAAAAGAGGTGAGCCTTACACAAGTAGTATGAAATGACATCAATTTTATTGACAGAAACATTCCAACCACTAGTTTACTAGCTTTCTTATTTAGTGCACATCCAAAGGCGGCGCAAGATCTTTATATTGAAGTTTTCATTACACAATCCTAACACAATCTTTCTGCTTTTTATGTGTTTTCAAGAGAATACTGCTTAGCATGTAAATCACCTGAAATCATTCCTAGCTACAACTGAATTCCCAGATAATGAGCTAAGGTATCCAGTAGCTGAATATGCTGGGTAAGGCACAACCTCTTTACAGTGGGGGAAATATCCTGAAAGAAACAACTTTCAGGAACTACTGCAGAGACCCATATATATCAGATAATTCAGAAAAATCAGTTTAGCCACATTTTACTAAATTCTTGCATTATAAAACATCAGTTAGTGAATTAATACTTTAAGAAAGAAAGGCATGATTCAAAATAGTTTTCAAAAGTTGTATTCTTACTGATTTCCTATTCAAGTCTTATACTGAGATAGACTAGGCTGAAAGAACACCCTCCTCCCCAAGTGAATACTTCCTCAGGAAAACATACTGCTTAACTGTGCAGGCCAAAGTCAAGCATTAGAAAATGCAGTCCCGTCGTTCATTTTCATAGATATTTGGCTCTGAAGTACTGGGACACTATATACAGATGCATATGTGCTAAACCACTTCAGTTGAGTCCAACTTTTTGCTAGCCCATGGACTGTAGCCCGCCTAGCACCTCTGTCCACGGGATTTTCCAGGAAAGAATATTCGAGTGGGTTGCCATGTCCTGCTCCAGGGGGTCTTCCTGACCTGGGGATCAAATCTGGGTCCTTAAAGTCCCCTGCATTGGCAGGCAGGTTCTCTACAGCTAGTGCCACCTGGGAAGCCCTATATATGACGGGTGGGTCTCAAATATTCTTCCTTCATCTTCCATAGCTCTTTGATATGTAGGCTTTCAGGTTTTCTATTTCAAAGAACGGTCTTAGAGAAAAGAAAATTGAGTACAGTCTATTTCTACAGTCTATTTCTGTAAAGTCAAGTATTTCTAACTGCACCAATCTACCAGGGCTCAAAATATTTCTCCATTTCCTAATTTTATTGACATCTTATAACCATCAAAAAGGGTGGTATGTTCTTAGTTCAGTTCAGTCACTCAGTCGTGTCTGACTCTTTGCAACCCCATGGACTGCACCACGCCAGGCCTCCCTGTCCATCACCAACTCTCGGAGCTTGCTCAAACTCAGGTCCATCAAGTAGGTCATGCCATCCAACCATCTCATCTTTTGTTGTCCCCTTCTCCTCCTGTCTTCAATCTTTCCAACATCAGGGTCTTTTCCAATGAGTCAGTTCTTTGCATCAGGTGGCCAAAGTATTGGAGTTTCAGCTTCACCATCAGTCCTTCCAATGAATATTCAAGAATGATTTCCTTTAGGATGGACTGGTTGGATCTCCTTGCAGTCCAAGGGACTCTCAACAGTCTTCTCCAATACCATAGTTTAAAAGTATCAGTTCTTTGGCGCTCAGCTTTCTTTACCGTCCAACTCTCACATCCATACATGACTACTGGAAAAACCATAGCTTTGACTAGATGGACTTTTGTTGGCAAATGTCTCTGCTTTTTAATATGCTGTCTAGGTTGGTCATAGCTTTTCTTCCAAGGAGCAAGTATCTTTTAATTATAGGGCTGTAGTCAGCATCTGCAGTGATTTTGGAGCCCAAAAATATAAAGTCTGTCACTGTTTCCATTTGCCATGAAGTGATGAGACCAGATGCCATGATCTTCGTTTTCTGATTGTTGAGTTTTAAGCCAACTTTTTCACTCTCCTCTTTCACTTCATCAAGAGGCTCTTTAGTTCTTCTTCACTTTCTGCCATAAGGGAGCTGTCATCTGCATATGTGAGGTTATTGATATTTCTTCCAGCAATCTTGACTCCAGCTTGTGCTTCATCCAGCCCAGCATTTTGCATGATGTACTCTGCATATAAGTTAAATAAGCAGGGTGACAATATACAGCCTTGATGTACTCCTCTCCCAATTTGGAACTGGTCGGTTTTTCCATGTCCAGTTCTAACTGTTGCTTCTTGACCTGCATACAGATTTCTCAGGAGGCAGGTAAGGTGGTCTGGTATTCCCTTCTTTTTAAGAATTTTCCATAGTTTGTTGTGATTCACACTGTCAAAAGCTTTGGCTTAATCAATAAAGCAGAAGTAGATGTTTTTCTGGAACTCTCTTGCTTTTTCGATGATCCAACTGATGTTGGCAATTTGGTCCTTGGTTCCTCTGCCTTTTCTAAATCCAGCTTGAATATCTGGAAGTTCATAGTTCAAATACTGTTGAAGCCTGGCTTTGAAATTTAGAGCATTACTTTGCTAGCATGTGAGATGAGTGCAATTGTGCGGTAGCTTGAATGTTCTTTGGCATTGCCTCTTTGGGACTGGAATGAAAACTGACCTTGTTCTCAGAATACTGCTTTAGAAAACTCTCTTCCACTGGGACAAAACAAATACTGCTTGCCTAGCCTAAAATAGCCCTCTGCCCAGTGATCTCTGAAGTTGAAGGTGAGACATGAGCTTGTTATTAGCAATCTCTAGTCAACTGTCCATTGCAATCTCTAATCTCCATAAAGCCCAATTATAGAAATCATCCAACAGAAATCATAACTTTACCTGGAGCTGATGTTTGCACTGAGAAAAAGGATCTAACCTGTTAGTAAAATGGTAAGCTGATAAAGTATAAAATCTCTGAAACAAAATTTAAAGGTTTGTGGTCATTTTCTTTGGTAAGATTTCTATACACTTAGAGACAATCTTACTCTTTCGTAAAACCATAAAGAACTGAATTTTGTAAAAGCTTGTTTATGTTACGTTAGGGGCTTCCCTGATGGGTCAGCAGGTGAAGAATCCACCTGCAAAGCCGGAGACATGGGTTCAATTCCTGCGTTGCGTAGATCCCCTGGAGGAAGAAATAGCAACCCACTCCAATATTCTTGTCTGGAAAAATCCTATGGACAGAGGAGCCTGGCAAGCTACAGTCCATAGGTTTGCAAAGAGTCAAACATGACTGAGCATGCACACACATATATGTTATGTTAAAAACTTGTGCACTGAACTTTTGAGCTGAATTATCTAATTTACCCATGTGTCATTATATAAATGACAAACACTAAAGTCCAGAGAGTTGAAATTATTGTTCAAAGTCACAGAAAAAGTTAGAGAAGGGGCACACAATCCAGGTCTTCTAACAACTTGTTAACTCTATTTGTACTCTACTCAGTTTCCAAGCTGTGGACATTGGAATCTTTACAGAACTCTGTCAAAAAGAAAATCTTTTCAAAGCAGCAGCTTATACTTAAGGCACTAGGGAAATTTCTTGAGTAAAAAAAGGAAACTGCAGGAAAAATCCTTTTATTACCTGACAGTTTTTTTAAAATCACATGACTAGTAGTCTAAATAATCAGCCTTCTTTTTCTAAAGTTGCTGGTTTAATTTTCTGCTAAATTTTACACTTGGATTGTCAATAGGACAGTGACCAAACAGTGAAAAAATTTTAAATTAATTTTCTACTTTTGGGTGTCCCCAAAATGGCATGGACTGAGAGCAGATTCCTTCTACTGATATTATTATTTTCTTTTTAAGAACAAATAAAGTATTGAAAAATTAAATTGTTCTTCCCAAAACATCCCACCTAAAACAAATTTCTTTGGATATACAAACACGTGGCAAAATTAACTCCTGTAGCCAGAAAGGTTTTAATTTTGAGTTTTTCTATTAAGACTAGTAAGATAAGAATCTCTCACTGTCACCTCAGTGTCTTAGAACTGGGAGATACAGGGCTTCCAAAAGGGAGCACATGATTCATTTCTAGAGAATTCAGTAAGAAGTTGCATCTAGCTTTATGGGTCTGCTATGACTCATGACCCCTTCGCTGGGCAGACTCACCACCATGGTAGTTTCCTTAGCTGAACATGCAAACAGTCAACCAGGAATACAGCTTGCATTATGTCATCTTCTATCTAAGCTAAACATTAGATAAATCCAAATTGTCAATCCTGGGTCTGTTCTCCACAAACATAAAATGTTTCAGCGTTATCGATTTAAACACTCAATCACCTTCAAAGCAGAACTATTCAAAGATAGGTTTATGTTGAAGCTCAGGTACCATGAGAAACAAATAAAATCTAACACTGTTAAATTTTGTTTTGCTCTGATTATGTTAAAATCTTCACTGTTAGTGACAATACCTAGAGGTGTTTCATTTCTTATCTGCATTAGAGCTACTTATGTCATTAAATATTTTTCTAAAATATAACTTGAAATTATCTTGCCCAGATTCTCAGATATTTGTGGGTTGTTAGTTGTTGAGAGTTTTTTGTGCCTTTCTTCAGGATCATATTGGTCTAAACTGTATGTGAGGGGGAAAAAAGACTGATATATTCTTTATTCTTTTTCTTGGTTTATTTAACTAAGAGGTGTTTCTTCTAATATTATAATTCTCTCAATAATTCACTGAGAATATATTGGCTAGGGAAAATTATATGTCTGTGTTCAAATAACTCTATTAGTTAACAAATCAAAATTCTTAGAGCACATGTGTATATATTAGAAAAGTAAAAAAATTAACATAGTAATCAGGATCTTTTGCTATAAATTCAAGGTCCAATTATGCAAATATTGTCAAACTATAGCTTAATATACTTGATATACTAGAAAATTTTCTAGTCTTGTCATTTGTACATTAACTGTAGATTTATATTTTTAAAGAATATTAGTTTCTAGTGCTCAGACCTACTTAGTTTCACAAAGACCAACCCTTAAGTTCAACATTGAGTGTATTAAACTTGCTTAAAAGATATCAACATTCTATGGCAATGAGATTAAAATAAATTTCCACTCCAATCATATATGGCATGTATTTTTATCATATTCTTTCTAAGGGGTATTTATCATTTTTGATTTCTGAAACAGATTCAAGACAAAATCATTATAGCACGCTCTAGCATGAAAAACAAGGAATACTAATTTCTAAGTATTTGGATCATCCTAATATGCAATAAATAATATGAACTCTAAAAAAGATATAAATGAACTAATTTACAAAACATAAATAGACTTAAAGAAATAGAAAACAAACTCATGATTACCAAAGGGGAGAGAAGGGGGGAGGGATAAGTTGGGAGGTTAGGATTAACATATATACAACACTATATATAAAATTGGAGAAAGAAATGGCAACCCATCTCAGTATTCTTGCCTGCAGAATCCCACGGACAGAGGAGTTGAGCAGGCTACAGTCCATGGGGTCGCTAAGAGTCAGACACGACTGAAATGACTTAGCATATATAAAACAGATAAACAAGGACTTACTGTATAGCACAAGGAACTCTACTTAATACTTTGTAATAGTCTATAAGGGAAAAGAATCTGAAATATATATGCATAACTGAATCATTGTGCTATATGCTTAACACTAACATGACCTTGTAAATCAACTATAAATAAAAAATAAAATAAAAAATAATGTTCCAAACATGAAATAATTTACATACTAAAAAAGTAGATTATAGTCTCTCAAAGAAAATGCATAAAACATGATGATAATACCAGTGGGCAGTATTTGTATCAATGACTATCACTTACATAGTGATGACTCTTCACCAGGCTTTGTATTAAACCCTTTACATATTGAACTCATTTACCCTTCACATCCTATTATTAGTCCTATTTTACAGAAGTAGTTACTGAATTATTACACAAATTGATTAGATGCCTTACCCAAGGCCACATTTCTGGCTCATGGTAGAATCACTTTTCAAAAATTCAAACAGCTCTAAAATTCAGACTCTGGAAACAGAGTACATTTTCTTTTAACAGATTAAGTAGAAAACTCAACAAAGAAACCAAAAATAAATATCCATTATTTCAGCCTAAAAAATGATGATATAGAATAAAAATTTATTTGAGCTGTGACTATAATTCATAGAAGACAATCTAAATTCTTCCCTGTTGATTATTCTAATATTTTCACAGTCTATCAACTTTTGACATGGCTGAATCAGAAACACTAAAAACGCCTTTTTGCAGAAATTTCACCCTTTAAAAAAAATCTGTTTAAATAGACTAGAAATACTCTCTGTTCCAGGAATCTTGGATGATATTCAACTGAAGTTTCTCTATAAAACAATAAAGATACCTGAGTTCTAGTCCTGATTTGGAAAGCCTTAAGCTTCTTAACCTCCAGTCCTCATTTATTTCATCTCTAAAATCCTGAGGTTGAACAAGATGACCTTTAATGTCCTTGTCTTCCTCCTGAATTTTGACAGCTTTGTGGAATGATAAATCCCTTATGATGTGTTTGTCCCTAGGCAGGATATTGAAGGCACCAGGGAATTACTGGCAGAATAAGGACAAAGGTGTGTCCTTACCAGCATGGCAAAGGGCCTTCAGTTTGCCCAAAGAACCAAGTTATTAATTCACCAAGTAAAGCAACCTTGTTGGTGTAACACAGCTTCCCAGTGCTATTTTGTTTCTATTTTGCGTTTTGTCATTTTTATTTAGAACTTCTTGCTCTACTTGCCCCTTTAATTTTAGATTCTAACTTTGCCCTCTCCGTTCCCCTGTGAAATAATTTTGTCCAAAGTAATCAAGATCCTACATCATTGGCTGTCTTGAAGCTGACTCTATATACAGGCAGAGCTTTCTCAAATTAACCTGACTTTGATGTCTTTTCTCTGATGCTCAGGGATTTGAAATATTAATGTTTATTTGAATGGATTTATTTGGATTTCTCCTAACAGAATTTTTTTTTCTTTTTTAGTCTTTCAACCATATTTGTTTAATTTGATTGCATCTTAGCTATAAAAGTTGGAATAAAATGAATCAAACCAAATATGACTAAGTGTAAAATTTTAGCAAAGTGTGACATCCAGATGTTCTCTATCTAAAATGTTAGGGAAATTGAATTCTTCTACAGTTCTCTTCTCTCACTTAGGTCATTCTTAACTCTCTTTCATTGCCTTGGAAATATTTTTAAACCAATTTTATTGAGATATGGCTGACATTCAATAAGCTATGTAACAACTTGATACCATAAACATACCACTCACCTCTAAGTTTCTTCCAGCACCTTTTATTTATTATTATTACTGTATTTTGTGATAAGAATACAACTTAAGATCTATCCTTTTGGCGACATTTTTAAGTATACAATGCAGTACTGTTAACTATAAGCACTGTGCTTGCTATATAGTACATCTCTGGGAGTTTTTCATCTTGTAGAATTGATTCAACCAACCATGATTGTACTATAGAACATATTTTTGGAAAAAATTGCAGTCAGCTTGTTAAAGGTCACTAATCTACTAGAACTCCAAATCATTCTTCAATTCAGTTCAGTTCAGTCGCTCAGTCGTGTCCAGCTCTCTGCAACCCCATGAATCACAGCATGCCCAGCCTCCCTGTCCATCACCAACTCCTGGAGTTCACTCAGACTTATGTCCATTGAGTTGGTGATGCCATCCAGCCATCTCATCCTCTGTCGTCCCCTTCTCCTCCTGCCCCCAATCCCTCCCAGCATCAAAGTCTTTTCCAATGAGTCAACTCTTTGCATCAGGTGGCCAAAGTACTGGAGTTTCAGCTTTAGCATCAGTCCTTCCAAAGAAATCCCAGGGCTGATCTCCTTCAGGATGGACTGGTTGGATCTCCTTGCAGTCCAAGGAACTCTCAAGAATCTTCTCCAGCACCACAGTTCTAAAGCTTCAATTCTTCAGTGCTCAGCTTTCTTCACAGTCCAACTCTCACATCCATACATGACCACTGGGAAAACCATAGCCTTGACTATATAGACCTTAGTCGGCAAAGTAATGTCTCTGCTTTTCAATATGCCATCTAGGTTAGTCATAACTTTCCTTCTAAGGAGTAAGTGTCTTAATTTCATGGCTGCAATCACTATCTGCAGTGATTTTGGAGCCCAAAATTATAAAGTCAGCCACTGTTTCCACTGTTTCCCCATCTATTTGCCATGAAGTGATGGGACCAGATGCCATGATCTTCGTTTTCTGAATGTTGAGCTTTAAGCCAACTTTTTCACTCTCCTCTTTCACTTTCATCAAGAGGCTTTTTAGTTCCTCTTCATTTTCTGCCATAACGGTGGCATCATCTGCATATCTGAGGTTATTGATATTTCTTCCTCACAAAGATTTAAATTCAAAAGTATTCCAAGCATATCCTCTGAATTGCCAACTCACATCATAATCTGAGAATTGGAAGAGATCCATGAATTTACAGTTGAGTCCAAATGCAAAGGTCCTATACAAGTTTTAGGAAAGTTGCCGAAAACATTAGAACTAGGTCAGTTTTGGGGCTTCAGTTCTTGTTTTTTTCCTTTTCTATTATAGTTTATTACAGGATATTAAACATAGTTCCTTGTGCTATACAATAGGACCTTGTTGCTTATCCATTCTATATAAAATAGTTTGCATCTGCTGGTCCCAAACTCCTCAAGTGCTTAACACCAAAGGGGAAATTTCAAGGGAAATCATCCACTGAAAATTTAAAATAATTTGTATGAGGAAAAAAACAAAATAACAGAACTTGAATATTTTTTTATTACCACCTGTAAATAAGATCCTACTGTATTGTTATGTGGTAAATTAATTTAACCTGACAGAAACTAAATACCCTGATTATATCATTATAGATTTCCATGTGCTTTCACAATATTAATTGCTTGTTATGTTTCTCCTTGAGTCCAAATATTGACTTTAAGTATATGTAGAACAAAGAGTTTTCCATTTGAAGTGAACTTATCTTTATAAGCTAAAATAAAGTACAGTGGGTTTTTCTTGCAAAATTATGTTATTATTATAGAACTTCTAATTTGTTTTGTCATCTCATCACAGAACAATGACTACATTCCTTCATTTCCCATTTAAAAGGAGTGTAATAACTCTTAAAAATTCATCATCCATAATTAAATACCACCAAAGAAAATATGGTCATTTGCCAATAAAAAAGTCCCTTTGTTTACATGACCAGCCCTTCATAATATGTAAATTCCTCAGTAATTATTTTCTTTATTCATCAAGGCCCTACATGTTTTTTAACATGTTTAAAAACCTTTTCATAGCTCTAAGGTATGATTAATTTGATAAATAGACAAAATCTTTAAAATGACAATTTTAAAGGTGATATTGATATAAAGGCTGACAGGTCTAACATTCTCAAAATTCACATGTGGCATCAAAATTTTACATCACTCAAATTTTCCTTTGAGAAGCAAAGCTGATGATAAATAATATTGAACTTGGTAAGAGATTCTGTTTGTCCTCTGTCACTTAAATACATTCTAATTTATGAAAACACAAGAGTGGAGATTTTTCATGTCTTTCATCTTAAGTAGAGCAGCCTTCCTACTTTCTCTAATTGCACTAAAGAACTAAAGATAAATGTTCATGAAATCAACATGACTGACTTGCTTTTTTAACACAGAGGGAGCTTATTTAGGGCCTAGAAGCAATTTGTGTGTAATAGAGATGCCATTTCTTCAACTGAGCTCTTTAATGAGCCTTTGTCTCACAACTTAATTGTGCTTTTTACTTTATTCCCCAAGATATTCTGGTGTCTTCTACGCACACCAATAGGAACATGACTACCTGGAGAAACTCTAAGGTAACTCACCTTAAGTAATAAAAGGAAAGGGGGGTCTTCTTTTGGAAGATTACTCTTGAAAAGGGCTTTTTAACTATTCAAAGAATACTGAAATAATTTGTTTTCAAGAATAAGAATACATTGTTTACTGACTCCTGCAATTTCACACAATTTTTCTAAAACCTATGACAGCAATAGTTTATTTTTTCCTAATAAAGCTGCTATAGATTGTTTATGAAGTTTAACTATACCTCAACCTTATTTTACTTTCAGGTAACTAAATATTATTAAATACAGTTAACTTAGAGACATTGATATTCAAATACCTAAGAAAAATAACCTTAGGTCAGAGGATACATGTCCAATACTATTAAGGTTTGGGGAAGGTACAGTAAGGAGTAAATGCCATCAGGAAAAAATACTTCATTGAAAAATTGCTTCTGGCAGTTTTCAATAAAGTCAATTCAGAAAATAATGCTTCCTACCAACATCTGAAGTGCAAGTGGAATCTGGCTTCATTTATTTCTATTAAGCAGTCATTTCTCTGTGTTGCACTTAATTGAGCTATTGTTCCCTTCATTAAGTGTGCATTTTCATTTTTGAAAAATGCTGTTCTTCCAACCACAGTAAATGTTAGAAGGAGAAATCAAATATTTTTTAGGAAATACAAGATGTGTATGTGTTGATTTTTATATTCACAAAAATAAGGAAAAACATTAAATGGTTTATATTTATGTAATTCACATGAATCACTTCCTAGTTTCCCTGTACAAGCCTCATCAATTTATTATAGAATCTTGACTGTTGAGAGTATAGACTTCATTGCTTGACACACCATTCACACATTTACCCCGAACATCTCCTGCTGGGTGGAAGGTCTCTTCCCATCTTAGACCATAATTCTTGAAATTTTTTGTTTGTATTTCAGTTACTAGAACAAGCTCTTTACATGAGGAAGCCTACGATAACTTTGATTATATTTTTATTTGGTTATTGGCTCCTTGGGTCTCCCATAACACTTTTTGTCTCTTCTTCAACACTCTAATCAACATAGAAAACCCTGCCAAATTCTATTTCCCTTCAGGAAAAAAAAGAAAAGAAAAGTCAAAAGAAATATTATGAATCTCTAAGAGAGCAAGATGATAAATTAGCCACAATCTTGGATTAAAAAGTCAGTTTGAGGGACTATCTGCTGACTGTAATGGGCTTTTTCTCAGAATACAATCCTGGGTCTCTATAATATCCCCAAGTTTCTTCAGCTTACCTTAGCTAAAGTGACTACAGGTTTAAAAATATGAGATTCATTTGAGGTAAACACCTATCATGGCCAAAGTGAAAACTCAGTAAGGCAACTACAGAGTATGACCTTTGAAAAGTACTACTTTCTGATGTTCTCTCCAAGCTCTTTGTGAAATACACACCAAAGCTAAAAGATGGATACTATTAATTTGTTTTTTGCCATTTAATATATTTGGAGTTAATGAGAGTTCTTAGATCTACTGCATGATGTCTTCTAATAATTTGACTCATATCAGCAATCATTTCTTCAAATAGTACATGTATCTGATTTTTCTCTCCTTTCCTTCTGCAATTCCAAAGCAAAGTTGAGGCTTTTCTCACTACATCATTATGTGATCTCTTTCATATTTTCCTCTTTTTCCTTCTCATTTACATTCCTAATTCTGAATTCCTTCTTCAGTTGCATTGCATCTTCTCTTAGAAACCATCCTTTAATATCTCAATTAACAACACTATAGTTTTCAATTATAAATTTTTGAGCTTTAGAAGTAGTTTATAGTTCTCTCCAAAATTTTCAAGCATTTCTTTTTTACTCTTGAAAAGAAGATGAGTTATTTTAACGCCCTTCACCTCTACGATCTAGGGCACTTGGTAAATCTGATCCTATTGCCTGCCTCTGCTGCATCATTCATGATGTCTTGTCTCCTTTTTTACGTCAGGCATTATATTTGTAAATTTGCTGTAGAAATTACTCAAAGCCTAGAATCTCACCATTCTCCAGAGAGGAATCATGCTGTTTTTGTTAGATACCAGAATGGAATGGCAATCTGAGCTCACCTCGATTCAATTCTGAAGATCAAAACAATTCCAAGTTGAGCTGCAGTCCCTGCAAAGGTTCATCTACTTCTTTTTAAATTTTTAAAAATTAATTTATCTTATTTTTGGCTGTGCTGGGTCTTCATTGCTGTGCATGCTTTTCTCAAGTGGGGGTGGGGGGCATGGGGAGGTGGGGGGTGGGGAGGGGTTGGGAGGGTGGGGACTACTCTCTAGTTGTGCTGGGTAGGCTTCTTATCTCAGCGGCTTCTCATCTCAGCGGCTTCTCTTGTCGCAGACCACAGGCTCTAGGCACGCAGGCTACAGTAGGTGCAGCAAAGGGCTCAGTAGTTGCAGCCCCCAGGCTCTAGAGCACAGGCCCCACACTTCTGGCACAGGGACTCAGTTGCTCCAGGGCATGTAATGTCTCCTGTGTTGGCAGGCGGACTCTTCACCACTGAGCCACCAGATAAGCCCCCAGTCCAACTACTTCTGATTGACATTTTCTTCAAATGTGTAGTTTTTCAGGTTCCAATTAAAAGTAATGGAAATTCACAGGGCCATTGATTTGGCAGACTTGGACTCCAAACCCTATTACACTAGCTCTGTGGGACTTTCAAAAGCAAAACTCAGCCTTTCATCACTACCACAGAATTATCAACACCTCAAGAGGATGTGGACCCAGGATATTCCAGACTTAGTTTCCTTTTTACCTGGAATTCTGAGCTGGTGTTTCTTCTTTGGTTCTCTGAAGGCAGTTTAAGTAGAATTTTTTATTGTTTAATCCAGATTTCAATTACCCTCAGTAGAGGATTGTCTAAATCACCTAGTCTTTTGTTATTTACAAATACTATTATTTAACATAGTACAGGTAACATTATTATTACTGACAAGTATTATTAATATCATTATTATTACTACTGGAAAAGGTTAGTTTTCATTTCAATCCCAAAGAAGGGCAGTGCCAAAGAATGTTCAAACTACTGCACAATTGCACTCATTTCACCTGCTACTAAGGTAATGCTCAAAATCCTCCAAGCTAGTCTCCAACAGTTTGTAAACCAAAAAAGTTCAGATATAAAAGCTGGATTTAGAAAAGGCAGAGGAACCAGAGGTCAAACTGTCAAAATCCACTGGATCATCGAAAAAGCAAGAGAGTTCCAGAAAAACATAGACTTCTGCTTCATTGACTATGCTAAAGCTTTTGACAGGGTGGATCACAACACACTGTGAAAATTCTTAAAAGAAACAGGAATAACAGACCACCTTCCCTGCCTCCTGAGAAACCTGTCTGCAGGTCAATAAGCAACAGTTAGAACTGAACATGGAAAAATGGACTGGTTCAAAATTGGGAAAAGAGTATGTCAAGGCTATATATTGCTACCCTGCTTATTTAACTTATATGCAGAGTACATTGTATAAAATGCCAGGCTGGATGAAGCACAAGCTGGAATCAAGATTTCCAGGAGAAATATCAACAACCTCAGATATGCAGATGATACTATCTTTATGGCAGAAAGCAAAGAGGAACTAAAGAGCCTCTTGATGAAAGAGAAAGAGGAGAGTGAATAAGATGGCTTAAAACTCAACATTCAAAAAACTAAGATCATGGCAACCAGTCCCATCACTTCATGGCATAAAGATGGGGAAACAATGGAAATAGTGACAGATTTTATTTTCTTGGGCTCCAAAATCATTATGGATGGTGACTGCAGCCATGAAATTAAAAGATGCTTGCTCCTTGGAAGAAAAGCTATAACAAACCTAGACAGTGTATTAAAAAACAGAGATATCACTTTGCCAACAAAGGTCTGTATAGTCAAAGCTGTAATTTTTCCAGTAGTCATGTATGAATGTGAGAGTTCAACTATAAAGAAGGCTGAGTGCTGAAGAATTGATGCTTTCAAATTGGAGAAGACACTTAAGAGTTCTTTGGACAGCAAGATCAAACCAGTCAATCCTAAAGGAACTCAACCCTGACTATTCACTGGAAAGACTGATGGGGAAGCTAAAGCTCCAATACTTTGTCCACCTGATGTGAAGACCGACTTATCAGAAAAGACCCTGATGCTGAGAAAGACTGAGGGCAGGAGGAGAAAGGAACAACAGAGGATGAGATGATTGAATGGCATCACTGAGAGTGGACATGAGTTTGAGCAAACTTCGGGAAATAGTGAAAAGCAAGGAAGCCTGGTGTGCTGCAGTCCATGGGGTCACAAAGAGTTGGACACTACCTAGCAACTGAACAACAACAATTATTACTACTCCTCTAATGCATGCATCTTCATCTTTCCCAATTTATATTCTTACTGGCTTTTAAGATTTATTTCCTCTGTTATTGCCTTACATCAAATCTATCTCTAAACTGCTACCAGGGCAATATTTCAACATGGAAATTCAATGATGCCATTTCCATGTTTAAATTCTTTAGTAACTTTCGTGCTGATAGATAACATTGTGCAGTATAATACAAGGAGGAACTTAGGAGTAAAATAAACCTCATCTCAAATCCTTACTCTAGCAATAGTTACACAAATTGGCAAAGTTACTTAAATTCTCATCTCTATTTGTCTAAAGTTAGCATGATATTAACATTGAGTATAAAGTTATCTGAAGATTAAATAAGAAGATTAGTATAGAGAGTATTAACAAGATACATAGCACTTAGTATCATGTTGCAAGAGTTCAGCAGATCTGAGGAATTCTCTTATATCTAAAGTATCTCTAAATATACAAATTTCCCAAAATCTCTCTTTTATTTTTTAATACATTATTACACCTAATAATGGAATAATTTTCTTCTGGCTTTTCTCTAACCTGGAAAAAAAGTCAGAAAAAAATAGAAATAAATGATTTTTTCTCATTTCTTAAATTAGTTGGAGAGTCAAAACTCTCTTTTCTGCCTCAAACTGTTCATAGGCTTCCTACCCATCTATCATGGAAGACACACAATGCATTTTAACAAAAGAGGAAAAATAAAGCATAGGATGCAAAGTACATCAAAATTAAGATTCAAATTAATTGTTTAAGTGAACTGTAACTGCTTTATAAAAAGGTAAAATTGCCCTGCAAGATCAGATAATTTTCTATTAACTTAGAGAAAAATAAAATGTGATTTCCAAGCTAGCAGAAAGGGTAACTCTGCTGAAAACAGAACGATGGAGACTACTGGCTGACTGCAAATTGTTATTTAATTAAATTGTATTACAAATGTATAAATTTTCTATAAAATGTGAACATATTTACACCCAAAGGAGGAGATATTAAAAACTATGTCTGAAATAATGTCATCTCTTGGAAAATTTTCATCAAATCCATACCTTCCTAAAGCGTCTACATGATTAACGCCATCCTAAACCCTTTCTTTGGCTTTCAGACTCTCAGTGCCTCTGTTTCATCTGATCCTTCAAATCAGTCACCCTTCCTCACCCTTTAACTTGTTCCCTTCCACACCTGTCTTTTACCCTTGATTCTAATCAAGACATATTTGGGCATTTCAATAAGCTTAAAATAAGAGAATAATCAACAACGGGCACACAAAGATATACAGGTGATCTTTAAATAAATCTCATTTCACCATATTGTAGTAGATGAAGCAGTTAATGATTTTTACATCTGGCAACACAATCTAAACATCCTGGACATAATTTTCCGAGAAAACAACTAGTTAGAATCTGTTAGAGAGCCTAGACAGAGGCTTTAGTCAGCTGATGCGTGGTACCACACAGTGAGTGAGACAGATGTGCACTTAATTGGCTAATGAGTCCACCTTCAAACTCAGAAAACTCATATTGAAATAAATTATCAGGTAGCTATCTCAGCAGCCGCAGGAAAAAAGTAAAAATTAGTAAGTTTCTCTGCAAAGAAATATCACACACTACAAAAAAGACCCTATTTCCCCACTTCTAAGACCTTGCCAATTATAAGATGCACTCTTATTTGATATTCCACCAACAATTTTTTTTAACTGTCAATTCAAGTATGACATGTTTTGATTCCAAGATGCATTCTGATAGAAGAGATGTTAAATGTGAAAAGAAGTTGTATCTCCTAAAGTTAAAATGTGATCATCTTTATTTTTACATTAGCCTTTGCCTTTTCAAAGGGAAGTCTCAGTCTCAATCCTAGAATTTCTATTTTCAAAATTCACTTAAGCAGCAAATGACTTTATAAATGTAGCCATCGAAGCCCAAAGAGTGACTTGATTTGATATCAGAGTTATAGACACTGCAGACAAGGAGTTAATGCAACAGAAAAGAAAAACAGTCTTTGTTTTTGAGGGCTAATTTTTGGGTGTGTGTGTTTACTGTATTGGTTCTCCATACCCTATTTAATTCTGACAGTTAACTAACCTCTTATTTGCATTCCTATGACAAATTTAGCTCTTGTAAACTGTACTGATTACTTAGCTCTATTGGGTCCATTTTTCTGTAATCTTTCCTTCTGTCTTCTTCACAATTCACCGATCGTATTTTCTTATCAAAAATCCAAAAGGACTGAACTATCAA
Organism: Budorcas taxicolor; assembly: GCF_023091745.1. Classification (NCBI taxonomy): domain Eukaryota; kingdom Metazoa; phylum Chordata; class Mammalia; order Artiodactyla; family Bovidae; genus Budorcas; species Budorcas taxicolor. The sequence continues at coordinate 19,971,758 of NC_068933.1, read as the reverse complement.
CTATCTGAGAAAAAGGAAATTTATGAAACAGATTAGAAAGCTCCCAGTCACATATTCTCTTGTAGAAATCAGAACAAAGGAATGATATTGTCTATTTCAGTAAGTTCTAGGGAAAACTCATGGCAAGAATTAGAAGCCATTACTCCATTGATTGCAATCATCAAACCTGCACTCTAGCAAAAATATTCTATTAAACAGCCATGATTTGCAGATTCATCCACATCTTTGGTACTATTAAGCAAGACAAAATATCCTATTAAAAGCTACAAGGACACTGCTCTCTACTTGACTATAGCAATTGTCTCATTGCAAGCATTTCGGAAGGATGGATTATGTACTTCTTTCTTAAAATAACTTCAGACAGTCATTTTCTGTAGAATTAATAAGAAAGTCTTGCAATGACTGGTTGGTGTGTTGGGCAGAGTGTGATGACTTTTCTGAATCTCCATTTCCAGAGTCCTTCAGTTCAGTTCAGTCATTCAGTCGTGTCCGACTCTTTGCGACCCCATGAATTGCAGCACTCCTGGAGTTCACTCAAACTCATGTCCATCAAGTCGGAGATGCCATCCAGCCATCTCATCCTTTGTCATCTCCTTCTCCTCCTGCCCCCAATCCCTCCCAGCATCAGAGTCTTTTCCAATGAGTCAACTCTTCATATGAGGTGGCCAAAGTATTGGAGTTTCAGCTTTAGCATCAGTCCTTCCAATGAACACCCAGGACTGATCTCCTGTAGAATGGACTGGTTGGATCTCCTTGCAGTCCAAGGGACTCTCAAGAGTCTTATCCAACACCACAGTTCAAAAGCATCAATTCTTCAGTGCTCAGCTTTCTTCACAGTCCAACTCTCACATCCATACATGACCACTGGGAAAACCATAGCCTTGACTAGACGGACTTTGTTGGCAAAGTAATATCTCTGCTTTTGAATATGCTATCTAGGTTGGTCATAACTTTCCTACCAAAGAGTAAGCATCTTTTAATTTCATGGCTGAAATCACCATCTGCAGTGATTATGGAGCTTCCAAAAATAAAGTCAGCCACTGTTTCCACTGTTTCCCTATCTATTTCCCATGAAGTGATGGGACCGGATGCCATGATCTTCGTTTTCTGAATGATGAGCTTGAGGCCAACTTTTTCACTCTCCTCTTTCACTTTCATCAAGAGGCTTTTTAGTTCCTTTTCAATTTCTGCCATAAGGGTGGTGTCATCTGAGGTTATTGATATTTCTCCTGGCAATCTTGTACCAGTTTGTGCTTCTTCCAGCCCAGCATTTCTCATGATGTACTCTGCATAGAAGTTAAATAGGCAGGGTGACAATATATAGCCTTGACATACTCCTTTTCATATTTGGAACCAGTCTGTTGTTCCATGTCCAGTTCTAACTGTTGCTTCCTGACCTGCATATAGGTTTCTCAAGAGGCAGGTCAGGTGGTCTGGTATTCCCATCTCTTTCAGAATTTCCCACAGTTTAATGTGATCCACATAGTCAAAGGCTTTGGCATAGTCAATAAAGCAGAAATAGATGGTTTTCTGGGACTCTCTTGCTTTTTCGATGATCAGACTAAAAAACTGTTCGTTTTATATCAAGCAAGTGGAAGTGAGTAGTGAGTGGTGTACCTGATGGAGATAATAGGGAAGTTCAGTCCAGTTCACTCGCTCAGTCTGTCCAACTCTGCGACCCCATGGACTGCAGTACGCCAGGCCTCCCTGTCCATCACCAACTCCGAGTTTACTCAAATTCCTCTCCATTGAGTCGGTGATGCCATCCAACCATCTCATCCTCTGTCATCCCCTTCTCCTCCTGCCCTCAATCTTTCCCAGCAAAAGGGTCTTTTCAAATGAGTTAGCTTTTTCCATCAGGTAGCCATGTGTTGGAGTTTCAGCTTCAGCATCAGTCCTTCCAATGAATGTTCAGGACTGATTTCTTTTAGGATGGTTTGGTGTGATCTTCTTGCAGTCCAAAGGACTCTCAAGAGTCTTCTCCAACATCACAGTTCAAAAGCATCAATTTTTCAGTGCTCAGCTTTCTTTATAGTCCAACTCTCACATCCATACATGATTACAGGAAAAACCATAGCTTTGACTAGACAGACTTTTGTAGGCAAAGTAACGTCTCTGCTTTTTAATATGTTGTCTAGGCTGGTCATCAGAGAAGGCAATGGCACCCCACTCCAATACTCTTGCCTGGAAAATCCCATGGACGGAGGAGCCTGATAGGCTGCAGTCCATGGGGTCGCTAAGAGTCGGGGACGACTGAGCGACTTCACTTTCGCTTTTCACTTTCATGCATGCATTGGAGAAGGAAATGGCAACCCACTCCAGGGTTCTTGCCTGGAGAATCCCAGAGACAGTGGGCCCCCATCTATGGGGTCGCACAGAGTCGGACACAACTGAAGCAATTTAGCAGCAGCAGCAGCAGGCTGGTCATAGCTTTTTATCCAAGGAGCAAGCGTCTTTTAATTTCATGGCTGAAGACACCATCTGCAGTGATTTTGGAGCCCCAAAAAACTGAAGTCTCCCACTGTTTCCATTTTTTCCTCTTCTATTTGTCATGAAGTGATGGGACCACATGCCATGATTTTTGTTTTCTGAATGTCGAGTTTTAAGTCAACTTTTTCACTCTCTTCTTTCACTTTCATCAATAGGCTCTTTAGTTCTTCTTCATTTTCTGCCATAAGGGTAGTGTCATCTGTGTATCTGAGATTATTGATATTTCTCCCAGAAATCTTGATTCCAGCTTGTGCTTCATCCAGCCCAGCCTTTCTCATGATGTACTCTGCATATAAGTCAAATAAGCAGGGTGACAATACACAGCCTTGACGTACTCCTTTTCCTATTTGGAATCAGTCTGTTGTTCCATGTCCAGTTCTAACTGTTGCTTCTTGACCTGCATACAGATTTCTGAGGAGACAGGTCAGGTGGTCTGGTATTCCCATCTCTTTCAGAATTTTCCAGTTTGTTGTGATCCACACAGTCAAAGGCTTGGCATAGTCAATAAGGCAGAAGTAAATGTTTTTCTGGATCTCTCTTGCTTTTCTGGTGATCCAGTGGATGTTGGTAATTTGATCTCTGGTTCCTCTGCATTTTCCAGCTTGAACATCTGGAAGTTCATGGTTCATGTACTGTTGAAGCCTGGCTCAGAGAATTTTGAGCATTCCTTTGCTAGCATATGAGATGAGTCCAATTGTGTGGTAGTTTGAGTATTCTTTGGCATTGCCTTTCTTTGGGATTGGAATGAAAACTGACCTTTTCCAGTCTGTGGCCACTGCTGAGTTTTCCAAATTTGCTGGCATACTGAGTGCAGCACTTTCACAGCATCACCTTTTAGGATTTTAAATAGCTTGACTGGAATTCCATCTCCTCCAGTAGCTTTGTTCTTAGCAATGCCTCCTAAGGCCCACTTGACCTCACATTCCAGGATGTCTGGCTCTAGGTGAGTGATCACACTATTGTGGTTATCTGGGTCAAGAAGATCTTTTTTGTATAGAGAACCACCCAAAGAGCATCTTGGTGCACACTGATCTCTAGACTGAAAATCGTTCAAAAACACATCCTCAAACCATCATCACAGACTTATCAAAATGTAGTTCATTTACATGGAACCCATGTGCTCCTATGAAGAAATATATAACCAATGAATTCAGATAAAAGGTAGTAAAGTAATTCCCATGGGGGTGAGGCTTTAAAAAAAAATGTTCTCTAATAAATTAAAATCAAAATTATTAAATACGAGGATTTGTTTCTAAAACTTTAGTTATTCTTATTTCTATTTTAAAGTGCCTTTGAAGTACCCAAAGATCTATATTTTCTTTCTTTACTTTCAATTTAATATTAATCAGTCATACATGTCTGTATGGCAACATAAAAGGAATTTAAGCATGAATAACAGTACTGATGGGCTCCCCTGGTAGCTCAGTGGTAAAGAATCCACCTGCCAATGCAGGAGACATGGGTTCGATCTCTGGGCAGGGAAGCTACCCTGGACAAGTAAATGGCAACTCACCTCAATATTCTTGCCTGAGAACTCCTTGGCGCCTGGTGTGCTGCAATCCATGGGATCGCAGAGTCAGACATGACTTAGTGACAGAACAACAGCACACATAAGTAGACAAACACAGATGTTATTACTAGTTGATATTAATGATGATCAGGTTTACATCATGCTGGTTTTCCATTTCTATATATAGCGGAAACAGCATCGCAGATCATGACTCTATTGTTGCTTCCATGTATAGGCCCTGCAGAGGTAAAAATTAGACACGCTGCATATGGGAGATGGTTAGGAAGAAATCCTGCATGTATTAAATGTGGTACAAAGCTCTTGATGTTGCCCAGCTGTATCTGGCTGGAGGTAAAAATGATGGTGCTTACTTCAAGTACCTCTCTATCTATTAGATCAATTAAAAATAAGTAAGTAAAAGTTTTTATTTTAGTTTCATTGAATTTTCTCATTGATCTTTATGTAGATCTGAGCTTCTGATCTATATTATTTTCTTCTCTCTGATATTTAATATTTAGTGCAAGGCAGGTCTACTGGCAACAAATGTCTTAGTGTTTATTAAATACTCTGAACCTTTTGAACAATTAAAATACTCTCTCTGTCTGCTATGAGGATTCTTCCTATATCCTCTCAGTTTTATGGGATTAATTATATGGACAAAGTACGCCTGCCTGGTTATAATTTGTCACTTCCATACCCATCAGTTTTGAGAGCTATGCCCCCATAATGAATCCAGAATGTGATGTGTGGGGTTTGGAGCCCAATTAGTAATACGTTTTGCTGAAGAAAAAATGGCTACTTTGCTTTTTTATTTTCTATAGACTTTGAATTTTTGGATAAAGTGCAGACAGAAAAGGAGAGACAAAATATATTTCTGGCTACCTGAAGCTGGCATAGCGTTGCTGACCTACCAGTTTCATTTCAGTTCCATTCTACTGGCATTGGAGTTAATGGAAATTTCCCTAGATACCATTTGAAACAGGAAGCTTGTCTTCAGTTCTCAGCAAAGAACCCCTTTGGCAGTGGCTTCTTGACCTTAAGTCTGCTTATCTTATTACAAGACAAATTTGTGCTGTCCTTTTGAAATCATCTTATAATAATGAAACTCAGCACTACAACCAGCTCTCGATGGTAAAACACAAATCAGGTTCATTTAGAGCAGTGTTGTTGAAATTGGTATACTTCCAGTGTGAAAGGAATCTTTTGTCTCCTTCAAGATTCTTTTTTTCATTTTGATTAATACCTTATCTAAATATCCAGAGGGCTTCCCTGGTGGCTCTGCGGTAAAGAATCCACCTGCCAATGCAGCAGACAAGAGTTCAATCTCTGGTCTGGGAAGATCCCCTGGAGAAGAAAATGGCAACCCACTCCAGTATTCTTGCCTGGAACATCCTGTGGACAGAGGAGCCTGGAGTGATATAGTCTATGGGGCTGCAAAGAGCCAGACACAACTTAGCATCTAAACAACAACAACAAAAATATCCAGAATAAGGGCAGAAGCAAGGACATCAAAGAAGAGTTGTTTAAATGCCAGTAGATGTGAAACTTCTATTAATTATGTTTAAACTGCAATTCTTCCATTTTTCGGACTCAAAGCCTGCGGAATTGACTGTAATGGTCTTCTAAGTTGAGTACAAATACCTTAAATGATGAAGGATATTGTAGGATATGGATAAGGTAATGCTTATTTATGGATGACTTCTGTGAACAGGATTCCTGATCAGGGAATTTTAAAACTAGCCAGATATCAAGCAAAAGTGCCCTAACAACTGACAGTTGCAGAATTCAGAGAGGCAGGTTTTTTAACAACAGGGATGAGGGCTTTTCTGAAGGAGGAAATGGCAACCCACTCCAGTATTCTTGCCTGGAAAATCCTATGGACAGAGGAGCCTGTCAGGCTACAGGCCATGGGGTTGCAAAAGGGTCAGACACAACTGAGCCTCTGAGCACATGAGGGTTTCATTCAGCACTGGGAACTGGGTAACCAGAGTGGAGACTGGGAAACAAGAGCAGAGCATCGTTCCAGACTGAAGATTTGGCCTCTGTTTTCAGGTAGAAGCTAATTTGACATTTAGAGGAATGTGGATTGTCAGAAAATCAATCAACACCCTCATCTTTTAATCATCTTTACCAACTGACTACAAAATACACCTTGAGCCTCTTGTACTGAAGTTCTGTCTAGTACTTAATTTCTAATACATTAGTTTTTTTGAGATAGTAAATTTTATTTTGCTTTCTAAATTCCCCTCATTATAAAGCAACTATACTCCAATATATTTTTTAAAAGAATCAAGTAAAAATAAATAAATATGAATAAATAAATTCCCCTCATACTTGCAGACTCTCATTTCAGTTTTGTAGCCAGACTTTTTAATTTCTTTAGTCAAAGATTTTGGCAGCTATAAAAGCAAGAACAGCTCAAAGAAACCTGTCTTAAACAAAAGCCTAAGCAAAATAAAAATGGATTATGATAGGAGACCTGGGACAGTAGGGGACAGAGCAGAGGGTCTTCAGAGCAGAGATGCAAGTTCCTGCCAAATAGGAAGCAGAGAGGGCTTTTGATCTCTGTACCTGTGTTTAGAGCACCAGGCCAAGGCCGTGCCTGGGGGTGTCCAGCCTCAAGAGAGGTGTTGCTCTCCACTGGAAACAGGACAGCTTTTCTCTAACTAGTAGAACTCATGAACTCTATTGTCAAAATGGTTTAGCACCAACAGATTTGTCTTAACCTCTGTTCAGCATTCATATTCCCAGAGGAAGTCTGGAGACCACATTCTTACCAATGGCTGAGACTGGGAGGAAGGTGCGATGGCAGGCATTTCCACTAAAGCTCACCGCATCTCCATGCCTGGCTCATCACCTGACATGTACGGCCTGGCTCATCACTGCTCAGAAAAATGATTGTTGAATTTAAATATTCTAAGGAACCTTTCTCTTTGGATTGAAGGTGCATGTTGGTAAACAGTTAAACTGTTCTTAAGATCCTATTTGTCTGTTCTTTCAATTTGTTTTCAAATTCTTCTATGCTTCTGCTTTTGTTAGAAATCTATGTTTGAACAGTTATTATCTCTATTTCAAGTGACTTTTCCTCTGAAATGTCTTCTTTTCTCTTGGCCATGATTGAGCACAACCAGTCAATCTTGCATATTGCATACTCCTTGTGAATTCTCACCAGACACAGTACCAGAAAGAAACTGCATCAGAGATGGACCACAGATCAGTTCCTTTCACCTCATTCTTGCTAACTTAAATATCAACCTGTGTCAAAATAATATCTAAGACTATTTCATTAATATTTAATTGTTACTGTATATGAATGACTTCAAGCACAGAGATATCCTCATGGTTCACTAACTCATTGCTTTCTCAGTCATGTAGCTAAATGTCAAGTAAACTATCTCCATGACAATGGATTGGCTCTTTTTTATACACTTTGAAGACCAATCTGGTTCAACTAAATCATTAGCCTACTGCATGTCATCTAGATCATTATTCAACTAAAATGTATCCTTGGTAGCAGTACATATTCTAAAGTTACAGCGACTGAAAGCACTATGTAGTATGTTGAAAAGTTCTACATGAGCGGTTTGTTGTTATTAATTTAAAAAAAGCTAGTGTGAGCAGAATATAATTATAGCAAACCTATATATAAGATTGAGGTTAGGAGCTAATGACATGCTAATGAATTATTTTCTAAATAAGGAAAGAGAGTTCCTTGGAGAAATGGCTGATTTGGAGACAAGAAGAGAGAATATACAAAAGTACAAAATGAGCCTGGACTACCTTGTACTACTTAAACAGAAAGAAATACATGCTTACTTAATTAATAATATAAAAGAAGGATTGCTCATGTCAAACTAACACAGCTGCCAATCACCCGATGGCCAAAGCTGGAACAATTTGAGCAGTGAAAGAAATAACAATGATATCAGATTATAACACAAAGAATAAGTATTCATGAGCCTCTAGTAAGAAGATAAAAGTATAAATAAATAAATAAATATTAAGTGGAAAGAGACAACTTCTTCTTATGGAATAATTTCAGTTAATAAATACAGAAGGAATTTAGTGAATAGAACACCCACCATTAGAAAAATCACAGAATGATTTCTGCAGGAAGAACTCCCTTTATCTGCCTAAAGATGCATCCTCCAAAAAGAACTCAATCCTCATTGACAATTTCCTGGGAATTTCATCAACCAGAAAAGTTTGACTCTTCTCACAGACGTGTGTGTGTTCAGGTGTGTCCTACACTTTTGCAACACCATGGACCATCGCCCACCAGGCTCCTCTGTCTATGGGATTATCCCAGCAAGAATACTGGAGTGGGTTGCCACTTCCTTCTCCTGGTCATCATCCCAACCCAGGGGTCAAACCCACACCTCTTGTGTCTCCTGCATTGGCAGGTAAATTCTTTACCACTGAGCCACCTGGAAAGCCCTCTTATCACAGCAGAGGAGGCTAAAAGTTGACACCACATCCGGACAAATTTGTCATAAACTATCATACCTCCCATCTAGTCTTCTAAGGGCCCGTTCATCCTTCCTAAAAGTCCTGTTCCCCCCTAGGTGGACTACAGCCCTCCACTACTTCCCTATTAAGATGGTATGGGCAGTGGTGGCATGGTCACTAAGTCGTTTCTGACTCTTGCCACCCCATGGACTGTAGCCTGCCAGGTTCCTCTGTCCATGGGATTTTCCAGGCAAGAATACTGGAGTGGGTTGTCATTTCCTTCTCCAGATTAAGATGTTACATAAGCTCTCAAATTTTATTTGTATTTTCACTTTTTTCCTGTGTGTCCCTCTTCATGTAATATTTCAAAATAATAAATTTTATATCTTTTCTGTTACTTTGCCTGTTATCAATTTATTTTATAGACCCAGCTATCACATTTAATAAGGGGAAAGGAAAGGGAAGGTCTTTCCTCTCCTACATTGCACATCCCAATTAAAAGACAAAGATTTTCAGAATGGCTCTTAATAAGACCCAATCTGAGCTGTTTACAAGAGATACACCATAAATGAAAGAACATAGATGGCTTCAAAGAAAATATGGAAAGGAAGAACCATGAAAACATTAACCAAACACTGATGTGGCTATAGTAATATCAGACAAAATAGATTTTGTCAAAATAGATAATAAAAGTATTAAAGAAAATGAAAGTTGATAATGGTTAAAGAGTCAACTCAATAGAAAGAAACAACAATCCTGAATTTGTAGTTACCTAATAACATGGCTTCAGTATACTTGGTGGGCTTCCTGAGTGGCTCAGCAATAAAGAATCTGACTGTGAGGTAGAAGATGCAGAGAATACCACGGCTGATCCCTGGGTCAGGAAGATCCCCTGGAGGAGGACATGACAATGCACTCCAGTATTCTTGCCTTGGAGAAACCCGTGGACAGAGGAGCCTGGCAGGCTACAGTCCATGGGGTCACACAGAGTGCGACACGACTGAAGCGACTGAGCACGCCAAAATACTTGGTATCAAAAGTTGGGAGACACAAGAGGAGAAATTGACAAATTCTTAGTTAGAATTGGAGGTTTCAATACACCGCTGTCAGTAAGTAATAGAACCAACTAAAAATTGAAAAACCAATAAAACTATCACCAACACTGTCTAATACATGTTCAGAACACTACACCCAACATTTTTTCAAGCAAACAAGTGTACACAAAACATTAACAAAAGAAAAGGAAGAGGAAGAAAAAAGAAAGGAAGAGCAAGAGGAGAGAAGGGATGAAGGGAGAAAGGGAGGGAGAAAGAAAGAAAAGGAATGAAAAGAAAAAGGGCAGGGAAGTCATATCATTTTAAAAATATATATTAAATTTATCTTTGACAAAACTAGTGTAGAACATAGCTTGACCTATGGTCAAAATCAAGCTTCTAAATGATGTGTCCTCTCAGAGCACATGGGCAATGACGTGCTGTCTCCTCTAAGACAAAGAGCTGCCTCAACAAGCTTATAGTAATAAGTCGTGAAGAATACTAGATACTGTGGTCAGGCTGCTCCAAAGTGAAAAAAGAGTCTGTGCCATAAATGTACAGACCAAACCCCTTTTCTAATTTCTAATTGTTCGGTAAAGTGTGGACCCTACTTCCCAAAACCTACAAACAGTAAAAGTTCCTATTTTAGAGTAACAGAAGCTTATGGAATATAAGAAGATGAATGCCATTAACTACAAGGAAGAGTCTTGACAATATCTCATTTCAAGCACTAGCATTTTTCAGCTCCTCCACAATTCAAAGAAGTACTCATTAGGGCTAATAAAGGTTCTATTAAAGCCTTGTAATGCTGTAGGATGTTTGCTGGGTTAAGAAGCACAAAACCAAAGCTCCCTTAAGCCACAAATCTAAAAGAGGATTCCACCAATTCAGGAGCAGAGCAAGTAGGTCAAGTGTGATCTACAATTCTCTTTTTGATGCCTCAGTAAAAAACTCTGAGCCCAATAAAAATCTTTCCCCTTTAAAAGAGAAGTTAAGTATTTATATTCAAAATAAACTGTGAAAAGGAGGCATAGAGCAGATCTATGAAGGTACTCTCATATAAAATTTAAAAAATGAAAGAATTGTCAACTTGCTCTCCTTCAGTAAGATACAAAAGACATGTTGTCCATGAGACAGGAACAGAAAAATGGAGCATTTATTTAAAAGAGTGCAAATAGCAAGTAAACTTATATTCTAAGAAATAAGGTACTTTTATAGTGAATTTATAAACTCAATTCTCTCAACAGCTGCATGAAATTGACACTCCTCCTCCTAGCTTTGCAGATGTAGAAAGTGAAGAACAGACAATTTAGGTAACTTGTCTAAGATTGTACAAGAGTTGACAGAACTAGCATTTGAACCCAGAGATTCTGGCTCTAAAAGGCAAACACTTCAACATTAGATCACTTTTTCCATCAGAGAAATGTAAATCCGGATTGATATGATTTTAGAGTTGAGGCACATGAAAACAGATTCCCCCGAAACTAAGATGTCCACAGCAAAACTGAAAGCCTCATAAGATTAGAACTGAATCTACATAAAAGTAAAAAATAATACTCTCTGACTTCTGTTCAGTGTTTACTAAATGCCAAACATCATTCTATATGCTTTCATTTATTAATGCATGCAATCTTCACAACAGTACTGCTGCTGCTGCTGCTGCTAAGTCACTTCAGTCATGTCTGACTCTGTTTGACCCCATAGACGGCAGCCCACCAGGCTCCCCCATCCCTGGGATTCTCCAGGAAAGAACACTGGAGTGGGTTGCCATTTCCTTCTCCAATGCATGAAAGTGAAAAGTGAAAGGGAAGTCATTTAGTCGTATCCAACTCTTCTCGACCCCATGGACTGCAGCCCACTAGGCTCCTCTGTCCATGGGATTCTCCAGGCAAGAGTACTGGAGTGGGGTGCCATTGCCTCTTCCATCACAACAGTACTACAAGGTGTGTATTACTGCTATCCTTATTTCACAGTTAAGGAATCAAAGTAACACAGAAGGGAGTAAATTGCCAAAGACTACACAGCTGGTAAATGGGACGATTTGAATCAAAGATGGTCTATATCCCAGGCCTAAGTATATACTCACCATGTATTATAATATAAGTAAAACGTAAATACTGAATTTCCAGAATTTGGAAGACAAGAATTCTTCTAATTTCATTATTATAAATTGGATTTACTTAATTTTCTTGAAGTATTGTTTTAAATTTCAATTATAATCTTACTTTTTTAGTTTATTTTTACATCCTTTTGATCTATTATTAGGAATCACAGTCTTAAGAAAAACACATATTTACAGAACAGAAGAATATATTTATAAATTAAATATTCTTTAAAATAAAACAATTCTACATGTTTTTCCAAGTGGAGGGGAAGTTCATGGTTGTAACTCTAATCTTCCCTCTTACTGAATTCAGTCTAACCACAATAGAGATAATCACTCATTGTTTTTGATATTAGAAACATTGTTTTCTGACATTTCTCAGAATTTTTACCTACATTTTAGCAAAATAAATTAATGATTAAGTAATCGATGACCAAACTTCTTGTGATTTAGGATCCATTTGTCAATAGACATTTTAGTGAGTATATTGCTAAAGGTATTTTCTATCCAAATCACTTTCAGATCCACAAGGATATGCTCAGCTTATTTGGGGGTTGGGAGGTGATATTTCATTATTTTCTTTTTTATTTTGAGACTGTGATTATTGAGAAATTCCAACAAATTCCCAATATGTAGAAAAGTAGGTAACTTTAGATGGCGATTCCCTTAGATAAAGATTGTTCCGATATGAAAAACTGCTGACAGTTATCATGGGATAATCACCCCCAGACAGATGGATTCAAGAATAGATTCTAGTGTTTTCCAGGCAAAGCCATTTTTGAGAACAAGAAGCCCAACTGTTCTTATCCAAAGATAGTTTCCTAAAGAATTTGTTTTTAATCTCACATGGTTTATTGTTCCAGAAAATGATTTACATTTTTATCAAAATAGAGCTAAGTAATGAGCATTCATTAAATGTCTGCTTATGAATAAAAAGCACCATTCAAAAACAAAACAAAGATCTGTGGAAAGCAGAACTAAATGAAAACAATGTAGTTTGACTCAGAATGTCCGGATTGGTTCCTTTTTAGCTCTATTGCTGGCAGACAGAATATCTGAATGAATCTCAAATATTGTATAGGTCTCTGGGAAGCAAAGATGCTTTTGACCATAGAAATCATCTCTGTTTTATTCTTAATTAATTTAATATTTTGTTAAGAATTGTATCCCCTTTTTAGGAAAGGGACAAGATTTTACTTTCAATTAACTTTCAATTTACTTTCAATTTCAATTATAATATTCTGAAATAACCCTGTAGCTTCTGAGTAGCTGATTATTCACATGCGGAATTCCTCCTACCCACATCCTATTGTGTGCTACTGAGGAGTATTGTGGTCACGTGGAAACATGAAATTACCTCCTTTGATGGCTATAAGAACAACAGCAGAGCCCACAACTGAAGGGAGTATTCCCTTTCCTGGGTCAAATCCTCCCTCAAACATTATGTAAATTTCCAATTATTAATAAATGGTGTACATTCTTTACATTCTTTTTGACATTCAATTTGTTCTTTAGCCCTTTGAAAATCTTGAAGAGAAATTTTTTTCGTTGTTTGCCTCATGCGCTGGGTTTCATTTCCACTGAAGTTCCATTAACAGGAGGCAAGCTGCTGAATGGCTTTGGAAGTAGCTTTGTGAAAGCTAACTTTTCAGCTGAGAGAAATCTCCCTGGGGATATCACAGAGACACAGAAGCTTTAATAGCATTTTGTTTTTCTCAGCACATCCCCAGATTTTAACGTGTCTGAATTTAATGCACTAGAAACAAGCATATGTTGTCTTAACTAAAATCTCCTCTTGTATCTAAAAAATCTACCACAAAAACACTAGGTACTTGATATGTTTATATATAAGGAGAAAAAAACTAAAATAATAAACAAACACACTATCATAGCACAAGCTGCGAAAGCAGAAGGCTGTGTCTCTTTTACGGCAAATAACATCTCATGGATATTTCTGAGCATTTATTGTTTTTTGTCTTTGTTTGCCTCTACAGATCAAATTCTACAGAGGTCTGTTCAAACAAAATATAATATTTCTGAATTCATCTTTGCCAGTTAATCCTTTATCCAAATGCTATAAGATTAATGTTTTAATCCATTTATAGAAATAGATCACCCAGGAAAGTTTCTTTGAATCAACTCATAATCTGAAATTTCAGTAACAATGATTATGAATGGTTAGTAATAATAACTCTTCCTAGAAATGATGCTAAGACTTTTTCTCTACCCATTAATTCACTATATCAATTTTGTACAAATTTTTTACTGTTTGAAAGTTCCTATAATATAGGTTTAAAAAGTGTCAAATTTTAAAAGTTTTCTTTTCATTACAAAGCTAGACTTTAAGTGAATTCCCAAAATTAAGACACAGATATAAATCAGCACACATAAATAACATATTTAATTTGTTATACCATTTAACATTAGAGAAATCAAATTTAGCTTTTAAGGAACAAATTTACTATTATTTTTAATTCATGTGTTGCTTTGCTCAGATATTTACTTAAAGTTTCTGCTTTGGGACACATAATTGAATTCTAGCCACACAGTATGTACTATGTTAGGCACTTTTAAATGATAGAAAATATATATTCCCTTCTCAAGTAACTCACAATCTTTTGAGGGTGACAGTATAACCACATACAGCATAAGACAGATTTGATGTACTATATTATAAAAACCATATAAACTTTGGATATAAGATAGCAGTCTGGGCAAATACAAGCTCCCATTCTTCTCCATTTTTACTTTAAATAAAAATAGTGGTATATTCATACAATGGAATACTACACAGAAATTTTAAAAAAAACTATTGATATATACAACAACAAGGGTGACTCTTACAAGCATTGTTTGGAGTGAAAGAAGCCAGTTAGAAAAAATTATGCAATCCATGATTCCATTTATACAAAGTTCAAGAAGAGATGAAACTAGTCTCTAACAGTAGAAGTCAGAAAGGTGGTTAGAACACTTGAAATGTGAAAAGTTATTTTAATTAATTTAAATTTCAATAGCCACACGTGACTAGTAGCTACTGTATTGAACAGTACAGGAATAGGAGATAAATCTGAGGATACCTAGAATACACAGAGAAAAGATAAAAATATAAAATATGTAAGAAAAACTAGACTCATGAAGGATGTAGTCTGTACTTTCAGTGTTTATCTAATTGGAGTTAGATAAAGTAAAAGGGAAGAAATGACTAAAAGAAAACAAAGCATACAATTAATCAGAATAGACAAAAAGACACTGGTCATCCGACAAAAAGGATCCAACTGTTTAATAAAATGGTGAATAAAAAGGGTTCATATCCTTCTTTTTAATTTCCAGACCACTAACACTGAAGAAAAAGTGCCTGAAACTACCAAGAAGAGAAATCAGAGTAACCACAACGGAATGAAAACAAGACCTGTACCACGTTTCTCTGCTCTAACACTTGCTTTCAGACTATAAAGCATCAATGAATAAAAAACAACGGAGGAAAAATAAAGAGCTAAGTAAAAAACTGACTTTGGGTTCCAAATTCTATATACCCAGACACATTACAAATCAATGCTGCTGCTGCTGCTGCTGCTGCTGCTGCTGCTGCTGCTAAGTCGCCTCAGTCGTGTTCGACTCTGTGACCCCAGAGACGCAGCCCCCCAGGCTCCCCCGTCCCTGGGATTCTCCAGGCAAGAACACTGGAGTGGGTTGCCATTTCCTTCTCCAATATAAACCAATGATGAGGCACAATAAAGAAACTTCCAGACAAAAAATAATTCAAATTTTACCTCCCATGAACTCCATTTGAAATAGTTAGTTCAAGATATATAACAACAGACTTGGGAAAGCAACTAGTCTGCAATCCACTTGATTATCAAATCTGGAGGACACTCTTGACAGTGAATGAAGGTAGGTGATCTGGTCCAATCGCAGTGTAGACTTGTGAATAGGACTCTTCCTGGTAAACAAGCTAACAGTTCTCATCAGGAGAATCCTTCTCTCAGGAATGCTTTGAGTGAGAGGTTCCTATTTAAAATTGTTTATGAACATGAAATCCATGGATTCATAAGGCATGGCTACCTCAAAAATACCACATACCTTTTGTAACTATTGCACTAATTAAAATTTTCTTTAGGGGTGCATCATCCTCTTTAATTCTGTATTTAAATTTTCTGATATGTCCTTACAAGAAACCATAAGGTGTGTTCCTTATTGTTCAGTTATTTAGGGCCCATGCCTGACCATACAGCAAAGCCTTTGATCAAATCCCAACAGTCTTTGAGAATCCCAACACTCCCCTAAAGGCACTCCCTTTCTCTGCTTTAAAAAAAAAAAAAAAAATGCACAGCTACCCTTGTGCAAATTTGCACTTACCTCCTTCATCGAGGTTTTACAAAACAGCAATATGCCCTTCAGCCTGAATCCTAAGTCTAGAAAATCCTTTCAATGACCAGAGAAATACCTTTTCCCTGGCTGGAAGAGAGCATCGTAAGATTCAGACCACAGAGTTTGCTTGTAGGGCTCTATATTTGGTCCTACATTCAGTGAAGCAACTGCTAACATAAGCTTATAATCTTTCTGAACCCCTGCCCCTTAGCATTCTCCTAATCTACCGTTTCTACCTTCTAAGTGAGCTTTGCTGTGCTGAACTCTCCCTGTTTGCATGTCTCTTTGCTATCACTCAAGGAATTATCTGTATTTGTGTTCTCGGAATTTTCTGATGCTTCTCAGTAGGATGAATGGTTTCAAACCAATACTGGACAGCAATCTCACTTTCCTCTCTTAAATGGCAAATAACAACTCAGGCAATTTTTGAGCCAAACCATAAGAGAACTTCACTGGACAACACTATTCAGTTTCTGAAAATCGTTGCCATCTGCATATGCACTGGTTATGGCCACTCCAAGTACTGTCTGAGAAGGTGGATTATAAGCATTTAGTAAAAATGTCTGGTCCAACACCCCTGATGGATCTTCAACATTTGTTTCTGCTAAAGCCACAGTCAAATTCAAACTTCTTTCTGGTGAATTTGTGGATTGGGTCAATAGGATTGATGGATAAATATGATTCCACTGAAACCTAAATAGCCCTGCTGGTTTCCAAGTTTCTTGTCTATTGTCAGTGAATGGGAATGCTAATAATTTATTACTCACAGTAGTAGGACTACCTCTGGTTGCTCCAGTTCATGTAATTCTTAGGAATTTCACAGGTTGGGTTGGACCTTACGTTTTAGCTGGTTTATCAGCCAACCTCTGTTTTTCATCTAGGTGACTCTGATCCTTAATTCATTCTGATTCTCTTTCTCTAAAGAGGTGATTATTATGAGATCATCACTGTGGCACAAGGACTGATTTTTAACTCTAAGCCCCTCAGAAGAACATGGAAAAATGCTGGCAAATTTTTAAAATGTCTGTCTCAAAGCAATGCATGAATACTGGTTCACATTCCACAAGAGTACATATTGTGACTGCCACATCCCCAAATTGGAATGGCCATAATGGCATAGCATCACCGTTGATCTGCACTTCCCTTACAGTCTTTAGACTATCAGTTACAACTGAAGCTATCAAACATACAACCTCATTTAACCCTTGATACTGTAAACCTCCAGGAAACATTTGTTTTAGGCACTGACAGATAAGACTTTTTAAAAGGGAGTTAGGGGGACTCAAAATTCCCATTTTGACCATTTCCTTAATCAGAACAACAATCTCTTGTTGCCTTCATGGGATTCTGTATATATTGTAAACTACCAAAGAGGTCTCCAACCACATTTTCTAAGTTGAAACTTACTCCTAACCTGATTTTTTATGCCTTTTAGAGCCGCATCTCTATCCTCAAATGGGGATTACTAGACATTCATCTCCCATATCTATCAACCCTAAAAAGTTTGCACACTACCACTAGGCCACTTCATCCAAACCACTGCAAAATGCCCAAGACTGTTTGATGTCACACACTATGTGGGATGTTTCAGTTTTAAGAATTTTTTTCATTTAATTCTTAGAAAATTTACCTTGACTTTTTTTGTTCTCTCTCTCAAAAAGTTCTGTTATCTGGATGTCTGAACTTAATCTATTTTCTATACTTCCCAGCTGTTCTATCAAATGTGTTTCCCTCTAGAAAAATATTTCTCTACTATCTTACAACTGAATTCATTCTTCAGCTGTATATATTTTTATTCAAACCATGTATCATTCTCTTATTTCAACTATTAACTTTTTCTTGCCTAGTATTTCTACTTGATTACTTTGTTCATCACATCTTGTTATTTTTCCATAATGAAGTATATTCCCCCGTTCCTCTTTGCAGATTTGTTATGTATATGTCAAATTATGATTCATGAATTTTAATACTTCTGCTAGCATGTTGACCAATTTTTAGTTTTTAACTTTATAATGATATATTACTATAGTTTTTTATTTGAAGAGATATGTTATTATTCTGAATTTATTTTTATTTTTATTAAATTTGGATTATCTCTGAACGTTACCTGTTCATAAGGGAGCCTTGATCAGTACTCTGAGTTCTAGCATAGATGAAGAGATGGGTCATTCTCACAAGCCAGAATTAGTCACTCTTATTTGGTTTCATCACCCTAAGTAACTTTTCAGGTCAATGCTCTTCTTTCAAACATCAAGGAAAGGTAGATTATCATCCATCCGGCCTGGAAGTTTGGAGAGAAATGGCTAAAAGAGAGAAATTCAAAGCTGGTCATTCTTGTAGTTTTCCCCAGTGCTTCTCCCTGTCAGGTTTTTCCCTGCCTTGATTTTATCCCTGAGGACACTTCCAGAAGGGGTGTGGGCCCTTTGAGGTTGTGGCTCTCAGAGGTTTCAAAAACTACTGCCAAATTCTGCAACAAGAAGGCAGGCAAGTGGGCAGAGGCACAAGGACACTCGAATTCACACAGTGCTGAGCTGCCTGAGTTAGAAAGGTCAAAGGAATTCCCCAGTAAGGCCTGCTATTCTCAATTATAACCATTCAATTCCTACCTTAAATCCCCAAATATTTAAGGCACAGAGCCAGTGGCGTAACCGTGCATATGTAACATCCAGACTGGATCATTCTCAACAGACTGCTCTTCTCTAAAATACAGTGATAGCAGTAATAGCAGGAATTGAAACTATACAGGAAATACTAATAACACGACATTTCAAAAGAGAGAAAGACACTGCTTCAATCATCTCTTTTTATTTTTTCAAATACTTCTTTGTTGAACTCCTTTGGGTCAATGTCATCTAGTGTTGGAATTCAACTTCAAATTCCTTTATGAGATTCAAAATAATTATGAATCAGTTGCTGGTTCATGTAAATAGTACAAAAATCACATAGTTGTTTTTCAAGTAATTTTTCCCTTTCTATTCTATCTATTCATTCATACTTGTATTAGTGCTGGTAAAGGGGCCTAGTATATTTATGACTGAGTATATACCTTTATTAGAAACCATGAAAATAGGATAATATATTCAATATCTGTTCACTCAGAGGAAACCTAAAGTAGAGGAGATAAAGAATGCCATTAGCCAAATAGAAACTGCCTTAAAGATATAACATCCAGGGGAATGATGATGGCAGCATACTATGAAACTCTAATTTGTTAGTGACCCGATTTGGTGATAGGGCTTGAGTTCATAGTGGTATGTGTTACAATAGAATAATTCAAATTATAGTAGAAAAAACAGAGAGTGACATCATAAAATTGCTGAAATTATATGTTTAAACCTTTCTTTTCCAATCCAGAGAGATATAATTTATCATGAAGTGAATGGAATAATATTTGACAATAAGAAGAACTGCTGGGAATAGATTATGTCAAATTGCTGTGTTACAGTATTTCACTTTCTTGCATTAGCTACAGGTTTATTTGCCAAATTCAAGCCATGTGCCATTTTCTTTACTGTTTAGCCTGCAAAATTTAGGTTTTGATTAAACATGCAGTAACGAAAAGAATAAAAAAAAAACACTGGTATTACTTCACGTGGTAAAATTATTTCTAGAAATTAATAATGTATTATACATTCAAATTTGCTGTATTTATTCTAATGGACCCTAATATCCTATTACAGTGCTATTTGCAGAGAATGTAAAGATGCACTGTGAATGTAAACGTAAAGAAATCTTATGAATGACTGGCTCTAGTGATTCATTATTAAACAAGAACATCTCTGCTGCTACTAGCCTTGAACAATCAATCACAACAGAGCTGCTCTACAACCACTGAACTGCCTTTAATTATGAATCATTTTATCTATACTATAGCCTGACCACCTTCTAGGTTGCCTCTTCGGCCAATTGACTTGACTTAGCCAATGAATGATAGCAGAAGTGACAGGAGTCACTTCCATGCAAAATGTCAAGAAGCTACTCATGTTTCTTCTTCCTCTCTGGCTTCTCTGCCACAAGAGCAGCACCAACCCATAAGAAGCTGCTCATCAGCCTGGATTCTGGACTCAAAATACTAAAGATATTGAGTTCTGGCTAATCTTAAATAGATACTTAATATAAGCAAGAAAACTTCATTGATGTATTTCATTTCAGTTGCTGCAGCATAACTAAGCCTTAGGTGAATAATCAAATATACACTTAAAGTGAAAGTCACTCAGTTGCTGCGACCATCCATGGAATTCTCCCACCCAGAATACTGGAGTGGATAGCCGTTCCCTTTTCCAGGGAATCTTCCCAACCCAGAGTTTGAACCCAGGTCTCCCACATTCCGGGTAGATTCTTTACCAGCTGAGTCACCACTTAAAAGTCTAGAGGAAAAAAAAGAAAATCAAAATCTTGGCAGTAACTATGTTTGATATTTTGAAGAGGTAGGGTTACAAGGAATCTTTTCACTTTTTGTTTTTCTGCACTTAACCAAAAATATCTATTTAAATTTTGATTGAAATCAAAATGGTACTTTAGAAATACTATGAAGTCAAATAACTTGAACACATTCATACCTCTTAATGTTCTAAATTCAGCCCATTGTGGGCAACTAGAACTCTATTGTGAGCAATTACACATCTACTCTTCCTAGATGGACAGATTTTTCAACCCTCAAACTCTGGAAGTATAGACCTGTCTTTTGGCATTACAGTGCCACAAACTCTGAAGCCCTTATTTCCAACTCTGTGTGCCACAAATATTTTCATAGTCTGAATCAAGATGGTTGATAGCTTGTAATAGATGTTTTGCTAGT
This sequence comes from Budorcas taxicolor, assembly GCF_023091745.1. NCBI lineage: Eukaryota > Metazoa > Chordata > Mammalia > Artiodactyla > Bovidae > Budorcas > Budorcas taxicolor. The sequence continues at coordinate 19,951,005 of NC_068933.1, read as the reverse complement.
ACTTGCTTCTGTGAAATAAATTATTTTCTGGCGCTGAAACTTTACTAGCTTATTCTAAGGGTATGTCTTACCCCAGAGCACCATCTCAACTAACAGGATGAGCCCCATAGCAGCTGCAGCCAGGGACCAAGCTCCACTCAGTCTCCTCTCGTCCTCCACTGCCCTTCACTCCCTAAACTGCTTCCTGCTTCAGCTCCTACTACTACTACCCTGCTTCTCACAGGTCCAGACCAGTTTTCCAAGATCACAACACAGAACTGCCTACTGGCTTTGTTTCTTTTTACTCTTAAGTTTTACATATATTTTTTTTTTGTATTGCATTAATTTGTTTTTACTAGTAAAGTTTAGAAACTAAAAAAAAAACCAAACAAACAAAGGACAAAAGCATTTAATGAATTTTATAAGGACTAAAGAATACTATGTCTCAAATGAGTGATATATATCTAAGTTTTTAAATAGTTAAAATTTTCCATTTTGCTGATTTATCTGTTTAGATGAGGTCATCAATTATGACACTATTCTTTAAGAAATCTATCAATACTCAGATATTCTTCTCAAGAAAAACTGACTTAAGAAAAGAAATTTAATATGGTTGTTTACTAAAATATTATTTGCTAAAGTTAATAATTAAGAGTAAAATGAAAAAAAAACTATTGTCATTTCCAAAGTAAAAATGTTGCAATAACTAAAAATTGTGTTCTTAAAAGAAGTTTTAAGAAAATAATGCTCATGATATAATGTTAACTAGAAAATAAATAATTTTAACAGCACAGATATATATATATATATATATATATATATATGACAAATATAATTATTTTAAAAAGAAAAAGGGGGAAGAAACTAATCAGCATTCCAGTTTGGTAGAATTAAGAGTTCTAGTACCTAATTTATAGTTCTAGTCCATACTTCTATGTACATAGTTCTATTTTTTTTTTTTTTTTTTGGCCTGTACATAGACTTTTTTTTTAGTATTTTCAAAATATTCAACAGACATCACTTGCATAATTATAGAAAATATATATTAAAAGAATATCTACAATGTATACAAATTCCAGTTTTCCAAAGGCAAATTCAATTCAGTCAATTTCAACTATTTTGACAAATGAGCTTGGCTACCATTCTCTGTTAGGTGGTTGAAATAAAAACCCTAAAGCTCTTTCCTGGCAACACTGCCAAATCTCAGCATTAAAGAAGGCAAAGGAGCATATATTCTCATTCACAGTGCTCAGACTGTGTGTCATAGAGATGAAGTCACTTGCCTAGAGCAAAACTGGAAATAACTCACAGATGGGAAACAGTGTTGGCCTCCTGACTTCTAACTTAACCATTTTCCTTATAAAAGAAATCACATTTTTATTGTGCACATCACTATGCTTCCTGCCCAACAGTTATAAGGAAGGGTTAAATTTGATACTAGAATTTACCTTTAAATAGCCAGGTACAAGTATTCATGTGTGAGATAAAAATGAAAGTGAAATGTGAGTTATAAGGAGTCATTAAAAGCATATTTATTAGGCTCTTAACTTTAGTTCACAGGTTCTATCCCAAGTTTTATAGAACACCATGGAAGTCTTGCATGAAATAAATAGGAATCAACATATAGAGCTGTTGACATTATAAATTACATCTAACTAAGGTAGATTTAAAACTTAATATTTTAAGAATAAGGAGTATCAAGATAAATTCCCAGGTGGTCCAGTGGTTAGGATTCTACACTTCTGCTGCAGGGGCCACGGATTCAATCCCTGGTCAGGGAATTAAGATCCCACATGCCTCATGGCACAGTCAAAAAAAAAAGAATAAAGAGAATTTAGAGTACCATTAATTAATGATTGTCTTCTTTGCCATAGCTATTGCTCCTTGATGACACAGTATTAAATTCTGTACATTTTAAAATTTTTCCTTTAATTTTTCTATAATACATGTAATTATTTTTATTGCCATTCTTTTGTTGTTGCTTTTCATTTGTTTGTATTCAGACTTTTTATATACCCAACTGCAAAGACTGGCAGCCTTAGACTTGGGCAACCACTAAGTACTCTTGCCTGGACACTCCCATGGACGGAGTGGCCTGGCAGGCTGCAGTCCATGGGGTTGCGAAGAGTCGGACATGACTGAGCGACTTCACTTTCACTTTTAACTTTCATGCATTGGAGAAGGAAATGGCAACCCACTCCAGCATTCTTGCCTGGAGAATCCCAGGGATGGGAGAGCCTGGTGGGCTGCCGTCTATGGGGTCGCACAGAGTCAGACACGACTGAAGCGACTTAGCAGCAGCAGCAGCAGCAAGCTTAATGTAGGATTCAAGTCATCAACATTAATAACTGAAAAGATACATAATAAGTGACTGAGAAAATAACTTTTATCCTGAATGAATAATATCTTATCTTTCCTTTGCCCCAAAATGAATGTATCCTATTCTACTCACTGGTTCTTTTTCTAAATAAATGGCACCATGTACCCAACTGCCCAAGCTAGAAACAGAGTCACCACAATTTCCTCACTCCCAAAATCTCATTAGTTACTAGTCTTTTTCTCTCCAACTTCAATGCCACCTCCACTTTAGTGAATGTCACCATCTGTTTATAACAAAATGATACTATGGTCTCCAAATAGTCTCTCCATATTTTTTATATTTTTTTCAAAATATTTCTTGGCAATTCCTCCCTAGAAACTATTACCCACATTTCAGCTAGAGTACATTTTTAAATATTAATACAAATATGATCCCAGAAAGAAAGACCTGACCCCATATTACATGGTAGTCACTGTCCTATTTTTATAGACCATCTTCACTATTTTCATTCACAGAAAAATGCGCTGGTAACATTTATTCATTCCAAGTGTTTACCTTCCATTCATTGCAAGATTACATATATTTCTGTAGTCTGTGAAATTGTGTTATGGCAACCTGAGCAGACTAATACAGGCATTACCTAAATATTTGGCAGGAATTTTATTTTGGGTATTTTTTATTTGTCTAGAAATCCACCATTTCTGACTGGAGTCTCGTTTCCAGAAATGCATGTATCACACTAGCATTTCACTAGTTATCTCTTTGTTCAAAACACTTTTCAATTATTATTATCTCTAATTCTATCTCTGGTAATTTCCCCTAATTCTGCACTGCTCTATCCTCTTCCTGAAACACTCTTCCCTCAGATGTCCACTTGACTCACTTCCTTACTTCAATCAAGTGTTTCAGTTCAGTTCAGCTCAGTCGCTCTGGCGTGTCCGACTCTTTGCCACCCCATGAAGGGCAGTACGCCAGACGTTCCTGTCCATAACCAATTCCTGGAGTTAACCCAAACTCATGTCCATCGATTCGGTGATGCCATCCAACTATCTCATCCTCTGTCGTCCCCTTCTGCTCCTGCCCCCAATCCTTCCCAGCATCAGGGTCTTTTCCAAGGAGTCAACTCTTCGCATGAGGTGGCCAAAGTACTGGAGTTTCAGCTTTAGCATCATTCCTTCCATAGAACACCCAGGACTGATCTCCTTTAGAATGGACTGTTTGGATCTCCTTGCAGTCCAAGGGACTCTCAAGAGTCTTCTCCAACACCACAGTTCAAAAGCATCAATTCTTCGGTGCTCAGCTTTCTTCACAGTCCAACTCTCACATTCATACATGACCACTGGAAAAAACATAGCCTCGACTAGACAGACCTTTGATGGCAAAGTAATGTCTCTGCTTTTCAATATGCTATCTAGGTTGGTCATAAATTTCCTTCCAAGGAGTAAGCGTCTTCTAATTTCATGGCTGAAATCACCATCTGCAGTGATTTTGGAGCACCAAAAATAAAATCTGACACTGTTTCCACTGTTTCCCCATCTAATTTCCATGAAGTGATGGAACAGATGCCGTGATCTTCTGAATGTTGAGCTTGAAGCCAACTTTTTCACTCTCTTCTTTCACTTTCATCAAGAGGCTTTTTAGTTCTTCTTCACTTTCTGCCATAAGAGTGGTGTCATCTGCATGTCTGAGGTTATTGATATTTCTCCCAGCAATCTTGATTCCAGCTGTGCTTCCTCCAGCCCAGCGTTTCTCATGATGTACTCTGCATAGAAGTTAAATAAGCAGGGTGACAATATACAGCCTTGATGTACTCCTTTTCCTATTTGAAACCAGTCTGTTGTTCCATGTCCAGTTCCAACTGTTGCTTCCTGACCTGCATATAGGTTTCTCAAGAAACAGGTCAGGTGGTCTGGTATTCCCATCTCTTTCAGAATTTTCCACAATTTATTGTGATCCACACAGTTAAAGGCTTTGGCATAGTCAGGAAAGCAGAAATAGATGTTTTTCTGGAACTCTCTTGCTTTTTTGATGATTGACCGGATGTTGCCAATTTGATCTCTGGTTCCTCTGCCTTTTCTAAAACCAGCTTGAACATATGGAAGTTCATGGTTCATGTATTGCTGAAGCTTGGCTTGGAGAATTTTGAGCATTACTTTACTAGTGTGTGAGATGAGTGCAATTGTGCGGTAGTTTGGGCATTCTTTGACATCGCCTTTCTTTGGGATTGGAATGAAAACTGACCTTTTCCAGTCTGTGGCCACTGCTGAGTTTTCTAAATTTGCTGGCATATTGAGTGCAGCACTTTCACAGCATCATCTTTCAGGATTTGAAATAGCTCAACTGGAATGCCATCACCTCCACTAGCTTTGTTCATAGTGATGCTTTCTAAGGCCCACTTGACTTCACATGCCAGGATGTCTGGCTCTAGGTGAGTGATCACACCATTGTGATTATCTGGGTCATGAACATCTTTTTTGTACAGTTCTTCTGTGTATTCTTTCCACCTCTTCTTAACAGCTTCTGCTTCTGTTAGGTCCATACCATTTCTGTCCTTTATCAGCCCATCTTTGCATGAAATGTTCCCTTGGTATCTCTAATTTTCTTGAAGAGATCTCTAGTCTTTCCCATTCTGTTCTTTTCCTCTATTTCGTTGCACTGATCACTGAGGAAGGCTTTCTTATCTCTCCTTGCTATTCTTTGGAATTCTGCATTCAGATGCTTATATCTTTCCTTTTCTCCTTTGCTTTTCACTTCTCTTTTCACAGCTATTTGTAAGGCCTCCTCAGACAGCCATTTTGCTTTTCTGCATTTCTTTTCCATGGGGATGATCTTGATCCCTGTCTCTTGTACAATGTCACAAACGTCTGTCCATAGTTCATCAGGCACTCTATCTATCAGATCTAGTCCCTTAAATCTATTTCTCACTTTTGCTGTATAATCATAAGGGATTTGATTTAGGTCATACCTGAATGGTCCAGTGGTTTTCCCTACTTTCTTCAATTTAAGTCTGAATTTGGCAATATGTCAAGTGTTTACTGTTGATAAAGTGCGCTCTGTCATCATGGCCCTCCTAGACCATCCTGCTTAGAACTGCAACTGTCAGCCAGCACTCCCTCCCCTTCCCAGCTTACTCTGCATCCTTGTACTCATCATCCTGTAATACACTGCATAGTTTTTTATTTATTTATGCTTTGTTTCTGCCCACTCAAATTGAAGTTCCTTAAAGGAATGGAGCTTGGTCTGTTGGTTTTTTCCTACAGCTACTTACCTAACGCATAGAAAGAAGAGCACCTGGAGCCATATAAAGGCTCAATAAAGAACTGTTTCAGTGAGTGCCTTCAGGAGTAAATCTTTCATTTTGTTTATTTGCATCTTCTCTCTATTTTCCTCACTAGTCAATCCATACGTGTGTCCTATTTATGAATCTTTAAAGGAAGCAGCATTTTAGGATTTTTCACTCACTTTTAAAAATTGTTCTTATCCAAATGTGCTGATTTCTGCCCTTTATCTCTGCCTGCTTGGTAGGGCAGAGAAGGAAATGGCAACCCACCCCAGTATTCTTGCCTAGAGAAATCCGTGGACAAAGGAGCCTGGTGGGCTGCTCTCCATGGTGTAGCACAGAGTCAGACATGACTGAAGCGACTTAGCATGCATGCATGCATTCGAGAAGGAAATGGCAACCCACTCCAGTATTCTTGCCTGGAGAATCCCAGGGATGGAGCAGCCTGGTGGGCTGCCATCTATGGGGTTGCACAGAGTCAGACATGACTGAAGCAACTTAGCAGCAGCAGCAGCAGCAGCTTAGTAGGGAGAGGGTTCTGTCTCTCCCTCCTTTCACACAAATCTAAGTTAAATATCTAGAGTTACTATTTCCAGCCTCTTTGTTTCCACTGCCATTCTGTTATAGAGGAGAGAATAAAATTTTTTCTATTATCATAGATTCTCTTACTAGGGTCCTGAGTATTAGACACAAAAGAAAGTTAAACAAGTGAAAAACAAGTTTATTAACATGTGTACACATACCCATGGACCACTCAGTGATGTGTATCTCAAACAGGTGGCAAAAACTTGTGCTTATGTAAGCATCTTAACAAAAGAACAATAAAATTTTAGAGATATAGCAAGACAAAGGAAAAGGACTTTGATCTACTGGGGCAACAAATTGTAGGAAAGCTCAACATTCAGAAAACTAAGATCATGGCATCTGGTCCCATCACTTCATGGCAAATAGATGGGGAAACAGTGGAAACAGTGTCAGACTTTATTTTTGGGGGCTCCAAAATCACTGCAAATGTGACTGCAGCCATGAAATTAAAAGACGCTTACTCCTTGCAAGAAAAGTTATGACCAACCTAGATAGTATATTCAAAAGCAGAGACATTACTTTGCCGACTAAGGTCCATCTAGTCAAGGCTATGGTTTTTCCTCTGGTCATGTATGGATGTGAGAGGTGGACTGTGAAGAAGGCTGAGCGCCGAAGAATTGATGCTTTTGAACTGTGGTGTTAGAGAAGACTCTTGAGAGTCCCTTGGACTGCAAGGAGATCCAACCAGTCCATTCTGAAGGAGATCAGCCCTGGGATTTATTTGGAAGGAATGATGCTAAAGCTGAAACTCCAGTACTTCGGCCACCTCACGCGAAGAGTTGACTCCTTGGAAAAGACTCTGATGCTGGGAGGGATTGGGGGCAGGAGGAGAAGGGGACGACAGAGGATGAGATGGCTGGATGGCATCACTGACTCGATGGACGTGAGTTTGAGTGAACTCCGGAAGTTGGCGATGGACAGGGAGGCTTGGTGTGCTGCGATTCATGGGGTCGCAAAGAGTCAGATACAACTGAGCGACTGAACTGAACTGAACTGAACTGAAACATATGTGGAAATCAACAGTAGTTAGAGGCTAGTTTTAGCAAGGTTTGTTACATAGAGTCCTCTGATGGTGGTCATAAGGCTCAGGACAGTTTGGAGGTTTCTCTGGTAGGAGAGGTGCATGGGATCCCTAATAGAGAGGGGAAGGAGATATCTCTACAAATGTGTATCCTACTTTAAGGCAGATGGGGGCCAGAGACTTTTTCTAATATCTGTTTCTCAATTGTCTTAAGCTCAAAATAATCCTATGCCAGAGTGGCACCTTTGGGGGTGGCATTTTCTGCTCTCCATTACTATCTGAAGCATCATTTTTTAATAGCCCAATACAATATATGTTCTTAGCATCACCCTGGACCTTAACTAATTCAGCTGGCCATTTATTATGAAAAAAAAGGTATAAACTATGTAGTGAAGTTTAAAATAGTGCCCTAGAAAACTGTTAAACTGTTGCTGTGTTTTGACTCAAGTTTTTTTTTTAATACTTCTTCATCTTTCTTTGGTGAACAACTACTCAAATAATAGTACCCAAGTGGGCTAACAGCTCTAATCAGGCTTGCACTTACTGCTTCTCCTTTCAAATTGACTTAATGGGGTTGAATTCATTTTACTACATTTAATTATTTAACTGTAGGTTTTCAGCTTATAGGTGTGAAAGGTCAAGTGCTAAATTTGTACTTAAAGAGAGGAATAATTGAAGTCTTTATATCAAGAAGGGATTCAATGGCTGTTGATGACCCATTATTTACAGGACTGATGTTGACTTCTTACTTCAGGATCTATTCCCTCCTGCTCTGCTGTACTGCCTCAGGAGAGTTCTAGAGCTGAATGTCATACAGATGGAATGAAAACCTCGAAATCCATCCATTTAAAACATCTTCACTTGAATATCTGTTATAAATCATGCACCTATGCTGCCACAATAGTAATTAACTTAGCTTTATGCTGAGTTTTAATCTTTTTTCTTTAATCAAAATATACCTGTTTTATGGTGATATGATGCAGAACATAAACTGTCTACTGGCAGCTACTTTTACAAGTAGACTGTTATTTTTAAGGTTTTCAGTATAGAGTAAAAGAAAGTATGTCTTACGGAAAAACAGCCAATAAGTTTGCCTTAAGCATAAACATTAAAAAAAGGTTTATGCGTGTTTTATCTTTTTTTTTTTTTTTTTTTAAGATATTAGCTGTTGGATGCTGGTAACGATCCATAGAGTTTATTTTCTTTGTGTGACAGGTTACATCAATTGAATTTTCTCTTAGGGAAGGTAGGATACAAGCAAGGTATAAAAAGATGATTTTAGGTTCAAATAGGAGCTGTTGGGTCATGACTAGAGCATTAAACTATATTTCCTCTGATTTGGAGTGAAGGATAAGGATTTATTTTATGCAAGCATATGGTTAGGCCTATGAAATATAAATGTGAATTACCACAGAAAATTTAATCTAACATGAGCTGATGCATTTTGTAAATTCATGTTGTATTTAGAGCACATAATTTAATTGCTAGAAGTGACTGTAGATTGCAATCATTAATTTTTTTTTAAAGATAGGAAATAGAAAAAAAAATGACCAGCAAAAAACTGCATAGAGAAGAATCAGGAATATCTTCTGAAGATTAAGAACATTGAATTTCCATCCAGTTTCCATCACTTAATGTTGGCCTACCCTGGGGAAGGCATACTTTAAGCTTTTACATTAGTTTTTTTTTTTTTTTTTTTTTTAATGTACACACGATTAAGTGATTAGCAAGATAAAATGAGTGGCAGAGAACTTTTTTAAACTATCTAAATGTAGTGACGTATCTCATTGGTGAACCCATTTAATTTCGATTTGTGAGGTAAGTAGTATTAACTTCCCCATTTTAAGATGAGAAACTATTGTATAGAGAGGAAACCTTTCCCAGGATACCATAATTGATAGGAAGGAGAGTCACGATTCAAAACCAGATTGACTGGTTTCAAATCCAGGTTCTTAACCACTCAGATGCTACAGCCCATAGACTTGTAATAGGGAAGAACAAATCCAACTCCATATTGGATCTGTTCCTTTTACTTTAACCTTTGTATTCTATTGCTTTTGCTGCAAGTTAAGTACTTTGGCCACCTCATGCGAAGAGTTGACTCATTGGAAAAGACTCTGATGCTGGGAGGGATTGGGGATGACAGGAGGAGAAGGGGATGACAGAGGGTGAGATGGCTGGATGGCATCACTGACTCGATGGACGTGAGTTTGAGTGAACTCCGGGAGTTGGTGATGGACAGGGAGCCCTGGTGTGCTGCGATTCATGGGGTCGCAAAGAGTCGGACATGACTGAGCGACTGAACTAAACTGAACTGAATCACTACAGAGTTACCTACAGCTTACAGTATACATAGTGAAAGTTGTATACATAGGGTCCCCATAGGAACACTGCTTCCCATGCCTGAGTGTTAGGCTAAAGTATCTTTGTTTAAGCTCACAAGAAACATACTGACCACACCCACCTTGGAGTGGCTGCAGCAAAGAAATTGACACATCTCCGTAGTTTGGCTGGAATCAGGAAACATTTGCAACAACTTATTGCTGTTTTTACCTCCTAACCGTCCCCTTTTCTATATAAAAGAAACTAGCACAGAGTCGGACACAACTGAAGCAACTTAGCAGCAGCAGCAGCAGCATCCAAACCTGGGTAAGATGGTTCTTTGGGACACAAGTCCACCTTTCTTCTCAGTCTTCTAGCTTTCTGAATAGTCTCTATTCTTTGCCCCAACAATTATCTCGCAATTTCCAGCCTGGTGGCTCAGAGGTTAAAGCATCTGCCTGCAATGCAGGAGACCTGGGTTCAATCTCTGGGTTGGGAAGATCCCCTGGAGAAGTAAATGGCAACCCACTCCAGTATTCTTGCCTGGAGAATCTCATGGACAGAGGAGCCTGGTGGGCTACAGTCCACAGGGTCGCAAAGAGTCAGACACGACTGAGTGACTTTACTTTATTTACTTAGTGCAGCCAGCAGTATGAACTTGGACTTGGTTATAGATAGAGGAAGTTTCTTAGGGAAAAAACTAAAAACACAGGTGTTGGTATTTTAAGTATGACTTCTGTCTTATCCTTTGAACTACAGCCATTTCATCTCCAGGATTATGACATTCACCTTTCTGGCTTTCATTTATTTCATTTTCATAACCTATCTCTCTCACATCTCACGCTCCCCCCTTAGGAAACTCCCCTATCTTCTGGTGGGAAAACTACAAACCATAGTTTTCTTGAACACATTAGGGACCTGAGGTCTCCAGGTAATCAAGTAACTTAAATACCAGAAAGACAAGCCCCTTCAAGGAGGGATGAACAGATCCTTTAAGAAACCCAAAAACCTGTCAAGCAAAGTATGCTCAGCCTCACTGGAAATTGGAGCACTGCAAGATGCAACAAAACATATTGTAGGGAACTTACTCAGAGACCCAGAGAGTATTTATTATTGTTTTAAGATGAAAACATTTAAGATTCAACAAGTGTTAAAAAAAAAAAAAAAAAAAAGCCTCACAGCTTTCCTTACCTGACTAAAAGCATGACTTTCTGAAAAATGAGGACAGCATAGATTCCCTTATGGGACAGTTTCTACTCCAGGAGAGAGGCCAAGAATAAATTTACCATAAATCCCATCTTCAGAGGGTTTTATGACCCTGAAGCAGATAGAAAGACCATACACACCTGTATAGACACACATTACCACAAACATTCTTTTCTAACACTTGCTCTCCTAAAGAAAGCTATGTTTCATCCTATAAAAGTTATTTCTCCCTCACTAGATTAGGTTTAAAGCCTTTAACCATTTAAAGAGCCAGCTACTTCTTTTGCTGGCTTCCTTGTGCATATGAATAAATCTTCTGTGGTCAATCCTTGTCAGTTTCATTCCACAGGTCTCATCTACTAAATTTGTGAAGGCAGAGAAAAAATTTCTCTTCCTCTAAAGAATGATAGCACCTTATATCCGAATGATTGCCAAACATCATAAAATTGACTAATAATAAATATGGGCAGAGACGTGTGAGAGAGAAGCCTTCATGCAATACTGCTGCGAATAGAGCCCAGCTGGCAAGGCTTACAGTAACGACAAAGATTCTCTCCTTGACCAAACTCTCCTCAGGTTGCTCTGACCCTCTGCTCCCCAAGTCCCAACTTTGGGCTTCAGTTTCTGTTCCTGTAGACTCCTTTTTAGCAAGAATTCAGTCAAGTCACTTTAGACTCAATCTCCCACCCTTGATGTATGACCAAATTCCTTATCCTCTGTCATGCCCCTAGGTGATATCTGATCCCCCTGACCTGCCTTCAGTAAGAATTCTGTTACATCTGTTCACTGCTACATCTGTTTAGCAAATTACTCTACACTGTAAGTAATTTTCCACCCACCAAACCCCCAATCTGTTTCTTGTCATAAATTCCCACTTTCCTTGTGTTCAGAGTAGAGCCCGTAAAAATGAAGGATACCTAATTTAAAATAGATTTGCTTTCACATATTACTACTATTTACCACAATTCACAAGACTTCCTCAGGAAGAAAGAAAATTTCCTTATGACCCATCAACAAGCTGCTTACATCCTGGAATAAATGAAGAACTACCACAGCCTCCCCAGTTCAATTCAGTTCAGTTGCTCAGTCATGTCTGACTCTTTGCAACCCCATGAACCACAGCACGCCAGGCCTCCCTGCCCATCACCAACTCCCGGAGTACACCCAGACTCATGCCCATTGAGTCAGTGATGCCATCCAACCATCTCATCCTCTGTCGTCTCCTTCTTCTCCTGCCCTCAATCTTTCCCAGCATCAGTGCCTTTCAAATGAGTCAGCTCTTTGCATCAGGTGGCCAAAGTATTGGAGTTTCAGCTTCAACATCAGTCCCTCCAATGAACCCTAATGAAAGTTAACTTCCCCTTTATCTTCTTCATCTGATATTCAGCACAGTTTGCATGTCCAGAGTTGTAATTTTTCTGCTATACCTGAATAAACTTATTTTGCTTATAAAATAATTGGCTCTTTTGTTTTCTAAGCTTGACAAGTTGAAACTGCCTCCCCTACTGCAAAACCCAACTGTAGTAGACCCCTGAATAAAGTCTGCCTTACCATCCTGAAAAAATGCAAGACTAATTTCTTCTTTGATAGTATTGTAGGAGAGCAAAAGTTGCCATCCCAAAACATCCTTTGGTATGCAGATTATTTTGAGCTAAAAACAAGGCCCAAAAGTTTCAGGGAGAAACTCTGACCTTCCCCCTAACTGATGATAAAAATTTAGAGCATCTGTTCCAGGAACAGAGCTATTGTTAATGAGCCAAGGGTTTGCTCCCTGACATGCAGAGAAGCCAGTCCCATGGAATTGGCTTTCAAGAAGAGAAAAAAAGCTCTACTGCTCAGCTGACAAGGAGACAGAAGGCCCAAACCTGTATCCCCAGTCTGGTCAAACTTTTATGACCTAGGGAAGGAGGGTAATACATGGACATTCTGGGTGGGGAGGGTTTCGATGGAAGGGCTTTGGAGCTTGGGCCATTTATGGTATAGTAAAGGGGCTCCAGCACCAGATATTCCTGGACAACAGGCTCTTTGCTTCTGAAAGGGTTCTGGCATTCAGGTTCTAGCTTATGTCCCGTTCCTTTGGTTCTGTGGTGGGAGGAGAAACTTTGGTATATATATATATAATATACAAAAAGTTTACCTCTTTAGACTTATTAACTTTTTAAATATGGTACATGATTACTTTTTAAAAATATTTTATGGACAGTTTAAAAGGGCTAATTCTTTTTTTTTTTTTCCTGAAGTTTACATTCTTTGTTTTCAACTTTAAACTTTTTATTTTACACTGAGGTATGCTGCTGCTAAGTCGTTTCAGTCGTGTCCGACTCTGTGCGACCCCACAGACGGCAGCCCACCAGGCTCCCCCGTCCCCAGGATTCTCCAGGCAAGAACACTGGAGTGGGTTGCCATTTCCTTCTCCAATGATGAAAGTGAAAAGTGAAAGGGAAGTCGCTCAGTCATGTCCGACTCTTAGCGACCCCATGGACTACAGCCCACCAGGCTCCTCCATCCATGAGATTTTCCAGGCAAGAGTACTGGAGTGGGGTGCCATTACCTTCTCCAATATTGAGGTATAGCTAATTAACAATGTTGTGGTAGTTTCAGGTGAATAGCGAAGGGACTCAGCAGTACATATACATTTACCCATTCTTCCCCAAACCCCCCTCTCTCGTAGGCTGGCTCATAACACAGAGTAGAGATACTCATGCTATACAATAGGTGCTTGGTGGTTATCCATTTTGAATATTGCAGTGTGTATGTGACCTTCCCAAACTCCCTAGTTATCCCTTCACCCACCCCAGCAACCATAAGTTGTTTTCTAAGTCTATGAATCTCTTTCTCTTTAAGTAAGCTCATTTGTATCATTTCTTTTTAGATTCTGGATATAATATATGTCATAGGGCATCTCTCCTCTATCTGACTTAACTCATTCAGTATGACACTCTCTAGGTCCATGCATGTTGCTGCAAATGGCATTATTCTTTTTAATGGCTGTGTAATATTCCCTTGTATATACATGTACCACATATTTATCCATTCTTCTGTCAATGGACACTTAGCATGCCTTCATGTCTTGTCTATTGTAAACAGTGCTACAATGAACATTGGGCTCCATGTATCCTTTCAAACCTTTGTTTCTCCAGATATATGCCCAACAATGGGATTATAGGATCATATGGTAGTTCTATTTTTAGTTTTTTAAGGAACTTCCATACTGTTCTCCACAGTGGCTGTACAAATTTACATTTCCATAAATAGTGTATGAGGGTTCCCTTCTACACCAAAAGGCTAATTCTTGCAAATAACTTAGTTTGGTATATAGTTTAAAGTCAAATATATGGTTTAATATCACAGTTCTCAATCTACTCTTCTCCTTGATCCTACAAAAATAAAAAATATTGCATTATAGTTTATCTAATTTCATTTAATACTCTGATTTTCCTTTATTTACTAAGATTCAGGACTGATATTTTGGTTAAAATCCTCACTTATTATCATGAATAATTCTTTTTGATTTTAACCTATAATTCTGGTGTCATTCTGCTTTCTGTTTGATTTTCTTTTTACTTTCATATGTCTGTTTTAAATATATTTTGTTGTTATTTTGCATATTAGGAAAGTAATGCATCTCTTCTGCATTTGAAAAGACAAAGAATTGCTTAAATCTGTATACTAATTATCCAGAAGCTAAGAGAGGAATTAGATGCACTGAGCTGAAACTCTGCCTCCTAAGCTCAGAAGGCCATCTAGCTGGTGTTGATTGAAATAAAGAGGTAAACAGACAAGCAAAAAGAAAAAAGGGAGTTTAGTCAGGAATAGCAGAGGAATTGCAACTCAGGACAAGCAAACAATAGTAAGCTACAGGCAAGTCCACTGAATTAGCATTTATGTGCAAGGAATGTAAAGAGGCGGCAAGGGTTCAGTTAGAGTCAGTAAAATCCCTAACAAAAGGAGACCAGCCTTGAAAATTTCCCAGGCAGAGAAAATTAGCCCAGTCACACAGACAAAGTTCAACGCAGTCCACTTTCTGAGACAACTTAACCTGGGTCATCTTCTGTTCATGCCTCTCATAAAACTTCCCAAGGTTGATAAGAGAAAACCTCCTACTATCCAAGAAAACTGTGACATCAACAATTTCCTGTAAATCAGGAATTTACAAGAAATCAGTCTGAGTCCCTAAGTTCTGTCTTCCTAAGGGCACATATCTGAGATTCTCCATCTTACATCCTCTCATTCTATTCAAGATTGAAATTCTTTCAAACTGACACCTATTAATCTTATACTGGATGTCGTTTCCAGCTGACTATCAATTAGTAACATGACTGATGGTTGCATTTCACAGGCAATAACATACAACTTGTGAAGTCTGGACATCTACAAGGAATTTTTATCAAATAACCCTTCAAAACTTATTGCAGATACAAATCTGACAACTGAATTTTTATTTTTTAACATGAATCAGGATTTATGTTCTTTGTTTCTTCATTCAAAGACTTTAAATGCATTTGCAGCCTCCAGTTATATCATAAACGTTTCCAAATTACAACGTGACTTAGAATCCAACTTTTCACAATACCTGATTAACAAAATCTTACCTTGGAAACTTTTCTTGCTAGATCTGCTAATTAAAATCCCACAGATTCTGGGTCTAGGCAAAACTTTGTTAATAATTATTCAAAAAGGTGTGTGTGTGTGTGTGTGTGTGTGTGTGTGTGTGTGTGTAAAGATTACATTTCTGCACTAAGAAAATGCAGGCTTATGATTGAATAATTATTTTTTGCCTCTGTAGTTCCACAGTCTTCTCTTTGGTCTCTTTTTTGGCATCACCATACCATAAACTAGATCTGCATCAAACTATCTCCTTTTTAGCCTCTAAGATTTCTTATTCTTCTTCTGTTTCTAAATACATAGTGTGTATGAAATATACTGCATTTTTGGAGATAGTTCTAAATACTACTTTATTTTAAAACTACTACTTACATTTTATTTTATAAATTTTACTGCCAAATATACCCAAACTATCATTTCTAATATCACTGTAAAAACGTATGCATTTCCTCAAAGATTACCAGAACATGACAATATATCCCAGCTCTTAGAAAGGAGTATCTTACTGGCTTCAATTCAGATGAGACTTGATAAAACACCAGGAATATCTGAACAACCAGGCATGTATGTGCAGTATTCCTTGTCAATTAGAGCTTAGATTGCTCTTTAATTGACTATAATGAATCTACAACCATGAATATTTTGTAGACCATAGTCTTATTGTCCACCATTTTGGGGATGAGTAGACTCATAACTGAGCAACTTCACTCACTTTTCATTTTCATACATTGGAGAAGGAAATGACAACCCACTCCAGTGTTCTTGTCTGGAGAATCCCAGGGGCGGCAGAGCCTGGTGGGCTGCCGTCTATGGGGTTGCACAGAGTCAGACACGACTGAAGCGACTTAGCAGCAGCAGCAGCAGACTCATAAATGCAGCTATGTCGACGCAAATTTGTTCAAAATATGACTCATGTGCTTTATCTCTATGCAGTTTCATACACTGGAGATGGCATTACCCAAATCACTTGAATTATATCAGTGCCTGAAATATATCATGGTGACCACAAACCTTCCATTTCAGTAAATCTGGAAGATGATACACAGTTTGCATTAAATTATCTCAGCTTTTTTTTTTTGCCTGGAAAAGTTATTATTTTACCTCCATTTTTTAAAAGATCCTTTTCCTGGATACAGAATGTCGGAAAGTGAAAGTCGCTTGGTTGTGTCCGACTCTTTGTGACCCCATGGACTATACAGTCCATGGAATTCTCTAGGCCAGAAACTAGAGTGGGTAGCCATTCCCTTCCTCAGGGGATCTCAACCAAGGGATCGAACCCAGGTCTCCCACATTGCAGGCGGATTCTTTACCAGCTGAGCCACAGGGGAAACCCAAACCTTCCATTTGAATAAACTTGGGAGATGATATATGGCTTTCAGTAAATTATCTCAGCTTTTTTATTTGCCTGGAAAAGTTTTTATTTGCCTAGAATGCTGGACTGACAGATTATTCCTTCCTTCTTTTTTTTCCTTCCTTCCATTTCATTGCCTTCTAACAAGACTGCTATAATTCTAATCTTTCTTCCTCTGCATGTGTTGTAACTATCCCTCCCCCAATTCCTTTCAAGATTTTAATTTGAGATTTCAGCAGTTTTTCTCTTCTGTGACTACATATCCTATCAGCAGTATATGAAAGTTCCATTTGGTCCACATTCTTGATGATAATTGGTCTTGACTACTTCATTTTAGTAATTGTTGTGATTATATAGTGGTACTTCATATTGTTTTTCATGTAGACTAATGATAAATGCTTTTTCATATGCTTATTGCCTACTGGAATGTCATTTTGGTAAAATACCTGTTTACAGTGTTACCATTTTCTTTTTAGGTGTACGGTAGTTTTCTTATTGATTTGTAGATAGTATTTGTGAGTTCTTTTTATATAGTATTTGTAAGTTAATCACAAATTATGTCTGACATATACATCTTCTTTTGGGACTGGAATGAAAACTGACCTTTTCCAGTCTTCTGGCCACTGCTGAGTTTTCCAAATTTGCTGGCATATTGAGTGCAGCACTTTCACAGCATCATCTTTCAGGATTTGAAAGAGCTCAACTGGAATTCCATCACCTCCACTAGCTTTGTTCATAGTGATGCTTCCTAAGGCCCACTTGACTTCACATTCCAGGATGTCTGGCTCTAGCTCAGTGGTCACACCATCGTGATTATCTGGATCATGAAGATCTGTTTTGTAGAGTTCTTCTGTGTATTCTTGCCACCTCTTCTTAATATCTCCTGCTTCTGTTAGGTCCATACCATTTCTGTCAGGTCCGTACCATTTCTGTCCTTAATTGAGCCCATTTTGCATGAAATGTTCCCTTGGTATCTCTAATTTTCTTGAAGAGATGTCTAATCTTTCCCATTCTATTGTTTTCCTCTATTTCTTTGCATTGATCGCTGAGGAAGGCTTTCTTATCTCTCCTTGCTATTTTTTGGAACTCTGCAT
This sequence comes from Budorcas taxicolor, assembly GCF_023091745.1. Lineage (NCBI taxonomy): Eukaryota > Metazoa > Chordata > Mammalia > Artiodactyla > Bovidae > Budorcas > Budorcas taxicolor. Next base: position 19,933,242 of record NC_068933.1, on the reverse strand, counting down.
TCAAATTGGTGTATGTTCAAGCTGGTTTTAGAAAAGGCAGAGGAACAAGGGATCAAAGTGCCAACATCCGCTGGATCATCGAAAAACAAGAAAGTTCCAGAGAAACATCTATTTCTGCTTTATTGACTATGCCAAAGTCTTTGACTGTGTGGATCACAACAAACTGTGGAAAATTCTGAAAGAGATGGGAATACCAGACCACCTGACCTGCTTTGTTAGTTGTTTCATTTGCTATTATTTTCTCCTGTTCTGAAGGTTGTCTTTTCACCTTGCTTATAGTTTCCTTTGATGTGCAAAAGCTCTTAAGTTTAATCAGCTCCCACTTGTTTACTTTTGTTTTTATTTCCATTACTCTAGAAGGTGGGTCATAGAAGATCTTGCTTTATGTCATCAAGTGTTCTACCTATGTTTTCCTGTAAGAGTTTAATAGTTCCTGGTCTTACATTTAGGTCTTTAACCCATTTTGAGTTTATCTTTGTGTATGGTGTTAGGAAATGTTCTAATTTCATTCTTTTACATGCAGCGATCCAGTTTTCCCAGTGCCATTTATTGAAGAGGCTGTCTCTGCCCCATTGTATATTCTTGCCTCCTTTGTCAAAAATTAGGTACCCATAGGTGCATGGGTTTATTTCTGGGCTTTCTATCTTGTTCTATTGGTCTATATTTCTGTTTTTATGCCAGTATCATACTGCCTTGATGACTATAGCTTTGTAGTATAATCTGAAGTCAAGAAGGTTGATTCCTCCAGCTGCATTCCTCTTTCTCAAGACTGCTTTGGCTATTTGGGATCTTTTGTGTTTCCACATGAATTGTGAAATTGTTTGTTCTAGTTCTGTGAAAAATGCCAATGGTAATGTAATAGGGATTGCATTGAATGTGTAGACTGTGTTTGGTAATATAGTCAATCTCACAATATTGATTCTTCCTACCCAGGAACATGGAATATCTCCCATCTGTTTATATCATGTTTGATTTCTTTCATTAGTGTCTTATAATTTTCTGTGTACAGTACTTTTGTCTCCTTAGGTAAGTTTATTCCTAGATATTTAATTCTTTTTGTTGCAGTGGTGAGTGGGATTGATTCCTTAATTTATTTCTGATTTTTCATTGTTAGTATATAGAAATGCAACTGATATCTGTATATTGATTTTGTATCCTGCAACATTGCTAAATTCACTGATTAGCTCTAGTAATTTTCTGATACTATCTTTAGGGTTTTCTATGTACAGTATCATGTCATCTACAAACAGTGAGAGCTTTATATCTTTTCTGATCTGCATTCCTTTTATTTCTTGTTCTTCTCTGATTGCTGTAGCTAGCATTTGCAAAAATATGCTGAATAATAGTGGTGAAATGTGGACACCCTTGTCTTTTTCCTGATCTTAGGGGGAATGCTTTCAGTTTTTTATCATTGAGAATAATGGCTGCTGTAGGTATATCATATATGGCCCTTATTATGTTGAGGTTTGTTCCTTCTATGTCCATTTTCTGAAGCATTTTAATCATAAATGTGCTGAATTTTGTCAAAGGCGTTTTATGCATCTATTGAGATTATCATATGGTTTTTATCTTTCAGTGTCTTAATATGGCATATCACATTGATTGATTTGTATATATTAAAGACAGTCTTGCATCCCTGGAATAAATCCAACTTCATCGTGGTATGTGAGCTTTTTGATATGTTGCTGAATTCTGTTTGCTAAAATTTTGTTGAGGATTTTTGCATTTTTGCAGTGATATTGGCCTGTAGTTTTCTTCTTTATGATATTTTTGGTTATCAGGGTATTGGTGGCCTCATAGAATGAGTTTGGAAGTGTTCCTTCCTTTGCAAATTTTTGAAACAGTATTAGAAAGATAGGCATTAGCTCTTCTCTAAATGTTTGACAGAATTCTCCTGTGAAGACATCTGGTCCTGAGTTTTTGTTTTGGGGGAGATTTTTTAATCACAGTTTCAATTTCAGTGCTTGTAATTGGGTTGTTCATCATTTATATTTCTTCCTGGTTCAGCCTTGGAAGATTAAACTTTTCTAAGAATCTGTCCATTTCTTCCAGGTTATCAATTTTATTGCCACATAGTCATTCATAATAGTCTCTTATCAGTTCAGTTCAGTTCAGTCGCTCAGTCGTGTCCAACTCTTTGCGACCCCATGGACTGCAGCACACCAAGCCTCCCTGTCTATCATCAAGTCCCGGAGCTTATGCAAACTCATGTCCATCGAATCGGTGATGGCATCCAACCATCTCATCCTCTGTCATCCCCTTCTCTTCCTGCCTTCAGTCTTTCCCAGAATCAAGATCTTTTCAAATAAATCAGTTCTTTGCATCAGGTGGCCAAAGGATTGGAGCATCAGCTTCAACATCAGTCTTTCCAATGAATTTTCAGGACTGATTTTCTTTAGGATGGACTGCTTGGATTTCCTTACAGTCCAAGGGACTCTCAAGAGTCTTCTCCAACACCACAGTTCAAAAGCATCAATTCTTCAGTGCTCAGCTTTCTTTACAGTTCAATTCTCACATCCGTACATGACCACTGGAAAAACCATAGCTTTGATTAAATGGACCTTTGTTTTGTATTTCTGCATTGTCTGTTGTAACTTCTTTTTCATTTCTAAGTTTGTTGATTTGGTCTTCTCTCTTTTGTTATTGATGAGTCTGTCTAAAGGCGTGTCAATTTTGTTTATCTTCTCAAAGAACCAGCTTTTAGTTTTATTAATCTTTACTACTGTTTCTTTCATTTCTTTTTCATTTCTCTCTGCTTGAATCTTTATTTCTTTCCTTCTACTAATTTGGGGTTTTTTTGTTCTTCTTTTTCCAGTTGTTTTAGGTGCAAAGTCAGGTTGTCTATTCCATGTTTTTCTTGTTCCTTGAGATAGGATTGTATTGCTATAAATGTCCCTCTTAGAACTGCTTTTGCTGCATCCCATAGGTTTTGAGTTGTGTTTTCATTGTCATTCGTTTCCAGAAATTTTTTGATTTCCCTTTTGATTTCTTTAGTAACCTGTTTGTTATTTAGAAACATGTTGTTTAGTCTCCATGTGTTTGTGTTTTTTACAGTTTTTTCTTGTAATTGATATTTAGTCACATAGCATTGTGGTCAGAGAAGATGCTTGATATGATTTCAATTTTCTTAAATTTACTGAGGTTTGATTTGTGACCCAAGATGTGGTATATCCTGGAGAATGTCCCATGTGCACTTGAGAAGAAGGTGTATTCTTCTCCATTTGGATGAAATGTCCTGAAAATATCAATGAGATCTATCTCATCTAATGTATCATTTAAGACTTGTGTTTCTTTATTAATTTTATGTTTTGATGATCTGTCTATTGAGGTGAGTGGGGTGTTAAAATCCCCTATTATTATTGTGGTAGTGTCAATTTCTCCTTTTATGTCTGTTAGTGTTTGTCTCATGTATTGAGGTGGTCCAATGTTGGGTGCATAGATATTTACAATTGTTTTCCTCTTGCATTGATCCCTTGATCATTATGTAGTGTCCTTTCTTATCTCTTGTAATTATTATTTAAGGTCTATGTTGTCTAATATGTGGAAGGATACTCTAGCTTTCTTTTGCTTCCCATTTGCATGGAATATATTTTTCTATCCTCTCACTTTCAGTCTATATGTGTCTTTAGGTCTGAAGTCGGTTTCTTGTAGACAGCATATATATGGGTCTTGTTTTTTTATCCATTCAGCCACAGTCTGTGTATTTTGGCTGGAGCATTTAATCCATTCACATTTAAAGTAATTATTGATATATATGTGCCTATTGCCATTTTCTTAATTGTTTGGTGTTGATTTTGTAGATCTTTTTTCTTCTGTTGTATTTCTTGACTTACTTGTTAAAGGGACAATATGCATCTCTTTAACATGTGTTGTAAAGACTCTGGACTGGAAGAAACACAAGCTGGAATCAAGATTGCCGGGAGAAATATCAATAACCTCAGATATGCAGATGACACTACCCTTATGGCATAAAGTGAAGAGGAACTAAAAAGCCTCCTGATGAAAGTGAAAGTGGAGAGTGAAGAAGTTGGCTTAAAGCTCAACATTCAGAAAACGAAGATCATGGCATCCGGTCCCATCACTTCATGGGAAATAGATGGGGAAACAGTGTCAGACTTTATTTTTTGGGGCTCCAAATTCAGTACAGATGGTGATTGCAGCCATGAAATTAAGACGTTTACTCCTTGGAAGGAAAGTTTTGACCAACCTAGATAGCATATTGAAAAGCAGAGACATTACTTTGTCAACTAAGGTCCATCTAGTCAAGGCTATGGTTTTTCCAGTGATCATGTATGGATGTGAGAGTTGGACTGCGAAGAAAGCTGAGCACTGAAGAATTGATGCTTTTGAACTGTGGTGTTGGAGAAGACTCTTGAGAGTCCCTTGGACTGCAAGGAGATCCAACCAGTCCATTCTGAAGGAGATCAGCCCCAGGATTTCTTGGAAGGACTGATGCTAAAGCTGAAACTCCAATACTTTGGCCACCTCATGCGAAGAGTTGACTCATTGGAAAAGACCCTGATGCTGGGAGGGATTGGGGGCAGGAGGAGAAGGGGACAACAGAGGATGAGATGGCTGGATGGCATCACCGTCTTGATGGACATGAGTTTGTGTGAACTCCAGGAGTTGGTGATGGACAGGGAGGCCTGGCATGCTGCAATGCATGGGGTCACAAAGAGTCTGACACGACTGAGTGACTGATCTGAACTGAACTGAAGGGTTAGTTCTCTGGTAATCTAAGGTCTTGGAGCCAGTGTTCCTACTCCAAAGGTTCAGGGCTTGATCTCTATTCAGGAATGAAAACTCCACAAGTCGATTGATATGGCACTGAGATTAAAACAAATATCTGAAAATGAGAAACCAAAGACAAACCCCAGAGAAATGGCAGTTACAAAATCAGGCAAATAACAATTAAAATATTGCAATATACACATATACATACAAACCCATGAGCAAAGTCAAAGTAGTCCAACAAAAATCAACTACAGTAGATTGACCTGATGAACAAAGGAAATAAAAAATTATATTTACATTAAGAACAAAACTATCTAAAGGACAAACTGGAAAACAAAACTAAAGCATGATGCCAAGTGGGAGATAAAGCAATGAAAACAAAACTAACAAATATGTTGAGAGGAAAGAAAGAATAGATGTGCACATTTAAATAGAGGTAGATGATGAAGATTTATATACATTAAAGATTAACTTCAATGGAAAAGAACAATAGGAAAGGCAAACAAAGGAATAAATGTAGAAAAGTATAATAAGTTAAAAAAAAGTTTAAAAAAGAAAAAAGGAAGAAGAAAAGAAAAAAGGAAAACTCCACAGAACTGCAAAAGACCAACACAGAGGCAGAGGTTTATAACAACAATAAAATGTGTGACTGAATATACACATATACATATACACCCATAAGCAAAATCAAAACAGTTCAACAAAAATTCAGTACAACAGACTGACCCGGCAAACAAAGGAAACCAAAAATTATATCTACCAGTTAAGAACAAGACTAACTAAAGCACAAACTGGAAAACAAAACTAAAGTAAGGTGGAAACTGGGGAATAAATCAATGAACACAAAACTAACAAATATGTTGAGAGGAAAGGAAAGAAAGATTAGCTATGCAAAGTTAAGTAGAGGTAGATAAAGAAGATTTATATACATTAAAGATTCACTGCAAAGGGAAAAGAACAGTGGGAAAATCAAACAAAGCGATAAATGTAGAAAAATAATAATAGGTCTAAAAAATTAAAATTAAAAAAAAGAAAAAAGAAATAAAAAAGAAGGAAAACCACAGAACTGCAAAAGCCCAACATAGAGGCAGAGGTTTATAACAGCAATAAAAAATGTGACTGAGAAAAGAAAAAAAGCTCAAAAGCTTAATTAGATTTCATAGTGGCAATAAAATTGACAACTGCAGTGGGCGGGGATGGGTGGGAAGGGAAAAAAGAAATGGAAAAAATACAAAAGAATCTACAGAAAAAGTAAAAACATAAGAACAATAAATGTTTTTTTTAGTTAAAGCTGTCAGAGTCCTTTCCCTCGCTGGCAGTCACAATCCCGCCTCACTTCCCTAGGACACCCTCCAACATTGTGCTGACCTCTGGACCTGCTGTGGGGGCAGCTCATATTCTAATCTGTTCCTACTCCTCTGTGTTCTTACCTCCAATGTCCACAGCTATCAGAACTAGTCCATTTTCTTTTGTGGGAGATCTCAATGACATATATATTCCATAGACACAGAGTCTGCCTAGTTGATCATGTGGATTTAATTGGCAGCTTGTACAGCTGGTGGGAAGGCTTTGGGTCTTCTTCCTTAGCCACATTGCCCCCGGGTTTCAGTTGTGGTTTTATTTCCACCTCTGCATGTGGGTCGTGCACTGGGGTTTGCTCCTGAGGCTGTCCTGGAGGACTTGGGTTTGCCCATGTGAGGGCCAGGTGTGGAGGTGGTGCAGCTGCTTGGGTCACAGGGATTCTGGCAGAACCAGGTACTCATGGGAGTTGGCAGCTAGGGCAGCAGGAAATATAGTGCTTTAGAAGGGTATGGCAACCAGTATTGGCCAATATGTTCCAGTATTCTTGCCTAGAGAACCCCCTGACAGAGAAGCCTGAGAGGCCACAGTCTACAGGGTTGCAAAGAGTCAGACATGACTGAAGTGACCCTGTGTGCACAGACACATGACCTTTTTTTTGCCTGTGGCAGCTCTGCCCCAGGCAAAGAGAGAGTTGAGCGTGAAGATGGCGCAGCTGCTTGGCTTGCTGGGACCCTGGCAGCGCCACGTGTGCAGGGACATGGACTGCCTCCACCACAGTTATGGCCCTATCAGAGTCTTTTTTTGAGCCTCTTGTAGCTGGCAATCAGAAGGCCTCTTTGGCCGGTCTTTCTCTATAGCTCCACCCGTTCAGGCACTTAGAGGGCTCCCTTGCCTGGGGTCCTTCTCTGTTGTTCACACACCAGACATATAGAGGGGCCCCCTGGCTGGGGTCCTACAGCAGCCCTGGCCCTGGGATTGCTCCACAATCCCTAAACTACAACTCCCAGCCACTGCACCTTCCAGGGTACCTGTGTCCCTGTCTGGGATATGTATGGCCATGGCAAGGACTGTATGCTTCTCATTCCATTTTGGCTGCCACAGATCAGCTGTTTCACTCTCAGCCTTAAATGTTTCTCCTCTGACTCAGACAACTGCCCCACTGTGGGGATTGAACTCCTGCTTCAGTTCCCCCACCCCGTGAGTGTAGGTCCAGTCCTAACACTCCTGTTTTTCCCCCTAGTTCCTTCGTCCCACCGAGTTTTGCGTGGTTCTATATATTCTTTTCTGCTGGTCAGGTATTCCTGTCTGCTCTCAGCTGGTGTTCTGTATGCACTTCTGTGTCTGAAAGTGTATTCCTGATGTATCCGTGGAGACAGATGTATTCCACGTCCGCCCACTCCTCTGTCATCTTGTTCTCCAAATACCAATTTTCTTTATAGAAGCTGAATTCCTGATCATCTTTGCTTTTGTCACGTAAAACCCCATTGCTTTTTGCACATAATCTACTGCTATGCCTTTTGTTCAACTCAGTACCGTTAAGATGTTTATCAATCCTTGCTGTGTGGAAGAAGAGAGCAGAGTAGATTCATGTAAACCTTCAATACTTGTAGACCATGTACTGCAAAGGGTATTTTTGCAGTCACATATTCTTAGGGGAAAATGAAATGAAAATATACCTATCAAAACATATTCTGAGGTTACTCTATATAAAGGAGTCTGGGTTTACAATCTTATATCAGACTTAGAGAAAATATTATTGGAAAAAACTGAGGGCACAAGAACCGGATCCTCAACATTGCAAAACACATTTGGACTCCAAAAAAGGAAGATAAAAATTCGTTTCATTGTTTTGTTATATCTTTAACTTTTCTGGTCTGTATCTTGCTACTTGGTTCATTGCAAAAGGAAGAAGAAATAGGCTCCTTTACAATTCATATGTTGAAATAGAGCTCATTCATCCAGCAGCAGTGATGTACAATGAGTGCAATGGGACTAACTCTCAGGAAATGCAATGGCATTACATTTATCCCTTTTAGAAGATAATTCAGATCTACTTGATACAATTAGGACAGAAATGAAAGTAAGTAGAGGCTTAGAAATCCTATCAGTAAGATAAATGGTTTAAGCAGAGATCAATTAAGAGCTATGTAGAGTATTTAGTGCTCAGAACAAGTGTCTGGGAATAGGCTGGTAGACAGATAAAGCTATGAAAAGTGCCAGGAAAAAGCCAATAGGTTGTCAAACAAGAAACCAGTATTGAGAAAATCTGAATATTTATGCTAGTGATAGAATATCTAATTGAACTATAGAATTTGTATTTCTTTTAGCACTTTTTCTCAGTGCTTGTTTCTACTAATGTGGACTAAAGGGGAGGCAGACATACACCTGAGAAAAGGTTAACAGGATCTTGGGAGAAGGTGATGGGAATGAGGGGCCATATAAATGTAGTTTTAAAAAACATTTGAACTACTATTTAGAAATATAAAATATAGAATGAAAAGATCTACAAAACACTGCAGACTGTTGAGAATAGATGAAAAATACTTAAAATGTATTGCAAAACAATGGGACACCACTAAAACTATTAGAGTGTCCAAAATCTGAAGCACTAAAATCACCAAAAGCTGGCAGAGATATGGAGTAAGTTTCATTAATTGTTGATGGGAGTGCAAAATGGTACAGCCAGTTTGGAAAATAGTTTGCAAGATTTTACAAAACTAAATATAAGGTAACATACAATCTAGCAACTGTGCTCATTACTTACCCAAAAAAGAGCTGAAAAATTCTTTTCAGGCAAAAACCAGCCTATAGATGTTTACAGCAGCTTTATTCATAATTGACAAAACTCACTTTGGGATACATACAAGGTTGGCTTCAGGGAAGGAAGATATTACCACCTACTGGATCATGGAAAAAGCAAGAGAATTCCAGAAAAACATCTATTTCTGCTTTATTGACTATGCCAAAGCCTTTGACTGTGTGGATCACAATAAACTGTGGAAAATTCTGAGAGAGATGGGAATACCAGACAACCTGACCTGCCTCTTGAGAAATCTGTATGCAGGTCAGGAAGCCACAGTTACAACTGGACATGGAACAACAGACTGCTTCCAAATACAAAAAGGAGTACGTTAAGGCTGTATACTGTCACCCTGCTTATTTAACTCCTATGCAGAGAACATCATGAGAAACGCTGGACTGGAAGAAACACAAGCTGGAATCAAGATTGCCAGGAGAAGTATCAATAAACTCAGACATGCAGATGACACCACCCTTATGGCAGAAAGTGAAGAGGACCTAAAAAGCCTCTTGATAAAAGTGAAAGAGGAGAGCGAAGAAGTTGGCTTAAAGCTCAACATTCAGAAAACGAAGATCATGGCATCCGGTCCCATCACTTCATGGGAAATAGATGGGGAAACAGTGGAAACAGTGTCAGAGTTTATTTTTTGGGGCTCCAAAATCACTGCAGATGGTGACTGCAGCCATGAAATTAAAAGACGCTTACTCCTTCGAAGAAAAGTTATGATCAACCTAGATAGCATATTCAAAAGCAGAGACATTACTTTGCCAACTAAGGTCTGTCTAGTCAAGGCTATGGTTTTTCCTGTGGTCATGTATGGATGTGAGAGTTGGACTGTGAAGAAGGCTGAGCGCCGAAGAATTGATGCTTTTCAACTATGGTGTTGGAGAAGACTCTTGAGAGTCCCTTGGACTGCAAGGAGATCCAACCAGTCCATTCTGAAGGAGATCAACCCTGGGATTTCTTTGGAAGGAATTTTGCTAAAGCTGAAACTCCAATACTTTGGCCACCTCATGCGAAGAGTTGACTCATTGGAAAAGACTTTGATGCTGGGAGGGATTGGGGGCAGGAGGAGAAGGGGACAACAGAGGATGAGATGGCTGGATGGCATCACTGACTCGATGGACATGAATCTGAGTGAACTCCGGTAGTTGGTGATTATCAGGGAAGCCTGGCGTGCTGCGATTCATGCGGTCGCAAAGAGTCAGACACCACTGAGCAACTGAACTGAACTGAACTGAACACATCATCATGCCATAAATTGAAATCTGACAAACTGACTGTTAATGACAAAAATATATCCATTCCTACTACTCTCATTGTATAAAATCCTTATTGCCCACAGAACAATAACCAACTCTGGCTACATGTGTGAAATATTGCTTTGATTCTAATTTTAAATTTTTCTAATTTGAACAGAAGTTCAATAACCAAAAATACATTTATTTCTAAACAAACATGCAATATAATCCAGAATAGTTTGATATTTTTGAGAATTATTATTGCCATGTTAAAAGGAAATGCCCTTTTAATGCACTAGTAGAAAAGGTTATTTTCTACAATATAAGCTAAACAAAGATAAAATGAACTCATCTTCCATAGATATCTGAGCATTTTAAAGTTTCTTTCACATAAATAGAAAGTCAAAAGATTATTTTCTTTAATATTATTCCTTAATTGTATTATTGTTTCCCATTTAAATATATATTTAGTGCTGGAAAGCAATATTAAAATACAGGATCTTTAAAACATTTCTCCATATATCTACTTCAAATTCCTATGAAACATTATTTTTCATCTATCTTCCTAAGTACATTTATTCCATTTTTTTCTCAGAAAAATGCTGTATCTTTCAATGTTTTCACAACCAGTTAGATTTATTTAGTGTCTTTTCTCTAAAGAATTCAAGTATCCTTACTCTTGTAGATTTAACTCAAAAAAATTCGCAACTAATAACTGGATGCAATGAGATCTATTCTATTTTATTTTTCTTTTTATATATTATTTAGAGTTTTGAATTTTTCATCCAGCCAAGTTCTGCCTGGCCGCCTTGTTGATTATAAATCAGATCCCTTCAAATAGAGCATTGCTCTGATGAGACCTTGAGAGTACTTGTAGTTCTATTACTTACTGAATTGCACTCCCGTGTCCTGACAGAACAAAACACTGGGAAGCACACCATAATTTACCATAAAGAAATAACTCCAGCAATAAACCCTATTTAGTGGTGGAAAAGAAGAGAATAACAGGGCAAACCAAATAAACATCATCACAACACAGCACATTAAGTGACATTTTTACAGCAATGTATAAAAATGACTTTGTAGATTCCTGATAGGGGCTTCCAGCAAAAGTTTCTTCTGTGAGCATAAAACCGTCTTGCTATGGTGAAAAGCTATGGCTGTTCTTAGCAAAGTTGCTTTTTGAGGAACAATCTAATTCTGTTCTAACATGGATGTAAATATTTTAATTAAAACACATTTATAGAATAAGTAGGTCATAATCAATGTAATTAAGCTGATTAATGGATGATGAATTAAATCATTAATGAAATTTAATGGCAGAATAATTTTATTTAAGTTCTTATACTGATTTACATGATTGAATGCATGGATTCAATGGAATGATATTCAAGTGTAATTTAATCATCTGTAACTAACAGTAAGAAGGAAAAATAAGTATCTAATACAGATTTTATCAGTGAAAACAAAGGACAAAATAATTCTTGTAGAGTAACTCCACTTGAAGGTAAAAAATATATATAGGCTGGAAAAAATTTAAATGCATCACTAAGCTAGAGACTGTGAGGAAACTGCAGTGGACTAAAATAAAATGAAAATAGGAACTAGGAAGCAAAGTGATTGTATCAAATCCAGCTTTCATTCTGAAGACTTCTGCCAAATTTTGAGAGACTTTGAAGTTTCTCCTTCCCTTTAGACTGCATGGGTTAGAAAAAAAGATAAAAGATTTTAATGTGTCATAAGGAGTTTAATATGACATGCCTGATGAATCTGGAACCTCAAAGGGCTGTATTTTTTTTAATTTAAAAACACATAATTTTCTTTCAAGACAACTTTTTTATTCTTTTTTTTTTATTGAAGTATAGTGAATTTGCATTGTATTTGTTTCAGGTGTACAGCAAAGTGATTCAGGTATATATATTATTTTTTTCACATTCTAAATGTAGTTCCCTGTGCTATATAATAGGTCCTTTTTGGTTTATCTGTTTTATATATAGTTGTGTATATTTATTAATCCCAAACTCCTAATTTATACCTCACCCAACCTTCCCTCTTTGTTAGCTATATTTGGTAACCTTTAGTTTGTGAGTCTATTTCTGTTTTGTAAATAGGTTTATTTGTATAACTTTTCTTAGACTTCGCTTATAACTAATATTATATATTTTTCTTTCTCCATCTGACTTCATTAAGTATGATAATTTCTAGGTGCATGCATGTTGATGAAAATAACAATATTTTATTCTTTTCTATACCTGTGTAATATTCCATTGCATATATATGTGTGTGTGTGTGTGTGCGTGTGTGTGTGCACCTGTGCATGTATACATCACATCTTCTTTATCCATTCATGTGCTGATAGACAAGATTGCTTCCATGCCTTGGCTGCTGTAAATAGTACTGTGTACTGCTATGAACACTGAGGTGCATGTATCTTTTTGAATTCGTTTTTATCTTTATCAGATACATGCCCAGGAGTGTGACTGCTGGATCATTATGGTAACTCTACTTTTAGCTTTTTAAGGAACCTCATACTGTTCTCCATAGTGGTTATACCAATTTACATTCCCACCAATAGTGTAGAAACGTTCTTCAGCAAGTAGTGCTAGGAAAGGTCAATCGGTTCAGTTCAGTTCAGTCGCTCAGCCGTGTTCGACTCTTTGCAACCCCATGAATTACAGCACACCAGGCCTCCCTGTCCATCACCAACTCCTGGAGTTCACTCAGATTCACATCCATCGAGTCGGTCATGCCATCCAGCCATCTCATCCTCTGTCGTCCCCTTCTCCTTCTGCCCCCAATCCCTCCCAGCATCAGAGTCTTTCCCAGTGAGTCAGCTCTTCACATGAGGTGGCCAAAGTACTGGAGTTTCAGCTTTAGCATCAGTCCTTCCAATGAACACCCAGGACTGATCTCTTTTAGAATGGACTGGTTGGATCTCCTTGCAGTCCAAGGGACTCTCAAAGAGTTTTCTCCAATACCATAGTTCAAAAGCATCAATTCTTCGGCACTCAGCTTTCTTCACAGTCCAACTCTCACATCCATACATGATCACTGGAAACACCATAGCCTTGACTAGATGGACCTTTGTTGGCAAAGTAATGTCTCTGCTTTTGAATATGCTATCTAGGTTGGTCATAACTTTCCTTCCAAGGCATAAGTGTCTTTTAATGTCATGGCTGCAATCACCATCTACAGTGATTTTGGAGCCCCCAAAAATAAAGTCTGACACTGTTTCCACTGTTTTTCCATCTATTTCCCATGAAGTGACAATAGCCACATGTAAATCAAAGAAATTAGAATACTCCCTCACATCCTACACAAAAAATCAACTCCAAATGGCTTAAAGACTTAAATATAAGACATTACTTATATTACTTAAAACTCCTAGAAGAAAACATAGACAAAACATTCTGACCTAAATCATAGCAATACTTTTCTTAGATCAGTCTCACAAGACAAAAGAAATAAAAGCAAAAGTGAAAATAAACAAATGGAACATAATCAAACTTATTAGTTTTGCATAGCAAAGGAAAACATAAACAAAATGAAAAGACAATCTATGTTCTGGGAGAAAATAATTGCAAATGATGCACTGATAAGGAATTAATTTCCAAACTATACAAATAGCTCATGCAGCTCAGTATCAAAACCACAAACAACCCAATCCAAAAAAAAAAAAAAAAAAAAAAGGCAGAAGACATAAATAGACAGTCACCCAAAGATATACAGATGGTCAACAGGCACATGAAAGATGCTCAACAATGCTAACTTTTAGAGAAATGCAGATCAAAACTACAGTGAAATATCACCTCACAACAATCAGAACAATCATCAAAAAGTCTATAAAGAACAAATGCTGAAGAAGATGTGAATAAAAGAGCTATACTTTTGAGTTTTATAAAAATAAAATGAATGAAAGGCAAACTCTTTACATGGAAGAGACCATAAAAAAAATACATATCCACTTTATACTTAGAACTAGATAGAAAAAGAATTCTCCTGGGAGAATTTTTAATCATAAACTGGATATCACATGGATTTTTGCTTGAATTTATGCTCCTCATGTATTCAAAAGTAACACATCAAGTAGAAAATTTAATTTATCAAGTATGCTTTGGTTTGCCGTGCTCCTTGATGACTGACAGAAGAAAATATAATCATCTCAAGAGAAGTACACCATCAGCTCAGAAATAAAAAAATTCCCTAGCTATAAAGTTCCAGGGGAAATGAGCAGTTTATGGTCAAAGTTTCAAAAGAAACAATGCATTACAATAAGAATGAGAAAAAAAAAGATATGACAGGAAATATATGAAGAATGTTAATATCATAATTATCAGACTTTTTCACACATCTAAAGAAAGCAAACAGAACAGGAGCCTATAGAAAATAACTAAATTGGGGAAAGAATAACTGAGTTTTTATACAGAAAACTTGAAATTTAATACTTAAAACACAGATAATATAAAAATAGCAACATATATAATTTAATGAGCTGGAAGACAGATGTAAAGAAATGATTTACAGGAGTAATGACTTTGAAAAAAATTCATATTAAACATGGACTTCCAGCATTGTGTTGTTGTTCAGTCACAAAGTCACGTCCGTCTCTTTGTGACCTCATGGACTGCAGCACGCCAGGCTTCCCTGTCTTTCACTACTGCATGGAGTTTGTTCAGATTCATGTCCATTGAGTTGGTGATGCTACCTAACAATCTCATCCTCTGCCACCTTCTTCTTTTTCTTTCAGTCTTTCCCAGCATCAGGGTCTTTTCCAATGAGTCAGCTCTTCACATCAGGTGGCCAAAGTATTGGCACTTCAGCTTCAGCATCAGTCCTTCCAATGAATATTCAGGACTGATTTCCTTTAGGATGGACTGGTTTGATCTCCTTGCAGTCCAAGGGACTCTGAACGGTCTTTTCTGGCACAATTCAAAAGCATCAATTCTTCAGCACTCATCCCTTCCTTATGACGAAATTCTCTTATCTGTACATGACTAAAGGAAAAACCACAGCTTTGACTCTAGGACTTTTGTCAGCAAAGTGATGTCTCTGCTTTTTAATACGCTGACTAGGTTTATCATATCTTTTCTTCCAAGGAGCGTCATTTAATTTCATAGTTGCAGTCACCATCTGTAGCGATTTTGGACCTCCCCACCCAAAAAAAAAAAAAAACCCGCCACTGCTTCCACCTTTTCCCTTCTATTTACCATGAAGTGATGGGACAAGCTGCCAAGATCTTAGTTTCTTTAATGTTGAGTTTTAAGCCAGTCTTTTCTGGCATGTTTGCCTGTTTTTGTCTCTCCACTAGAATATAACCTCCAGGATGGCAAAAGAACTCCATCTCTGTGGCTCATTAATGTACTGCCAGCACACAGCACAGTCCATACATAGCACATGCTGCTGCTGCTGCTGCTGCTAAGTCACTTCAGTCATGTCCAACTCTGTGCGACCCCATAGACGGCAGCCCACCAGGCTCCCCGGTCTCTGAGATTCTCCAGGCAAGAACACTGGAGTGGGTTGCCATTTCCTTCTCCAAGGCATGAAAGTGAAAAGTGAAAGTGAAGTCGCTCCGTTGTGTCCGACCCTTAGGGACCCCATAGACTGCAGCCCACCAGGCTCCTCTGTCCATGGGATTTTCCAGGCAAGAGTACTGGAGTGGACTGCCATTGCCTTCTCCACACAGCACATATAGATATAGATACTCAAAAACATTCATTTGATGAATCAATAAATTAAAAAATGTAAAGACCTCCAGTAAACTTTTGGCTTTCTGACTGAGTAGATAAGCCATGATCTTATAACAGAAGGACAATATGTTGTGATAAAAAATCAAAAAGACAAGGAATCAATGCAAGGAGATCTAATTAAATCTGAGCGGTCCATCTAACATCTAGCTATGGAAGAAGGATCTAGAATTGAGACTGTCCTAAAAAGTAAATTCAATATTGGAATCATCACCTTTTTGACAGGGTTAAAACTGTGGGAATAGATGAGAAAGCAAGATGTAATAATACAGAAACAAAAAACAAGGAAAACCAAAATGAAATAAATTTCTGAGAATATGAAAAGTGATCAGAGAAGTAGAAGTAGAACCACAGCCAAGGAATTATATTGTTTCAAAAAGAAGCAACTGGTGTAGTCAGATAAGAGCAGGAGAGATCTGAAAAATGATCATTGGACTTTACAGTTTAGCAGTCCTTATGGCTTCAGAGAGTGAGTAGTTTAATGGCATTGTGGGAGTAGAATCCTGATTTTAGAGAGCTGTGCAATAAAGGGAAGGTCAGCAAAAAAAAGGATAAATAAAACCACTCTTTCAAGATGACTGATTGTGTAGTGAATAAGAAAATCAAAGCAGGAAGGAACTCAAGGCCAAGAAGGTGTGTTCTTTTTATTTAGATGCAATAGATTTCTACATGTTTATCAGCTAAGGGAAAGAGCCACTGGTGAAGAAAACATTGAAAATGTTATGGGGAGGGAGGTGGGAGGGGGGGTTCATGTTTGGGAACACATGTAAGAATTAAAGATTTTAAAATTAAAAAAATAAAATAAAATAAATAAAGGAAATAGGGGATATTCAAAGGATTCCTTATCTGAGACCTTGAAAAAAAACTGAATGAATATGCATGGATAAATGCAAACACAAAGGGAGCATTAGGTATCATCGGGGAGGCACAGGCATCTCCTTCTGAGGGACTTTCAATGACGCACAGAGATTTTTTTAATGATAAAGGTTTAAAGGAATTTATGTCAGAAAGAGAGGATTTATCATAGTCAAGTAAATGTATTCTTCAAAAGTGTGGAGACTCCCTTGATCTTGGGAGACCACTTACAAACAATGGCAAAATGACAAAAACAATGCTTATCTATGGACAGTCTCTCTCACTGTTCAGTTCTCTAGGTAGAAGATAGTATAAAGAGACAAAAAGATGAGTCTGGGGCTGAAAAAGTCAGGAAGGAAGATGTAGAAGAGTGATGTGAGAAAGGAGAAGTAAAGGATGCTATTTTTATAAAGACAGAAGGATAACTAGTCATGCAATGTGATGGGATTTACCCAAAATGAAGACACAATGGGAAAAACTATGAAAAAAGCAGATCTGAGAGAGAGGATAAAGGCCAGTTTGGGATTTGCTGAAAAGAGATGCCCAGTATATATCCATGTCAAATACATTTGGGCTACATAAGTACATAAGCAATGCCAAACAATGCTCAAACTACCACACAATTGCACTCATCTCACACGCTAGTAAAGTAATGCTCAAAATTCTCCAAGCCAGGCTTCAGCAATACGTGAACTGTGAACTTCCACATGTTCAAGCTGGTTTTAGAAAAGACAGAGGAACCAGAGATCAAATTGCCAACGTCCGCTGGATCATGGAAAAAGCAAGAGAGTTCCAGAAAAACATCTATTTCTGCTTTATTGACTATGCCAAAGCCTTTGACTGTATGGATCACAATAAACTGTGGACAATTCTGAAAGAGATGGGAATACCAGACCACCTGACCTGCCTCTTGAGAAATCTGTATGCAGATCAGGAAGCAGCAGTTAGAAATGGACATGGAACAACAGACTGGTTCCAAATAGGAAAAGGAGTATGTCAAGGCTGTATATTGTCACCCTGCTTATTTAACTTATATGCACAATACATCATGAGAAACGCTGGACTGGAAGAAGCACAAGCTGGAATCAAGATTGCTGGGAGAAATATCAATAACCTCAGATATGCAGAAGACACCACCCTTAGGGCAGAAAGTGATGAGGAACTAAAAAGTCTCTTGATGAAAGTGAAACTGGAGAGTGAAAAAGTTGGCTTAAAGCTCAATATTCAGAAAACAAAAATCATGGCATCTGGTCCCATCACTTCATGGCAAATAGATGGGGAAACAGTGGAAACAGTGTCAGACTTTATTTTGGGGGGCTCCAAAATCACTGCAGATGGTGACTGCAGCCATGAAATTAAAAGATGCTTACTCCTTGGAAGAAAAGTTATGACCAACCTAGATAGCATATTCAAAAGCAGAGACATTACTTTGCCAACAAAGGTCCGTCTAGTCAAGGCTATGGTTTTTCCAGTGATCATGTATGGATGTGAGAGTTGGACTATAAAGAAAGCTGAGCACCGAAGAATTGATGCTTTTGAACTGTGGTGTTGGAGAAAACTCTTGAGAGTCCCTTGGACTGCAAGGAGATCCAACCAGTCCATTCTGAAGGAGATCAGCCCTGGGATTTCTTTGGAGGGAATGATGCTAAAGCTGAAACTCCAGTACTTTGGCCACCTCATGAGAAGAGTTGACTCATTGGAAAAGACTTTGATGCTGGGAGGGATTGGGGGTAGGAGGAGAAAGGGACGACAGAGGATGAGATGGCTGGATGGTATCACTGACTCGATGGACGTGAGTCTGAGTGAACTCCAGGAGTTGGTGATGGACACGGAGGCCTGGCGTGCTGCAATTCATGGGGTCGCAAAGAGTCAGACACGACTGAGCATCTGAACTGAACTGAACTGAACTGAACTGAAGTCTGGCTTCAAGGAAGAAGTAGGAACTGGAGTCCAGATTTGGGTTCATCAGAATTAAATATTATAAAATATATCAGCATGATGTGATTATTTAGGGAGTGAACAAATATAGCCAAAGACTGAGCCGTGGGGTCCTGGAGCACTGAGAGTTTGGAAAGATGAGAAAGGTTCAGAGAAGGGGATTTAGCAGGTGTGTGGTAGATGGAATTCTATGAGGACCCCCAAATCCCTGCTCCCTGATGTACACAATTTGCATAATCCACCCCCTTTGGTTGTGGGTGAGACTTCTCAATGTTATAAAATCTTACTCCCATGATTAGATTACATCATAAGTCAAAGGCAAAGGGATTTTACAGGTATAGGCAAGGTTCTTAATTAGGAAACTGAAAGGTAATCAAAAGGGAAATGACTCCCTGTGGCCTAACCTAATGAGTCAACCACTTTGATTGGGAGTCCAGGCCAACTTTGATGGAAACTCTTCAAGGACAGACTCAAAGTGTGAGAATCTCTGGTTAGAAGAGAAGAAATCCACAGACATGTTCAGAGTGGGTGTGTGATAGAGGCATGTGGCAAGGACCTCAACAAACCCTAGGCGAAATAGTAATCCCAAGCTGACATCCAGTTAAAAGGGACCTGTTCACATGCCACCAGGAATGAGCTCTGACAACATAAATAAACATGGAAGTGGATTCTTCCCAAGTCAAACCTCCAGATGAGAATGCAGCCTAGTCAGCCAACACTGGTTTCAGTCTTAAGAGACCCTGAGCTAGACTTCTAATCAAAAGCAACTGTAAGATAATAAAGGGGCGTTATTTTAAGGCACTAAGTGTGTGATAATTTGTTCAGTGACTACTGGAAAATTATAAGCAAGTTGTTGTGGAGGCCAGATGATTAAAGAAGGATGACTAACTGGCTATATCAAATGCTACTCACAAATGCAATGCAATGACACCTGAATATTGATTAGTAGGTTTATTAAAGAGGAATTTCTAGAATTTTTATATAATTCAAGAAAAGTTTGTGATTGAAGCATAGAAGTGAAGCTCATGGGAGACAAAAGTGTGAAGGATTAATAAATGAAAGTTTTCAAATGAATAAAATTAAACTTAATAAATGAATAAAATGAAATTTTCTCATCTTGACTGAGTAGCGTGGTGTATGTTTTTTGACTAAGTAGCATGGTACATGTTTCTGGAGTGTGGACATTTCTGACTAAAGGTAAATTTGGTGCTTTGGGTTGTTTTTTGTCTTCAAAGGATGATGTCATCTTCGATTATTATCTAAAATAAATAATTAAAAGGGCACTCTTGCTCTTGCAGCATGTCCAAAATTACATTAAAAACAATGGAGCATCTGACCAATAAAATATACACAAATAAAATTTTCCATATAGTTAATATTTTGTGTGCTTTACAAACTCTCTCCAAAACATACACACACATGCACGCACACACACACACTTTTAAATTCTTTCTTTATCAAGTCTAATTACTCTGCACAGGAGTTATGAGGTCTAGAGATTTAAAATACAGAAAATATCTTGCTGAGGAAGAAAAAAGAAACCTATCTGTTCAAATTAAGGAGTATTATATTATCTTTACATGCTATATTCAATTAACAGGACATTTAGCATACAGCAAGTTTCACACATACACACACACACACACACACAAATGCAAGCAGAAGGTAAAACAGATTCACTACAAAGACAAACAATAAACTGCACCCATGTAATTAAAGAAATGTCACTGTGGAGTCACTAACTGGGCTAATGCTAATGTGTGTTTTTCTGAAGCAAAAATACTTTACTGTCAAGCTTGGAGAAAAACACAGAGTAAAGCTAGTAACTCACCACTCCTTTGCTCATTTCTTTTGAAGACTGATAAAAGTTTGGCAATACTGATTTTATCCTCTAATAATCACCCTGTAAGCAGTATTTCAGAATGTCATTACAACCCCAGGAAAAGAGAGCGAGAACAAGTTTAATGCTCTGTGTACCCATTTGTGTGGCACTAGTGGTAACAATTTCTGATAATGTGCCTACATTTAGAGAGCAGTCATTTGAGTTTTCAGCATGGCTGGAGTAATTTTTTAGTTTACAAGAAGGCAGTACCGATGCATTTCAGAAAGGATATGTGTTAATGTGAATCTACCCTGGAAGAGCAAACACGGCACATCCACAGGAGGCTGGTGTTTAATCTAACAAGAGAAGCAAATGGTATCTCAGTTCTGAGAACTGTTTCTCACATAAAATTGTGTTCCCTAGAAAATAATGAAAGTAATTTTTGGGAATCTATTCCTGTGAATCAGTAAAGTACATACTTTATCTTCTCATCATAAAAGATGTAAACAACACTCTTCTGTGAGTTTGCAGGATATTGAGAGAAGACATCATTGGAGAGGAATTTATGTTAAAGTGTATCTCCCCATTCTCTTATTCAGCAACCCACCAATGTAAGAGGGAGTCTGTGCTAGTGGCAGAATAAGTACATTTAAATAGAGGTTATATAAAATAAGCTCTTTCCTTTCATTTACTTTTTGGATGATTGTCATCTCTCCTTGGAAGAACATAATATACTTTTTGTCTTGCTGTTGGCTCATAGAGAGAAAGCACTGACATGTGTTAAGTTAGTGTCATGGTGAACAGGGAAAAAAATACCTTTTTTTCCTCTTAAATCCTAAGACTAGTACCATAAATTTTCATAATACATAAGATGATATAAGAATAGTATTTGGATTTTCATGCAGTAGATTACAACACTGAAATTTAAAATAATTAGAGATTAAAAATGCTCTGTCACTGAAAAAACATTACAGGCAGCTGTATGAGTCAGAGTTCTACTAAGCAGCAGGGTGAATCAAGGTTTCCTTGATTGTGGGGCTGGCAAATCTGAAATCTGTAAAGCACATTTCTCTCTGGCTACATATGATCCTGCAGCCCACAACACTGGGGATATCTTCTTCCTTGAGGGAACCTCAGTTTTGCTCTTACAGCCTTTCAACTGATTAGATAAGACTCAGCCAGAAAGCCAAGGATCATCTTCTTCACTAAAAGTCTACTGATGGTATATGCTAACCACACCTTAAAACATCTTCACAGCAACAAGTGTTTGACAGAAGAGTTTGGCACTGTAGTCTAGCCAAGTTGACACTTAAAACTGACCATCACAACACAATGACCTGAAAGCACAAGCAAGTCTAGCACAGGCAAGTCTAGACTGAGTTAGCCATTCAGGGTTTCACAGTCTAACAGAGAGAACTACATTTAGAACAGGACAGAATAAAATGTGCTATAAAAATACAGAAAGGTCCATCATTCAAAATCAGATTAAAATGTAATACGTGTTATAAAGCTATCAAATGCTTAGCACAAAAATAATGCATATAAGAAAACATTCTGAGTGGAACCTGTGATATATCAAATTATTACATGATGTAAGAAGTATCACCATCTAATCCAAAATGGATAAGATTACTGAGAAGTTGTGCTAGAAAAAAATGGTCCTTGAGAATCAATGAATTTGACTGTATACCTCAAAATTGATTTGAATTGTTTTGAAAAGTTAAATGTAGAAATTCTAATAAAATGGTTAGTAGGCAAAGCATCTGCCATTCTTCACCAAACCTCTATAACAACATGAACATCTTACCACCACCATAGGTGTTTGATAAAAGTCACAACTAAATATTAAAAAAATAAGTAAAGCTATATCAACATTGAAAGCCAGCAACTGTGACTTCTTATATAGTGACAAATTTTGAAGAAGTACAGCTACAGAGAACACAAACAGGGTGGGAGTGAAAGAGACAATAATCTAAGACAGCTAACCATCAAAGTCTCCCACCCAATCCACCAGAAAACCCTAACAGAAGACTCCAAGACCCTTTATTTCAGAAAGTTGGGAGCATCCAAGGAAAAGGATTAACAATCAGCAAAGTGAAGACTACCATGATGCTATTTCAGTCAGTCAGTTCAGTCGCTCAAGTCGTGGCTAACTCTTTGCAATCCCATGGATTGCAGCATGCCAGGCTTCCCTGTCCATCACAAATTCCTGGAGGCTACTCAAACTCATGTGCATTGAGTCAGTGATGCCATCCAACCATCTCATCCTCTGACGTCCCCTTCTCCTCCCACCTTCAATCTTTCCCAGCATAAGGGCTTTTCCAGTGAGTCAGTTCTTCACATCAGGTGGCCAAAGTATTGGAGTTTCAGCTTCAGCATCAGTCGTTTCAATGAATATTCAGGATTGATTTCCTCTAGGATGGACTGGTTAGATCTCCTTGCAGTCCAAGGGACTCTCAAGAGTCTTCTCCAACACCACAGTTCAAAAGCATCAATTCTTTGGTGTTCAGCTTTCTTTACAGTCCAACTCTCACATCCATACATGACCACTGGAAAAACCATAGCTTTGACTAGACAGACCTTTGCTGGCAAAGTAATGTCTCTGCTTTTTAATATGCTGTCTGGGTTGGTCATAGCTTTTCTTCCAAGGAGCAAGCGTCTTTTACTTTCATGGCTGCAGTCACCATCTGCAGTGATTTTGGAGCCCAAAATAATAAAGTCTGACACTGTTTCCACTGTTTCCCCATCTATTTGCCATGAAGTGATGGGACCAGATGCCATGATCTTCGTTTTCTGAATGTTGAGCTTTAAGTGAACTTTTTCACTCTCTTCTTTCACTTTTATCAAGAGGCTCTTTAGTTCTTCACTTTCTGCCATAAGGGTGGTGTCATCTGCATATCTAAGGTTATTGATATTTCTCCTGGCAATCTTGATTCCAGCTTGTGCTTCATCCAGCCCGGCATTTCTCATAATATACTATTTAGGGCTTCCTCTTTTCCTGAGTGGCTGTATAAAGGTTATCAAAGAACTTCCTATCAAGTAAAGCAAGAGGGAAGACACATAAATAAGAAAAGCAAGAACTAAGATATAGAGGGAATTAGAAGATTTAAAAGAATATTCTGCAATACTCTAAGCTAAAGCATTAAGAAATATACATAGGATCATTGAGATTTTAAGAAAAATGTTTCAACAAAGAACCAGTAAGTGTGAAAAAGAATTTGTCACATAAGTGAAAAAAAAAATTAATTCCAAGAAATATATCAGGTCTGGACAGTTTTAGGTACATGGAGTTTTCCCAGAGCTTATAAATATAAGGAAAAAAATCTCAATTTTTGCATCAAGCATATTCTTAAAATGAAAATCCATCAAAATGGGCACAAAGTAGAAGAAATGCTTATTGATTTTACTTAAGAACATAGATACAAAAAAGTATGTAAAATATTCAACCAAATACTGTGATTATATTAAAATAATAATCCTTAGATAAATTTTAGCACTGCAAAAGCAGTTCCTTAATAAAAATATTATTTTTTGATCACAAAATCATCTTAATGGATGCTGAAGAGACATCTGTTATAACTCAATAAGCATGCCTTATTTAAGTGATTATTTAAGTGATATACAACAAAACTGAAATACAACACAAAGACATATCTGTTACATGACACAAAGTACTTTTTACACAAACCATTAGCAAAAGTATACTGAAGAAGCAATACATTTTCAGTGACAGGAGAAAACTGTCAAAATCTTTAACATTGCCTGACTTTTCCAGATAATTCAATAAGACAAGATGGACACACACAAAAATTAATTTTTCATTTGCGTGTTTTAAATCAACCACTTTATTTGAAAATGCAATTACTGCTTTAACACTGTGTGTCTTTTCTTATGCAGGTAACTGATGGGACTATAGGTACATCATCCCTGCTAAGGCAAGCAAGGTAGCCATTGTCTTAAGTTCCATTAATTTTGAAGGCAAAAGAGAATACTGCCCTTATTTACATATGTATTTTTAAACTAAAAACTAAGAGAATCAACTGAAAATAAAAGTAACTCAAATAAGAGTTCCCACTCTGGGAAAGGAAGAAAAGGCCATATTATTCCCTTTTAAAGCACAACCCCAAATTTCATATCTCAATTTCATTCTGGTTACATTAGACAAAATTGAGTAATATGCCCATCCTTACCTATGCAGCTGACTAGGAAACAATATTTAGCAATGCCAAGTCAAAAAAGCCTATTATTTGGGAAAAGGGGTGAAGGAATATTGAAAGAAAACTAGCAGTTTGTATTACTTATAAGGTATGTGTGAGTGCTCAGATGCTTAGTCATGTCCACCCACATGGTCTACAGCCCATCAGACTCCTCTGTCCATGGAATTTTCCAGACAAGAATACTGGAGTAGGTTGCTGTTTCCTCCTCCAGGGGATCTTCCTGACTCAGGGATCGAACTTGCATCTCTTATGCCTGTGATTATATTAAGATAATAATCCTTAGATAAATTTTAGCACTGGCAGGCTGATTCTTCACCAGTAGTGTCATCTTATATGATACATACATAGAATGATGAATGAACCAAAAGAAAATTTGCCAGACAGAAGCAAAAATTTCTAAGAAAGAAAAGTCATGAAAAAGCATTCGAAAATTAAAACTACTTAGCAAAACAAGAAATGCAAATTAAAACAATAACCACAGGTGTCTTAGTTCAGGCTGCTACAGCAACATACCATATACTAGGTGATTTCGTAAACAATAGAAATTATTTCTCACATTCTGGAGGCTGGAATTTTGAGATCAGAGTGCCAGCATGGGGTGGGAGTAGGGATGGGGGTCTCCAAGACTGAAGACAGCCAACTTCAAATCCTCTTGTGGGATAAAGAATGAAGTAGCTCTCTGGCTTCCTTTCATAAGGGCACTAATTCCATTCACCATGGCTTCACCCTCAATATCTTTCAAAGGCCTCACTTTCAAATACCATCATGATGGGGATTAGACTTCAACAAGTGAATGAGAGTGGAGGGGGATAAAACATTCAGCACATAATTTTATATGTATATATTTCTATCAAATTTAAAATACTCTAAGAAATTATACTTGCTGGCATCAGGATTTTAGCAAGATGTACTTTCCCACAAACTGTTGATAAACTGGAACAAACTAGAAAAGCAAAGTTGGTCATCTTTCTCTAGTGTTAACATATGCAGCCCTTTTTTTGTAGCAATTTCTAGCAACCTATCATAAGGCAACAATAATAAATGGGATAAGGATTTTTATGGGCATGTTCACTGTAATTATATGTAGCAAAATTAAAATAGCAAAAATTTTAAAAGTCTAAATGTGTATCAAAAGAGAAATGATGAAAATAATTATGATACAGACAAATACCAGAATAGTAATCAGTTGTTAAAAGTAATTTCTATGTAGAATATTTGACAAACTTCTCTATAGACACTACTTAAAATAAAACAAAACTACAACATTCTGTCTTCACAGTGGGATCCAAATTGTGAGAGGATATTAAATTTCACATGACGATATTTCAAAGTGTTAACAATATTTATCCTGGGGTGAAAAAATTATAAGGCAAATTGTGTTTCTCCTTCATAAAAGCTTTTGCATTTTCATGTTTTCTACAATGTATATTTTTTACTTTAATAATTTAGAAAATTAATGATATATTCAAAATTATTAAGATTACTATTTTCCCCATAATGCAAAACTTTAAAACTCAGCAGATGGTCAGGAAATAATTAGCATCTTCATTTTCTCAGTTCATAACTGATCTCTACTATTTGTGAATATTTTGTCATATCTCTCTTTGTACTGAACAGCATTTTAATCCAATACCACTATAAATATTTCAAAAATGAATTTCATATTAAAGAAAATGCCTTTATTCAGCTTCCTTCAGTTGATATTATTTTTTTTTAATCAGTCCAAATGCTGCCCACATGCATAGCAGCCTACTCAGTGTCTTCTCTTTGAGTTCAAACAACCAGAAGCTAATTTTTTTACTTTTATGGTTAATTTTTTATAATAAATGAAGTGAGTCAGTGGCTTTGAATTCTGTTTTTACCAACTGAAATGGTGAGGAAGAAAGTTAAACGCAAAAGATTATTTTAATCAGTGAATATGTGCTCAGTCGCTAAGTTGTGTCCAACTCTTCACCATCCCATGGACTGCAGCCCACCAGGCTCCTCTGTCCATGGGATTATTCAGGCAAGAATACTGGAGTGAGTGTTTTAATGGGTATGGAAAGTATATTATAAGTAATCAAAGGATAGCAAAGGTTAACATTCCTACTTGTGCCAATTGCTGCTCTAAGAGTTTGGCAGTCATTAGTATATTGAGTCCTCATTCAACCCTGGGAAACAGGTACTACTGTTAGCATCACTGCATAGGAAGGAGTCTGAAGTATGGAGACTTGACATACTTGCCCAAGTTTGCTCAGGAGTATGGAGTGGTATGAAGACTTAATTCTAGACAACTCGGCTGTGACATCTGCACACTCATTTACAACCCTATGCAGTCTCATCACACCAAGAACAATAGAATCACTCATAAGTTTTCAACAACTCAGCCTTCTGTAACAAAAGAAAGTGCATCCTCTTTTATTATAGCTAAAGAAAATAAATAGCTTATATATTGTTAATCTGGGAGAGCTTCTAGTTTTCACTTTTAGTGGATCTGCTCTGTTATATTAGATAACTTTACCTGAATTCAATACAGGGAATGACAGAAGGAATTATCAGATTCAGAAGTGACCTAGTGGTCAGTGGCAAGAACAATAATAAAGCATTTTATCACTTTGAGTCATAAATACTATATATCATCAAGATATGCATTCATAACTCATATGTATGTGTGTTGAGATGCTGTGTATCTGTCTTTTGAAGTATCTTCTTCAATTCATCATCCAACTTCACATTCACACCTGCAAAAATGCTCTAGGCAAAGGGTGTCCTTTCAATTGATCTGTTTGTTATTGTAGTAATAGCACCTTTTCCGTGCATGGCCCAGTATTTCAGAATTAAGAGCACAGTACAAAAACAAGATACAATATTCAGTGAAATGTCCATAAAATCACTCAGCTGCACCACAAGCAGCTTTTATGATTTTCAAAAAACAACATCAAATTCACTGGAGCAATAAGACAATTACACTTACATAACTGACATTTGTTGAGGTGAGATAAATGCTTCTTCCAACTCAGGAAGCAACATACACAAAATCGTAGGTTGGCATAAAGCTGTGTATGTATGTGTGCACATGTGTGCACTAACACACCTGCTGCTGGTCTAATAATTAGAACCCAGTTATTGTGGCCCGTGATGCTCAGCTCTTGTCACTGTGTGCAGCCATTTCCGGTAACTCTGACTAGTGGTCTTGTGCATGTGCCTGAAGATGTCCCTTCAACTGCAGAGTTGAAAATAAAAGTTATTTCTCAAGCTTTTGGTGTCTCAAGGCCATTTCTTCCAGTGCCATGGCTCCAGGTTCTCAGGAGTCTTTATATGTCCTTTATATTCTATTTAGAGTTTGACTGAAATCTAACCATATTTCACATCAGACCGAGTGAGGAGTTCTAAAGTGGTTTTGAAAGATAGCAAATATCTTAGACTATTCCAGAGATGGTTTTAACATGCCCAAGATCATTTTATCATTAGGCCCTACTGGCCCAATGTCTACCAACTACTAGTTCAATAGTTGTTTGAAAAAAGTTAGAATCTGGGGGAAAAAACTGAAATATGAAAATATTTTAAACTAAAAATTTTAAATTATATAATTTCTGCAGACATAGCCTTAATCATCCTTTGAGCTGCAAGTCAATGTTTCATTATATATGAATTATACTGAATTTGTGACATTGTATATATTTTAATGAGTGAGATAATATACAGTTGTTCTCAGAGACTGAAGGAGCCTGGGTGCCTAAGCTCTGCTTGCATTAATGGTAAGTGAAGTGAAAGCATTAGTCACTCAGTCATGTCTAACTCTCTACAATCCCATAGACTACAGCCCTCCAGGCTCCTCTGTCCATGGGATTCTCCAGGCAGGAAGACTAGAGAAGAGCCATTCCCTTCTTCAGATCTTCCCAACAAGGATCAAACCCAGGTCTCTTGCATTGCAGGCAGATTGTTTAGTGTCTGAGCCACAGGGAAGCCTGTATTAACGGTAGGTTTGTCACAATTCTTTCCTGTGGTTCTCCAGATGTTAAAGTTTACAAGTTGATCATTTAACCTAAAAGACATAAATCCTCATGGCCTGGTGAAAAGATGACTAGCTTGAGTTAAAAAAGTAACTTCAAAACCTGGTCTGTGCCTCCAGTTAAATAAACAAGGACACTTAGAATGGTTATGAAAATACTACTATAAAACTAAAATAGTTTTTGGTTTCTGAACCTGATGCTATATTCCTGCATGTGTGCTCAGTGGTTAAGTCACGTCTATCTCTTTGCAACCCTACAGACTGTAGTTCTCCAGGCTCCTCTGTCCATGAGATTTCCCAGGCAAGAATATTGGAACAGGTTGCCATTTCCTACTCCAGAGGATCTTCCCAACCTAGGGATCAAACCTGTGTCTCCTGCATTGACAGGTGAATTCTTTACCACTGAGCCACCAGAGAAGTTCCTGCTATATTCTTAGCTACCCCAAAATACCTCTTTTTTTTTAATTAATAGAACTCACCTCCATGGGATCTGTGGTTCTCAACCCTGAGATTCCACACCTCAGAATTACATATAGGACTTTTAAAAATCTCTCATACTTAGGCCTCTCCCAACACTTTTGAATCAGGATCTGAGGTGGGATCAGGCAATTATCCAGAGAAGGCAATGGCACCCCACTCCAGTACTCTTGCCTAGAAAATCCCATGGATGGAGGAGCCTGGCAGGCTGCAGTCCATGGGGTCACACAGAGTCGGACAGGACTGAGCGACTTCACTTTCACTTTTCACTTTCATGCACTGGAGAAGGAAACGGCAACCTACTCCAGTGTTCTAGCCTTGGGAATCCCAGGGACAGGAGAGCTTGGTGGGCTGCCATCTATGGGGTCGCACAGAGTTGGACACAACTGAAATGACTTAGCAGCAGCAGCAGGCAATTATCTGTATTGTAAAAAATTCACAGGTGATTCTGATGTGCTACCACTGAAGAAAACAAATAGTCAAAAAAGTTAAAACTGTCACATTTCACTTATCATCAAAATGAACTTTGTTGTTGCTGACAGTGTTGTTAACCATGCAATGTGTCAAATTTGGCCATGTTTTAAACGGCCATTTCTGGTGCTGTTGCTGCCTGGTTTTAAAAGAACTGTTTTCCCAGACTTTAGCTGAAAACAATGCTTTCTGTGAGTACATGAAAAATATCAATTTCCCTCACAGACTATACCACCCAACAGACTGAAAAGCCACTATTTTATTTTCTTTAATGCTGACAAGGCATCTAGAGAAACACCATTTATCTTCCCTGATAGTTTCAGATAGTTGAGACAAATGTACTGTCTCCATACTTTACTATCAAAACCAAACAAACAGAAACCAAATTAACTCATCTAATTTCTAAAGCAAAGGCACACTTAATAAGAAATCTTTGAGATGATAGAATTAAAATCTTAGCTGTTAAAATGGATACACAGCACTTTGAACAGAACAACTGGCATCTATTCTCTTATACCCTACAATCTTAAGGAAGATTTGGTTTTTCCTTAATCTTCATATTCTGTAGGAATGCTTACCAACATTCAAAAATGAACTTTTCCCAAATTGTACCATCAAAGTAATGACTTGTTGGAAGGAAAGAAAATAATAATCTGAGTACATTTTGTCTTCCCACAAATAAGAATCAGGCCTTTTCAAAACAGAAAGTTAAAAAAATTAAACCTTCTGCTTTAGTGTCCTATGGCTATGATCAGAAACTACCAGCAACTGGGTGGTTTCAAACAACAAAAATGTAATCTCCCACAGTTCCCCTGGCTTCTGGCGGTTCCTGGAAGTTCTTGGTGTTCCTTGATTTGGACATGCACCGCTGCAAACTTTGCCTCCATCTTCACGTGGCCTTTTCTTTGTGTGTTTGTCTTCATATTGCTTTAACATTTTATTTTATATTGGAGCATAGCCAATTAACCATGTTGTGATATAGTTTCAAGTGACCAGAAAAGGGACTCAACCATACATATACCTGGCAAATAATTCTAATTAATACATAAAATATGAATCAAAAAGTCTAGATTTATGTGTTTATGAATATCTTCAAAGTGTATTATTGCCAGTTTTTCTGTGTTCACATCCACGGATTACAGAAAATAACAGATTGATGTGCAGGCAAATAAATGAAGACTCACTGGACTGTGGAGTTGGAAGGAAGTTCAGTTTCCCATGGCACTTGAGGTGAAACTCTCCACGACGTCCTTCAAGACCAGCAGGGCCCAGCTTTCTCATGCTCTCTCTCTCTCTTTTTTTTTTTTTCTCTCTCTCACTCCCTAGGTTCCTCCTCCTCACACTGAGCCAGATCCTTCTTTCTCAACCAGGCTGTGTCCCCTGCGGGCCTCTCAGCCTGGAGGCATCCTCTCTGGCTTTTGCGTGGTGCCTCCTTCCAGCCCTCAGATTAATGTGCCACATCTCAGAGAAGACTTCACCCACGACTCTCCCTCCAGCATCCCTCAAGCTCTCAACCACATCACCATGTAAATTTAGTATAGAGTACCACAGCTTGAAAGCATCTTTTCTTTGATACGTATTTCGTAAGATTTTAGACCTCTCGTCCACACGCCCTTACTAAAACCTACTACAGCAGATGTTCTCAAACTCTTCCAGCCATAGTACCCTCACACCAAAATAAACACCTGAGCTGGATGTAGCAGGTCACATTCAAATAGTAGTTCCCAGGGGATCCCATAGATGTTGCTGGTTTCCCTCCATAAGTTCAACTTTCTGATGGGCCGTGGAGTTAGTCTTCTCTGGAGTGCCTTCCTCAGCAGGTGGGAGAAGCCCCCACATGCTGATGCCTCCCGAGAAGATGAGATTGGCCTCTTTTGCCTAATTCTGTATCCTCAGGCACCAAAAAGTACGGGGCAGATAGAAGGCTGCTGCTAAGTCACTTCAGTCATGTCCGACTCTGTGTGACCCCATAGATGGCAGCCCACCAGGCTCTGCCGTCCCTGGGATTCTCCAGGCAAGAACACTGGAGTGGGTTGCCATTTCCTTCTCCAACGCATGAAAGTAAAAAGTGAAAGTGAAGTCGCTCAGTTGTGTCCGACCCTCAGCGACCCCACGGACTGCAGCCTTTCAGGCTCCTCCGTCCATGGGATTTTCCAGGCAAGAGTACTAGAGTGGGGTGCCATTGCCTCCTCTGAGATAGAAGGCTGCTGCTGCTGCTGCTAAGTCGCTCCAGTCGTGTCCGACTCCGTGAGACCCCATAGATGGCAGCCCACCAGGCTCCCCCATCCCTGGGATTCTCCAGGCAAGAACACTGGAGTGGGTTGCATTTCCTTCTCCAATGCATGAAAGTGAAAAGTGAAAGTGATGTCGCTCAGTCATGTTCGACTCTTCGCGACCCCATGGACTGCAGCCTGCCAGGCTCCTCCATCCATGGGATTTTCTAGGCAAGAGTACTGGAGTGGGGTGCCATTGCCTTCTCCGAGATAGAAGGCTAGTGTTACTTTACAGAACACAGCCCTGGAGGAAGACAGACGTGTACTCTCACCTGCATTTGGCCACATCAAGGAGCCAAGTGACCTTGAGCAAACTACTTAGGCTTGTGTGGCCTCAGTTTACCCATTTGTGCATGGCAGGGAGGGGGGAATTTCCCCCACCCTACTTGAGTTCTTGTGGCTAGACAAACAATAAAATTGACACAAGGCTAATGGGAGTAAAGGAAACAAATTTTAATTCACGCACATGAAGGTCTCATAGAAATGAGACCTAAAAAGTGGCCAAATCAGGCAGCTTTTATACTTTTTAGAAAAACAATAAATTTATGAGAAACTGACTGGACAAAGAAACTTAGGTTCAGGGTACACAGTTAGTGAAGAATCTAAACAGAAGTTGAGGTTTAAGAAATCACAAAGTTTTTATATACAGGCTTCTCAGCCTGAATTCTCTGTCTTTGTTTATAAGGGTGTCCTCCTGCCTCCAGGTGCAGGGAGAGCAGCATCAGAGATTATTTCCCACTTTCAGGGAGACAGAGAGGAGAGTCTGAGTATCCCTCCTGTCATTGCTTAAGTAATTTTAAATCAAAAATAAGACATACTGAGACATATTTTGGGACTGCCCAGTCTGCCCCCCAACATAGAAGATCATCTTACAGAATTCTTATGAGACTGGACTGTGGCAACATACATTATTTCTTTTCTAATGAATGTGAACACATAATAATACCAAGCACTTACAGAAGACTTATTATCTGTTCCAAAACTCATTTCTTTTAAAGAAACTAATTAATACACTAAAGATTTTGATTATTTACTCATGGCACAAGATCTAGGGGTAAAAAAAATCTAAAATAAGCACCAGGTCTTTTAAATCTATAATATTTTTCACTGCATCATTTTGTGCTTTCAGGACTGTAAAATACTGATTTTTTTCTTCCCTTTCAGTTCTCAGTGTTATAAATGTTAATGAATCTCCATCAAGGGAATGATGTACTTTAAAATTTGCTTTGGAAAGCAAAAAGCAAATAGATATTGTATAGGTGCCCTTACTTAGAATCCTTAGTCTTCCATTCTATTATATCAGTCCTTTATTCCACTGCATGTGTATAGATAGATAGATAGATATAGATATATGTGTTTAATTTGTCTATTGTTATCAAGTCAATAACAATGATAATTCAATGTTTTTCTCTTCTACTTATACTCTAGTATCCTTATTTCTGAATGCTTTCTTCCAAAATTTAAATTTTCTTCAGCTTCAAGGAAGCCTGAAGCATCACTGGCCTGCCAGTTCAGTCAACTTTAATGGAGGCAGCCAAAATAGAAGATTTGAAAGCAGCTCATGACCCAACACTCTATCACCCAGAAGGCTTCTAAATCTGGTAACTGCAAGTAGGACACATACAACTGTGCCATCTTCACTTATGCAATTAAGTTCACTAACTTTGAAAAAGTCTTTAAACCCATTGGTGAAAATTTAAACTAGGCAACTCAACTGAGTCAGATATAAATGTAACACATTTAACTCTAAAAGTGTCAACTTAGCTAGAATGAACATTATCAGAAATGATGTTATTTTACTATATATCATTAACATGAAATGGAAATCATTTGATTTTAACCATATTAGTTAATCAATTCAGTATTTCTTAAATATTTTTCTCTTTCATTGCACAGTAATACTGAAGAAGCTGATGTTGAATGGTTCTATAAAGACCTACAAGATCTTCTAAAATTAACACCCAAAATGATGTCCTCCTCATTATACGGAACTGGAATGCAAAAGTAGCAAGTCAAGAGATACCTGGAGTAAAGGGAAATTTGGCCTTGGAGTACAGAAAGAAGCAGGGAAAAGGCTAATAGAGTTTTGCAAAGAGAACGCACTGGTCATAGCAAACACCCTCTTCCAACAACACAAGAGAAGACTCTACACATGGACACCACCAGATGGTCAACACAAAAATCAGATTGATTATATTCTTTGCAGCCAAACATGGAAAAGCTCTATACAGTCAGCAAAAACAAGACCAGGAGCTGACTGTAGCTCAGATTATGAACTCCTTATAGCAAAATTCAGACTTAAATTGTTTTTTAGGGAAAACCACTAAACCTTCAGGCATGACCTAAATCAAATCCCTTATGATTATACAGTAGAAGTGACAGATTGAAGGGACTAGATCTGATAGAGTGCCTGAAGAACTACAGACAGAGGTTCATGACATTGTACAGGCAGGGATCAAGACCATCTCCAAGAAAAAGAAATGCAAAAAAGGCAAAGTGATTGTCTGAGGAGGTCTTACAGATAGGTGAGAAAAGAAGAGAAGCTAATGGCAAAGGAGAAAAGGAAAGATATACCCATCTGAATGCAGAGTTCCACAGAATAGCAAGGAGAGATAAGAAAGCCTTCTTCAGCAATCAATGCAAAGAAATAGAGGAAAACAGAATGGGAAAGACTAGAGATCTCTTCAAGAAAATTACAGATACATAGGGAACATTTCATGCAAACATGGGCACAATAAAGGACAGAAATGGTATGGACCTAACAGAAGCAGAAGATATTAAGAAGAGGTGGCAAGAATACATAGAACTATACAAAAAAGATATTCATGACCCAGATAACCACAATGGTGTGATCACCCAACTAGAGCCAGACATCCTGGCATGTGAAGTCAAGTGGTCTTAGGAAGCATCACTGTGAACAAAGCCAGTGGAGGTGTTGGAATTCCAGTTGAGCTCTTTCAAATCCTAAAAGATGATGCTGTGAAAGTGCTGCATTCAATATGCCAGCAAATCTGGAAAATTCAGCGGTGGCCACAGGACTGGAAAAGGTCAGTTTTCATTCCAATCCCCAAAAAAAAGGCAATGCTAAAGAATGCTCAAACTGGTACACAAATGCACTCATCTCACAGGCTAGCAAAGTAATGTTCCAAATTCTCCAAGCCAGGCTACAACAGTACATGAACTGTGAACTTCCAGATGTTCAACCTGGATTTAGAAAAGGCAGAAGAAACAGAGATCAAATTGCCAACATCCGTTGGATCATTGAAAAAGCAAGAGAGTTCCAGAAAAACATCTATTTCTGCTTTATTGACTATGCCAAAGCCTTTAACTGTGTGGATCACAACAAATTGTGGGAAATTCTTAAAGAGATGGGAATACCAGACCACCTGACCTGCCTCCTGAGAAATCTGTGTGCAAGTCAAGAAGCAACAGTTAGAACTGGACATGGAACAATAGACGGTATCAAATTGGGAAAGGAGTATATCAAGGCTGTATATTGTCACCCTGCTTATTTAATTTTTATGCAGAGTACATTATGCGAAATGCCGGGCTGGATGAAGCACAAGCAGGAATTAAGACTGGTAGGAGAAATATCAATAATCTTAGAAACCCATATGACACCACCCTAATGGCAGAAAGTGAAGAGGAACTAAAGAGCCTCCTGATGAAAGTCAAAGAGGAGAATGAAAAAGTTGGCTTAAAATTCAACATTCAGAAAACTAAGATCATGGCATCTGGCCCCATCATTTCATGGCAAATAGATGGATAAACAGTGGAAACGGTGACAGACTTTAATTTTGGGGGCTCCAAAATCACTGCAGATGGTGACTGCAGCCATGAAATTAAAAGACGCTTACTCCTTGGAAGAAAAGCTATGACCGATCTAGACAGCATTTTAAAAGCAGAGACGTTACTTTGCCAACAAAGGTCTGTCTAGTCAAAGCTATGGTTTTTCCAGTAGTCATATATGGATGTGAGAGTTGGACTATAAACAAAGCTGAGCGCTGAAGAATGGATGCTTTTGAACTGTGGTGTTGGAAAAGACTCCTGAGAGTCCCTTGGACTACAAGGAGATCCAACCAGTCCATCCCAAAGGAAATCAGTCGAATATTCACTGGAAGGGCTGATGCTGAAGCTAAAACTCCAAAACTTTCGCCACCTGATATGAAGAACTGACTCACTGGAAAAGACCCTGATGCTGGGAAAGATTGAAGGCAGGAGGAGAAGGGGATGACAGAAGATGAGATGGTTGGATGGCATCACCGACTTAATGGACATGAGTTTGAGTAAACTCGGAGTTGGTGATGGATAGGGAGGTCCATGAGGTCACAAAAGAGTTGGACACGACTGAGTGACTAAACTGAACTGAACCAATATATCTGGTGCTGTAACTTGGATTTAACTTGGCTAAAATAACCTTGACTTGGCCCCCTCGAGGTAGAGGTCCAGCACAGCAGAAGCCCAATTCATTGAAAGCTCATGCTGTGGAAGCTGAACACAAAGGAAACCCAGTGCAGTGGAAGTGACAAGAAGCCTAGTGTGCTGGAAACCAGGACAACCAAAACAAACTTGGCGGAAAACTCAAGCGGCTCAGTCTCAAGTCTCCAATTAAGTTAGGAGGTTCACCCCTATAGCTATAAGGACATATGGCTAACAAAATCTTACTTCCTTTACAATCTCTCGTTTCTTGTTTCCACGAACCCCTGTGAACAGGTGATCGGCAGTGGGTGCAACTTAGGGACTCTGGCAGGGGCTACTCCCCACTGTGTCCCAAAGGCTCTACTATCTGCTGCACCTACCCAAGCAGGTGAGGGTTCCTGTGTCGTTAATCTCTTTGTGCCAAGAATCAGGCCAGTAGAAACTGTAAGCACAGGTCAGGTATTTAGCAGGTTTTCTGGCAGGTTATGAAGGGGATTCCTTGGCACGTTTTCCCTAGGCTTTTTCCTCCCATCCTTCAGCTCCTCTCTCCATCTATCCCACTGTTTGATTAGGCAGGTCATCATCTTTCCATTCCTGAAAGTTTTCTTTGAAACTGTTTACCTACGATAGGGACTCAAACCCACGTGGCAGGGACTCTGTGCTACGCTTAGTCATTCAGTCATGTCTGACTGGGACTTGAGCCCGGCCAAAACCCACGGTGCCTGGTTTTAGGATTTATTAAAGCTTAGGTTCTTGATGTCTCATTGCAAAAAAATTCAGTGAGAGACACAGCAACAGGTAAGAGGTAGATTTGTTCAGATTCAAAAAGAAGCACAGTACACAGAATGTGTGCAATCCCAGGAGGTATATGCAGCGGCCATGAAATGTGGTGTGGTTAGTTTTTGTGAGTTGGGTTATTTCATATGCTAGTAAGTGAGAAGATCATTAAACAATTGGGGAACCACCCACTCCTTGGTAGTGGAGGTGATGGAATTCCAGTTGAGCTATTCCAAATCCTGAAAGATGATGCTATGAAAGTGCTGCACTCAATATGTCAGCAAATCTGGAAAACTCAGCAGTGACCGCAGGACTGGAAAAGGTCAGTTCTCATTCCAATCCCAAAGAAAACCAATGCCAAAGAATGCTCAAACTACCACACAATTGCACTCATCTCACATGCTGGTAAAGTAATGCTCAAAATTCTCCAAGCCAGGCTTCAGCAATACATGAACCGTGAACTTCCTGATATTCAAGCTGGTTTTAGAAAAGGCAGAGGAACCAGAGATCAAACTGCCAACATCCACTGGATCATGGAAAAAGCAAAAGAGTTCCAGAAAACCATCTATTTCTGCTTTATTGACTATGCCAAAGCCTTTGACTGTGTGGATCACAATAAACTGTGGACAATTCTGAAAGAGATGGGAATACCAGACCACCTGACCTGCCTCTTGAGAAATCTGTATGCAGGTCAGGAAGCAACAGTTAGAACATGGACATGGAACAACGGACTGCTTCCAAATACAAAAAGGAGTACGTCAAGGCTATATATTGTCACCCTGCTTATTTAATTTATATGGAGAGTACGTCACGAGAAACTCTGGACTGGAAGAAACACAAGCTGGAATCAAGATTGCCAGGAGAAATATCAATAACCTCAGATATGCAGATGACACCACCCTTATGGCAGAAAGTGAAGAGGAACTAAAAAGCCTCTTGATGAAAGTGAAAGTAGAGAGTGAAGAAGTTGGCTTAAAGCTCAACATTCAGAAAACAAAGATCATGGCATCTGGTCCCATCACTTCATGGGAAATAGATGAGGAAACAGTGGAAACAGTGTCAGACTTTATTTTTGGGGGCTCCAAAATCACTGCAGATGGTGACTGCAGCCATGAAATTAAAAGACATTTACTCCTTGGAAGGAAAGTTTTGACCAACCTAGAGAGCATATTCAAAAGCAGAGACATTACTTTGCCAACAATAGTCCGTCTAGTCAAGGCTATGGTTTTTCCAGTGGTCATGTATGGATGTGAGAGTTGGACTGTGAAGAAAGCTGAGCACCGAAAAATTGATACTTTTGAACTGTGGTGTTGGAGAAGACTCTTGAGAGTCCCTTGGTCAGCAAGGAGATCCAAACAGTCCATCCTAAAGGAGATCAGTCTTGGGTGATCTTTGGAAGGACTGATGCTAAAGCTGAAACTCCAATACTTTGGCCACCTCGTGCGAAGAGTTGACTCATTGGAAAAGACCCTACTTGGGGAGGGATTGGGGGCAGGAAGAGAAGGGGATGACAGAGGATGAGACGGCTGGATAGCATCACCGACTTGATGGACATGAGTTCAGGTAAACTCCAGGAGTTGGTGATGGACAGGGTGGCCTGGCGTGCTGCGATTCATGGGGTTGCACTGAACTGAACTGAACTGAACTGACTAGTCTGTCACCTTGGGCCCATTTGATTTTAATGGGCTTATGTTATGCCCTTGGGCATAACAAAAGTTATGTCAAAGCTTGTACCCTTCCCCCTTCCCTCCTGATTCATGCTCTTTTTCCTGAGCCCCGTCCAGGCCTACAATGTTGCCTCTACAATCTTCTGGAGGGACAACCAGAAAATAGCTGGCCCTTGGGAGGGAAATACTGTATGATATCCAACCCCTCTAGATATTCAGGCCTTCGTCTTCCATGTGTCCTACAACATGTGCAACAACAGCCTCTCTCAGCGCACGTACTAAGCTGGGTGACAGGCACACAGTGTCTGCTAGAAGTCCATCTGTTGGTGGCATCTCTTCAACGGCAATTGGGTTTCCAGGGATAATGTTTGTCACTTCAGGAGTTAGCCCTGCAGGCTCTTTGGACCTATACCCTTACCACCCTTCTCCTAAAGGTACAAACATATCTCCACTCCACTTTTTCTGGCCTGTAGCCTCTTATCAATTTGCTCTTAAGCCACTTACTAACTCTTCCAACCAGGACCCTGCCCCCTTGTAGGCAACATCGCTCCACTCTACTCATTATTATTAAAATACTCTTAATGCCCCTAATGGGACCAGATAACCCACTCCCTTTGTCACTACTTCTGTAAAGTGGGTCTACGACAATGAAATGTTTACCACTGGAAGCACCCTAAACTGCTCTTATGGGGGACTAGGGGAAGAAATGAGTGACTTACATTCCCTCAGAGCAGTAAGAGGATAAGGCTTATGGCTGTTTCACCAGGTTCCCAGTTTCAGGGCACAGGCTTGGATTGCTTTACATCATGGGTATCTATTCCCATCAGCGGTGGACAAACCAGCAATGAGTTAAGACTATAACCACTTAATCCTACCCCGCTCTGGTCACACTGGAGATCTTGGGGTGCCCAACCCCAGCCTGGAGTCCCAGCAGTTCGACCTGCCTAGGTATCTGGTCCTCAGGAGGTTGTCACACTTCAACCTGCTCAGGGATCCACCAGTCCAGGGGTCCCAGGAGGTCAATATGCCTCAACCTGCCCAGAGACATAATTCTCAGGAGGCTGACATGCAACCTGCCCAGGGATTCTATCTCCAAGAGGCTGTCACACCTCAACCTGCCTGGGGATCTGCACCCTGACCGGGGGAATGCCCAGCTCTCAGGTTGCAATAGGACTGGGTAGGATAAGCTTCAGACTCACCCCTAAGGAAGTCCAACAATAAAAATAGAAGGAGGCCTATTAGCTTTTTTCTTTTTTGTTTTCCTCCCTGTCATCACTGTCTTTCAGATGGGAAATAACCAATCCACTTCCCAACAGAAGCCCTTGAGATGCATCCTTGATAACTGGAAGCTGTTTGATCCTCTAACTCTAAGGAGAAGTCACTTAAAATTCTTTTGTGCCACTGCATGACCACGGTATTCTCTGGGGGGATAACGAACACTGGCCTGAGGATGGGAGTTTAAATTACAATACCATACTACAGCTAGACTTATTCTGCAAAAGAAAAGGGAAATGGACAGAGATCCTTTATGTCCAAATTATCTTATGACTAATAGATATGAAGGAACTCTGTCTTAAGTATGGGATCGTTGTATGCCCTAAAAGTGAGCCTACTAGGCAAATGGTGTTAGGCACAGACAACCAAGAGAAGGAAGCCCCCTGTGAAGGCTCACCTGCCATGGCTCCCAAGTTGCCTGCTGCTCCTTCCTCATATCTAAACGTGCCCCCATATCTGGGAGCACCCCCTCCACAAAAGCTAACTCAAGTATGTCCTTTAGTAGAAACTGGAGGAGAATTCAGACCAACTCATGTCCATAAGCCCTTCTAGCTCTTAGAACTAATACAGATCAGACAAGACCTGGGAAGCTATACAGATGACCCAGGCAAATATATAGATACATTCCAACATATTACCTTGGTCTCTGACTTGACGGGGAAGGACATCATGGTCATAGTTAGTCAAACTTTATCTGACCCTGAGTATGCTAGGATCTTAAAGGAAGCCCAAAGGTATGCTACGGGGCTTCACATGTCGAAGTGATAAATACCCAGTGGGGGAAACTGCGGTCGCCTCCTCAGATCCTAATTGGAATTATAATGACCCTGAGCACATCTGGGAAAGGGATCATTTTCTGATCTGTGTAAGGGCAGGAATAAAATCAGCCCAGCAAAAAGTAATCAGCTATGCCTGGATTTCAGCAATAACTCAGGAGCCCAATGAGAACCCCACTGTCTTTCTGAAAAGGCTAAAAGAGACCCTCCAAAAGTGTACCAATCTGGACTTAGACTGTTACAAGGGACATCGATTTTAAAGGACAAATTCCTGCCCCAGTGTGCATCAGACATCAGGAATAAGTTACAACAGCTACAGCAGCAGGACACTGCTGCCTCTGTAGATGAGATGGTCCAAACAGACACCAATACCTTTTATAACAGAGAAGAGGAAAGGGAGGCCAAGACCCAGGAAATAGAAAAAAGGAAAGAGACAAGGCATGCCCAGATGCTGGCTGCCCTCCAGGGAAGCCCTACGGCAAACCCCAAATCCTGAAAGGACAAAGCACGAGGCAAATGCCTAATCTGTAGACAGGTGGGGCATCCAGCCAAAGAGTGTCCAAACCCTGACAAGTCTCCTAAAAGGGCTTGCTACAAATGCCATCAATTGGGACATTAAGCAGCTGTCTCCCCTCGGGACTCAAGAGCCTCAAGGTCAAGCACCGACTTCCCTCACAATGGTTCAACAGGACTGAAGCGGCCCACTCCAGCCAGCCCGCCTGTCACAACTAACCATCACAGGGCTGGAGCCAAGGGTGCAACGAGATGTGGCAGGTAGGTCTGAGAATTTCTTGGTTAACACAGGGGCTACTTACTCTCTCCTGACCTCCTAATCCAGAGCCTTCTCCTCCCAAACCTGTACTATTTTGGGTGCTATAGGAAAAAATTACAAAAAGATTTACCCAAGCACTTCTTTGTTGTTGGGACAGACAAATATTTTCCCACCAGTTTTTGGTGGCCCCTGAGTGTCCTACTCCCTTATTGGGAAGAGATATACTCACTAAACTGGGGACCACTCTTGTGATGGGAAGCTTTTCAGCCCCTAGAGCCCTACAACTTCTGGTTACTACTGAGGAATCCATTACACCCTCTCCAATAGGGAGGGACCAAAAATTATGGGAGGACAAAATTAACTCCTAGGTGTGGGACCAGGGAATTCCTGGACAAGCCCACTAAGCTGAACTGGTCATCATTGTCCTCTGAGATCCCATTCGATTTCCAAACCAGAAATAATACCCCCTCAGAAGAGAAGCTTGGGAAAGACTACAGCCTCTAATAAGTAAATTCCTTTCCTGTGAGCTATTGGTTCCCTCCAATTCACCGTGTAAGACCAGAAATCCCTCCCAGTGCCAAGTGGTTTCAGTTCAGTTCAGTCACTCAGTCGTGTCTGACTCTTTGCGACCCCATGAATCGCAGCACACCAGGCCTCCCTGTCCATCACCAACTCCCAGAGTTCACTCAGATTCATGTCCATCGAGTCAGTGATGCCATCCAGCCATCTCATCCTCTGTCGTCCCCTTCTTCTCCTGCCCTCAATCCCTCCCAGCATCAAAGTCTTTTCCAATGAGTCATCTCTTCTCATGAGGTGGCCAAAGTACTGGAGTTTCAGCTTTAGCATCATTCCTTCCAAATAAATCCCAGGGCTGATCTCCTTCAGAATGGACTGGTTGGATCTCCTTGCAGTCCAAGGGACTGTCAAGAGTCTTCTCTAACACCACAGTTCAAAAGCATCAATTCTTCGGCACTCAGCCTTCTTCACAGTCCAACTCTCACATCCATACACGACTACAGGAAAAACCATAGCCTTGACTAGACGGACCTTAGTTGGGTTCGACCCCTGGGTGGGGAAGATCCCCTGGAGAAGGAAATGGCAACCCACTCCAGTACTCTTGCCTGGAAAATTCCATGGACAGAGGAGCCTTGTAAACTACAGTCCACGGGGTCGCAAAGAGTGGGGCACAACTGAGCGACGTCACTTCACTTAGTCGGCAAAGTAATGTCTCTGCTTTTGAATATGCTATCTAGGTTGGTCATAACTTTTCTTCCAAGGAGTAAGCGCCTTTTAATTTCATGGCTGCAGTCACCATCTGCAGTGATTTTGGAGCCCCAAAAAATAAAGTCTGACACTGTTTCCACTGTTTCCTCATCTATTTCCCATGAAGTGATGGGACCAGGTGCCATGATCTTTGTTTTCTAAATGTTGAGCTTTAAGCCAACTTTTTCACTCTCTACTTTCACTTTCATCAAGAGGCTTTTTAGTTCCTCTTCCCTTTCTGCCATAAGGGTGGTGTCATCTGCATATCTGAGGTTATTGATATTTCTCCTGGCAATCTTGATTCCAGCTTGTGTTTCTTCCAGTCCAGCATTTCTCATGATGTACTCTGCTGCTGCTGCTAAGTCGCTTCAGTCATGGCTGACTCTGTGCGACCCCATAGACGGCAGCTCACCAGGCTCCCCTATCCCTGGGATTCTCTAGGCAAGAATACTGGAGTAGGTTGCCATTTCCTTCTCCAATGCATGAAAGTAAAAAGTCAAAGTGAAGTCGCTCAGTCGTGTCCGACTCTTCGCAACCCCATGGACTGCAGCCTACCAGGCTCCTCCGTCCATGGGATTTTCCAGGCAAGAGTACTGGAGTGGGGTGACATGATGTACTCTGCATAGAAGTTAAATAAGCAGGGTGACAATATACAGCCTTGACGTACTCCTTTCCCTATTTGGAACTAGTCTGTTGTTCCATGTCCAGTTCTAACTGTTGCTTCCTGACCTGCATACAGATTTCTCAAGAGGCAGGTCAGGTGGTCTGGTATTCCCATCTCTCTCAGAATTTCCCA
Organism: Budorcas taxicolor; assembly: GCF_023091745.1. NCBI lineage: Eukaryota > Metazoa > Chordata > Mammalia > Artiodactyla > Bovidae > Budorcas > Budorcas taxicolor. The sequence goes on along the minus strand of NC_068933.1, from coordinate 19,889,632 downwards.
CAGTTTATTGTGATCCACACAAAGGCTTTGGCATAGTCAATAGTTTATAGTCCTGGATTTCAAGGATGCATTCTTTTGCATACCATTGGCTAAAGCAATATCTTTTTGACTTCAAGTGGGAGGCTCCAAGAGAAAAACATCAACAGATGACTTGGACAGTATTATCTCAGGGGTTCAGAGATAGCCCTCACCTGTTTGGGCAGGCTGTTAGCCAGGGTCTCCTAGATCTGGATCTGGAACCTAATGGGAAAATATTACAGTATGTAGATGACCTACTAATTTGCTCTACAGATGAGAAAAACACCCAACAAGATGAAATTCAGGTTCTAAACTTTTTGGCAGAGAGAGGATATAAAGGCTCCCATGCTAAGGCACAAATGGTTGAGACAAATGTCACTTACCTAGGAATTCAGATTACACATGGGCCCAGGAGGCTGTCCTCTGATTGAGTACAAGGAATTCTCCAGTTGCCCTCCCCCACAACTCTAAAACAATTGTTAGCTCTCCTGGGGCTAACTGGTATTGTAGAATCTGGATACCCAACTATGATCTAATTGCCAGCCCTTATATGAAAGCTTGAAGGGATGGGATAATTCAATCCCACTGATGTGGGGAACTCCTCAAAAGAAGGCAGAGGCTACACTAAAACAAGCCTTAACTCAAGCACCTGCCTTGAGGTTGCCAGACCCAGAAAAGCATTCCAAGTTTATGTCCATGAAAAGGAAGGAATAGACTTGGGAGTGTTAACTCAAAGGTTGGGACTTGAGCCCCAGCCTGTAGCTTACTTACCCAAGAGGTTTGACCCAACTGCCCTAGGCCAGCCGGCCTCCCTGCCTTCAAAATCTTGCAGCTATTGCACTCCTGATATAAGATGCTTTAAAACTCTCTTTTGGGGGCAAATTAACTATTTTTACCAGCCACCAAGTTAAACAACTCCTGGAGGCCATTTATGGATGTCTGATCAAAGGATCCTCAGTTATCAAGTAGTGCTCATGGAAAATCTAGGCCTGACTATACCCTCTTGTCAGGTTCTTAACCCAGCCACCCTCCTGCCTATGCCTGAGGGCTCTCTCCCCTTTCACTCTTGCCTAGAAATTTTGGACCACTAGACAAAACCCCAAGAGGGATTGTCAGAAGATCCTCTGACCAATCCTGAGGAAATCTGGTACACTGATGGAAGCAGCTTTGTCTTGGATGGAAAAAGAAGAGCCGGATATGCAGTAGTCTCCAGTTTTGAGACTATAGAGGCTAAACCTTTGCCACTAGGTACTTCAGCCCAATTAGCTGAGCTCATAGCCCTGACTCAAGTTTTAGAGCTGGGAAAAGGAAAAAGAGTAACCATTTACACTGATCCCAAGTATGTCTTTCTGGTGCTACATGCACATGCTGCTATTTGAAAAGAAAGAGGCCACTAGGCCACCTGAGGGTCCCCAATCAAATATGGTGATCAAATCCTTAGGCTCTTGGAGGCAGTCCATCTGCCCGCTGAGGTTTCAGTCTTCCACTGTAAAGGACACCAAAAAAGGAGAACAGAAGTGGCACGAGGGAACCTAGCAGCCGATCAGGCAGCTAAGAGAGCAGCATTACAGAACAACTAAGGTTGCCACCTTAGTTCCACAGACTAATTTGCCAGAAACTCCTTCATACTAAAGGTGAGATACTAAAGGTGAGACTCTTAAAGCTAAGAGTGAGGGTTTTCAAGAAGATTATATGGGGTGGTTCCAAAAGGAAGGAGTCCTTTTTCTGCCTGGGAACCTCCAGGGGAAGTTGGTTAATTCCTTACATGCCACTGCTCATTCAGGGGAGAAGGCCCTCCAAAGAGTACTAGAAAGGTCCTTCAGAGGAACAGGTCTCCAAACAACAGGTCTCCTCTTCTCCCACTTGCCAGTTAAACAACCCCCAAGGAGCTTGAAGACCCCAGCTGGCCTAGCCTGTCCAACTGTGTGGGACCTACCCAGGAGAGGACTGGCAGAAGGACTTCACCCAGATGCCAGTTTCTCAAGGGTATAAATACCTACTAGTCATGATAGATACATTCGCAGGATGGATTGAAGGCTTTCCTACCCAGACTGAGAAGGCTGAGGAGGTGGTAAAAAAAATTGCTCCATGAAATCATTCTGAGATTTGGCCTGCCCAGGTCATTACAAAGTGACAATGGGACATCATTTACTTCTAAGGTCACCCAAGGGGTCTCTAAAGCATTGGGCACTACTTATTATCTCCATTATGCCTGGAGGCCTCAGTCTTCAGGAAGAGCAGAAAGAGTCAAATGATCCTTAAAATCAGTGATAAAAAGATAACCCAGGAGACCTCCCTGGGATGGAAGGAGGCTTTACCAATAGCTCTCCTCCACACCCAGATTGCCCCTAAGGAACAGGTTGGTCTTAGTCCTTCAGTTCAGTTCAGTCGCTCAGTCATGTCTGACTCTTTGCGACCCCATGAATCGCAGCACGCCAGGCCTCCCTGTCCATCACCAACTCCCAGAGTGCACTCAGATTCACGTCCATCGAGTCAGTGATGCCATCCAGCCATCTCATCCTCAGTCGTCCCCTTCTTCTTCTTCCCCCAATCCCTCCCAGCATCAAAGTTTTTTACAATGAGTCAACTCTTCGCATGAAGTGGCCAAAGTACTGGAGTTTCAGCTTTAACATCATTCCTTCCAAAGAAATCCCAGGGCTGATCTCCTTCAGAATGGACTGGTTGAATCTCCTTGCAGTCCAAGGGACTCTCAAGAGTCTTCTCCAACACCACAGTTCAAAAGCATCAATTCTTCGGTGCTCAGCCTTCTTCACAGTCCAACTCTCACATCCATACATGACTACTGGAAAAACCATAGCCTTGACCTTATGAGATGCTATATGGGAGACCTTCTGTTTATGTCAATGACCTCTTCCTAGATCCAGAGGCTCAGACCCTCCAGTCTTATACCATGGCCACTGGACAATTCTAAGTTTGTGGGGTATCAACAAGGACCCAAAAGATTCTAAAGAGCCACCACTATATGCTCCAGGGACTGAAGTCCTAAAGCCTGGAAAGATGGGTGCCTGAATGCTCAACTCCAGCCCACATGGAGGGGCCCCTACCCTGTAATACTTTCTACCGCCACAGTAGTCAAGGTACCAGGACATGACTCCTGGATTCACTGCTCACGAGTCAAGCCGTGGAAGAAAACAGAAGAGGACACTCAATACACCTGTGAGCCCTGGGAGATAAGGACTACAAATGAGTGCCATTCTAACAAACACCCCCAAAATCAAGTTTCTGGGGATAAGATTTCTCAGGATAGCTCTAAAGAGCCAACACAGCTTGGCAGGGATTGTCCTCCAAAAGAGACAGGAGATAGATCTCCTGATCCCTAAACAAGGAGACGTTTGAGCCATCTTGAATGAGACGTGTTGTTTCTGGGTAAGTACCTCCAGCTAACTTAAAGAAAGTCTCAAAATCCTAAAGAAAAACATTCAGATCCTACAGAATCTCAAAGAATGAGCTGGAGAGTTCTCTGGGTGGCTACAATCTCTCTTTGGGGGAATCCTTCTCCTGGCGAAGGGAAATTTGGAGTTGGCTAATGCCCCTACTAATCCCTGTTATCACCATATTGACGTTGCTTATGATTGCTCCATGTATTATCAATTGTCTAACCCATTTTGCCTCTTCCCAGGTCAACAAGCTACAACATGCAGTGCCAGTTCAACAAGGATATATAAAAATACACCCGACCACAGAAAATATCACTCACTCTAGATGGACACCACTATAAGGACTCTGAGGTTTGAGACTAGCAAGAGGGGGAGGCCTAATGCCCCTCACCACCCCAGCTCAGCAGGAAGTAGCCAGAGAGACCTTGACGCCCCTTCTCCCAAAGAACTAGGCCTCCCATCTCTTGAGGGGGGAATGTTAGGTAGTTAGAATAGGAAAAAGGAGTCCAAAATGGTGGTGGCTAAAAGACAAAGAAAGGAAAAGCCCACAAAAATGAAACAAAAGAAAATCCAAGGACCAGAGTGAGAACCTCAGATGAAACAAACAGCCCTCCTGGCTAGCCCAGTTTACATAGGGTAGGCTCAGGGGGAGGAGAAAAAACATATAAAAGAGGAGCCAAAATTGAGCCCCTCTCTTCTTTTGGGTTGGCCCTCCCTCACGCCTCAAGGATGTATTTTCCTTTGCTTGCCAAATAAAACTGGCCCGCTGTTTCAGATCTTTGCTGTGGAGAGACAGAATTGAACACATCATGAAATAAGCATCCAGAACCCAGAAGCCTTGGAACCTCCTTCCAGACAGAAGTCCCCAGTGGTAACCACTGGCTTCAAGTTCTAACAGAATCTATTAGTTTTACCTGGCTTTTGAACTATATACAAATGGAACCAATAGGGTATACTTGCATATATTCTTCTGTCTATGAGTCCTTTTATCCAACACTGTTTTTCTGCTTTATCCATGATATTGCATTTTTTATTATTGTTATTAAATAGGGGCTTCCCTTGTGGCTCAGCTGGTAAAGAATCTGCCCTGCCTGCGATGTGGGAGACCTGGGTTCGATCCTTGGGTTGGGAAGATCCCCTGGAGAAGGGAAAGGCTACCCACTCCAGTATTCTGGCCAAGAGAATTTCATGGACTATACAGTCCATGGGGTCACAATGAGTCAGACATGACTGAGAGACTTTCAGTTTCAATCTTAAACTAGATTCCATAGTAGGACTACGTAACACTTCAGTTATCCATTCTATTGAGCATCTGTGTTTTTTCCAGTTTAGAGCTATTCTGATTAGTGTCACTTATACAGATGATTTAAAATCATCCACTACCCTCGTCTTGACCTTATTGTCCCTTCATGGCCTAGCATCTCCAGGAGAGAAACCAACTAAACACTACCTGAACACAAAAATCCATGTTTGTGTTAAATCATTTTAACATTTCTACAGACCTGCAATGTCATTCAAAAAGCTTTTTTTCTCAGTCTCTCCAGTCAGTGATGAAATTGTTCCTCTAAAGGCAGGCAAGCAAAGATGAAGAATGGTGGTACTGAAAACAGTACCAGACTAGACTATAAGCAGCAGGGAAGACTGAGATTAGCTGATGCTAAAACAGCATTGCTTGGTTTAATAAGCAAGCATTTAACACTAAAGGATAATCCAAGTAAACAAAAAAAGTCTTGACCAAAAATTAATTCCTGTTCTTTGACATTTTACCAAGCTACCACCACAAAATATCCTTGGACTAATAATTAGGCCCATTTCACTGGTATAAAGACCATTTACAAGAAAAGGAAGATTTCCATGTTCTCCCAGGGATGCGTAGGTGGGGTGCTATGTTTGTTTATGTGTGTATTTGTGCAAATCCTCACGTCTGAAGCAGAATCTTGTAAATTACTACATAAGCCAACTGTCCCAAAGGCACAGAAAAAGATCCTTCTAAATCCCAAATTTATCTGTGAACATCATTCGGAAATTTTCACATCAAGTATATTCACTGAAGTCTGGGCAAGAGCCTGTGAGAAAATGGTCAAATATGCATACTCATTTGCAGCATCTATTATTTATAGTAGTATTTTAAGATAAATTTTAAGGGAGAAATGAATTATAGATTCTGAGATGTTGAAATTGCCATTAAGTGACTTCAACTGCCAAGTAGATTCAGAAAGCTTTTTAAAAAGAAAAAGAAAAGATTATTTTCAATAATTTCCTCTACCTTGACTCAAGGAAATAACTATGAGGGCCCCAACTTCTTCTGAATTATAAGAAAACTGATTACAAGGTTTTTTACCTGTGTTTACCAGGGGCTAAAGATTGCAGTCAAAGTTAAGAACTTTCTTTTACAATACATGTGAAAAAGATCTTTGTATAGAGAACTTAATGAATAGGTGCTCAGAACTGCAGGTATTTTTGATCCTCATAGAAGGGACATCTGTGAGATAGAGAAAATGTTGGCCAAAATTTTGAATCCTCAGTTCCTTACTCTGATGTTATCTCCCTGATAGATAAATACATGGAGGAGAGTAGCTGATAAAGGAACATTTCCAATGACTAATAATTATTAACTGCAAAATCTTTTCTCTCCTACTGTTGAGAGAGCTGGACCAGGTGGGTAAAGGAATCCTTTTGGGCTTTGAACTTATAAAGAGAATAGGCCAAATCTTATGAGGGCTGAATATTTTGCTAAGTAAGAAGGGCTTTAAAAATTATGGGTGATATGAGTACATAATAAATAGCAGCAATCACTTGAAATATTCCACAGGCTAACTCCCTGATTCCATCTCATAGCTCTCAATATTCTCATGGTGCTAAGAGGCATAAAAAGATAAATCAATAAAACTAGCTTTCTCACTAAGGCCTCTCATTCTTTGATTTCTTCTAGCTCTACTTTTGATCAATTTTGACTTCTACAGTGGAAGGAAACTCATCCCCAACTATAGATAGCTCCAGCCTGATTTTACCATATCAGCTGCAAGCAGCCCTGAAGAAAAGCAGCAATCTAAAGGGAGAGAGATGATGCAAAAGAAGAGACATCCTTTAAAAAGATAGCAAATGTCAAACATCCCTTAAATAATGGTTTTACTGAGTATTATGCTTTATGATAAATAGTTCTGATACTGGTGCAGGAGAGAAAAACCAAAGGCTAGGTGGGCGGGGGGTAGGGGGGAGGCAGGGGAACAGATGATCCTATAATGAAGAGAGATTTGTGCTATTTGAACTTGGGAAGACATAGTTCTATAAGCTAGGGCTTATATGTGCTGCTCACAAAATGTTTTCTGTATCTTGAGGACAAAAGTACACTCTTAGAATCTGCAAGGCAAAACACTGGTTTGTTTGTTTTTTTTTTTTCCCAGTAACTCTGTCAACCCCATTACCGCAACCAAGAAAGAAGATCAAGGTGTCAGTTAAATAAAAGACTTATACCATAAACCCTATTCCTAATCACTCTATGAATCTGGCCAACAGTTCCAATCTTTCTATTGCCTTCCAAATATTTCCTGATTTCACTATTTCCATATTTGAGGTTTCTCACATACTTTGACACAAACAATTCAGTAACTAAAACCCAAAAACCTACTAAAGCAACTCCAGGGAAAAAAATAGGCATTGTTACTGTTGGATACATACCACATACAATGTGTGAACATAAGCAAATCATTAGGGAAATCTTCATCTTCTCTCATCTTCTCATTTTGATACAACTGGCACAGAAAACACGTACCACTGTACGCAGAGCGTAATGCATCAACTGAAAGAACAGTACACATCACACAATGCCACAAGCCTTCAGAGATGCCTGAAACAATAGCGGAAGTCCCTGAAAAGTTTAAAAATGGGGCTATTCTGAAGTGCTCAAATCTTTGGGGACTTAAGAGTAACTAGAAAGGCAATTTATTACTTTCTACCGCTTCCAACACTAAGGGATTTAGGAATGCAAATTTTATATGCTACTTCTATAAGGCTGGTTAACACAAGAGGTCAGAGTATTTTCTTTTCAGCAATTCACTTATGTGGAACTATTGAAATTATGCAGACTTGAATGCCGGGAGGAGAACAGAAATTTCTATGTCACATGTTTGATAACAAGCATTGCAGATAAAAGGTCAGTGATTCATGTTCTGGCCAGTGGCCTACAAGGCCAAGTTTTTAGAAATAATGCCAAGTCCTTTTCTTCCTCAAAAATAATGACTTGAAAATGAGAAAGGTCCCCCAGTTGGGGTGGCCAAGGGAGAGACAGATGAGCTCATACCCTGCACTTAAAAGTCACCATGTGACAAATAGGAACTCTTTTCAGAGCTCTAGAGTAAGGAGAGACAAGACAACTGAGCCATTGTCTTTATACATATGTTCATAGTTTGTCTTGGAATGCATGATATTGTACTAAGAAATCATGAACTCTCATTTCTCAAAAAGTTTCTCATCTAAGGAGATAACAGGAAACAAGCAGTTACCAGGTGCGTTTGTACTTAGTCACTCAGTCATGTCCAACTCTTTGTGACCCTAAGGACTGTAGCCCACCAGGCTTCTCTGTTCATGGGATTCTCCAGACAAGAATACAGGAGTGGGTTGCCATTCTTTTCTCCAGGGGATCTTCCCAACCCAGGGATCGAACCCAGGTCTCTTGCACTGCAGGCAGATTCTTTACCATCTAACCCACAAAGGAAGCCCAATTACCAGGTACCCACAAGAAAAAACTTTAACAAAGAAAAAAAATGTTAAAATCTCACACATTAGAAAAAAATGATTTGTGCAAGAGTAAACTCAATCTAAATGTATAAAAACATTGAAATGCTAAGGCCATCAATTGATAACAGTATGTAGCTATTAAAAATGGTAGTTAGGTACTTCTAGGCTATGATATTAGCACCAAAATCTAACCATTTCTTCAAGTTTCTATTGCAATAATTAAAAACAAATACAATTGGAGAAGGAACTGCAGCAACACTGAAGACCAAGGCAAGATGACATTCCCATGCTGTAAGCTTTGAGAAAGTGTCATCTCAAGTCCAAAAGATCCAGTAAATTCTTGGAACACCTCATATTTAAAGTATGAATGCCAGGAGCATGGGACATATATAGAACAGATAGGAAATACCTGACAAACATTTCTGACAGCCACAACACTCAGGGGCACATACAGACACATGAGGAAAAAGAGGACCCATGGAGGAGAGTTTCCCTGACACAGTGATCAGTTGTACCACAAGGAAACAGGTGTTATGCCCACTTCCTGCAAGGTACACACAGCTAGAGTGAAATTTAAGTGAAGAATTAGATATGAAAAGCTGACCTCTGCCAAAGAAGCATCCCTGGATACAAAGAACAAGCTATACTGAAATAAAGTCCATTTGTTTGGAAGGCCCGATTTCAGCTACCGGACCACACAGTTAAAAATGCAAAGCAAATCTTCAAAGAACCACATTACCATTTGTTTAAGAGACTGAAAAGAGATGACAACTCTTTCATCATCATCTCAACTTGGAATATAAGAAAATGAGAACCAAGTATTACCTATATATTTGTAAGTATTTTCTTCTTTTATAGAAAGAGAGATAATAGTTGAAATGACTATGGTTAGGTTACAAACTGAGTATATTTATTTTCAAATATATAATGAATTAGTGATCACTGTGTACTTATCAAGAAGATTGGGGCAGAAGAATATTTGATTTAGTAAAAACAATTGAGCCAATTAGACTGTCCATTTCTTTGCTTGACAATTCTAAGGAAATACTCCAATGAGAAACTCAGTGTCATGTCATAGACAGGACAAAAATAGACCAAGCCCCCTCCTGCCCCCCCCCAAAAAAATCAGCTTGTTCTGACAAGGACCAAATTTCACCTTCACTTTCAAAGTCTCCACCATAAGGAATCTGGAGGTAGAGCTGCTGAAGTATATGTCTTCAGACGCTATTAGAAGACCGAACCCAATGGTTTCACCAGAGAGGTGTCTAAGACCTGACTTCAGCCTAACCAGAGTCAAAGACAGTCAGCAGGACAATAATGTTTGGCAGCCACACTCAAAGGGAAGGGCCAGACCATGAACTGGTGGGCCAGGGCAGGGAGAATGGGGGACTGAGTGGGACTAGGATTAACCTTTCATTTTTTCTCAGTTTCTCCAAAAAGCACAAGAGATGTCTCTATTAAGGAAAAAAAAAAAAAAAAGATATTTTTAGGTGGTGGTTGTAGATAATATATAACATGGGCCATGTTTACGATCTAAGTGTGAAAATTAAGTGGTATAAATTCTACACAACTATGAGGAACACATAAGTTTGGAAGGAAATAAAGCAACAAAATGATATGGACAGTAAGATTATAAATGATTTTTTTCCCTAAAGTTTAAACATTTTGTAATAGTTCTATTTTTAAAAAGTACTTTAAATAATTTGTGTCACCCTGCTTATTTAACTTATATGCAGAGAACATCATGAGAAACGCTGGACTGGAAGGAACACAAGCTGGAATCAAGACTGCCGGGAGAAATATCAATAACCTCAGATATGCAGATGACACCACCCTTATGGCAGAAAGTGAAGAGGACCTAAAAAGCCTCTGGATGAAAGTGAAAGAGGAGAGTGAAAAAGTTGGCTTAAAGCTCAACATTCAGAAAATGAAGATCATGGCATCTGGTCCCATCACTTCATGGCAAATAGATGGGGAAACAGTGGAAACAGTGTCAGACTTTATTTTTTGGGGCTCCAAAATCACTGCAGATGGTGACTGCAGCCATGAAATTAAAAGATGCTTACTCCTTGCAAGAAAAGTTTTGACCAACCTAGATAGTATATTCAAAAGCAGAGACATTACTTTGCCTACTAAGGTCCGTCTAGTCAAGGCTATGGTTTTTCCTGTGGTCATGTATGGATGTGAGAGTTGGACTGTGAAGAAGGCTGAGTGCCAAAGAATTGATGCTTTTGAACTGTGGTGTTGGAGAAGACTCTTGAGAGTCCCTTGGACTGCAAGGAGATCCAACCAGTCCATTCTGAAGGAGATCAGCCCCGGGATTTCTTTGGAAGGAATGATGCTAAAGCTGAAACTCCAGTACTCTGGGCCACCTCATGCGAAGAGTTGACTCATTGGAAAAGACTCTGATGCTGGGAGGGATTGGGGGCAGTAGGAGAAGGGGACGACTGAGGATGAGATGGCTGGATGGCATCACGGACTCGATGGACATGAGTCTGAGTGAACTCCCAGAGATGGTGATGGACAGGGAGGCCTGGCATGCTGCGATTCATGGGGTCGCAAAGAGTCGAACACGACTGAGTGACTGAACTGAACTGAACTGAACTGAATCATTATGCAAAAAATATAAATGAATGACCTTTGTGATTTATGTGTCAAATAATGTCATACTTTCCAGCCTTTAAGCAGATTACCTGATGACCAATGAGTCTTATTAAATGCATATTACAATTATTTTTTCTTAATTTGGCACATTGAAAAATAATTTTTTAAACTGGAGACTTAAAATGGAGGCAATTTCCAAGCGAGCATCTCTTCTGGTTTTATCCTTTAAAAAAGTGGAGTAGTTAACCACTGATTGATTGACTGTTGGCATTATCAGAATTTTACATGTGACAAATATTCATTCAAATGAACCAAATCTTACTGCTAAACTAAAATGACACAGTCACCCAGAGACTAGTTATATTCCAACTAAAGCAATCAAGCTAAAACACACTGTTCTGGATGTGGTAAAACCTTTTACGAAAATTTGGTGTTCCTTGCTGGGAGGAATATCCACAAGGCCAGAGAACCTTATCCCCTGCAACTACTGTACTCCAGAGTATTTCAAGAGCCCATTGTCAGAGAAACTGAACTTGATCCTGCTTTTGATTTAGAGCAAGTTCTTATGATAGAGCTGTCACTTCCCGGCATTCCAACCTCGGGCACGTGATGAGCTGTGACCTGACAGAGCTATAATCAGAGGTAAGGCAACTGATGATAAAGTATGAGGTGCCAGGAGTTTTGATATAAATCAGTGGAGAAATCCCATCTCTATATCCAGTTAAATCATTTATAACTTCATTGTCTTATAGAAAATACAACCTGTGTCAAACGAAAAGCAAAGTCAGAAACTGCAGCTAGAATTCCTGTAATACCTATATTTTTAACAGTGTTCTAGCAAACTCTTTTGGTCCTGAGATTTGAAAAGACCATTACTAATTCAAAGTACCTCATCTTGACCCTACCCTGGTTCTGAAGGTAGAATCCCATTGTGCTGGCAGTGAAGAGCTCACGGTTGCCCCCTTTTCCAGAAACTGCTCTCAGGAGGTAGGAACTGCCTTGTCCTTCCCCTCCTCCTCAGTCACTGCCCCCAGCTAATGACTAAGTGATTCTGAGGTTCAAAAGGGCAACTACCTCACCTTTGATGCAGTTAATACTCCAGAGTCCCCACTCCCTGAGCCCCAACCTACACATCCCATCTCCATGGATTGGACCAAGACCAGATGTCATCCTTCTGGGTTCTTTCTCCCTTCCTTCCTGCCTTTTCCTGCTTCACCTTGTAACTTCAAGGTTTTCTCCAAAATGCATTTCTGAATAAATCACAGGCACACAAACTCCTGTTTCAGGCTTGCCGTTAAGAGGCAAACAGTCTAACAAACAAACACTGGCTTCTCAGGCATACGTGACAATGCTTAAGTTTACTGAAAGCCTGACCTTAACTTGGGGGATGATATAATGACAACAAGATTCAACTCATCTACTTGGGCCTCATTTGTGTATCCAACAAGAAAGAATACCCTCTCTGCCCTCCAAAGATCTCTCTTCTTCACAAAATAGAATTGCAGAATGCCCAAGTGTTTGTGTAGTTCCTTGCCTTTCCTTATCTTTATGTGATTTCTAAATCAACCATTTAACGTATGTATGAGAAGTTTGTTTTGATTTGCTTTAATTCCAGCTAAAGAGAATTTTAATTTCTATTTCAATCAGTGGGGAAAAAAAAAAATTTTGAGGGCATCTGCTCTGTACCCAGGCCCTGGGGATAGAGCAATGAACACAATGAACAAAATCTTATTTTTATGATGCTTAAATTCTAATTGTGGGATACCAAAAATAAAAATAAATTAATTAATTAAAATGATACTTTCTAATAAATAAGAAATTTCCCCAAATAATATATTCAACTTTTTCTCTCAATTTTAACAATGACTCGTTAAACAAACCATCTTTCTGTCCATACATTGCATTCTAGGCCAAGGAGCTTAATAGCCATTGAAACGTTTTAATGAAATATAGATTGACCAAAACGGTGTAATTCCTATGATGTAACTCTTCACTGGTGGTAAGTTGAATGACCTTTGAAAGTACATGGTAGGTTTATCCAATAACGGCACTGCCCAATTATTTGCATACTGATGGTGCTTTGGGAATATCAGAGTCTGCAATACAGCCTTTTTTCACAATATACATCAAGATTGTGCTTCCAATTAGACCACTGGAGTAACAGACACATTTGATGGGGAGATTAGGCTAGGTCAAAACAGGGAATCACACAGAACTCTAGCTGCAAGAGAGACATGAACACTACCAAACACTGAAATGCTTGAGGACGGTACCACGCATCTTCAAAGAGAAGATTCTAAATTAATAACATTAATGAAAGAATAAATAAATACCTAATAGACTCATATAGTGAAAGCTAGCATTTTATGCTCTTTTTTGCTCCTCACTGTCTTTGAGGAAATACATCATGTAATCTTAGGGCTTCCCTGGTGGCTCAGATGGTAAAGAATTCACCTGCAATGCAGGAGACCTGAGTTCAATCCCTAGGTTGGGAAGATCCCCTGGAAAAGGGAATGGCTAACCACTCCATTATTCTTGCCTGGAGAATCCCATGAACAGAGGAGCCTGACCAGCTACAGGCCATAGTGTCACAAAGAGTCGGAGATGACTGAGCAACTAACACACACAATTTTAGACAATCATTTCCTCAGAGAACAACAAAAAAATCAGTTAATCTCTTATCTACTCTTTTTCATTGCTGAACCCCCAAATGAACAAGAGGTCCCATTGATTCTCTAGCTAGCCTCCTTTCTTGACTATTTATGGATCACTTCGAGTTTGCTTTTAAGCCCTTTGCAAGTTATTGCTCAAATTTTTTTCAGTCCAATCTGTTTTCCCTGACCTTTCAAACTTTGTAGACATTTAATTGTCTTAAACAATGTTTAAGTTTTGAAGTTATCTCTTTTCTTGTAGTAGTTGTTTTGACTTTGCCCATTACCCATACAAGGAAAATTAAGTAACGTAATTTTCATACTTAATACACTTATGCTTATCAATTAATACAACTATTTTGTGTTTTGCTTAGTTGATCAGTCATATCTGGCTCTTTGCTATAATTATAAAATTTATTCTCATCAAATATGAAGATTTCACAGAGCTGGAAAAAGCAGAGTGCTATAATAAAAGCAGTATTAAATGTCATTCACTAGGAGAGGTTGGGTCTCAAACTCAAAACATAAATTCAAAGCCCTGTATTTATATGCAAACAATTAATTTCATAAGTATAGAAGGGGCAATATGAAACATAGCTAAAATTTACTTGAAAAAATAATAAGTGGGAGATTTAACTGTAAACTCAATGGGATCAATATTGAGATGGGGCAGCTTAAAAACTAAATCCAGTTTAAGCTATGCTGATAGCATCACATGAAGTCCAGTTCTACTATAATACTTTTTCATGTCTCTTCAGGAATATCTCTTATCTAAATACCACTTTTTTAAAAAATCACCAGCAATGTTAATGCCTGATCAGCTTGACTCACTGAAGGATGTACTGGAACAATTGGAGCTACTTAAGAGTGAAACAAAGTGCTACACCAGGGATATCCAAAGAGGAGAGAGAATGAAAGAGTGAGTAGAAAATGTGAAGTCAATGAGGTGAAAAAGAAGATACAATAAAATACTCTTCAATCAAATACAGATGAAATACTCTCCATTTTCCAAGAGAATATCATATGCCAGCAACTGAATGACACTATCAAGTCAATGAACTAAGTACATGTATCCATAATTCACAAATAACTAAATAGGCATCTGCATTTATCTTCCCTCTCACTGCCTGGATTAGATTTATCATTGCAAGTATACACATTGTTATTGCTTGTAAAACTGCCCCTGATAACATGAAATGCTATGTGGTTAACATACAAGTAGGTCCTAAAGACACATTTCAATGATATATCAATGACTGCTGATTGATATCAAAATTATTTCTTTTCAGAAAATTTGACTCCTATAATATAAATTTCAACAAAGGTGTTGTTAATGGCATTTTTTAAATTGCATATAACTCTTTCTCCGCCTCTAGAGTCATATGCTATTTCCTCAAAAAATGATTCTCCCACCCTCTGAAGAATATATTTGAAGGTATATTCTGTGTTTGGTGTGTATTTGAGAGATAAAAGTGTGTAATTTTTTTACATTTTATCTGTGTATTGACTTAAAATATTATTATTAAAATGCGTATTTTGCAATAATTACATCATGACTCCATTAACATCCACCCAGCAGTTAAAAAAACGAATCATAGTTTCCTGTGATCAGTAATTTAGCATTTTGTTTTCTACTAAATGCAACGAACCTCACACAGTTGTAATATTTGAACAATTCTTTTCTTTTTTTTTTTCTTTTTTTTTTTTTTACTTTATTTTACTTTACAATACTATATTGGTTTTGCCATACATTGACATGAATCCACCACGGGTGTATACAAGCTCCCAATCCTGAACCCCCCTCCCACCTCCCACCCCATATCATCTCTCTGGATCATCCCCATGCACCAGCCCCAAGCATCCTGTATCCTGTATCCAACATAGACTGGCACTTCGTTTCTTACATGATAGTATACATGTTTCAATTCTCTTCTTATACTCCTGCTGCTTCTCCAAGACGTCTCAGGTCAAGCAACTCTCTAATTAAGGAGAGACAAATAAAGTAGCAGGTATTTTGGCAAGTTGCTTGTGAACACTCAATAACATCATCTTTCTAAAAAAGAAAAAAAATCTTCAAAGACTCTTACTTTCTTTATTCTAGTAGTAGGAGAAGTTCAGAAACATGGTACAATATCAAATTCAAATGCACTAATACTATAATAATAAGGCTCACTCTTAAAACATTACTGAACATTAGGCTATAACTTGATGCCTGAATGGCTAAAATAATTTTATTTCCTTCCTTCCACATGGCACAAGAATTGCTGCTACTCCCAGCATCAGGTCCAGCAGTTGGAGGAAAAATGTAGCTTGAGGAGTATACCAGGTTTCACCAAGTCTAGAAGGAAGCAGCTGTTTTAAATATATTCAGTTCAGTTCAGTCGCTCAGTCATGTCCAACTCTTTGCGATCCCATGAATTGTAGCACGCCAGGCTTCCCTGTCCATCACCAACTCCCGGAGTTCATTCAAACTCATGTCCATTGAGTTGGTGATGCCATCCAGCCATGTCATCCTCTGTCGTCCCCTTCTCCTTCTGCCCCCAATCCCTCCCAGCATCAGAGTCTTTTCCAACTCTTTACATGAGGTGGCCAAAGTACTGGAGTTTCAGCTTTAGCATCAGTCCTTCCAATGAACACCCAGGACTGATCTCCTTTAGAATGGACTAGTTGGATCTCTTTGCAGTCCAAGGAACTCTCAAGAGTCTTCTCCAACACCACAGTTCAAAAGCATCAATTCTTCAGCACTCAGCTTTCTTCACAGTCCAACTTGCACATCCATCCATGACTACTGGAAAAACCATAGCCTTGACTAGACGGACCTTAGTCGGCAAAGTAATGTCTCTGCTTTTGAATATACTATCTAGGTTGGTCATAACTTTTCTTCCAAGGAGTAAGCATCTTTTAATTTCATGGCTCCAATCACTATCTGCAGTGATTTTGGAGCCCCCCAAAAAATAAAGTCTAACACTTTCCACTGTCTCCCATCTATTTGCCATGAAGTTATGGGACCAGATGCCATGATCTTAGTTTTCTGAATGTTGAGCTTTAAGCAAACTTCTTCACTCTCCTCTTTCACTTTCATCAAGAAGCTTTTTAGTTCCTCTTCACTTTCTGCCATAAGGGTGGTGTCATCTGCATATCTGAGGTTATTGATATTTCTCCCGGCAATCTTGATTCCAGCTTGTGCTTCTTCCAGTCCAGCCTTTCTCATGATGTACTCTGCATATAAGTTAAATAAGCAGGATGACAATATACAGCCTTGACATACTCCTTTTCGTATTTGGAATCAGTCTGTTGTTCCATGTCCAGTTCTAACTGTTGCTTCCTGACTTGCATACAGATTTCTCACGAGGCAGTTCAGGTGGTCTGGTATTCCCATCTCTCTCAGAATTTTCCACAGTTTGTTGTGATCCACACAGTCAAAGGCTTTGGGACAGAAATAGATGTATTACAAGCACATAAAACCATCATTTCCCTTCCCAGGAATGTTTTGCTTTGACATTGCCATCTCTTGTTTTCCCCTCAAAGGAAAGATAAATCAAAATCCAAAGCGCTATCTTTATTAAATTCACATCATCCCCAATTACTATAAATATGCAACTAAATGTATGCAAGTTTTAGACACATAAGTTGAATCAATGGGGAAGAAATAGGAGAGACTGAGGCTATAATTCAGAGATTAGTTTGTTATTCTTGGGTCAATCTAGACTGATTTTTTTCCTCTTACAAAACGATTTGAACACATTTCTCTATAATATTATGATCTCAAAAGGAGAATAATGAGAAATGGGGCAATGAATATGAGAATATGATACGACAAACATTATCAGCATGTTACTGATTACATCATCCATGAAAACATACAGAGCCCCTCTATGAGTACCCATGAGAAAAATTCCTCTATGATTTCAGTACCAGAGCAAAGTTTTACTTTTACTTTACAGACACAGTGATCCTTCCAACCCTTATGTTTCTCTGTTTGTTCTAGTTACTGGAAAGTTCCAGCCAAAGTTTTAACCCCCTCTCATACATAAAAATGACTTTCTGTATGCTTTCATCCCCTAATTGTCCATTTAGTTTTACATCATTATCTTATTACTTCTTTCCTCATGCCTCACATATGTCTGAAAGTAGACCCAAATTCTCTCTTTAAAAAAAGTATGGAACAAAGTGCAACAGAAATAAATAGTACATTGGGATTCTTATATTTTAAAGGAATTCATTTTAATTCTTTAAAAGATAGAAGCTTCTCCAATTCCTACTTTCAATGGAATGCCTTGCAGTTTTATACACAAAGTTCATCAAGCAACAAACACATAAAATATCTTCCAAGAGAATGTTACAGAAAGTGAGGGGCTAGTTCTACATAACTCTTTGTTTTAATCTTTAATCAACAGTGGAATATACTTTGCCTTATGAGTAACATATAAGTAAACCTAATTGTCACCATTAGCTCACTGTGAAAGGCAATGAAGACAGAACAATCTAACCCCACACAATTTACAACTTTGAGAAGAATGTCATGACCATCCAAACCCAGGCAAATTTCTACTGTTTTTGTTTTTAAGCATACTACTTCAAGGAACAAGAACAAAAGGACATAGGCTAGTTTATGGAACTCTCCGAAAACTCTTCTTATATTAAAGTGTGATTATATATAATGGGGTAAAAAGTTGAACTATATGCTCAGTCTCTAAAATTGGAAGGGAAAGTGCCCTGTGTTCCACCAATAGTTCACTTTCTCCATAAAATAAAAGCCATAATTTTGAGTTACTGTTTTAAGTGAAAGTTGCTCAGTCGTGTCCGACTCTTTGTGACCCCATGGACTATACAGTCCATGGAATTCTCCAGGCCAGAATACTTGAGTGGGTAGCCCTTCTCCAGTGGATCTTTCCAACCCAAGGATCAAACCTAGGTCTCCCATCATGAATAAATATGATTAACGCAGTTAAACATCTCAAGATTGAAACACGAACTAGGACCCAAATCAAGAAGCTTTCATTGTCTGTGTTAATGCAGGGGGACACTAAAATGTGAGACAGTGAATAACACATGCACATAAATCCATTCAGACACACACTGATCAGTCTTAAGACATCCTTTGCAGTATCTTTCATACCATTCTTTTCATTCTGTTTGGCTGCCACTGCTCCATGCATTTCCCACCACCTTATAAAACAGTCTTGCTACAAAGCTTCCTCTCTCTCTCCTTGCAGACTTCAGGGTTCCCTCCTCTTTAATTAATTTTCAGACAGCCTCCTCAGGCATCATTTTACCTGGAAACACCTATGATTACTAAAACATTCTCCCTGACTTTCAGAGCCTCCAAGGATTTACCCTCAACAAACATATTCAAATTTACTTCTCACTGGACCATGAGCATTGACAGGAAAATCCAACTTTAATCAGGCCTGTTCCTTTAGTAACAGTGCCCATGTCAGCAATCATCAGGACAATGACAAGCCCTCTGCGGCACTGTGGCTAGGCTCCCCTCATTCCAGGGGATGTCCTCCTCACCTGGCACCCACTGCATTCCACTCAGCCAAATCTGGCCTTTAGGACTTGACTCAACTCCATGGAAAATTCTCTCACCCTCCAGATCCCAATTCTTCACCAGTCACATAGGTGTTTTCATAGTTTTCACTTTTACTTCCTTAGGTTTTATTTATTTTATGATCATTTTTACTTGTTTACTTTTGTCATAAGACCTATGGCCTTGGAAGACAAAGCCTACCATCCCTAATTCTTAAAAGCTAGTCTATTATAGCAAAGTGCTAGTGGGCAGTTAGTGCATGTATTAGAGCATGTATTATAATTCTTAAAACTTTTTTCCTGATGCCTCAACACCCCTGCAAACTGGCTGTGAGCACCCCTCTCTGGGGCCTGGGTGCCTCAGTGTGATAAGGTTGGCACTTAACACAAGTTCCTCTTCTTCCCCTCCCCAACCCCTACACAGTGAGCTAGTGATATTCAAATACACTCATAACACTGCACTCTGACACCCAACAAAGGCACCCTCCCATGGGTCCTCCCTCTCCCTCAGCTCCCCACTTGCTTTTGGTTGAGCCTACCCCTTGGCGATTCTCTCATATGGTTTTTTTTATAGTGTGTCCTGCCTCCCAATTTAGGGCCAGTGCGTATAACACATCGCTCTCACTTTCATATGTCTCTCCCCCTCTCCTTGGTGTTATTTCAGGTCCACACAAGAATGATCATCAAAAGCAGCTCATTTTTAATTCCTTGCAATGCAGGGTATATAAATCATACTTCAATAGAAATATATATATATATATATATATATATATGTTAGAAAGTTTATTTCTTTAGTCACTAAATTTGCCAGCTACAGTTGGTTTTCATTTGTCAACACGTGTTGATGTTGACAATATATGTGACAATATAGACTGCTCCATTCAGATAACACATTATTGATGGCCTACCAAAAGCTTCACACAGTGGTACATTATCTGCCAGACTGTTAAATTACTGTTGCTCTCAATAAGCTTACATCCAGAAAGAACACTACAATATAGATGCTTATTAAAAATGTGTTGAATAATTGCTCCTGTGGATGCTTGCATGAGTGAGAAAAAACAAAAAAATATGTTACAGGTCACAGGAATACTATGTTTTGAGAATGAATGACTTTTTACTGAAAAATTCTTTTAATTTATATTTAATTTAAATATTTAATTTTTATAAAGCAAGTACCTGTGACACAATGTCTATGTGCATTTTTGACACTTAAACATTAGGCACTGTGGAAAGTGAAAGTGTTAGTTGCTCAGTCATGTTCAACTCTTTGTGACCCCATGGACTGTAGTTCTCCAGCTCCCCTGGTCATGGAATTCTCCAGACAAGAATATTGGAGTGGTTTGCTATTTCCTACTCCAGGGATCTTCCTGACCCAGGGATGAAACTCAAGACTCCTGCACTGCAAGCAGATTCTTTACCATCTGAGCCACCAGGGAAGCACACAGTACTGTGTGTTGACCAGATGCTATTTGAAGAACATAAAAATAACGACATAATCCTCATAATAACTTCATGTCCATTTTATGGATGAGACAGCAGAGGCACAAAGTCCTCAAAGCCTCATAACTGGTAAGTGGCTGAGCAAGGATTCAAACCCAGATAGTCTGACTTCAAAGTCTGTGCTCTTAGTGACTATTCAATGTTACCACTCTGAGATTTTATTTTTAAAATAAAATATGCAATGCCTCCCAATTGCAAAATATAAGTAATGCAAGTTTCTGACTATACATGCCATGAGTTTTTGAAAGTCTTAGGACTCAAATAGAAAATTTTATGGAGTGTTCTATGAGTGAAAAGCGTTTTGAGAGCTTATTCGGCAGCCTGGTCCTCTTAAAGAGTTGAAGAATTCTCTTCATTTCCTATAACATGAGATAATTAATGCATCAAAGATAAGCCAATTTCAGCTTACATGATTACACAAGTGCTACCAAAAATTCCTCTGAGCCTTATTTGTATTCATATCATACAACTGGTATGTATACCAAGCAGCTACAAAACAATTTTACCCAAGAAGATACACTTCACCTGATGTTACCAGATAAAGATGCCCTAAGAGACGTTAGTGCTTCAAACTAGGAAAGTCTCCATACTTTCATCACAAATACAGCAGAAAATAATTATTTAAAGCCACTTCTATCTAATTTACTAGTATGATGTTTATTAATTGTGACTTTGGATTTGCAAAGAAAAATGCAAAATACTCAGAGATGACCATTTTGCTGTTTTTCTCCATGCTTTGTGATTAACTAGATCTAGTTCATGGTCAGAGTTCCCATCCACATTGTTCCCATCCATGCTCTGGACCGGCTTATGCAGCAAAAGTATTTGTTATGCTCAGCGGCCTTGCCATCCCATCCCATTCTTCCTTGTCAACTCAACTCCAATGTTGTTGAGACGGCAACATTCTCAGGGCAGGGTGCAGTCCCAGGAAATGAATCATGATTTTTCCCAGCCCCTCACAGTTCTACCCTTCCCTCCCCAAACCCCTGTTAGAAAGTGGTTTGCACATAGGCATGTTATTCACTTCTGAGCAGGGAGGTGAAGTCTGCTAGGAGCTTCTGACTTAAATATTCTCCCATAGAAAAAAAGAAAGATACAGAGCTCTGACACCACTGAGCAGTAAATCAGCCCTGGAACTTCCTGTCTCTGAACTTCTTTTTATGTGACATTACAAGGCTCTGTTACCAAAATGCCATTTAATATGCTACACTATCACTTGCAGCCCAAAGTACCTTAATTTATACCCCTTAGCTGATTTGCTCCCCATTCTTCAAGGCCATCGTTCTAAGTATGTACATGCTACTGTACCTGAGAAAGTAAAAGTGTTAGTCACTCAGTTATGTCCAACTCTTTGCGATCCTATGGAATGTAACCCACGAGGCTCCTCTGTCCATGGAAACCTCCAGAAAAGGATATATACATTAACAGAACTTCTCCTCACAGGTACTTGGGTCTTTTCACTTTCTTTCTTATCTAAATTATATTGATGAAAATAATTAACAAATAAAATATATTTGGAAAATTTTTGATGTCTAAATTGTTATGATGACTGCCACAACTCATTAAGATGGATTAAACTGTCCCTGTCAGCAGGTAAGAGAAACCCAAGTAAGATGGTAGGTGTTGCAAGAGGGTACCAGAGGGCAGACACACTGAAACCATACTCACAGAAAATTAGTCAATCCAATCACACTAGGACCACAGCCTTGTCTAACTCAATGAAGCTAAGCCATGCCCACAGGGCAACCTAAGACGGGTGAGTCATGGTGGAGAGGTCTGACAGAATGTGCTCCACTGGAGAAGGGAATGGCAAACCACTTCAGTATTCTTGCCTTGAGAACCCCATGAACAGTATGAAAAGGCAAAATGATAGGATACTGAAAGGGGGACTCCCCAGGTCAGTAGGGGCCCAATATGCTACTGGAGATCAGTGGAGAAATAACTCTAGAAAGAATGAAGGGATGGAGCCAAAGCAAAAACAATACTCAGCAGTGGATGTAACTGGTGATAGAAGCAGGGTCCGATGCTATAAAGAGCAATATTGCATCGGAACCTGGAATGTCAGGTCCATGAATCAAGGCAAATTGGAAGTGGTCAAACAAGAGATGGCAAGAGTGAACATCGACATTCTAGGAATCAGCAAACTAAAATGGACTGGAATGGGTGAATTTAACTCAGATGACCATTATATCTACTACTGAGGGCAGGAATCCCTCAGAAGAAATGGAGTAGCTATCATGGTCAAAAAAAGAGTCCGAAATGCAGTACTTGGATGCAATCTCAAAAATGACAGAATGATCTCTGTTCGTCTCCAGGGCAAACCATTCAATATCACAGTAATCCAAGTCTATGCCCCAACCAGTAATGCTGAAGAAGCTGAACAGTTCTATGAAGACCTACAAGACCTCTTAGAACTAACACCTAAAAAAGATGTCCTTTTCATTATAGGGGACTGAAATGCAAAAGTAGGAAGTCAAGAAACACCTGGAGTAACACGCAAATTTGGCCTTGGAATGCAGAAGGAAGCAAGGCAAAGACTAATAGAGTTTTGCCAGGAAAATGCACTGGTCATAACAAACACTCTCTTCCAACAACACAAGAGAAGACTCTACACATGGACACCACCAGATGGTCAACACCAAAATCAGACTGATTATATTCTTTGCAGCCAAAGATGGAGAAGCTCTATACAGTCAACAAAAACAAGACCAGGAGCTGACTGTGGCTCAGATCATGAACTCCTTATTACCAAATTCAGACTTAAATTGAAGAAAGTAGGGAAAACTGCTAGACCACTGAGGTATGACCTATATCAAATCCCTTATGATTATACAGTAGAAGTGAGAAATAGATTTAAGGGCCTAGATCTGATAGATAGAGTGTCTGATGAACTATGGAATGAGGTTCGTGACACTGTACAGGAGTCAGGGATCAAGACCATCCCCATGGGAAAGAAATGCAAAATATCTAAATGGCTGTTTGGGGAGGCCTTACAAATAGCTGTGAAAAGAAGGGAGGCGAAAAGCAAAGGAGAGAAGGAAAGATATAAGCATCTGAATGCAGAATTCCAAAGAAAAGCAAGAAGAGATAAGAAAGCCTTCTTCAGCGATCAATGCAAAGAAACAGGAAAACAACAGAATGGGAAAGACTAGAGATATCTTCAAGAAAATTAGAGATACCAAGGGAACATTTCATGCAAAGATGGTCTCGATAAAGGACAGAAATGGTATGCACCCAACAGAAGCAGAAGATATTAAGAAGAGGTGGCAAGAATACACAGAAGAACTGTACAAAAAAGATCTTCAAGACCTGGATAATCACAATGGTGTGATCACTCATCTAGAGTCAGACATCCTGGAATGTGCCATCAAGTGGGCCTTAGAAAGCATCACTACGAACAAAGCTAGTGGAGGCGATGGCATTCCAGTTGAGCTATTTCAAATCCTGAAAGATAATGCTGTGAAAGTGCTGCACTCAATGTGCCAACAAATTTGGAGAACTCAGCAGTGGCCACAGGACTGGAAAAGGTCAGTTTTCATTCCAATCCCAAAGAAAGGCAATGCCAAAGAATGCTCAAACTACCGCACAATTGCACTCATCTCACATGCCAGTAAAGTAATGCTCAAAATTCTCCAAGCCAGGCTTCAACAATACATGAACCGTGAACTTCCTGATGTTCAAGCTGGTTTTAGAAAAGGCAGAGGAACCAGAGATCAAATTGCCACATCCACTGGATCATGGAAAAAGCAAGAGAGTTCCAGAAAAACATCTAATTCTGCTTTATTGACTATGCCAAAGCCTTTGACTGTGTGGATCACAATAAACTGTGGAAAATTCTGAAAGAGATGGGAATATCAGACCACCTGACCTGCCTCTTGAGAAATCTGTATGCAGGTCAGGAAGCAACAGTTAGAACTGGACATGGAACAACAGACTAGTTCCAAATAGGAAAAGGAGTACACCAAGGCTGTATATTATCACCCTGCTTATTTAACTCCTATGCAGAGTACATCATGAGAAACGGTGAGCTGGAAGAAGTACAAGCTGGAATCAAGATTGCTGGGAGAAATATCAATAACCTCAGATATGAAGATGACACCACCCTTATGGCAGAAAGTGAAGAGGAACTAAAAAGCCTCTTGATGAAAGTGAAAGAGGAAAGTGAAAAGGTTGGCTTAAAGCTCAACACTCAGAAAACGAAGATCATGGCATCCGGTCCCATCACTTCATGGGAAATAAATGGGGAAACAGTAGAAATAGTGTCAGACTTTATTTTTGGGTGCTCCAAAATCACTGCAGATAGTGATTGCAGCCATGAAATTAAAAGACGCTTACTCCTTGGAAGAAAAGTTATGATCAACCCAGATAGCATCTTCAAAAGCAGAGACATTACTTTGCCGACTAAGGTCTGTCTAGTCAAGGCTATGGTTTTTCCAGTAGTCATGTATGGATGTGAGAGTTGGATTGTGAAGAAGGCTGAGCACCGAAGAATTGATGCTTTTGAACTGTGGTGTTGGAGAAGACTCTTGAGAGTCCCTTGGACTGCAAGGAGATCCAACCAGTCCATTCTGAAGGAGATCAGCCCTGGGATTTCTTTGGAAGGAATGATGCTAAAGCTGAAGCTCCAGTACTTTGGCCACCTCATGCGAAGAGTTGAGTCATTGGAAAAGACCCTGATGCTGGGAGGGATTGGGGGCAGGAGGAGAAGGGGACGACAGAGGATGAGATGGCTGGATGGCATCACGGACTCGATGGACATGAGTCTGAGTGAACTCCGGGAATTGGTGATGGACAGGGAGGACTGGCGTGCTCCGATTCATGCGGTCACAGACAGTCGGACACGACTGAGCAACTGAACTGAACTGAACTGTCAGCAAAAAAAAAAAACTTGCCAATATTCTGACTACACACATTCATTTGTGCAAATATTCAGAAATAAGGTCATATTTTTGTCAAGCACTTGCTTGAATCCCTGGGAGCACACGATTTTCCTTCTCTGAATTCTGAAGCATACTTACCACCTGCAGATACTGAGAAAACTGACAAATAGCTTCTGACAAATAGGCAACTATTCTATAGCAACATGACACTGGGAAACATATACTGTGCCAAATAGCATTTCATATTGGAGAAAATATACAAAATTTTCCCACTGTAAGTCAAGTTTATATACTTCATGATATCATATTCAGAGAAAAGCTTCCCTCTTCCTTTTCATTTTACAATACCCTTGTAACAATCTCAATCAGAAATCTGAGGGGAAAACTAAACGATATGCAGTGACAGTCTAAAATTAGAAAATTGTTCCCTGGCTGGACCTCTTACTGAGTTTGCTAGGACTGTGTACTTCAATTTGAAGAGACAACAATGGTCACAGAAGACGTGCAGGCTACAATAAAGTCTCCACGTTTTGGAAACAAACATCAGGAAGGAGAGGCAAGGTTATTCAAACATGAAATACATATTGTCAGAATATATTTCGGTGAATAAACTACTGTATATTAAAGTACTGGGATAACACACTTCAGATTCCAAATAGATGAAAGTGGTGCCTAAAATCCATAAAGTGTAATTCAGAGAAACAATATCGAAAGGAAGATTGGCTCCTGAAGAAGAAAAGCACTTTGCAATCAACAGACTCATTGTGCTGGATGGCAGGAACCAAGTGGGACCGAGCAGAGACTCAAAACAGAATTCAACTGGAGCAAACATGTCCAGGTAGGACTAAAGCCACCCTTTGTAATGTCAGTATACAACTTCAGGAATACAAAACACCATCCTACATAGAGACTTAATAAGAACTAAAAAACTGAGACTGAGGCCTTAGGCTTTTACACCATGCATGTTACTGTCAGGGTAAGCCCCTCACATAAATATGAAAAACATTAAACATTCATTAAAATCTTTCTATCAGCTGCCCACTTCTTCAAGATTTCATTTTTATCTCCAACAGATGGCAAACCTATCACAGTTTTTTATGACTAGAACATAAACAGTCTGATTAAATCATTCTGAAACTAATTAAAACATATCTACAATAAGAGGGAAATGAGCAAATGTAGTCAATCTATGGCCCTACCTCCTGAGGAAAATTTGACATCATACAATGTATTAATAGAAGAAATAATTTACCTCAGTTTAGTTGTCTGTTTCCACCTGAGGTCTCATGAAATTGGCCAGAGACGTTAGAATTCCTTTCTCAAATACATACTGGAATTCCCCAGCGAAAAAGATATCAAACGCACACACACGGGCTAATTTTAAATCATGATTCCCACTATAGAAAATAAGTAAAGCTGATGCTGCTCTGGCATGAGTCTGCGTTTGGCCTACCTTGTAGCTACCTGAAGCCCAAATATTGAAAACCTCCTATATATTAGGTACCATAACACATTGACTATCTTGTATTATTTCATTGACTCTTTATAATTACCTATTGTTATTACTGTCTGGGCTCTCCTGGTGGCTCAGATGGTAAAGAATCTGCCTGAAATGCAGGAGATCTGGGTTTGATCCCTGGGTTGAGAGTTATTGTCTAGTCGCTAAGTCATGACCGACTCTTTCTGAATCCGTGCAGTGTAGTCTGCCAGGCTTTGCTGCCCATGGGATTTTCCAGACAAGAATACTGAAGTGGTTGCCACTTCCTTCACCAGGGGATCTTCCCAATCCACAGATGGAACCCAGGGCTCCTGCACTGGCAGGTGGATTCTCTACTGCTGAGCCACGAGGGAAGCCATAACCACCTATTGCTGCTGCTGCTGCTGCTAAGTCGCTTCAGTCGTGTCCGACTCTGTGCGACCCCATAGACAGCAGCCCACCAAGCTCCCCCGTCCCTGGGATTCTCAAGGAAAGAACACTGGAGTGGGTTGCCATTTCCTTCTCCAATGCATGAAAGTGAAAAGTGAAAGTGAAGTCACTCAGTTGTGTCCGACTCTTCACGACCCCATGGACTGCAGCCTACCAGGCTCCTCCGTCCATGGGATTTTCCAGGCAAGAGTACTGGAGTGGGGTGCCATTGCCTTCTCCGATAACTACCTATTAGGAAGGAACTAATTTTTATACCATTTTATAGACCAAGAAACTGTCTTCATGTGGTTAAGCAACTTGCCCAAGATCACACAGTTAGTATATGAAGGAGGCACGCTTTGTTTTGTATCCATGAGTTTTGATTCCAAAAGACATGCTTCAAACTACTACACTCTATTCCCTCTCTACGAGAGAGTAAGTTTTGCTAAACCCTCTTTTAGAGAAATAAAATTAACAGAGGAAGCTCTTTAAATCTAAGTATTGCTAGAATAAATTGTTTTCATGCATGGCATACAAACAACTGAAATATTAATCACAAATCATTCTCATTTCTTCATTAAAGCATAATGAGATCGCCTTTCTATTCAAATTACTATATATACTTAAAACAAACAATGACTTTATAAATATTATATAATTCAGATTCGATAAAAACATGGATATAAAATATTCATACTTTAGCTTTTTCATATATACTATAAAATATAAATTTTAAATAGTACAAATGTCATTTTAAAATGTAAATGAGAATCTAATATACCTCAAATTCATCACCAGAAGAGCATACATTATTGATACATGATGTGTCCTAACTATATACAATTCTAGGTGCTCGAGAAAGCCTTTGATTTAAGACTAGAAAAATGCTGGAACTGTGAAACTGGGAACAAATATTATTCATTTAATCAGGTGCCAAATTTTTCCTGTAACTTGAGAATAACTTAAAAAAAGTTTGAGTGGTCAAATATGACAAACTTCCTATACTTAACTTTGCTTGATCTGAGAGATACAGCATCACTCAGTTATCTTCACATGCAGCTGTAACTGACATATCCAGTATCTACCACTTTAACACATATTTCACATACATTCTGACTGGAGGATGTAAACTACAAATTGTGGCATCTATGCTGTTTGGCTAAAATCATCTCGCTAAGATCCATCTGAGAAAAGGTCCTATAGTGCAAAGCCAAAAAGACTACAATTATATTTTACTATTGATATTTACTTGATGGTAGCAAAGATATTTCAATTAAGTTAAAGTCGAATTTAAGATTGAATTTCACTATTTCATGGCCATGACAAATAAAACTAGGGTTAGGCCTAGGCTCTTCATAAATTTGTCCCAGTGACAACAAATTAAATGAGGAAAATAAATTGATTTAATTAAATTCATCACAACTAGAAGAAAAAATAATTATAAGTGAGAAAAGAAATATAGCATAGATCCTAGAAAATAATATTACATTACGGGACATTCTCCCAAAATATTACATGTAGCATACCTTTCCAGAAATTTAAATACAACTAAAAAAAAAAAGGAAAGAAAAACACACTTTTGAAGGGATAAATATAAATGCAACATAATCATATAAAAAAGGAAAGAAAGAAATGGCTACCAAAGAAGTAGGAAAGAAGTAACGGTACCAGATGGCTGTGGGTACCATTTGTTTAGTGTCACTTTATAAGTCATAGTGC
The DNA here is from genome assembly GCF_023091745.1 of Budorcas taxicolor. Lineage (NCBI taxonomy): Eukaryota > Metazoa > Chordata > Mammalia > Artiodactyla > Bovidae > Budorcas > Budorcas taxicolor. Next base: position 19,860,684 of record NC_068933.1, on the reverse strand, counting down.
TTAAGTTATTTTACACAAAAATAAATGAATATATGGAATGAGTGAAATCAAGCCACACCTCGAAAATGAAATGACTGTGTCATGCAATAAAGATTACAATATTCCCAATTCTGAGCACTTCCCAGGTGGCTGAGATGGTAAAGAATCTGCCTGCAATGCAGGAGACCTGGGTTTGATCCCTGGGTTGGGAAGATCCTCTGGAGGAGAGTGTGGCAACCCACTCCAGTATTCATGCCTAGAGAATTCCATGGACAGAGGAGCCTTGCGGGCTACAGTCCATGGGGTGGCAAAGGGTCGGACACAACTAAGTGACTAACACACACACAAAAGCTCCTATGATGCAGACAGGGTTTTCCTTCTCCATCTCTCATTGCTTCCTTCACTGACTCCCTCCTGTTCATGCTAGTCCCTGGTCTTGGATGCTTCCCTGTCATTCAGCATCTCCTTCTTCCTAAGCCCTACTTACCATAATAAGGCCTGGCACAACGGCCACCACATCCACAAATTATCCAGTCTGACATCTGTCTACACTCTGTGCCCCAGAGCACAGTATATGTATCTCTATACCTGAATTTATCTACACTATTTAATTACATAATGCTAACTTAGCAAATTGTTGTTGACTATTTACCTCTATTATTGAGGCAATACACAAGTTTGGAGAAAAGATAAACATAGCATATGCAACATCCTCAAAGGATTTATAATCTAGAATTATATGCCCAGTGGCTCAGATGGTAAAGAATCTGCCTGCAATGCAGGAGACCTGGGTTCGATTCCTGGGTTGGGAAGATACCCTGGGGAAGGGAACAGCTACCCACTCCAGTAATCTGGCCTGGAGAAATCCATGGACTGTATAGTCAGTGGGGTCCCAAAGAGTTGGACACGATCAAGCGACTTTCACTTTCTCATAATAAAAGAGGCAGTATCAATAGATCTCACCTCTGACTGTTTCCTAGCACTTAGGAATGTCTCACCACACTAGGCAATGCTTGTCCTGTTTCAGAGAAGAAGAGCAGAGGTGCTCCTCTTCATTCAGAGCTGCTTTCCCAGCTAGCCAGACACATTCCTGCATTTGTAGCTCTCTTTTTACATGTAATGACAGAAATTCAAATATTAAAAGGGTTTTGCACTTGTAATATTGGTCTTCATCCCTAGTTTTTCGTTTAAAAGAAAAAAAAAAAGGCAGCACCAGCTAAATATACTCATGTCCTCAAACTCCACTGCAGCTATAGGTGATCATGTGACATGGTTGTTAGCAAAGAAATAGAAATGTCCTGAGAAGAGCTTTCCCAAGTAGACTATTTTCCTAATAATGACATTAAAAAAAAATGGACACTTATACCTTCTTATGTCCTTCCCCTCTTCAAGATACACATCTACAGTAAATCAATTATACTTCAATAAAAATTTAAAGAACAAAGAAAAATACATATCTATTATATAAATGGGCTTTCCATGTGGCTCAGCTGGTAAAGAATCCGCCGGCAATGTGGGAGACCTGGGTTTGATCCCTGGGTTGAGAAGATCCCCTGGAGAAGGGAAAGGCTACCCACTCCAGTATTCTGGCCTGGAGATTTCCATGGACTATAAAGAGTTGGACATGACTGAGATCAAGCACAGGACTGGATTCAAGATTGCTAGGAGAAATATCAATAACCTCAGATACACAGATGACACTACACTCACAGCAGAAAGTGAAGAAGAACTACAGAGCCTCTTGATGAAAGTGAAAGAGGAGAGTGAAAAAGTTGGCTTAAAACTCAGCATTCAGAAAACAAAGATCATGGCATCCAGTCCCATCACTTCATGGCAAATAGCTGGGGAAACAATGGAAACAGTGACAGACTTTAATTTGCGGGGCTCCAAAATCAAAGCAGATGGTGACTGCAGCCATGAAATTAAAAGACACTTGCTCCTTGGAAGAAAAGCTATAAATAACATAGACAGAATATTAAAGAGCAGAGAAATTATGTTGCCAACAAAGGTCCGTCTAGTCAAAGCTATGGTTTTCCAGTAGTCATGTATGGATGTGCTACCGCTGCTGCTGCTGCTAAGTCATGTGAGAGGTAGACCATAAAGAAAGCTGAGCCCCGAAGAATTGGTGCTTTTGAATTGTGGAGTTGGAGAAGACTCTTGAGAGTCCCTTGGACTGTAAGGAGATCAAACCAGTAAATCCTAAAGGAAATCAATCCTGAATATTCATTGGAAGGACTGATGCTGAAGCTGAAATTCCAGTACTTTGGCCACCTGATGAGAAGAACTGACTCATTTGTATAGACCCTGATGCTGGGAAAGACTGAAGGCAGGAGGAGAAGGGGATGACAGAGGATGAGATGATTGGATGGCATCCCCAACTTGATGGACATGAGTTTGAGCAAGCTCCAAGAGTTGGTGATGGACAGGGAAGCCTAGGGTGATGCAGTCCACAGGGTCACAAAGAGTCAGACATGACTTAGTGGCTGAACTGAACTGAATTATATAGATACATACATTTATATACATGTACATACAGACATCTATCTATTAGAGAGAGAGAAAAACCATGTCTAGAATTGGTATAGCCACTTTGTGATAACAATAAAAGTCACCCTAAGGTTGAAGGCTGAGAAACCAGAACCAGCCTAGGTCGTCAGTTACTTCTTTGACCAGCTTTGTTGGCTCTAGACTGCTTACCTCTAGACTTCTGATCACCTGAGAATAAAAGGCTCTATCTGGTTAATACGTGAACTGTGAACTTCCTGATGTTCAAGCTGGTTTTAGAAAAGGCAGAGGAACCAGAGATCAAATTGCCAACATCTGCTGGAACATGGAAAAAGCAAGAGAGTTCCAGAAAAACATCTATTTCTGCTTTATTGACTATGCCAAAGCCTTTGACTGTGTGGATCACAATAAACTGTGGAAAATTCTTCAAGAGATGGGAATACCAGACCACCTGACCTGCCTCTTGAGAAATCTGTATGCAGATCAGGAAGCAACAGTTAGAACTGGACATGGAACAACAGACTGGTTTCAAATAGGAAAAGGTGTACATCAAGGCTGTATATTGTCACTCTGCTTATTTAACTTATATACAGAGTACATCATGAGAAATGCTGGACTGGAAGAAACACAAGCTGGAATCAAGATTGCCAAGAGAAATATCAATAACCTCAGCTATGCAGATGACACCACCCTTATGGCAGAAAGTGAAGAGGAGCTAAAAAGCCTCTTGATGAAAGTGAAAGAGGAGAGTGAAAAAGTTGGCTTAAAGCTTAACATTCAGAAAATGAAGATCACGGCATCCAGTCCCATCACTTCATGGGAAATAGATGGGGAAACAGTGGAAACAGTGTCAGACTTAATTTTGGGGGGCTCCAAAATCACCGCAGATGGTGACTGCAGCCATGAAATTAAAAGACACTTACTCCTTGGAAGAAAAGTTATGACCAACCTAGATAGCATATTCAAAAGCAGGGACATTACTTTGCCGACTAAGGTCCATCTAGTCAAGGCTATGGTTTTTCCTGTGGTCGTGTATGGATGTGAGTTGGACTGTGAAGAAGGCTGAGCGCCGAAGAATTGATGCTTTTGAACTGTGGTGTTGGAGAAGACTCTTGAGAGCCCCTTGGACTGCAAGGAGATCCAACCAGTCCATTCTGAAGGAGATCAGCCCTGGGATTTCTTTGGAGGGAATGATGCTGAAGCTGAAACTCCAGCACTTTGGCCACCTCATGCAAAGAGTTGACTCATTAAAAAAGACCCTGATGCTGAGAGGGATTGGGGCAGGAGGAGAAGGGGACGACCGAGGATGGGATGGCTGGATGGCATCACGGACTCGATGGACATGAGTCTGGGTGAACTCCAGGAGATGGTGATGGACAGGGAAGCCTGGCGTGCTGCAATTCATGGGGTCGCAAAGAGTCGGACACGACTGAGCGACTGAACTGAACTGAACTGCTCTGGTTAAGACACTGTGGTGCTTTCTCTTACCTTAGCCTAAAGCAATTTTAACTAAAGTAATATCCCAGTTTAGAGGTGATGAGTAGGCTGAATTAACTTCCTCTTCAAAGAAAGAATAATAATTGCAAAGGTGTCAGAACCAGAAAATTTTTCTTGAACTTAAAAATCATAGCTTTAAGAATGGAATCCTTTAAAGGATACTTCAGAAAATGTGACTTTAGAAAACTGTCTTCTGTTCATAGTAGAATTCAAAGCATAGACCTTTGAAATAAGAGCTGAGAGATGAGAGAGTAAGATAACGTACTGATAAGAAAAAGGAATTTGGCTAGGAGGTGAGTTAAAATAAAAAGGATATAAATTAAAAGTAAAATGGCCAAAGTAATATATTCATGAGATTAGGATCACTCAAGATGGGATTCACTGAAGAACAAAGACAACCCTGGTGAAAACTGGACACTAGTGTGTGGAACAAAGCAGCTGTCTCCAATATGTAAGAAACTATCAGAGATTAAAATCATGAGAGAAGAAAAGGCAGATGCAGTTAATGGAAAAATGATGTGTCAGCTACAATCACTTCTGTTCTTAAAGAAGAAATCATCTGAAGAAAAACTTTATAAAGCTGAGTTATAATAGGACTATATATTACAGCATAATTATATAATTTAACATAATAGTGCAATATCTTCCTTTAAAAGAAAGGCTTAAGTCTGCAAGGCTTTGAAAGCTTGTAGCTATTATTTATAATACATTAAAATTAGAAACATCCAAACGACTAGATTTGCAAAACTGGTTAAAAGAATTTTTGTACCACAAATGACAAATATATTTTACTTTTAAACCACGTATTCAAAAACAGTGAAAAATTTGAGCAACCACTGAAATATATTGAGAAATGAAGTAACAATTACAAAGTGCATGTACAGAATGATAGTAATTATTTCAATAATATGTGCAATTGGTTAGAAAAATATTGAAAACAGAATGAAATTGTTACTCTGGTTTAAGATTTGCAGATTTTTTCTTCAATTTTTTTCTACATTTTCTCTAATAAATGAAAAATAAATCCTATTTTTAATCACCTCTCCCCATCTTACTTTTGGGTAAATTTGGAGCAGTTTAGTTCTAGTGTCTTCCTTGTGGCTTTGGAGGCTTCTTTCTATCACTGTCAGTAATGTTTGGAGTTTAGATAAGAATTAAAATCATATCACTTATTAAGTAAAATGACTATGGTCTGATCTGTTTTATCACAACTATCTTCATAAATCAAATCTGTGATTTTGCCTAGGACAAGAAAATACTGGGCAAGTTATGTTTTAATAACTTTGTTTAAAAACTGTGAAACTCCAAAATCTAAGCATGTTTTCAATATGCAGACCTATTCTGGGGTACTTTTTGTTTTCAGTATGAAGCCATAAATATTTTGGAACCATAAGTTTGTCTCCAGCTTTTCCATTTATCCTATCACTCTGCCTTTTCAATTTTGCTAAATTTCACTTAGCTGATGATACTTTTATATACTTAATACAGGTTGGTTTTTAAAGAACATATGTAGCATCCCAAATCTTTATTTAGTAAGCATTGCACTTTTCTAGAGTAAACAGAGCTATAGGTTTAATTGAAGAGAAAAATGTCATGTTATTTCCTCTCAGCTGTTTTCTAGAGTGAAAAAGATTTTCATGGTAAAGCTCAGCATAGTATTAGCCTTTGGCAGTAAACTAGGGAGATGAGGCTGTCAGTTCAAAGAAATATATGAACTTGAAAAAATGGATTGTTGATGTTATTATCTGGAGGTTAGTTTAGTGACTCCTGAGTTCTTAACTCCCAGTAGAAACACAGAAATGCACAATGACAGCCTCAGGCAGACCCAGGTAGCACTGCTTCCCCACCTCACCTTCGCTTCCCAACTTGCCATGGTGTCTGCACGGGAAGTAGTGAGAATGCCTCAACTAAACCCAAGATAAAGCATCCAGAGTGTGACATTCTAATTCCTGCTTTGCCCCTGGCTTGCCAGCAAGCTCAGATAAGGCACTTATCTGGTCTTTGCCTAAAGCAACCTGTAAAGTGAAAAGCATATTTTGATACCAACTCTCTAGGATGCTGTGATGGTTAACTAATAAATTATCTTGAAGCTGAGAAGAAACATAGCTATGCTTAGAGATCTCAGTTTATTCAAATGAACTCTTTAAATTCCTAGCTATCATGACATCCCTATGCCCAATTATCCTGCAAAACTGAGGAGGAAATAATTTAAGGAGGAAGAGGGCTCCAATAAGTAGAACCACATGTTAATTTTCTAGATCAACAAATCCTTACTGGCACTTAACACAGAAAAGATTATATCATCTGTGAATAAGCTTTAACAGATTTAACGGTTATTTTATTTTTATAAAATTTACCACACTAACATTTACATTATTTTGTGGTTCTTCCATCATCAGTTTTGTTTGTTTCCTTGTTTTTGCTGTTGTCACTTAAGTTTGAACGAAGCAGCAAATCAACTGCATTTATCTCTGTAACCTTATCTCAACAGCCTTCTTTTCTTCCAAAGTAGCCACCCCATTAGTGGTTATAACTGATACAGATTTTTAACCAATGGTGGTACCTAAAAAAAGGTCAGATACTATGGAGAATATATCTTCTGAGAAATAACTCTAGAAAGAATGAAGGGATGGAGCCAAAGCAAAAACAATACCCAGATGTGGATGTGACTGGTAATAGAAGCAAGGTCCAATGCTATAAAGAATATCGCATAGGATCCTGGAATGTCAGGTCCATGAATCAAGGCAAATTGGAAGTGGTCAAACAAGAGATGGCAACAGTGAATGTCAACATTCTAGGAATCAGCAAACTAAAATGGACTGGAATGGGTGAATTTAATTATATCTACTACTGCAGGCAGGAATCCCTCAGAAGAAATGGAGTAGCCATCATGGTCAACAAGAGTCCGAAATGCAGTACTTGGATGCAATCTCAAAAACGACAGAATGATCTCTGTTTGTCTCCAAGGCAAACCATTCAATATCACAGTAATCCAAGTCTATGCCCCAACCAGTAACGCTGAAGAAGCTGAAGTTGAACGGTTCTATGAAGAACTACAAGACCTTTTAGAACTAACACCTAAAAAAGATGTCCTTTTCATTATAGGGGACTGAAATGCAAAAGTAGGAAGTCAAGAAACACCTGGAGTAACACGCAAATTTGGCCTTGGAATGCAGAAGGAGGCAAGGCAAAGACTAATAGAGTTTTGCCAGGAAAATGCACTGGTCATAACAAACACCCTCTTCCAACAACACAAGAGAAGACTCTACACATGGACATCACCAGATGGTCAACACCAAAATCAGACTGATTATATTCTTTGCAGCCAAAGATGGAGAAGCTCTATACAGTCAACAAGAACAAGACCAGGAGCTGACTGTGGCTCAGATCATGAACTCCTTATTACCAAATTCAGACTTAAATTGAAGAAAGTAGGGAAAACCACTAGACCATTCAGGTATGACCTATATCAAATCCCTTATTATTATACAGTGGAAGTGAGAACTAGATTCAAGGGCCTAGATCTCATAGATAGAGTGTCTGATGAACTATGGAATGAGGTTCATGACATTGTAGAGAAGACAGGGATCAAGACCATTCCCATGGAAAAGAAATGCAAAAAAAGCAAAATGGCTGTCTGGGGAGGCCTTACAGATAGCTGTGAAAAGAAGACAAGTGAAAAGCAAAGGATAAAAGGAAAGATATAAGCATCTGAATGCAGAGTTCCAAAGAATAGCAAGGAGAGATAAGAAAGCCTTCTTCAGCGATCAGTGCAAAGAAATAGAGGAAAACAACAGAATGGGAAAGACTAGAGATCTCTTCAAGAAAATTAGAGATACCAAGGGAACATTTCATGCAAAGATGGGCTCGATAAAGGACAGAAATGGTATGGACCCAACAGAAGCAGAAGATATTAAGAAGAGGTGGCAAGAATACACAGAAGAACTGTACAAAAAAATATCTTCACGACCCGGATAATCATGATGGTGTGATCACTCATCTAGAGCCAGACATCCTGGAATGTGCCTTCAAGTGGGCCTTAGAAAGCATCACTATGAACAAAGCTAGTGGAGGTGATGGCATTCCAGTTGAGCTATTTCAAATCCTGAAAGATGATGCTGTGAAAGTGCTCCACTCAATATGCCAGCAAATTTAGAAAACTCAGCAGTGGCCACAAGACTGGAAAAGGTCAGTTTTCATTCCAATCCCAAAGAAAGGCAATGCCAAAGAATGCTCAAACTACCGCACAATTGCACTCATCTCACACGCTAGTAATGCTCAAAATTCTCCAAGCCAGGCTTCAGCAAAACGTGAACCGTGAACTCCCTGATGTTCAAGCTGGTTTTAGAAAAGGCAGAGGAACCAGAGATCAAATTGCCAACATCCACTGGATCATGGAAAAGCAAGAGAGTTCCAGAAAAAACATCTATTTCTGCTTTATTGACTATGCCAAAGCCTTTGACTGTGTGGATCACAATAAACTGTGGGAAATTCTGAAAGAGATGGGAATACCAGACCACCTGACCTGCCTCTTGAGAAATCTGTATGCAGGTCAGGAAGCAACAGTTAGAACTGGACATGGAACAACAGACTGGTTCCAAATAGGAAAAGGAGTATGTCAAGGCTGTATATTGTCACCCTGCTTATTTAACTTCTATGCACAGTGCATCATGAGAAACGCTGGACTGCAAGAAACACAAGCCGGAATCAATATTGCCAGGAGAAATATCAATAACCTCAGATATGCAGCTGACACCACTCTTATGCCAGAAAGTGAGGAGGAAGTAAAGAGCCTCTTGATGAAAGTGAAAGAGGAGAGTGAAAAAGTTGGCTTAAAGTTCAACATTCAGAAAATGAAGATCATGGCATCTGGTCCCATCACTTCATGGGAAATAGATGGGGAAACAATGGAAACAGTGTTAGACTTTATTTTGGGGGGCTCCAAAATCACTGCAGATGGTGACTGCAGCCATGAAATTAAAAGACGCTTACTCCTTGGAAGAAAAGTTATGATCAACCCAGATAGCATCTTCAAAAGCAGAGACATTACTTTGCCGACTAAGGTCCGTCTAGTCAAGGCTTTGGTTTTTCCAGTAGTCATGTATGGATGTGAGAGTTGGACTGTGAAGAAGGCTGAGCGCCGAAGAATTGATGCTTTTGAACTGTGGTGCTGGAGAAGATTCTTGAGAGTCCCTTGGACTGCAAGGAGATCCAACCAGTCCATTCTGAAGGAGATCAGCCCTGGGATTTCTTTGGAGGGAATGATGTTAAAGCTGAACCTCCAGTACTTTGGCCACCTCATGCGAAGAGTTGAGTCATTGGAAAAGACCCTGATGCTGGGAGGGATTGGGGGCAGGAGGAGAAGGGGACGACAGAGGATGAGATGGCTGGATGGCATCACGGACTCGATGGACGTGAGTCTGAGTGAACTCTGGGAGTTGGTGATGGACAGAGAGGCCTGGCGTGCTGCGATTCATGGGGTCGCAAAGAGTGGGACACGACTGAGCGACTGAACTGAACTGACCATATTTGTCCTAAGTTGTTGTTGTTTAGTCATTAAGTCATGTCCGACTCTTTGTGATCCCCACAGGACTGTAGCCCACCAGGCTTCTCTGTCCATGGGATTTCCCAGGCAAGAATACAGGAGTGGGTTGCCATCTCTTTCTCCATTTTGTGCTATAGTTTCTTATAATATAATCATCTTCAAGTCATATGATTGAAAAAAACAATAAATACTGAAAAAGAATTCAATTACATAAACACAAAACCCAAATGCTATATTTTTATTGACAGGCAGCATAGCATTTGGGGAAAGCCTTCAATTTCTTCCTCTGTAATTGGGGATAATAAGGGTAGTTATTGCAAAGACTCAATAGACCTAGTCTTTTAAAATGATTACAATAGAGTCTGAAACATAATAAGCAATCAATAGATGTTATCACTATTATTCTATTACAAAGGTATATAAATCCTGATCATACTTAAGTTCTGAATATCTAATAAATGAAATCCAATGTTATAGGCAATTTCAAATACTATAGAAAACCAATGATGTGATAATATTTCTAAAGTTCTTGATTTAAAGACGGGAAACAAAATTATCTACAAAATCAATTAATAATTAGATTATTTTATTCAATGTTATTTTTATGTAGACATCGTGATATGGAGGTATGATGACCTCACATACATTATTCTTACTTATTGGGAGTTTTTTCCTGGGTTTGGCTACCACTGTGCCTAGCATATAATGAATACATACTACAAGCTACCTAATATTACTTATATTACTCCTAATATTTAAACATATATAATAAACTTCCTTGTAATGCTAGCTAAGTGCTAAATACATATTCTAGATAAGTGGGCAAGATGACGTCTAGATACTTGTTCAAGAAAGACTTTGTAGCAGAATTAAATTTGAGCTCCACTTAAACTAATAGGTAGAAAGGATTTTGTACATTTTGCTGTGCTATGCTATACTATGTTGTAACTTATTGTATATATTTATATATAACTGGCATATATACTACAGTGAAGTAATCCATACAACAATTATTTCAAGTCCTGTTCCCACACTTACTACGTATTTTTTTAATTAAGAAAAATATATATAAAAATTAAAAATATAATGACATACTCAAATGCTCAGGAGAAAAAGATTAAAAAATAGTGAGCTAATAAATAGATTTTCTATGAATCCTACTAAGAAAAAAAAAAATCTAGCATGCAGCAAAACTCCAACAAAGACAACTCAACTGGTAATAAAGCTAGGTACTTTTTGCCACCTCCTCTGTGTGTTCTTGTCTTAGTCTTCTGTGCTTTGACTTAAGGAAACGGAAAGAGCTACTAAAAAATTCCGACTCATCACTCCCCAAACCCAAATCTTCATTCCTGCCATCCCTGGATACCATCTCCTTGAAATGTGTACTAGTCTTACTCTGTCTTGACACTGCTCAAGTGAAAACAAATTTCCTGTTCCAGACAGTACCTAATACAACTTCTACCATCCCTACCATGATATTTACATGGTTAAAGTTTTTGTACACTTACTATATTTAAAGTGTTGAAGAAGCATATAAATAAGAGCAATAAATGTGGTTTTAAGAAAGAGCCATGGGAAGAACATGCCCACTCACAGAGAGCATCTCAAAGTTCTTGATGACACCAGAACACAGACCCGAGGGGACCGTGGACCCACCCAGGTATTCTTCTGGAGTGGAAAGGAAATGAGCTCCAAAGAAATATATGAAATAGCTTTCACCCTCAACCACCTTTCTATTAGAGACAAAAGACTTTCACAGATTTCACAGAGCACAGAGCAAGATAAATGATAAATGCTACATTTCTGAATTTCTAGAAGGCACAGCAGCCTTGTTTGGCTCTGGATCCCCAGTGTGTAGTAGTGCTCAATGGTTGGAACACAGTGGCTCATCAATAAATGTTTGCTGAATGAATGAGTAAACAAGTTAATAGAAGTGAGTGAGAGAAATGTTTCCTTGCAGCTACTCATTTCATCAAGGCTTCTTGAATCTCTACACAGATCCTTCAGAAATGCAGGGATGGATAAAAAATGAACTCTACTTTCAGAACTTTATACTTGGTGATCCTAACCTCTAAATGAAGTAAAACTTTGCAGGGACACAAAATTTTTATTTTGCAAAAAACAAACAAACAAACAGAGGAACAAAAAACAAAAGCCATCATTTAAGAAAGTAAGACTAGCATGTCTCAGGGAAGATGGGGAAAGAGTCTAAGAATTGAAACATATTACATAGAAGTCCTATAAATACCAATTAAATGCTAATACAGTTATATAAAGTGAAATGGAAAATATGCAAAAATACTACCAGTAATCAGTTCAGTTCAGTTGCTCAGTCGTGTCCGACTCTTTGCGACCCCATGAATCACAGCACACCAGGCCTCCCTGTCCATCACTAACTCCCAGAGTTCCCTCAGACTCGAGTCCATCGAGTCAGTGATGCCATCCAGTCATCTCATCCCCTGTCATCCCCTGTCGTCCCCTTCTCCTCCTGCCCCCAATCCCTCCCAGTATCAGACAGAGTCTTTTCCAATGAGTCAACTCTTTGCATGAGGTAGCCAAAGTACTGGAGCTTCAGCTTAGCATCATTCCTTCCAAAGAAATCCCCAGGGCTGATCTCCTTCAGAATGGACTGGTTGGATCTCCTTGCAGTCCAAGGGACTCTCAAGAGTAATAACGATAGATAAATACAGTGTGTTTAAAAAAGATGAAGGGTCAGCTCTGTAGAGGACAAACATATTTATCTACATAAAAATTAGAATCTTCCATTTCAGAATGGCAGACATACCTGCATTTCTCCTTTTGAGGTCTTGTGAAAATAACAATAAGAGCATAACAAAGTTACAGTCCATCAACAACAAAGAGAAATGGTGGAAGCCAACAGTGAACGGGGTCTATCTAAAACATTCCAAAATAATGACAGTACATAGTAAAGGAGGCAGAAGTGTCCCCCAGCTGTGGAGAGCGGCCACCTGCTCATCAGGATTTTAGAGTGATCGGCCCATTGCATGGTCTCACAGAGCCTGACAGTAAGAAACTGAGCAGGAGGAGATGAAATTTTTAACCCATACACCCTTCTAGCTATTGCACACAGGGTGCCAACAGCCAAACATGTACACTCCAGAGAAAATGTAAAAGGTTTTTGCTAGTAATAATACTATACTAGAATGAACTACCTGCCGAAGAACTAGCCCAGCTAATAAAAGTGTTGAGCTCAGAGTAAGGCCCTTAGCATTCTGGCTTTTGGGTTCTAGAATTAAAACGAGCTCCCCTTCTGCTCTCCTTAGAAAAAAGCCTTATATCACACGAGCCCTGTTCATGTACCCAGAACTATGTTAGGCTTTCTATTAAGTCATCCCTTGATGTGGACAAAAATTAACCCTGTTGTTTCAAGCATCACTGATAGGCTGAGACCTCTCAAACCTATTAATATATTGCAATATCAGTTTTATGATATTTTCAAACCCCCAAAACACACATTATATGCTGAAAAAGAATTATATAAACACAAAATCCAAATGCTGTATTTTTATTGACAAACAGCATAGTATCTGAGGAAGGCCCTCAATTTCTTCCTCTCAATATGTCTCTTCCTAGCTTACAGACAGCTGCCTTCTTGCTGAACCCTCAAATGGCAAATAGAGAGATCTCTGGTATTTCTCTCTCTTCTTATCACAATACCAGACTTATCAGATTAGGATCCCACCTTCATGACCTCACTTAACCTAAATTATCTCCTTAAAGGCTCTATCCTCATACCGGGGATTAGGGCTTCAACACATGAATGTGAGGGGAAAGTAGGAGACACAGTTCAGTCCATAACAGGCAGTAAATAATTGTTTAATCCATGCAAGAAATACTGCAAAAGCTAAAAGATGATATAAATCTTAAAACTTTAAGAATTTAGTGAATATTAGAAAGTTAAATTTTTTTAAGTTTCACACATCATGGTAAATTTAAGAACAGGGTAAACAGTATATGTGCATCCATAAGGCATTAAACAGAGGGGGAAAAGGTGTCTACAAAGAAACCAGAATTATACTTGCACTAAACTTTTAATAAGCATCACTAGGTGTTATCAGACAATGGAGATGCAAAATCAGTTTCAACCTAATATTCTCTCACCAGCTTAAATTATTAACAATGTAGGTAAAATGCAGTTTCACTTTCAAGCATACAAGGACATTTAAACTTTACATTCCACATACCTTTCTGATGAAGTTAAGAAAAGATAACGTCCAGCAAAATGAGGAGCAAAAACCAAACAGCATCAGGAACAGTAGGATCAGAAATAAAAAGACAAGGGTTCCACAGGGTGAAATAAATCAACTCAAGAAAATTAGTCCAAGATAAACACAAAAGAGGAAACTCTAGAAGGGGAGTCATTTAACTTCATATTTGTTTGCAATATTATAACTTCATGGGTCTTGTTCTCTGCAGAACGAAATACTGTGCCATGAATGTATGTTGTCTCCTATACGGCAATTTATTTTGTTAATTTTCCTCTAGAATTTCTAATTATTATGCTTTTAAAATTTATTAAGATGAAGCACTACTTAAAGTCCAAACATATAAGAGACCAGGGAAAAAATATGTGCAACAATTGGGACAAATAATTTATACACAAAACATGATTTTACATGTAAATTACAAGTAATTCAATACAAAAAAAAAAGCAAAATATAGTAAGCAATTCATGGAAAAGGAAATGCCAAAAAACAGTTGAAAAGTTGCTCCTTTTCATTTATAGCCTAAGAAGTGCAAATGAAGTATCATTTTCCTATTAGCAAATGGGTAAATATTCATTCAATGCAATGCTGATCCAAGCCTGAACTGTTATGAGCATTCAGCAAAGTAATCCAACAGTATCTTATCAATAACGAAATGCACATGTCCTCTGACCTGTAATTCCCCTTTTGAACTCAATTCAATAAAAGCATTTTATTGAATGAAATCAATTCAATATAAAAGCATTAATATAAGTATCTACTGCAGTATTGTTTACAGTAACCAAAAAAAATCCTCAATAGTGATATCAAATTTTGAAAAAGCAAATTTTTAAAAAACAAATTTCAAAAACATATGTGAAATTAGACCTTATTTTTAAAGAAAAAGAAAATCAAATGTAGAGGCATATATGTGTGTACATATATATAAGTAACAGAAAAAATAGGAACGTATACACACAAGATCATTAGCAATAATAACCTAAGGGGGTGGGGTTGGGAGGAGTGTAGCAAAAGTCTTTATATACCTCTATAGTTTTTTCTGATTACAAGAAACATGTAAATATTTTCTTAATTTAAACTTCAAACAAAATAAGGACGACGACAGGTTCAATGAAATTAAAAAAAAAAAACACAGAAACAAAGAACAAAAAAGAATCAATTATGGACTTAAACAGTACCACAAAAACAGGGGGGGAAATCTCCACAATGAATCATTTGCTCTTTAGAAGAAATCACGGACAACATGAAATCAATAAAACAAGACATCCAAGATGAAAGTCAGAGAGTCATTTCCTAGGCAGGTTGATAAGTCTAGGGGTCCCCAAGGAGAGAGGGGTCTGGAATTCTCAAGGAGGAAGAAAGGACAAACTTTTTCTCTCTACATTCCTTAGGATTATATAACAATAATGTATCCTGCCTGAGGACAGTCTCTGGATTAAACCTCTGGCTAATCCTGTTATTTTAAAATGTAAATTATGGGAGTAGGTCTGGTGAGGTCTTTAAAACCTCCAAACATTCTTTGGATTCATTGGAGAGTATGTAACTCCACTGCCAACACTAGCAAGGGAGTACTCTTTCTACCCCCTTCTGATGTCTATGTCAGAAGCTTTCTCTATCTCCTTTATACTTTAATAAAACTTTATTACACAAAAGCTCTGAGCATTCAAGCCTCATCTCTGGCCCGGGATTGAATTCTTCTCCTCTGGAGGCCAAGAACCCTGGCGTCTTTGTGTGGTTCAACAACAACCTTTCAAAAGGATAAAACAACAGAATAAAGTGAAGGATGAAACTGAAAAGCAAAAAAGACAAAGTGGGGATCAAAACATCACTATCAGAAAAATAATAAATACATGTGAAACATCACAAACAGAATATATGTGGCCAAATACTGAAATAAAGGCAAAATGAGCAGAGAGAACAAAGACAAAGGGATTGCAAATCTCTTAGAAGAGAGTTAATAGATATATCAGACAAATAATACTGATCCAGGAAAGGAAAATAAACTGTACTTTATTTCATGGAAATCTTGTATTCTGTCCTACAAATGGAAGAAAGAGAAAAGGTTCATTTATATATTGAAGAAAATGTCCATGAGATGCAAGAGGAAAAAAAATGAATTTGTAGATTAAAGAAGTATACAGTGCTTGGTGAAGAATCTAAGCTCCTCCATTTTGTTTACAGAAAAACTCCATTTTGTAAGGTTCCGGGAAAAGAGCCTTTGGAAATCCCCTGACCTCACCCCACCACCCATGAGCCAGTCGGAACCCAGACCAGAATCTCCTGACTTTAACGTTCAGGAACTCGTGGTCTACCTAGGTAATAGGGACCAATCAAAAACCAACACACAACCCTTTGAAAGAAAGTGACCAATCAGATGTCCCCCTACCTAGAAATTCTTTTTTTCATGAACACTCCCTATGTAAGCAATGTAACCCAAAACCTGGGGCTCCTCCCTATAGCCGCTGCATCGGTAAAGGTGGGAGCCCCAGCTCGAGCTTGGTAATAAAAACTCTCTTGCTTTTGCATCAGATATCAGCTCCCTGGTGGTATTGGGAGATTTCGCGACTTGGGCATAACATTTGGGGGCTCGACTGGGATCTCCCACCAGCTCCATGGGAAGACCGATCCGGAGAGTCATCTACAGCCAATTAGCTTTTTTTCTTTCTTTCTTTTCGTTTCTGACAGGGCCTATTTTCTGAGACCAGTATATGACTCAGGCGGATGCGCCGACGGGTCACTGGTGTGGGTCGTTGGGAGATGTCCCTGACCCCCTCGGAGGGGACAGAGTGCCCCTGTTCTCTGTAGATGATAGCGTGTTGCTCCCGCTGAACAGCCGGAAGCCGTTGTCTTACTTTCAGTCTTGCCTCCGGACTCCCGGAGGTCTATTTCTCCTGTCTCTCTGTGTGGCTGTCCGTATTGTTGTATTGTCTGTGTTAATTTACCAACATCTGACTGATCCAGGAACGATGGGGCAACGTCAATCTAGCCCTACTCCTCTATCTCTGATCACTGACCATTTTAAGGAGGTCAAGATGCGCGCTCATGACCTCAGTGTAGAAATTAAAAGGAATAAATTAATCACTTTTTGCAGCACAGAATGGCTGACCTTCCATGTAGGCTGGCCCTCAGAAGGCACCTTTGACTTGCGAACTGCACACCGAGTCCAGGATATCATCTTCCGACCGCGAATCAGACACCCTGACCAAGTTCTCTATATCATAGTATGGGAAAATATCATATTGTGGCCCCCTCCTTGGGTAAAATCTTTTTTGCCTCAACAGGGATTTTCTATCGCTCAGGTGTTAGTGACACATGTAGGAAAGAACCTGAAGAATCCCAAGGAGCCTGAACCAACGGCGCTGCTATACCCCATCTTGCAGGGGGGAACAGAGGAAGAACTCCTCTTCCCTTATCCTTACCAACCCCCCAAACCACCGCAGGCCCCCACCATCCCTCCACCCAGGGCCGAAACACAGGAAGTGGGGCCCACACAAAATACTCACCATAGGCAAGCCATGTCCCCGGAGGGGCCGGCAGACTCAACCGTTGCCCTTCCCTTACAAGTGGCTGGCCCTACCCCCGATGAGAAAGGAAACCAACCTCATCAACACTGGCCCTTCTCTACTAGTGACCTATATAACTGGAGATCCCAGAATGCTAAGTTCTCAGACAAGCCTAGAGATCTAACTAACCTTCTAGAGACTGTGCTTTTTACTCACCAGCCCACCTGGGACGACTGCCAGCAGCTGCTCCAGATTCTCTTCACCACAGGAGAGAGAGAGAGAATACAGAATGAGGCCCATAAAAGGGTCCCAGTGGCAAATGGAGAACCTACCACTAATACAGATGAAATTAACACCTCTTTTCCTCTATCGCGACCTGACTGGGATTACAATATGGCACAAGGTAAGGAGAGGCTCCAGGTCTACTGCCAGACTCTTTTCGGGGGGATTAAGGCAGCTGTACGGAAACCTACTAACCTAGCTAGAGTGGGAGATGTTCAGCAGGGCCCCACCGAGAGTCCAGCTGCCTTCCTGGAAAGGCTGATGGAGGCCTTTAGACAATACACCCCCAAGGATCCAGAAGCAGAAGGCACTCAGGCTGCTTTGATAATGCATTTTGTCAACCAGGCGGCCCCCAACATTAGGAAGAAGTTACAAAAACTAGAACGCCTGGGTGAAAAGAGTATCCAGGATTTAATAACAGTAGCAGAAAGAGTCTACAACACCCGAGAAACCCCAGAGAAAAAACAAGCCAAAGCGGCAGATCGCCAAACCCGTAACATGGCACGCATCCTGCTGGCTGCAACAGTTCCTGACTCGGGAGAGAGGGAGCGCCAATTGAGCTGACTGGCTGCTGAAGGTAAGAGCCGTCCCCGTACACGGCCAGCATTAGGAAAGAACCAATGTGCCTATTGTAAATAGGAAGGACATTGGGCCAAGGAGCCCTAAGAAAAAGAAGCGACCACGAAAGACCCCCATCCTGGCCGTCAAAGAACTGAGCGATTAGGGAGGATTGGTTTGGCGCCCCTCCCCAAACCCAGGGTAACCCTAAGAGTGGAGGGGACCCCAATTGACTTCCTTGTCGATATGGGGGTTCAATATTCGGTTTTGCTAGAGCCCCAGGGAAAACTGGCCGGAAAGACCTCTTGAGTGCAGGGGGCTACTGGAATGAAACAATACCAATTGACTACCCGAAGATCAGTGGAGTTGGGTGCGGGCCGGGTATCCCACTCTTTCATGGTCATTCCGGAATGCCCCTTCCCACTGTTGGGAAGAGACCTGTTGACCAAAATGGGGGCCCAGATTCACTTCCTCCCGGGGGAAACTAAAATACTTGACCAGTTGGGCAGACCGATTCAAGTAAAGACAATGCAATTAGAAGATGAATATCAGTTGCACCAAAAACCGACATTCCCCCAAGCGGACATTCAGAAATGGCTAGACAAATTCCCTGATGTGTGGGCTGAGACAGGGGGAACTGGTTTGGCCGGACACTGCCCTCCTATATATATAGATCTCAAGCCAGGGGCCGACAACAACACCCCCAACTAACCTTGTTACAATATGTAGATGACCTCTTAATTTCAGCAAAGGACCAACAGACTTGCCTTATGGGCACCCAAGAACTATTGCAGACCCTTGGAAAATTAGGGTACCAAGCCTCAGCCAAAAAGGCTCAGCTATGCCAACCAGAGGTCACCTACTTAGGGTATGTATTAAAGGAAGGACAGAGATGGCTGTCAGAGGCACGAAAGGAGACGGTACTCAAAATCCCTACCCCAGATTCACCTCGAAGAGTGAGAGAATTTTTGGGGTCTGCTGGTTTCTGCCGTCTTTGGATCCCAAATTATGTGGAACTGGCTAAACCCTTATATGAAGCCACAAAAAGTACTACCCCTTTCAGCTGGACAGAGCAGATGGAGACCGCCTTCAAGACTATTAAAATGGCCCTGCTGTCAGCCCCCACCCTAGGGTTGCCTGACGTTACAAAACCCTTTCTCCTGTACGTAGATGAAAAACAAGGAGTGGCAAAAGGGGTACTGATGCAGCATCTGGGACCTTGGAAGTGGCCGGTGGCTAACTTGTCTAAACACCTAGACCCCGTGGTGTCAGGCTGGCCCCCATGCCTCCACATGATTGCAGCAGTGGCCCTAATGGTCAAGGATGCAGATAAACTGTCACTGGGGCAAGAGTTGCATATCACCGCCCCCCATGCCACTGAGGGCATACTAAAACAACCCCCAGATAGGTGGATCAGCAACGCTCGGCTGACCCACTACCAGGGATTACTGCTAAACCCCTCCAGAATCATCTTTCTGCAGCCTACTGCTCTCAATCCGGCTACACTGCTTCCTAACCTGGATTTGGAAGCCCCAATCCATGACTGCAGCGACATACTAGCCCAGGTACATGGGACGCGAGAGGACTTGCAAGATCGCCCTCTAGCGGATGGTGAAGTTACCTGGTATACGGATGGAAGCAGTTTCCTCCGAGATGGGCTCAGGTATGCAGGGGCAGCTGTAATCACGGAAACCCAAATCGTGTGGGCAGAAGCACTACCTCCGGGCACTTCGGCTCAAAGGGCTGAACTAATCACCCTAACAAAAGCCCTCCTCTCAGCATTATGGCTTCCTAAAAAACTAGCCATAATACATTGCCCGGGACACCAAAAGTCAGACACCCTGACCTCAAAGGTGAAACAATTTGGCAGACAGGGCAGCCCGAGATGCAGCCCAGGGCACCGTGATAGAAGCCACCCTTCAACTGCCCGACCCCAGGAGCCCTGTTCTGCCAGATTTACCCAACTACTCACCAAGAGACTTACACTGGATAAAAAGTTTGCCTATGACCCAACAACTGGCTAGGTGGTGGAAGGCAGCGGACAGCTCCCTGATCCTCCCGGAGGAACTAGGAAAGCAGGTGTTACTGAGGATGCATCACGCCACTCACCTGGGAACCCGCAAGATGCAGGACCTGATTAGACATGCCAAGATTACCATGAGAGACGTCAGATCGATGATAGAAAATATCGTTATCAACCTTCAAGGCCTGCCAACTCACTAACACTGCCCATCACCCAGCCAACCACAGGCCTAGAGAACGCGGGAGTCGGCCAGGAGCATACTGGGAGGTGGACTTCACTGAGGTAAAACCGGATAAATATGGATACAAATATCTACTGGTATTCATAGATACCTTCTCAGGGTGGGTAGAAGCTTTCCCCACCAAGAGAGAAACAGCACAGGTGGTGGCCAAAAGGCTGACTGAAGACATCTTGCCACGGTTCGGGTTTCCTGCACAGGTGGGGTCGGACAATGGGCCAGCCTTCGTATCTCAGGAAAGCCAGGGGTAGCCCGGGCTTTGGGGGCTAGGTGGAAGTTACATTGTGCTTATAGGCCCCAGAGCTCAGGACAAGTAGAAAGGATGAATAGGACACTCAAAGAAACATTAACAAAACTAGTTGCTGAGACTGGCGGGGACAGGGTGGCTCTCCTCCCCTTTGCCCTATACTGGGTGCAAAACTCCCCCTACCAACTGGGATTTACCCCCTTCAAAATTATGTATGGGATACCTCCCCCAATAATTCCTAACCTAAAAACAGAGGTGCTAAAAGAAATAGATGATCAAAGATTACTCTTTTGTCTCCAGTCCTTACAATACTCCCACAGGGACACGTGGAAGAGGCTCAAGGCATTATAGGAATCAGCCCCACCACCTGAACCCCACCACTACCAACCAGGAGACTGGGTGTACGTGCGCCGCCATCGTCAAGAGACCCTAGAGCCCAGGTGGAAAGGGCCCTTCCTAGTTGTCTTGACGACACCCACTGCTCTCAAAGTTGACGACATATCCACTTGGGTTCACTACACCCACGTATGGCCTGCAGACCTGTTCGCCCTAAGGGAAGAATTCCTTCCCCAATGGAAGACCAAGCTGGACAAAACAAATCCACTCAAACTCAAGCTACAAAGACGATAAAAGACTGTTAATGCTGTTATCCCTACGGCTTAGTGCTGCCGCTAACCCTCATCAACCAATGAACCTGACTTGGATGATTCTAAGTGCAACTACGGGAGAAGTAATTAACTCCACCTCGGCCATTCATCCCAAAAACACCTGGTGGCCAGACTTGGAATTCGACCTCTGTCTTCTGGCCGCCAGATCTTGGGACATCGGCTAATGGGAGGTAAAGATGCCCAGCAAACCTGAATGTGGGGCTGGCACTAATAGGTGCAATACTCAGCCCCCCACTAACTCAGGACCTGGATGCAGCCACTACATTCAACGGGCAAGCTTATGGGAAATACCCTTCTATGTGTGCCCTGAGGGAGACGGAACCAGGCGACCATCAGTAACTGCAGGGGGGCTGACAAGTTTTACTGCGCTGCTTGGGGATGCGAGTCAATGGGGACAGTCAATTGGGAGCCCCCTATTTGTGGTGACTTGATTACCTTGGGTCACGTTCCGGGGCCCACTGTGTCAACTGGGGGACATGGAAGGGAGTTCCTCATAACTGGGCCTTGTATGAACTTTCTTTGTAATCCGGTGAGGCTTAAATTCTCAACTGACGGAAAAAAGTTCCCTGGTTGGGAAGCTGGACAATCCTGGGGCCTCTGGCTATATTAGTCAGGATATGATAATGGGTTGCTGTTTACCGTCAGGTTGAAATTAGGACCCATACAGATCAGCCAAAATCAGGGCATAGGGCCCAATTCAGTCTTAGTGCCACGAGAGCCTACCCACGCCCCCATTCAGCCTGTCCACACCCCCGCTCAAGAGCTTACCCAAACGCCTCCCGGGCCCTACATCACTAATACAAACAACTCCCCTTGGGTTAGCCTTAAGAGACCTAATATTAAAGATGATCAAGACCCATTATTTGATATGATGATCAACACCTATCGGGTCCTAAATTCCACTCGCCCGGACCTGACTAGCAGTTGCTGGTTATGTTATGACATCAAACCCCCCTATTATGAGGGCATAGCTGTCCCAGGAAATTACATTCAAACAAGAGACCACAGAGCCTGCCAATGGCAGCAAAAAGAGACGCCAGATTAACTCTTCAGCGAGTAACCGGACAGGGCCTTTGCATAGGAAATGTTTCCCAAACCTATCAGCACCTCTGCAATTCCACGGACTCTATAAAAACAACCGAGTACCTGGTGCCTCCCCAAGAAAACTGGTGGGCATGCTCCACGGGCTTAGTACCTTGTATTCACGGGCAGGTACTAAATGACTCCAAAGATTTTTGTGTATTGGTGCTATCGGTCCCCCGACTGTTCTATCACTCCAATGATAAGCTCCTCCTAAAACCAGAAAAAGCCTTGCCCTGGTCCAAGAGAGAGCCAGTCTCAGCCTTAACCCTTACAGTTTTGTTGGGGTTGGGGGCAGCTGGGGCAGGAACTGGGATATCCTCTTTAATAGTGCAGAATCAACACTATTCTAGCCTAAGAGCAGCCATTGATCTTGATATTGAAAGACTAGAAAGCTCAATTAGCCACCTCCAAGAGTCACTGAGTTCTCTGGCAGAAGTGGTACTGCAGAATAAAAGGGGATTGGATTTGGTTTTTCTCCAACAGGGGGGCCTATGAGCTGCGTTAGGGGAAGAATGTTGTTTTTATGTGGATCACTCGGGGGTAGTCAGGGAGTCCCTGGCCAAGATAAGAGAAGGGCTGAGTCAGAGAAAAAGAGAAACCAATTCAAAATTGGTTTGAATCCTGGTTTAACTCATCCCCCTGGTTCGCAACTCTCATATCTTCCTTGGTGGGGCCCCTGATTATCTTGTTACTGCTACTCACCTTCGGGCCATGCTTACTAAACAAATTGGTGGCCTTCATTAAAAGCCGCATCAACACGGTGCAGCTCATAGTACTCAGATCCCAATATACGGTGCTGCAAACGGTCCCCTTAGCGGGAGACAATATAGAGCTGACCCCAGACCCATGATTGGGTCTGTCCTGGATCCTAGAGAAGGGGGGAATGAAAAATCTAAGCTACTCCATTTTGTTTACAGAAAAACTCCATTTTGTAAGGTTCCGGGAAAAGAGCCTTTGGAAATCCCCTGACCTCACCCCACCACCCATGAGCCAGTCGGAACCCAGACCAGAATCTCCTGACTTAACGTTTAGGGACTTGTGGTCTACCTAGGTAATAGGGACCAATCAAAAATCAACACACAACCCTTCGAAAGAAAGTGACCAATCAGATGTCCCCCTACCTAGAAATTCTTTTTTTCATGAACACTCCCTATATAAGCAATGTAATCCAAAACCAGGGGCTCCTCCCTATAGCCGCTGCGTCGGTAACGGTGGGAGCCCCAGCTTGAGCTTGGTAATAAAAACTCTCTTGCTTTGGCATCGGATATCGGCTCCCAGTGGTCATTGGGAGATTTCGTGACTTGGGCATAACACTTGGGAAATTTAAAAAAAATAAAAAGAGGCATCAAAACTGAGACATATACTGGAAATTTTCTTGGACTTTATAAATTAAAAATCAGTCCAAGAAGAATATACTCAAAAAAAGCAAAAAAAGATGAAGGGATGGGAGAGGAGGTATGGGAAGGGAGTAAATCAGGTGGGAATACTGCTTGTATAGCTGAGGAGAAAGTTTCAATGGAAGAACCTAAGAGTGATGATTTCCACTATTCCACTCTCTACTATCTCTCCTTCAAAACTTGACCTGAGGGCAGGGACTTGCAAAGTTTATCACATTTGCCCAAAAAATTTAGTTGGGTGACATATAGGCATTTTTACTTTAACTGTGAATAAAGTTTTAAATCATTAAAAAAGAAAGATCAGTTCACTTCAGTCACTCAGTCATGTTCAACTCTTTGCAGCCCATGAACTGCAGCACAACATGCTTCCCTGTCCATCATCAGCTCCCGGAGCTTACTCAAACTCATGCCCATCAAGTCGGTGATGCCATCCAAACATCTCATCATCTGCCGTCCCCTTCTCCTGCCTTCAGTCTTTCCCAGCCTCAGGGTCTTTTCCAATGAGTCAGTTCTTCACAACAGGTGGACAAAGTATTGGAGTTTCAGCTTCAGTATCAGTCCTTCCAAAGAATACTCAGGACTGATTTCCTTTGGGATTGACTGCTTTGATCTTGCAGTCCAAGGGACTCTCAAGAGTCTTCTCCAAAACCACAGTTCAAAACCACCAATCCTTCAGTGCTCAGATTTCTTTATAGTCCAACTCTCACATCCATATATGACTACTGGAAAGCCATAGCTTTGACTAGACAGAACTTTGTCAGCAAAGTAATGTCTCTGCTTTTTAATATGCTGTCTAGGTTGGTCATAGCTTTTCTTCCAAGGAGCAAGCGTCTTTTAATTTCATGGATGCAGTCACCATCTGCAGTGATTTTGGAGCCCTCCAAAATAACGTTTTCTCATTTTAGTCACTGTTTCTACCGTTTCTCCATCTATTTGCCATGAAGTGATGGGACAAGATACCATGATCTTCATTTTTTGAATGTTGAGTTTTAAATCAACTTTTGCACTCTGCTCTTTCACTTTCATTAAGAGGCTCTTTAGTTCTTCGTTTTCTGCCACAAGGGTGGTGTCATCTGCATATCTGAAGTTATTGATATTTCTCCCGGCAACCTGGATTCCAGCTTGTGCTTTATCTAGACTGGCATTTTGCATGATGTACTCTGCACAGAAGTTAAATAAGCAGAGTGACAACATACAGCCTTGACATACTCCTTTCCCAATTTGGAACCAGTCTATTGTTCCATGTCCAGTTCTAACTGCTGCTTCTTGACATGCATACAGATTTCTCAGGAGGTCTGGTATTCCCATCTCTTTCAGAATTTTCCACAGTTTGTTTGGATCCACACGGTCAAAGGCTTTGGTGTAGTCAATAAAGCAGAAGTAGATGTTTTTCTGGAACTCTTGCTTTTTCGATGATCCAACGGATGCTGGCAATTTGATCTCTGGTTCCTCTGCTTTCTCTAAATCCAGCTTGAATATCTGGAAGTTGATATTTCACATACTGTTGAAGCCTCACATTGAGAATTTTGAGCATCACTTTGCTTGCATGTGAGATGAGTGCAAATGTATGGTGAACATTCTTTGACATTCCCTTTCTTTGGGATTGGAATGAAAACTGACCTTTTCCAGTCTTGTGGCCACTGCTGAGTTTTCCAAATTTGCTGGCATATTGAGAGCAGCACTTTCACAGCATCATCTTTTAGGATTTGAAATAGCTCAGCTGGTATTCCATCACCTCCACTAGAGTCGTTCATAGTGATGCTTCCTAAGGCCCACTTGACTTTGCATTCTAGGATGTCTGACTCTTGGGTGAATGATCACACTATCGTGGTTATCTGGGTCATGAAGATCTTTTTGTATAGCTCTTCTGTGTATCCTGCCACCTCTTCTTAATATCTTCTGCTTCTGTTAGGTCCATACCATTTCTGTCCTTTATTGAGCCCATCTTTGCATGAAATGTTCCCTTGGTATCCCTAATTCTCTTGAAGAGATCTCTAGTCTTTCCCATTCTATTGTTTTCCTCTATTTCTTTGCATTGATCACTTAGCAAGGCTTTCTTATCTGTGTTGTTCTTGGAACTCTGCCTTCAAATGGATATATCTTTCCTTTTCTCCTTTGCGTTTTACTTCTCTTCTCAGCTATTTATAAAGAACCATTTTGCCTTTTTGCATTTCTTTTTTGGGGGGATGGTTTTGATCACTGCCTCCTGTACAATTCTATGAACCTCCGTCCATAGTTCCTCAGGCACTCTGTCAGAACTAATCCCTTGAAACTATTTGTCACTTCCACTGTAAAATCATAAGGGATTTGATTTAGGTCATACCTGAATGGTCTAGTGGTTTTCCCTACTTTCTTCAATTTAAGTCTGAATTTTGCAATGAGCAGTTCATAATCTGAGCCATAGTCAACTCCCGGTCTTGTTTTTGCTGACTGTATAGAGGTTCTCCATCTTCGGCTGCAAAGAATATAGTCAATCTGATTTCAGTATTCACCATCTGGTGATGTCCATGCATAGAGTCATCTTTTGTGTTGCTGGAAGAGGGTCTTTGCTATGACCAATGTGTTCTCTTGGTGAAACTCTGTTAGCCTTTGCCCTGCTTCATTTTGTACTCCAAGGCCAAATTTGCCTGTTTTCAAGGTATCTCTTGACTTCCTACTTTTGCATTCCCATTCCTTATGATGAAAAGGACATTTTTTTTTCTTTTTTTTTTTGGTGTTAGTTCTAGAAGGTCTTGTATGTCTTCACAGAAAAATAAAGATAATGGGAAAACATCAGACAAGAAGAAGTTAGCAGAGAAAGTATTCAATATTTCAGATACTTGAGTCTGAAATCACATCATGCAGATAGCTAACACTAATCCTAAAAAAAAAAAAGAAAGTTAATTTTTTTCTTTATTCTATCATGCCCTTTCTCTATCTACTTTTTGAGACCAAAAGCAGAAATTTGGTCAAAAGTTGCAAAGGCATTACAACTGTGATCAAGGAAGCACACTGAAAGTTTCCAAATATAAACAATTTCTACCCTCTGATCTCTTCTACCATTTTTCAGAAAAGACTCTGAAAATTAAATATCCTCTCAAAACAAATAAATGCAAAGAAACATTCTTTCTGGGTCCTAATTCTCTACTGAATTTTTGCATCACTTGACTTACCTGAATTTCTCATTGCTTATTTATGTTTAGCCTCAAATATCACACAATGGCATAACTGAAAATAAATCCTATGCCACTTAACCTGTGGAGCACTGTTGCCAAGCTTAACCTGGTTGACACTGGAACTTGGGACCAAAAGGAGAGACAGGCACAGAACGTCTCTCAAAAGTCTCAGGAAGTTAAGTATGATATTTGGAAGAACAGTTAAGTTGTAAAGAAGGCTGTCTTATTCTATGTGGTAAATAACACTGTTAGAGGATTTAGTGCAAACAAGGCAAAGAAGTTTCCATGACAAAGTTAGTCTATACTTTCATATGTTGCTTTAGTTCTTTTGTTGTAATATGGTTTGTCAAGATAGTTTTCAAGTTCTGTGGCTTTATAGATTCAGAAGAATGTAAGTAGATAGATAAATAGATACATAGATAAACACATACATAGATAAACATAGATACACACATAGATAACTTTCTGTATTGTAATGCCATCAAAAGATTGGGCATAACTCAATCAAATTTTATCTTGGACATAGTCTCTGGTTTGAATAATATCATTACTATAAACATATTTCAGTGAAATGAAAAGGTATTAAATACCATTAACGTACATTGAAAATCAACATCTTCTAACAAATAAGATGTATTTAAATCAGAACTTAAACATGTAATATCAAGGAAGAAATAATGGAAAGTCATTGATCTCAACAAACCTTGATTTTTTTAGATCAAAGTGCAATTACTAAAGTGCATTGAAACTTAATTCCAGGTCATGTCTTGATCCTATAAAAATTTGTCATTTGTGATATTGGATTTTGCATCTGCCTCTCAAAGGTCAGAAGAACAGCAGGAACACTGCAGTTCCAGTTTATCCATAAATCATTTTATATTCATGGAGGTACTTCTTTATTGCTAGGAGAACTGCCTAGAAACCAGATTGAAAATGTCTATGAATTGAGTAGTTTCCAGGTGGGCAGTGATCTTTACAGTGACCACATATTTCAAAACTTTGGGGAGAAAGTGTGTATGTGTGTGTGTATGTGTCAAAGTGAGTTAAGATTAAGATACTTTGCAAAGTTCTGCATTTTTACAGATGCAGAACTGCTATCACCAGCCATGGTGATACTATTTTTCTTGTTACCTACTCCCTAAAAATTGTATACAGTTCAAATACTCTCTGATATGGTGTTATAGTACTATTTTTTGCTTCCACAAAATATATTAAAACACACACACACATACACACACAGAGAACTTAGAAATTTGCAATCATTATTATGGCCATAACTATATTCCGTCACTAACAATAACAGCATTTCCTTCATAATTTCAATGTCAAGATTCCTATTCTTTGAATATCACCTTGTGTCTAAGTCACTTACTTTGGCATTCCAATTCAAACAACCCTTAGATCCCAGCAGAATCTCCAATCCATTATCACCACCACCTTCTACTTTTGAACACCCCCTACATCTGACTTCTTTCTCTATGCTGTTGAAATTCTATACTGCTTCAATCCAACTCTCTGCCTACTCTCTCACCTGAACCTGAGCAAGTGAATCTAGATGAAGGAAAATCCAAAATCAGGTCAACTGGTCTTCCTTACTTTATACTCATGACCATAAGACAAAGTCACTCAGTCATGTCCAACTTTTTGCGACCCCATGGACTATACAGCCCATGGAATTCTCCAGACCAGAATACTGGAGTGGGTAGCCTTTCCCTTCTCCAGGTGATCTTCCCAACTCAGGGATCCAATCCAGGTCTCCCACATTGCAGGCGGATTCTTTACCAGCTGAGCTACAAGGGAAGCTCAAGAATACCGGAGTGGGTAGCCTATTCCTTCTCCAGGGGATCTTCCCAACCAGGAATTGAACCGGGGTCTCCTGCACTGCAGGCAGATTCTTTACCAACTGAGCTACTAGGGTCCATGAACCAAGCCTTAATACTTTCTAGGAATCATAGCATACTTGCTCTAATCCACCCATGGTTCTCTTTCTTAGATGAGTATTTCCATCTCCTCCTCTCCGTTCTCAAGCCATCAACCCGTCCTCTCATCCTCATTCTTAGCAGATAATCTGACTTCCTACTTTATTCAAATAGTCAGATGAGAATTCCCTCAGACTTCCACATTAAAATCAACCTTCCAACCAGCACCTTTAGTCATGTTGCCTCTCCTACTTTCTCCAGAGATAAAATAGTCTATCTCTTTTATAAACATACTTATCTGACTTGTATACTATAACCCACCTCCTTTTAATATATTCAAGGATATCACTCGTGATTTTTCTCTTTGCTACATCATCAATTTTCTCCTTTCCACTGGATTATTTATATCAGTTTATATTTTATTAAGGGCTTCCTCAATGGCTCAGTAGGTAAAGAATTCACCTGCAATGCAGGAGACATAGTAGACTCAGGTTTGATCCCTGGGTCAGGAAGATCCCCAAAAGAGAAAATGGCAACCCACTCCAGTATTCTTGCCTAAAAAATCCCATGGACAGAGGAGCCTGGCAGGCTACTATCCAAAGGGTCTCAAAGAGTTGGACACGACTGAACAACTAAATACAACAATGTGTTCTATTAAGGCACCATCTTTAAAGAAAAAAAACTTGGTATAGTTATTTTCTCTAGAGAGCACAACATTTCTTTCTTTCTTTGGCAATGAAGTTCTCAAAAGAATTGCTTTTATACCAGGACTCCAATTTTTCTCTCAAACTCACTCTAAAAACTCAGGATACAATCTTTGGTCTAATTCTCTTCTCTATCTGCAGTCCCTTTCTTAATGATCTCATCAGTCTTGTGTTAAGAGATCTCATCTACATGCAGCCAAGTCTTAAATATATTCTTTATACTTCTAGTCCAAATATCTCTCCCAAATCCAAGATTTATTTTTCCACTACCTAATCAAAATCTCTCTTCTGGACTGAATGTTGCTGTCCCCCTAGAATTTATGCCTGAAACTCTAACTCCCAGCATGGCTGTATTTGGAGATGGGGCCTCTAAAAAAGTAATTAAGGTTAAGCGAATTCACAAAAGTGGGGCCTTGATCCAACAGGATTATTGTCCTACTAAGAAGAGACACCAGAGAACTTGCTCTTTCTCCACAAAGCAGAGGAGAGGCCATGATGGGATACAACCAGAAAGAAGGCCAGTAAGACTTTTATCAGAAACCAGATTTTCCAGGACCTTGATAATGGATTTCTTCTAGTCCCCAGAACTGTGAGAAATAAATTTGTATATACACTAAGACTGTGAGATTTTATTATGACAGTTCAAATAATCCCCATTTGGATGTTTAAAGCACATTTCAAGCTTTTCTTGTCTCTTCTACTCACGATCCAGGAGAATAGTTTTATACAATGGATATCTACCCAACTGTCTTCCCTGATTACTATTCCTCAGGGGACTCTGTCACACCTGACTTCTCTCAAAGGCATTTTCTTATTTTTTTAAAATTTATATTTTTAACAGCTTAGTTGAAGTATGATTGACAAATAAAAATCGTATTTAAGGTATACAACAGGATATTTTGATACACATTTACACTGTGAAATAACTGCCACAGTCAAGAAAATTAACATGTTGATCATATCACACAGTTATCTTTTTGTGTGTGAGTGGTGAGAACTCTTAAGATTTACTCTCTTAGCATATTTCAAGTCTACAATACATTATTACTGTACATGATTGCACAATAGGTCTCCAGAATTTATTTATCCTCACTTCTGATGTTTCTTTCCCTCAGATTCACACAGTCTAAATTTCCTAATGGATTTAGTTTTAAGAAACTTAATTTCAGACTTTTTTTAATGTGGCTTTCCTTCCTACTGCATTGAATACTGAGTAAACTAGGTACCTCAATGATTACTGACGAAAAAGAAATTTTGCAATTATTTCCAAATTATTTCCTCCAGAGAATTCTGAGCTTCTCACTATTTATTGCCAAGCCAGTATTATACTTAATATTCTGAAAAAGGAAGTATCACAGTACCAAAAAAAAAAGAAAAAAAGCACGGTATGACTCCAAGAAGAGACGAAACGTTTGTCTCAACAAGATACCTCCTCCAAGCTGTAACTGCCAAATTGAGAAACAAAACAGCACAACCCAGAAAACCTGCAGATACCAAGGATGCAAGGCAGCCATACATCACTGCCAGATTCAAGGGTAAAAACCAGAACAATCCATGCTCAGTGACAGAGGAACTAATACAGTAAGCAGTTCTTCTGGGGAATGACGGACTGCATAGTAACAAAAGACAGAACTCGGACCACACTGTTATGCCTTTTAGGCTCTTCCCTTCTCCACAGACGTTAAAGACATTACCAGTTTTTTACTGATTGGCAACAAGAAAATAACGCCTCCTTTCTACACACAGCCTTCAAATTTATTGCAACATATCAGTAATCCTATGGTAATTTCTATATAGTTCTTTTTTTAAGAAGAGATGTGCAAGAAGAAAGTAGGGAAAACCACTAGAGCATTCAGGTATGACTTAAATCAAATCCCTTACAGTAGAAGTGACAAATAGATTTATTCAAGGGATTAGATCTGATAGACAGAGTGCCTGAAGAACTATGGACAGAGGTTTGTAGCACTGTAGAGTATCAAAAGCATCCCCAAGAAAAAGAAATGCAAAAAGGCAAAATGGTTGTCTGAGGAGGCTTTACAAATAGCTGAGAAAAGAAGTGAAAGGCAGAGAAGAAAAGGAAAGATATATCTATCTAAATGCACAGTTCCAAAGACTAGCAAGGAGAGATAAGAAAGCCTTCCTCAGCGATCATTGCAAAGAAATAGGGGAAAAAAATAGGATGGGAAAGACTAGAGATCTCTTCAAGAAAATCAGAAATACCAAGGGAACATTTCATGCAAAGATCAGCACAATAAAGGACAGAAATGGTATAGACCTAACAGAAGCAGAAGATATTAAGAAGAGGTGGCAGGATACACAGAAGAACTATACAAAAAAGATTTTAACATCCCAGATAACTACAATGGTACGATCATTCACCTAGAGTCAGACATCCTGGAGTGCAAAGTCAAGTAGGCCTTAGGAAACACCACACGAACAAGGTTAGTGGCAATGATGGAATTCAAGCTGAGCTATTTCAAATCCTAAAAGATGATGCTATGAACGTGCTGCACTCAATATGCCAGCAAATTTGGAAAACTCAGCAGTGACCACAAGACCGGAAAAGGTCAGTTTTCATTCCAGTCCCAAAGAAAGGCAATGCCAAAGAATGTTCAAACTACTGCACAATTGCGTTCATCTCACATGCTAGCTGGAGAAGGAAATGGCAACCCACTCCAGTGTTCTTGCCTGGAGAATCGCAGGGTCGGTGGAGCCTGGTAGGCTGCTGTCTATGGCGTCGCACAGACTCGGACACTGCTGACACGACTTAGCAGCAGCAGCAGCACATGCTAGCAAAGTGATGCTCAAAATTCTCCATAAGAGGCTTCCACAGAAGTGAAACATGAACTTTCAGATGTTCAAGCTGGATTCAGAGAAAGCAGAGGAACCAGAGATCAAATTGCTAACATCCATTGGATCATCGAAAAAGCAAGAGAGTTCCAGAAAAACATCTACTTCTGCTTTACTGACTACACAAAGTCTTTGACTGTGTTGATCCAAACAAACTGTGGACAATTCTTAAAGAGATGGGAGTACCAGATCACCTGACTTGCCTCCTGAGAAACCTATATGCAGATAAATAAACAACAGTTAGAACCAGACATGGAACAATGAACTGTTTCCAAATCCACGTCATACTGGAAAGGAGTATGACAAGGCTATATATTGTCACCCTGCTTATTTAACTTCTATGCAGAGTACATCATGCAAAATGCCTGTATGAAGCACAAGCTAGAATCAAGATTGCCAGGAAAAATATCGATAACCTCAGATATGCAGATGACGCCTTCCTTATAGGAGAAAGTCAAGAGGAACTAAAGAGTCTCTTGATGAAAGTGAAAAAATAGAGTGAAAGGGCTGGCTTAAAACTCAGCACTCAAAAAACTAATATCATGGCATCCAGTTCCAAATAGATGGGAAAACAATGGAAATGGTACAGAGTTTCTTTTCTTGGGCTTTAAAATCACTGCAGATGGTGACTGCAGCCATGAAATTAAAAGACGCTTGCTCCTTGGAAGAAAAGCTATGACATACCTAGGCAGGATATTAAAAAGCGGAGACATTACTTTGTCAGCAAAGGTCCATACAGTCAAAGCTATGGTTTTTCCCATAGTCATACATGGATGTGAGAGCTGGACCATAAAGACAACAGAGCACAGAAGAATTGATGCTTTCGAATTGTGGTGTTGGAGAAGACTCTTGAGAGTTCCTTGGATTGCAAGACCAATCCAGCCAATCCTATAGGAAATCAATCCTGAACATTCATTGGAAGGACTGATGCTGAAGCTGAAGCTCCAATACTGTGGCCACCTGATGCAATCAGCCAACTCATTTGAAAAGGCCCTGATGCTGGTTAAGATTGAAGGCAGGAGAATGGGATGACAGAGGATCAGATGGTTGGATGGCATCACTGACTCGACAGACATGAGTTTGAATAAGCTCTGGGAGATTGTGAAGGACAGCAAAGCCTGGCGTGCTGTAGTCCATGTGGTTGCAAAGAGTTGGACACAACTGAATGACTGCTGCTGCTGCTGCTAAGTCGCTTCAGTCGTGTCCGACTCTGTGCAACCCCATAGACAGCAGCCCACCAGGCTCCCCCGTCCCTGGGACTCTCCAGGCAAGAATACTGGAGTGGGTTGCCATTTCCTTCTCCAGTGCAGGAAAGTGAAAAGTGAAAGTGAAGTTGCTCAGTCGTGTCCGACTCTTAGCGACCCCATAGACCGCAGCCCACCAGGCTCCTCCATCCATGGGATTTTCCAGGCAAGAGTACTGGAGTGGGGTGCTACTGCCTTCTCCAACTGAATGACTAAACAACAACAAATGGTAATTTGTATATAGCTCTCTTTTTAAGAAGAGATGTCCACCTTAAAAAAAGAGAGAGAGAGAAGATATGTCCAAGCCCATTCCATATATCTGTGTCTCCACTCTTTCTCTGCAAAAAGACTCATCAGTACCATTTTTCTAGGTCCCATATATATGCATTAATATACAACATTTGCAGCCATAACAAGGAACACATTTGAGTCAGTTCTAAAGAGATGGATGAACATAGAGCCTATTATACAGAGTGAAACAAGTCAGAAAGATAAAAACAAATATCATATATTAATGTATATATATGGAATCTAGAAAGATGGTACTGATGAACCTATCTGCAGGGAAGCAGTGGAGATGTAGACATAGAGAACAGACTTATGGACATAGTAGGGGGAGGAGAGGAGGGAACAAACTGGGAGTGTGTGTGCATGGAAACATACACATAACCATACGTAAAAGAGACAGCCCATGAGAATTTTCTATATGATGCAGGGAGCTCAAACCACTGC
This sequence comes from Budorcas taxicolor, assembly GCF_023091745.1. Taxonomy (NCBI): domain Eukaryota; kingdom Metazoa; phylum Chordata; class Mammalia; order Artiodactyla; family Bovidae; genus Budorcas; species Budorcas taxicolor. Next base: position 19,826,329 of record NC_068933.1, on the reverse strand, counting down.
CCTGTGCCAACCTAGAGATGTGGGAGCTAGGTGAGAGGTTCAACAGGGAAGCGATATATGTGTACCTGTGGCTAATTCATGTTGATATATGGCAGAAACCAACAACATATTGTAAAGCAATTATCCTCCAATTAAAAATATGTGTGTGTGTGTTAGTCACTAGTCATGTCTGACTCTTTGCAACCCCATGGACTGTAGCCCCCCAGGCTTCTCTGTCCATGGGATTTTCCAGGCAAGAATACTGGAATGGGTTGCCACTCCTTTCTCCAGGGGATCTTCCCAACCCAGGGAATGAACATGAGTCCCTATACATATGACATTTGTTCTTTTCTTTCTAACTTTCTTAACTCTGTATATCAGGCTCTAAGTTCATCCATTTCACTAGAATTGACTCAAATTCATTCTTCTTTATGGCTGAGTGATATTCCATTGGATAGAGTGGGACAAATGGAGACAGTAGCATCAACATATATACACTATCATGTGTATAATGGATAGCTGGTGAGAAGTTGCTGTATAACACAAGGAGCCCAGTCTGGTGCTCTGTGATGACCTAGAGGGGTGGGGTGGGGAGGGAGGCTCCAAAAGGAGGGGATATATGTATAATTATGGCTGATTCACATTATTGTACAGCAGAAACTAACACAGCACTGGAAAAAATTAAAATAGAAAAAAGGAGAGATTTGGTCATTCTCAACACATTCCTTTAAGGCATCTCCAATAAAAAATAAAAGCTCTCAAGATATTTTATATTAATAATAAGATTAGGAAAATAATAGCATTTACAATGTGTTTAGCACTGTACAAGTGTTTTACATGTTTCACTATTTTCAAATCTTCACAATACTGCTATGAGTTAAGATAAAGGAGATCCCCCTCCATCTAACCGTAGGGTTAACAAGGGAACCCACGATTTGTGAACACCATTTTGTCCAGATATCCTTTACATTTCCTAGCACATTACCGAGGATTTGGAGGTGATGTGTTGTTAGTATAGATCAGTACATTAACTTTAAATAAGTATTCACCTCCTTTTACTACTGTAAATCTTTTATTAAAGGTCAAATTTGATTGAAAGGAGCAAAGACCAAGAGAAGATAGTGGTGAGGATTAGACGAAGCCTTACCCCTGGATTGCCCCTCTGTTGCTTAGCTGCTGCACTTATTTGGCTTCCAATTTAAAAGTAGTAAATCTCTAGATAATCTTTTCAATGGCTTCCAGTCACTGAAATATATTTTATAGCTTCCATAGAAGTGTAACACTGATTGTAAGTAAGATTTGTGGAACATCGAGTAGCATTAGATCTTCAAATTTAAAATGAAGATTCGTATTCCACAAGACTGTTTGAGATAGCCTTAAGCCAAATCAGCTGATTTGACTCAAGGCATGTCTGCCACAAAATTATTATAGACAGACAGCTAACTCTGAAGAAGTTTCCCAGACTAGTCAGTCACATGTTCAACATACTAACCACTCTAACAGTGAGGAAACAACCAATAAGTAAATAAAATTGTTCCCTTATAAATAATGATAGCTTTATTTTTAACACATGCTAGATCCTAGGCACATATATGCATTTTCATTTATTCAAATATTCATCAAGATTAAGAAAAATGATTATAGAGTTAGACTCTGCAGTTAGTCTTCCTTGGTTGTGGTCTCAAGTCAACCACTTTTAGCTGAATGACTTAGGGCAGAAATATTTAAACTCTCATCTGTAAACTGGGCTAGAAGTAACAACCTGTCTCACAGGCTGTGAGAAATATGTGTGTATAGAGTACCTGAAAGAGTGCCTATCACAGCTCTCAAAAGAGGCAGCTGTATGGGGGAGGAGGAGTGGGACAGTGATGGAGTGACAGTTTGGGATTGTTGTTGTTGTTTAGCTGTTCAGTCATGTCCGACTCTTTGCGACCCCATGGACTGTAATCCAACAGGCTCCTCAGTCCATGGAATTCTCCAGGTAAGAATACTGGAGTGGATAGCCATTTCCTTCTCCAGGGGATCTTCTCACTCAGGGATCGAACCCATGTCTCCTGCATTGGCAGGTGGAGCACAGCAGATGCAAACTCTTATATATAGAATGGATAAACAAAAGGTCCTATTGTATAGCACAGGGAACTACATTCAATACCCTGTTATAAACCATAATGGAAAAGAATATTTTTAAAAATGTGTATGTATAAGTGAATCACTTTGCTGTACAGCAAAAATTAACACAAGATTGTGAATAAACTGCTGCTGCTGCTGCTAAGTCACTTCAGTCGTGTCTGACTCTGTGCGACCCCATAGACGGCAGCCCAACAGGCTCCCCCGTCCCTGGGATTCTCCAGGCAAGAACACTGGAGTGGGTTGCCATTTCCTTCTCCAATGCATGAAAGTGAAAAGGGAAAGTGAAGTCGCTCAGTCGTCTCAGACTCTTAGCGACCCCATGGACTGCAGCCTACCAGGCTCCTCCATCCATGGGATTTTCCAGGCAGGAGTACTGGAGTGGGGTGCCATTGCCTTCTCTGTGTGAATCAACTAGACTTCAATAAAGCAATTTTTAAAAGAAAGTAGCTGTTATTGTAGATGACAACTACACATCACTTGATTACTGGGCCCCAGGGACACGATGGTGAATAACCTATCCAAGATTCCTTACCTCAACAAAGCATATCTTCCCATTGAGGAAGAAAAAAATTAGCAAGAAAATAATAAATCTTAAAAAACATAACTTTATATTATGACTAAGAAAATAAATACAATGATTAGATTAACAATAGCGAGGGAAGGACAACTGAAATGAGGAGGAAAGAAGGGCTATCAGTAGAAGGGGCATTTGAGATGGACAGAAGGGATGACAAAGAACCACCCATACCACCAACTGGGAAAAACCATCCCAAGTAGGAGGCATGGTCAGTGTAAAAGCCCAGAGAAGTGGAAATAGAAGAGGAACCAGATCTTTTAAATCCTTGCAAGTCACGGAGAGGAGTTTAGATTTTATTTTTAGAGCCAAAGGAAAATGTTGAATGATTTTAAGAGAGAGGGTAGCAATCTGATCCAGTTGTTCTTTGGTTCTTTTGTTACTGTTATACACTTTGATTATTATGTGATAAGACAGGAAAGGGAGAAAATCAAGAAGGGAAAAGAAGACCAATAGGAAATTAAGGCAGATTTCCCAAGCAAGAGATGATGGTCAGATGGGTTAAGATAATGGCAACAGACATGGAGATCAGTAAATTAAATCAAAACATGACTTGGAGGTAAAAACAAAAATTATTATTAACAACAAAAATAATAACAAACCCCAAAATAAGTATTATGGTTATCCTAATTATATATGTAAAGAAACTAAGGCTTATAGAATTTAAAAACTTAGCCAAAGAGGACCTGGGCACAGGAATTTGTCACTCCACTATTTAGATATTAGGCTGAGAAGTGGTTGTGTAAAAAATTAGCTCTCACTTTAATCCTTCCTAAATCATTCTGTCTAGAATCAAACTGAGCACAATGAAGTGTTTTGTAAGCATGCATTGGTTGGGTTTTTGCTCTATGGAGCAGCTTCAGTTTTAAGGCTTATAAGTTTCACTCAATTTTGTTTTGTTTTTTCTTTCTTTCTTTCTTTCTGCCTTTCCTTCAGTCTCTTAAGAGGTGCTCTGAAACAAAGCACTTCAGAATAACTTGTTATTACTTGGCTTTTACTTGAAGTTAGATGGTTTTTAATTGTTGCCATCTTTTCTAAAAGGTGGATTGCTTTCTGAAATGTCTGCATATCTACTTGAGAAAGGGAAGTTGAACTCTTATTTATCTCTAACCCTGCTTACCAACATGAAGGAATAAGAATTGTAGGATTATTATTTTGCTATGAGATGATCTTTACCTGAAGAATTTTTGTTGCCAAAAATAAATAAATAGCCTTCCAAGGAGAATTTATTTCATTGCTGCCAACATTCTTAGTCTCTCTCATAAAACAATCTGCTTTCAAAATGTGGCAATGCAACTCCCTGGACGACCTCAGCCCCAAACCTGTTGACCTCTATGATTGTCCACCGCTGTAGAAGTCATAATGGAAAGTTTTGAAGTACGTTGGGAAGGTCTCTATGATCAGCACAGGGCGATTGTTCTGAAATATCTACAGGTATTTAGGAAAGGTAAGTAACTTTATCTGAAATTCTCCAAATATTCTGGAAAATATGTTTTAATATTTTTCATTTAATTAAGAGACAGCTGAAGGAAAGTTACACGGCTCAAAATAGCCTGGAGTTAAAACTCCCCTCCAGCTCCTCCCCACCATTCTATACAAAACAAAGAACTCTCTCACCAGAAGAAAAAGATGGACATTAAGGTTGATTACACTCACCTCCCAGCCAGTCCCAGCCTCTGGCTGATCTCCAGAATTCCTTGCCCCAGCCATTTAAGAGATATATAATTCGAACAACCTTAGAGAAGAAAAGGCCCCCTTAAGACAGATTTCCACATATATGCCTATATATACTTACTCTTTTCTTGGGTTAGGGCAGCAGCTCACTAATCTGACTGCTGCCCCTTCTCACCTCATTAAAGGTGATCTGTTCCTGTAAAGTGCTGGTCTCCTTTTTCTGAACCTCGCCTTCTCTAACTCCCTTACCCTACAATAGAGAACTCTGGTACCAAGTTCAAAATGAGGAAAGAAGAAGGAAAAAGTTGAGTAAGTTGTTGCTGCTAAGTCGCTTCAGTCGTGTCCGACTCTGTGCGACCACAGAGACGGCAGCCCATCAGGCTCTCCCATCCCTGGGATTCTCCAGGCAAGAATACTGGAGTGGGTTGCCATTTCCTTCTCCAATGCATGAAAGTGAAAAGTGAAAGTGAAGTCACTCAGTCATGTCCAACTCCCAAGGACCCCATGGACTGCAGCCTACCAGGCTCCTCTGTCCATGGGATTTTCCAGGCAAGAGTACTGGAGTGGGGTGCCATTAGTCAGATGTGTTAGAACAACTCACTCTTAGACATCTTGAGTGCAATTCCACTTTTATGAACACATTTCCAAAATTAGCGTTATTAAAGGAAAATTCTTTAGCTGACAATGTTTTACACATTTTGTGTATTGAAATTAAATGACCTTTATACTTGAGTAAAACATATATAGGAGGGAACTGACAAGAAGAGAATAGAACACAGTGTGAAAATTTCAGAAATTTACAATCCATCCATTAACTTTTCTAGACTCCGTCAATTTTCCCAGTTTCACCCTCTCTTCACTCCCTGAGTCAAGAGGACATTGCAGTCTGTGAAAATGAGGCAAAGTACAACTGTAGAAAAACCTGGAACCAGAATTGAGACTAGAATTATAGGCAGTAGTGAAAAAGGAGCATTTAAATCTTGCATATAATGCAATAAACTTTACTTAAGTTTTAATACTGGAAAGGTGGAATATTTGGTTCTATGTGTTGTTAAACATCATCATGAACTCCCTAAAGGGATTCGTTTGTATGGCTCTAGAGTGGTTTACCATAATGTAGTTGACACATGAACGTAAAAGATCACATAACAGAACCCACCAGAATAATAAATATTAAGTGAAATAACAATAAAGGCCTATGATTTGACCTATGACACAAATACAACTGTAACACAAGAAACTGGCCATACCTGAAAACTCAAGCTAATACCCTTCACTGTGACATTCTCCTGGCCTGTTGAAGAAAGCAAAATAAATTCTGAACAAAGCTGACACATGGCAACGTCCAGACAATTCATGTTCAAACACTAGTGTGTCATGATGTGTCTTCTCCAGTGCAGATACTTCCCTTTACATGATACAGAGACCAATTTCCTATAAAAAACAGGAGAAGCAATGTGATTTATGAAAGCATATTCACTGAACTGCTTAGCCTGTCTGAAAATATATGTTCCTCCCTTGGTTTAGAAAGTATAGATCAAAGAAAATTCATTTTTGTGGAGTGACAACACTATGTGACATTTTAATAATTCTAATTGTAGCATCTAAGAATTCCGGTCAGTGAAGATAAATGAATGCATTATTTATGATTTCATTCCATTTATTAGATTGCCCTGTCAATGTGGTAGCCATTAGCAACGTGCAGCTATTTAAATTTAAATTAGCTAAAATTAAATAAAACTTCAAATTCATTTACCAGCAACATTAGCCATATTTCAAGTTCATAACAGCCAGATATGGGGAGTAGCTACCATATTGAACACTGAGGATATGGAACATTTCCACTATCAGAGAAAGTTCCGTCAAACAGCATTGACTAAAATACTCTAACCCTATTATACTAGCAAACCAGAAAATGGAGGGAAAAGAAAAGAAATGGAAACTTCCCTTTATGTTAACCTTTTACTACATTCTTATGACAATGATTTGGGCTTAGCAGTATGTTCTCAATGGTGAGATGGTCATTGCTGTTGTTTAGTTGCTAAGTCCCACCTGATTCTTTTGTGATGCCGTGGACTGGAGCCTGCCAGGCTCCTCTGTCCATGGGACTTCCCAGGCAAGAATAGTGGAGTGAGTTGCCATTTCCTTCTCCAGGGGGATCTTCCTGACACAGGGATTGAACCCATGTCTTGTTTCGCAGGGGATTTCTTTCCCACTGAGCCACCAGGGAAGCCACATGGTAGGCATATCTCTATCTGGAACCCAATATCCTTGAAGGAATATGCAACTCTTTCCCTCATATATAATTATTATGAGGCACAATGGAGAAAATACTTGTCATGTTTCACACAGTAATTCCCAAGAACTTCATGTCCTGGTAGAATAAATAAGATTCTGTCTACCCAGAATTGACTCCTTACCCATATTTTTCTATTACTCTTAACCCTGGTATAACAGATATCTTTACAGCAAGCAGCATTTTCATCCTTAAGGGGAAACCCCCTGGTGCTAATCCCTTTAGCAGCCCAGATGTTTCTCTACTGAATCCTGACTTTCTCCGGCTGGATGTTAAAGTAAGTTCAGAGAACTCAGTCTCTTGGGCTTACAGAATTTTCCATCTTTGCCTGGCAAGGGTTAATTATTGTCCATGAGTATGAGAAATGCACTTAAAACACCCACAAGAAAAAAAATCAAAATTCAAATTTAAAACCAGCAGTTCATGAATTTAAATTTGTAGAACCTCAGATTGAGTGATTTCTAAGTCATTCAACAACAACTCGTCCTTGGTCATAATCTATACCCTTTCAATATAGTGATTATCATAGCAGCAAACCAATGCTACGGTAGCTACAACATAATCTTTGGTAATCATATACCTGCCTGTCAGAGGTTCACTGTCTGGTCAAACAATCTGTGAATAATAAAAAACAGATTCGATGGCAAAAAGAAAATAAAAAAATTTGTGCCTGCCTGATTGTTCTAGACAAGCTCAGGAGGCAGAAACAACACACAGCAGCATACTTTGACATATGGGATTAGAAAATGCCATTTCTCAAAAAAAAGACAATATAAAAAAGGTACCACTATATGAAATAAAAGATGAGTTATCTGTTTTGTTCATCCTTTTCCTAAGTTCGGTGACTACTACTCCAGTCCCTCCCACTGACACTCTTGTTCAGGCACCATCTGTCCTGATCTAGAGGCTGTGCTACCTCACATCCTTAATCTGAAAGTGCCTGATTCCCTGATGATCTCCAGATAGCATCTCTTCTCAGTCTCAAATTACCATGGAAGTGTCACCTATTTTAAACATACAGATTAGGATACAACTCAATAACAACAACAAAACCCAATCAAAAACTGGGCAGAAGATCTAAGTAGACATTTCTCCAAAAAAGACATACAGATGGCCAATAAGCACATGAAAAGTTGCTCGACTTTGCAAATTATTAGAAAAATGCAAATCAAAACTACAGTGAGGTATCAGCTCACAGCAGTCAGATGGCCATCATTAAAAAGTCTAGAATTAAGAAATGCTAGAGAGGGTGTGGTGAAAAGGTAACCTATACTGTTGGTGGGGATGTAAATTGGTTCATTCATTACAGAAAGCAGTATGGAAATTCTTTTAATAACTAAAAATAGAGCTACCATAAGATCCAGCATCCCACTCCTGGGCACATATCTAGGAAATACTCCAATTTGAAAAGATACATGCACCCCAATGTTTATAGCAGCACTATTTACAAAGCCAGGACATGGAAGCAACCTAAATGTCTATCAACAGATGAACAGATAAAGAAGTGGTACATGTAGAATCTGACTCAGCCATAAAAAAGAGCAAAATAATGTCATTTGCGGTAATATGAATGAACCTAGAGATTATCATACTAAGTGAACTAAGTCAGAGACAGAAAGACAAATACCATATGCTATCACTTATATTTGGAATCTAAACTCTGATACTAACAAACTTACTTATAAAACAGAAGCAGACTCACAGACATAAGAGAACAAACTTATGGTTACCAAAATGGAAAGTGGGGGGTGGGGGGTAGGGATAAACCAGTAGTTTGGGATTGGCAAATGCAAGCTACTCTATATAAAATAAACAAGAATGTCCTACTGTATAGCTGCTGCTGCTGCTGCTAAGTCGCTTTAGTCGTATCTGACTCTGTGCGACCCCATAGACAGCAGCCCACCAGACTCCCCTGTCCCTAGGATTCTCCAGGCAAGAACACTGGAATGGGTTGCTATTTCCTTCTCCAATGCATGAAAGTGAAAAGTGAAAGTGAAGTCGCTCAGTCGTGTCCAACTCTTAGCAACCTCATGGACTGCAGCCTACCAGGCTCCTCCGTCCATGGGATTTGCCAGGCAAGAATGCTGGAGTGGGGTGCCATTGCCTTCTCCATACTGTATAGCACCAGGAACTATATTCAATATCTTGCTATAAACTATAATAGAAAAAAAATTTTAAGAAAAATAGGTGGATTAGGGAGAATTTCATAATACTGTACAGCATTGTTTTAATTGGGAAAAATACAGAGGATTTCAATCAATGCAAGACAAAATAATTTTCTTCACATTTAAAAAAATTTTTTTTGGCTTTACTATTGCATCTGACATTTTTAGGTCCTATTCTGTTTCTCTTTTTAAATTTGAAACACTATGTTTTCTTATGATTAAGTGAGCAAAACATTTTTCAAGGCAATCTTAAAGTGCAGTGTTAATATTACATCCCTTAAGACATTTCTGCTGTAAAAATCATGAGAGAAGATCACGGAGTAAATGCTAAAAGCTGGAATATACTTTCTCCCTGAATATCAGACTATCTTGAGTGCTGTTCATATGCCCACAGGTAGTTTTCAAGTTGATAATGGCATGAAAATCTTTCGCCTTCACATAGAAAGTGGACGTTCTATGGCCCATCAGTTTCTGGTTATTCTAACCACTATTGGAGTCATGAAAAAAACATGAACAACTTTCATTTCTTCTCTTCTATTTATTCTGTCATTTGCAGAATTTAGCTGAGGTAAAGAGGTACCTTTTTCTCATTAATCATTGTAAGTTATGAAATAATTTTATTGATGGGAATGTTTTGGGCAGTGTGCCCAACTCAAAGTAGAAGACGTTAAGCCAACCCATTTTCTCATAAGATGTATGCTTCTGCATCTTCAACCAATATTCCTTAGCCTGCTGAAATACATTAAAAAGTAGGAAAGATAAATAGTCCCATCTGGCTATTTTGAGGTAGCAGATTAAACTATAAGGCATGTGGAAGAGATAGGTTCATGGCTGCTTATAGTCCAATAAATAAGTCCAAAAATGGACAAATTCTTTATAAATAAAATCTTGAAATAAACCCAAAGCCTTGAAATATAAAACACTGAATGATCAAGTTGAAATAGGGGCCTCCCTTCACTTAGTAACCAAGCTTGATTAAGAATAAAACAAATATGAAAGGTATAGATATGTTGGGTGAAAATGCCTCTAAATAAATATAATGAGTGTTTACTTTGCAAATATTTGAAATCTCAATCTAATAAAGCACAAAGGAAAATGGCTTCATTACAGAAATCCTGACCTTAAATTTGCCTTTTTATAAGGAGGCAGAGAAACAAGAGGAGGAGAAAAAGGAAGATGTGATCCCTCTGGGCTCAGCAGTCACAAGCAGTCTGTAGATGGGGGATGAGGAGGATAGTCCCTCAGGTGGTGCCACAAAAATGGAAGTCAGTTGGCAAGGGCTTTGTGCAAAACAGGCAGTGATCAATGGGAGCCAATGCCCAGCACCCTATAGAACCATAAAGATGAATGCAAGATGAATATTTCTTTCTTCAGCTGTTAGAGAAGAGTTGGCTTAAGCCATCCAAATCACGGTTCTTTTTTTTCTTGGACTCTACCACATTCTGGTAGGTCTCCTGAGGGTCTTACCTCCTCCAGAAGGAGGTGGTCCAAGTTACAGGGGAGGGAAGAGAGGGCCATGAAATCAGCACACACATGTACTCACAAACAAAAACAGACGAACAGTTGTGCTGTCCAAGTAATGTAGGCTAAAGAGGGAGAATAATTGAAGAATGGTAGTCCAGATAGGTAATTTCAGGCCTATACCTGATACCAAATCTATATTCACTGAATGGTAAAGCCTCCCAAGAAGACCCAGTCTGACTTCACTCAGCCTCCCTCTGTTTACTATCCATATTTGATTTTCTTCATAATTCTTACCATTATAATAAATTAGGTTATTCAGCTAGTTTTACTTGCTTATTGTTTGTCTCATACCTAAAATGTAAGCTCCATGAATGAAGGGTCTTTGTCTTGTCCCTAAGAAGTGTCTGAATCGTGGAAGACACCACTGTAAGATTTCGGTGAACACACAAATCAACCAACCAAATCAACCAGCCAACCGTCTGCCTGAAATGACCTATCTGGACTACCATTCTTCAATTATTCTCCCTCTTTAGCCTACATTACTTGGACAGCACAACTGTTTATCTGTTTTTGTTTATGAGTACATGTGTGTGCTGATTTCATGGCCCTCTCTTCCCTCCCCTGTAACTTGGACCACCTCCTTCTGGAGGAGGTAAGACCCTCAGGAGACCTACCAGAATGTGGTAGAGTCCAAGAAAAAAAAGAACCGTGATTTGGATGGCTTAAGCCAACTCTTCTCTAACAGCTGAAGAAAGAAATATTCATCTTGCATTCATCTTTATGGTTCTTCCCTTGCATCAGGGGTTTCCCTGGTGACTGAGGTGGTAAAGAACTGCCTGCAGTGCAGGAAACCCAGGTTCTATCCCCGATTAGGGAAGATCCCCTAGAGAAGGAAATGGCTATCCACTCCAGTATTCTTGCCTGGAAAAACATAGGCAGAGGAGCTTGGCAGGCTACAGTCCTTGGGGTCACAAACAGTTGGACATGACTGAGTGATTAACATTTCACTCTTGCCATCAGAGAGATGAGAACACAGGAGCCGAAAGTAAGAAAACCACCAGAATATGATATGACAGAGTCCCGAGAGAAGTAGTAGGCACATATACCTATATTATCCTTGTATCAGAGCTATTCCTCGGCAACCAGGATCCCTGGACTATATCTTCCTCTATTGAAACTAACTGCATAAATATTATAGATGAGGAAACAGCCTCAGGGTGATTGGACAGGACTTCCAACAAGTCTCCCAATGAGAAGGCACAGCTCTTCCCTTCTGTGCCCATGCTTTACCTGTTTTCATCTCACTGAGGATACAAAAATTAAAAGTTTCAAAGAGGCATACTATAAAAATACACATTTGGATCTTGGATCTTCATTTCTTCTTTAGTTGAGGAGTAAATTAAATGATTTATTCTTAAGACAACCAGGCAATTCAAAAGCTGTAAACCAGCCTTAACTTTAAAATAATAGGATAAAATCCTGTTACCACCTTGACTCATTTATTTGTCATCTTCACTTATTGCTTCTTTTTCTCCTTCCAGGCAATTTTCTGAAAATACTGAAAAGTTTTTTTCTCATTTTATTCAATATGGCAGTAGTCCTAAATCTTGAAGCAATAAAACTGGTCATTATAAATTCAAGGAAAGACTTGGAATATTTTTTTATAAAAATCTGGCTTTGTCTTCTCATTCACCTCACTTGAAGAGTTATTTGCTCAGCTCCCGCTGCTTTGTGAAATGTTAGCTCTCTAATACGAATATCTTTCCTTCTTCAATTCTGCATGCTCCCTCCCCAATCCTGCTGCTTAGCACTTTGTTCAATACTTGTGACGGGATTTACTAGTCTTTCCCTAAGAATTGCTGTTTTCCTTCTACTCCTACATCTTTAATTTTCTCACATTGTGAAAAATATGCTTTCGTATTTACCTTTGTCCCTTCTAGAACATTCATTCTTTAAAGGCAAGAACACTATCTTACATACCTTTTGATCTCCAACAAGGTTTTGTCTATATACCAGAACCAAGGGTTAATACGCAACAATTATACCCTCTTGTTTGATCTACTCCTTCACAATAGTTTAGTATGTTTGTGATAGTTAGATTTGCATTGGAAATGGAAATTGAGAAAAAGCTTTAGGCTAATAAAGGGCATTGTCCCATTACTGAACATTAGCTGCATCTAGTCTGGGCTAGATCCTAAAGAATTAACCAAACAACCCTGCACACTTTCATTTACAGCCCCATTACATTTAAATCTGTGTCCTTTGAAATTTTAATCACCTAGAAATCTGCTAGTATTCTAGAGCCTGCTGGGTGAAGTGATCATCCCACAGTTTTTGTTCCCCAGGTATTTGATGCCCTAGGAACAATAGCTCCATATAACTTTCTTTTCCCCTTCCAGTCAAAAGTGGTAAAATCTCCAAACAGATGACTCGAATTTGGTCATAGAACCATGTCAGTAAATACTATAATCTCATGAGTTTGTCAAGGTGAAAAATTGGTCCCTGGTGTGAAACCAAACAGCTTTTTTTCAATTCCATCCTTGCAGGAGAAAAAGAGAATGATAGCTTTGTATAAGGTGGGTAGACAGGGCCTGGTTCTGGGTTCTGATATATAGGCTTAAAATTTAAGGGGAGGAATTTAGTTTTGGCAGGAAAAAGTTCTCAGCTGTAAAAGTTATTTGACACTGGAATGTAATCTAAAGGAAATCTGCTGTGTTGCATCTGAAGAATTTTAGGTTTTTAAATGTTGTAGTGGGCTCTCAAAGGGCTGCCTGGGCACCAAGAAATAACTTCTTAAAGAGGAGTCTTGTAAGTCTACAATTATATTTAAATATAATGAAGGATTTCTTAACACTGGAGATAATCAGACGGTGGTACAAGTCATCGGAAAAATGAAGAATATCCTTCTGGATTTTTAAATAAACTCAGTGTTCAAAAATACAACCCTACACATAAGCCCCTCCGGAGTCAAGAACGTTGGTTACACCTGTACTCACAAATTACCTGCCCTAAGCAAAACACTCCCCAAATAGAGTGTTTCCCTTCTCTGGGTCCATACTCCATACAGAACAGCACAATCTGAATGTTACAAAAAGTCAATAGACAACCATTTTAAGATTTGAATTATAAATCAGTTTTAAAGTAGGAATTATAACACCTTTGGGGAAGAATATTGGTAACAGTTTTAAAAGACTAATGTTATTTTTCTCTGATGTGTTAAAATTTCTTTTCTCTTTTGTAAATATAATATATATGTTAACCTTCTGAAAGCTTATCAGGGTCACATTTTAAGTGAAGGAGTAAAACCATCCAAACTGCTTGGATGTGCTTGTCAAACCACACAGGGAAACCTGGCTTTCCCAGAGAGAAGTAGGATATGTCCATCCCAGTGGTTCTAATCAATTACAAAGACCTAAGCTGCAGAGGAAGGCCTCTCATTGAAATGCAAGCAGCACGGGAAACTCTTTATTATTATTATTATTTCAAGTAAATTGTTTCATTAAAAACCTCACCAAGGAGGCGGCTTCCTGTGTTCGTATGGAGAAAAGTGCCAGGAACAGATAAATAAGTCAGCAGAGCCCAAATTAACTAATTTCATTATCTCATCCACACACCTACACAGAAGAATCTACATTCTCACCTCTCTTCCTGCCTGCCCTCTCCCTCCTGCCGGCTGGGAGGAAAGGTTCAGTTCACTCTCTCTGAAGAGCTCGCAAGAAACTGCTCAAACTTTGGCGCACTTGAGGTGTTTTTCAGCAACACCTGCTGGGCATCATGTTGGGGCCACATTTAAATATGATAACTGCGGGGAGGGGGCGGGGGGCGGCTTTTTTTTTTTTTTTTAAGTAGTATCTTTAAAAGTCAGGGGCTGTGTTCATGCCAGACTCTACTAGGCAAGAATATGCATTGCAAAATCATTTTCTCCTCTAAAGGTTTAATAGATCCCCAAATGACTTCACATCACTAAGAGAAGTCTGCCTTTCTTTAGCGCTTCCCCCACTTGTAACTGAGTTAATGAGTGTTCCTTGCTTGCAGCTATCTTTCCAAAGGCAGGCACCAAATGGGAAAACATTCATCAGTGAAACTTCAAGAGAATAAGTCAGTCTGTGGACAGCTTGGTGATGGGTTCAGGATGACTGAAGTTGAATAACAGAAGCAGTCAGGGCTGGGGGCCATTATGATGACTGTTAATAGAAGTAAGGTTAGTTCTAATAGCACTTCGATCATTTTTTCAGTCTACAGCTCACAAACTCCAGCCATTAAAAATTTCAAGAATTACTGTGCAATTGTGCATGCAATGAATTTTTTTTTTAATACACAGGTTTTGTAGAGCAGGTTCTGAGCCACTCTCTTTAGGTAATTCTGAAAACTACATTCAGAAAAGTAAAACATCTAAATTAGAAAATATTATCGCAGAATACTGACTCATGTACACTATTCTCTGAATCCAAATGATCCCAGAGTACATCAAAAAACAGTTAAGTGAGTCTGAAAATGTATGAAGACAGATTGGCATCTCTTCTCTATACAAGGGAAAATGACTCATTCCCCCAAAGGTGAGTTAGCATCCGGCTACATTTTTTAAATACTATAAATTTAGCTTACGTCTGGTCCACATTATCTCCAAAAGCAGCAGTTATGACAGCAAGACTGCAGATGAGCAAAAATGGGACAAACGGACAATACCAGGGGCTCAAGTCTTGTCTCTGATAACCTAGAGCTGGTCGGACCTTGACACATTTAATCCCCACGATACCACATCTTTTACCTTCTAGGTCCACTGTCTCCCCCTCTTTCTTGGAACCTTTTCAAACCCATCCTGCCTTCACTTTCTATATGAATTATCCAGATTCTATCATCTATCACTTTGTTCATACTTTGGCAATATCCCCAAATCCCTTGAGTCATCGTTCTTCCTTCCACCTAAATTTCTAGTCATTCATAAGTTAGCAAGAGGTGCTAGAATCAGGCCAGTACTACTTAAAGCATGAATGTTTTCATTTTTGTCAGATCCTTCCATAGTCCTGATGTGGAATACATTTCAGTCAATGGAGAAATTTGCGTGTTTTTGCACACTGAAAATATACTACACGCATGTTTACTTTCTCTCACTGTTCTCTTTGGTTAGCAGTTGAGAAAAGTATGTTTCCCTCTCTTCTTGCGCTCTGGTGACTTTGTTCATTTGCTGGTGGCTGACACATTCATAAAGTTAATAGTCCTGAAACAAATGTATCTAAGAATCTTCAAAGCACACGATCTAATCTTTCAACATGGTTAATATAGACGATATACCCTCAGCCTCTGATAACTCTGGGCTGAAGATGCTACAAACAGCGTCACACAATTAGGAACTCTTGTGCTCAGTGACGTGCTATCTCTTTGACAGATTCAGCTAAATCTTATATAAATAATATTTAAGTGATACTCAAAAAGGCCACAATTCCTCTGTAGGAAGCAGGGATATCAGCAATTGTAAATTAACAACATAAAGTAGGAAAAGACAGTTAAGTTTTTGCTAATGGAAGGCAGAAGCAGAAGAGGGTTGACTGACACTAAGAAGATTATTCCTAGCTTTTCAATATAGCAGGCAAATGAATACGATAGATAAATGCACTATCAATTTTATTCTTACAACACTGATAGTGACTTTAATCCTGACCTTGAAATAGCTTCTCCACACACAAAGCCTTTTTGAAATGACACTGTACTAGAAAAAAAGTAAAGCAATAATTTGTCTATTGATGAACTTTTATTAGGGTGTTTACTGTGGACCAGGCAACTAAGTGCTTTATTATCTACATCATGCGTCACTTAATCCTTATGACAACATGAGGTTACAATTGATACCCACAGTTCACAGACAGGGAAACTGAGGCCTGGGGCTGAATCAGGTCTATTTGATCTCAGGGCCCAGCTCTCAGGCCCCTTCTGAGATCACACCCCAGGTATTTTGTTTCTTCCATGTGGCTTCCTATAAGTTAATGTTCAGGGCATTTGATGTATACTGATAATTCTGAAAAAGCAGGTACTAAAAATAGTGCAGGGCAAATGACAGCAAGTAATTGATTGCTTTCAGGCTCTAAGAAAAAGGAAAAGCAAAATTCACAGCAAGTTCTAGGCTTCCCTATAGGAAAAGTAGACTATTGACTATGTCATGACATTTAAAGAGACCTTAAATCTTTCTTTACACAGGTATTAAAGATCCTTCTGGCAGTCATTTATAGACCCAGACATTCCTACCCTTAACCTTCTTACAGGTTTTTTAAAGGACACTTGTATCTTTTTTTGTAGGGCATTTTGTTTTTTTCTTTTTGGCCAAGCCATAAGGCATGTGGGATCTTTAGTTCCCCAACCAAGGATCACACCCACCTCCTGCAGTGGAAGTGCAGAGTCTTGACTACTGGACCACCAGGGAAGTCTCAAGGAAACCTGTATCTTAAGTGGATCAACTGATGCATCTTCTAGGAAATGGGACACATTAACTAAGAAGAAGGAATTAATTCATTTACTACCATCTCTTTTCAATTAACAGCGACCCTTATCTAAGAGTTTCTTCCCACTCTCCTTTTTCACTCCCTATATATGTCCTCATCCTGTCACTAAGACCCTCTTGCCAAGGTGACCTTGTTAAACGCCCCACCCCCTGCAGTTTTGTACAGGCTTTATCCTAGTCTCTCCAGCAGCTGACACCACTGACAGCTTCCTGCATTTGAAACACCCTCTTTTCTTGGCACCAGGGCATCATACTCTCCTCATTTCCTATTTCTCTGCCTCCTTCTCACAGTTTCTTCTGTGAATTACCCCTCTTTTACTACCCATCATGTGTTGAAGTTCCTGAGGGCTCTGTCCCAGGCCTTTTCTCTTCTTTCTATATAAAGTTGGGATCATCTCAGCCACTTGTGTAGTTGCTGTATTTACACAGACTGGCTGAAGTTTCTACCTTCAGCTCAGAAATCTATCGAGAGTTTCAGATCCATAGGTCAAAATGTCTCCCAAATCTCTCAGACACTCTGCAGGCATCTTAAATTCCACAATTCCCAAAATTCAGCTGTTATTCTCCATCCCCAAAACATGTTCATCTTATGATGTTCTCCAAAAATGGTCCACTATCTACCAGCTGCCAAAGGAGAAACCTGGGGTGTTATAGCCCTTGTCACTATTCCCCAATCCCCACATGCAATCAGCCACCACCTTCTGCAGGTTCTACCTCCTTTATTATTTTTATTTATTTATCTATATGGCTGTGCTGGGTCTTAGTTGCAGCATGCAGGATTTTTAGTTCTGGCATGCAAACTCTTAGTTGCAGCATGTGGGATCTAGCTCCCTGACCAGGGACTGAAACTGGGTCCCCTGAAATGGGAGTGTGGAGTCTTAGCCACTGGACTACCAGAGAAGTACCACATGTTCTACTCTTAAATACAACTACTACTATTTATCTTCTACTACAGTCTACCCTCACTATCACTAACAATGCAAGGCATAATCTCTCCCCTTCGGAATACTGCAACCAACTGCAACCAAGACCTTACTGCTCCATGGTCTTCTTTGCCCACTCTTGGAAAAAAACATATAATTTATCGTTAAAATCAAATTTTACAATTAAAAGAGGGCACTATTCATATTGACAGCAGGATAACAAGCAAACACTGGATCTATTCTGGAAAAGCAGGACAGGCAATCATATTATCAGGCTGCAGTTAGACATCTTTCTAAAGCACATCCCTCACCATGTCACGTGTTTGCTTAAAAGGTATTCATGGTTCCCCCATTGCCTTCTGAACAATGAACAAACCTCCCAAAAGCCTTGTCATGGTCTGGCCCCACCCGGCTCTCCTGCCCCACCTCTCACCCCTTTATCGTCCCATGCTTCTGCCACAGGTTGTATTCCCCTCTATTTACATACTCTCCCTTGATCCTAGAATAACCTTTTGCTCTCGTATCTTCACAAAAGTCTCTTTGTATATTTCTCTGCTACCAAATTTCTACATAGCATTCTAGTTTCAGGCTAGATGCTACATCCACAGAAAGCTTTTTCCAACCCTGAGAACCAGCTAGCATGTTTCTCCGTGTGCCGCCAACGCCCACCCCTATCCATGTGGCACTGCAGTTTTTAGTTTTTAACCTTAATTAGCCATCAGATTATGCTAGTGCCAGAAATTTCCTACATATAATGCACATAACAGCATAAAAGGGATTTGGGGTTAGGGTGGAAGGGAAATAGAAAAGTGATTTGAGGGTAGGATAAATTTAGTGAGTAAGTGCTCTATTTTTACTTATGGTTACTCTTTTTTGGTATACATTTAGAGGAGATAACAAATACTGTGGGGGTAGAGGGCTTAAAACTTCTCATAAACCACATGATAGCACCACCAATGTACTAAACGAGAAGCCTGAAGACATTTTTGACTAAAATCTCTATCAATAAGTAGTATGAGCAAGTACTCTTAATATCTGTGGATTTTAAACTTATAAATCAAACACATGTTCTGGTAACTAATATATTATGTCCCGTCTAAACATTTGCAAAAACAGAAATTAAAACTTTCCTAAAATGTAAAATAGCAGTTCTCAGTTTTTCTCTATTTCAGTTGATCATCTCCGATTCCTTTTTGAAGATCATTTTTTTAAATGGGTTTCGAAGGCAGGAACGGTAATGGGTTGGCTGCTGTAACACCAGCACCAGGACAAACATAAAGCTCAGCACATAAAAACCATCAATGTTTACTGAGCTAATGGTAGAAAGATTTGGCTGGAGGATGGAATGGCTACCAGGATGAAGTCAGATCCCCAGCAGGATCCTTGGGTATTCCACGGACAGCAGGGTAGGTACTATGGTGAGAAGGAGCAAGATTTAGTTGGGGAAGTGTTAGGAAGAGCATGATGAAATGGAGAAGTGAAAGATCTTCAAACAGAAAGATAATCTCCTCCACAGATAACCCTGGCTTCATATTGTATATTATTATAAATTATACAATAAACCCACAAAAATTACATATTTGTTCATTCTTTTGGAAGCAAAAGCATTCTGATACCAAGATGCAAAGAAACAGAATCCTAATAGCTATGTGGTATTCACTATCACTGTGCCTCAAAAGTAAAATTAAACATTGCCCCTTTAAGCTGAAAAACCAAAAGAAGGGAGGACAAATCTTTTACCTCTTATTTTGTGTCAGTCACTCTTCTGGGTGTTTCACAGAAGTTACAAATTTGTGTCAGTATTTTTTATGCTCTCAAGGATCTTACACTCCAACCCTAGAGAGGAGATAAGATGAGATGTAAATAAATATAAATCAAAATAGAATGAAATAGCTTCTAGAATTATGGTACCAATAAATTCTGAATTTTTTTTAATAGTTCCAATGTTCTGTGATTTTATTATTTCCAATGACAATGCATATAATATGCAAGTAAAAGTTACTTCATTTAAAAATCTTTATATAAATTTTCCTCTAAAATAAGGGAACTGTTTGGAAAAATGCATATTTCTTAATATAACAATGTTACCCAATATTGGTTGCTTAAAAAAAAAAAAAGAAGCCCAAGAATACTGGAGTGGGTAGCCTATCCCTTTCCAGCAGATCTTCCTGACCTAGGAATTGAGCTGGGGTCTCCTGCATTGCAGGCGCATTCTTTACCAACTAAACCATTAGGGAAGCCCTAAAAAAAAAAAAAAAAAAAAAGATTATATTTATGAGAGAGTAATGAAATGCTAGAGTGTCCTGGAGAAGAAAGTCTTTCACTAAGAGGATCAAAAACAGACTCATGAAGAAAGCATTCAGCTAAATACTACTACTCCCGCTCCACAAAGAAAAGATGGAAAAGATCTATCTCATCAAGCAACAATGACTGAGAAACTGCATTGTAGGTGGAGATAATGGGTAGGCAAATTCTTTTAATGCATATAGATAGTAACACTCACATAATAACTAATGTCACAATGAGAAGGGGACAGCTAGGACATGGTCACCTTAAAGAAAAAGCTTGTCAATAAGCCCATTAACAAAAAATTTTAATGTTCTATTCAACCATGAAAAGAATATGTTCAGTTGAGTTCAGTCACTCAGTTATGTCCAAATCTTTGTGACCCCATGGACGGCCACACACCAGGCTTCCCTGTCCTTCACCAACTGCAGGAGCTTGCTCAAACTCACGTCCATCAAGTTGGTGATGCCATCCAACCATCTCATCGTCTGTCATCCCTTTCTCCTCCTGTCTACAATCTTTCCCAACATCAGGGTCTTAATGAATCAGCTTTTCTCATCAGGTGGCCAAAGAATTGGTGTTTCAGCTTCAGCATCAGTCCTCCCAATGAATGTTCAGGACAGATTTCCTTTAGGATGGACTGGCTGGATCTCCTTGCAGTCCAAGGGACTCTCAAGAGTCTTCTCCAACACCACAGTTCAAAAGCATCAGTTCTTTGGTGCTCAACTTTCTTTACAGTCCAACTCTCACATTCATAGATGACTACAGGAAAAACCATAGCTTTAACTTGATGGACTTTTGTTAGCAAAGTAATGTCTCTGCCTTCTAATATGCTCTCTAGATTGGTCATAGCTTTTCTTCCAAGGAGGAAGTATCTTTTAATTTCATGACTGCAGTCACCATCTGCAGAGATTTTGGATAATCCCCAAATACTAAAGTCTCTCACTGTTTCCATTGTTTCCCCATCTATTTGCCATGAAGTGATGGGACCAGATGCCATGAACTTAGTTTTTTGAATGTTGGGTTTTAAGCCAACTTTTTCACTCTCCTCTTTCACTTTCATCAAAAGGCTCTTTAGTTCTTCTTTGCTTTCTGCCATAAGGGTGGTATCATCTGCATATCTGAAGTTATTGATATTTCTCCTGGCAATCTTGATTCCAGCTTGTGATTCATCCAGCCCAGCATTTTGCATGATGTACTCTGCATAGCAGTTAAATAAGCAGGGTATACAATATACAGCCTTGATATACTCCTTTCCCAATTTGGAACCAGTCTGTTGTTCCCTGTCCAGTTCTAACTGTTGCTTCTTGACGTGCATACAGATTTCTCAGGAGGCAGGTAAAAAGGTGGTCTGGTATTCCCATCTCTTTAAGAGTGTTCCACAGTTTGTTGTGACCCATACAGTCAAAGACTTTGGTGTAGTCAATAAAGCATAAGCTTGTTGAAGCCTGGTTTGGAGAATTTTGAGCATTACTTTGCTAGCATGTGAAATCAGTGCAATTGTGTGGTAGTCTGAGCATTCTTTGGCATTGTCTTTCTTTGGGATTGGTAGAATCTAGGAATAACAGTTTTCTTAAAACCCATTCATAATCCTTATGCAGAGCTTCTTTTGAGTGGGGGTAACAAATAAAAATTTCTTCCAACTAGAGCTGGAGTATGTTAAAGATGAAAAAGTTAACTTCTCTGCTCTTCATTAGTTAAAATCATGATTTTAATCCTCCCCACATGGGAGAAGGGAAGAACCAACCTTGATAGCATCATTCAAGAGTTAGCTCTTACCTATGGCCATCTAGTCAACTACCAAGGAGGCAAGAATATACATTGCAGTCTCCTATAAGGAAAGTGCTGCACTCAATATGTCAGCAAATCTGGAAAACTCAGCAGTGGCCACAGGACTGGAAAAGGTCAGTTTTCATTCCAATCCCAAAGAAAGGCAATGCCAAAGAATGCTCAAACTCCCGCACAACTGCACTCATCTCACACACTAGTAAAGTAATGCTCAAAATTCTCTAGGCCAGGCTTCAGTAATACGTGAACCATGAACTCCAAATGTTTAAGCAGCTTTTAGAAAAGGCAGAAGAACCAGAGATCAAATTGTCAACATCCGCTAGATCATGGAAAAAGCAAGAGAGTTCCAGAAAAACATCTATTTCTGCTTTATTGACTATGCGAAAGCCTTTGACTGTGTGGATCACAATAAACTGTGGACAATTCTGAAAGAGATGGGAATACCAGACCACCTGACCTGCCTCTTGAGAAATCTGTATGCAGGTCAGGAAGCAACAGTTAGAACTGGACATGGAACAACAGACTGGTTCCAAATAGGAAAAGGAGTACGTCAAGGCTGTATATTGTTACCCTGCTTATTTAACTTATACGCAGAGTACATCATGAGAAACACTGGGCTGGTAGAAGCACAAGCTGGAATCAAGATTGCTGGGAGAAATATCAATAACCTCAGATATGCAGATGACACCACTTTTATGGCAGAATGTGAAGAACTAAAGAGCCTCTTGATGAAAGAGGAGAGTGAAAATGTTGGCTTAAAGCTCAACATTCAGAAAACGAAGATCATGGCATCCGGTCCCATCACTTCATGGCAAATAGATGGAGAAACAGTGGAAACAGTAGCTGTCTTTATTTTGGGGGGCTCCAAAATCACCACAGATGGTGACTGCAGCCATGAAATTAAAAGATGCTTACTCCTTGGAAGGAAAGTTATGACCAACCTAGACAGCATATTAAAAAGCAGAGACTCACTTTGTCAACAAAGGTCCATCTAGTCAAGGCTATGGTTTTTCCAGTAGTCATGTATGGATGTGAGAGTTGGACTATAAAGAGGGCTGAGCGCCAAAGAATTGATGCTTTTGAAATGTGCTGTTGGAGAAGACTCTTGCAAGGCCCTTGGACTACAAGGAGATCCAACCAGTCCATCCTAAGGGAGATCAGTCCTGGGTGTTCATTGGAACCACTGATGTTGAAGCTGAAACTCCAATATTTTGGCTACCTAATGCGAAGAGCTGACTCATTTGAAAAGACCCTGATGCTGGGAAAGATTGAGGGCAGAAGGAGAAGGGGATGAAAGAGGATGAGATGGTTGGATGGTATCTATGAACATGAGTTTGGGTAAACTCCAGGAGTTGGTGATGGACAGGGAGGCCTGGCAGGCTGTGGTTCATGGGGTCACAAAGAGTCGGACAGGACTGAGCGACTGAACTGAAGAACATACAATGGAAAAAAGACAAGCTCTTCAATAAGTGCTGCTGGGAAAACTGGACAGCTACATATAAAAGAATAAAATTAGAACCCTCCCTAACCCCATACACAAAAATAAATTCAAAATTAATTAATGTAAAGCCAGACACTATAAAATTCTTAGAGGAAAACACAGTCAGAACATTCTTTAACATAAATCACAGCAAGATCTTTTTTGACACATCTCCTAGAGTAATGAAAGTAAAAATAAACAAATATGACTTAATTAAACTCAAAAGCTTTTGCACACAAAGGAAACCATAAATAAGACAGAAAGACAGCCCTCAGAATGGGAGAAAATATTTGCGACTGAAACTGACAAGGGATTAATCTGCAAAATATACAAACAACTCATGTAGCTCCATATCAAAAAACAAACAACATAATCTAAAAATGGGCGGAAGACCTAAATAGACATTTCTCCAGAGAAAACATACAGATGGCCAAGAGGTACATGAAAAGATATTCAATATCACTAATTATTAGAGAAATACAAATCAAAACTACAATGTGGTATCACTTCACACCTGTAAGAATGGTCATCATCAACAAAAAATCTACAGACAATAAATACTGGAGAGGGTGTGGAGAAAAGGGTATCCACCTACACTGTTGGTAGGAGTATAAATTGGTACAATCACTATTGAGAACAGTATGGAGGCTTCTTAAAAAACCAAAAATACAACTACAGTATGACCAAGCAATCCCACTTCTAGGCATACATCCTGAGAAAACCTTAATTCCAAAAGATACATGGCCCTCAATGTTCATGCAGCACTGTTTACAATAGCCAAGACATGGAAGCAACTTAAATGTCCATCAACAAAGGAAAAGACAAAGATGACGTGATACATATATACAATGGAATATTAGCCATAAGAAGGAATGAATTTATAGAGATATGGATGAACCTAAAAGAGAGTGTCATACAGAGTGAAGTAAGTCAGAAAAGAGAAGCACAAATATTTTATATTAGATCATATAAGTGGGATCTAGAAAAATGGTACAGATGAACCTATTTGCAAAGCAGAAATAAAGACACAGATGTAGAGAACAAACTATGGCCACCAAGGGAAGAAAGACAGGTGGAATAAACTGGGAGATTGGGACTGACATGTATATATCATGCTGTGCTGTGCTTAGTCACTCAGTCATGTCCTACTCTTTGCAAATCTATGGACTGTAGCCTCCAAGGTTCCTCTGTCCACAGGATTCTCCTGGCAAGAATACTGGAGTAGGTGGACATGCCCTCTTCCAGAGGATCTTCCCAACCCAGGGATAGAACCTGCAGCTCCTACATTGCAGGCAGATTCTTTACTGCTGAGCCACAGGGGAAGCCCTGACATATATACAC
Source organism: Budorcas taxicolor (assembly GCF_023091745.1). NCBI lineage: Eukaryota > Metazoa > Chordata > Mammalia > Artiodactyla > Bovidae > Budorcas > Budorcas taxicolor. The sequence continues at coordinate 19,801,736 of NC_068933.1, read as the reverse complement.
TACTAGATATAAAATATATAACTAATGAGAACCTACTATATATGTACAGCACAGAGAATTCTACTCTGTGCTCTGTGGTGGCCTAATGGGAAGGAAATCCGAAAAAGAGAGGATATGTATATACGTATAGCTGATTCACTTTGCTGTACAGGAGAAACTATTCAGTTCAGTTCAGTTGCTCAGTCGTGTCCGACTTTTCGTGACCCCATGATGTGAAGCACACCAGGACTCCCTGTCTACCACCAACTCCCAGAGTTCACTCAGATTCACGTCCCTCAAGTCAGTGATGCCATCCAGCCATCTCATCCTCTGTCATCCCCTTCTCCTCCTGCCCCCAATCCCTCCCAGCATCAGAGTCTTTCCCAATGAGTCAACTCTTCGCATGAGGTGGACAAAGTACTGGAGTTTCAGCTTTAGCATCATTCCTTCCAAAGAAATCCCAGAGCTGATCTCCTTCAGAATGGACTGGTTGGATCTTCTTGCAGTCCAAGGGACTCTTAAGAGTCTTTGCCAACACCACAGTTCAAAAGCATCAATTCTTCGGCGCTCAGCCTTCTTCACAGTCCAACTCTCACATCCATACATGACCACAGGAGAAACCATAGCCTTGACTAGGCAGACCTTAGTTGGCAAAGTAATGTCTCTGCTTTTGAATATGCTATCTAGGTTGGTCATAACTTTTCTTCCAAGGAGTAAGCATCTTTTAATTTCATGGCTGCAGTCACCATCTGCAGTGATTTTGGAGCCCAAAAAATAAAGTCTGACACTGTTTCCACTGTTTCTCCATCTATTTGCCATGAAGTGATGGGACCGGATGCCATGATCTTCGTTTTCTGAATGTTGAGCTTTAAGCCAACTTTTTCACTCTCCTCTTTCACTTTCATCACTTCCTTCCATAAGGGTTGTTTCATGTGCATATCTGAGGTTATTGATATTTCTCCCAGCAATCTTGATTCCAGCTTGTGTTTCTTCCAGTCCAGCGTTTCTCATGATGTACTCTGCATGTAAGTTAAATATAACATTGCAAAGCAACTATACTCCAGTAAAAAATAAAATAAAAAGGAGTTAGTTATTGATCCCCCATCAGAGACATTCTAGGTGTTGACAAAAGTTGCTGAGAGACAGAAGCAGAGTTCTGTTGGTCATCACTGTAACCACTGACATTTTCTCTTTCTAAGGCCAGTGAAAACATGGCCAAAAGAAGGAAGGAAAAAAAACATTCACAAGGTAATTTCATCGAGGAAAATTGCCCAAGCGACAAGGAAAATTGCCCAAGATGAAAAAGACAAATACAGTACATAGGCAAACACATCATCATTTCTTGTTGTTTTCTTTTATTTTTAATTGGAGAGTAATTTTTAATTACTCTATAATATTCTGATGGTTTCCACCATATCAACATGAATCAGCCATATCTGAAGTTTCGAATGGATTTTATCAAACAAATTTCAAGTATTTTTAATGACTCAAAATAGTAGCAATGATGAATAGGATTTGGGGGGAAATAAGAGATTCATGACCAGTGGGTTTTCTTGGCAAAACTCTATTAGTCTTTGCCCTGCTTCATTCCATATTCCAAGGCCAAATTTGCCTCTTACTCCAGGTGTTTCTTCACTTCCTACTTTTGCATTCCAGTCCCCTATAATGAAAAGGACATCTTTTTTGGGTGGTAGTTCTAAAAGGTCTTCTAGGTCTTCATAGAAGACTTCAGCTTCTTCAGTGTTACTGGTTAGGGCACAGACTTGGATTACTGTGATATTAAATGGTTTGCCTTGGAAATGAACAGAGATCATTCTGTCGTTTCTGAGATTGCATCCAAGTACTGCATTTCGGACTCTTTTGTTGACCGTGATGGCTACTCCATTTCTTCTGAGGGATTCCTGCCCGCAGTAGTAGATATAATGGTCATCTGAGTTAAATTCACCGATTCCAGTCCATTTTAGTTTGCTGATTCCTAGAATGTCGACGTTCACTCTTGCCATCTCCTGTTTGACCACTTCCAATTTGCCTTGATTCATGGACCTGACATTCCAAGTTCCTATGCAATATTGCTCTTTACAGCTCAGATCTTGCTTCTATCACCAGTCACATCCACAACTCGGTATTGTTTTTGCTTTGGCTCCATCCCTTCATTCTTTCTGGAGTTATTTCTCCACTGATCTCCAGTAGCATGTTGGGCACCTACGGACTTGGGGAATTCCTCTTCCAGTATCCTATCATTTTGCCTTTTCATACTGTTCATGGGGTTCTCAAGGCAAGAATACTGAAGTGGGTTGCCATTCCCTTCGCCAGTGGACCACGTTTTGTCAGACCTCTCCACCATGACCCACCCATCTTGGGTGGCCCCACACAGCATGGCTTAGTTTCACTGAGTTAAACAAGGCTGTGGTCCTAGTGTGATTAGATTGACCAGCTTTCTGTGATTATGGTTTCAGTGTGTCTGCCCTCTGATGCCCTCTTGCAACACCTACCATCTTATTTGGGTTTCTCTTACCATGGACGTTGGGTATCTCTTCACAGCTGCTCCAGCAAAGCACAGCCACTGCTCCTTACCTTGGATGAGGGGTATCTCCTCACCACCACCCCTTCTGACCTTGAAAGTGGAATAGCTCCTCTAGGCCCTCCCCGCGCAGCCACTGCTCCTTGGACATGAGGTTGCTCCAGGCCGCCACCCCGACCTCGGATGTAAGGTAGCTCCTCTCCGCCGTTCCTGCACTGTCACAGCCTGGCACTCTCGGCCGCTGCCCCTGACCTCGGACGTGGGGTAGCTCCTCTTGGCCGCCGCCCCACATCCTCTTCCAACAACACAAGAGAAGACTCTACACATGGACATCACCAGATGGTCAATACTGAAATCAGATTGATTATATTCTTTGCAGCCAAAGAAGGAGAACCTCTATACAATCAATAAAAACAAGACCGGGAGCTGACTGTGGCTCAGAACACGAACTCCTTATTGCCAAATTCAGACTTAAATTGAAGAAAGTAGGGGAAACCACTAGACCATTCAGGTATGACCTAAATCAAATCCCTTACGCTTATACAGTGGAAGTGGGAAATAGATTTAAGGGACTAGATCTGATAGATAGAGTGCCTGATGAACTACGGACGGAGGTTCATGACATTGTACAGGAGACAGGGATCAAGACCATCCCCAAGAAAAAGAAATGCAAAAAAGCAAAATGGCTGTCTGAAGAGGCCTTACAAATAGCTGTGAAAAGAAGAGAATCGAAAAGCAAAGGAGGAAAGGAAAGATATAAGCATCTGAATGCAGAGTTCCAAAGAATAGCAAGGAGAAATAAGAAAGCCTTCCTCAGCAAATAGTGCAAAGAAATAGAGGAAAACAACAGAATGGGAAAGACTAGAGATCTCTTCAAGAAAATTAGAGACACCAAGGAAATATTTCATGCAAAGATGGGCTTGATAAAGGACAGAAATGGTATGGACCTAACAGAAGCAGAAGATATTAAGAAGAGGTGGCAAGAATACACAGAAGAACTGTATAAAAAAGATCTTCATGACCAAGATAATCACGATGGATTGATCACTCACCTAGAGCCAGACATCCTGGAATGTGAAGTCAAGTGGGCCTTAGAAAGCATCACACAAACAAAGCTAGTGGAGGTGATGGAATTCCACTTGGGCTGTTTCAAATCCTGAAAGATGATGCTGTGAAGTGCGGCACTAAATATGTCAGCAAATTTGGAAAACTCAGCAGTGGCCACAGGACTGGAAAAGGTCAGTTTTCTTTCCAATCCCAAAGAAAGGCAATGCCAAAGAATGCTCAAACTACCACACAATTGCACTCATCTCACACACTAGTAAAGTAATGCTCAAAATTCTCCAGGCCAGGCTTCGGGAGTACGTGAACCATGAACTTCCAGATGTTCAAGCTTGTTTTAGAAAAGGCAGAGGAACCAGAGATCAAATTGTCACATCTGCTGGATCATGGAAAAAGCAAGAGAGTTCCAGAAAACCATCTATTTCTGCTTTATTGACTATGCCAAAGCCTTTGACTGTGTGGATCACAATAAACTGTGGAAAATTCTGAAAGAGATGGGAATACCAGACCACCTGATCTGCTTCTTGAGAAACCTATCTGCAGGTCAGGAAGCAACAGTTAGAACTGGACATGGAACAACAGACTGGTTCCAAACAGGAAAAGGAGTACGTCAAGGCTGTATATTGTTACCCTGCTTATTTAACTTATACGCAGAGTACATCATGAGAAACACTGGGCTGGAAGAAGCACAAGTTGGAACCATAATTGCCGGGAGAAATATAAATAACCTCAGATAGGAAATGACACCACCCTTATGGCAGAAAGTGAAGAGGAACTAAAAAGCCTCTTGATGAAAGTGAAAGAGGAGAGTGAAAACGTTGGCTTAAAGCTCAAAATTCCGAAAACTAAGACCATGGCATCTGGTCCCTTCACTTCATGACAAATGATGGGGAAACTGACTTTATTTTGGGGGGCTCCAAAAGCACTGCAGATGGTGAATGCAGCCATGAAATTAAAAGATGCTTACTCCTTGGAAGGAAAGTTATGACCAACCTAGACAGCATATTCAAAAGCAGAGACATTACTTTGCCAACAAAGGTCTGTCTAGTCAAGGCTATGATTTTCCCAGTGGTCATGTATGGATGTGAGAGCTGGACTGTGAAGAAAGCTGAGTGCTGAAGAATTGATGCTTTTGAACTGTGGTGTTGGCAAAGACTCTTGAGAGTCCCTTGGACTGCAAGGAGATCCAACCAGTCCATCCTAAAGGATATCGGTCCTGGGTGTTCACTGGATGGACTGATGCTAAAGCTGAAACTCCAATACTTTTGGCCACCTCATGCGAAGAGTTGACTCATTGGAAAAGACTCTGATGCTGGGAGGGATTGAGGGCAGGAGGAAAAGGGGACAACAGAGGATGAGATGGCTGGATGGCATCACTGACTCGATGGACGTTAGTTTGAGTGAACTCCACGGAGATGGTGATGGACATGAGGCCTGGTGTGCTGTGATTCATGGGGTCACAAACAGTCTGACACAACTGAGTGACTGAACTGAAGATATTCATTTCTAAGGTGAAAATAATCAGTATATTTTTGAATATTCCTCAATTTCATATATTTTCCTTAAGATTTCTATCAAAAGTAACTTTTCACATCTCTGTCACACCATAAATCCACCACCACTGATGTCAGAAAAAAAAAAAAATGTTCTGGCCAGATAATAGCAAAGGAAGTTACCCAAAGGCACATGGAGAAAGGTGAACAGTGTTTATAGCCTGTCTGAAGTTAACTAGGAAAAAAATTATTCTCTTCATATCCACCTCACTTCCAATAATAACATTAAATTGCTCAATATATGCAAACAACATGGTGTTCACGTTCCTTGAGAGAAAGAACCAAACCTGATAGAGTCTTGTCATGTTCAGTTGGGGACAGATTATGTGAGTTAGAGCAATGTTTCACAAGTCACAGGCAAACACAAGCCCCATGACTTGAATTCCGATGCTCTGATTCAGAAGCACTGGCTGTTTTTTCCAGGGTGACAGAAATGAAAGTCACAATTTCTTACTTTTTTCTGAAACTAAGACAAGAAGCTGATTTGATCTGGTAGCTAGAATATCTAATGAGTGTGAGTTCCTCTCTCTGGAAGAATGTTTCAAATTTTCATAAAAACATTTCATCTTCAGATTCATTCTACTAATTTTTAAGAGATTTATACATACAATAAAATTTAAGTGTACAATTCAATGATTTCTAGCAAAGGTACAGAGTTGTGTAACCATCACCACAATCCAATTTTAAAACACTTCAATCACTCCAAAATGAAACTTCACGTCTATTTGCAGGTACCCTTTACTTCCACTCCAACTCCCCAAGAAAATTAATCTACTCACTGTCACTATAAATTTACCTATCATGGACTTTTCTTTCAATAAAGTTCTATAATATATGATCTTCTAAGTCTGGCTTCTATCACCTAATACAGTAGTTTTGAAGGTCATCCACACTGTAGCATGCATCCCTACTCTACTCCTTGTCATTGCTCAAGAATATTCTGTTGTACAAATATACCAGCTTTTGTTTATCTCTTCATGAGTTGATAGACATCACGGATGGCTTCTTCTTGGGGGCTAACATGAATAATGCTGCTAATGAACACTTATATACAAGTCTTTATGTGGCTATATGACTTCGTTTCTCTTGGGGAGATAATTAGGAATGAAATTGCTGGGTCATATATTTATTTATGTTTAACATTTCTAGAAACTGCCAAAGTAGGTGCAGCGTCATTTCACCTAACTTCAAATTTACGGAGCATCAGATAACTATCACTGTGCTTTGAACCAGCCTTGCTTTCTTAAGCTAAGTGGACTTTTAACCTCTGCCAACTCTTATCATTTTCTACTATGCACTATCATTTTCTCCTTTATATATTGTTCATTGTTCAGTTGCTAAGTTGCATCCAACTCTGCAACCCCATGGACTGCAGCACACCAGGCTTCCCTGTCCTTCACTATCTTCCAGACTTCGCTCAAATTCATGTCCATTGACTCTGTGATACCATCCAAATCATCTCATCTTCTGTTGCCCCTTTCTCCTCCTGCCTTCAATCTTTCTTAGCATCAGGGTCTTTTCCAATGAGTTGGCTCTTTGCATCAGGTGGACAAAGTATTGGAGCTTCAGCATCAGTCCTTCCAATGAATGCTGCTGCTGCTGCTAAGTCGCTTCAGTCGTGTCCGAATCTGTGCAACCCCATAGACGGAAGCCCACCAGGCTCCCCCATCCCTGGGATTCTCCAGGCAAGAACAGTGGAGTGGGTTGCCACTTCCTTCTCCAATGCATGAAAGTGAAAAGTGAAAGGGAAGTTGCTCAGTCGTGTCCGACTCTTAGCGACCCCATGGACTGCAGCCCACCAGGCTCCTCCATCCATGGGATTTTCCAAGCAAGAGTACTGGAGAGGGGTGCCACTGCCTTCTTTGTTCCAAAGAATACTCAGGGTTAATTTCCTTTAGGATTGACTGGTTTGATCTAAAAGGCAGTCTAAGGGACTCTCAAGAGTCTTCCCCAGCATCAATTCAAAAGCATCAGTTCTTCAGCACTCAGCCTTCTTTATGGTCCAACTCTCACATCCGTACATGACTGGAAAAACCATAGCTTTGATTATGTGGACCTTTGCTGGCAAATTGACTTCTCTGCTTTTTTAACACACTATCTAGTTTGTTATGGTTTTTCTTTCAAGGAGCAAGCATCTTAATTTCTTGCCTGGAGAATCCCAGGGACGGGGGAGCTTGATGGGCTACCAACTATGGGGTCGCACAGATTCGGACACGACTGAAGCGACTTAGCAGCAGCAGCAGCATTCATTGGAAGGACTGATGCTGAAGCTCCAATACTTTGTCCACCTGATGCAAAGAGCCAACTCATTGGAAAAGACCCTGATGCTAAGAAAGATTGAAGGCAGGAGGAGAAAGGGGCAACAGAAGATGAGATGATTTGGATGGTATCACAGAGTCAATGGACATGAATTTGAGCGAAGTCTGGAAGATAGTGAAGGACAGGGAAGCCTGGTGTGCTGCAGTCCATGGGGTTGCAGAGTTGGATGCAACTTAGCAACTGAACAATGAACAATATATAAAGTGGTTGCAGTCACTGTCCACAGTGATTCTCAAGCTCAAGAAAATAAGATCTGTCATTGTTTCCACTCTATGTATGTATCACAAAAATGAGATAATTTGGTGAAATTAAATATTGGTTACTCGGAACCATTAAAAAATTGGAATACAAATGGGCTTTGAAAAGTTACCTTCCTGTTTTTGTAAAGTTGCTTGAAAATGTCAGAAACGTTACATTCATATTACTGTTACATTTACTGTGAAGAGTTCCATCAAAGTGGTGAAGGGCTGAAGACTAATAAGTGTGTTTGTGATTCAGGAAGGTCCTTCAGCCACTCATCTCCGTACAGAGACAGAAGATAGTTCTTAGATTTAGTCTTTAGAGTGGTGTGACATTCTGTGAAAAATAACGTTTTGTGTGAGACTGTTGCCTCAGTAGCCCAGTAAATATAAAGAAGGAAGGAAACTAAAGCCTGGTCACAGATCGACATATATCTTTCCTCCCTGAGTGACTTCTGCACTGTCAACCTCACAAGAGCCAAGCTATAAGTGTGACTTTCAGCAGAGTTCTTAATACCAGGACTGAGGCATTCAACTTTTCACAGGGAGAGGAAATGTAAATTTGATTAAAAAAAAAAAAAAAAAGATGAAAAAGCCACAATTAATAGAAGAACAAGCCCTCCCCCTAGTGGATAATTCAAAAATTGGGTTTCTACAGTCTCATTTGGGATTTTACACAATAAAATACCATGATAAATCAGTTCAGTTCAGTCGCTCAGTCGTGTCCAACTCTGTGCAACCCCATGGACTGCAGCACACCAGGCTTCCCTGTCCATCACCAACTCCCAGAACTTGTACAAACTCATGTCCATCAAGTCAGTGATGCCATCCGTGATATATGCAAAGAGCTATAAAATAAAATGCCAATAATTAGCTCTTATTTACATTTGAAGCCCACCAAAACTTGAAAAGAATTCCTCAATATTTCAAGGAAAGTGGGAAAGCTCACAGTCACCAATGATACATTTTAAAGTAAATGTATCTAGTAGAAGAAAGTGAAAGAAGGCAAACTTATGGAAGTATGGAAAAGTATGGAAAAAATTTAATAGGGACACTGTATCATAATCCTCAACACCACACCAATCACCATGGTGGCCAGGCCATCAGAGTGTGGGGTATTCATCCCCCAGTAGTCCTGTGGGATGGCCATTTTCCAGAGTCAGAAGACAAAAAGTGTGACAATCAGGTCATTTTCAAAGGCAATATAGGATTCTTATAATCATATATAATAGCCTTCAAATTGCATGGCTTTTATTATGAGTTAATTAAAATTCTTGGAGAAGGCAATGGCAACCCACTCCAGTATTCTTGCCTGGGAAATCCCACAGAGAGAGGAGCCTCACAGGCTACAGTTCATGGGCTTGCAAACAGTCAGACATGACTTAGTGATTGAACAACAATTTAAAATCTAGGGAACCACAGATTTGAGGCTTATAATTATACTACATTTATTAAAATCTGCAGAGATTAAACAAAATTATTCTAATTTTTGAAGATTCACCATGTTCTAGGTACTGGTAAGAACTTGATATAAATTATTTTATAAAATCCCCAAAACAGTCTTAAACTGTTCTAATAGATAAAGAAACTGGCACAAAAGTGGCAGAACTGGAATGTCCAACTCCAGAGGCCACCCCCTTAATCTCCGAATGAAAACAGAAACAAATCAGTAAAATATAAAGTGTATATTTGTCAATGGGGGCTTCCCCGGTGGCTCAGTGGTAAAGAATCTGCCTGTAATGCAGGACACGCAGGAGACCCAGGTTCCATCCATGGGTTGGGAAGATCCCCTGGAGAAGGGCATGGCAACCCACTCCAGTATTCTTGCCTGGAATATCCCATGGACTGAGGGGCCTGGCCGGCCACAGTTCATGAGGCCGCAGAGACTCGGACAAAGAAGTGACAGAGCATGCATATTTCTCAGTGATTTTAAGGAGAAATGTACATCCTTTTCTAATTTATATTATTTATTTGGTAATTTTAAAGAAATTGCTAAACATCTGGATTCACTGTTAGAACAAGCCCTGAAGTGACAACCACAAGTCCTAGGCTCAGACTTCCCTGGTGGCACAGAAGGTAGAAATCTGCCTGCCAATGCAGAGGACACAGGTACATCCCTGGTCCAGAAAGATCTCACATGTCAAGGAGCAACTAAGCTTACGCACTACAACAATGAGCCTGCACTCTGGAGCCCAAAAACCACAACTGCTGAAGCCCACGCACCTCGAGCCTGTGCCCTACAAGAGAGGCCACCACAACGAGAAGCCTGCACACCACGAGTAGCCACTACTCACCACAACTAGAGAAATCCTGTGCAAATAAGTCGTAGGCTCTAACTTTGTCTGCCTTCACTGCCCTTTTGACATTAGACCATTTACTTAACCTTTGTAATGAAATGACCTGCCTCTTTTCCTAGTGTTCCTGGTATGGAAGCGACAAGGCATTGTAGTGAAGTTAATGGGATGTGGTAGGGTCATGGCTGAAGTGGATAAACACTCTAATACCCACTGCAAGATGATCATAACTGTATATAAAATATGAGCCTACGCCTCCAGTTAAGAGAAAAGCAACTAAGAGCGCATGAGGATCATTTCAGACAACATCCGTGCAGCCTCCATTTCCATTACTATATAGTAACATTGACCAGGGTTCAGTGTTTCTACACCAAGGGAGTGCTTGGTTGTGAAGGATTACCTCATGACTGCAAGAGTTAAGTCCATCTTCAAAATACTAAAAGAGCCCCACAAATTCCAAAGCTCACTCCTATGGGAAATGGTAAAACCTCCTGGTGAAAACCATGGCAAAGTTCCTTCAGGCTCTGGAATCTTTGTCTCTTCTTTGCCCAAAGTTGTTGTTGTTGTTTACTTGCTAAATTGTGTTCCACTCTTGTGTGACCCCATGGACTGTAGCCCACCAGGCTCTTTTGTCTATGGGATTTCCCAGGCAAGAACACTGGAATGGGTTGCCATTTCCTTCTCCAAGGGATCTCCAACCCAGGGATCAAACCCAAGTTTGCTTGGCAGGCAAATTCTTTACTACTGAGACACCTGGGAAACCCTGGCCCAAAGTTAGTCAAACATAAAAAGATATTACTAAAGTCAACAAATCATATGTACTTTGAGCCCATCACTCAACAGGCATCAACAGTTGCTTTTGGAGGAATTCACTGAACCCAGTGAGTAAGGCAGACGCAGATGATGATTGCAGCCATGAAATTAAAAGACGCTTTCTCCTTGGAAGGAAAGTTATGACCAACCTAGATAGCATATTCAAAAGCAGAGACATTACTTTGCCAACAAAGGTCCGTCTAGTCAAGGCTATGGTTTTTCCAGTGGTCAGGTATGGATGTGAGAGTTGGACTATAAAGAAAGCTAAGCGTCGAAGAATTGATGCTTTTGAACTGTGGTGTTGGAGAAGACTCTTGAGAGTCCCTTGGACTGCAAGAAGATCCAACCAGTCCATCCTAAAGGAGATCAGTCCTGGGTGTTCATTGAAAGGACTGATGTTGAAACTGAAACTTCAATACTTTGGCCACTTGATGAGAAGAGCTGACTCATTTGAAAAGACCCTGATGCTGGGAAAGATCTGAGGCCAGGAGGAGAAGGGGTCGACAGAGGATGAGATGGTTGGATGGCATCACCGACTCAATGGACATGAGTTTGGGTAAACTCCGGGAGTTGGTGATGGATAGGGAGGCCTGGCATGCTGTGGTTCATGGGGTCACAAAGAGTCAGACATGACTGAGTGACTGAACTGAACTGAACTGAAAGCACAAAAGGGCACATGAAATGCATGTTAGGGTTCCTACAGTGATCTTGTTTTTGGTCTCATTGCTGACTTTTGGCAGATTTAGAAATAAGCATTTGAAAAATAGCACTATGAAATAGTAACTGATCAGACATGGGGAAAAGCAAAATAAGACTTATATAGATGAAGTGCGTGGGGGTGAAGGGTGGGGCTGAGGGTAATGCTTGTGTGCATAAGGGATAGGATGCTTCAAAGACACTCTGGGTTGCAAAAAATTAAAACTCCTTATTTTTCTACAGTTCAGCCTTAATTTCAACATCCTATTCCCTGTAACAACAGAAAACTGATCACTCAATTTTCTCAGGGTTTTCTCAGTCTTTTTTTTTTTTTAATATAGTTCCCTGTGCTACACAGGAAATCCTTGCAAGGCATATAGAATCTTAGTTCCCTGACCAGAGATCAAAGCTGTGCCCTCTGCATTGAAAGCACAGAGTCTTTACCACTGGACCACCGGGGAAGTCCCTCTCAGTCTTTTTCAGTTCAGACTTAGAATACCTCCTCCTCTGTTTCATTCCTTCATCATTTGTGGGGTTGAGAGGCTAACAATAACAGTTAAAATTTGTTGAGCTCTGTCCCATCCTCAGGCAACTGATTTGCTTTCTATCATGATAGGCAGGTCTGCACTTTATATAAATGGATTATACACTATGTACTCTATTTGCCCTTTTTCAATTCACTAACATTATCATTTTGAGATCCATTCATACTGCTATGTAAGTCAATAATGCATTCCTTTTTACTGAATGATTATTCTTCTAATTTCTATCCATTTAATAGTTAATAGAATATTGGTTGTCTCTGGTTTTTAACTACCACAAATAGAGCCACTATGAATCAGTTCAGTTCAGCCGCTCAGTCGTGTCCACTCTTTGTGACCCTTTGGACTGCACACACCAGGCCTCCCTGTCCATCACCAACTACTGGAGCTTGCTCAAACTCATGTTCATCGAGTCAGTGATGCCCTCCAAAGATCTCATCCTCTGTCGTCCCCTTCTCCTCCGTTCAATCTTTCCCAGCAACAGGGTCTTTTCCAGTGAGTCAGTTCTTCACATCAGATGGCCAAAGTATTGGCATTTCAGCTTTAGCAATAGTCCTTCCAATGAATATTAGGATTGATTTCCTTTAGGATGAACTGGTTGGATCTCCTTGCAGTCCAAGGGACTCTCAAGTCTTCTCCAACACAGCAATTCAAAAACATCAATTCTTTGGTGCTCAGCTTTCTTTATAGTTCAACTCTCATATCCACACATGACTACTTGTAAAACCATAGCTTTGACTAGACGGACCTTTGTCGGCAAAGTAATGTCTCTGCTTTTTAACATGCTGTCTAGGTTGGTCACAGCTTTTCTTCCAAGGAGCAAGTGTCTTTTAATTTCATGGCTGCAGTCACCATCTGCAGTGATTTTAGAGCCCAAGAAAATAAAATCTGTCACTGTTTCCACTTTTTCCCCTTATATTCACCATGAAGTGATGGGACTGGATCCCATGATCTTCGGTTTTCGAACGTTGAGTTTTAAGTCAGCTTTTTCACTCTCTTCTTTCACTCTCATCAAAAGGCTCTTTAGTTCTTCTTTGCTTTCTGCCATAAGGGTGGTGTCATCTGCATATCTGTTATTGATATTTCTCCCAGAAATCTTGATTCCAACTTGTGCTTCATCCAGCCCAGCATTTTGCTTGATGTACTCTGCATATAAGTTAAATAAGCAGGGTGACAATATACAGCCTTGAATACTCCTTTCCCAATTTGGAACCAGTCTATTGTTCCATGTCCGGTTCTAACTGTTGCTTCTTGACTTGCATACAGATTTCTCAGGAAGAAGGTAGGGTGGTCTGGTATTCCCATCTCATGAAGAGTTTTCCACAGTTTGTTGTGATCCACACAGTCAAAGGTTTTGGCATAATCAATAAAGCAGAAGCAGATGTTTTTCTGGTATTCTCTTGCTATCTTCATGATCCACAGATGTTGGCAATTTGATCTCTGGTTCCTCTGCCTTTTCTAAACCCAGTTTAAACATCTGGAAGTTCTCAGTTCATGTACTATTGAAGCCTGGCTTGGAGAATTTTGAGCATTACTTTGCTAACATGTGAGATGAGTGCAATTGTGTGGTAGTCTGAGCAGTCTTTGGCATTGCCTTTCTTTGGGATTGGAATGAAAACTGACCTTTTCCAGTCTTGTGGCCACTGCTGAGTTTCCCTAACTTGCTGGCATACTGAGTGCAGCACTTTCACAGCATCATCATTTAGGATTTGAAATAGCTCAACTGGAATTCCATCACTTTCACTAGCTTTGCTGTAGTGATGCTTCCTACGGCCCACTTGACTTCGCATTCCAGGATGTCTGACTGGGTAAGTGATCACACCATTGTGGTTATCTGGGTCAGGCAGATCTTTTTTGTACAGTTCTTCTGTGTATTCTTGCCACCTCTTCCTAATATCTTCTGCCTTTGTTAGGTCCATACTATTTCTGTCCTTTATTGTGCCCATCATTGCATGAAATGTTCTCTTGGTATCTCTAATTTTCTTGAAGAGATCTCTGCTGCCCTTTCTATTGTTTTCCTCTATTTCTTTGCACTGATCACTGAGAAAGTCTTTCTTTTCTCTCCTTGCTAGTCTTTGGAATTCTTCATTCAAATGGGCATATCTTTCCTTTTTTCCTTTGCCTTTCACTTCTCTTCTTTTCTCAGCTGTTTATAAGGTGCCCTCTGACAGCCATTTTGCCTTTTTGCATTTCTTTTTCTTGGGGATTTTCTTAATACTGCCTCCTGTACAATGTCACGAACCTCCGTCCATAGTTCTTCAGGCACTCTGTCTATCAGATCTAATCCCTTGAATTTATGTCTCTCTTCCACTGTATAATCATAAGGGATTTGATTTAGCTCATACCTGAATGGTCTAGTGGTTTTCCCTATTTTCTTCAATTTTAGTCTGAATTTGGCAATAAGGAGTTCATGACCTGAGCCACAGTCAGCTCCTGGTCTTGTTTTTACTGACTGTATACAGCTTCTCCATCTTTGGCTGCAAAGAATATAGTCAATCTGATTTCAGTATTGACCATCTGGTGATGTCCATGTGTAGAGTCTTCTCTTGTGTTGTTGGAAGAGGGTGTTTGCTATGACCAGTGCGTTCTCTTGGTAAAACTCTGCTAGCCTTTGCCCTGCTTCATTTTGTACTCTGAGGCTAAATTTGCCTTTACTCCAGGTGTTTCTTGACTTCCTACTTTTGCATTCCAGTCTTCTATAATGAAAAGGACATTTTTTCTAGATATTAGTTCTAGAAGGTCTTGTAGGTCTTCACAGAACCGTTCAACTTCAGCTTCTTCAGCATTACTGGTCGGGGCATTGACTTGGATTACTGTGATATCGAATGGCTTGCCTTAGAAATGAACAGAGACCATTCTGTCATTTTTGGGATTGCACTTAAGTACTCCATTTCAGGCTCTTTTGTTGATTATGAGGACTACTCCACTTCTTCTAAGGGATTCTTGCCCACAGTAGTAGATATAATGGTCATCGGAATTAAATTTGCCCATTCCAATCCATCTTAGTTCACTGATTCCTAAAACGTCAGTGTTCACTCTTGCCATCTCCTGCTTGACCAGGTCCAGTTTGCCTTAATTTATGGACTTAACATTCCATTCCCTGGTGGCTCAGATGGTTAAGCATCTACTTACAATGTGGGAGACCCGGGTTCAATGCCTGGGTCGGGAAGATCTCCTGGAGAAGGAAATGGCAACCCACTCCAGTATTCTTGCCTGGAAAATTGCATGGACAGAAGAGCCTGGTAGGCTACAGTCCATGGGGTTGCAAAGAGTCAGACATGACTGAGCAACTTCAATTATGCAATATTGCTCTTTATAGCATCAGACTTTACTTCCATCACCAGTCACATCCACAACTGGGCATTGTTTTTGCTTTGACTCTGTCTCTTCATTCTTTCTGGAGTTAGTTCTCTACTAAGTATACTGGGCACCTACTGACCTGGGAAGTTCATCTTCAGCGTCATATCTTTTTGCCTCTTCATACTATTCATGGTGTTCTCAAGGCAAGAATACTAAAGAGGTTTGCCATTCCCTTCTCCAGTGGACCCCGTTTTGTCAGAACTCTCCACCATTTCCCATCTGTCCTGGGTGGCCCTACAAGACATGACTCATAGTTTCATTGAGTCAGACAAGGCTGTGGTCCATGGCCTCAGTTTGATTAGTTTTCTGTGATTGTGATTTTCATCTTGTCTGCCCTCTGATAAGATAAGAGGCTTATGGAGCTTCCTGTTGGGGGAGACTGACTGTGGGGAAAACTGGGTCTTGTTCTGATGGGTGAGGTCATGCAAGATCTATTGAGCATGGCCCCATCCACTATGAATATTCATGTACAAACCTTTTTGTGGACATGTACTTCTATATTCTTGAGAATTATTGAGTAAACCTCTAAGAGTGGAATGGTAGGATCATTTGGTAAGTATACATAAATCTTTTTAAGAAAATGCTGAAAGTAAAAAATAAAAATGCCAAATTTTTTCCAAAGTGATTTTATCATTTTACATTCCCACCAAGAATGTACAAAAGTACACCTCTTTCCCAACATTTTATAATATAATCAGTCTTTTTCAATGACAGTTATTCAATTAGGTTAAGTGGAAGTATATCATTGTGATTTGATTTCCTTTTCCACAGAAACTAACAATCTGGGCATCCTTTTATATATTGACCATCTCTGTAACATCTTTGAAAACAATATCTGTTCAAATATCTTGCCTGTTTTCTATTAGACTGTTTTCCTTTTATTAAGGTATAAGACATTTTCATGTTGTAAAAACAAGTCCTTTATTATGCTTTGCAATATTTTCTGCCAATTTTACATGCTCAACAGAGTAAAAGGTTTCAGTTTTGATAACATCCACTTTATTTATTTGTTAGGAATTGTGACTTTGGTGTTGTATTTAAGAAATCTTTTCCAAGGACAACATCACTAAAGTTTTCACTTATATTGCTTTTTCTATTTTTGTGGAAAATGCCTTTAGAATTTTGTTAAGGACTGCACTGAATCTATAGATGGCTTTGGGTAGTATAGCCATTTTAACAATGTTAATTCTTCCAATATATGAACACAGGATATCTTTCCATTTATTTGCATCTTCTTCTATTTCTTACTTAGGATCTTACAGTTTTTTACTGTATAGATCTCTCATCATCTTGGTTAAATTTATTCTTCAGTATTTTTGAGCTATAGTATTCCTGAGCTATTGTAAATGGGACTGTGTTCTTCATTTCTTTTTCAGATGGCTCATTGTTAGCACATAAATGCAACTGATTTTTGCATGCTGATTTTGCATCCTGAAACTTTATTGAATTTAGTAGTCTTAACAGTTTTTCAGTGGAGTCTTTAAGATTTTATTTTTGGCCATGCCAAGCGACTTGCAGAATCTTAATTCCCCAACCAGAGATCAAACCCATACCCTTGGGCAGTGAAAGCACGGAGTCCAAACCACTGGACAGCCAGGGAATTCCCCAGGATTTCCTACATAAAGATGTCATTAGTAGAGACAATTTACTTCTTCCTTTCTGATTTGGATTCTTCTATTTGTTTTTATTGCCTAATTCTCTGACTAGTACTTGTAATACTATGTTGAAAAGGAGTGGTGGGAATGGACACCCTTTGTCTACCTCATGACCTGAGAGAGAAAGTTTTCAATCTTTCACCATTGTGTTTGATATTAGATGTGTATTCATCATAAATAACTTTTATTATGCTGAGGTATATTCCTTCTGTACCCAAACTGTAAAAAAGGATGTTGAATTTTGTCAATTTTTTTTGCATCTATTGAAATTATCATATGATTTTTATCTTTCATTCTACTCATGTGGTGAGAGTGAGTGAGTGAATGAAGTTGCACAGTCATGTCTGACTCTTTGTGACCCAGTGGACTGTAGCCTACCAGGCTTCTCCATCCATAGGATTCTCCAGCAAGAATACTGGAGTGGGTTGCCATTTCCTTTTCCAGGGGATCTTCCCGACCCAGGGATCAAACCCAGGTCTCCTGCATTGGAGGCAGACACTTTAACCTCTGAGCCACCAGAGGGTATATCACATTAATTGATCTGTGTAGGTTGAACTATCCTTTAATCCAAGTGTTACATCACACTTGATCATGGCATATGACCCATTTAATGTGCTGTTGAATTCAATTTGCTGGTATTTTGTTTACAACTTTTGCATGTATATTAATCAGAGATACTGACCTGCAGTTTTCTTCTCTTGTAGTGTTATCATGCTTTGGTATCAGGGTAATGCTGTTCTCATGAAATGGGTATGAGAGTGTTTCCTTCACTGCAATTTTTAGAAGAATTCTGAGAATTGGCATTAATCATTCTTTAAGTATTTGGTAGACTTCACCCGTAAAGTGTAGTGTGCCTTTCAATTTTTAACTTACTAATGTCTTTGTTTTAGGAATTTTTTAATAAAATTATATCTGGCAATAGTTTTCTGGTTTTTTTAACTCCTGAATGAGTAGTGCATTACTTCAGTATTTTTAATTAATTCCAAAACTATGTGTTTTTGCATTCAATTTATTTCTCTATGTCCCCCAAATTATCCTCTTGTCTATTTCCTACACCTCTGGATTTCCGGTTTCATATATTCTATATTCATTCTTTAAAAATGTGAAGCACTGCTTGTGAATATTTTTCTTTTGTTTTCTGAGGTATGTATTAAGAGTGCTCTGATGGGAAATTCATTTATTTCATTTTTAAAATAGCTGCAGTAATTCTTCAGAGTTGTTATTCTAGCTCTCATTTCATGAATATTAGACAGGGGCAGTTTTCCTTTCTCCCATGTTGGAACTCTCCTTGAATCCCTTCCCATCGTATCTGAGATCTAGTGCATCTGACCTTCACAGCACCAGTGGGGAGACTGAGTGGTAATACGATGGATTTTCTTTTTTTTAAACAGGAGGTAAATAAAGGAAAGTTATGACCAACCTAGACAGCATATTAAAAAGCAGAGACATTACTTTGCCAACAAAGGTCCGTCTAGTCAAGGCTATAGTTTTTCCAGTGGTCATGTATGGATGTGAGAGTTGGACTGTGAAGAAGGCTGAACCCGAAGAATTGATGCTTTTGAACTGTGGTGTTGGAGAAGACTCTTGAGAGTCCCTTGGACTGCAAGGAGATCCAACCAGTCCATCCTAAAGGAAAGCATTCCTGGGTGTTCATTGGAAGGACTGATGCTGAAGCTGAAACTCCAATACTTTGGCCACCTCATGCGAAGAGCTGACTCATTGGAAAAGACCCTGATGCTGGGAAAGGTTGAGGGCAGGAGGAGAAGGGGACGACGGAGGATGAGATGGCTGGATGGCATCACTGACTCAATGGATACGGGTTTGGGTGGACTCTAGGAGTTGGTAATGGACAGGGAGGCCTGGTGTTCTGCGGTTCATGGGGTTGCAAAGAGTCGGACACGACTGAGCAACTGAACTGAACTGAAGGAAGGCAACACTACTGTGGGCATTCGGGATTGATGATGTTGGTCCCTTCTCTATTTTTCTATTAATTTTGTAAAATCCCATCATGTATTTTATTTTGTCTGGTCACATGTTGACTTATTCCATTCATTCAGAGTAGGCTGCTGAGCCTCCACTTCATAAACTATTATCTTCTTTTTAGGCTTATTTTTACTTTTTTCACTGAATATTAAGTTCCTAAGTTCAAACAGGAAGCTTTTATGCTAACTATTTTTCTTTTCCTGCTCCATAAATACTATAATAAAACATTATGAGGGATTAAATTTGTAAGCATAATTAGAAATGGTCTCAGAATGAAAACAGAGGCTGGAAAACTGGAGACTGCTGTAAATCCCTTCAAACTCTATTATGCTCATAAGCTCAACTTTCTGAAAATCATTTGAATTTTGTCATTCCTTAACAATGACTTCAGAGAACATCAAAGGAATATTTTTTTTAAAAAATCTAGATAGGCAACAAGTCCAGTGTACCAGGATCTTAAGCATTCCTTCCAAAATAATAGACCCTTCCTATCCATTTAGAAAAAAAACAAATTGCTGAGTCCCAAGTCCCAGCATTTTAAAGGATTTCCTTTCAATTTAACCACCAAAGAGATTCTTATCAAATATACAGTGCATATGAATGCATGACATCAGAGGTTTCCAAAAAACTCTAGCCCCAAATTGACTGAAATGGAAAGCTTAGTCCTGTTAAAATTCAAACTTGTAAGCCATAAAACTTGTAAGCCATCACTTTCCACTGCTTCGGGAGAAGGCAATGGCAACCCACTCTAGTACTCTTGCCTGGAAAATCCCATGGACAGAGGAGACTGGTGGGCTGCAGTCCATGGGGTCGCTAGGAGTCAGACACTACTAGGCGACTTCACTTTCACTTTTCACTTTCATGCATTGGAGAAGGAAATGGCAACCCACTCCAGTATTCTTGCCTGGAGAATCCCAGGGATGGGGGAGCCTGGTGGGCTGCCATCTCTGGGGTCACACAGAGTCGGACACGACTGAAGTGACTTAGCAGCAGTAGCAGCAGTAGCAGCCATTGCTTCGACTATCACTTTATGCAAATGACTTCTAAATTTAAATCTGTTTTAAGAATCAGGAGCATATTGGCAAATTCCCACAATTTAGTCTTTTTACTCCCATTTCACAGCTCAGTAAGGCCAAAAGAACACTTAGTATTCTTTCCATCTAAATAGGTTTTTTTTGTTGTTATTGTTTCATCTATTAATGCCATTACCAATTGATCGGACATGTATGTAACAAATTCTAAAAGCTATCTTATTTTTCTCTCTATCAACAGTTCCTCATTTAATGTCACCTGGTTTTGTATATATTTGTATATATTTCTCCACTTTTTGAAATCAAATTTCATTTCTTTCTGTTTTTTCACACACACACACCAGTGGGAAGTTCAGACCTTTGTGACTTCTCTCCCAAGTTATTACAATGGCCTGTCCCTCACAATTATAAATAATATTTCCTCAAACTTGATCCATTTAAGGTTACTGTCCCAAAACACATTTCTGACCATGTCACTATCATGTTGAAAAGACCTTTGCAGGCTCTTCAATACCTACTCAGCCTCCTTTCATTATTCTCAATCTCCCCCATGACCCGGGTCCAAACAACTTCTCTGTCATAATCCTCTGCTCAAAAAAGCACACAGGGTCCAAACACAAGAGTTTACTCACTATTACCAAGCAAATTTCATTTTATGTCTTTAATGAGCTGCTGGTTCGGTCAAGGAAGTCTGTTCGTACTTTCCTCTTGGGCTTCATCTTCACTTGCTCAATTCTATTCAGGTTTCAAGACTTGGAGCAAACAATCACTCCACTGCAAAGCATTCCTCCAAGTCCATAAGGAAATAATAATCTCCTCCCTATATGCCTGTTTAGTGCCAACTCATTATTATTCTCATCTTATAATTATTAATTTTTATTCTCGTCTCATTATTCTCATTTATTTGTTTCTATTCCCCGTATAATTTCTTGAGTGCAAACTTGGTATCATGCTCATTTCTGTGTTCTCAGAGTCAGAGCTCAAGGACTTTCCAATAATAATTCAAGAAAGCTCACAGAGAGCAAGGGCTTAGGGGGGCTTTTTTAAAAAATCAGAACTCTATCACTAACACTTAACACAGTGCCTCTCACTATTTTGAATGAATGTTGTAATAAAATAAATCAACTCAGCAATTAGTCATTGAAGTCTTCATTGTTAACTTTAATTTGAAAGATTTCACTTTTGGTCAGAATATGGAGCCATGGATTAAGTTCTAGGAAATTTCATGTATATGCAGTGCCACAAAGGTTCTGTCTTCACTTAATGATGTGTGCTCAGTCACTCAGTCACATCTGACTGTTTGTGATCCCATGGGTTGTAGTCTGCCAAGCTCCTTTCCTCCTCCAGGTCACAGAATGGTATCTTTTGCTAAATAATGAATAATCCAATAGTGAAAACACATCGATCTTTGGTTTTCAGGCATCCACATATATAATGCACAACTTGACTCAAATACCAAGATAAATTACAGTCACTTCAACATGCAATTGCCAACAGAAATTCTAAAATCTATGAGATCATGACATTTACATAAAATATCTATGTGAGATCATCTCCCTAAAAGTCTTGGTGGTTCCAGTCAAGGGAGGTGTTACTGATTTGTTGCAGTTTTATCATTTATTGAGAGCTGGTCCTTCAAAGGCACAGAAAATGCAAATATCTCTCAATAATATTTGCTTAATTCTCTCAAGCTTCAAAGCATTATTTCATACATTATCTTACCAAAGTATCCAGAAATCATTTAAAGTTGTTTCAGTGATAACACAGGTGATTAGAAAAGCATCCAGGAATTACTCTGGACTTTAGTCTCCTCCTCCATAAATGAAAGCATTGTACTAAATAACCTCTGATGACCCTGCCAGTTTTAACTTTTCATTAGTTTTAGTGAAGTTTATCAGTTCAGTCTAGAAATTAATAAAAAAGATAAGTTCTAAAATGTTTAGAAGAATGAATAGCAACCTTCAGGCAAAAAGTTATAAAAACTGATTTACAGTTAACTCTGTTTCTATGAAATATAATACACATATTTTTACAATTTTCCTATATAATTTTGAAAAACACTCTTGTAAATAATCTGTCCAATCTTTCCTTTCTGATTTCTAGAATCTGGTGACTTATACCAGTCTGGTGATATTTTGATTGATCACTAGAGGGCGCACTTGACTCAACATAATTGTATAATACACAGGAAGGCTTCACTGAGCCTAGAAAAAGATCTAGCACTGTATGCAAGGAACTTAAGGGAAGAATTATTATTGAGTTTTCTATTATGAAAAGGATTAGAAAAGCACAAGAAGACTCATTTATTGCTATTCAACTGACGGTAATATTTCTTCCTGGGAGAAAACTGTTCATCTACTCTTATCTTTTCTCATCTCAGCATTGGTTTGCAGGGGCCTCAAATATTTTCAAGAAAAGACAGCAACAATTTGGCTACAGAAAACAGGACTTTTTTTTGCACCAAGGTGATACACCCCATCCTGTGATAGTGGCTACTCTCCCTCCACCCCCCAGCTCTGCACATTCTTGCCTCTCTTTGTGTACCAGCGCCATTAGCATTGAGAGAACCATTGTCCATTGTAAGAAAGTATAAAAGAAGATCATTAGAAGTTCAGATTTCTGTAGTGGCTCTTTGGGGTTTTTGATCAACACAGAGGCTGCCTGAAAAGTGAAACATTTCCAAGGAGAATGTGCTGCCGAACTAAAGAATGCTAGGACCCTAAAAGGAGCCTGAAAAAAACCCACCTACCAGCAGATTAGACAAAGGCTACAGGTTGAGGCCTCTTCTTTGAAAGAGCTGATTAATGTGAGGTCTTGTTACCTGCTTTATCACTGTTTTGTTATGAGTGAAAGGTTTCAGCATTCTTAATTTGTCTTGGGGATGGGAAAGGGAAGGCAAACTTGCCGGACAGGGTCCAAGGGTAAGGTAGATTCATTTGCCCTCAGTGAGAAATAACAGACACAAAAGACACAGGCTGTTCTAACAAATTCATACTGATTGAAGGTTGCTAAAAATAAAAGTTATTCACTATGCTAAAGCAAAAATAGAGTCAAAGAACTGAATAGGAAAAAAAAATCTGTTTTAGGGAAAGTAAGTAGTGGGGAAAGTAAAAAACTCTTGGGGAGAGATAAAAATTAACGATTTTGTGAATCATATTACTGTATTCTGTTATTTACAAGATAGCACATTTATGTATAAGGTCTTTAGGAATAACCTCATACTATGTATAATTTTAAAGTTAATTACCAAATGCTTTTTCATACCCATTATAAAATTGGAATGCATATGCCATGCTCTGACGATTTAGAGGTTTTTTAGACAAGAAGCAGGATGTGGGCCTTTTACAGTGTTTTATTTCTGGCTCCCTGAAACATAAGTCTTAAGAAAACATTGGGAGACACATGCCATAGTTAATAACAAAACCCAACATCTGTTGTCAAAGGATGAAGAGAGAAGGTAGAGTAAGATGCTTATTTTGGGTAAGTGTTTCGTGAATATTGTTTAGTAAAGACTGCTATAGAACGGAAGCTGGTACCTGTGTTACTGCATTAGCAAGTCACAGACAACAAGGGAAAGATATAATGGGGTTGTTAATCAAGTGGAAAATGCCCTCAATAAGTAAACAAATAAGACATTATTTAACAATATATGGCATCTGACCCAGAAGTTCTACAAATTTTAGCTAGTAATTATAATCATGTAATGTGTAAGGACAATTTGGTTTGATTGGGTTTATTTTGTCAATGTTTTTGTTTGCATTTTAATCTCACATCTAATATAAATTATCCTAATCTTTTCTTCCTCATTATGCCCCAACTTAATGACATAATGTAAGAGAAAATGTGGTTAAAATACAAAGCTTCCCAGGTGTGTTAGTGGTAAAGGACTCAACTGCCAAAGCAAGCAACATGAGTCATGGGTTCAATCCCTGGGTCTGAAAGATCTCCTGGAGGAGGGCATGGCTACCCACTCCAGTATTCTTGCCTGGAGAATCCCATGGACAGAGAAGCCTGGTGGGCTACAGTCCGTGGGGTTGTGAAGAGTCAGATATGACTGAAGCAAATTAGCATGAGCACAATCATTTATATGTTTATACATGCAGATGTAACTTTTTGCTATATAAAATTGTTGGTTAAACATGTTAGCTTAGTGGTTGAATAATACATAGTTTCTGCTTACTTTTACAGTATTTAGCAAATCTGAGCACTAACTGACTTGCACTATCAGACTGTGCAAATATTTGTTGTAAGCTTATTTCAAGGTACATATCTTCCTTTTATATCCCCTTAGCCCAGTACAGGCACACTCATAAAGTCTCCTTTCAAAAGATGATTACTGAATGAATGAGCCCAGATCAGGTACAACCAAATTTTTTAATTATTTCATCAATTTTTTTTTTTAAAAAAGAAGGTATCAACTCCCATCCTCTCAAAGCACAATAACAACATCTAGTTTCTAAACATTTTGTCACCTGAGTCCACCACAAAAAGCACTAATTCAAGCAACAGAAATTCTGTCCATTTAAACCTTGCAACAAGAATTATTGTCTGAGGAACAGAATTTCATAAGATCAAAAAAAGAAGTATATAAACAAATACTAGTTTTAAGAAGACTATTTATCAGCCATGCCTCCACCTTGCTAGGAAAAGCAACTTGACAGGGGAGGAGGAGAGGCATGGGTTTGAGTCCTCACTCTGCCTGACCTGGGGCAGAAAACTTCAACTCCTTAAGACTCCATTTCCTTGTGTGAAAAGCGATGGTAATAATCTTTCTCTAAATTTCCTGAGGCTCCTTGGAAATACCATGGAACTTTTTTCTGCCAGAAATCTTTCACGAACATTTGTCACCGTGCCAAATTTCCAATGCTTAAAAAGCTGGAAATTGTTACCTGTTGCATGTTGAGCTCAGCTCACCTCTGAAGACCCACTCTTACTGCATGGCTGACTCCTTTTGGATCTTCCAGAAGCCCCCAGGACCACCTCCATGGAAGGCAAGTTCTCCCAGAGTTGTATTAGTATTTAGCTGCCCAGTATTTATATGCAGCAGGCACTGTCCAAAGCATCTGACAAACAGTTACTGATTTAATCCTGTGAGCTTGAAGCCACCCCTCGAAATAAGGCTTGTGGTCTTGTTCTACCTAATAACCTTCTTCATTCTTAAATAATTCAGCTTCCATTCCTAAAATAAATGCAGAGCAATGGCAGTAGATGTTAATTGCAGGGGAAAGTTTTAAGTGCACCCTAGACAATCTGATGGGGAATATTCAAGAAAAACGTGGGATTTTAATTCTGATTCAAAGACCTATCTTCCACCTCAGCACAACCATGAAATTGACGGTAGACATTTCCTGTCAGCAAGGCCAGATCCAGGAGAAGAATCTAGATGTTTCTGCAAAACTAAATACCATTTGCACCTCTTCCATTTTTACTGAAACTTTGAAGTAAACAGGGATAGGACCAAGCCTAGTAAATTACCCAAGGACTGAAGCATTTTTGACATAAGTCCTGAGGTACCTCTTTGCCTCCTTCAAGAGCACTAGCTTTGTTTCATGTCAGAGCCCTGAGTGACAAATGATGACGGACAGACTGGACAGCAAGCCAGACTCCCCTGATGCCACAGTCACCCAGGGTGCTGCCTTCCCGAGTCTTGAGACTTGATTTGCATATGTTTCATTATTTGGTTGCACTGGAGTTGGTGTTAGAATACTCAAATATTGGAATAATACAGTGATTATGGCAGCAACTTGATTAGGTAGATGTGCTTGATTAGAGACCAGGCTCTAATGCTGTGTGAATCTGCACAAATGGCTGGACTGCTTTTTGCCTCCATTTCCTCAGCTATAGCACAATTATAATAGAATCTATCTCATGAGTGTGTTGTAAAAATGAGTTAATGCATCTGACGCACCTATCACGGTATTTAACTCATAGTAAGTAGCCGTTCCTATGACTCTTCTCCCAGGTTATCCACAGCAATTGAGCCACTCTCTGCTGAGTGGCACTGGTTCCCAAACTATGCTCTGAAGCCCACTATTCCCTGAAGTTCAGCAAAAAGGAATTCTCCTCTTCAAATAATCTTGGAAAACACTGCCTCTGCCTTGGAAACTCTAAATGCACTAAAATGAGCCATTAAAGACCTTGAGAGAAAGACCTGCAAGTCAGAAGTTTATTTCGTTTAACCCTATGAATTTCACATATGTAAGAGCACTTGACCCTCTGGTTGAACATTCACTTATTCATCTTTGCTATTTCATCTGTGGAATCTCCACTTTAGAGGCATTGTCATAACAGAACAGTGAGGCTCAGATATAATAATACATGTAATAATAATAATTCTGCCATTTAAAGTACTAATGCAGATATAACATTATTTTATATTATGTGGAATCCACATCTTGTTGCCAGTGGAAACAATGATCCCAACTTCTGTTTGCTTGGCAACTTTTCTGCTTTACCTTATTCCCTTTTTTTTTTCTTTTTAATGAGAACTGGATCCAGGATTATCCTCATCTGCTCCCATTCAATATCCAGGGTGGCAAATACTGAACTCCTTAGGAAAATCTCAGCTGTATCTGTCATTCACTTCCTGCAGATACCATCATATATATGTGTGTGTGTGTGTGTGTGTGTGTGTGTGATATAACACATATAATATTAATTATATACTAATTATATATTATTATATGATGCTGGGAAAGATTGAGGGCAGGAGGAGAAGCAGGTGACAGAGGATGAGGTGGTTGGATGGCATCACCGACTCAATGGACTAGTTTGAGCAAACTCCAGGAGATGGTGAAGGACAGGGAAGCCTGATGTGCTACAGTCCATGGGGTCACAAAGAGTTAGACACAACTGAACGATTGAACAACAGCAATATAATAACTGATTATATAATTAATGATGCTTAAAACAAATCCATTGAGATAAAGGGGAAAAGATTCTGATAAACTAATATTAATCTAGACTGTAATGAAATGCTTCAAGTCATTAAATGACTCTCTCTCCAGAGGTATTTAGCATTCTATTTCAGTTTTAATAAAATATGTACTGGACACATTGTAATAAAATCTGCCTTTTGGGGCTCTAAAAATAAATATATTAGCTTTACTCAAACTTTTTCCCAAAACCCGCAAAAGCTCAAACCACAAGAACTCTGGCTTTTAAAACTCACCAAATGCAACTAGAGATGCAACCTTCCACAGGAGGAGGTACCTGAGAGCCATCCTTTGTTAGAGACTCACTTCTTTAACTTCCTTCCTCAAGAAAATAAGCTCAGAGATGGCACATCTGTCAAGAAACATATTGAAGGAGCCAGTGTGGATGAATACTCTCACTTTCTTTTTGAAACTGTGTCCTTTTCTTATTCATTTCAGCTATTGACTTGCCTACTCCTAGCAGTGATCAAATTTCCCCTTTCTTTTAAAGTAAGAATCTTCATTTGATAGAATCTAGACTTGACTGGATAGTTAGCTCAGAGTGGCAAGCAGTGAGAGTTTTCAAGGGGGTTTTGTGGCATTCACATTTAAATTTATTTCTAGAAGCTAATTCTTCCTCTCTCAAATCATCCTAACTGTTATTGGAAATTCAGTATATCTGTAGGGAACTTGGCTAAAACCAATGAGGACTTCCATTCCAACACTTCTTTTTTCTACCAAACTCTCTCTTCACAATCCCCACCACCATCTGGAAATTCTGACAAGATTTAGGCTTTTTCTCTTTTTCAAACTTTCTTTGTGGTTCGCTCTACACTTATCTCAATTAAATCCACGTTTCTGAAAATCTCCCACATTCACCTCTGTAAGATTTTTCCGAATCTATGACTTGTCCAGGTAGTGATGATGACTGTGCACCCTACTGATGTCCCTGCAGACCATAACAGGTGAATGATGTGGGAAAGACCTTCACCAGCATGAGCCATTAATCAAATATCCACAATTTGCCCTATTGAAGACCAGCATTTTTATGTCTCATACTATCCATCCTACAAAATTTTTCAAGATTTTTTTGATGTGGACCATTTTTAAAGTCTTTATAAAATTTGGTAGAATGTTGCTTCTGTTTCACGTTTTCGTTTTCTGGCTGTGAGGCATGTGGGATCTTAGCCCCCAAGCAGGGATCAAACCTGCACTCCCTGCACTGGAAGGTGAAGCCCCAACCACTGGACCACCAGGGAAGTCCCATCTACAAATTTTTAAGTGCCAAATATTGTGTCAGGACTGTTTCTAGGAAATTAGAATATACCCATGAATTAAAGTAACAAAAATCATTGCCCTCAAAGAGCTTACGTAAACTCAAGCAAGCAAAAGCAGTTAACTCCAAGTACTGTTTTTAGTATTTAACAGGGCTTCCCAGGTGGCACAGTGGTAAAGAATCCATCTGTCAATGCAGGAGATGCGGGTTCAATCCCTAGGCTACAAAGTTACCCTGGAGAAGGAAATGGCAACTCACTCCAGTATCTTGCCTAGGAAATCCCATGGACAGAGGAGCCTGGTGGGCTACAGTCCCTGGGGTTGCAAAGAATTGGACACGACTGAGAACAAACACACACAGGTAAATGAACTAATTCAGTCCTCACAACCTTTTGAGATTGATTTGATTAGTGTTCCTATTTAACAGAAAAGAAAACTAGAGCAAAAAGAGATAAATCTCTTGCCTAGAATCATAAGAATGAAGTACGTCTTAGCTTTAACCTTCAAAGGAAATGCAAACATTTACAGAAGACTAGGTGAGATTCTCAATGCTTAGCTCAGCACTTAAAAAAATATGCATAAACTCATTTTCACTAAACTATTAAGGGATATGTTAGACCATTTGGGTGGCTGTAAAAAAATATCACAGACAGGGTAACTAATAAACAACAGAAATATACTGTACTATTTCTCACAGTACTGGAGGCTACAAATTTGAGATCTGGTGCCAGCATGGTGTGGTGAAGGCCCTATCCTGAGTTGCAGATTGCTCACTGTATTCTCATAAGGCCTACAGGGCAAGGGAGCACAATTTGATAAGTCCACTAATTCTATTTCTGGGGCTTCCTTCATGACTCAGAGAGTAAAGAATCTACCCACAATGCGGGAGAGCTGGGTTCTATCCCTGGGTTGGGAAGATCCCCTGGAAGAGGACATGGCAACACACTCCAGTATTCTTGCCTGGAAAATCCCCTCGGACAGAGGTGGCTGTCAGCCTACAGTCCACAGGGTTGCAAAAAGTCAGACATGACTGAGCAACTAAGCACATACACATGCAATTCCATTTGTGAGGCTTCACCCTCATGAACTAATTACCTTCCATAGGCTCCATTTCCTAACACAATCACCTGAGGCTTTAGGTTCCAACATATGACTTTTCAGTTCAGTTCAGTTCAGTTGCTTGGTCGTGTCCAACTCTGCGATCTCATGAATCACAGCATGCCAGGCCTCCCTGTCCATCACCAGTTTCCGGAGTTCACTCAAATTCATGTACATCGAGTCAGTGATGCCATCCAGCCATCTCATACTCTGTTGTCCCCTTCTCCTCCTGCCCCCAATCCCTCCCAGGATCAGTGTCTTTTCCAATCAGTCAACTCTTCACATGAGGTGGCCAAAGTATTGGAGTTTCAGCTTCAGCATCAGTCCTTCCAATGAACACCCAGGGCTGATCTCCGTCAGAATGGACTGGTTGGATCTCCTTGCAGTCCAAAGGACTCTCAAGAGTCTTCTCCAACACCACATCAATTCTTCAGCGCTCAGCTTTCTTCACAGTACAACTCTCATATCCATACATGACCACTGGAAAAACCATAGCCTTGACTAGACGGACCTTTGTTGGCAAAGTAATGTGTCTGCTTTTTAATATGCTGTCTAGGTTGGTCATAACTTTCCTTCCAAGGAGTAAGCGTCTTTTACTTTCATGGTTGCAATCACCATCTGCAGTGATGTTGGAGCTCCTAAAAATAAACTCTGACATTGTTTCCCCATCTATTTCCCAGGAAGTGATGGGATCAGATGCCATGATCTTCGTTTTCTGAATGTTGAGCCTTAAGCCAACTTTTTCACTCTCCTCTTTCACTTTCATCAAGAAGCTCTTTAGTTCCTCTTCACTTTCTGCCATAAGGGTGGTGTCATCTGCATATCTGAGGTTATTGACATTTCTCCTAGCAATCTTGATTCCAGCTTGTGCTTTTTCCAGCAGCATTTCTCATATGTACTCTGCATAGAAGTTAAATAAGCAGGGTGGCAATATACAGCCTTGACATACTCCTTTTCCTATTTGGAACCAGTCTGTTGTTCCATGTCCAGTTCTAACTGTTGCTTCCTGACCTGCAGATAGGTTTCTCAAGAGGCACATCAGGTAGTCTGGTATTCCCATCTCTTTCAGAATTTTTCACAGTGTATTGTGATCCATGAAGTCAAAGGCTTTGGCATAGTCAATAAAGCAGAAATAGACGTTTTTCTGGAACTCTCTTGCTTTTTCCATGATCCAGCAGATGTTGGCAATTTGATCTCTGGTTCCTCTGCCTTTTCTAAAACCAGCTTGAACATCTGGAAGTTCACGGTTCACATATTGTTGAAGCCTGGCTTGGAGAATTTTGAGCATTACTTTACTAGCATGTGAGATGAGTGCAATCGTGCAGTAGTTTGAGCATTCTTTGGCATTGCCTTTCTTTGGGATTGGAAAGAAAACTGACCTTTTCCAGTCCTGTGGCCACTACTGAGTTTTCCAAATTTGCTGGCATATTGAGTGTAGCACTTCATAGCATCATCTTTCAGGATTTGAAATAGCTCAACTGGAATGCCACACCTCCACTACCTTTGTTCGTAGTGATGCTTTCTAAGGCCCACTTGACCTCACATTCCAGGATATCTGGCTCTAGGTGAGTGATCACACCATCATGATTATCTGGGTTGTGAAGATCTTTTTTGTACAGTTCTTCTGTGTATTCTTGCCACCTCTTCTTAATATCTTCTGCTTCTGTTAGGTCCATACCATTTCTGTCCTTTATCAAGCCCATCTTTGCATGAAATATTCCCTTGGTATCTCTAATTTTCTTGAAGAGATCTCTAGTCTTTCCCATTCTGCTCTTTTCCTCTATTTCTTTGCATTGATTGCTGAGGAAGGCTTTCTTATCTCTTCTTGCTATTCTTTGAAACTCTGCATTTAGATGCTTATATCTTTTCTTTCCTCCTTTGCTTTTTGATTCTCTTCTTTTCACAGCTATTTGTAAGGCCTCCTCAGACAGCCATTTTGCTTTTTTGCATTTCTTTTCCATGGGGATGGTCTTGATCCCTGTCTCCTATACAATGTCATGAACCTCCGTCCATAGTTCATCAGGCACGCTGTCTATCAGATCTAGTCTCTTAGGAAGACACATTTAGACCACAGCAAAAGACTTTGCATGAGATCTTTTGAAGGAGGTCCCCATTATCATCATTACCTTCACCATATTTTGTCCTCAGGTAAATAGCAGGGAGAGAGCACAGCTCCACCCATCAACAGAAAATTGGATTGAAGATTTACTGAGCATGGCCCTACCCATCAGAACAAGACCCAGTTTCCCTCTCAGTCTCTCCCATCAGGAAGCTTCCCTATGCCTCTTATCCTTCTCCATCAGAGGGCACACAGACTGAAAACCACAATCACAGAAAACTAACCAATCTGATTACATGGACCATAGCCTTGTCTAACTCAATGAAACTATGAGCCACACCATGTAGGGCCACCCAAGATGGACAGGAAACGGTGGAGAGTTATGGCAAAATGTGGTCACCTGGAGAAGGAATGGCAAACCACTTCAGTATTCTTGCTTTGAGAACCCCATGAGCAGTATAAAAAGGCAAAAAGATATGAAACTGAAAGATGAACTCCCCAGGTCGGTAGGTGCCCTATATGCTACTGGAGATCAGTGGAGAAATAACTCTAGAAAGAATGAAGAGACGGAGCCAAAGCAAAAATAACACCCAGTTGTGGGTGTGATTGGTGATAGAAGCAAAGTCCAATGCTGGAAAGAGCAATATTGCATAGGAACCTAGAACGTTAGGTCCATGAATCAAGGCAAATTGGAAGTGGTCAAACAGGAGATGGCAAGAGTGAATATTGACATGTTAGGAATCAATGAACTAAGATGGACTGGAATGGGCAAATTTAACTCAGATGACCATTATATCTACTACTATGGGTAAGAATCCCTTAGAAGAAATGGAATAAAAAAAAAAAAAGAAGAAGAAGAAATGGAGTAGCCCTATTAGTCCACAAAAGAGTCTGAGATGCAGTACTTGGATGCAATCTCAAAAACAACAGAATAATCTCTGTTTGTTTCCAAGGCAAACCATTCAATATCACGGTAATCCAAGTCTATGCCCTGACCAGTAATGCGGAAGAAGCTGAAGTTGAATGGTTCTATGAAGACCAACAAGACCTTCTAGAACTAACACCCAAAAAAGATGTCCTTTTCATTATAGAGGACTGGAATGCAACAGTAGGAAGTCAAAAAATACCTGGAGTAACAGGCAAATTTGTCGTTGGAGTACAGAATGAAGCAGGGCAAATGTTAACAGAGTTTTGCCAAGAGAATGCACTGGTCATAGCAAACATCCTCTTCTAACAACACAAGAGAAGACTCTACACATGGACATCACGAGATGGCCAACACCAACATAGACTGATTATATTCTTTGCAGCCAAAGATGGAGAAGCTCTATACAGTAAGCAAAAACAAGACCAGGAGTGGACTGTGGCTCAGCTCATGAACTTCTTATTGCCAAATTCAGACTTAAACTGAAGAAAGTAGGGCAAAACACTAGACCATTCAGGTATGACCTAAATCAAATCCCTTACAATTATACAGTGGAAGTGACAAATAGATTCAAGGGATTCGATTTGATAGAGTGCCTGAAGAACTATGGACGGAGGTTCGTAACATTGTACAAGAGACAAGGATCAAGACCATCCCCAAGAAAAAGAAATGCAAAAAAGCAAATGGCTTTCTGAGGAGGCCTTACAAATAGCTGTGCAAAGAAGTGAAAAGCAAACCAGAAAAGGAAAGATATATCCATTTGAATGCAGAGCTCCAAAGAATAGCAAAGAGAGATAAGAAAGCCTTTCTCAGTGATCAGTATGAAGAAATAGAAGAAAACAATAGAATGGGAAAGACTAGAGATCACTTCAAGAAAGTTAGAAATACCTTCTTAGGGAGGTAAGCGAACATTTCATGCAAAGATGCGCACAATAAAGGACAGAAATGGTATGGACCTAACAGAAGCAGAAGATATAAGAAGAGGGGGCAAGAATACACAAAAGAACTATGCAAAAAAGATCTTCACAACCCAGATAATCATGACGGTATGATCACTCAGCTAAAGTCAGACATCCTGGAATGTGAAGTCAAGTGGGCCTTAGGAAGCATCACTATGAACAAAGCTAGCGGAGGTGACGGAATCCCAGTTGAGCTCTTTTAAATCCTAAAAGATGATGCTGTGAAAGTGCTCCACTCAATATGCCAGCAAATTTGGAAAACTCAGCAGTGGCCACAGGACTGGAAAAGGTCAGTTTTCATTCTAATCCCAAAGAAAGGCAATGCCAAAGAATGCTCAGACTACCACACAACTGCACTCATCTCACATGCTAGAATGCTCAAAATTCTCCAAGCCAGGTTTCAACAGTCCATGAACCATGAACTTCCACATGTTCAAGCTGGTTTTAGAAAAGGCAGAGAAACCAGAGATCAAATTGCCAGCATCCGTTGGATTATCGAAAAAGCAAGAGAGTTCCAGAAAAACATCTATTTCTGCTTTATTGACTATGCCAAAGCCTTTGACTGTGTGGATCACCACAAACTCTGCAAAATTCTTAAAGAGATGGGAATACCAGACCACTTGACCTGTTCCTGAGAAATCTGTATGCAGGTCAGGGAGCTACAGTTAGAACTGGACATGGAACAACAGACTGGTTCCAAATAAGGAAAGGAGTATATCAAGGCTGTCTATTGTCACCCTGCTTATTTAACTTCTATGCAGAGTACATCATGAGAAACATGGGGCTGCATGTGGCACAGGCAATCAAGATTGCCAGGAGAAATATCAATAAGCTCAGATATGAAGATGACACCACCCTTATGGCAGAAAGCAGAGAAGAACTAAAGAGCCTCTTGATGAAAGTGAAAGAGAAGAGTGAAAAAGTTGGCTTAAAGCACAACATTCAGAAAACTAAGATCATGTCATCCAGTCCCATCACTTCATGGCAAATAGATGGGGAAACAGTGGAAACAGTGAGAGACTTTATTTTTTAGGGCTCAGAATCCCTGCAGATGGTGACTGCAGCCATGAAATTAAAAGACGCTTACTCCTTGGAAGAAAAGTTATGACCAACTTAGCATATTAAAAAGCGAGATATTACTTTGCCAACAAAGGTCTGTCTAGTCAAGGTTACGGTTTTTCCAGTAGTCATGTATGGATGTGAAAACTGAACTATAAAGAAAGCTGAGCACCAAAGAATTGATGCTTTTGAACTGTGGTGTTGGAGAAGACTGTAGAGAGTCTCTTGGACTATAAGAAGATCCAACCATCAATCCTAAAGGAAATTGGTCCTGAATATTCATTGGAAGGATTCATGTTGAAGCTGAAACTCCAATACTTTGGCCACCTGATGCGAAGAGCTGACTCACTTGAAAAGACACTGATGCTGGGAAAGATTGAGGGCAGGAGGAGAAGGGACTAACAGAGGATGAGATGGCTGGATGGCATCACCGACTCAATGGACACGAGTTTGAGTAAACTCCGGGAGTTGCTGACGGACAGGGTGACCTGCGATGCTGCAGGCCATGGTCTCAAAGAATCAGACACGACTGGGCGACTGAACTGACTGACTGTCTGATAAGACTTTTGTTATGCAGTTTCTTTTTACAATCAACACAAGTTGTTAATATGACCATTATAGTATTTTACAGGTTTAAAAATTATAAAATCAGTGTAAAAAATTTTATTTTAGTTGCTTAATCATGCCTGACTCTTTTGTGACCCCATGGACTGTAGCCTGCCAGGCTCTACTGTCCATGGGATTTCCCAGGTAAGAATACTGGAGTAGGTTGCCATTTCCTTCTCCAGAAAATATTCCCAACCCAAGGATGAAACCCAAGTCTCCTGCACTGACATGTGGATGATTTACCACTGCCACCAGGGAAGCCTTACTGAACTACTGCTTTTAGTAATAAAAATCATTTTTGGACTTATCACAGCCCATAACTGTACGTGCATTATATAACTATGTGATTGGTGTCTCTCTGTAGCCACTCTCCTGCATTTTAAATGTGCCCTACACACAACAAAGACTTAGCAAAATAGTATAATGCCTTGTTTAGCATTTACCTCTAGGTTGCTTTATGGGCATAATAAAGATACTGACTATAGTATGTAGCCACCAGATATATGCACATTAATTTGCAATGAGAATTATATCCAATAAGAAACTCTTTGTGGATAAAGGTCCCAAGATATTTCAATAGGGGAAGAATAGCCTTTTCCAAAAATTATGCTTGGACAGTCAGACATTTTCATGAAGATGGATGAATATGAACCCTCATCTCACACCATATACAAGAAGTAACTTGAAATGTATCATAGATCTAAATATAAACTATAAAACTCTTAGAAGAAAGCATAAGTGTAAATTTTGGTTATATTAGATTATGGTATTTGGTAATTATTTTTGGTTATCATTACCAAATTATTATTTGATAATAATTTTTAATACATCAAACACATAAAGAAAAGCAAACATTAATCAATTGGACTTCATCAAAACTCAACACCTTTGCACTTCAAAATAGGCCATCAAGAAAGTAAAAAGACAAGCCACAGAATAGAAAAAAAAAAAAAAGAAATCATATATCCAATAAAGGACATGTATCTAGAATAAAGAATTCATGCTGCTCAATAATTTAAAAGGTAAGCAACCCAACAAAAAGTGGTCAAAACAATTAAATAGATATTTTACCAAAGAAAATATAGGAATGGCTAATACACATGTGAAAAGATATCCAACATCATTTGTCACTAGGGAAATGGAGATTAAAACCACAATGAAATCTCACTTTACATCAGCTAGGATGCCAATGACAAAAGTCAGACAGTGCTGGGTGTTGGTAAGGATTTGAGGAAATTGGAAGGAACCCTCACACTGGTAGGAACAGCCACTTACATTTTCATCAACCTACGTCACCCGATGAACTCAAATTCTCTATATTTTAGCTGAGAATCAAGACACCATTTCACTTACAACTTCAGCAAATAAAAGACAAATATCTCACCTTCCCTAACTGTGTGGCCCATGAAAAGCAGCACTAAGCCATCACCGAACTCTTCCCCTATCAAACCTACACACAGCTTCACAATGCTCTCAACAGAAAAGGCTATGCAAACATTTCTATTTGTCATCTCACATTATTTCAACTTTTTTAAGGCTTCCCATATGCAGCCACGAAATTAAAAGACACTTGCTCCTTGGAAGAAAAGCTATGAAAAACCTAGATAGCACATTAAAAAGGAGAGACATTACTTTGCTGACAAAGGTCCATCTAGTTAAAGCTCTGGTTTTTCCAATAGTCATATATGGATGTGAGAGTTGGACCATAAAGAAAGCTGAATGCTGAAGAATTGATGCTTTTGAACTGTGGTGTTGGAGAAGACTCTTGAGAGTCCCTTGGACTGCAAGGAGATCAAACCAGTCAATCCTAAAGGAAATCAGTCCTGAATATTCATTGGAAGGACTGATGCTGAAGATGAAGCTCTAGTACTTTGGCCACCTGATGCAAAGAACTGACTCATTGGAAAATACCCTGATGCTGGAAAAGATTGAAGGCAGGAGGAGAAGGGGATGACAAAGGACAAAATGGTTAGATGGCATCAT
This sequence comes from Budorcas taxicolor, assembly GCF_023091745.1. Taxonomy (NCBI): domain Eukaryota; kingdom Metazoa; phylum Chordata; class Mammalia; order Artiodactyla; family Bovidae; genus Budorcas; species Budorcas taxicolor. Next base: position 19,764,811 of record NC_068933.1, on the reverse strand, counting down.
CGACTTGATGGACATGAGCTTGAGTAAACTCCAGGAGTTGGTGATGGACAGGGAAGCCCAGTGTGTTGCAGTCCATGGGGTCGCAAAGAGTCAGACATGACTGAGCAACTGAACTAAACTGAAGGCCTCCCATTAGCAGTTCTCTTCTTTTATGATAATATTATCATATCTGATCTTACATAGGTTATATAATAATTTTATCTGTGAGTTTTAAAAGATTTTGGGAGGGGAAGTGGATGTGGCAAGGGAGTTCTTGCCTATAACCTTCAGTTGAACTACAGACACTATCATAAAATGGACCTGGCTATAAATCTTGTTTCATACCAAAAAAAATCATACTGCACTAAATTTTTCTTTTTTAATATAATAGTTTATTGCTTAGTCAAATATGATTTTAGAAACCTAAAAAACTTGCTGTTTAAAAAATGTAAGAAAGTAAGTTACAACATTCATGTGTTAAAACTAAATTTTTCTTTTTTAATATAATAGTTTATTGCTTAGTCAAATATGATTTTAGAAACCTAAAAAACTTGCTGTTTAAAAAATGTAAGAAAGTAAGTTACAACATTCATGTGTTAAATCTGCAATAATTCTTAGGATAACTTTTATGATTATACAACTCATGTATAATTATCTAACTTTAGGATTATCTAAGAAAAAAATATATAGACCCTTAAAAATCCTGGTGCTAAATCTCACTGCTTCCAACTTCTTTCTTTACACCATAAAATTTTTATCCCTAAAATAACAATCACTTTTCTTTTGTTATATTGGTTCTAGCACACCAGTCTCTAAGCATCACAACCTTTGGCAAACTATGTCATGTCTCTGCTATTAGTTGTTAAACAGAGCTGCCACCTCAGTCCTCTCCTTGATTCTAATTAAGGTTATAATTATCACTGAATCTCATACAGATAACTCACAAGAATATATTTCTTTCATTTCACCCCCAACCTAAATGGAAGCCTGGAAATCACCTTCCGGGTTCTTTGTTTTCAACTGCCAGAAATCTTACATTAGAGCCTCCACAGCTAAGTACAGAATCATGTAAGGCAGACCAAATTTCCTGGAACAATTTGAAACGCTGTTGTATTCCAGAATATTGTAAGTCAAATTGGCCTAATGCAATATAAAACACTGTCAGAGTAATAGAGAGTGAGATAAAAGTCTTCCTTCAGGATCACATAACAATTGTTGTATTCATTTGAAGAGTCCTTTTAAGATGCACTTAATACACTTGTCTCTATTGATGACAGCAACCCGGAATTATTTTAAAAAGGAAAAAAAAGAGAGAGAGAAATTTGTCCCTATTCAAATGACTCCTCGGGTACCTGTTGTCCACAGAAAACATAAATATGTGGTAACGGATAAATCTGAGATCCGGGGGGCTGTGCCCAGGGCTCTCTGTGCCATCACCTTTGTGATATACTCTCCCTGCAGGGTTTGTGTGGTGCTCTCCTCCCCCTGGGTCATTAATATCAGCCTGACAAAATAGGCAGTTAGATTCTTCTATCTAGCGGAGTCCTTTTGACAAGGAATGACACTGTGAACCTGTGTGTTAACATGAACAGGTGATAAAGGGGGTCACACAGCTCTTCACAGCTGCCAGTATCAGAGAGTTACATGAAACACAGAAATCTAAAAGGCAGCTCTTGAGCCAAAGCCCCGGGGAGTGGAGTTCACTTTTCTGACTCCCGGTGCGCCCTCTTTCTGGTCCCGCCACAGACATTCTCTCTAGATAGCTTGGCAGCCCATGAAAGCAAAAGGCATTTTAGTCTGTGAGGCAATAAAGTTGAGTAATTGCTACCTCAAATCTTTCTCAAAGTGACTTAAAAGATGACCACTGTAAGAGGTTTACTTCTGGTGAACGATCGACGGTAAAGAGCCAACTCCAGGACAGACAGGAATACCTGGGCAAAGCTCCGGGCAGTGGCAGTGAGGTGACCAGCACATCGCTTCTAGAGCAGCCACGGCATCAGTGACTGCACCGTGATGATGCATGTGCTGGCTCATGCTGCAGCTTCCACTTCCTAGCAAATGGGAGTTCTGCTGCTGCTTGACATGAACTCAATAAACAATTGCTGTTAACAGACAAAAATAATCATCTGGTCACTCAAAACTAAGTATGGATAACTCTGGGAACACAGGGCAGAGGCTGTGGGAGACTGCAAAGAGGAAAAAGGCACAGCTTTAGCCTAAAGTCATTTCAAATCTAATAGAAGAGATGAAAGAACAAATAATTCTAATCATAGTAACATGCATGCAGAGGGCACCCCCTGGGTGAAATTTTCATATCTGACAAACAATAAGAGAGAAAAATAGAGAAAAAAATCCTCTATTTTCCCAATTATAAAATGAGATCACTACCCTCAAATGCCATTGTGAAGATTAAGGAAGAAACTAGCATTTAAAAAAACTTTGTACATAGTAAGTGACTGATAAATGCTATCTCTTGAAGATTTTCATCAAGCAAATAACAGAAGCAGAAAAACATACATAAACAGTTATATAGCTCTCTGGAACTGGAAATTAACATAATGGCAATAATGGAACTTTAGGGTGAACAATGTACAGTTGTCTAAGAGACTTGGATAAACAGACACAGTTTGATGGAGTAACATGGCAAGAATTCAGAGGAGAATAGAAAAGGAAAAAGCATTTTAATGAAGATAAGAACTGAGAGTTGTTAAATTATCAAGTCCTAGTAAAATGCAACGGCACCCCACTCCAGTACTCTTGCCTGGAAAATCCCATGGACAGAGGAGCTTAGTAGGCTGCAATCCATGGGGTCGCTAAGAGTTGGACACGACTGAGTGACTTCACTTTCACTTTTCACTTTCATGCATTGGAGAAGGAAATGGCAACCCACTCCAGTGTTCTTGCCTGGAGAATCCCAGGGACAGGGGAGCCTGGTGGGCTGCTGTCCATGGGGTCTCACAGAGTCAGACTCAACTGAAGTGACTTAGCAGCAGCAGCAGTAAAATGCAACCAAGAAAAGTTTAATCTGACTAAATGACTATTACAGAAAGCCATGATTAAGCCTCGAAATAAGATCTTATTCTGATATTAACTACTTCATTGTTTAAATTCAGATATTGAACTAGAAATTATCCAAAGTCCCTTCCAGACCTACTTTGTGATTCTAAGATAATCTTAACATGAAATTCTTAGTATTTTGTACTCCTCTGATCAAGAATTTAGAAAGGCTCATTCAGTTCTGTTCTGTTCAGTTCAGTTCAGTCACTCAGTCTTGTCCGACTCTTTGCGACCCCATGGACTGCAGCACACCAGGCTTCCCTGCCCATCACCAACTCCAGGAGCTTGCTCAAACTCATGTCCATTGAGTCGGTGATGCCACCCAACCATCTCATCCTCTTCTCCTCCTGCCCACAATCTTTCCCAGCATCAGGATCTTTTCTAATGAGTCAGCTCTTCACATCAGGTGCCCAAAGTATAGGAGCTTCAGCATCAGTCCTTCCAATGAATATTCAGGACTGATTTCCTTCAGGATTGACTGGTTTGATCTTCTTGAAGTCCAAGGGATTCTCAAGAGTCTTCTCCAACACCACAGTTCAAAAGCATCAATTCTTCAGTGCTCAGCTGTCTTTACAGTCCAATTCTCACATCCGTATGCAACTACCAGAAAACCATAGCCTTGACTAGACAGACCTTTGTTGGCAAAGTAATGTCTCTGCTTTTTAATATGCTGTCTAGGTTGGTCATAGCTTTTCTTCCAAGAAGCAAGCATCTTTTAATTTCATGGCTACAGTCACTATCTGCAGTGATTTTGGAGCCCAAGAAAATAAAGTCTCCCATTGTTTTCATTGTTTCCCTATCTATTTGCCATAAAGTGATGGGACCAGATGCCATGACCTCAGTTTTTTGAATGTTGAGTTTTGAAAAGCTCGTTAAATAGGTTAAAACTGCCTCATCTTGAAGGCCTGCTTCAATATGCTCTTCTGTAATATTTCATTTAATTATATTACTTTCATACAGTTGCTTAAGTCAAATAGTTCAGAATTTTATGTAACTTTTCTGGTTATTTATAACCTTCACATTTCATTTGTCAAGTCTGATTTTCTGTACATCTGTTACTTTTTTTTTCACAAGGAAAAACAACTAATCCGCAGCTCAAATTTAGCAACGAATAAAAACTGACATCCAACCAGAATTGAAGTACCCACCTTACCCAGCTCCCTTAAATAATATGGTCCTGATGAAATTCATCAGGCCTATTAAAATAATGAATATCATTGATTAGTGTGCATGCATGCTCACTTGCTGCAGTCGTGTCTGACTCTTTGCAACCCTATGGACTTTAGCCTGCCAGTCTTCTCTGTCCAAGGGATTCTCCAGACAAGAATATTGGAGTGGATTCCCTGGCCTCCTACAGGGGATCTTCCCAACCCAGGGATCAAACCCAGGTCTCCTGCATTGCAAGCAGATTCTTTACCACTGAGCCACCAGGGAAGCCAATTAGTACAGAAGCTGTATCTTATATAGTGCTGTGCTTAGTCACTCAGTCATGCCTGACTCTGCGATTCCATTGACTATAGCTGGACAGGCTCTTCTGTCCATGGGGATTCTACAGGCAAGAATACTAGATTGATTTGCATGCCTTCCTCCAGGGGATCTTCCCAACCAAGGGATCAAACCCAGGTCTCCTGCATTGCAGGCCAATTCTTTACCTTCTGAGACATAAGGGAAGCCCATGAATAATGGAGTAGGTAGCCTATCCCTTCTCTAGGAGATCTTCCTGACCCAGGAATCAAACCAGGGTCTCCTGCACTGCAGGTGGATTCTTCACCAGCTGAGCTACCAGGGAAGCCCACCTTATGAAGTAGTGCTTTGCAAACTTAAATGCATATCTCAAATCTGAATGTAAAATCGTGTTAAAATGTGGGTTCTGATTCAGAAAGTCTAGAATAGAGCCTGCTAGTCTTGGCATTTATAGCAAGGTCCCGCAGGGTGTTGATGCTGCTGGTATAAGAATCACACTGAATAGTAAGAGTCTAGAATGGCACTTCACAATATGTTTGAAATTTAAATAGCCACATGTGCCAGTAGCTATCATATTAAATATGTCCATAATTACAGAATGTTCTATAGGGCAAGACTAGTTAAAAGTCTTTTAATCCAGGGACTTCCCTGGTAATCCATTGGTTAAGACTCTGTGCTGACAATGCAGGAGGCCTGGGTTCAATCCCTGGTCAGGGAACTAAGATCCCATATGCCATGCAGCGTGGCCAGATGACTTTTTCAAAAGTCTCATAAACCGTAAGTTTATCTGATTTATACAAACACAAAAGAATACTACTTGATTTTTCCAAAGGTAATGCAAAAGCTAACACATATGAATACAGATTTTTCAAAATTGTTACAGAAGCAAACCAATGTAGAAGTTATCCTGATAGGAGTCAAAAGAATTTGCTACATTCCTGATTTTTAATTATAAAATTCTGTAGTAATAATATTACTATCTTAATAAATGGTGAATCATTACCAATGTATTCTAATTGAATTATATATTGAAACATAACAAAACAGCTAAAAACTTAATGGTTTAAAGCAACAATGATTTATTGTTTCTCATGGGTTTATCAGTTAGTTGAGCAGTTCCACTGGTTTCACCAAGGTTCATTAATTTGGTTGCATTTAGCTGGAGGGGTACACTGGGCCCTGTTTCTTTCTCTCCCTGTGATCTTTAACCTCAAGTATGGTGGGGTTGTGAAGATTCCCTGGAGAAGGGTTAGGCTTCTTGGGCTTCCCTGGTGGCTCAAATGGTAAAGAATCTGCCTGCAATGTGGGAGACCTGGATTTGAGCCCTGGGTTAGGAAGATCCCCTGGAGAAGGGAACGGCTACCCACTCCAGTATTCTGGCCTAGAGAATTCCATGGACAGAGGAGCCTGGCGGGTTACAGTCAATGGGGTTTCAAAGAGTTGGACACGACTGAATGACTTTCACACACACTTATGGTAGACCAAGCTTCCTTGCTAGATAGCAGTAAACTTCCAATAGCGTCAGCTCCAGTTGATAACTGCTCAAGTCTCTGCTTTCAGGTACTTGCTAACATCCTATTGGAGAGAGAAAGTCAAAAGCATCAACTTACTGTGTAGCAGGCACAGTTCTAGATACTGGGTATATACATCCATGAAAAGAGACAAAAATCCCTGCCATAGTGGGCTTAAGATTTTAGTGGAGAAACAGAGAGAAACAAATAACATGGTAAACACAATAAATAGCACACAGGGTAATAGGACATTACCAGATGTGTTAGAAAGTTGTAAATACTATAGAGAAGTATAAGAAAGTCAGAGGGAATGACAGTGCCCTGATCAAGGAAGGCCTCCCTGAGAAGGTGACATGGTGGCACAGGGTAAAGGAGAGAGGGGGTGAGCCTGCAGAGAAAGTGTGAGGGTGAGAAGATGAGCTTTGTTCTAAGCTATCATCACCTCTTACCTGGGTGGCTGAAATAGACTCATAATTTGTCTCCTTGTCCCCCTAGAGTTTACCCTTGCCCCACTAGAGTTTATTTTCAATAGAGCTTCTATATGCAGGAGATAACATCATATGAACCACTCAAACCCGTGGGCATTGACTCTGAGGAAAATGCAGCACCACTGGAGGTTTGTGATCAGGTGTGATATGATTCATCATACTTTGTAAAATGATCACTATGGAGGCTTTATTGAAAGTCAATCCTAAAGGAGATCAACCCTGAGTATTCACTGGAAGGACTGATGCTGACACTGAAGCTCCAACACTTTGGTCATCTGATGCAAAGAGCCAACTCATTGGCAAAGACTCTGATGCTGGGAAAGATTGAGGGCAGGAGGAGAAGGGGGTGACAGAGGATGAGATGGTTGGATGGCATCACCAACTCAATGAACATGAGTTTGAGCAAACTCCAGGAGATAGTGAAGGATGAGAAAGCCTGGCATGTTGAAATCCACTGGGTCACAAAGATGGTACATGACTTAGCAACTGAACAACAACAAAGCGACTGGAAAGATGCACTTTTCATCAACTGAGATGGGGAAATTTGAAAGGGATGGAGATCAGGAATCCAGTACTGGGCGTGTTAAATTGGAGATGCTTAGAAAACAGTGATGGAGAAGGCAATGGCACCCCACTCCAGTACTCTTGCCTGGAAAATCCCACGGATGGAGGAGCCTGGTGGGCTGTAGTTCATGAGGTCGCTAAGAGTCGGACACAACTGAGCGACTTCACTTTCACTTTTCACTTTCATGCATTGGAGAAGGAAATGGCAACCCACTCCAGTGTTCTTGCCTGGAGAATCTCAGGGACGGGGGAGCCTGGTGGGCTGCCGTCCATGGGGTCTCACAGAGTCGGACATGACTGAAGCGACTTAGCAGCAGCAGTAGCAGCAGAAAACAGTGAAATACATTGGAAAACAATCTATTTACTCTCCTAAGTGATAGAACAGTGACCAGTAAGTACCATACTTTATATGCATCATCTGATTTGAGATGATTCTCACAACAACTTTATTCATAATTTTTACCCAGATGTTAATTAACCTGCCCTGATCACTGAACTAAAGGAAAAGCTGGAATTTAAACCCTTCTCTTTGTTCAAAATCTGTGCTCTTGGCTTCTACTCTACACAGCCCCATTGCAAAGTGGAAAAACAATCCTAAAGCGCCATGTTTCTTAGAACTTATTACCTGACCCCACACTGACTATTAAAATATGACAGTGGCTAAACAGAAATGAAACGCAAAAAAGCATGTGAATACTAATCAAGCAAACAATTTCCTAAAATTCACCAGATTCTGCCCCAAGACTCAACAGGAAATTAAAATTTGGCATTGGGCCAGCTTTAAAGCTTTCATCATTTTATCTCCAAAGATTATTATTTCAACTTTAAGTAGCTTATGTGATTTACCTTCCTAGGTCAGACCAAAAAGTCAGCAGCAATTTGGAAAAAGACTCTACCATTGTGTTCAGTGACATTTTATATCGGCAGGAAATAGCCATTTATGCAATTATTTTGTGTAATCCTTACATTCCTATTGGTATACAGAAAAGGAAAAAATTATATACATATATATATTAAGTGATCATGTTCCTTAGTGTGAAATTGGACAAAATGCTGTCTCATTGTGATCCCTTCTTTCCTCTAAAATGTAATTATGTCACTGAAGTACCTACAACTAAGGGAAAATGAGAAAATAATTTTCTTGCAATGAACTATGAAGCTTGAGATAGGGACATGTTCTCATTATTTTTCCATTTTATTTCTCTGGGACTCAATTTCTCTTGGAAATAGAATCTATTAATAAAACCAACACAAAAACACTGCTACATTCTTTTAAAGATACTGGGAACTAAAGGGATACTCCTAAATTCAAAACCACTATTTTATTAATAGCTGTAATGACCATTAATTTTTTTTCTCTTTTCCTAATTGATTTTGACCTGCCAATAAAAAAATTTAACTCCTGAATGGAAAAAAAAAGAATTGCTGTTCTATTCTTTTAGATTTCATTTATTAGCTTAAAAAGCTAAACTATAGAAAAATCAGTACGACTGGTTAACCTAAACAAAGGTTAAAATTTTTAGTACCTATAAGTGATATAACTTATACTTAAATAGTACTTTGTTGTCTTAGTAGTTATATCATGCATATCTGAAATACTAAAAAATGTATAGTCCTTAAGATATCAATCCATTTCATACAGCCCTACCAAAAGACAGAGAAATGATGCCAGCTGATTCTCAACCCTGTGACTGAGAGGGAGTGATTAAGAACATAGCGTGTTAAGGTTTTCTGGAGAAAGAGAATCAATAGGAGATCAGATATAGGTAGATATGGATGATATAAATTTATTTTAAGGAACTGACTCACACAATTGTGGAAGCTGGCAAGTCTAAAATTTGCAGGGCAGACCAGCAGGCTGGAGACCCTAGGAGAGTTAAGTTCAAGTTACAGTTCAAGGCCACAAGCCAAAGACCCTCTTCCTCTGGAAAACTCAATCTTTTTCTTTTAAGGCCTTCAACTGATTAGATGAGACCTATCTACATTTTGAAGGATAATCTGCTTTTCTCAAAATCTACCAATTTCAATGTTCACCTCATCTTTAATAGATACCGTCTTCTAGACTGGTGTTTGATCAAATATCTAGGTTGAACATTGCCTAGCTAGGCTGACATATAAAACTAACCATCACAGGAAGCTTAGAAGACCTGAAGATATAAGCAGAAATTACATAGATGGTGTATAGGTGTCATAAACAAAAGCAGGTCTTTAATTAGATGTATGGAAGAACAACAAACAACAGAAATTAAAAACTAATGACTTTCAGTTTAATTAACAATATAAGTGGTATTAATTAGGCTAGTTGATCTTTAAGTGTTATTTCCCAAAAGCAGCACTATCATGGGAGCTTGTCTTAGGCCCCTCCCACACCTACTGAATCAGAAACTTGGGGCTGTGCCCCAACAATCTGGGTTTTGACAAGCCCACTGGGTAACCTTTGCTTGCTGAAGTCTGAGAGCCAGTGCATTAGACCACTGCATCACTATAGTATTCACACATTTCCATTTGTCTATTGGTTAATGTACCCAAACAGTATTTCGTCACCAATAATCATTTATGAAGCGTCTACTGCATGCTGGTCTCTGTGCTATTATTAGCTCCAGGTGGCAAGCAGAGAGAGGTAGGCTGTGAAGATAAGATTTGAAAAAAAAGAAAAGAAAAAAAAGACAGATCTGAGCTGGTTTATGCCAGGTTTTATTTGCCACGTTAAGGTTTGTTTGTTTATGTTGACAACTTACCAACATTGTAAAAACAGAATTTCAATTACCAAAAATAGCACAATGTAGAAGGATAACAGTGCCAATTGGAAGAGGCATTAAGGAGCAAATATATTAGTACATAGGAAAGAGGAGGAAAGGAGAATGATGATTGTAGAAATAGATTCAGTAAGTATAAGTGATAAAACAGATAAGAGGCATGAAGAAGAAAATAAAGGATGATGTTAATGATTATCTAAGAAATGTGGTAACATGTCTGCACACGTACACATACACATATACAATGCAAGTGAAACTAGACAAAGTGAAGGGTGATTTTAGATATGAATAGGGGAAACTTGAAAAGAAAAATAAATATCTACATGTAAGTAAGAGCCTGGGATTCTCAGGAATACAGGTTAAAGACTTGGGAGCAGATAATACTGCACAGTGTAGAGAACGTAAATTGTGATTTTCAACCAGTCTGAGCAGTAGGGAGAAGAGCAGAGGCCACCGTTCATCAGCATGTCTGTTAAAGCATAGTCCATACACCTGACACAAACTAACACAGTAAAATCTGACAGGATCCTGGCTGACGAGACATGCAGATACAGACTTGCTGCACTGGATAACACACGGATTAATGGAGATGATTCCTGCAGAAAAAAATAAGAGAACAAGGAGGATCGTGGTGGAATCCTACAGAATACCAACAACTCAGGAAAGAAAGGGGAAGACGAGCCAGTAAAAGAGGCTCAGAAGAAGCTGCAAAGGAAAGGGGGGAGATGAAGGACTGAACAATGATAAGAAAACCAAGAGAGGAAATGTTTAAGCCAGAGGAAGCACAAAGGCAGCAGTATCCTGATGAGGAACACAGATCGCTGCTTGCAAGTCACTGCTGCCCACATTCCCAACAGTCTCAAGGAGCTAGGAGATCAGAAATCCATTTAAGTGCCATTTAACTCCCCTCATTCTCACTTTTCCTCCCTGCATAATGAGCAAAGTGGCCTCAAAGACTCCCTCTCCACAAGGTCCTAAATTCCAGGGCAGAAGTTCCCCTAGATTAGGATGAAGAGGATTGACGTGGGGCTCAGATGGCATTTTTAACGAGAACCCATGCAACGTCATTTGTTTGGGGAAACTTTAGGAAATACCAGTCCCACAGTTGTTATGAGGTAACACAGTTTCTCTTGTACAGTTTCTATTAGTATCTTCTCTGTGGTTTCCTCTCATGAAATACATCATGACACTTGCTTAAATGAACACCTTGTTGGAGTCATCCCACCTCCTTGCTGCTATCTCCTGGGGCTCTTGGCTGCTTTCTCATGGAGGGGAGTGTTCCTGCAGCTTCCTTGAGGGCATCCAGGGCACCAAAGCTGCCCCAGCCCCCGTCTGCCTGTCTCCATGTTGGCCACCAGCACAACTTCTAGGAGTACATCTCCTCCTTAGAATGTCTTGTCCATGATCGAAAATTGAAGAAATAAATTTAATATAAACAAAATTATTTTAATTAAAGCTGACATCCAAATATCACAGCTCTCATAGAGCTATGATAACCAGCCATGAATAAGCAATCATTCTAAGTCTCAATTAAGAGTTTTTTACATTTTCTAATTTTCTTATAGCTTATTTCACTAACACATTAAGAACTTCTACTTTTCAAGAAATTTATAAACATTGTTTTTCCTGAAAGAATAATATTGAAAACAAGTGAAGCTCTGGTAATGGGGAAAAAAAATTACTAAAAATATCCTTTGAAGAGAATTTCAGCAAAAGCTTGTAGGGTCTTATGGAATGATTCAAACATTCAAAGTACCAACACATACTCCTCCTCTTAACAGGAGTCATCTATATTTCATCACAAAAAGTTAACTACTTTGCTGACATCTCCAGGAGTGGTAATGAGATTAAGAAGAGGTTGGTGGAGAGAATAAGGACCACTACTAAAGCCCTCAAATTTCTCATTTTAATCAATGATTTTTAAATAGTTAATGAAAAGATGATATTGCTTCCAACTGTACTATGATCAGTGCATATATGGCTGGACAGTTTGAGAATGGAGTAGAACACAAGAAACCTGGACTACTCTGAAAAAGTTATTTCTGGCTGAATTCTACATTCAGCTGTGTGCTGCTGCTAAGTCACTTCAGTCGTGTCTGACCTTGTGCAACTCCATAGACGGCAGCCCACCAGGCTCCCCCATCCCTGGGGTTCTCCAGGCAAGAACACTGGAGTGGGTTGCCATTTCCTTCTCCAATGCATGAAAGTGAAAAGTGAAAGTGAAGTCGCTCAGTCGTGTCCGACTTGTAGCAATCCCATGGACTGCAGCCCACCAGGCTCCTCCATCCATGTGACTTTCCAGGCAAGAGTACTGGAGTGGGGTGCCATTGCCTTCTCCATCCAGCTGTGTAAGGGAAAACAATTGCTCTGGGAGACAGACGAGTTAGCTGTCTTTAAAACAGAAGGTGATCAGGATCACAGACAGGCAAATCATGGAGAGAATATAACATAATAATATTCAAATAACATCAGCAAAATCATCAGCCATAAATAAGTCCTTAACTAAAAGAAATTTAACTTTAAAAAACCCTCAGAATTCAATTTTCAATCTAAACTCCTTTTTGACTGCTTTAGCATTTTTAATTTAATAAGAATCTTATGAAAAGTAAATAAAAAGAGAATATTTTAAGGTGTAGGATCTTAGTTTACTGACCAGGGGTGGAACCCATGCCCCCTGCATTGGGAGCACACAGTCTTAGCCACTGAACCACCAAGGAAGTCTCCAAAATAGGAATATTTTAATAGCGACAAGGTATATTTGTTCTTCTTGGATTTGTGTAAGATCATTTTTATTAGGCCCATGGTATACAGACCAGGGTGTGTGTGTGTGTGTGTGCGTGTGTGTGTGTGTGTGTGTGTGTGTAATCTATATTGAGTTCAGTTCACTCGCTCAGTTGTGTCTGACTCTTTGCAACCCCATGAATCGCAGCATGCCAGGCCTCCCTGTCCATCACCAAATCCCAGAGTTCACTCAGACTCATGTCCATCGAGTCGGTGATGCCATCCAGCGATATCATCCTCTGTCATCCCCTTTTCCTCCTACCCCCAATCCCTCCCAGCATCAGGGTCTTTTCCAATGAGTTAACTCTTCGCATGAGGTAGCCAAAGTACTGGATTTTCAGTTTCAGCATCATTCCTTCCAAAGAACACCCAGGGCTGATCTCCTTTAGAATGGACTGGTTGGATCGCTCAAGAGTCTTCTCCGACACCATAGTTGAAAAGCATCAATTCTTCGGCACTCAGCTTTCTTCACAGTACAACTCTCACATCCATACATGACTATAGGAAAAACCATAGCCTTGACTAGACAGAACTTTGTTGGCAAAGTAATGTCTCTGCTTTTGAATATGCTATCTAGGTTGGTCATAACTTTCCTTCAAAGGACTAAGCATCTTTTAATTTCATGGCTGCAGTCACCATCTGCAGTGATTTGGGAGCCCAAAAAAATAAAGTCTGACACTGTTTCCACTGTTTCCCCATCTATTTCCCAGGAAGTGATGGGACCAGATGCCATGATCTTTGTTTTCTGAATGTTGAGCTTTAAGCCAACGTTTTCACTCTCCTCTTTCACTTTCATCAAGAGTTTTTATAGTTACTCTTCACTTTCTGCCATAAGGGTGGTGTCATCTGCATATCTGAGGTTATTGATATTTCTCCCAGCAATCTTGATTCCAGCTTGTGCTTCTTCCAGCCCAGTGTTTCTCATGATGTACTCTGCATAGAAGTTAAATAAGCAGGGTGACAATATACAGACTTGACATACTCCTTTTCCTATTTGGAACCAGTCTGTTGTTCCATGTCCAGTTCCAACTGTTGCTTCCTGACCTGCATATAGGTTTCTCAAGAGGAAAGTCAGGTAGTCTGGTATTCCCATCTCTCTCAGAATTTTCCACAGTTTATTGTGATCCACACAGTCAAAGGCTTTGGCATAGTCAATAAAGCAGAAATAGATGTTTTTCTGGAACTCTCTTGCTTTTTCCATGATCCAGCAGATGTTGGCAATTTGATCTCTGTTTCCTCTGCCTTTCCTAAAACCAGCTTGAACATCTGGAAGTTCACGGTTCACGTACTGCTGAAGCCTGGCTTGGAGAATTCTGAGCATTACTTTACTAGTGTGCGAGATGAGTACAATTGTGCAGTAGTTTGAGCATTCTTTGGGATTGCCTTTCTTTGGGATTGGAATGAAAACTGACCTTTTCTAATCCTGTGGCCACTGCTGAGTTTTCCAAATTTGCTGGCATATTGGGTGCAGCACTTTCACAGCATCTTCTTCCAGGATTTGAAATAGCTCAACTGGAATTCCATCACCTCCACTAGCTTTATTCATAGTGATGCTCTCAAAGGCCCACTTGACTTCACATTCCAGGATGTCTGGCTCTAGGTGAGTGATCACACCATTGTGATTATCTTGGTCGTGAAGATCTTTTTTGTACAGATCTTCTGTGTATTCTTGCCACCTCTTCTTAATATCTTCTGCTTCTGTATATAATATTTATATTCATATATATTTAAATATATAATCTATATATCTAGATAAACTCATGATAGATACACACAAATTGGGTACCAAATTACAACAGAACCAGCATACCAAATTTTAAATACTACTTAATTGAATGTTGGACCAACTTTCTGACCTGATGCAAATGAGAAAACACTAAATGGAAGATTAGATCTGCACAAAGTATTAAGTTTGCAATTATACTGTCATAAAACTTTAATCATTCCATGATTTAAATGACTAAGAAATATTCCAAAGCACTTACAACCAATCATTTAACTTACTTAAATCATTTATTTATAGCTATTCTCAGTGTCTAAACCAGTGCCAAATTGTGGGAAAGAAGAAATTATTTTCAAATACACAGAAGCATCTGCTTGCTTCAGTGGTACTGCCTGCTAATGTAGGAGATGTGGGTTTGATCCCTGGGTAGGGAAGATCCCCTGGAAAAGGAAATGGCAACCCATTCCAGTATTCTTGCCTGGGAAATCCTATGGAAAGAGAAGGCTGGCAGGCGACACCCCACGGGGTCCCAAAAAGTCAGACACGACTTAGCGACAAAACACAACAAGCAAAAGAACTGGCAAAAACTGATAGAAGCAATTCTTAATTGGTTATTGCAACAAGAATCTTTATAGGGCATATTTTACTAAGTCAATAAGAGTCAGCCTATAAATCTGGGTGGTTTATAAAATTTTTTATTTTTCTAAATTTTATTTTTTAATATAAATTTTCTTCTTTGAGAGCATCCCAAATTAATAAGGGTCTATAATTAATCATACTACAGATAAATAACATTATTCTGTTTTCAGTCTTGGCTTAGGGTCTATAGGGGCATAAATATCATTATATATAATTATTCTAATCTATGATTACTCACACATTTATATTCGGCAAACACAAAACAGAATAAAATAAAATGTGATCAGTGCTGACTTCTTATGCATAAAATATTCTTATTAAATTATTCTCACATGGGGTGACCTAGATAGCAACTAAAAAATCTTTGAGCTATTAAGGAAACAGTTCTTTCATAAATGCTCAAGAATTTGAAATTCTACATTTTAGGGATCTTTCAAGCAGAATTTTTTTAGTTTAGTGGAGATATAAGTAGAATCTTAGAATCCTAAAAGGATAACTACATTTACATAAAAAAGAAAAAAATTTACTCAATAACAACATTAATATTTAGAATTAAAGTATAATTAAAATTGTTTCTTTGCAGGCAATGAAATATTTCTTCTAATACTCCTTTACACTATCACTAGCACAAAACCTCCTAATTTTCTTTGCTTTTTATAGTATTATTATATTATAATTTAATGTCATATTATTTTTATATTATAATTTGTAATGAGCCGATATTATTCTAAAACGTAAGGTGTTCAAAATATATACCAGTACTCTTTGACTCAATAAAAATAGTTATTATTTCTACTGTGAAACACACATTATACAATTTATTTTTTAACTTAAAAATAAATAAAACTTTAAAAATAAAAAAGATAACCAAGTATCTTATAAGAAACAAACGTCTAGGATTACTATTAAACATGGATATATTTTGAAAGAAGCTAATCTTACTTGACTCAAATTAAAGAGGGTTAGACATAAGAGTCCACATGAATAGTCTATTTCCTGTTCTGTGTCAGCAGAGTAGCTACCTAGAGGGGCTATGAGTCTGCAGCTGTCATCTTCCTCAAGCCACTTCACTGATGAAGGAATCTTTTGTTCTACTGATAGGTGATACATTGTGCGCTGCTCAGGTGCCCAGAACAAAAAGTGTAGAGCACACAATGAACCTCTCTCCAGCCAGTTTTAAGAGGAATAAAAGGAAAACTAGCTTTACCTGAGATGTGTTTCTTTCAATGAAACTTCCTTGCCCATTCTAAAGAAAAATATCATTCTGTCTGTTTTTAAAAGCTTGCTCTACAGTTGGCTCCTCCCTCACTCCCCTCCTCATTCTGGGACAAAAGCAACAGGAACAGAAGGTCTTTTTTTTTTTTTTAACTAAAATGCTTAAGTTGGGTAAAATGCTGGCTTTTTGAAGGGGATTGTTGGAGTCACTATCTAAGTTGTCTCATCGTGTCTAAACAATGAGATAGAATCATTTAAATAACCATTGATTCTATTTAGTTACTGATGTAGAAAATTTTTAAACCTTTTCTATATGTTCTTAAATGCACCTAAAATGTTTTATCTTTATTCAATATATTTCTAAATAGAAAAAAGTATATACCATCAATAAGTGTCATTTCATAAACATGAATTCGAATATATAATAATATATTCTATATATTATATAAATATATAAATAAATTATAGTGAATAAAACTTATTAGGATGTGTTTAAGGTCACTGTACTATATATAACTTGCTTAATGGAATCTTGTCTTATATTTAAATAAAATATTCTTCTAGAGATATTGTCAAACTGAAACCAAGCAGGACACTGTAAAGCTTCCCCTGATAACAAGACCTCTGTGTCCCCCATTTCTTATTTGTAGGAAAAAGGCTTTAGTTTCTTAGACCTTCCCTTAGTTCCAATAGAGCAGACTCAAGCAGTTATTAATTTGAGAAGTGATGGAACGCAGAAACAAAGAAAAAGCAGTTAAGCAAAATAGTTTGAATGATACTTCAGATCCCTAGTTCCTCCTCCAGGGATATACGTAACAATCTGATGAGTATCTGAGTTATTTTGCAGAAACTAAGGCCCTTGCCCATGTTGACCACAAGCACACAAGCATATAGATCTCAGACTTGTTGGAACTAGAGGTTGATGATTAAAACTTCTGAAACATCACCCCATTATCTCATGACCAACCAATCAGAAGACAGTCCTTGCAGCCCTCACACCAAATGCGGCCTTTAAAAATCGTTCCCTGAAAGCCATCAGAGAGTTCTGTCTTTTAAGCATGAACTGCCTGTTCTCCTTGCTTGGCACGCTTCAATAAACACTGCACTTTCCTTCATTACAGCCTGGTGCCAACAACTGCCTTTGCTGCTTACGGGCAAGTAGACCAAGTTCAGTAACAAAATGACAACGTGAACAGCCCTGGGGGTTGGGGGAATCACTTTCTTTTCCACTCTCCTATCAATAGATGAAGATGCCCCACAAGGACATCTTGTTTGATTTAAAAGGAGTGTGCAGACCTCTGCTACTATAAGCCACACTGGTCCTCTAGGGCTCTACAAATCCACTTCACCAAGAAAAAAAATAAGCACCACACGGTTGATGATTATCATAATAATAACATGGGTTAGTGTTGCTTAGAAACTCTTAAGTTAAAACTTAAGAACTTAGTTTCTCTCATCCATCTTCCATATCAGGTTATTACATTTTTAGGATTTATAACTTCATAATTATTAGGTTCACTAAGATCAAGAAAGGAAATTTTTTGTATTAACAAAAAATTGAAATCCACACTGGGTGCATTTGCAAAAATTTTTCTGCATAATGAATAAAAGGCTCTGTCTACTATATTATAAAATCTATTACCATGCACACAACATAAATGTGTATAAAATGTTAATATGTTTCACACACAAGTGCCTGGTAGGCAGAATTTATCTCTGTTTTATTAACCTATAAATCTCAAGAGCCTAGAAAAAAGCCTGGCGAAGAGTATATAATAAATATTTGCTTAATTAATTAACTGGCAAGGAGAGAGTAAATGCAAATCTTGAAATTACACAGAAGATTCCATAACTTCTACTTAGTTTAAATCCTGAATATTAGCATTGATTCTCTTTATTATTTTATTCTAAATATTACCCAAAATAAATGAAATATTTCTCTTTTTTTTTTGCATCAGGTTCCAAATTTTACAACAAATTAGCATATCACAGTTAGGTAATCTTTTGGCATCATTTCCTGGAATTTGTCCTTGTAAAGACACAGAGGATTAAAGAAATTACAATTCTAAAATGTTCAACATTTCTATTAGAGCTTACAAACATAAATTTAAATAATGAACATATTAGTGTATCAATACATGAGATGAATATGTCCCTTATTCATTTTTGTAGCATTAAAATATCAAAAATCAAAAAGTTCTAATCCTACTTCATGTTGCTTGAAGTTTGAGCAATAGAGAAAGAAAAACAAAAGGAATAGTTCTTCATATGTTTACTATCACGTTTTATTAGGACCATCAGGGTCAAATGCTTGCCAGTGTCTTAAATTTAGATAACAAGTTGGGATTTTCTTAGACAAGTTTATTTCTTTTAGTAAAATCCAAGGGCCACAGCTGCCCTCTAGGGTCATGTAGAAGCTCTTAAATGAAACTGGATGAACCAGCTCTTTCAAATCTTTTTCTCAAGTTATATACTTGGTAAAAGAAAGTGTACTGCATGATAAAATCCTGCTGTAACAAGGTAAAATCTATATCGAAGATCCTATTTAAAGTTAATTTTTTGAAATAAAAATACTCCTTTATGAACATGAGGGCAAGCTCTCAATAAATGAGGGATTCAAGATTAAAATGTTATGTATCAGTAGATAAGAAAGCAAATGCCATGTGAGAACATGAGTACATATATAAAGACAGAGAGTCTAAGAAAAAGAAGAAAACAATAGATTTTTCCAGTCAACTTTTACTATGGCATTTTTTCCTTTATTCTCTTACAATGGTATACATCATTAAAACTTCATAATTAGTGGCTAAAAAGCTCAACTACAAACCAAAGAAGTTGAAAGAAGAATTCCCAAACATTTGTGAGAATTTTAATCCCCTGCTTGAGCCACATTCTATTCCTTCTGTTCTATTTATCTTTGAATCCATCACCTTGGGATCATGGAAACACTGTTTTATGATGCTTAGTTTTTCTATCCAAAATATGTAGGAAACAGAACCATCTTAACCTGTGTTGTCCATTTGGGAAATATACCAATACAAATATGAAGAATAGTGTCCTACTTTTCCTACAAAACAGCTATAAAGTCCATGGACTGACAAACTAGCAGGTTCTACGTAACCCCTTAATCCCTCTTCATTTTAGTTTCCTAGTCTGTCAAATAAAGAAGATACTAAATAACCCAGAAGGCTTTGAGGATGACATGAGATATAACATGAAAATACACTTTATAAATTCTGAAGTATTATACCATAATTAGACTTTATCAGTAGAAACAATAGAATCTATCGGTCAAGTTTTCTTCAAATAATCAGACAAAACATTTTGCACTTATTCAATGAACAATCATTACTGAAAAATGAATTTAGAAGTCTTTTTTTCAATGAGAGTCTGATTATGACCCTCATGAGAATACTAATTTTGCTAGATCATAACAACAAGATGGCTTTACCAAAATTAATCATCAAAATTAATTCTCAAAATTTAAGGCATTCCCTACATGTATACTTAGGCTAAAATTTAAGAATAGTTTATTTTTAAAGGAAGTGCTTAGATGGTGACAGCACTTATTCAAATACTGAGTTCTGGCTAGTTTTATTTATAAATAAGTCATGTTTTTTATACTGTATTAAATATTTCATAACTTTTCTCTTCTCACCAAGAGGACTAGAGGGAATATATTAAAATCAAATATAAGTTTTGCTTAAGAATTCTCCTCTATGTAGAAGCCCACCCAATAAGGACATTTAAATCAATAATAAACTGATAATTTTTTATTCATTCAACCAAGCAGTCAATCAGTAAGTATTTCTTGAGTCCTGATTGGAAAAACCAAGTCCTGGCCCTAAAGATGCAGGAAGTTTAGTGATGAGACAAAGTAATGTCACTGAAAGACTTGAAAAGAAAGTTAATAGAGAGGACTTTATTGTGGAAGAAGGTAACTTTATAAAAATAGTCTATTAGCAAGTACACGGAAAACCTACTGCAGTTTTTGAAAGATCAGCCTTTAAACAAAACTCCAGGGGTAATCTAAAAATTTTACTGAAGTTTAATTTTAAACTCTAATAAGCTTTCCACCACCCTAAACCACAAATGCTAAAAAGATTTCAACACACATTCAGCTTAATGCTTGTTGTTGTTCAGTCGCTTAGTCATGTCCAACTCTTTGTGATCCTATGGACTTCAGCACGCCAGGCTTCCCTGTCCTTCACCAACTCCAGGAGCTTCCTCAAACTCATGTCCATTGAGTCAGTGATGCCATCTAGCTATCTCCCATCTTGTCCTCTGTCGTCCCCTTCTCCTCCTACCTTCAATCTTTCCCAGCATCAGGGTCTTTTCTAATGAGTCACACTCCTTGTATTAGGTGGCCAAAGTATTGGACCTTCAGATTCAGCATCAGTCCTTCCAATGAATATTCAGGACTGATTTCCTTTAGGATCAACTCATTTGATTTCCTTGCAGTTAGCCAATAAACACTGAGTGCTGGACACTGAGTGCTTATGTGGAGATGGCTTTAGACAAAAGAGATACCACTCTTTCCTGAATACTTAATGGTACTGCTGGAAAGACAGATTAAATAAACTGTTTCAAAATAATTAAATCATTTAAACTGTGCAAAGTACTGAAGGTGAACACAAGATGCTCTTGAAGCATATAATGTGAGAACTTACCAGATTTCAATACACATCTGTTTTTGAGAGAATCTAGGCTGTTTTTTAGCTTTTTGTTGCTGTTGTTGAGTGGCTAAGTTTTGTCTGACTCTTTGAGACCCCATGGACTATATAACCTGCCAGGCTCCTCTGTCCGTGGGATTTCCCAGCCAAGAATACTGGAGTGGGTTACCATTTCCTTCCCCAGGGGACCTTTCCGATCCAGGGATTGAATCCACATGTCCTGCACTGGCAGGCAAATTCTTTACCACTAAACCACCAGGGAAGGCCTGTTTAGTTTTTACCAAAATATAAATATGCTACAAAGCCACCATGAAACCTGTGTTGTTGTATTGAGGTAAAATACCCATATAGAGGCTACCTATGAACAGTTGTTTTAGGAAGATATTTTGTTTAGTCCCTTAAACTTGTCAGTTTTTCTCTTGTTCAAAGTCTGATGGGTAACTTTGGAACTTCTGAATAGTTCTGGCTCCTTGGGCTTTAACTATTGTATTCCTATATGGCTAACACGTTATCCTTTGATCTCTGTAGGATTTCATCAAATAGGAGGCAGGGATTAATTACTGGATTTCTATCTGGGTTCCACACTAAAACCAACTTATAAATGTTATCAAATTGAAACTGAACCAAGGAAAATGTAAACTTTGCCTCAAAATCGTATCATAATGCTCTAGATAACCATAAATATTACTTTATATGAAAAAGTATTAGTTACATTTTAGAGGAAAAGTTGAAATGCACTAAAGATAAAAATACGAGAAAATATGTTACAGAGAAAACTAAGAGTTTTAAATTAAGGAGATTCTTAAAGTAATACAATTTAAAACAGTCTCCAAAGCAATCAATATGGGTTGCAGTGTTCGGTAAAGATCACTACTTGGCACAGGAGTCTGTTTAGGGACAGTCTTTATCATGGTCAATCAAATACTGTTTATTAATGTTCCTCTCAGTTTTTAACATAAATGTTCCTTTAAAGATCTGGCTAAGTGCCAGATCACAGTATACCTATAACTATGCCTGCTTCTTTTTCAAACTAAAGCTTAAGAAATAAATCAATTTATTTTTTCTCCTTTTCTTATTTTAACCACATAAAATATATGATTAATTCTCACTGATAAAAATCAAATACATGGAGTTCTAGTTCCTATAGCAATATGACAGAAGCTTAATGCTTCATCTTCCCATTTTTCTGTCTAAATGACATATGTGTGAATAGAAAATATATTTTTAGATATATTTAAGCTACAATTTTATAGATGAGG
The DNA here is from genome assembly GCF_023091745.1 of Budorcas taxicolor. Classification (NCBI taxonomy): domain Eukaryota; kingdom Metazoa; phylum Chordata; class Mammalia; order Artiodactyla; family Bovidae; genus Budorcas; species Budorcas taxicolor. Next base: position 19,742,702 of record NC_068933.1, on the reverse strand, counting down.
AGACAGAGACAATCGCAGATTCTAAAAAGTATTAATTACAAGCTAAACAAAATGATTACTATTTAAAGATACTATGCTCTGGGATGGTTTGTTACACAGCAAAAACTAACTGCTATAGTTAAAAATAAATAAGCATGGGGGGATAATATAGAGCATGGTCATGGTAACTATAGTTAATAACATTATACTGCATATGTGAAAGTTGCTAACAGAAGACATATTAAAAGTTCTCATCACAAACATTTTATAACTATATATGCTGATGGATGCTAACTAGATTTATGGCGATCATTTTGCAAATATACAAATATTGAGTCATTGTGTTGTATACTTGAAACTAGAGAAGGAAATGGCAACCCGCTCCAGCATTCTTGTCTAGGAAATCCTACAGACAGAGGAGCCTAGCAGGCTAGTTTGTGGGGTCGCAAAGAGTCGGACACGACTGAGCAACTAACACATATAATTGAAACTAATATATATCAATTATACCTTGATGAAAAAGTATTCCAGATAGATTACAGATCTAAAAGTAAACAGTAAATTACTAAAGCTTCTGCTGCTGCTGCTGCTGCTGCTAAGTCGCTTCAGTCGTGTCTGACTCTGTGCGACCCCATAGACGGCCTCCTACCAGGCTCCTCTGTCCCTGGGATTCTCCAGGCAAGAACACTGGAGTGGGTTGCCATTTCCTTCTGCAATGCATGAAAGTGAAAAGTGAAAGTGAAGTCACTCAGTTGTGTCCAACTCTTAGCGACATCATGGACTACAGCCTACCAGGCTCCTCCGTCCATGGGATTTTCCAGACAAGAGTACTGGAGTGGGGTGCCAGAACAGCATAATTCAACAGACATGTCTGTGATAATGGAAATATTCTGTATTTGCTGTGTACAACAAGATAGCTACTAAGCCAACTGTGGCTATTGAACACTTGAGATGTGACTGGTGCAATGGAGAGATTGAATTTTTTTTTAATTTAATGTAATATAAATTTAATTAATTCAAGTGTAAATTTAGCTATATGTAGTCATTCACTCCATAGAGCTATTGGACAATGCAATTCTAAAAGAAAACAGAATAATTTTTACCTTCAGAAACTTTGGACAAGCAAAATCTATAGAAAAAAAGTGTAGATGTAAATGGGTGCAGCCACTTTGGAGAAGAGCACAAAGGTTCCTTAAAAAACTAACTATAGAACTACTACATGATCCAGCATATATCCTGGGCTTGTATCTAGAAACAGCATAAACTCTATGCCAAAAACATACATGCACCCCAATATTCACTGAAGCACTATTTATAACAACCAAAACATGGAAGCAACCTAAATGCCCATCAGCAAAAGGATGGATAAATAAGATGCGGTACATATATAAACACAATGGAATATTATTAAGCCATGAAAAAGAACAAAATGATGCCATTTGCAGCAACATGGATGGACCTATAGGTTGTCTTACTGAGTGAAGTAAGTCAGACAGTGAAAGACAAAAATAATATGATACCCCTTATCAGTTCAGTTCAGTTCAGTAGGTCACTCGGGTCCGACTCTGTGACCACATGGACCGCAGCATGCCAGGCCTCCCTGTCCATCACCAACTCCCAGAGTTTACCCAAACTCATGTCCATTGAGTTGGGGATGCAATCCAACCATCTCATCCTCTATTGTCCCCTTCTCCTCCTGCCCTCAATCTTTCCCAGCATCAGGGTCTTTTCAAATGAGTCACCTCTTCATATCAGGTGGCCAAAGTATTGGAGTTTCAGCCTCAACATCAGTCCTTCCAATGAACACCCAGGACTGATCTCCTTTAGGATGGACTGGTTGGATCTCCTTGCAGTCCAAGAGACTCTCAAGACTCTTCTTCAATACCACAGTTCAAAAGCATCAATTCTTTGCTGCTCAGCTTTCTTCATACTCCAACTCTCACATTCATACATAACTACTGGAAAAACCATAGCCTTGAATAGACAGACCTTTGTTGGCAAAGTAATATCTCTGCTTTTTTAATATGTTGTCTAGGTTGGTCATAACTTTCCTTCCAAGGAGTAAATGTCTTTTAATTTCATGGCTGCAGTCACCATCTGCAGTGATTTTGGAGCCCAAAGTAATAAAGTCACCTACTGTTTCCACTGTTACTCCATCTATTTGCCATGAAGTAATGGGACCAGTGGAAGTGAGAAATAGATTTAAGGGCCTAGATCTGATAGATAGAGTGCCTGCTGAACTATGGAATGAGGTTTGTGACATTGTACAGGAGACAGGGATCAAGAACATCCCCATGGAAAAGAAATGCAAAAAAAGCAAAATGGCTGTCTGGGAAGGCCTTACAAATAGCTGTGAAAAAAGAGAAACGAAAAGCAAAGGAGAAACGGAAAGATATAAGCATCTGAATGCAGAGTTCCAAAGAATAGCAAGAAGAGATAAGAAAGCCTTCTTCAGTGATCAATGCAAAGAAATAGAGGAAAACAACAGAATGGGAAAGACTAGAGATCTCTTCAAGAAAATTAGAGATACTAAGGGAACATTTCATGCAAAGACGGGCTCAATAAAGGACAGAAATGGTATAGACCTAACAGAAGCAGAAGATATTAAGAAGAGGTGGCAAGAATACATAGAAAAACTGTACAAAAAAGATCTTCACGACCCGGATAATCATGATGGTGTGATCACTCATCTAGAGCCAGACATCCTGGAATGTGAAGTCAAGTGGGCCTTTGAGAGCATAACTACGAACAAAGGTAGTGGAGGTGTGGCATTCCAGTTGAGCTATTTCAAATCCTGAAAGATGATGCTATGAAGTGCTACACTCAATATGCCAGCAAATTTGGAAAACTCAGCAGTGGCCACAGGACTGGAAAAGGTCAGTTTTCATTCCAATCCCAAAGAAAGGCAATCCCAAAGAATGCTCAAACTACTGCACGATTGCACTCATCTCACATGCTAGTAAAGTAATGCTCAGAATTCTCCAAGTCAGGCTTCAGCAATACGTGAACCGTGAACTTCCAGATGTTCAAGCTGGTTTTAGAAAAGGCAGAGGAACCAGAGATCAAATTGCCAACATCCGCTGGATCATGAAAAAAGCAAGAGAGTTCCAGAAAAACATCTATTTCTGCTTTATTGACTATGCCAAAGCCTTTGACTGTGTGGATCACAATAAACTGTGGAAAATTCTGAGAGAGATGGGAATACCAGACCACCTGACCTGCCTCTTGGGAAATCTGTATGCAGGTCAGGAAGCAACAGTTAGAACTGGACATGGAACAACAGATTGGTTCCAAATCGGGAAAGGAGTACATCAAGGCTGTATATTGCCACCCTGCTTATTTAACTTATATGCACAGTACATCATGAGAAACACTGGACTGGAAGAAACACAAGCTGGAATCAAGATTGCCAGGAGAAACATCAATAACCTCAGATATGCAGATGACACCACCCTTATGGCAGAAAGGGAAGAGGAACTAAAGAGCTTCTTGATGAAACTGAAAGAGGAGAGTGAAAAAGTTGGCTTAAAGCTCAACATTCAGAAAACGAAGATCATGGCATCTGGTCCCATCACTTCATGGCAAATAGATGGGGAAACAGTGGAAACAGTGTCAGACTTTATTTTTGGGGGCTCCAAAATCACTGCAGATGTTGACTGCAGCCATGAAATTAAAAGACGCTTACTCCTTGGAAGAAAAGTTATGACCAACCTAGATAGTATATTCAAAAGCAGAGACATTACTTTGCCGACTAAGGTCCGTCTAGTCAAGGCTATGGTTTTTCCAGTGTTCATGTATGGATGTGAGAGTTGGACTGTGAAGAAGGCTGAGTGCTCAAGAATTGATGCTTTTGAACTGTGGTGTTGGAGAAGACTCTTGAGAGTCCCTTGGACTGCAAGGAGATCCAACCAATCCATTCTGAAGGAGATCAGCCCTGGGATTTCTTTGGAAGGAATGATGCTAAAGCTGAAACTCCAGTACTTTGGCCACCTCATGCGAAGAGTTGACTCATTGGAAAAGACTCTGATGCTGGGAGGGATTGGGGGCAGAAGGAGAAGGGGACAACAGAGGATGAGATGTCTAGATGGCATCACTGACTCGATGGACGTGAGTCTGAGTGAACTCCCGGAGATGGTGATGGACAGGGAGGCCTGGCATGCTGCAATTCATGGGGTCGCAAAGAGTCGGACAGGACTGAGTGACTGAACTGAATGGGACCAGATGCCACGATCTTAGTTTACTGAATGTTGAGCTTTAAGCCAACTTTTTCACTCTTATTTTATTTTTTTATTTTATTGGAGGCTAATTACTTTACAATATTGTGGTGGTTTTTGCCATACTCTCCTCTTAAAATTCCATCAAGAGGCTCTTCAGTTCGTCCTCACTTTCTGCCATAAGGGTGTTGTCATCTGCATATCTGAGGTTATTGATGTTTCTCCTGGCAATCTTGATTTCAGCTTGAGCGTCATCCAGCCCAACGTTTCTCATGATGTACTCTGCATAGAAGTTAAATAAGCAGGGTGGCAATATACAGCCTTGATGTACTCCTTTCCCGATTTGGAACCAATCTGTTGTTCCATGTCCTGTTCTAACTGTTGCTTCCTGACCTGCATACAGATTTCTCAAGAGGCAGGTCAGGTGGTCTGGTATTCCCATCTCTCTCAGAATTTTCCAGTTTGTTGTGATCCACACAGTCAAAGGCTTTGGCATAGTCAATAAAGCAGAAATAGATGTGTTTCTGGAACTCTCTTGCTTTTTTCATGATCCAGCGGATGTTGGCAATTTGATCTCTGGTTCCTCTGCCTTTTCTAAAACCAGCTTGAACATCTGGAAGTTCACGGTTCACGTATTGCTGAAGCCTGGCTTGGAGAATTCTGAGCATTACTTTACTAGCATGTGAGATGAGTGCAATTGTGCGGTAGTTTGAGCATTCTTTGGCACTGCCTTTCTTTGGGATTGGAAGGAATCTAAAAAATAGTACAAATACAGATTTTGTTCAAATTTCACAAAATATTGTGCCAGTGTCCATTATTTGTTTTCATATCTTACAAAATTCCACACTGTGTTTAGTTTCACTGAATAGCTTCAGCTGCATGCAACAAATTTCAGTAAATCCTCTTTTCATTTTTGTTCTGCTGCAAATATTTTCTAATTTTCCTTATTATGGCTTCTTAGGTACAACCATCATTTAAAACTGGACATTTAATTTCAAAATACATGGGGTTTTTAAATTATCATTGATATTAATTTCTCATTTAAATGCTTTCTTCTCCTCAGTCACCCTCTGTGTTCCTTCAGTATTTTAAGTTTGCTGAGGCTTTCAATGGCTAAGTCAAAGGTCTCTCTTGGTAAATGTCACATTGTACTTGAAAATATGGTCAAAGTATCTGTTGATACTGATTTCTAACATAACTCCACAGTGATAGAGAACAGATTCCATATCATTTCAATTTCTTTACATCATGAAATTTTTGCACCATGTTTTATGTCCCTGAAATATTCCAGTGTCTCCTAGTTTATAGTATATGAGAGCTGGAGTAGAATTTGCATCCTACTGTAGTGTGAACACTGTATAACTCTTAATAACATTGAATCGGTTCATGGTGCTTTAAAGGTCTACTATATTCTTCTTGTCTGTATATCCATTCTATTAATTTTCAAGAGTTTGATATTGAAACTCCAAATAAATTCTTAATTTATTATCTTCTTAGAATAATTATAATATATAGTGGAACTATATGTAACTTTATTCTGTATTTTCAAAGCCTCCTGAAAATGTATTATACTTTCATAATTTAAAAAGAGAAAAAAATTTTAAAGAGCATAAATGAACTTATCTACAAAACAGAAATAAGAGTCACAGATGTCGTAAACAAACTCTCTGTTTTCCACTTCCTGTTTGCCAAAGAGTGAGGCAGGGTAAGGATAATCTGGGAAACTGGGATTGACACATACACACTACTAAGAGATAACTAATAAGGATCTACTGCATAGCCCACAGAACTCTACTCAGTACTCTGTAATGGCCTATATGGGAAAAAAAAATCTTAAAAACAATGGATATGAAGTAATTCTTTACTGAAGGCTACAGTTTCTATTAGGTAGCTCTTGCCTGCATCTCTCTCTTACCCAGAGCCTCTGAAACCTAGATCCCCTTCAGTCCTAGGAAAGGCAAAACTGCCTCATCATAGTTAGTCCCATAAACATCACCATCCACCATCCCTTTTTGGCTTCTTTAGTTCTGCACACTTTTTAATAAAAGGTTTCTCTTCATTAAACTCTCAATCACTTAGTTTGGTTGTACTGTTGGGATATTGTGGTATAATGAGCAACATATTTACTCTTTTTCTCCAGTTCTGGGCACTGGGGCTTCTAAAGCCCTAGGAATTTCCTAGGTGGTATGACCAGAGGAGCATCTTTTGTTATTCATAGTAAGTCCCTTTCAATCAAACCTGAATTTAAGCCAATGAGGTGATTCTTAGAAGATGGGGGCTGCCTGCCAGTAGAACCAACCACATGATTTAGGGTTGACTTTCACCCCACTCCCAGAGTAGAGACTGGAACAGAGGATCAAGCTAACCACCAATGGCAGTGATTTAATCAACATGTTTATAGAATGGGACTTTCATAAAAACCTTAAATAACAGGGTTCAGAGAGCTTCCAAGATGGTGAATGCATTCATCTGCTGGCAGGGTGATGCACCCTATTCCACAAGGACAGAAGAGCCCACACCTGGCGCCCTTTCAGACTTTACCTCATTTTGTGCCTCTTCATTTGACAGTTTATTTGTATCCCTTATACTACTGCCAGGGAGATGGAAATTTTGAAAACAAGGTATTCAATTTAAAAGAGACTTCTAAGACAATCTAATTTAGGCAAGTTGCCTGTTTAACTTTATACATATAAATATAACCACCTAATATTGAACCTAGGGACTTACTGGCAGAACAATGCCTATTTTTAAACCCAATTTACTTAAAGAGATCACAGATGAGTTTAAAGAAACATTATTTTGTCAAAATGACCACATCTGATAGTAAAATCGACGACTTTGGAATCAAATGACCAGAGTATAAATTTCAGTTTTGCTACCCATTAACTGTGTGATCTTCAGAAAAGTTCTTGACTTCTTTGTTCCTCCGCATCCTCATCTATAAAATGGAGGTAATAATGAAAACAACCTTATATGGCTGTTGTGAGGATCGAGAAGATCCGTGTGAAGCACCTATCAGTTCAGTTCAGTAGCTTAGTCATGTCCGACTCTTTGTGACCCCATGAATCACAGCACGCCAGGCCTCCCTGTCCATCACCCACTCCCAGAGTTCACTCAAATTCATGTCCATCGAGTCGGTGATGCCACCCAGCCATCTCATCCTCTGTCATCCCCTTCTCCTCCTGCCCCCAATCCCTCCCAGCATCAGGGTCTTTTCCAATGACTCAACTCTTTGCATGAGGTGGCCAAAGTATTAGAGTTTCAGCTTCAGCATCAGTCCTTCTAATGAACACCCAGGACTGATCTCCTTTAGGATGGACTGGTTGGATCTCCTTGCAGTCCAAGAGACTCTCAAGAGTCTTCTCTCAACACCACAGTTCAAAAGCATCAATTCTTCGGCACTCAGCTTTCTTCACAGTTCAACTCTCACATCCATACATGACCACTGGAAAAATCATATCCTTAACCAGATGGACATTTGTTGGCAAGATAATATCTCTGCTTTTCAATATACTATCTAAGTTGGTCATAACTTTCCTTCCAAGGAGTAAGCGTCTTTTAATGTCATGGCTGCAGTCACCATCTGCAGTGATTTTGGAGCCCCAAAAAATAAAGTCTGACACTGTTTCCCCATCTATTTCCCAGGAACTGATGGGACCAGATGCCATGATCTTCGTTTTCTGAATGTTGAGCCAACTTTTCCACTCTCCTCTTTAACTTTCATCAAGAGCCTTTTTAGTTCTTCTTCACTTTCTGCCATAAGGGTGGTGTCATCTGCATATCTGAGGTTATTGATATTTCTCCTGGCAATCTTGATTCCAGCTTGTGCTTCTTCCAGTCCAGTGCTTCTCATATGTACTCTGCATATAAGTTAAATAAGCAGGGTGACAATATACAGCCTTGATGTACTCCTTTTCCTATTTGGAACCAGTCTGTTGTTCCATGTCCAGTTCTAACTGTTGCTTCCTGACCTGCATACAGGTTTCTCAAGAGGCAGGTCAGAGGTATTCCCATCTCTTTCAGAATTTTCCACAGTTTGTTGTGATCCACACAGTCAAAGGCTTTGGCATAGTCAATAAAGCAGAAATAGATGTTTTTCTGGAACTCTCTTGCTTTTTCCATGATCCAGTGGATGTTGGCAATTTGATCTCTGGTTCCTCTGCCTTTTCTAAAACCAGCTTGAACATCTGGAAGTTCACGGTTCACGTATTGCTGAAGCCTGCCTTGGAGAATTTTGAGCATTACTTTACTAGCGTGCGAGATGAGAGCAACTGTGCAGTAGTTTGAGCATTCTTTGGGATTGCCTTTCTTTGGGATTGGAATGAAAACTGACCTTTTCCAGTTCTGTGGCCACTGCTGACTTTTTCAAATTTGCTGGCATATTGAGTGCACCACTTTCACAGCATCTTCTTTCAGGATTTGAAATAGCTCAACTGGAATTCCATCACCTCCACTAGCTTTGTTCGTAGTGATGCTTTCTAAGGCCCACTTGACTTCACATTCCAGGATGTCTGGCTCTAGGTGATTGATCACACCTTTGTGCTTACATGGGTTGTGAAGCTCTTTTTGTACAGTTTTTCTGTGTATTCTTGCCACCTCTTCTTAATATTCTGCTTCTGTTAGGTCCATAGCATTTCTGTTCTTTATTGTGGCCATCTTTGCATGAAATGCTCCCTTGATATCTTCTTGAAGAGATCTCCAGTCTTTCCCATTCTGTTGTTTTCTTCTATTTCTTTGCATTGATTGCTGAAGAAGGCTCTTATCTCTCCTTGCTATTCTTTGGAACTCTGCATTCAGATGCTTATATCTTTCCTTTTCTCCTTTGCTTTTCGTTTCTCTTCTTTTCACAGCTATTTGTAAGGCAAGGTGCTTAGCATGGTATTTCGCTCATAAGTACACAATTAATTTTAGTTTTTGTCATTATGCTATTCTTATTGTTGTTGTTGTTGTGTTAGCTGCTTAGTTATGTCCAACTCTACGATCCATGGACTGTATGTAGCCTACCAGGCTCCGCTGTCCATGGAGTTCTCCAGGCAAGAATACTGGAGTGGGTTGCCATTCCCTTCTCCAGGGAATCTTCCTAAACCCAGGATCGAACCCGAGTCTCTTAGTCACTCAGTCCTGTCCAACTTTTTACTACCCCACAGACTCTAGCCAACCAGACTCCTCTGTCCATGAAGTTTTCCAGGCAAGAATACTGGAGTGGGTTGCCATTACCTTCTCCAGGGGATCTTCCTAAACCCAGGGATCGAACCCAGGTCTCCTGCATTGCAGGCAGATTCTTCATCACCTGAACCACCAGGGAAGCCCATTATTATTATTATCTGGCAATAACTATAATTCTTCATAGCCCTGATATATTTTTCAATTTGTTGAATTTTAAGCAATATTTAGTAAACAATAATTCAAATATTAACGAGATCAATATCAGCAATATGTCAACAATTTACACATTTTTTTTTTCTTTACACACACCACCTAATAAAATGGCATCCAAGTTAGACCCACTTTAGTAGTGTTTCCAAGATAGACCAACTTGAATCAAACCCTGGCTCTCCCACCACTAGTTGTATGACCCTCAGCAACTTGTTTTATGATTTCTACATCTGCAACAAGGACAGAATGGTGACTAACTTGGTTGGATCATTGCACAGAATAATGAGATACTGTGTAAAATGTGTGCCTGCTCATAGCTAAGAGGAGAGAATTCTTCTTCTCATGGGAGAAGAATTCAAAGGAGGAATTATAAACAGTGTGGTTTGTACCAGTGAAGCAGTTGAGAAAATTATAATGGCTGTCTTTCCTGGTATCAAAAAAAAAAAAATCAGAACTGGTTAATAGGAAGCTCTGGATTAGTAATAAAACTGTTATCTGCTTTTTTCTAGGAAGTTTCTCTGTCCTTGGAAATTCACTTGAAGCAAGTCAGAACTTCACATTTTTTAAAAAATCAGGCATTACTCTAAAACTTCAGAAAAATGAGTCATGAATACCCAGAACCAGAAAGCTAAGGCTTTGGTTAGGTATTCAGGAAAGTTGTTCTTCTGGAACAACTCCTGACCTATTTTTTTACAATGTGAAAACATTGAGATATTCCCTATTATGTTATTGTGAGTCTTTGAAATAAAAAATTAGAAAATTTTTCATATTTTAGACTACATATTAAACAGTATACATAATGGTATCATGACAAGAGAATCTAAGTAAAATAAGACTACATAGAGTAACATAAATTTTAAATTTTGTTTTTAATTTCTCCTTTCAGTTGCTATAAGTAGCTTCAAACCATCATTCTATGATAGAAAGTTGAAGTGACTAAAAGATTCATATTTGTCACTCTCCACAAAGGCCTCATTGTCCCACAGATCACTTCAAGGGATGCAGCCTGGCTCCACAGTGAAGGACTTGGCAGCAGAGAAGAGCTGGACTTCAGCCCACACTCACCTGGTCAAGCCACTCAGGAGCCCACATGACTGCATAGATGTAGTCCCATGGTACCTGGGAGCTGGTACCAGGGCTCATCTCCTAAGGGACGAGATCTCTTTTCAGAACGAAATATTTGGAAAGAATTATGTCTTAACTCACCGTGTGCTCATTTCTTAATTATCAGTTCATAACCAAGTAGAGATTAGTAAAAAGCCACTGGAAAATACAAATGGCCTTCACAGTGGAGTATTCCCTGAGCAGAAACTGGGACAAGTTAGAGTCAAAGCCAGATGACAAGTTAGAGTCAAAGATACCAAAGGAAGACTGAGGAGTGGCAGAGAGGGTCAATGACAAACTGCCTGCTCCACGTTTTGCACACGGTATAAACTTATGAAATTAAAATCATCTTGATTTACACTTGCAAAATAGAAGTTTCTAAGAATTAAAGAGAAAGTCTTGTAGAATTATGACACATTCTTTAAATGAGAAGTTGTAAGCAATTTTACAAAACCATTAGTATACAAACCTAAAAACATTGAAAATTCAGGTTAAATGTTACTTCTAAAATAACATTTCCTCTTTAAGAATACTTGTAAAACTCTTTATTTTTATATTCTTCTGTATTGAGGAACTGTCAAAAAACCCTTGCTTATATGCCTAGTTGCCTCATTATAGGAAAAAGCATTTGAAATGTGATTTTATACACTAAAGCAATCTATTCCCATGAAGAAAGCTCTGCCTTTCAACAACTTCTGGCCACCCAAGAACATCTCAGCATCTCTGACTCTGAGAAAAAATTAGTAATATGTATTTATCAAAGTAAATCTCAATTTTCTTTAAGTAATTTTCCCTTTCATGGATGTAAACTGACTCTAAAGATTAAAAAGGGGCTCTAACTTCTTATTTCAAAATGTATGGTCAACTCATTAAATTTCTACATATCAAGTTAAGATCAAGAAAGTGAATGTTAGTAGGTTAGTTAACTATCAACAATGTTGATTTGGCTCCAGTTTACAGACCCTGGTTTTCAAACAGGTCATATCACATAAGAATGTTAACTGTGAAGGTGAAAACAAATCCCTATTCTCGGCTTTCTGCTTTTATTCTTCCTTTATATTTTTATTCTTTGTTGGCCTTCCTTTATTCTTATTCTTTCTTTACCCCAGGTTGACCCCTGTCGGTCCCTTGGTCTGATTTCTTGATTTAGTGTCTCCCATCTCCTCTTTCTTCGCTCCTTTTCAAGTCCCTTGGCTTTTTTGTCTAAAGCTCCCCTCTTTGAAGCCATCCTCTGCCTCTCCAACCCTGCCTTTGTCACGGGTGCTCCCCGGCTCAACTCCCATTCTGTCACTGCATTCTCTCCTTACCTCCTCACCCTGGCCCTCAAGGCCTGCCAACGAGGGGCATCTGCTGGAGAAACATACATCACCCAAAGACAGAGTCTCACCTTAACTTCATCTTGACTATCAGAAAATAAACAATAATTCAAGTGTGAGTAGAGGTAACTAACCTTGGAGTGTTAGTAACTTCACGGAACAAGCTTCTGAAAACCGAATCAGAGTGTCATGTCTGTTGTAGAACGTTTATAACACGTCAGGGATTTACCACTGATGAATAAATCTTCACAGGGGAGTGAGACTCCATTTACCACATTATGTATGTTGCTGTGTTAGTCACTTCAGTTGTGTCCAACTCTTTTGCGACTCCATGGACTATAGCCTGCCAGGCTCCTCTGTCCATGGTGTTCTCCAGGCAAGAATACTGGAGTCTGGAGCGGGTTGCCACGCCCTTCTCCAATTTACCACATTGTACTATTTAAACTGAGATTAAAAATCCTTGGGGGCTATGTTTAAAGAGAGGAAAAACAAAAACATCTTAATAATACAATATAATTAAAAGATGAAAAGTTGAAATAATTACCAGAAGCAGAATTGAGTTATAATGAATTACCCTGGACTCTAGCTAGATGGCGCTAGAGCACGTGCATAGCTAGTCAGTACATTACAGTTACCTAATGGAAAGTACTAGTCTAATAGATGTTTCATATTTTTTAGGATATAAGACTCTGTTAGGAATTAAAGCAAATATTATCACTAGGATTTTTAAGAATCTAACTCTTCTGAGAGTGACATTTTGCATCTTTGAAAGGAAAGAGACATCTATTAATAGGTATTACATATATTCTTTGACCCTGAAATAGGACCATCAATATTCACATTCAGGATTTTCATCATTTTGAAATCTTTTTTAGCCTTTGTCATTAATTAATAGTATCAACATGTTCCATGTATTTGTGAAATTCCTCAGTAGAAATAACAGCTTTAAAAATCCCAAGGATCTTTGGGGCTTATAACCTGATCACAACTGGCAGGCACGTAGCTGATTTCTCCAGAAAAATTTCCCTTCTTCCGAATTATACAATTTCAAATGTGGCAAATACAAGCACACAGGTTACCTCCTTTCCATTGCACGCACTTACCTAAGTAGTAACTATGCCTTGGATAACGTTTTGTAACATATTATTATTCAGTTTTAATTATTGATTTAAATTTAATTGTTTACACCTTTTCAGGTACTTTAAAGCTTGAAGATAGGCCACATTCATCAGCAGGCCCACTGAAGAAGAGATTACCCCATGCTACTCTCACCTCAGCTCATCACTAATACATTAATTTTAAAAAATGAGTCACAGGCAAACTACTAAACAAAAGAAATTAACAGATTTAGTTATATTTGGAATTAATATTTAACAATTTTAATTTTGCATATTCTTATTTTTTTTCAGAAAAAAAATATTTTATTTTCATGTTTTCAGAAAAGTTTGTAAATTCTCACCTATAGAATGTGACTTTTATTTTCATCACTGCCTCCAATATCTACTTGCAGAAACAAGGCAAGAATAATAGAATTATCATTTGTATTCAGTTTTTTAACATCTCTAGCCTATAATTTGGAGAAGGAAATGGCAACCTACTCCAGTATTCTCACCTGGAGAATTCCATGCACAGAGAAGCCTGGTGGGCTGCAGTCCATGGGGTCACAGAGAGTCAGATGACTGAGTGACTAACACAGCCTATAATTTCTCTACATAGTAACTATTGTATGAATAAATACATAATCAGAACTCATGCAGCATATATGACTACTTCAGATTTATAAGGGAAAAACAGTAAGATTAAAATGTGTATCATTTGTAGCACATACTTTCCAACTTTGTTTATTACAACCCTACAGAATCCCCAGAAATGCCATTTAAAATAAATGGTCATAGTTAAGTTGCTATTTTATCTTAATCGTCTTGATTTATTTTGAAAGTTTCTAATAGATATCCCACATTGAAAGGGAAGAGAGACTAAAACAATTTTTTTCTGGACCTTTTTTATGAGAATTCCCTACAAACAGATACTGAGAATCTGTCCATCCCAAGCACCTAAGACTTCTGTGCTTCACAGCAGGCCTGATGGGCCAGATGCACCCCACTCCGGTCCTGAGCATCCTCACTCGTTCATTTAGCACTTATTGGGCACTAACTCTGAGCCAGGTGCTGTGCTCACAAGAATTCAAAACGAACCATGAGCAGTCCTCCAAGATGTCTCAAAATTCACATTTTAAAGTAGTTAGGCACTTTAAGTTAGATACCCAAACAGATAAATAGAACACAGTGAGACAAGTGCCATGCTGTCTGAATAAGGACAAAAAGAGTTCAAGATAGGCTCCTTGGAGGAGGCAACACCTAACACAAGCCTTAAGCAAAGACTAGGCATTAACCAGGTGAAAAATTCAGCTTCAGCAAAACTTCATTTACCCTTAGGAGTCCTCAGAAGAGAATGGAAAAGACCATAGGAAAACAGAAGTATGAAAAGAAAATATCTCTGTAATAAATTCCACTCATTCCATACACTAAATCACTTTAAAATTCCAGAAAAGCAATCCCAGGCCTTGAATACAATCTGCCTAACAGATGGATACTGTTTCCACTGATTCCCCATCTATTTCCCATGAAGTGATGGGACCAGAGGCCATGATCTTAGTTTACTGAATGTTGAGCTTGAAGCCAACTTTTTCACTCTCCTCTTTAACTTTCATCAAGAGGTTTTTTAGTTCCTCTTCACTTTCTACCATAAGGGTGGTGTCATCTGCATATCTGAGGTTATTGATATTTCTCCTGGCAATCTGGATTCCAGTTTGTGCTTCTTCCAGCCCAGTATTTCTCATGATGTACTCTGCATATAAGTTAAATAAGCAGGGTAACAATATACAGCCTTGACATACTCCTTTTCCTATTCGGAACCAGTCTGTTGTTCCATATCCAGTTCTAACTGTTGCTTCCTGACTTGCATATAGGATTCTCAAGAGGCAAGTCAGGTAGTCTGGTATTCCCATCTCTCTCAGAATTTTCCACAGTTTATTGTGATCCACGCAGTCAAAGGCTTTGGCATAGTCAATAAAGCAGAAATAGATGTTTTTCTGGAACTCTCTTTTTTGGGCTCAAAAATCACTGCAGATGGTGACTGCAGCCATGAAATTAAAAGACACTTACTCCTTGGAAGGAAAGTTATGACCAACCTAGATAGCATATTCAAAAGCAGAGACATTACTTTGCCAACAAAGGTCCGTCTAGTCAAGGCTATGATTTTTCCAGTGGTTATGTATGGATGTGAGAGTTGGGACTGTGAAGAAAGCTGAGCACAAAAGAATTGATGCTTTTGAACTGTGGTGTTGGAGAAGACTCTTGAGAGTCCCTTGGACTGCAAGGAGATCCAACCAGTCCATCCTAAAGGAGATCAGTCCTGGGTGTTCATTGGAAGGACTGATGCTAAAGCTGAAACTCCAATACTTTGGCTACCTCATGCAAAGAGTTAACTCACTGGAAAAGACCCTGATGCTGGGAGGGATTGAGGGCAGGAGGAGAAGGGGACGACAGAAAATGAGATGGCCGGATGGCATCACCAACTTGATGGACATGAGTTGGGGGAACTCCAGGAATTGGTGATGGACAGGGAGCCCTGGCGTGCTGCGATTCATGGGGTCACAAAGAGTCGGACACGACTGAGAGACTGAACTGACTGACTGAACAGCTGGATAATATAGCCTCTATTAGTTTTATAACTGAGGCAAGTAAATATTTGAGACATGTCTTTTCTATAAAAATAAGGAAATTATTACTTAAAAGATTGTTGTAAGGATCAAATGAGTTAATGCATGTCACATTGTAAACATCTTTGGTCTACAGGCATCACTACCTAAAAAACCTGGCTATGGAGTTCACAGAAGAAAAAGTATTGGATCCAAAGGCAGAAAATGGTTTGCCCAACTCTAGCAACTACTAAACTCTATAACCGTGAGTCAATTAAGTTTTCTGAGCTTCACTGAAACCATTAATAAAATTGGGATAGTAAGACCTCCTATGCCTACCTAGAAAAGGTTGTTATGAGTATCAAATGAGATAATATATATCACAGTTGTTGTTGTTTAGTGGCTCATCATGTTTGACTGTTTTGCAACCCCATGGACCGTAGCCCACCAGGCTCCTCTGTCCATGGGATTTCCCAGGCAAGAATATTGAAATGGGTTGCCATTTCCTTCTTCAGGGGATCTTATCCACCCAGGGATTGAACCCACATCTCCTGAAGCTCCTCCATTGGCAGGCATATTCTTTACCACTGAGCCACAAGGGAAGCCCATATATCACAGTGCTTCAATAAGTAAAAGGAACTATAGATAGACACAGACTTTAAAAAGACTGATGTTAATATTTTTACAAGGTAAAATACCAACAATGAATGTGGGTGCATGTGTGTGTATATGAGTCAGACAGAATGTTATCAAAACAGTGAATACATCTGGTCCCTTTCGCTCTAGCATTGAGGTCAAAATAAATTAGTTTTTAAAAAGCAGTGATTTTTAAAGAACAATACATTAATAAGAAAAAGCTATTTGCAAACTAACTAATAAAGCACCTAATAAAGTGATATCCTTAAAATAAAATGGCTCTTAAAATCAGTAAAGTATAAAAATAACCAAAATATGAGCCAGAATTTGACTAACAGAATACCTACATGACTATTAAAACTGTGAGAATCTGTTTAAATTTGTTAGACACCAAAATGCATACTAATATAAGAAAATTTATCTCTCAAATTGTTAAGAAAAATAACTATAATTCCAATGTTGCCCAATATATAACAAGAAGATGACTGTTTCATAAATATCTGGTGAGAATAAGAAATTACAACAATCATTCCAGAATGGAAATTGTAAATATTACTTATGAGCCTTTAAATGTTTTTTATCCAAGTAATTCACTTTCAGATTAATAGGCTAAACAGAATATCATGGATAAGCCATATATTTCTATAGAATTTTTCCACAGAATTATGTCCCACTATAAAAACTGATAATAATGGAGTATTTTATTAACTACAATGAATTTATACAATCATATATCACCATTAAAAATCTGGTTTTGAAGAATTATTTAGTATCAGGGAAATGTTGGGAGCAATTTAGAATGCAATATTATGTTTATATTATCCCAATATTAATATGTATATATTTGTTTCTTGGAAAAAAGACTTGAGAATTGCTATCAACTGTATCAGTTATCTACTGCTGCCTAACAAATTACTCCCAAATTTAGCAGTTTCAAAAAACATGCATTTATTATTTCACCATTTCTATGAATCAGGAATCCAGGCACATCTTGGTTGGGACCTCTGCTTCAATCTCTCACAAAGTTATAATCATGTTATCAATCAGGACTGAAGGCTCAATTAGGCAAGATTCCACTTTCAAACTCACATGGTTGTTGGCAGGCTTCATTTTCCCAAAGGGTACTGGACTGAGGGTTCCTTGCTGGATATCACCAGAAGCCACTCTCAGTCCCTTGCCAACATGGCAGCTTACTTCATCATAACCAACAATGGCCTGCTAGCAAGTCAGAGATCACAATCTTTTGTTAATCACCAAAGTGACATCTCCTCAGTGTTACTATATTCTATTAGTTAGAAGCAAGTTACTTAAGGGGAAAGAATTTACAAAACTAGGACTGTCAAGAGGTGGAGATCACTGAAAGTGATGTCAGAAGCTGTCTACCACAGCAGTGGATACCTCTTTTCCTTTCTTATATGCCTCCATCTGCATAAGTATTATTATATACATATAGTTAACATATAAGGCAAAAAAAAGTTTTAAATATAATAAAGTGGCTAACCTGTTAAGAAAGCAATTAGGAAAAATATAAGAAAAGTAATAAAACTGTGTCCCTATGATGTGATAATAAAAAATATACTTATTTATACAGCTTATAGTCAAGGCAGTTTAAAAATATTGAAAAAGAGAAGGAAAGAAGGGAGGGAATAGGAGAGAAAAACAAGTGATTTCATTGCCAAACACTTGGTGCCTCTGTGCTCAGTCACGTCCAACTAATAATTGGTTTAAAAGAATAAAAACTGTGCCATTACAGTAAAATATCTCTTTACCTGAAAAATACTCAGCTATACAGAGGGATGTGAAAAAGGCACAAAATCCAAATACCAAGTAAAACAAAAACATAAAATAAAATATATACTACCATGCTGTAAACTAACAGCTCTGTCCTGTACCATTATAATTAAGTTTCACTTATACACAATGATGTGGTAAAGGGGTATTTTGTGATTTTGTTAATAGTTTTGCTTATATTCCCTATTGAAAAACTAGTGAAACAAATCCCTTTAAAGAAATATAAAATAGTATAGTTATACTTTACCAAAGCAAGAAGACGCAAATTATTTTCTTACCTCAGATTTATCCCAAATAAATTAAAAAACTAGTATGACCACTTTATAGAAATTTTCTCTTTTTCTCATAACTGTTATGAGATGAATGAAATCATACAAATCTAGGATGCTTTCCACTTAGACTGAAACATGTCCTTATGCAGTACAAAATGTCTTATGGGAAGAAAACAGAGCTGTCTGTGAAAAGAAAAGACCTGTGTTCTAGGCCAGACAGTTTATCTGATTAAGGAAAGAGAAGAAGGTTTACAGTCAGAGATTAATTCTCCAGCACCACACAGTAAGCTCTCTGAACAAGGTTTGTGTCACTCCAAGCTTCATTCCTAACAGTTGAGCAGAGTTTTTCAAATCCTGGTGTTATTATTGATCCTTGGTTGCAGTTGTTCAACTCAATCTCTTACAAAATACTATCAACAAAGAACAAGTCAAACATACCTACTGCCAGTGCCAGACAGAATCAACAATAATGACCTGAGTTGTTCTGCCCACAACATACTCATTACTAGAAGTCAATTTTACTAGACAAAATACAACTACAGATTTAAAATAAATGTATACATCAACCTTAGTAAGCTTTCTCTTCAAAAACATACGAACAATTCAATTCATACAAACAAAAACTTACTGCTAATGAAATAAGCTAATAGGAGGCATAATTTGCTAAAAAAAAAAAAAAAAATTCAGTCCAAGAAGTAATACAGAATTTAAAAAGTCTTATATTGTATACAAAGTTGGTCATCTCCATGGTGGAAGAACAGGTATCAGAGTCATTCTAAAATAAAGTTTCGGTTTTCTCTCTTGAGCTGAAAGAGCCAATAATAGAAGTCAGAAATAGAACGCTGATGTGTGTTTGTTACCTATGAACATTATCTCTTGCCTACGGACATTAAAGATATTTAAGAAGTTACAGTTCAAAGACCATAAAGAAAATGTCTCCTATATTAGGACAATGCCAAAGAGTTATTTTATCGTTATCTCAGGAATAACATGCAAAGACTTTTTCTAATGTATAATGTTTCTCCTAACGTGACTTTGTTCTGCTAGGTTTGTTTTAGAGTAGAAATTTTCTCTCTCTCTCTCTTTTTTTTTTTTTTTTTGGATGTAACTAAACTGAGATTGAATCATTATCAAAGCAGCAACTGTAGTTCATCAGCTTAGTCACCAAACCAACCACATAATTTCCAAATAGGTGACCTGAAATAGGAAATTAAGCTTCAAACTGGAGTCAGGATATCAACTGTGCTAAAAGATTTAAGTTTTCCTTTATGTGTGTATATCTGTAACAGAACATGACTTATGACAAAGCAAGATTTACAGTCACTTTTTCAAATTTTATAAACCAAAACTTCATCAGTATCTAGTTAGAAAAACAGAGACAAACAAGTAAATTTTATATTTACTTTAACTAATTTCAACAATTTTTTATTCTGCTTACCAGAGACCTAGCCCTGATCATTCCCATCAGCTGTGTCCTATTTCTCAAATAATCTGGCATTTGGACTCTGAATTCAAACATACCTAGATCTGACTTTTTGTTCTTACACTTGCTTGTAGAATCCTAGATCAAATATGTTAAGTATAAAACATAAGCAACTTAATGCCTTTTGCATAAGAGTATTGTGGCAGAGGACAGGTAAATTATTTAGCATAAGGCCTGACATATCTTAAGACATTAAATATTATTGTATAATGTTAACTCTTGTTGATTTTATTTCCTACCTATTTTATTTCCTAACTTACTTACTATAAGTAAGTTCCCACCCGCATGATTTTAGAGATAATTTACCCTTATAGAGGATTGCCTGCAGTTTCCAATATCTTTGTTTTAACTATGTCTCACTAAATTACTGAAACAGATTTACTGTTAAGAGTTATTCAATAAGATGCAAACCAGGAAGGAAAAAAACTTCCAGTAGACACATGGGAAAAGAAAGTGAAAGAAATGAAAGCATACCACTACAAAAGATAAATGATAAAGACAAGAATGAAGAAAAAATGGCAATAGTTAGTCCTCACTAATCACTTTAGTAATTAGTGTCAGACTTTATTTTTGGGGGCTCCAAAATCACTGCAGATGGTGATTGCAGCCATGAAATTAAAAGACGCTTACTCCTTGGAAGAAAAGTTATGACCAATCTAGATAGCATATTCAAAAGCCGAGATTACTTTGCCAACAAAGGTCCATCTAGTCAAGGCTATGGTTTTTCCAGTGGTCATGCATGGATGTGAGAGTTGGACTGTGAAGAAAGCTGACTGTCGAAGAATTGATGCTTTTGAACTGTGGTGTTGGAGAAGACTCTTGAGAGTCCCTTGGACTGCAAGGAGATCCAACCAGTCCACTCTAAAGGAGATCAGCCCTGGGTGTTCTTTGGAAGGAATGATGCTAAAGCTGAAACTCCAATACTTTGGCCACCTCATATGGAGAGTTGAGTCATTGGAAAAGACTTTGATGCTGGGAGGGATTGGAGGCAGGAGAAGGGGACAACAGAGGATGAGATGGCTGGATGGCATCACGGACTCAATGGACATGAGTTTGAATAAACTCCAGGAGCTGGTGATGGACAGGGAGGCCTCGCGTGCTGCGATTCATGGGGTCGCAAAGAGTCAGAAACGAATGAGCGACCGAACAGAACTGAACTGAATTAGTAAATTTAGTAATTACTAAATTTAGTAATTTAGTCATCAGTAATCTCTTTAAATGTAAATAGATTAAATTCTCCAAAGAACACAGAGTGGTTGAGCAAACAAAACACCAAGAGCCAACAATATACTGCCTACAAGAGACTCTTTAGTGTTAAGGACATGCACAGACTGAAAGTGAAAGGATAGAAAAGGATAATCATGTAAATGATGACACAAAGAGAGTAGGAATGCCCATATTTTTTATCATACAAAAAAGACTTTTAGTCAAAATTGAGCACAAGAGACAAATGGGGTCATTATACAGTGTTAAAGGAGTCAATTCACTGAGAAGTTACAACAATTATAAATAGACTGCCTCTGCTGCTAACTCGCTTTAGTCGTGTCTGACTCTGTGCGACCCCATAGATGATGGCAGCCCACCAGGCTCCCCCATCCCTGGGGTTCTCCAGGCAAGAACACTGGAGTGGGTTGCCATTTCCTTCTCCAATGCATGAAAGTGAAAAGTGAAAGTGAAGTCGTTCAGTCATGTCTGACTCCTAGCGACCCCATGGACTGCAGCCTACCAGGCTCCTCCGTCCATGGGATTTGCCAGGCAAAAGTACTGGAGTGAGTTGCCATTGCCTTCTCCAATATACACCCAAAATGGGAGCATCTAAAGATTTAAAGCAAATATTTAAAAACCTGAAGGGAAAAATAGACAACAATACAGTAATAGTAGGAGACTTCAACACCCTACTTTCCATAATGGATAGCTCATCCAGGCAGAAAATCTACAAGGAAACAGTAGATTAAAATAATACTATACACCAAATGGGCTTCCTTGGCAGCTCAGCTGGTAAAGAATCCGCCTGCAATGCAGGAGACTCCAGTTCAATTCCTGGGTCAGGAAGATGCCCTGGAGAAGGGATAGGCTACGCACTCCAGTATTCTGGGGCCTCTCTGGTGGCTCAGCTGGTAAAGAATCTGCCTGCAATGTGGGAGACCTGGGTTCAATCCCTGGGTTGTGATGATTCCCTGGAGAAAGGAATGGCTACCCACTCCAGTATGCTGGCCTGGAGAACTCCATGGACTGTATCGTCCATGGGGTCGCAAAGAGCTCGGACACAACTGAGTGACTTTCACTTTCATACACCAAATAGCCCTAACAGACATGTACAAAACATTCCATCCAACAGCACTATAATACACATTCTTCTCAAAACTATGGAATATGCTCCAAGATAGCCCATATGTTCAGACAAAACAAATGTTAACAACTCTTTAAAAATTGGTATCATGAAGTATCTATTCTGACCACAATATAATGAAACTAAAAATCAATTATAAAAAGACTACTGGAAACTTCACAAATATTTGAAAATTAAACAACATTCTCCTAAGCAACCAAAGGATCAAAGAAAAATCAAAAAGAAAATAAAAAAAAACCCTCAGACAAACAAAAATGGAAACACAACATACTAAAACTTATGAGAGGCAGCAAAAGAAGTCCTAAAAGTTAAGTTTATTGAGATAAGTGTGTATATTAAAAGAAAGATCTGAAAAAACCTAACTTTATACCTCAAGGAACTAGAAAAAGAATGAAAAAACTAAGCCCTGAAATTAGCATAAGAAAATAACAAAGATTAGCATATAAATAAGTAAAATAGAAACTAGAAGACAATAGTAAAGATCAACAGAACTAAGAGTTGGGATTTTTTTTAAGATTACAAAAAATGTATAAACCTTTAGTTAAGTTTATAGCAAGAAAAAATAGAGAGGACCAAATAAAGAATATTATAAATGAAAGTGGAGACATTACAATTGATACCACAGAAATACAAAGGCTCACAAGAGACTACTATGAATGAATATATACCAACAAACTGAATAACCTAGAAATAGATATATTCCTAGACTCATACAACCCACAAATCTTTCCCAAACTCTTTAAAAACTTAAGAGGAAAGAACACTTCCAAGCTCATTTTATGAGGTCAGCATTATCCAAATACCAAAGCATGATAAGGACACTACAAAAGAAGAAAACTGCAGGTCAATATCCCTGATGAATATACATGAAAAAATTCTCCAAAAAATACTAGCAAACCAAATCCAATGGAATATTTGGGACATATTTCTACCTGAAAAAGTATCTGTTGTTTATTCTGATGTTCAGATTTAACTAGGAATCCTATATTTTCTCTGGCAACCATAGCTGGGAACTCCTTGAGGAACTATATATAACATGTCTCAGATTATCAGCCCAAAGATGTTATAGAGAACATGGCTCCCATCTCTACTGGTCAAAGTTTGCAGGAGTGGACTGGAGAAGCAAACAGGAGCAGAAACCAAAAGATAAGCAATACAGCTAAAGCCAGGGGCCCTCAAGCTACAGCTGCACACTGCTGGTTGCTGTAGCAACAGCTACAGCAAAAATGTGGGCCAATGTGCTAGGTAGCATTTAAAAGATCTCTAACACACCCTACATTAAAATTGCAATGGGAAATTTTCACATTTGGAAGGAGGAGATACTTGCTCTAAAAAATTGGTGCCACCATGGTCACCTCTCTCCATTCTAGTGACAGATGGAAAATGTTTATTTTCTTTTTCACTGACACCAGCATATAGGAAATGGAAACAATAACACAAACACACATTTCATCATGCTTTTAACCTCAGAATAAGGTGAGCAAGGCTGTTCAACAAGGGCACACCAGGGAAAAGCCATCTAATTTCTAACAAATTTTCTACACAACTAACAAGATCACCAGGCTTCCCTGGTGGCTTGGTGGTGAAGAATCTGCCTGCCGATACAGGAGATATGGATTCGATCCCTGGGTTGGGAAGGTCCCCTGGAGAAGGAAATGGCAACCCACTCCAGTATTCTTTCCTGGGAAATCCCATGGACAGAGGAACCTGGCAGGTTACAGACCATGGAGGTCACAGAGTCGGATGTGACTAAACAAGATCACCACAGTGGATGTCACATCATACTGAATGTTCACTATGAAGCAATGAGATAAGCAAACAAGCTTCTATCTGGATCGCAGTAGTGGTAAATAAGAGCAGCCTGGATACACAGCCTCTTCCAGCATAGATCAGGCCATTCAAAAAAGAGCTCCTAACCACTAAGCAAGAAGTCCAAAAGGAAGATGCCCCCTGAGCAAACCCTGAAGAGCAAATCCCATGGAAAGAGCAGAGGGGAGCTTCTGCCTGTAGGAGGAGCTGAAAGGTTTGCAAGGATGAACCTTCTCCAAGCCAAGAGACTGTCTCAACACTAACAAAAAGTTCTAAGACACTGCCTCTTGATGGATGAGAATTCAGTTTGAGATCCTTTTCTTTTGACCTTTGCCAAAAGCTTATGATTTTCCCTATTTTCACTCAATTTCAAATTTTTAATAATTCTCAGAAGAAAACAGCACAAGATTTCATATTTCAAGGACTTACATTTTGTGAATCATTTGTATCTACTGACCTTTAAAATAATCCAGTGTAAATCTCACTTGAGTTATTTGCAGAAATTTAAGTACCAGCATTTGCTTATTATAAGCACTCACTATGATCACCTACCCTGGAGGCTGAGGGGAAGAGGGGAAGAGCGTATCCCATATTTCTAGAGAGTGGATGAACTTGCAACACCTGGCATTATATGCTCTCTTCTTTTTATAAAGTATCACAATAATGAGTGATTTGGTAAATGATGATAGCAAGATGAATTTAAAAAGTTCTTCAAACTCTCTATATACTGGTGTTCAAAAACAGATTGGTAGAAAAATCATACCCACAGAAATGACATTATCCCCAGGGTGAAATTATACACAACATTATCATCCTGGCTGCTTTCAGTCCTTTTATTTCCAAGATTTAGTCCACCTTTGAGTTCATTTGTTTCTCTTTTCTCGGGTCAAGGGGTTACTTAGTCCATCTTTACTGCCTCTGTTGGGTGTGCTCTTCACCTGAGTGTCTGTTTACACAGGTAGGTCCTTGTAAAGCAGCAGGAAGGGGCTCTTTTTTTGAACTCTGCTATCAAAGTCAACAAGCCCCTGAGTTTACTCTGTATAGTTTACCATCTACATTGTCAGAAAAGTTCCATGTAGCACTAAGCCCATTAGTACACCACGTATGTGAAGAAGTTAGAAATGGACAGAGAGTGTTGAGGATCCAGATAAGAGAGGGAGAGGTTTTCCACATAAGGAAGGAATGACCTGTTGAATGAACACAGTGTGCTAAAGTGCTTTCCTCTAAGATTGTCTAAAATTAGAAACCAATAGTCAGCACTATGCTACCACTGTTTTCTCATCCAAGAGAAATCACGAAGAGGAGGCCCTGAAATCAACTAGGGATTAGTTCCAGTTTGAGGTGGCTTTTTAAATATTCTAAATCTCAGGTGTTTGTGGGACCAGAGGTCAGGGAGAAAGGCATGCCAGGTGTCAGAATTTTTCTATTTCTGTTTACCTGGAGCCCCAAAGGGAGAACAGGAAATAAGATCAGTCCCATTCATGATTTTTATTTATTGAAAAGTAAAGCTTATACCTTCATGTCTGCTGCCACACACACTGCCTCCTATCACTCTTAAACACCTAAAATCAGAGAAACACCACAGATCAACTCCTTTCATCTTACAGGTAAGGAAAAAGAAACTTCTCAACAGTTTCAGCTTATTGGTGAAGCTAGCCTAGGACCTGAATTCTGAACCTAAAGTTGACTCCAGCCCCTTTAATTTCCTTCCACCTCTAGCCAGGATTTCCTTCTGTTCAATCATAACCGTATCAGGCATATGAGTGCAATCTATGTTCTACCATCAGTGGCAGGAAGGTTGGAATTCAACTGAGCCCTTTCTGCCCTTTCAAGATCTAATGGACCATTCAAGCACTCTCAGAATGTTTAGGTGTTCAAAATAAAGATATCTCTTGAGCTTCTGAATAATTTGTGTTTTTCATGAATCAAATCCTAAGTGTGGGTCCATTGAGTTCAATGCATATTATGCTTCTGGACCTGTTCCCAAAGGTAAGTTACGTTTATGTTGCTCTTCGCCTGTTTCTTACAATATATATTGTATTCACCTTTAAAGTTACACATTCATTTTTACAAAAGTAATTTTTTTTCAATCTAACAATTTGACTTTCAAGTTCTCATTTTTCTACATGGTAGAAAACAGTTTAAACTCAGACGTCCCTTGTTAAACAGAATTAGTTCAGAATGCTTCCTGCCCAATCTTGCCCCCTGAAATATATGTTTCTATGATCACTACTTAGGGGCTTGACCAAAACTGGAGGAGATATTGGCCGTCAAGCAGCCGGGGTCACCCTAACAATTGCACTCTTCTAAACAGTTGCATCCTGGCTGATATGCACACGTACCTCTGTGGTGTCAGTCACACACCCCATTCACTTCTGGCTGCCATCTTCTACCCTAGAGTCCCCATGCCCAGCTGAGTTCTATCACTTTGCCCACCAGGGTTTTAGCCCTGCAAAACCAAAACATAGCTTCAGTTCAGAGACAAAAACCCTGTCCCTCTCGGGGTTTTCTTTGCTTTGCCTTTATCCTGCTCAGCCCAGAGTGTTACCTTCAGACTATTATTGCAGTACTCTTTTAGTATTTCTGTTGTTGCCAGGCCCTTGCCCTTGAACACTCAAATCTTGTTCCTCTCCAGGGCTTCCAACCTCTAGGTCCCTATCTCTGCAGACAAAGCTCCACAGAGGTGTCTGCGTTTCTGCCAGTGTCTGGTCATCAGGTAAAAACAGATCAATCAACAGTCTTTTCTTCCTGAATTCTGGCCCCCTTGGGGTTCACTAGGCCCCCATTAGCCCTTCCATGTCTTTTGTGAGGGCAGTACCTGAGTTCAAAGGTACTGCCACGCCTCTCTGGTGTCCTTGGGAGAGCCGGTGTTGACGGGTGCACTCGCTCATACCTCTACCCATCCTCTCTGTAAGGCTGCTAATGGCAGAATAGGAACGCAGTCCCCAAACTGAGATTCCATCATGTTCTTCTTTACAAAGAACACCCCTCAGAAACTCAAATAAAGGGTGCTGAGCCTCCATGCTAATTTTTAACCCTTCTTGTTTCATCACCAGAACTTCTGCACTTTAGCTTGAAAGGCTTTTTTGTTTGTTTTTAAGTCTGAGGATGGGAATGAAGGGAAAGCATGTGGGGCAAGGACGAAGATGTATTAGCAGTTCATTTTCAAACTTTTCTCTATTAACAACAGAGAAATGGACCATGGCATTTTCAATTTACGGGTTGAGAATTTGGTATCTTTTGCCCTCCAACCTGACATGAGAATTGTTCCCTCCCAAAACCCAAAGGGAATGATCACAGAGGAAAATGTATGATAATTAACAACTTGAATTTTTATCATGACCAGTCTCAATGACCTTCCTGGAATTTAGCTGAGTCCATCTCAGCCATACTTATGTTCTCTCCTTGACCTGATCCATGCTCCTCTCTCCAAATTTCATATCTAAGGTCGGGGGCTGATTCTGCCTCATGACGATGGATTAGCTGGTTCTGTATGGGTAAATTCCCTCTCTACCTATATTTCCCAGTTTGTGGTTGTTTCCAAGTCAAACTGGCCAGCAGATTCATAAACAGAGATGTAGAGAGAGGGAATAAGGAGACAGGTAATGAACTGGACCAGAAGGATTAAAAATAAGGCTACATACAGTAAGTTATAATACTGAACAGGCTGAGTGGAATCAAATTATAAGTGGCTTTGAAAATCATGTTTTGTTATTTTGAGACATAACAGAGTGGGCAATCAGACCTATGGAAGGTTTATAGAAGAAAAGTGATATGATCAAAATGATGCTTTAGGATAATCCATTGAAAGATGAAGTGGAAGGAAAATGCTTGGCTCCCAAGACTTAATGTTGCAGCTGAGTTTACCTGCTGGTGCTATCTCCCATTTGTCAAATACAGCTTTGTGACTGGAAGCTATGTTTAAGCAAATTTTCTTTACTAGAAATTTGAACAAAAATTTCTCAATTCACTTATTATGGAGAACGATTTATAACAGAAAATAAAGTTAACAATCTTTCTTCATAGAAAAGACTAATCTGACATAAAAATAATCCATGGTTTGGCTGATGTTTATACATTATTTATGGGATGGTTATCCTTCTATATATTTCATTTTCACTCTGTCAACTTACACACACAGTTACAGCTTCATCCATCCTAGCATCATGCTTCCCGTTATAACAAGGGGAGTTGTTTCTTCTACCTAGATCAATCCCTCCCACCACTGACTGTCCTGGGAGTGCCCTTGACCTGAGAAATGTGGCCTACAGTGTTGACAGTCCATTTGAAGTCACTCTAAAAGATGGACTAGGGAACCAAGCAGCCTGTTGTATGACACTCGCCCAGAGTGCCATACTGTTCAGATGTAGGAGCAAAAGACACGGGTAAAACATTCATTTTCATTGAGTTTTGCCAAATAGTTGAAACAAAATGTTAGATGTGGAAGGGAACTTAATGTATGGAACGTGGAAGAGAGAGAGGCAAGACAATGGCTGATGGATTAAAGAGGAAACACGAAGGCTGATGGATTGGAAGAAATATGCAGCCCACAGACTGAAGTTTCAGATGAGGTCAAAGAATGATCAGACGTAGTGAATAACTTCACTGGGGAAAGAAGAGACTGCGAGACAGAGTAGTATATTTAAGTTAAAGAGCCAATGGGTTAAGGTGTTTATTCTCCTACTTAAGGTCAGTGGTATATTCATGGGAGCCAGTGGCTCAGTTACAAAAGAAGAGATGGTGACTGCAGATGAAGAGGCCCCTAAAGCAAAAAGTCACACTCTTAGCTGTTCCTTCCATGTGTCTACCAAAGTCAGGGAGAACAATGGCAGAGACTGAGATGGAAGGAAAGCCTGTGATACAGATGCCAAAGTTTTAATTGAATACAAGAAAGTGAATAATGAGCACTATTTACATGTCCCAGAGTATGCCTTTGGACCTACTCACTTCCAAAGCAATAAATTAGAAGACTATTTTAATCCTTAATAAATGCCATGTCTTCAACACCTCTATAAGCTCTGAACTATTTAGTCTAGATATGTACATACTCCAAAAACAAAACAAACAAACAAAAAATACCAAAGTGGAAATAGAGAAACTTCTGTTTTTAAGAAGAGCTGTACCTACTAAATGGCTCAGCCTTTAAATAAGACTATTCTTTGATAACCCCTGTAGAACAAACACTTTTTATTAACATGTCAAGTCACTTTAATGCCCTCACATCCAAAAGTGCTCAATATATGTTTTCCTTAGGAGGGACTTTCTGCCTAAAATCTAACTACTGAAGCAGAAAAAAATTCAAGCCATATTCAAAAATCCTTAATATAACAGTATTGATACAGGCTTGGGATGGAATTAATGCAAGCCAAGACTGAGCTCTAATCATTGAAAAGGAAAGGAGGAATGAGAGGAAAATTCTGGTAGTAAAATCAAAGATGAATAGGTTTTGTGATTAATTAAATGAAACAATGCTGATCCTACTGCCAAGAATGTTGGGTATGTCCTATCTACATTCAACTCTAATCTAATCTCATCTCATACTATTGCAAACGTTCTAGGGCCCACAACAGATTTCCCAACCTAGGGATCCAGCAAAGAGACTGAGAACCCCAGGGGAAATTGATTTTGAAGTCCAGTATGACTTGATTACAGAACTTCTGCAGGACTGGGAAAACAGACTCTTGAAGGGCATAAACAAACCTTGTGCACACCAGGACCCAGGAGAAAGGGGCAGTGACCCCACAAGAGACTGAGCCAGACTTGCCTGTGAGTGTTCAGGAGTCTCTGGTGGAGGTGTGGATCAATAGTGGCATGCCGTGGTGTCAAGAGCACTGAATACAACAGTCCAGCATGCTAGCATAAGGCTTTTTGAAGGAGGTCGCCATAACTACCATTATTCCAATCATAGTTTGGCATCAGGCCAAACTACAGGGAGGGAACACAGCCCAACCCATCAATAGAAAATTAGATTAAAGATTTACTGAGCATGGCCCTGCCCACCAGAGCAAGACCCTGATTCCCCCACAGCCAGTCCCTCTCATCAGGAAGCTTCTATCAGCCTCCTATTCTTATTCCTCAGAGGGCAGAGAGAATGGAAACAAAAATTATAAAAAAACTAACCAAACTGATAACTTGGATCACAGCCTTGTTTTATTCAATGAAACTATGAGCCATGCCACGTAGGGCCACCCAAAGTGGATGGGTCATGGTGGAGAGTTCTGGCAAAACATGGTCCACTGGAAAAGGGAATGGCAAACCACTTCAGTATTCTTGCCTTGAAAATCCCATGAACCGCATGAAAAGGCAAAACAATATGATACTGAAAGATGAACTCCCCAGGTCATTAGGTGCCCAATATGCTACTGGATATAGTGGAGAAGTAACTTCAGAAAGAGAGACGAAGTCAAAGCAAAAACAACACCCAGTTGTGGATGTGATTGTTGATGGACGTAAAGTCCGATGCTGTAAAGAACAATACTGCACTGGAACCTGGAATCTTAGGTCCATGAATCAAGGCAAATTCTACCTGGTCAAACAGGAGATGGCAAGAGTGAACATCAACATTTTAGGAATCAGTCAATTAAAATGGACAAGAATGGGCGAATTTAATTCAGATGACCATTATACATACTACCTTGGGCAAGAATCCCTTAGAAGAAATGGGGTAGCCCTCACAGTCAATAAAAGAGTCCAAAATGCAGTACTTGGGTGTAATCTCAAAAATGACAAAATGATCTGTTTGTTTCCAAGGCAACCCATTCAATATAACAGCAATCTAAGTCTATGCCTCAACCACTAATGCAGAAGAAGCTGAAGTTGAAAGATTCCATGAAGACGAAAAGAACTTCTGGAGCTAACATCAAAAAAAAAGATGTACTTTTTTTTTATTTTTTTATTTTTTTATTTTTTTTTAATTTTAAAATCTTTAATTCTTACATGTGTTCCCAAACATGAACCCCCCTCCCACCTCCCTCCCCATAACATCTCTGTGGGTCATCCCCATGCACCAGCCCCAAGCATGCTGTATCCTGCGGCAGACATAGACTGGCGATTCAATTCTTACATAATAGTATACATGATAGAATGCCATTCTCCCAAATCATCCCACCCTCTCCCTCTCCCTCTGAGTCCAAAAGTCCATTATACACAGCTGTGTCTTTTTTCCTGTCTTGCATACAGGGTCGTCATTGCCATCTTTCTAAATTCCATATATATGTGTTAGTATACTGTATTGGTGTTTTTCTTTCTGGCTTACTTCACTCTGTATAATCGGCTCCAGTTTCATCCATCTCATCAGAACTGATTCAAATGAATTCTTTTTAACGGCTGAGTAATACTCCATTGTGTATATGTACCACAGCTTTCTTATCCATTCATCTGCTGATGGACATCTACATTGCTTCCATGTCCTGGCTATTATAAACAGTGCTGCGATGAACATTGGGGTACATGTGTCTCTTTCAATTCTGGTTTCCTCAGTGTGTATGCCCAGCAGTGGGATTGCTGGGTCATAAGGCAGTTCTATTTGCAATTTTTTAAGGAATCTCCACACTGTTCTCCATAGTGGCTGTACTAGTTTGCATTCCCACCAACAGTGTAGGAGGGTTCCCTTTTCTCCACACCCTCTCCAGCATTTATTGCTTGCTGATTTTTGGATCGCAGCCATTCTGATTGGTGTGAAGTGGTACCTCATTGTGGTTTTGATTTGCATTTCTCTGATACTGAGTGATGTTGAGCATCTTTTCATGTGTTTGTTAGCCATCCGTATGTCTTCTTTGGAGAAATGTCTATTTAGTTCTTTGGCCCATTTTTTGATTGGGTTGTTTATTTTTCTGGAATTGAGCTGCATAAGTTGCTTGTATATTTTTGAGATTAGTTGTTTGTCAGTTGCTTCATTTGCTATTATTTTCTCCCATTCAGAAGGCTGTCTTTTCACCTTGCTTATATTTTCCTTTGTTGTGCAGAAGCTTTTAATTTTAATTAGATCCCATTTGTTTATTTTTGCTTTTATTTCCAGAATTCTGGGAGGTGGATCATAGAGGATCCTGCTGTGATTTATGTCTGAGTGTTTTGCCTATGTTCTCCTCTAGGGGTTTGTTCTGGAAGTTTTGGCCACAGCAATCAGAGCAGAAAAAGAAATAAAAGGAATCCAAATTGGAAAAGAAGAAGTAAAACTCTCACTGTTTGCAGATGACATGATCCTCTACATGGAAAACCCTAAAGACTCCACCAGAAAATTACTAGAGCTCATCAATGAATATAGTAAAGTGGCAGGATATAAAATCAACACACAGAAATCCCTTGCATTCCTATACACTAATAATGAGAAAGTAGAAAAAGAAATTAAGGAAACAATTCCATTCACCATTGCAACAAAAAGAATAAAATACTTAGGAATATATCTACCCAAAGAAACTAAAGACCTATATATAGAAAACTATAAAACACTGATGAAAGAAATCAAAGAGGACACTAATAGATGGAGAAATATACCATGTTCATGGATTGGAAGAATCAATATAGTGAAAATGAGTATACTACCCAAAGCAATTTACAAATTCAATGCAATCCCTATCAAGCTACCAGCCATATTTTTCACAGAACTAGAACAAATAATTTCAAGATTTGTATGGAAATACAAAAAACCTCGAATGTATGGAAATACAAAAAACCTCGAATTGCCAAAGCAATCTTGAGAAAGAAGAATGGAACTGGAGGAATCAACTTGCCTGACTTCAGGCTCTACTACAAAGCCACAGTCATCAAAACAGTATGGTACTGGCACAAAGACAGAAATATAGATCAATGGAACAAAATAGAAAGCCCAGACATAAATCCACACACCTATGGTCACCTTATCTTTGACAAAGGAGGCAAGAATATACAATGGAGTAAAGACAATCTCTTTAACAAGTGGTGCTGGGAAAACTGGTCAACCACTTGTAAAAGAATGAAACTAGATCACTTTCTAACACCGCACACAAAAATAAACTCAAAATGGATTAAAGATCTAAATGTAAGACCAGAAACTATAAAAGATGTACTTTTCATTACAGGAAAGTGGAACATAAAAGTAGGAAGTCAAGAGATACCTGGAGTAACAGGCAAGTTTGGCCTTGGAGTACAAAATGAAGCAGAACAAAGGCTAACAGAATTTTGCCAAGAGAACACCCTGGTCATAGCAAACACCGTCTTCCAACAACACAAGAGATGACTCTACACATGGATATCACCAGACGGTCAATACCAAAATCAGACTGATTATATTCTTTGCAGCTGAAGATAGAGAAGCTCTATACAGTCAGCAAAAACAAGACCAGGAGCTGACTGTGGCTCAGATCATGAATTCTTTATTGCAAAATTCAGACTTAAGTTGAAGAAAGCAGGGAAAACCACTAGACCATTCAGGTATGATATAAATCAAATCACTTAAGATTATACAGTGGAAGTGAACAATAGATTCAAGGGATTAGATCTGACAGAGTGAGTGCCTGAGGAGCTATGGATGTAGGTTTGTAAAATTGTACAGGAGGTGGTGATCAAAAACATCTCCAAGAAAAAGAAATGCAAAAAGGCAAAATGGTTGTCTGAGGAAGCCTTACAAATAGCTGAGAAAAGAAGAGAAACTAAAGGCAAAGGAGAAAAGGAAAGATATACCCATCTGAATGCAGAGTTTCAAAGAATAGCAAGAGAGATAAGAAGGTCTTCCTCAGTGATCAATGCAAAGAAATAGAGGAAAACAAACAGAATGGGAAAGACTAGAGATCTCTTCAAGAAAATTCAAGACAGCAAGGGAACATTTCATGCCAAGATGGGCACAGTAAAGCTGGCCACAGTAAAGCACAGAAATGGTATGGACCTAACAGAAGCAGAGATATTAAGAAGAGGTGGCAAGAATACACAGAAGAACAATACAAGAAAGATTTTAATGACCCAGATAACCACGAAGGTGTGATCACTCACCTAGAGCCAGACATCTGGAGTATGAAGTCAAGTGGCCCTTAGGAAGCACCACTATCAACAGAGCTAGTGGAGGCAATGGAATTCCAGCTGAGCTATTTCAAATTCTAAAAGATGATGCTGTGAAAGTGCTGCACTCAATATGCCAGCAAATTTGGGAACGTCAGCAGTGGCCACAGGACTGGAATCCCAAAGAAAGGCAATGCCAAAGAATGTTCAAATTACTGCACAATTGCACTCATCTCACATGCTAGCAAAGTAATGCTCAAAATTCTTCAAGTTAGCCTTCAACAGTACATGAACTGTAACTTCCAGATGTTCAAGCTGGATTTAGAAAAGGCGGAGGAATCAGAGACCAAATTCCCAACATCCATTGGATCACAGGAAAAAAGCAAGAGAATTTCAGAAAAATTTCTACTTCTGCTTCATTGACTATGCTAAAGCTTTTGACTGTGTGGATCACAACAAACTGGAAAACTCTGAAAGAGATGGGAATACCAGACCACCTTTCCTGCCTCCTGAGAAATCTATATGCAGGTCAAGAAGCAACCACTAGAATCAGACATGGAACAACAGAGTGGTTCCAAACTGAAAAAGGAGTACATCAAGGTTGTATAATTGTATACTGTCACCCAGCTTATTTCAGTTATATGCAGAGTACTCATGAGAAATGCTGGGCTGGATGAAGCACAAGCTGGAATCAAGACTGCCAGGAGAAATATCAATGACCTTAGATATGCAGATGACACCACACTTATGGTAGAAAGTGAAGAAGAATTAAAGGGCCTCTGGATGAAAGTGGAAGAGGAGACTGAAAAAGCTGGCTTAAAACTCAACATTCAAAAAACTAAGATCATGGCATCCGGTCCCATCATTTCATGACAAATAGAAGGGAAAACAATGAAAACAGTGACAGATCTTATTTTTCTTGGGCTCCAAAATCACTACAGATGGTGACTGCAGCCATGAAATTAAGAGTCTTGCTCCTTCAAAGAAAAACTATGACCAACCTAGACAGCATATTAAAAAGAAGAGACATTACTTTACTGACAAAGGTCAGTATTGTCAAAGCTATGGTTTTTCCAGTAATCATGTATGGATGTGAGAGTTGTACCATAAAGAGTGGCAAAGAATTGATGCTTTTGAATTGTGGTGCTGGAGAAGGCTCTCGAGAGTCCTTTGGACAGCAAGGAGATCAAACCAGTCAATCCCCAGGGAAATCATTCCTGAATATGCATTGATGCTGAATATGCATTGATGCATTGATGACTGATGCTGAAGCTGAAGTTCCAATACTTTGGCCACCTGATGCAAAGAACTGACTCACTGAAAAAGACCCTGATGCTGGAAAAGATTGACGGCAGGAGGGGAAGACAGAGAATGAGATGATTGGATGGCATCACCAACTTGATGGACATGAGTATGAGCAAGCTCCAGGTGCTGGTGATGGACAAGGAAGCCTGGTGTGCTGCAGTCCATGGGGTACAAAAAGTCAGACATGACAGAGGGACTGAACTGAATCTCATCTTATTCAAAACCATAAATCTATTCTCCTAAATATCTTTAAGGTAATCATGGGGTCTATCCTACTCCTTTATATCTTATCTCTTCTTTTTGTTTTAGCTATTCACAAGTAGGCAGGGTCAGATAATTTCTCTATGAGCTGAATAAAGCCTCTTTGGGTTTACAATCAGGCACGGGGCAGTGTTTCTGAGAGGTAGGCTATTATGTATGACTGTAATAACAAAAGCACTAAAAAGCAAGTCAATAAAACATTTTCCAACATGGAGTCAGAATTGGTTTCTTCCCATCTGGCTCAGATGGTAAAGAATCTGCCTGTAATCAGAAGACCCGGGCTCAAACCTTGGGTTGGGAAGATTCTCTGGAGAAGGGAATGGCAATCCATTCCAGTATTCTTGCCTGGAGAATCTCATGGACAGAGGAGCCTGGTGGGCTACAGTCCAAGGGGTTGCAAAGAGTCAGACACGACCGAGCAACCAACACTTTCACTTTCTCCAACACTAACACATCTCAGTTTTAATGATTTAAATAAACAGAGGTGTAAGTAATTAAGAGACTTGATTTCAAGGTGCTTCTTTTTATCTAACACTGCATTTTAAACGATTTGAGATAATGTAAAAAGTGCTAAATTAGAAGAATTAAAAGCTGAATCTTGGAGTATGAAATGGAAACCCATTTCAGTATTCTTGTCTGGAAAACTCCATGGACAGAGGAGCCTGGAAGCCTCTAGTCCATGGGATTGCAAAGAGAGAGACATGACTGAGTATGCACACAGCACATACACAAATGCTGGATCTATATCCTTGAAACAGAGCAGGATCATGTCAGGCTCTTCGACAGGGAAGCCTCTCAAACAGCTGCTAACTTGGGAAGGGAGGAGACACAGAGGCAAGGAAAGAGCAGCCAAGAAACTCTAGTGCAGCCTTGGGGAAGGGTCCTGGTTCTGCCTCAAGGGATACACATAAAAATATCTTTGAGCTCCTTGAGAACTATAACCCCCAACAAGTGGAGGAACAACAACAATCACCAAATTTGAACCTGAACCTTTTCTAATCTTATTAATCCATCTTTTCACATCCTCCCATCACCACCTAAACTTTCTCTCCAATCCTGACCCTGCCCATTTCATACTCTCTTCATTTCTGTTCTTTCATCCAGCCTCCTTCATTTTCCTGTGTATTGTTCCTTTTTTTTCCATTGCTCTTTTGCTCTTTATATTTTAAATACTGCTGATCTCTTTATGTATTCCTTTTACTGAAATAAAATTAATGTGAAGGTTTATTTCTTTCAGAAACACAGATACTAAACAATTCATTCCAGGACTTCCCTTGTGGTCCAGTAGTTAAAAATCTGCCTTCCAATGCAGGGAATGCATGTTTGATCCTTGGTCAGGAAACTAAGATCCCACATGCTACAGGGCAATTAAGTCCATATGCCACAACTAGAGACCCCCACTCGATGCAACTAGAAAAGGCCTATGCACCACAATAAGAACCTGCATGCTGCAACAACATCTGCAGAAAAACATCTACTTCTGCTTCATTAACTACACTAAAGCCTTTGTGTGGATCACAACAAACTGAAGAAAATTCTTAAAGAGATGGGAATACCAGGTGGTCAAACCACCTGGTATTCCCACCTGACTTGCCTGCTAAGAAACCTGTATGCAGGTCAAGAAGAAACTGTTACAACTGGACAAGGAACAATAGACTGGTTGAAAATTGGGAAAGGCGTACATAAAGGCTGTATGTTGTCACCCTGCTTGTTTAACTTATATCCACAGTACATCATGCTAAACGCAGAGCTAGATGAAGCACAAGCTGGAATCAAGACTGCTAGGAGAAATATCAATAACTTCAAACATGCAGATGACACCACCTTTATGGAAGAAGATGAAGAGGAACTAAAGAGCCTCTTGATGAAAGTGAAAGAGGAGAGTGAAAAAGTTGACTTAAAACTCAACATTCAAAAAAGTAAGTTCCTGGCATTCAGCCCCATCACTTCCTGGCAAACAGATGGGGAAAAAGTGGAAACAGTGACCGACTTTATTTTCTTGGGCTCCAAAATCACTGTAGATAGTGACTGCAGCCATGAAATTAAAAGATGCTTGCTCCTTGGAAGAAAAGCTATGACCAACCTAGACAGCATATTAAAAAACAGAGACATTACTTTAGCGACAAAGGTCCGTATTGTCAAAGCTATAGTTTTTCCAGTAGTCATGTATGGATGCGAGAGTTGGACCATAAAGAAGGCTGAGCACAAAAGAATTGATGCTTTTGAATTGTGGTGCTGGAAAAGACTCTTGAGAGTCCCTTGGAAAGCAAGGAAATCAAACCAATCAATCCTAAAGAAAATCATTCCTGAATACTCATTGGAAGGACTGATGCTGAAGCTGAAACTCCAATACTCTGGCCACCTGATGCAAAGAACTGACTCACTGGAAAAGACCCTGATGCTGGGAAAGATTGAAGGCAGGAGGAGAAGGGGACAACAGAGGATGAGGTAGATGGATGATATCACCAATTCAATGGACACGAGTTTGAGCAAACTCAGAGAGGTGTTGAAGGACAGGGAAGCCTGGTGTGTTGCAGTTCATGCGATCTCAAAGAGTCAGACACAACTGAGTGACTGAATAACAACAACATGGTGCAACAAAGACCCAGAGCAGCAAAAAGAAAAAAAAAAAAAGACAAACATTCCAAAATAAAGTCTTCATTCATTTTCCAAACTAAAAAAGAGTACAAAAACTCTAAACCCAGCAACCATAAAATATATGCCTCAACAGGGATAGAAGAAGAAACATTCAGACAGACCAGAAGACTTTTCTTAAGAAGAGAAGGAAGAAAGGCAAGAAGAAAGAAGGCAGGCATGGAAGAGGCCATCGAGAAAATCAGTGGGTTCAATTATTAATGTCAGAACCTATTTGCTGAGATTCACTTTGCAGTTCATCTGTCATGCTTTATGAATTAATTTCCCTCTCTGATTTAGAACATCCCTTTTTAATGGTTGTGACACCCTCCCTTTATTTCTCTGAGTCACTTTTGCATTGATCCAGATTATGCTTTTGTTGTTGTTTTGTTTGTTGTTGAAGGGAGAGGTATTTATTTCATCCCAGAGTATATCACTTTTTTTTTTTTTTTTTTGCTACACTATGAGGCATGTGGGATCTCACTTTCCTGACCAGGGGTCAAACCTGTGTCTCCAGAATTAGCAAGCAGACTCTTAACCACTGTATCACCAAGGAAATCCCCAGTGTATATCTTTTAAAGCCTTTCAGTTCAGTTCAGCCGCTCAGTCATGTCCGACTCTTTGCGACCCCATGAAGTTGTAGCATGCCAGGCCTCCCCATCCATCACCAACTCCTGGAGTTCACTCAAACTCATGTCCATCGAGTCAGTGATGCCGTCCAGTCATCTCATCCTCTGTCGTCCCCTTTTCCTCCTGCCCCCAATCCCTCCCAGCATCAGAGTCTTTTCCAATGAGTCAACTCTTCACATGAGGTGGACAAAGTACTGGAGTTTCAGCTTTAGCATCATTCCTTCCAAAGAAATCCCAGGGTTGATCTCCTTCAGAATGGACTAGTTGGATCCCCTTGTAGTCCAAGGGACTCTCAAGAGTCTTCTCCAACACCACAGTTCAAAAGCATCAATTCTTCGGCACTCAGCTTTCTTTACAGTCCAACTCTCACATCCATACATGACCACTGGAAAAACCATAGCCTTGACTAGACGGACCTTTGCTGGCAAAGTAATGTCTCTGCTTTTCAATATGCTATCTAGGTTGGTCATAACTTTCCTTCCAAGGAGTAAGCGTCTTTTAATTTCACACAAAAACATGAGTTGCTCTATAGTACTTTGCTAACTTTTTGATAAAATTTGGTTGCCTTTTCCAAATGGAAAAACACACCTGGAATTAAAAGGAAACTATGAACCTTGGACCAGAAAACTCTCTCAATCTCTATGTTGTATGTAATGAAAATAACCCAAAGGCTAATGTTGATCTCAGGTAAAAAATTCTCCAGGCCCTCAAACCCAAGGTCTCAACTGTTCGTTCCAACAGTCAGGACAGTGCAGTAGCAAATGAGTGGGAAAGTGCATATAGGGTAAAGTGATAATGCAATTCATTTCCTCTTCAACCCATGGGGTTCCTGAACTTTGTGGAAATGTCTTTGACAATACTGTCATTATCAAAACCAAGTGCAAAAAGGAAGCATGAAGCTCAAGCAAAATCCTACACTGAATAAACTTTTCTTACTGGATAATAATGCCCTACAACCCAGGAGTATGAGAATTTTGTTAGCAATTCACACTGTCTATGTGATCAGATATAAAGTAACTGTCAGTACTGTATCAGCAGGTGATAGTTCCAGATAGTTTTCAGATGGGCATTAAACCCATGGATTACAGGATCATCAGTTTTGACTGAAGTTTGACTGGTATTAAGTCACCTCCACAAAGTTGAAATGATAGCTGTTACAAGACAGCTAAAAACAGAAAGCAGTTTACTCTGTTTTGAAGGGCAGAGAATACAAAAAAAAAAAAAAAACAACAACACTAGTGAAAAAGAACATAAGGTAGAAAAAGATCATAGAAATTTCTTGTACTAGCTTAAGAACTTGGATTTTATTCTGTTCTTACTATATAGAGATAATTGAAGGTATTTGAACATAGGAAAAGTCAAAGATTTTTTTCAAGAGTCCTATCTTTTAAAGATTTTTAAAAGATTAACCGGGCAATGATGACCCTGTATGCAAGACAGCAAAAAAGACACAGATGTGTATAGCGGACTTTTGGACTCAGAGGGAGAGGGAGAGGGTGGGATGATTTGGGAGAATGGCATTGAAACACGTATACTATCATGTAAGAATCAAATTGCCAGTCTATGTCCGATGCAGGATACAGCATGCTTGGGGCTGGTGCACGGGGATGACCCAGAGAGATGTTATGGGGAGGGAGGTGGGAGGGGGGTTCATGTTTGGGAACGCATGTACACCCATGGTGGATTCATGTCAATGTATGGCAAAACCAATACAGTATTATAAAGTAAAATAAAGTAAAAAAAAAAAAAAATTAAAAAAATAATAATAAAAATAAAAGATTAACCTGACCCAAAATAGACTGAAAAGCAAACATGTCTGTGGGCAGAAAACCCAGGTAGAAAGTTTCCACCTTAATACAGGGATGCAGTGACTGCATGTGTGGACAACAGTGGAGGTGTGGAGAAAAGGGATATACCATCTTGAACAAAGAAAAACAAAGTAGCAGATTCCATCAACTACCATGCCTAGGGCGGTTAAAATTAAAAGCTTCTGCACAACAAAGGAAAATATAAGCAAGGTGAAAAGACAGCCTTCTGAACGGGAGAAAATAATAGCAAATGAAGCAACTGACAAACAACTAATCTCAAAAATATACAAGCAACTTATGCAGCTCAATTCCAGAAAAATAAACAACCCAATCAAAAAATGGGCCAAAGAACTAAATAGACATTTCTCCAAAGAAGACATACGGATGGCTAACAAACACATGAAAAGATGCTCAACATCACTCAGTATCAGAGAAATGCAAATCAAAACCACAATGAGGTACCACTTCACACCAGTCAGAATGGCTGCGATCCAAAAATCTGCAAGCAATAATGCTGGAGAGGGTGTGGAGAAAAGGGAACCCTCCTACACTGTTGGTGGGAATGCAAACTAGTACAGCCACTATGGAGAACAGTGTGGAGATTCCTTAAAAAATTGCAAATAGAACTGCCTTATGACCCAGCAATCCCACTGCTGGGCATACACACTGAGGAAACCAGAATTGAAAGAGACACATGTACCCCAATGTTCATCGCAGCACTGTTTATAATAGCCAGGACATGGAAGCAATGTAGATGTCCATCAGCAGATGAATGGATAAGAAAGCTGTGGTACATATACACAATGGAGTATTACTCAGCCGTTAAAAAGAATTCATTTGAATCAGTTCTGATGAGATGGATGAAACTGGAGCCGATTATACAGAGTGAAGTAAGCCAGAAAGAAAAACACCAATACAGTATACTAACACATATATATGGAATTTAGAAAGATGGCAATGACGACCCTGTATGCAAGACAGGAAAAAAGACACAGCTGTGTATAATGGACTTTTGGACTCAGAGGGAGAGGGAGAGGGTGGGATGATTTGGGAGAATGGCATTCTATCATGTATACTACCATGTAAGAATTGAATCGCCAGTCTATGTCTGCCGCAGGATACAGCATGCTTGGGGCTGGTGCATGGGGATGACCCACAGAGATGTTATGGGGAGGGAGGTGGGAGGAACACATGGGAGGTGTTTGGGAACACATGTAAGAATTAAAGATTTTAAAATTAAAAAAAAAAAAAACTAAAAAAAAAAAAACAAATAGTGGGAAGGAAGCCTGATGATAAGGCCCAGGAAAATGGTAGCAGCAGTGAGACGATTTGGAACTTCAGAAAGAAAACTGGTTGGTGGAGAAGGATCATGGTTATTACTTCTTAGCAATATGGCATCTGCAGTGGGAATGACACATGCAAACTGTCCCAGAGACAGTGAGAAATCAAAGTGTGGGCTCAAAACAAGGTCAGTGTTCAACAGGTAAATCAGAAAGTGTATATTGGTGTCTCTCTGTCTCACTCTATATATAAACATATACATATATATATATACATATTTCACAGCTTTTAAAAACACATTAGTAGAAACTGAAACAACTGAGTGAAGGAGGAATGAGTCCAGCTGAGGGTTGAAGAATTCTGTTAGACCGATATTTTTGTGATCTTCATTACAACTGGATTTGACTGGGTATTTTAAAATCACACACCTAAATGCCTATTCTACTTCTTTAAAACTACTTACATATTTGGTAAGTACTTTCCTTCTATGGGAAAGAAGTAATTATGTTGAAATTTGGCAAGGGGTGCAGGGGTGGGGAATGTGTCTTTCTATTCCATTGAGGATTATTTGCACTCTGTGAGAGTGCTGGAGTAAAGATGTGCAACAAAACAGGAGTCCAGAGCCCAGGCCTCATCTTCCAATTCCATCACTAACCTGTTAATACAAACTCATTAGAACAGGAGGCAGGGAAGGGCAAGCCTAAACTTAAAGGTCTCCTGCCTGAAATGATCTCCATTTTCTCATCTTCAGCACTGGTTTTCAGGGAAGCATTTCTTCTGTGCATTGAGGGTGCCATCCGCCTCCCTTTTATTGTTCATTTGGTCCCCTCCTCTGACACTGGCAGGTTATCTCTCCGAAAAGCTTATTATATCTTCGTTTTTCAAATTAATCAAAATCGCCTCATCTGCTTTTAATTTCTTGTTTGTTGAAATTCTCAAAGTTTCCTTTGGGCAGGGTGAGGATGAAGAGGACCTGCTGCTGCTGCTGCTAAGTCGCTTCAGTTGTGTCTGGCTCTGTGCAACCCCATAGACAGCAGCCCACCAGGCTCCCCCTTCCCTGGCATTCTCCAGGCAAGAACACTGGAGTGGGTTGCCATTTCCTTCTCCAATGCATGAAAGTGAAAAGTGAAAGTGAAGTTGCTCAGTCGTGTCCGACTCTTAGCGACCCCATGGACTTCAGCCTACCAGGCTCCTCCGCCCATGGGACTTTCCAGGCAAGAGTACTAGAATGGGTTGCCTAGGTGTGCTCAAAACGCTGACTTAGCTGTGCCTACAAGTCTGTATAACTGAGAGCATGTGGTTAAAACAGAAGGCATTTGTGTTTTCAGCTTCTATCATATAAAGAAAACAATTACGTCATCTTGTCCTCATCGATTGTTGTTCAGTCACTAACTCATGACTGACTCTTTGCGACACCATTACATGCAACACTTTCTCCCACACTTTGCTCAAATTCATGTCCATTGAGTTGGTGATGTTATCTAACCATCTCAGCCTCTGCCACCTTCTTCTTTTGCCTTTAATCTTTCCTAGCATCAGGGTCTTTTCCAGTGAATCAGCTCTTCGCATCAGGTGGCTAAAGTACTGCAGCTTCTGCTTTCAGCATCAGTCCTTCCAGTGAATATCTGGTGTTGATCTCCTTCAGGATTGACTGGTTTGACCTCCTTGCAGTTTAAGGGAATCTCAAGAGTCTTCTCCAGCACAATTTGAAAGCATTAATTCTTCAGCACTCAGCCTTCTTTGTGGTCCATTTCTCATATCCATAAATGACTACTGGAAAAATAATAGCTTTGACTAAATGGACCTCTGTCGACAAAGACGTGTCTCTGGTTTTTAATATGCTGTCTAGGCTGGTCATAGCTTTCCTTCTAAGGAACAAGCATCTTTTAATTTTATGACAGCAGTCACCATTCACAGTAATTTTGGAGCCCAGGAAAATAAAATCTGTCACTGCTTCCACTTTTTTCCCTTTTATTTGCCATGAAGGGATGGGACCAGATGGCATGATTTTCGCTTTTTGAATGCTGAACTTTAAGCCAATTTTCTCACTCTCTTCTT
This sequence comes from Budorcas taxicolor, assembly GCF_023091745.1. Lineage (NCBI taxonomy): Eukaryota > Metazoa > Chordata > Mammalia > Artiodactyla > Bovidae > Budorcas > Budorcas taxicolor. Next base: position 19,698,726 of record NC_068933.1, on the reverse strand, counting down.
TCACCCTCATCTAGAGGTTCTTTAGTTCCTCTTCACTTCCTGCCATTAAGTGGTATCATCTTCATATCTGAGGTTATTCATATTTCTCCCGGCAGTCTTGATTCCAGCTTGTGCTTCATCCAGCCCGGCACTTTTTGTTTGTTTTATTTTAATTGGAAGCTAATTACTTTACAATATTGTGGTGATTTTGCCACACATCGACATGAATCAGCCATGGGTGCACATGTGTTCCCCATCCAGAACCCACCTCCCACCTCCCTCCCCATCCCACCCCTCAGGGTCATCCCAGTGCACCAGCCCTGAGCACTTTGTCTCATGCATCGAACCTGGACCGGCGATCCACTTCACATATGATAAAATACACATTTCAACACTACCCTCTCAAATCATCCCACCCTCACCTTCTCCCACAGAGTCCAAAAGACTACATCTGTGTCTCTTTTGCTATCTCACATATACGGTCATCGTTACCATCTTTCTAAATTCCATATTTATGTGTTAGTATCATGAGAAATGCTGGGCTGGAGGAAGCACAAGCTGGAATCAAAATTGCCGGGAGAAATATCAATAACCTCAGATATGCAGATGACACCACCCTTATGGCAGAAAGTGAAGAAGAACTAAAGAGCCTCTTGATGAAAGTGAAAGAGGAGAGTGACAAGGTTGGTTTAAAGCTCAACATTCAGAAAACGAAGATAATGGCATCCGGTCCCATCACTTCATGGCAAATAGATGGGGAAACAGTGGAAACAGTGGCTGACTTTATTTTCCTGGGCTCCAAAATCACTGCAGATGGTGACTGCAGCCATGAAATTAAAAGATGCTTACTCCTTGGAAGGAAAGTTATGATCAACCTAGACAGCATATAAAAAACAGAGACATTACTTTGTCAACAAAGGACCATCTAGTCAAGGCTATGGTTTTACCAGTGGTCATGTATGGATGTGAGAGTTGAACTGTGAAGAAAGCCAAGCACCGAAGAATGGATGCTTTTGAGCTGTGGTGTTGGAGAAGACTCTTGAGAGTCTCTTGGACTGCAAGGAGATCCAACCAGTCCATCCTAAAGGAGATCAGTCCTGGGTGTTCATTGGAAGGACTGATGCTAAAGCTGCAACGTCAACACTTTGGCCACCTGATGTGAAGAGCTGACTCATTTGAAAAAACCCTGATGCTGGGAAAGATTGAGGGCAGGAGGAGAAGGGGACGACAGAGGATAAGATGGTTGGATGGCATCACTGACTCAATGGACATGGGTTTGGGTGGACTCTGGGAGTTGGTGATGGACAGGGAGGCCTGGCGTGCTGTGGTTCATGGAGTCACAAAGAGCTGGACATGACTGAGTGACTGAACTGAACTGAACTGATACTGTATTAGTGTTTTTCTTTCTGACTTACTGCACTCTGTATAATAGGCTCCAGTTTCATCCACCTCATTAGAACTGATTCAAATGCATTCTTTTTAATGACTGAATAATATTCCATTGTGTATATGTAACACAGCTTTCTCATCCATTCATCTGCCAATGGCCATCTAGGTTGCTTCCATGTCCTGACTATTGTAAACAGTGCTGCAATGAACATTGGGGTACACATGTCTTTTTCAATTCTGGTTTCCTCGATGTGTATGCCCAGCAGTGAGATTGCTGGGTCGTATGGCAGTTCTATTTCATTTTTTAAGGAATCTCCATACTGTTCTCCATAGTGGCTGTACTAGTTTGCATTCCCACCAACAGTGTAAGAGGGTTCCTTTTTCTCTGCACCCTCTCCAACATTTATTGTTTGTAGACTCTTTGATACCAGCCATTCTGACTGGCATGAGATGGTACCTCATTGTGGTTTTGATTTGCATTTCTCTGATACCGAGTGATGTTTAGCATCTTTTCATGTGTTTGTTAGCCATCTGTACATTTTCTTTGGAGAGATGTCAGTTTAGTTCTTTGGCCCATTCTTTGATTAGGTCATTTATTTTTCTGGAATTGAGCTGCAGGAACTGCTTGTATATTTTTGAGATTAATTCTTTGTCAGTAGCTTCATTTGCTATTATTTTCTCCCATTCTGAAGGCTGTCTTTTCACCTTGCTTATAGTTTCCTTTGTTGTGCAAAAACTTTTAGGTTTAATCAGGTCCCATTTGTTTACTTTTGCTTTTATTTCCATTACTCTGGGAGGTGCGTCATAGAGGATCCTGCTGTGATTTATGTCAGAGACTGTTTTACCTACGTTTTCCTCTAGGAGTTTTACAGTTTCTGGTCTTATGTTTAGATCATTAATCCATTTTGAGTTTCTTTTTGTGTATGGTGTTAGAAAGTGTTCTAGTTCCATTCTTATAAAAGGGGTTGACCAGTTTTCCCAGTACCACTTGTTAAAGAGATTGTCTTTTATCCACTGTATGCTCTTGCCTCCTTTGTCAAAGATAAGGTGTCCACAGGTGTGTGGATTTATCTCTGGGCCTTCTATTTTGTTCCAATGATCTATATTTCTGTCTTTGTGCCAGTACCATATTGTCTTGATGACTGTGGCTTTGTAGTATAGTCTGAAGTCAGGCAGGTTGATTCCTCCAAGTCCATTCTTCTTTCTCAAGATTGCTTGGCTAGTCAAGGTTTTTTGTGTTTCCATACAAATTGTGAAATTATTTGTTCTAGTTCTCTGAAAATTACCACTGGCAGCTTCATAGGAATTGCACTGAATCTATAGATTGCTTTGGGTAGTATAGTCATTTTCACTATATTGATTCTTCCAATCCAAGAACATGGTCTATTTCTCCATCTATTTGTGTCATCTTTGATTTCTTTCATCAGTGTTTTATAGTTTTCTAAATATAGGTCTTTTGTTTCTTTAGGTAGATTTATTCCTAAGTATTTTATTATTTTCATTGTAATGGTGAATGGGATTGTTTCCTTAAGTTCTCTGTTTTCTCATTTTTAGTGTATAGGAATATAAGGGATTTCTGTGTGTTAATTTTATATCCTGCAACTTTACTACACTTATTGATTAGCTCTAGTAATTTTCTGGTGGATTCTTTCAGGTTTTCTATATAAAGGATCATGTCATCTACAAACAGTGAGAGTTTTACTTCTTCTTTTCCAATCTGGATTCCTTTTATTTCTTTCTATTCTCTGATTGCTGTGGCTAAAACTTCCAAAACTATGTTGTATAGCAGTGGTGAGAGTGGGCATCCTTATCTTGCTCCTAACTTTAACGGGAAATGCTTTCAATTTTTCACCATTGAGGATAATGTTTGCTGTGGGTTGATCATATATGGATTTTACTATGTTAAGGTATGTTCCTTCTATTCATGCTTTCTGGAGGGTTTTTATCCTAAATGGGTGTTGAATTTTGTCAAACCAGCCCAGCATTCTGCATGATGTACTCTGCATTTAAGTTAAATGAGCAGGGTGACGATATACAGTCTTGATGTACTCCTTTCCCAATTTTGAACCAGTCTATTTTCCCCTGTAAGGTTCTAACTGTTGCTTCTTGACCCACATACAGGTTTTCGAGGAGACAGGTAAGGTGATCTGGTATTCCCATCTCTTTAAGAATTTACCAGTTTGTTGTGATACACACAGTCAAAGGCTTTAGCATAGTCAATGAAATAGAAACAGAAATTTCTCTGGAATTCCTTTGTTTTCTCTATGATCCAACAAATGTTGGCAATTTGATCTCTGGTTCCTCTGCCTTTTCTAAAGCCTGCTTGTACATTTGGAAGTTCTTGGTTCCCATACTGCTAAAGCCTAACTTGAAGGATTTTGAGCATTACCTTACCAGCATGGGAAATGAGAGAAATTATATGGCAGCTTGAACACCCTTTGGCATTGCCCTTCTTTGGGATTGGAATGAAAGCCAACATTTTCCAGTCCCATGGCCACTGTTGAGTTTTCCAAACTTACTGACATATTGAGTGTATCACTTTAACAGCATTATCTTTTAGGATTTTATACAGCTCAGCTGGAAGTCCATCACCTCCACTAGCTTTGTTTGTAGTAATGCTTCCAAAGGTCCACTTGACTTGACACTCCAGGATGTCTGACTCTAGATAAGTGACCATGCCATCATGGTTATCTGGGTCATTAAGACCTTTTTTGTATAGTTCTTCTGTGTATTCTCCAGGCAAGAATACTGGAGCATTGGCATTACCTGGGAACTTGTTAAAAGTGCAGAATTTCAGATTGCATTCCCTCTCCACAGGATCTTGCCAACCCAGGAATTGAATCCGAATCTCCTGCTTTGCAGGCAGATTCTTTATAGTCTGAGCCACCAGGGAAGTCCCATCATTCATAAAAGACTACAATGGTGCTTATGAATTTCACCTGCTGAGAAAAGTGTTATGGAACTGTTGGACACAAAAAAGTTAACTCCTTAAAGGGAAATACTACATAACTTACAGATATATGATCTGTGTGTCTGTATGTATATTTATATATATCAACATACATATTACATATATATGAAATATATATAAATATCTATATATTCTACAAATATCTATATATATGATATATATAGATATAGATAGATAGATAGATAGATATCTTCTGCTGAAAACCACAGAGGAGACAGAATAAGAAATTAAGAATGGAAAATTTGAGAAATATGCACATTTTAAAAGTCTGGGCAGGGATGTATTTGAGAAACTAGGATGTGAAAGTTGCACCATAAAGAAGGCTGAGCACAAAAGAATTGATACTTTTGAACTGTAGTGTTGGAGAAGACTCAAGAGGCCCATGGACTCCAAAGAGATCAAATCAGTCAATCCTAAAGGAAATCAACCCTGAATATTCACTGGATGGACTGATGCTGAAGTTGAAGCTTCAATATTTTGGCCATCTGATGTGAAGAGCTGACTCATTACAAAAGACTCTGATGCTGAGAAAGATTGAAAGCAGGAGGAGAAGGGGATGACAGAGGACGAGATGGCTGGATGGTATCACCAACCCAATGGACATGACTGAGCAAGCTCTGGGAGATGGTGAACGACAGGGAAGCCTGGTGTGCTGCAGTCCATGGGGTTGCATGGAGTTGTACTCGACTGAGCAACTGAACAACAAGGTAGATATCTATAAACCAACAGATCCCAGGTGCCAAAAACAGTTTACCTGGTGGGTCAGAAATCACATTTGAAATCAGATACTACACTGACATGTTAGCAAGAAATAAAACCACTTAGATCAGTGCCTCTCAAATGTGAATGTACATATACACTGCCTGACAATCTTATTAAAATGCAGATTCTGATTCTACATTCCTGGTATGGGATCTGAAATTTTGCACTTCTAACAAGTTCCCAGGTAATACCAATGCTGCTAGTCCACACGTGACAAGCTGAATATCAGGAATTTAGTCTATCCAGAAACAGGATACAAGAAAGTTAGGAAGCTAGCCTGTGTGCATGCGTGCTTAGTCACTAAGTCACGTCCAATTCTTTGTGATGCTGTGGACTATAGCCTACCAGACTCCTCTGTCCATGGGATTCTCCAGGCAAGAATACTGGTGTGGGTCACTATTTCTGTCTCCAGGGGATCTTTCACATGTAGGGATGGAAACTGTGTCTCTTGTGTCTTTGCATTGCAGGCAGATTCTTTACCACTGAGCCTCCTGGAAAGCAGGGAGCCAGTCTAGAGGCTGTGAAATAAAAACCACAGTCACAATAAGCTATTGATGCTTTAGGCCTCAGCCAGGATGCTTTGTATCCCTGCTTCTCACCAACTTAGCAACCAATCCCAGGACACAGACAGCCCAAGGTCCATAGATGGAAACAGGTAAGCCAGGTTCAGTTCAGTTCTGTCACTCAATCATGTCTGACTCTTTGGACTGCAGCACACCAGACTTCCCTGTCCATCACCAGCTCCCAGAGCTTGCTCAGACTCATGTCCACCCAGTTGCTGATGTCATCCAACCATCTCATCCTCTGTCATCCCTTTCTCCTCCTGCCTTCAATCTTTCCCACCATCAGTGTCTTTTCCAGTAAATCAGTTCTTCATATCAGGTGGCCAAAGTATTGGAGTTTCAGCTTTAGCATCAGTCCTTCCAATGAAGATTCAGGACTGATTTCCTTTAGGATTGACTGGCTGGATCTCTCCGCAGTCCAAGGGACTCTCAAGATTCTTCTCCAACACCACAATTCAAAAGCATCCATTCTTTTGTGCTCAGCTTTCTTTATGGTCCGACTCTCACATCCATACATGACTACTGGAAAAACCATAGCTTTGACTAGATGGACCTTTGTTGACAAGTAATGTCTCTGCTTTTGAATATGCTGTTTAGGTTTGCCATAGCTTTTCATCCAAGGAGTAAATGTCTTTTAATTTCACAGCTGCAGTGACCATCTGCAGAGATTTGGAGCCCCCCAAAATAAAGTCTCTCACTGTTTCCATTATTTCCCCATTGATTTTCCACGAAGTGATGGGACGAGAAGCCATGATCTTAGTTTTTTGAATGTTGAGTTTTAAGTCAACTTTTTCACTCTCCTCTTTCACATTCATCAAGAGACTCTTTAGTTCTTCTTCACTTTCTGCCATAAAGGTGGTGTCAACTGCATCTTGATTCTAGCTTGTGCTTCATCCAGCCTGGCATTTTGAATGATGTACTCTGCATATAAGTTAAATAAGCAGGGTGACAATATATAGCCTGGACATACTCCTTCCCTAATTTGGAACCAGCCTGTTGTTCCATGTCTGGTTCTAACTGCTGCTTCTTGACCTGCATACAAATTTCTCAGGAGGCAGGTAAGGCGGACGGACTTACCTCTTCCAGGTAAGGTATTCCCATTTCTTTCAAGAATTTTCCAGTTTGTTGTGAGCCACACAGTCAAAGGCTTTGGCATAGTCAATAAAGCAGAAACAGATGTTTTTCTGTAATTCTCTTGCATTTTCAATGATCTATCAGATGTTGGGAATTTGATCTCGAACTTGATTTGTAAATCCAGCTTGAACATCTGGAAGTTCATGGTTCACGGACTGTTGAAGCCTGGCTTGGAGAATTTTGACCATTACTTTGCTAATGTGTGAGATGAGAGCAATTGAACATTAGTTTGAACATTCTTTGGCACTGCCTTTGGGATTGGAATGAAAACTAACCTTTTCCAATCCTGTGGCCACTGCTGAGTTTTCCAAATTTTCCAAATTTGCTGGCATATTGAGCGCAGTGCTTTCACAGCATCATCTTTTAGGATTTGAAATAGCTCAACTGAAATTCTATCACCTCTACTAACTTTGTTCATAGTGATGCTTCCTAAGGCCCACTTGACTTCGCATTGCAGAATGTCTGGCTCTATGTGAGTGATCACACGATTGTGGTTATCTGGATCATGAAGATCTTTTTTGTATAGATCTTCTTCTGTGTATTCTTGCCACCTCTTCTTAATATCTTGTGCTTCTGTTAGGTCCGTACCATTTCTGTCCTTTATTTTGCTCATCTTTACATGAAATATTCCCTTGGTATCTCTAATTTTCTTGGAGAGATCTCTAGTCTTTCCCATTCTATTGTTTTCCTCTATTTCTTTGCACTGATCACTGAGGAACCTTTCTTATCTGTCCTTGCTATTGAAACTCTTCATTCAAATGGGTATATCTTTCCTTTTCTCCTAGGTTTGTGACACTGTAAAGGAGGCAGGGATCAAGACCATCCTCAAGAAAAAGAAATGCAAAAAGGCAAAATGGTTGTCTGAGGCCTTAGAAATAACTGAAAAAAGAAGAGAAGCTAAAGGTAAAGGAGAAAAAGAAAGGTAAGCCAAGGGAAATAAGTAAAATAGATATTAGGGGAAAATACAAGGGTAAGTATCAATATTATCTAATAGAAATGTGTAATCCAACAATTGCACTTCATTGACTCTCACATTCTGATTTTAATGGGGTTCTTAGTAATTCAGTGTGCTTTTGATATTTGGTGTAGAAAAAGCTTCGGGTGAGCAGCACTGGCTCATTTGACTCAGGATAATTGTCAGATAAATGTTAGATAATGTCATATCTAACATTCATCAGCTTTGTAACATAAATCAAGTTATTTAACTTCACTGGGTCTCAGATTCTTTGCCTACAAAATAGGGGATAATAAGGTTACTGACCACAGAGAAGTATTGTGATGACCAAATGAAAACACATAAAGGTCTGTGAAGACTGCCTGGCACAGGGGAAACAAGAAATGTGTGCTATTAAAGGAAGATCTTGCTATGGTATTTCTCCAACCACCTCTCTAGCAATGTAGGGTTACAGAGCTTTAGGGCTGCAGTGATGACTCTAAGCCAGGTAAGAACTCATCAGAAACTTCTGACCTGGCTCCAGCTTGGCTCTTCACACTCGTGGACATAGGGATGCAATATCGAAGCCTCAGTGTACTTGGCAGTTTCTTTTTATCTCTCAAGACTATAGAGGGGAAATATCTTGTCCTGCTTTCCCATCAGTCTCTTTTCACCATTTCCAATCTCAATTACTTCTTTATTTCTCTCCATTATTAATATATTTGCTGCAACCTTTTAGATGTTAGTGCCATGTATTTGGAAAGATAAGTTAAGATCGTTGACTATTTTATGAAAATATAATTTAAAGAGAAAATTTTAGGGATACACATTCCAGCAGAACTAGTTTTTAGATTCCTCCTACTATCACCCCTTCATTTAGCCAATTATGCCTCATATCTGAATTTTAATGATTCTTCACAAAATTTTTTTTTAATCTGCCTCTTTCTTTTTGGGCTATCACCTTTCTTCTGCACCCTATGGCTCCCATGTCATTACTTATAGACAAATATAGTTTTATAGTCTCTCGTCTCTAATCATAATCCTATTTCAGGCTCTTGATGGCCCACTGCTTTATCAACCTTCCTTAAATACTATTTTCTGTGAGTTTCTACTGTTCTCAAGAAACTGGTCCTCCACATCAGGCCTAAAGCCTTTTTGCCCACCATCACCTAACCTATCTATTTGACCTATCTGTATATTACCCATCTTTCAAAGCAATAAATTGTGCATCACCAAATTCACCTACCATGCTGCCTTTAGTTGTCATTATCTGTGCTTTGTTTGCCATCTTTCCCATTTGACTCTAATGACCATAAAGCATTCCCAAAGATATGCATGAAGTGAATTCCATGAACTTGACTGGCAGTTGACAGGGGCACACACATTAAGAAAAGAAAAACAGAAAGGACCCCCAAATACATTTACCTGTATCTTTTCCTCAAAATTATGATTTCACCTGAAGATTTACACAAAAGTGACATATACCAAAATGTGTCACAGTTTAGAACAAAGTCTCATATTGAAAATGAATCCTGTGACTGACACATTATCCATTGTTTGACCACAGGTCAACATATCTGAGCTGAACATGATCCTGACACCTTGCCTGAGATCCCATTACCAGGCTACACATGGGTACATAAAACTGTCGAACTGTTATTTTAGAAGACAGGCAGGGAAGAACATGGTGATAGGGGTCAACTGTCGCTAGGAATATAGCTTTATGGCACCACAGGGCCATTTAATGGTCCATTGATAGCTCTTCAAGACACCTGAAGAACTTTCTATACAGCTGGCTTTAGCCACCCAGGGTGTATAAAAGACCAAGTCAAGCTATAGAGCTTTAAGTACCTTCTTTCAAAGTATTTTGTCAAATGTTGAAACTGGATTTAATAATTATATATTTAAAGTTTAGGTACTGAGAAAAATGGTAAAAATGGGAAAGAAATAGCAAAAATACTTCTCCAATCATTATTATTATATTAATAAAGAGATATCATATATAATTTATATTCTACTCCTTTGAAATTAGTGGTATTGTTTCTAACATTTTTCTCCTACTGAACTGCCATCATTAGGAAATATAAGATTATTTGAAAAGAAGTCTCTCCCACTATTACCTTTTCAAAAATTAGCAACCAAAGACTTATTCCTCAGAAGAGATGGATGGATAAACGGATGGGTAGATAGACAGATCTTAAAAAATTAGTATTACTCATCTGAGATAATAAACACTTCAGTGGAATTGCACCACGGCTGTCTCCCACTAACAAAGACATTGACACATGCTGTTAGGTTATAGGCTTGTGTCTTCAGTATAAGTCCAAATTTAAAAAGAAAAGAAGGGGTGAACAAAAGGAAGAATGCCAATGGAAAGAAGGGACAGAGGGAGAGAAAATAATGTTTATTGATTACTCCTAAGCATCAGACATAATATGCTGTGTGATTTTTACATTTCTTGACAATATGTTTCCAACTCTTAAGCTTAAAGGAGAATATATAAAAACTCACAAATTTTACTTCCTATTTGGAGCATTTGTGATTCAAAATCAACCAGTTTGGGTGAAGTCTTCACTTTATTCCACACCTGTTTTTAAACCAACATGACAAGCATTTTATGGAATTTTTCTGTTCATGCACACATTTTATGTCTACTCTTCAGAGTTAATACTGTCTGCCCTCATTCTGATTATGTTTGAAATCTATATAATATTAAATAAAAAGTAATTTAGAGAGTTTTATGATTATAAAATCAGAAATAATAAATGCTTCCAGTTTACAATATATTAATAACTATATCAGCCGGTCATACAGCCTTTCCTTTCTTCTTAATAAAGTACCTTGGGAGCATAAACAAAACAAAGGCAAAACAAAAAACTTCAGAACAACACTGAAAACAAGAAACGAAAGTCAAGGTGTTACCAAACCTTGGAAGATTTTCACTAACTTCAGATTGATCAAACAAAACCAGAATTTTAAATACTGCTTGTGCACATTATACCATGAGAAGAGTGAAATATTTTATTTGGAAAAGAGTCAACAGTCTCCCACCACAACTATATACCTACCGCTGCTGCTGCTAAGTCACTTCAGTCATGTTCAACTCTGTGCGACCCCATAGATGGCAACCCACCAGGCTCCCCCGTCCCTGGGATTCTCCAGACAATAACTCTGGAGTGGGTTGCCATTTCCTTCTCCAATGCATGAAAGTGAAAAGTGAAAGTGAAGTCATTCAGTCGTGTCCGACACTTAGCGACCCCATGGACTGCAGCCTACCAGGCTCCGCCATCCATGGGATTTTCCAGGCAAGAGTACTCGAGTGGGCTGCATCAGTTTAGTTCAGTCGCTCAGTCGTGTCCGACTCTTTGCGACCCCATGAATCGCAGCACGCCAGGCCTCCCTGTACATCACCATCTCCCAGAGTTCACTCAGACTCACGTCCATCGAGTCAGTGATGCCATCCAGCCATCTCATCCTCGGTCGTCCCCTTCTCCTCCTGCCCCCAATCCCTCCCAGCATCAGAGTCTTTTCCAATGAGTCAACTCTTCGCATGAGGTGGACAAAGTACTGGAGCTTCAGCTTTAGCATCATTCCTTCCAAAGAAATCCCAGGGTTGATCTCCTTCAGAATGGACTGGTTGGATCTCCTTGCAGTCCAAGGGACTGTCAAGAGTCTTCTCCAACACCACAGTTCAAAAGCATTAATTCTTCGGCGCTCAGCCTTCTTCACAGTCCAACTCTCACATCCAATACATGACCACAGGAAAACCATAGCCTTGACTAGATGGACCTAAGTCGGCAAAGTAATGTCTCTGCTTTTTAATATACTGTCTAGGTTGGTCATAACTTTTCTTCCAAGGAGTAAGCGTCTTTTAATTTCATGGCTGCAGTCACCATCTGCAGTGATTTTGGAGCCCCCAAAAATAAAGTCTGACACTGTTTCCACTGGGGGAACCGGATGCCATGATCTTCGTTTTCTGAATGTTGAGCTTTAAGCCAACTTTTTCACTCTCCTCTTTCACTTTCATCAAGAGGCTTTTTAGTTCCTCTTCATTTCTGCCATAAGGGTGGTGTCATCTGCATATCTGAGGTTATTGATATTTCTCCGGGCAATCTTGATTCCAGCTTGTGTTTCTTCCAGTCCAGCGTTTCTCATGATGTACTCTGCATATAAGTTAAATAAGCAGGGTGACAATATACAGCCTTGACGTACTCCTTTTCCTATTTGGAACCAGTCTGTTGTTCCATGTCCAGTTCTAACTATTGCTTCCTGACCTGCACACAGATTTCTCAAGAGGCAGGTCAGGTGGTCTGGTATTCCCATCTCTCTCAGAATTTTCCACAGTTTATTGTGATCCACACAGTCAAAGGCTTTGGCATAGTCAATAAAGCAGAAATAGATGTTTTTCTGGAACTCTCTTTTTCCATGATCCAGTGGATGTTGGCAATTTGATCTCTGGTTCCTCTGCCTTTTCTAAAACCAGCTTGAACATCAGGGAGTTCACGGTTCACGTATTGCTGAAGCCTGGCTTCGAGAATTTTGAGCATTACTTTAGTAGCATGTGAGATGAGTGTAATTGTGCGGTAGTTTGAGCACTCTTTTGCATTGGCTTTCTTTGGGATTGGAATGAAAACTGACCTTTTCCAGTCCTGTGGCCACTGCTGAGTTTTCCAAATTTGCTGGCATATTGAGTGGAGCACTTTCACAGCATCATCTTTCAGGATTTGAAACAGCTCAACTGGAATTCCATCACCTCCACAAGCTTTGTTCATAGTGATGCTTTCTAAGGCCCACTTGACTATATATATATATATATATATATATATATAGCAGGCATACTAACTATATACCCTGCAGATCAAAAAATACCAGGTTTGTGTATCAGCTAAGTAACTGGCAGGAGAGCAGAAGAAAAGTGGGGCGGGGTGGCACTCCTCCCTCACAGGAGTAGATCCACAGGTAAACCTCCAGGTGGAGAGATCCAGGCACAAGACCTTCTTGCAGTAGTAGTTTTTATATACAAAGTTGAAGGTGTCAGAAAGTGAGAATTCCTTTTTAATCCAACCAAATGAAGAATAAAAACCTGCTAATTCTGGACACTGGACTGGGAAGGATTCATGGGAAAGTATCAGAGTGTAGGTCTGAGGAGGTCGTTTAGCAACACCCTTGTGAGACATGAGGGAAATTCACTCACCCTATATTTTGGCAAAAACTTTAAAATACATTGATGAAGAACCATCAATATTGGGCCCATGGAACTGAGCTGGAATGTGTGGCAAGTCATTTAAGACTTTATCCAGCGGTCACCTGGGTAACCCTGAAGTGGCTACCCTCATGGGACCAACTAGATCTAATAGAACTTCTCTATGACCAATACTAAAATGAGAATGCGTGTGAGTATTGACTTGGCCCAATTTAAACATATTCAAAAGACTGATACAACAGAGAAAGAAACTGATTTGGAGCCTAGTAACCTGATTAGTGTTTCTAGAAATGTTTCTGCAATTAGCTAACTATGACCTGGGGCACATCCCTTAGTGTCCTGGGATATTGCATTCTTCATAAATTCAAATTGTTGGATTCATTTTATACAATCCCTTCCAGAACTGTAATTCAAGATCCATTCCTATATTCTTTCTTTTCTGTCATTCTGTTTTTCTATAACATATGAAAATGCATCTGTCCAAAATTAAGGAAAACAGAGGAAGTAAGAGAAAGAAAATAATGGTATTTATATGTTAGAGCCAGCTACTCAATGATCAAATATTGACTAAACACTTATAGTGTATAGTTGTATATTGTGTTTACAGAATAAGTGGAATGCTAATAATTGGTCAGTATGTTTAGTTTTGGAAGCATTCAGTGCAGCAGTGCATGCACAGGACCTTTTGAAGGCGGGCACCTATCATTATCTTCATTACCTCCACCATGGTTTGGTCTCAGGTAAAACAACAGGGAGGGAACATAGCCGCGCCCAAAAACAGAAAATTGGATTAAAGATTTACTAAGAATGGCCTGCCAGAATGTGATCCACTGGAGAAGGGAATGGCAAGCCACTTCAGTATTCTTGCCTTGAGAACCCCATGAACAGTATGAAAAGGCAAAATGATAGGATACCAAAAGAGGAACTCCCCAGGTTATTAGGTGCCCAATATGCTACTGGAGATCAGTGGAGAAATAACTCCAGAAAGAATGAAGAGATGGAGCCAAAGCAAAAACAATACCCAGTTGTGGATATGACTGGTGATAGAAGCAAGATCTGATGCTGTAAAGAGCAATACTGCATAGGAACCTGGAATGTCAGGTCCAGGAATCAAGGCAAATTGGAAGTGGTCAAACAAGAGATGGCAAGGGTGAACATCGACATTCTAGGAATCAGCGAACTAAAATGGACTGGAATGGGTGAATTTAACTCAGATGACCATTACATCTACTACTGCGGGCAGGAATCCCTCAGAAGAAATGGAGTAGCCATCATGGTCAACAAAAGAGTCTGAAATGCAGTACTTGGATACAATCTCAAAAACGACAGAATGATCTCTGTTCGTCTCCACGCAAACCATTCAATATCACAGTAATCCAAGTCTATGCCCCAACCAGTAATGCTGAAGAAGCTGAAGTTGAACGGTTTTATGAAGACCTACAAGACCTTTTAGAACTAACACCTAAAAAAGATGTCCTTTTCATGATAGGGGACTGGAATGCAAAAGTAGGAAGTCAAGAAACACCTAGGGTAACAGGCAAATTTGGCCTTGGAATGTGGAATGTAGCAGGGCAGACTAATAGAGTTTTGCCAAGAAAATGCACTGGTCATAGCAAACACCCTCTTCCAACAACACAAGAGAAGACTCTACACATGGACATCACCAGATGGTCAACACCGAAATCAGATTGATTATATTCTTTGCAGCCAAAGATGGAGAAGCTCTATACAGTCAACAAAAACAAGACCGGGAGCTGACTGTGGCTCAGATAATGAACTCCTTATTGCCAAATTCAGACTTAAACTGAAGAAAGTAGGGAAAACCACTAGACCATTCAGGTATGACCTAAATCAAATCCCTTATGATTACACAGTGGAAGTGAGAAATAGATTCAAGGGCCTAGATCTGAGAGTGCCTGATGAACTATGGAATGAGGTTCGTGACATTGTACAGGAGACAGGGATCAAGACCATCCCCATGGAAAAGAAATGCAAAAAAGCAAAATGGCTGTCTGGGGAGTCCTTACAAAAATACCTGTGAAAAGAAGAGAGGTGAAAAGCAAAGGAGAAAAGGAACAATATAAGCATCTGAATGCAGAGTTCCAAAGAATAGCAAGAAGAGATAAGAAAGCCTTCTTCAGCGATCAATGCAAAGAAATAGATGAAAACAACAGAATGGGAAAAACTAGAGATCTCTTCAAGAAAATTAGAGATACCAAGGGAACATTTCATGCAAAGATGGGCTCAATAAAGGACAGAAATGGTATGGACCTAAAGAAGCAGAAGGTATTAAGAAGAGGTGGCAAGAATACATAGAAGAACTGTACAAAATATCTTCACGACCCAGATAATCATGATGATGTGATCACTAATCTAGAGCCAGACATCTTGGAAAGTGAAGTCAAGTGGGCCTTAGAAAGCATCACTATGAACAAAGCTAGTGGAGGTGATGGAATTCCAGTTGAGCTGTTTCAAATCCTGAAAGATGATGCTGTGAAAGTGCTCCACTCAATATGCCAGCAAATTTGGAAAACTCAGCAGTGGCCACAGGACTGGAAAAGGTCAGTTTTCATTCCAATCCCAAAGAAAGGCAATGCAAAAGAATGCTCAGACTACTGCACAATTGCACTCATCTCACATGCTAGGAAAATAATGCTCAAAATTCTCCAAGCCAGGCTTCAGCAATACGTGAACCATGAACTCCCTGATGTTCAAGCTGGTTTTAGAAAAGGCAGAGGAACCAGAGATCAAATTGCCAACTTCCGCTGGATCATGGAAAAAGCAAGAGATTTCCAGAAAAACATCTATTTCTGCTTTATTGACTATGCCAAAGCCTTTGACTGTGTGGATCACAATAAACTGTGGAAAAGTCTGAAAGAGATGGGAATACCAGACCACCTGACCTGCCTCTTGAGAAATCTGTGTGCAGGTCAGGAAGCAATAGTTAGAACTGGACATGGAACAACAGACTGGTTCCAAATAGGAAAAGGAGTACGTCAAGGCTGTATATATATTGTCACCCTGCTTATTTAACTTATATGCAGAGTACATCATGAGAAACGCTGGACTGGAAGAAACACAAGCTGGAATCAAGACTGCCAGGAGAAACATCAATAACCTCAGATATGCAGATGACACCACCCTTATGGCAGAAATGAAGAGCTAAAAAGCCTCTTGATGAAACTGAAAGAGGAGAGTGAAAAAGTTGGCTTAAAGCTCAACATTCAGAAAACGAAGATCATGGCATCCAGTCCCATCACTTCATGGGAGATAGATGGGGAAACAGTGGAAACAGTGTCAGACTTTATTTTTGGGGCTCCAAAATCACTGCAGATGGTGATTGCAGCCATGAAATTAAAAGACGCTTATTCCTTGGAAGAAAAGTCATGACCAACCTAGATAGTATATTCAAAAGCAGAGACATTACTTTGCCGACTTAGGTCCATCTAGTCAAGGCTATGGTTTTTCCTGTGGTCATGTATGGATGTGAGAGTTGGACTATGAAGAAGGCTGAGCACCGAAGAATTAATGCTTTTGAACTGTGGTGTTGGAGAAGACTCTTGACAGTCCCTTGGACTGCAAGGAGATCCAACCAGTCCATTCTGAAGGAGATCAACCCTGGGATTTCTTTGGAAGGAATGATGCTAAAGCTGAAACTCCAGTACTTTGTCCACCTCATGCGAAGAGTTGACTCATTGGAAAAGACTCTGATGCTGGGAGGGATTGGGGGCAGGAGGAGAAGGGGACGATTGAGGATGAGATGGCTGGATGGCATCACGGACTCAATGGACATGAGTCTGAGTGAACTCTGGGAGTTGGTGATGGACAGGGGAGCCTGGCGTGCTGCGATTCATGGGGTCGCAAAGAGTCGGACACGACTGAGAGACTGAACTGAACTGAAGAATGGCCTCAACCATCAGAACAAGACCCAGTTTTCCCCACTGTCAGTCTTTCCCATCAAGAAGTTTCCATAAGTGTCTTAACCTTATCAGTCAGAGGGCAGAGAGAATGAAAACCACAATCACAGAAATCTAATCAAACTGATCACATGGACCACAGCCTTGTCTAACTCAATGAAACTAGGTGCCATGCAGTGTAGGGCCACCCAAGATGGATGGGTCATGGTGGGGATTTCTGACAAACTGTGGCCCACTGGAGAAGGGAATGGCAAATCACTTCAGTATTCTTGCCTTGAGAACCCCATGAACATCATGAAAAGGCAAAAAGATATGAACTGAAAGATGAACTCCCCAGATCGGTAGGTGACCAATAAGCTACTAGAGAACAGTAGAGAAATAACTCCAGAAAGAATGAAGAGACACAGCCATAGAAAAAACAACGCCCAGTTGCAAATGTGACTGTTGATGGAAGTAAAGTCTGATGCTGTAAAGAACAATACTGCACAGGAACCATGGTGAAGGAAGGTGAAGTCACTCAGTCGTGTCCGACTCTTTGTGACCCCACAGACTGTAGCCCACCAGGCTCCTCCATCCATGGGATTTTCCGCGAGAATACTGGAGTGGGTTGCCATTTCCTTCTCCAGAGGATCTTCCCGACCCAGGGATCGAACCCAGGTCTCCCGCATTGTAGGCAGACGCTTTACTGTCTGAGCCAACTGTGTACAGGAACCATGAATCAAGGTAAATTGGACCTGGTCAAACAGAAGATGGCGAGAGTGAATATTGACATTTTAGGTATCAGTGAACTAAAATGAACTGGAATGGGCAAATTTAATTCAGCTGACCATTGTATCCACTACTGTGGGCAAGAATCCCTTAGAAGAAATGGAGTAGCCCTCATAGTCAACAAAAGAGTCCAAAATGCAGTACTCGGGTGCAATCTCATAAAGGACAGAATGATCTCTGTTCATTTCCAAGTCAAACCGTTCAATATCACAGTAATCCAAGTACATGCACCAAGCGCAAACGCAGAAGAAGCTGAAGTTGAATGGTTCTATGAAGACCTACAAGACCTTCTAGAACAAACACCCAAAAAGGTGTCCTTTTCATCATAGGGAATAGAATGCAAAAGTAGGAAGTCAAGAGATACCTGGAGTAACAGGCAAATTTGGCCTTGGAGTACAAAATGAAGCAGGACAAAGGCTAACAGAGTTTTGCTAAGAGAACGCACTGGTCATAGCAAACACCCTCTTCCAACAACACAAGAGACGACTCTACACATGGACAACACCAGATGGTCAATACCAAAATGATACTGATTATATGTGTTGCAGCTGAAGATGGAGAAGCTCTATACCGTCAGCCAAAACAATACCAGAAGCTGACTGTGGTTCAGATCATGAACTTCTTATTGCAAAAGTCAGACTTAAACTGAAGAAAGAAGAGAAAACCACTAGACCATTCAGGTATGACCTAAATCAAATCCCTTACAATTATACAGTGGAAGTGACAAATAGACTCAGGGGATTAGATCTCATAGACAGATTGCCTGAAGAACTATGGATGGAGGATCGTAACACTGTACAAGAGGCAGTGATCAAACCATCCCCCCAAAAAAAGAAATGCAAAAAGGCAAAATGGTTGTCAGAGGAAGCCTTACAAATAGCTGAGAAAAGAAGAGACATGAAAGGCAAAGGAGAAAAGGAAAGATATATCCATATAAATGCAGAGTTCCAAAGAATAGCAAGGAGAGATAAGAAAGCCTTCCTCAGTGATCAGTGCAAAGTAATAGAGGAAAACAATTAAATGGGAAAGGCTAGAGATCCCTTCAAGAAAATTAGAGAAACCAAGAGAACATTTCATGCAAAGATGAGCTCAATAAAGGACAGAAATGGTATAGACCTAACAGAAGCAGAGATATTAAGGAAGAGATGGCAAGAATACAAAGAAGATCACCACAAAAAAGATCTTCATGACCCAGATAATCACAATGGTATGATCACTCACCTAGGGCCAGACATCCTGGAATGCAAAGTCAAGTGGCACTTAGGAAGCATCACTATGAACAATGCTAGTGGAGGCAATGGAATTCCAGTTGAGCTATTTCAAATCCTAAAAGATGATGCTGTGAAAGTGCTCCACTCAATATGTCAGTAAATTTGGAAAACTCAGCAGTGGCTACAGGACTGGAAAAGGTAGGCTTTCATTTCAATACCAAAGAAAAGCAATGTCAAAGAATGTTCAAACTACCGCACAATTGCACTAGTCTCAACACACTAGCAAAGTAATGCTCAAAATTCTCCAGACCAGGCTTCAACAGTCTGTGAACTGTGTAATTCCAAATGTTCAAGCTGGATTTAGACAAGACAGAGGAACCAGTGATCAAGAGTTCCAGAAAAACATCTACTTCTGCTTTATTGACTATGCCAAAGTCTTTGACTGTGTGGATCACAATAAACTGTGGAAAAATCTTAAAGAGATGGGAATACCAGACCACCTCACCTGCCTCCTGAGAAATCTGTATGCAGGTCAAGAAGCAACAGTTAGAACACGACATGGAACAAAAGACTGGTTCCAAATTGTGAAAGGAGTATGTCAAGGCTGTATATTGTCACCTTGCTTATTTAATTTATATGCAGAGCACATCATGTGAAATGCGAGGCTGGATAAAGCACAGCTAGAATGAAGATTGCCAGGAGAAATATCAATGACCTCAGATATGCAGATGACACCACCTTTAGGCAGAAAGCGAAGAAGAACTAAAGAGCGTTTTGATGAAGGTGAAAGAAGACAGTGAAAAAGTTGGCTTAAAGCTCAACATTCAGAAAACTAAGATCATGGCATCTGGTCCCATCACTTCATGGCAAATAGATGGGGAAATAATGAAAACAGCGAAAGACTTTATGTTGGGGGGCTCCAAATCTCTGCAGATGATGACTACAGCCATGAAATTAAAAGACACTTACTCCTTGGAAGAAAAGCTATGACAAACCTAGACAGCATTTAAAAAGCAGAGACATTTCTTTGCCAAAAAAGGTCCATCTACTCAAGGCTATGGTTTTTCCAGTAGTCATGTAAGGATGTGAGAGTTGGAGAATAAAGAAAGCTGAGCACAAAAGAACTGATGCTTTTGAACCTTGGTGTTGGAGAAGAATCTTGGGAGTCCCTTGCACTGCAAGGAGATCAAGCCAGTCAATCCTTAATAAGGAAATCAGTCCTGAATATTCATTGGAAGGACTGATGCTGAAGCTGAAGCTCCAATACTTTGGCCCCCTGATGGGAAGGACTGACTCATTCATGGAAAAGACCCTGATGCTGGGAAAGATTGAAGGCATAAGGAGAAGTGGACAACAGAGGATGAGATAATTGGATGACATCACTGACTCAATGGACATGAGTTTGAGGAAGCTCCGGGAGTTGGTATTAGACAGGGAAGCCCAGCATACTGCAGTCCATGTGGTTGCAGAGTCTGACACGACTCAGCGACTGAACCAAAATGAACTGATGTTTAGTTTTATTTACAGGCTCAAGGATGAAAGGAAAGGCATTTCCGTGGTACCAGGTTTTTATACTGTAAAACTTTTCAAAACATGAAAGTGTAAATTATTATTATTTCAATCCATTCATAATCACATTTCAGAATGCTTTGAGGAATCCCGAACCCTGCCCTCTAAGAGTTTGCCTTCTACAGAAAAGACAAGTACTTAATATCCACTCTGTTTGGTTCTTATATGGTCAGTGAACTGAGAAGAAAAACCCCTAAATATTTGTGGTTAAAGTTCCTGCCAAAATGCAGCTTTTCTAAGAAGGCCCCCAACCACAAACCTACAGTTAAGGATTAACCTCTATAGTCAAATAATAATAATGCTAAGTGTCCCTTCAAGTGGTAAAGATTAATACTCCAGACAAGAGATTATAGTGGAATTTAAAGCTCAAAAAAAAAGGACTAAAATCTAAGATTAAGGGAGAATTCTCTTTGAGTTTTAATGACTGGGCAGGGGTTCAGAATTGGAGCTGTCTTAAAGAGGCACTATTTCCTTTTGAAGTGAACATGCACCAACATCTCTTAGTGAACAGACCCTTCACTGGGTTAGGATTATTCTCTTGCCATAGGTATACATGGAATAGAGGAATAGGAAAGTACATTACTCCGGTAAAAAAGAAAATTTCTGAGCATAAATAAATAGAAACAAAACTGTAACATTAACATTATTCTAAAGGGTTTAATCTTTTCAGAAATAGGAAAATATGTACTCAAGTATATTTCTCAAAAATTATTTTTTCCACCATGTTTTCACCTAGAGTTATGGGTCAAAATTCACTTTATCCAAGCAAACCTATTTCATTTCTTTTTTATTGTTAGGAATATTTGATTTTTTATACATTCAGTAAATATTTAATGGATTACTTCTATGTGGCAGACAGCATAATGATTGCAGTTAACAGAGAAAAAGAGAAGATACAAGTATGCAAAGACACATTCCTGGTCACAGAGAATTTCACAGACCATTGGGGAGGATAGATAACTAGAATAGGAAAGATCCAAACCGTTGCAGAGAAGATATGGCTTGATCTGAGCCTTGATGAAAGAATTACTGGGAATATCAGTTATAGGCAACAAGGGAAAGAGGATTCCAAGCAGAGACATCAGTATGTGCAAAAGCTCAGCCAGAGGCACAACCATAGTACTTTCTGAGATAGGAAATTATGTGGTACAGTTTGAGCATTTTGAAAATTGAAATGGGAAGGTGAAAATATAACCATAAAGTTATTTATTTCTATAGTTATACAGAGATATGTACATCATAAAGTTAGATGGGGCACAGACCTTAAAGGGCTTGAACACAGTTTAAGGAGTTTAGATGTGTACCTCTCTGCAAAGAGAGAGTATCTGTGAAAGACACATCTGATAAAGAATTGTTATCCAAAATAAATGAAGAATTTTTTAAATGTAATGATCAGAAAAAGAAAAAAAGACCAAAAAATGGCAAAAAATCATAACAGAAGATAGGATGTCATGAAAATGTTTAATATATGATTAGGAAAATAAAGAAGGAAATAATGAGATAATACTATATATCTATTAAAATGATCAACATCCAGATAACTGACATCAAATGATGACAAGGGTGTGGAGCAACAGGAACTCTCATTCATTGCTGGTGGGAATGCAAAATGCTGGTCATTTTGGAAAATGGTTTTGTGGTTTCTTACAAAACTAAACATACTCTTACTATATGTTCCAACAATTATGGTTCTTAGTATTTATCCAAAGTAGTTGAAAACTTAGCTCCACACAAAAACCTGCACACCAATATTCATAACAGTTTTATTCATAATAGCCAAGACTTGGAAGCAATCAAATGTCCTTCAGTAGGTAAAAGGATACTATGGTACATCCAGACAGTGGGATATTATTCAGTACTAAAAGAAATAAGCTCTCTTTTCTCCAAGCCATGAAAGGATATGGAGGAAATGCACATTACTGAAAAGCCTTTCGATGAAAGTGAAAGAGAAGAGTGAAAAAGTTGGCTTAAAGCTCAACATTCAGAAAACTAAAATTATGGCATCTGGTCCCATCACTTCATGGCAAATAGATGGGGAAACAGTGGAAACAGTGTCAGACTTTATTTTGAGGGGCTCTAAAATCACTGCAGATGGTGATTGCAGCCATGAAATTAAAAGATGCTTACTCCTTGGAAGGAAAGTTATGACCAACCTAGATAGCATATTAAAAAACAGAGACATTACCTTGCCAACAAAGGTCCATCTAGTCAAGGCTATGGTTTTGCCAGTGGTCATGTATGGATGTGAGAGTTGCACTGTGAAGAAAGCTGAGTGCCGAAGAATTGATGCTTTTGAACTGTGGTGTTGGAGAAGACTCTTGAGAGTCCTTTGGACTGCAAGGAGATCCAACCAGTCCATCCTAAAGGAGATCAGTCCTGGGTGTTCATTGGAAAGGATGATGCTGAAGGTGAAACTCCAATACTTCGGCCACCTCATGCAAAGAATTGACTCACTGGAAAAGACTCTGATGCTGGGAGGGATTGGGGGCAGGAGGAGAAGGGGATGACAGAGGATGAGATGGCTGGATGGCATCACCGACTCGATGGACATGAGTTTGAGTGAACTCTGGGAGTTGGTGATGGACAGGGAGGCCTGGTGTGCTGTGATTCATGGAGTCGCAAAGAGTCGGACACAACTGAGCGACTGAACTGAACTGAAGTGGAAGAAATAATTTGAAAAGGCTATATTACTGTATGATTCCAACTATATGACTTCTGGAAAAGGCAAAACTAAGGAGAGAGTAAAAAGCATCAGTGGTGTGTGCCAGAGCTGAAGGGAAAGAAAGATGAATAGGTGAGACACGGAGAATTTTTAAGGCAGTCAAAGTACTCTGCATGGTATAATGGTGAATACATGTCATTCCAAACCCACAGAATGTACAATACCAAAGATGAACCCTAACATAAATTATGGACTTTAGGGGATAATAATATGTCAATGTAGGTCCATCAATTGTAAACAAATGTACCACTCTGATGGGTGATGTTGATAGTGGTAGGCACTACCACTCTGGTATGGAGGACCAGAGGTTATACAGGAAATTTCTGTGCCTTCTGCCCAATTTTCTTGTGAAAAAAATAAACTCAATTAGAAATTTTTTCTTGTGAAAAAATAAAGTCAATTAAAAATAATTTTTGAAACCTTCCAATGGCTTTCCATTGTCATTGGAATATTTAAACTTCTTAACACCAAAACCCTGACTACTTGTCCATCCCTATGTACATAACAGCTTCGATTCTATTCATAAAAATTAAACTACTTTCATATAGTACCTTCTTAAACATGTATTAACCCAAAGAATAATTATGATTATCATTAATTGATGCTTACAGGTGAGGAAAGAGAAGCAGAGATTATGTAACATAAACCCTCAGGCAGCCTGGAAACAGCAATGTTCAACTATACCACTTTTATATAACACTTCCAACATTAAGGATTAAGTTTGACTTAATCAAGTATGATCTTTCAGCATATCATTTTTGTTTAGTACATGATGGAGAAATTTACTACTTAAATGTGCTAGCAGGAATTAAAAGAACTAGAAAACAATTTAAACTGATCTAAGTTCAGCAGAAGCTGAGAAAAAAAACAGCACACTTAACAATATCATTGATGTTAAGTGAAATTTGCTACTTAAAGAAAGTGTAAGTCAACTGAATATCATTTTAATTAGAAAGAGTTGGAAGATTCTGATGTGGTTTCTGATGGTGATGGTTCACTTGTAGGCCAGCCTCCCAGAAAAGGAACTGACCCGCTGTATGGCTCCAAGGAAACTAATTTAGCCCAGGGCTTGAGGCAAGGTAGGGTGTGTACATTGCTTGGCTGTTTGCCCTATATCATGACAGTTTCCATGACAAATCATGACTCAGACAAGGGCACCATATAGCTGGTAACAGCCATATAAAATGAAAAGATTACGCTAATAGTTTCTAAAATGATTCAATAGTTTCAATAAACTGGATTCAAATAATTCAGAAATTACTGGAATGTTCTGAGGAGTTGCGCTTCAACCTATGTCACTTGATATTCTAATTATTTAGAGAAAACATTGATTCATTTTAAAGTTCTGATCTATATATTAATTCATATTATACTAGCTGCTAAATATATCAATTATCACTTCCAGATCTAACCACAGAAGTAAAATAAACATGAAATAAAATGAAAAACCGAAAAGTTATACTTGACCGCTTTTTCTTATTGCCATTTAGGAAACAATAATCAACAAAATTAATCAATTACCTAAGGTATCACTATAGTTCATTTAATTCTTTTCCCCATGAAAGTTGTCCTCTACATGACAAGATGCAATCAACACATTTTTACTAGAAGATACAATATCTTACAGGGCTTCCCAAGTACCACCAGTGGTAAAGAACCCACCTGCCAATGCAGGAGACATAAGAGAATTGGGTTCCATCCCTGGGTCCAGAAGATCCCCTAAAGGAAGGCATTACAACTCATTCCAGTATTCTTGCCTGGAGAATCCCATGGACAGAGAAGCCTGGCGGTCCATAGGGTCGCAAAGAGTCAGTCACAACTGAAGTAACTTAGACACATGCACAAATGGTGTCTTGCCTAAGACCAAGTATAAATATTCTAGAAACCCAAGAGGGATCCAAAATAAAAATTTATTAGCATGCAGAGCACTTGGAAGTCATGCATGCTTATAAGTAAATAAATCACAGTTTATAACGAAACTTTCTTGAATCCTAAAATGTATAGTGTGTATATATTAAGCAAAAAAATAAAATTAACTGTTAAAGTTCATGAAGAGGTCAGAGAAATGTTCCTCTTTACATTTTTATTTTCAATCTAAGTATTGGTTTATTTGAACTATGTGTGTGCGCACACATGCACGCGTACCTCTATGCAACCCCATAGACTGTAGTCCGCCAGGCTCCTCTGTCCATGGGATTTCCCAGGCAAGAATACTGAAGTAGGTTGCCATTTCCTTCTCCAAGGGATCTTCCCAACCCAGGGATAAAACCCACGTCTCCTGTGGATCCTCCCATGGCTAGAAATCTCCTGGCAAATGGGTTCAGTACAACTTGAACAAATGGTTATTTTCCACAGCTCTCTACTACTACTACTAAACTCACACCCACAGTTAACCAAGTAAGGAAGTCTGTCCTATTTCCTCTCAAGAAAGGATCCCAGGAGCTTACTGGATTGAGGCTGAGATCAGATGACTCTGGAAGATCCCTCAGCCAGGTGCTGAGTCTTCGGGAGACTGATAAAACTCCAAGGTAGCAAAAGCTTCATTGGTTTTTGCTTTTTGTGTTACATTCTATTTGTATAACTATTCAAAACTATTATAACTTATAGACTTAAGTAAGAAAATGTGTTGTTTATATGTGCATTTTCTATGAAATATTTTTAGCCCCTGAAAGACCTAAAGAATTATCATTTTAAAAACAGATATTTATTGCAAACCTAACACCTGCTAAGCACTGGGCCAGAAGCTTTACATGCAGTATTTCACTCAATGTGCACAACTTTATCTGTAGATACTATTATAGTGTTCATTTTACTGACTGTTAATCTAGGGTTTAAGGAGGTTGGTGAATTGGGAAAGCAACACAGAGTTTGCTCAGGAGTTGGGGTTTTAAGGTTTAACTGTCTGACAGCAAAGCTTTTATTCTGCATTATGCAATGCTACCTCCAAATCGAATTTAAAGTGCTTTGAGGTATATAAAGAAGTTCACAGATCATTTTTATTTAATTCTCATAATCATTCTCAGATGTCCATATTTCATGTATTAATAGTATAAAGTTTAGACTCAAACCCAAGCCTATAGCTGCCTAATTTAAATGTGGCCTAATTTAAAAGGGATAAATTGTCAAATCTAAACACTGTTTCCTTATCATTTATATTTCTAAAACAAATAGCCATGGAGGAAAGAAGGTTACTTCAGTAGTATGTAATACATACTTGGATCTATCTAAAATATAGAAATGTTTTTCTTAATTTTCTAATTTTTTTTTAAATTTAGCCTATCCATCTTCCTATCCTAAAGTATTCTAGAGGTAAAATAGGGGAAACATTTTTTTTCTATTTGGCTACTAAAAATCATGACTCAGTAGTAGTGATTATTTTTAAGGTATTAATAGAAGGGTTTTTAAAGAAAACAATGGAAAAAGTAAGAAAGGTATAGCAAGTTTCCAAGCTTCGCTTTTCACTAGAATTTTAAATATTCTTAGAAAGTCATCTATTGTCAGATTTTATTTGCTATTTTCTAAATTTATAACATAAAGGAAATGACAGGACTGAAGATGTTCCAATAGCTTACTTCATGGATCTAATTGCTGAAATCTTTTCAAAGCCCTTTGGGATGGTTTTTTCGAACACTCAGCTCTTCTCTGAAGATTACTCTGTTGAGTCCAATGGTAATGATATAATTAATCAACAGAATCTTAACTAAATATTAAATATGCCAAGGCAACATTATCTTCTGGGTATTTCTGCTTCATTGACATTTGGAAATCAAAGGCCTTTTTCTTCCACTTTATCATATATTTAATTGGTTTTTCTTCAGAGTACAGTTTCTTCAGATGTATATTTAACCTGCACAATGTGCTTTGCAAGTAGTAATAATGAAGATGCAATTAAAAATTTTTTTAACTGTTAAATTGAACTTTACATAATCTATATTTCATTTGAATGTTCACATAATTCTTGTAGAGCCTGTTTACATAAAACCAGATATGCTGCACTTAGTGGAGGTTGTAAAAGATTTTCAATTGTAATTTTGACTCCATGTGATTTTTGTTTTTCTAACTTGGGAAATCAGTCCCAAGTAAGATGTGATACCACTGAATTCAAAGTGAAAACAAGCGAATTTTATTCACCATTTTCTAATTAAGAAGATCAAATGTCAGTTTTAAAACATATTATGAAAAGCCTCAGTTTCTCCATAAATATTCAAGTTAAATGATGTACAGGTATATTTTGTTGTTGTTCCACTGCTAAGTCATATCCAACTCTTTGAGATCCCATGAACTGCAGGATTCCAGGCTTCCCTGTCTTTCACCATCTCCCAGAGTTTGCTCAAACTCATGTCCATTGAGTCAGTTATGCCATCCAAACATCTCATCCTCTGTCACCCCCATCTCCTCTTGCCTTCAGTCTTTCCCAGCATCAGGGTTTTTTCCAGTGAGTCAGTTCCTTCACGTCAAGTGGCCAAAGTATTGGAGCTTCAACTTCAGCACCAGTCCTTCCAACGAATATTCACGGTTGACTTCCTTTAGGATTGACTGGTTTGATCTCCTTGCAGGTATATACCCAATTTATACTGTTCACTAGGTTAATTTAATATGGAAGAATCCAAGGTCATGAACCCAAACAATTACATGCAATTGTCACTCTCAATTCAGAAATTTCTCAGTTCTGAAGAGCTGACTATGTCTTTGGATCTTCCACTTTCATTCTCCAATTTTTTGTCCCTAGAACATGACTGAAGTGACTGAGAGAGTTTAACATCTTTGACCTTTAAGGGAATCCCATGCTCTCCTGAACATCATATGGCACTGAAATTTAGGTGGGACACCTTGCCTCTAGAACACACCTGATTTCCAGCCTGCAGCCTCTTCCTCCTCAGCTTTAACAGTCTCAGAAATTGCAAAGCAAACAATATAAAAGCACCTCATAGATTAACAAACCATTACTAGTCCTCGACACTTCAGTAGATGAAACCTCCTTGATCCCAGACTATAAAAACGCCTTCTGAAGGCTATCGAGCTCCTCTTTGATTCTTGGCCCAAGTCTTAATTTTCTCACAGTGCTGAAGCTCTGTATTTCATTAGAGATATCATCTTAAATCCCTGTGTGCCCCTACTTGTTTAAATGGTCTCTTTTCTACAGATTCATCTGTATCTATTTTAATGGTTAACCAGTAAATATCATGATATATTTTTTACTCTTGTGATAATAAAGACTGGGTTGGGTTTTTTTTAGATAAAGCCCAATGGTTATAATCCTGAATTTTTCTCATTCTAATCTGATATAATCACTTCATATTGAGTCCTTAGGTTAAAAAGACACAACTATTATGGTCAGATTATGTTCCACAGCCATCTAAGTTATTCTTGCACTTCATGTCTCAACTAAATTCATGTAATCTCTAGTGGTGATCATCAATTGTCCCAAGAATCTTTTCACTACATTCAACATAAATAATATCATCAACAGAGTTGGAGTCTGCTGTATATCTATAAAGGCAAAATATGAAAACCTGAATCTTAGTACAAGCCCAGCCCTTAGTGTGCCAAATGTTTATTTTGTATTCAAGCTGCTTTTTAAAAATAATAATAATAAATATTTTTCAACCTGACAAAAAAAAAAAGCAAACAAACAAATATACCTTTCTTCCCAGGAATCCTCTCATGTACACCTTGATCCACAAAAACATAGCCTACATATTCACTGGTTTATTTTTAGTTTTCAAAGCGCTGATAGCCATATTTTTTTTCTTGGTAACATAAATAACACATGCTTATTCACAATAAAATAAGAAAGAAAATATCAACTAAAATTTTTTCTATAGTAATCTTTTTGTTCATTAAATTATTTAGTCGAAACTAGAATTATCTGTCATGGCATTCCTCAGAATAGAAAAACCGAGGAGCCAGCAAAGTTCCTATCTTTCAGGAACTGACAATGCAAAGCTCTAACTGCCCAGGCCATTAGGTCAGCCATTTGTCACTGAGTAATCCATTAAAAAATCAATCTAATTGTCCTAAAATTATATGAGCATTATTTACATTGGGAAGCTAATTAGGTAAGAGTGAGTGTTTAGCAACAAGCCAATAATAAATAATACTTATTTCAACAGAATCATCTCTCATAAGTATATTAAGAAATCAAAATGTAGAGTAGTTATTAAATGCGTAATACTATTAATAAGTCACAAGTCCCAGGAGAAAGGGCAAGAGCATCACATGGGACATGATTAAGGCAAAGATAACTAACAAGGAATTTAAACGCTGCCTATTGATAAATGATTAACTAAACTTGGGCCCTCATAGTTTTTAAGTAACTTTATAAAAAGAAGACAGCATTATTCTAAATTAAATAATTTTATTATGTGGGTTCAGTTGAGATAAATTGTATAAAGGCATTTAATCACATTCTCATTGAACCTAAATGAACACTGACTTCCAGAAACCTATCAAATCTTTTCTTTACTTGAACAATATAATACTATTTTGCAGAGGTGGGTTAATGAGAGATGAGCATGAAACTGATTCAAATGAATCCCCAAAATTAGTCTTCCTGAAAAACGGTGCCATAAAAATAGGTGGATACAAGGATGGATGGAATTTGATCACAGCTCAAGAATCACTGGTGACACACAACCTCAGGCAAATCAGAGTCTTGGTTTTCTAACCAAATAGAATAAGGATAACAGCCTATTTAGTGAGAATGTTGAACAATTAGAGAGATTTACGGACAGAGTAACTGGAACATTACATATTCTCAGGAATGTTTTGGTTTACTTCCATTTCTAGAAAATAGGAACAACACCTTCCTATATAAAAGGCAAAATAATTATTCCCATCACGAAAGGCTTTAATTAAGCTCTGTAAGAAAGTGTTACATAATGTATACAGTATACTAAGCAAAACTGTCCCTGCCTTGAGAACCCTATAATCCAAGCTTGGCAAAGCAAATCAATTTTAAAGAACTTGAATACAATGTCAATATCCATTCTTTAGGAATTTTTATGAGCTGCCCCCCAAAATAGTAATCTGGCCTTAAATAATGAGAAAGTGCTTGGTTAATCATTCCTCCTTTGCACAATAAACATGTTAAAGAAACAAATTCACTTAAAAAACAGATTAAATGCTTATTTTTTCTTATTACTTTAAAAATTATAATTGCTAAAATTACTAGATAATTGTGAAATACATAACCTACTCTGAAGAGTTGTTTATTATATAAATGTATATATGTGTGTGTATAGATATACATATATGCAGATTTATAAATATATGTATATATTTATAAATATAGGTTATATATATATATAATACACATATATATATATTTATACTCCAGATACCTTTGAAAAATATTTTGTGCATCTTACAGAAATATACATTATATAATAAAAATAAATAGCTATAAAATAAAAAAGACCAAGAAGCTCTAGAGCTTAAAAAAGAGAGAGAGAGAAATATTAAGCAAAAAAAGGTAGGCATTAAGGTCCTTAAAGTCAGTTCCTAAATGTCAGTTGTTAATTTTGCCCTGATTTTTCTAGTGGCCAACAGATGCCAAACTGATCATAAGACTGGATACCTTGGTGTTATCAGAAAAGCAACACTTTCCTTACATCAAGATCCAACAAAAGTTTCTCCTTGGAGGATTCTCACAAACAGAATATTAAAGGATAAAGTAGAAAATATCTACTTTATTGATGCTTTCAAACTGTAGTGCTGGAGAAGACTCTTGAGAGTCTCTTGGACAGCAAGGAGATAAACCAGTCAATTCTAAAGAAAATCAACCCTGAATATTCATTGGAAGGACTGATGCTGAAGCTCTAATACCCTGGCCACCTGATGTGAAGAGCCAACTCACTGGAAAATACCCTGATGCTGGGAAGGATTGAGGACAGGAGGAAAAAGGGGTGAGAGAGGATGAGATGGTTCAATGGCATCACTGACTCAATAGACATGAGTTTGAGCAAACTAAGGGAGACAGTGGGAGTCTGGTGTGCTGTAGTCCATGGGGTCACAAAGAGTCAGACATGCTTTAGTGATGGAGCAACAACAAAGACAATACCTGAAATAGCAACTCTAAGTAAATAAACCAGATAACTTTTTAAAGAAACTATATTCTGAGAATACTGCAATACAAGTCTAGTGAACAAAATTGAAATTTACTTTGTACAATATCCTCCAGAAAGAATGGTACTGGACAAATAATAAAACCTAAGGTGCAGAAAAGCACAAGTGCTCCTCTGCCTCATTTTTCTTATTTATAAAATGAGGAAAATGGACTAAACTGTTTCTAAAATTTTTGACTCAGAGAAGCATCAAAATAGCTAACCTAGATGCTTACACACTAATATTTCTATTAAAAGAATAACAAAAATATCACTAATAATGCTGAGAAACAGAAACATTTGGAGAGGAGGGGAATATTACATTTTGAGTTGATGGGAAATCTATCATTTCTCTGGTGACTTAAGTGAAGAGAAAAACAGGGCCAGTTACCGTAAAATGCAGGCCTGTAGATCTTGAGCTTTAATTCTTTCAAGCATGTATCATGTTTTTTTTTTTTTTAAATCATTTCATTGCCAATCTTTATAAGTTGGAAGAATTCATATAAAAATGCATGTTACTGGCTTCTCCTGTAACAGAAATAATTATTAGAATGGAGTCAGCTGAAGCTGCATGTTCAAGGTCATTAGACTCTCTAATGTGATAGCCCCATACCTAGTACTTTCTATTATGAAACTGTGTCCGTTGCCTTTTATCATTGTGCTTGTGCTATTATTCCCATGTTACAGGTTTAGAAGAACAAAATATATGATATCTCATACCTAAGTTTCCTTTTCAAATGTGGGAAGATAATTGTTGAATGAAAGCAGTTTATTTCAAGAAAAATTAGAGAGACTATATTTCTTGGGAGAAGTAAAGAAGATGCCTATATATTTAAAGATGCTCAGTTAATAGGATCTGGAAATGGGGAGATGTTTGTCAAAAAGTACAAACTTCCAGATACAGAACGAATGAGTTCTGGGAATCTAATGTACAACGTGGTGATTATAGTTAAGAATGCTGAATTATATACTTGAAAGTTGCTAAGAGCGTAGACCTTAAATGTTCTCACCACAAAGAAAGAAATAGTTATTATGTGATGTAATGGAGGTGTTAGCTAAAGCTATGGTAGTAATCATTTTGCAACATATAAGGGCATCATATTGACACATTGTACATCTTAAAACTCACATGATCTTGTTCATAATGCTGAAAAAAATATATTGCAAAGGGTGGAAGAAGAATCGGAGATTAAAATAGACCTAAGAGCTGTAACAATCACAGTGTTTTAAACCTATTCGGATCTTAAGTCAAGTAAAGAAATTATAAATATAAAAATATCTGTTTACTACACCTAGTCTAGTCCTTAACAATGGCTACAGAGTACCTGGCAGTATTTCTACTTTATATATAATGTTATCAGTTCAGTTCAGTCACTCAATCGTGTCCAACTCTGCAACCCAGAGACTGCAGCACACCAGGCTACTCTGTCCATCATCACCTCCCGGAGTTTGCTTAAATTCATGTCCATTAAGTTGGTGACGCCATTCAACCATCTCATCCTCTGTCATCCCTTTCTCCTCCTGCCTTCAATCTTGCAGCATCGGAGTCTTTTCAAATGAGTCAGTTCTTCGCATCAGGTGGCCAAAGTATCGGAGTTTCAGCTTCAGCATCATTCCTTCCAATGAATATTCAGGACTGATTTCCTTTAGGATGGACTAGTTGGATCTCCTTGCAGTCCAAGGGACTCTCAAGAGTCTTCTCCAACATCACAGTTTAAAGCATGAATTCTTCAGTGCTCAGCCTTCTTTATAGTGCAACTCTCACATCCATAAATGACTACTGGAAAAAATGTAACTTTGACTAGATGGACCTCTGTCAGCAAAGTAATGTCTCTGCTTTTTAATATGCTGTCGAGATTGGTCACAGATTTTCTTCCAAGCAGCAAGCGTCTTTTAATTTCATGGCTGCAGTCAACATCTGCAGTGATTTTGGAGCCCAAGAAAATAAAGTCTGTTTTATTTGTAAACAATGGAAAAAAACTGTTTCCATTGTTTCCCCATCTATTTTCCATGAAGTGATGGGCCAAAATGCCATGATCTTAGTGTTTTAAATGTTGAGTTTTAAGTCAGCTTTTTCACTCTCCTCCTTCACTTTCATCCAGAGGCTCTTTAGTTCTTCACTTTCTGCCATAAGGGTGGTGTCATAACTTATTTACTATGAAACAATGTACTTTGGGTTAACATGTTACATTTACTTCAAGTATTCTAGAGCAACTGAGAATAGAACAAATAATGATATTTCCAGAAGGAATACTGAAGAACAATCTAAGAGAATAAAGAAATTATTTTAAAAACTCAAAATTCAACCAACTGCCACAAAACCTTAAGAGCACATAATTTTCTTTAAGGTTTACTTGTGTGCAAAAAAAGAATTGTGGATTTTTTTAATCATATAAAAATATTACACATTCAAGTGGGGAAACATGCAAATATGCTTGTAGACACTCACATTAGGCTTAATTTAGCAACTACAGTGATAAAACGCACTAAGGGCTTAACACTCTTTTACTTTACTGATATAACTAATTAACTAATGTGAGTTTGCATATGAACTATATAACCAAGACTAAAACCTGGCTAAATAGCTACAATAAGCTGGGTCCGCAAAGGGCAGTTTTTAAGATATGAAAGAAATGCTTAACAGGGTGACCTGGATTTAGAAGGTAAATGTCTTGACTGAATTACTGTTTTAAAAACATTTATATTAATTCCTTGACCTATTATAATAGAGCTGATAGCCATACTGTAAAAAAATACAAAATCAAAATGGAAAAGTCATTCAGTGTTTAGAGTAAGTTTCATTAGGAAACAAAGTTCCAAACGATGTGTTAACTCATTTAAGTGCCTCAATACACCTGTGAATTAGGTATGTTTTCTCTGAGCTCTTCTATCCACTAAAAAGGCAGAGTAAAAACACTCTGAAGAATGGTGAAAATAAAATAACCACAAAATTCACAAGAAAGTTCTACACATAGTCACATTTCCACAGAGAGTAGAAAGAACGACAGTTTTTCATCCAGCCAAATTCGGACCAAATTTGTACACATGGTTCTCACCAAAGCCAACTGACTCTGGAGCAAGGGCTGTGCTCAACGTTGCCAAGTAACCTTCCTGCCTTTTGTGTTTTTCCAATATTCCCTTTTGTTAATGTTAAGACTCAAGATAGAGTAAAACGTCAGTAACTAGAATTCTTCACTAACTGCTCTTTTCTTTTTTGTACAATTTTGGGAGACAGTGGAAAATCACAAGGAAAAGAACCTCATATTAGATTTCATTAAACATATGCACGCAATTTTTAGAGAATATCCTGGGCACAGTATACGTTTCTAACCTCAAATCCTGTGGATCCTTTAGATAAAGGATAAAAACAGTAAAAACGGACCTCCAGAGTAAGTCAAGCACGCAGTATTGCCTAGCTCCTGGAACTGGAGCAGCCTAAGTTCAAAATCCAGCTTTTCTGTTTGCTTACTAGATTTCTTAGGCTTCAATGTATTTATCTGTGTAAAACAGGAATCAAAATAATAGTATCTACTCCATGAGGTTGTAACAATAAGACAATTCATGTCAAGCACATAGGAAATGTGGATATATAATATCATCACTTCAGTTTTCCTATTAAACTCTCAAAGCAAGTGTGTGTGTGTGTGTGTGTGTGTGAAATCTTTTGGTAATACAGTAAACCAAGGAAGATTTTGTTCATGAATGCACTATAACCTTAAAATGCAATTAATTCCAATATGATATTATACAATTCTTTCTTCAGATACAGACTTTTTTTTGTTGTTTCAATGAAAAGCTAAAAAAAAGACAGTGTTTGGGAATAAGCTGGCTCCAGGTCTGAACTTCAGCTGTCACTTACTAGCTGGGTGACTTCAAGTTACTTAAAATTTTCCTAGTCTCAGTTTTCTCATACTTTGAATAATCATTGGTATAAAGATTAAAGAGGCTACTTGACATAAAATAGGCCAAAAATAAATAGTAGCTGTTATCATTATTATAATGCATGTGGTTATTCAATCTTTCAATGAAAAACTTATTAGAATATTCAACATTTAATTTGTACTCTAACCAAGGCTTAACATTAAAAACATGTAAAGGCTATTTTAAAATTCCCTCTTACTTTGGCAGCACTATGCAGCATGTAGGATCTTAGCTCCCCAAACGGGGATCGAACCTGAACCCCCTGCATTGGGAGCACAGAGTCTTAACCACTGGACTGCCTGGGAAGTCCCTAAAATTCGTTAATAAAATGGCTTCACCTTACTACCAATTTCTGTGACTTATAAGATAATAATTAGAGAGACATGCTTGTTAAGTTTACCAAATTTTTGACATTCCTTGAGTCACATAGCCTCTTGGGTGATAAGAACAAAAATGTTCAATAATTTTTTTAAAAGGGAACACATGATACTAAGATATTTACAAAAGTCAGTGTTGTCACATGTTGATACTATGGAGCCCTGGCCACCTTCCTGATACTTTTCCATGTGATGCAAATGTAAGAATTATTTTTCCACTTGCATCATGTTCAGACGTGAAGGAAATTCAGAGCATAATACATGTACTTTTCCACTTGGGTTGCAGAGGGACAATAACATATTTGGGGATAAAGAACATAAAAACCATTATTATACCGTTTTGGCAATTTTAGAAAGAACAAAAGAGCCTGGACTGAACTTTAGCAGTAATAGGTTCTGACATCGACAGCTGGTTACCATTATCAGAATGAATCATGGAGCAGAAGTGACAGGTGGATTGGAGCAGAGGCGACCAAGAGATGCTACAGATAATTTCTTTGTTTTTAAGGGAGATTTTCTCCAGTTCCTCTGACCTAGTGCCGCATATGTCTTAATTTAAGTCGACAGATAGTGTGATAGAAAACAAAGTACAATTGTAAGTTTAAACCCAAAGATTCCAAACAAATAGAAGTATCTTAGAGGTGGTATACTTTCCAATGTGGGCAAAGCAATCTCTTTGCCCGAGAACTCTTAGTTAAATGCTGGAAATATCTAGTGCTCTGCTTAGAACAGTTTAATGTTTATTTTTTTAGATAAGGAATAAACTGTATCTGTTTTTATGGTCAAGTTAAAACAAGACTTCTACTTGTAAGCTTGACAGGTAAAGCCACTCCAATCTTTGCAGCTTTAAAACCAATGGAAAAAAAAAAATCTGTTTTATGCTTCTCAGACAAGACAACAAAGTTATGAGAGGTTTTTTCCCTTCAGATTTAGTGTAAATGTCCCACCTGACACACACAAAAGCCCAACTATCAAACGGAATGATGATGCTGATGTTCAACACCTGCGCTTTCAGAGCCGCCAACAAAGGAGACAGAGCCTTACCCTACCTCCACACCTGCTGGATGGGTGGGTACCTTTAACCTCTGCGGCTCTTGGTGGGTCCCTGCAAGACAGAAGCGCTAAAGCATGCTCTTCAAAG
The DNA here is from genome assembly GCF_023091745.1 of Budorcas taxicolor. Classification (NCBI taxonomy): domain Eukaryota; kingdom Metazoa; phylum Chordata; class Mammalia; order Artiodactyla; family Bovidae; genus Budorcas; species Budorcas taxicolor. Next base: position 19,662,060 of record NC_068933.1, on the reverse strand, counting down.
GGCAGGAGAGCGGGCAAACAAAAGTGTTCTCTATGACGAGGTTGAATGCTTAATTACAGAATATATCTGGCAATACGCTTGGAAGGAAAGTATACTCACAGAAAAAAATATTCGTAACTGCTCCTAAAAGAAATGGGGAGGGGAGCAGATTTCTAAAAACATCAAAAGATAGATAACTATTTAAAGGAAACTTACGACATTTCATAGTATGTATGAAATAAAATCAATTTTTTATTACTAGAAAATTTATCAAGTCTAAACACAGCATATGTGTATTACTAAAAAATTCTTTCTGAAAAACAAAGTTTTTTCACAAATACTAGACATGTCATTTATAGACCTTAAACCTTTGCATGCCTAATCAATTTAGTGCTATGCATATTCATAGTATTTAAAAAACAGTAGACAATTGTTTTAATCTAACTTTGTTGAAAAATAGATGAGTCACTAAGAAATGAACAAAGATAGCATCTGTTTGGGAAAATGTTTATTATGTTAAAGTATTAGAGGGACTTCCCTGGAGGTCCAGTGGTTAAAATACCATGCTGCCAGCACAGAGGACACAGGTTCCATCCCTGTTCGGGAACTAAGATCCCACATGCCTCATAGAACGGCCAAAATATTTAAAAAATGAAAATAAAAAATAAGGTAACAGAAAAATAATTTTTTTAATTGTGAAACTTGAAGAGTTTATAGAAAATCCAAAAGATTTCACTTTGCAGTATGACTTAAAATAGCAATATATGTGGGAAAGAATTGGAATGTTATATATGTTAAAGTAATTATGACACAATTACATTTAAAAATATTTTCAGACACTGGGTTAAATGCCTATTTCATTAAATAGCAAGATATCTCTTAACTTGTAAAATAATCATTTTACATTACTATACATACGCATTGTTTTTACAAAACAAGATTCTTTATGAGATTTAATCATTAATGGTTTGGATGCACAAAAATTATGTCTTTTCACAGATAAAAAAAAATCAGGATACTTGAGTGCACCATCCTCATTTGTGACACTGCAGTTTGTTTCAAGGCTTGAGGGGGGAAACTCAAAGGTTATATGTATGTCCAACATTAAATTTGAGCAGGAGCAGAATCCTTTTGGAGTTTCTGAAAGATGAAAGAACAAACAACTTCCTTTCATGCTCTTTTCTCATCAGAGATACGACAGACTTGGGAAGCTGCCACCTAGCCAAATACCAAGCTCCAGAATTCTTCCGAAAATTTATTCAAATAAAGTGATTTAGCCCTTTGTGTGATATCACCATTCAAGAGAACAAGTTTACATACCAGACCAGAGTATCATTAGAAGAGCCCATATTTCAGTGGCCATCCTTCTAACCTACGCTTGAACTTTGGCAGTAGTTAAAATTCAAATTGGACTGTCCACTACCTATAAATGAAGCTAAAAAGTGCTGACAGTGTGAGGATAAGGTTGGAGCAAGCTAATAGGTTTTAGTGTCTAAAACTTTTGATAATCTGGCCTTAAGTGTCATGGGTCTTTCAAGGTGGATTCCATCTGTCCTATAAAGTTATGTATTGAAACATAATGCATCCCTTTGATCTCCTTTGTAAAAACCCCATGAAGTCAACAAAATGCTCCCAGTGACTCAACAGCCAGATCCCCAACCTGTGGACATGAAAGATTTTAACACTTGCAAGTGTTAGTAAACAGTAAATGATGTGCTGAAAGCTTCTCATTGAAAAGATTCAGCAATGGGCTGAGTCCTGCCACAGGCTGTGCTGCTACCAAAACAAAGCAAAAGAGCACAGCTCAAGCCAGGATTAGGCCTGATAATTTCCATTCATATAAATTTCCCAAAGTTACTCCCTAACAAAGCATCTATCTTGAAAAGCATATTTTATTTCCAAATCACTAGGGGACAAAAATATTCCTACAAAATAGTTGCTTACCATGGTAAAGACCACAAATAGGGACTTCCCTGGTGGTCCAGTGGCTAAGACTCCATGCTTCCAAAGCAGGGGCCCAGGTTCAATCCCTGGTCAGGGAACTAGATCCCACACACTAGAACTAAGAGTTCACATGCCACAACTAAAGATCCCACATGCCACATGAAAGCAACTAAGACCTGAAGCAGCTAAATAAATAAATCAGTATTTTTTTAGAAAGAGCATAAATAAGATATATACATGTGTATAGATGTATTTAGCTGTATGTATTTTTATTTGTTTACAATGCTCTGTATTTGTGTATATGTACTTTTTATACTCAACACAGGTGCATAAACCCAAGAGTGCACAGTGAAAATCACATTGGCTTTCACAGTCAGAAGGATGCAAATTCAAATACTGGCTATTGAGTGACCTTGAGCATTTTTCTTAAAGCACTCATACCTACTCTACTGATCTGGGGATGGAGAACAACTGTATCAAAGCACTTGATCAAGTACAGCAAACAGCAAATAGTATTTCTCTTTTCCTTCCCTATATCACCATCATGCTCCAACTTTGGTCCAAGCTTTTAATCCAATCTTTTAATTTATTCAATCTGCTGTTTCAGCATTAACGTATGTCCTCAAGTTCTCGAGTTGCTTAACACAGACTCAGGAGGCTCTTTTTGAATGGTAAGGAAGTGTATTCTGCCTGAAGTCAGAAATTCCCTGTTGACGAATCTCCTAACGAGGCAAAATCTTGTCCATCCTTCAACAGCCAGGTCAGGTGTCACTTCTCCTGTGAAGATTTCTCCAATCCTGCTGGGCAGCAATAATTAATTGCTCTTTTCTCCAGTCTCCCAAATCTTGTCTCATTCTATTATTAGAGTACTTATTACATTGCATTATAATTAGTTCTTGTCCTGTCTGCTTCCTCTTAGAGAAATTGAATTCCATGAGGTCAGGATCTGTGTCTTGGTCTCCCTGGTGCCCCAGCATGAAGCACAGAGCCTGGCAGACAGCAAACACATGACAGAAAGGGAGAAAAAAGCAGAAAGGGATACAAGAAGGAATATTTGCTTGCTCTCCTTACATTTTGTCTTTGATCACATACTCAGCAATGAGTGAGGTTTAAAAATAAAGTGGTCATTAACAAGAAAACTAAACAATTCTAAATCCTTCCTAATCTTCAGAATATGATTCTATATTATTTCAGTATCTCATTCTTTAACTGCCTCAAGGAGCTGCTCATTTTCTAACACTATCCAGCTGAGCATATGACAGATGGCTCTGAGATCCACACTGTATTTTGTGTGTGAACCAGCAAATGTGCTACCAAGTGGCATATGCATGCACATGTTAGCAATGCTAGATGGTTCAAGCTTGCAAACAGAGCCCTAAATGAGGAAATGTATGTGCCATGTGAATTTACATAAACACAAAAGCCTTTTATTTAATTCAAAATTTAATACTCATCAATTTACTCAGGTATACCTGCCCATTTATATATTTAGTGCCTTTTCTCAGTCAGTCTTATTCAGGTTCCCTTGGTATAACTTTTTTTATGGTGTTTCCCTTTACACATGCAGGTGTACACACACAACCATACACACCTCTGCACTAGAATTTAAAGCCAGAAAGGGGACAGTACTGTGCCACCTTCCATTGCCATTTGCTCCCATTCCTCTCTGAGAGCACACATTCAGACACACACCTATGCACAAGCATATGCCTGAGTACCACCTCCTCTCTGTCATCTTCCACAGTGACTGCCACCAAAGTGATCTGCCTCGAGCTCAAATATGATCATTGCACTGCCACACCAAAAATTCTACCTCATCAATAATAACTGTAACTATACACCAGTCATTAACAAACTACCTTCTGCTCACCAGTTATGCAAAAATCACTTTGAAAATACTATTTCCACTTTCCAAAATGCCATTATCATGCTTATCCTATTAAAAAAATATTTTCTGGCCTCTTGATTTCAGGTCAACTGTCAACTTGCCTGAAAAACTTTTCATAACCCTTTCTCCCCTTGCCCACTGAGAGGCTGGGTGCCCATCCAACCTGCTCCCCAGGACACTGTGGAGATGTATAAATACCTGCCTCCTACTACTGTACTATAATTTTTTACATGTATATTTGCCTCAGAGTGTTTATGATACTCAAGAACAGGAACTGAATCTTGTTCATCAACTGTATACTCAGCACTTAGAATACTGAGTTTAGTTCTTTGTTGAATAGGTAAATTACTATATATTGTCCACAAAGGATTCATAATAACTTTGTATGAACATACAAGAAATTACAAAGCTTAAATAAAACAGAAGGTATAAATGAAACCTTGGGGATCAGGACTAAGAAGGTCAGCAGATTAGAGGGGGATTAATCACATACAAAAGGATGCTGGAAACATGTCAGATTATTTCCTTAAGTAAGATGAAGCCATTATGGAAGCTTTATATATCCCCCATTAACCAAGAATTCCTTAAGACTCTCATTTAAAACAAAAGTAGCCATGGCACACTTTCAGAGGGATAAATTTTTACCATCAGAGCAATAATCAGATTTCATAGCTTCAAGGCAGTAAGACAGTGGAAGAAGCACAGGCATAGGAAACAAATGATTGTCCACAATGACTGTGGTCTCTGGGAGGCTGCCCGTCTTAAAAAGGAACAGCCTCCTCTGACCCTCTAGAAAATCCGGAGCAGCTTTCAGAGCAGCGGGTGTCCTGTGATGCACAGGAACAAAGGTTGGCACCATCCATCCCCTAGTTCTGCCTAAGACATATTTTCTAACTCTGATCCATGCCACAAAGCTGTAACATTCAGCCTCAGAATTTTAAGATTACAGAATTCAGTCGACTGTTATTTTGTCACAAGTATAATATGGCAGAGGTTTGTCGTTTTGCCTCCCTGGAAACTGATCAGCTAGATGAGAAAGGAAGCAAGATCTTGGTTCTTTCTATGGAAAGACAAGGGGAGAGAGTTCAGGTAGCCAGGGTATGAGCAAGGGACGTGACCCTGGCTGACTGGTTACTTCTTAGACTTTGAATCTATAGAGAGTAATTCTAAAAATGGAAAAAGACAATCACTGTTCACAGCATGGAAAGCAGAGTAAAAAATTCAATAATGCACTAGCAATATTGAAAGCTGAAATATCCAAGTGGATTATCCCTATGGCAGAGGGTGTCTGTTGTTCATTCTATCTATTCTTTTTTCATGAGTTCCCTAAAATCTCATGTTTCCTAACTTTAAAATTGTTACTGAGTGTCAAGGTCTGTAAAATAGCCATTACCTCTAGTTGTCATTCCATTCCTGCCAGAAAAACCTCAAATCTATGTGTCCATAGTTATTGAAAGGAACGTGGCACACAAAGGAAGAAACTGTACACTATCTAGTTCAGCCCTCTCAGCTTTCAGATGAAGAAAGTGAAGTCGTTGGGAGTTAAGTCACTTGTTCTTGGTCACTATATTCACTAAATAGCATAGACGGACCAGTCTTAACCTACTGGTCAGGCAGACCAGTTCTGCTTGACCAGTAGGTTCTTGCTAGTTTGCTGCCACTACCAGGGTAGTCATATTCTTATGGGAAGGCTTCTCTCTATTGTTCTAAATTATTATGAGCAAAGACATACTCCATTAGTTCACTTCAAATGTGTTCAAACCCTTGTGACTTCACATCTCCGTATTTTCGGACATGGGGTATAGGATGAGAGAGATCCGATTTGAACCCAAGCTGTGTTCATTACTAGAATTCAGACATGGGTAGTTACATGAAACCATCATCTGGCACAAATAGATATATACATTGTCAATTTTACTTATTCAACATTTACTGAATACCTATGTGTTAGGTGCTGTGACAGGCAATGAAGATGCAATAATGAGCAAAAGTGAACTTGTTCCAGCCTGCGGAGCTTACAGTCTCCTGGGGGAGACACACACATCCCCAAATAATCACATGCAAAAAAGTCCATGCTATGCTAAATGCTGTGAAAGAAATGCACAGGGTTGGGGATTAGGTTTAGGAAGGAAGTTACATTTTTAAGTCAAGCAAAGGAAAATAGAGATTTTTCCACAAGACCTTAGCATTTACAGCACTACCAAGGAAATCTTTTGATTGGTTCCTAAAGTGTTCCCTACCCCTTGGTTATTGGCCACTGCCTTTATTCTACATTGTGAATATGAACTGCAAAAAACTAACTGCAGTTATTGGTGACCATTTATATACTAGTCTATTTCTTTATTAAACATATGGGTTATTCATTCACTTAGACTTCCCCTCTGAAATCTAGCCTTTAAACCATATCCCACAATGAGGATTAATCCCACTCAGGTTCACAAGGATGAGCAAATTCTTCACTGTGGCAGCTCTTCCTCGTCCATGCTCTGAGAAATAGTTCACATACTCAACCCTCTTTACTTACTTGTGGAAATGAGACAAAGATCCAGTGATCTTTCTGTCCAGCCCTTGCTTTCCATCTTCTGGTAGGAGCTTGCACTCACTCATATCCTTGACCAGAGATGGTTCTCCCCTATCAGGAAGGTTAAATACTAAACACATACATTATTTGGGGAGAAATGAACAGAAGAGTTGAACAGGGAAGGGATACTTGAAAACCTCTAGAGTTGGCCTCTACTTGTTGAGAGATATCTATGCTCTAAAATATGTGTTGGTGATAAAACAAAAAAAGGAAAATAGGCTATGTGAACTTCACATAATTTGAAGAAAACAAGATTCTAAAAGCAAAAGATCACGAAATAATCATTTACAACTTAAGTTTCCACTTTGCCTTGCACATTAATTACATTAAGAAAACAATATAGTACACAACTCACACTTTCCCATAAAGAGAAATCCATGAGCCTCCAAAAAGCTACCAGTAGACTGTCACTGCTCTGAGAAGAGAAAAATTAAGTGGTCTGGAACTTTTTTATATAAAATTATTTAAATAAATTAGTATTTCATTTACAATACAAAATCAGGACTAACAATAGTATGAAACTCAACTCAGTTTCTATAAGCACAGTCAAGACTTGTGAATCACTTTTAGCAGTGCTCCCCTCTACTCATATGACACTGCAAATTATTATAATTCTCAAGTTCAAACTCCAGGCATGAGACAGGAGAAGAATAATGGAGGATGAGAAGTGAATCAAGCTTCAAGTATTTAAGTAAAGAAAATGACTTCTAGAGGAGAAGGAAGATAACAGAACAAATTCAGCCTCATGGTTCTGTAGTTGAAGTAGTGATACAGAGACTCCATAGGCTTTGTCCTACTATGAGAGTTACCAATCAAAATGTCAAAATATTTGGAATTATATACAGACTATTCTTAGTAAATTCATTCCTAGATACTTGATAAAATATTTGGAAGAGAATGAATTTAATAAATTTCATTTAAGGACTCATTCTGGTATAAGTTTTGCATAGAATTTTAATGAAGATGTCAATTTTCTACTTTATATCTTATACCATTCAAACTGTCAAGCACTTAAGTTTAGAGATATTCCTGTTAAACTAATTTTTAAGAATAAACAAGCCAAGAGACTGCATTAACACTAAATATTAACAGAATGAAAGTAACAACATAGCCTTGTGGTCTATAAAATAAAGGTGACATTTTAAGATCACAGGTCTTAAAAAGGCGGAAATTCAAGATATGTGTTCCACATATACATAGTTTAAGTTTAAAAAAAACTAAAAAGAAACTCATAGTTATCATAAAGAACAAGGTAGATGAACATACAGATGGCTAACAGGCATATGAAAAGATGCTCAATATCACTAATTATTAGAGAAATGCAAATAAAAACAACGAGATATCACCTTACACTTGTCAGAACGGCCTTCATTAAAAAGTCTACTAATAACAAGTGTTGGAGAGGATGTGGAGAAAAGGGAACCCTTAATAGTTGGTAGGAATGTAAATTGGCACAGCCCCTATGGTAAAACATGCTGCTGCTGCTGCTGCTGCTGCTGCTGCTGCTGCTAAGTCACTTCAGTCGTGTCCAACTCTGTGCAACCCCATAGACAGCAGCCCACCAGGCTCCCCATCCTTGGGATTCTCCAGGCAAGAACACTGGAGTGGGTTGCCATTTCCTTCTCCAATGCATGAAAGTGAAAAGTGAAAGTGAAGTCGCTCAGGTGTGTCCGACTCTTAACAACCCCAGGGACTGCAGCCTACCAGGCTCCTCCGTCCATGAGATTTTCCAGGCAAGAGTACTGGAGTGGGCTGCCATTGCCTTCTCCATGGAAAAGCATGGAGGTTCCTCAAAAAACTAAATATAGAACTGCCATATGATCCAGCAATCCCACTACTGAGTATAATATCTGGAAAAACCAAAAACATTAATTCAAAAATATTCATGCACCCCAATGTTCATAGAAGCACTATTTACAATAGCCAAGTCATGGAAGCAACCAAAATGTCCATCAACTGAAGACTGGATTAAGAAGATGTGGTATATATACATATAATGGGATATTACTCATCCATGAAAAAGAATGAAATACTGCCATTTGCAGTAATGTGGATCTTATGCCTAACAAAACAAGTCAAAGACAAATACTATATCAATTATATGTGAAATCTAAAAAATAATACAAACAAATGTATACACAAAACAGAAATAGACTCACAGATAGAAAACAACTTGTGATTACCAAAGGCAGGATAGAAGAAAAGAGGAAAATTAGGGGTATGGGTTTAACAGATACAAAGAACTATGTATAAAACAGATGAGCAACAAGGATACATTGCACAGCATGGGAAATTATCTAGCCATTATCTTGTAATAACCTATAATAGAGTATACTCCACAAAAATACTCCATCACTGGGTTATACACCTGAAATTAACACAATATTATATATCAGCTATACCTCAAAATTAAGTCTTGACCAAAAAAGAACATGGTAGAGAAACAACTTCCTAGGAGAAGAAAAATATATTAGCTGAAGGCAGGCTGTGGAGTAGACTGCCAACACAGTATGTATAACTTTGTAGTCCTTGGGAAACCTTTAAACATGTACAGAAGGCATAAAATGATATATATTGGAGCCACTGTGATCAATTTTATATATTTTAAGTTGTCGGGGGAGAGGAGGCTTCATTTGCTTCTCTCCAAATACTGCTCCATAATCAGTCAAGATCATCAAACAGGCTTCCAGGCCTTAACATTTCCCTTTGTTACAAGGTCCTTAAAGCTGAACCATGTCCATAGTCCTGTGAAATATGTCCTGCAGAGTTGGCTTCTGAATGAAATCTATTGTAGTCCACTACCTCTAAAACTCTAGCTCCGGTAAGCTATTTTTGAGACCCAGGCATAAAGGAAAAAACACAGTCCTTTCTTTCACTTTCCGAAGTCTCTCGCAAGTTTTCCCTTTGGGCTCCATTTTATAGGAAAGAAACTCCCCCATTGTTACAGGTCAGTACACGGTCAAACCAGAGATATATTTTGTAAATACATAAAATGATCTGTTTCATTTTCCAGTGCAAACGTTATTTGAAGTAAAGATAATGCATTTGTAATTGATATAATCTTTTACTCTGCATTGGCTTTGTACATCGGACGGACGCTCTAAGGCTTCAAGAGAGCGGCTTCCATGCTTCTACTTGCATGCATCCAAGAATCTGGATCAAAATCTACTAGTTAATATTCCTCTCAAGTCTTTGTGACTCTAGGAAGGTAAGGAGGCATTCCTGAAGAAAAAGTCACTGCAACGGTGGAAGAAAAGAAAATTTATGTAATTTATATTCACCTCATTAGATGGCAGCACAACACCCAAAACCAAAGTCTAACATTCTGGTAAGGAATAAGACATCTCTGAGAAGTTGTGGAAGGAAAATAAATGCGGGGAAAGTGAGTATTTACATGAACATTTTCTATTCTATCTTGAACGCATCGATCAAAAAGCACATGTAATTTTTAAAAACAGACTGAACATAATGCAAAATTACATTCATATTTTTTCATTCAAAAAAAAAGTACTGAACACCAACTAAATAACAGAGACTGTTCTAGATCCTTCAGTTATACATGTGAACAAAGATCTGTCTCTGTCTGGAGCTTACAGTCCAAAAGGAGAAAGGAAGATATTTAATGGAAATGATACATCAGTAAGTTATCTAAGATGTTAAAAAAAAAAAACTAATTAACATCTATAGAAAAAAATCATAGAGAAGAGGTTAAGAAGGGAACCCATAGTGTTGGGGCAGGAGGTCAGGATGTGATATTACACCGACAGAGCAGTGATGGTCTCCTTGAGAAAGTGACACTCAGCAAAGGCCAAGGGGATGTGAGGGAATCTTAATGCTGACAATTGGAAGAAGACTGTTTCAAGCAGATACAGTTTCAACCTGACACAAAGGGCTAGGATGTTGCTGAAACAGAGTGAAAATGAGTAGATGAATAAGAAGTTAAAATGAACATGTAGAAACAGGGAGCATATAATACAGAGCCTGTAAGAACCTTGGCTCTGACTGAGTAAAATGGGGATGAGTTATAAGGTTTTGAACACAGAAGTGATCCAAGAGGAGACAGATTTTCAGAGCATCACTCTAGCTGCTGGAATGACAACAGAGCAACTAGAAAGTGGGGGAAAGGGGAAAAGCAGGAAGACCAGTTAAGAGGCGTCTGCATCCCCCAAGTGAAGAGGACTATAGCTCAGGCCAGGACTGTAACAGTGGAGGAGGTAAGAAGCAGTCAGATTCTAGGTGCAGTTTAAACATAGACCCAATAGGATATAGACCTTCCAGTCTAGAAGACTGGATAGAAAAGGGGAAAAAATAAGGGTTGCAAAAATGAATCCAAAATTTTTAACCTCAGCAACTGAGAGGACACAGCTATCATTAAATGAGATGACAAAGGCTGTGGGTAAAATAAATTCTGGAAGAAAAAATGGTTCTGAACATGTTGAGGTTAATATTAGACATCAATCCAATACAAAAAAGAGGGGATATATGTATGTGTATAGCTGATTCACTTTGCTGTACAGTACAAACTAACACAATATTGTAAAGCAACTATATGCAAATAAAAATTAATTTTAAAAAAGAAAATTTTGAAATATACATATTTTAGACATCAAAAAAGGAAGGTCAGTACAGCATTTGGATATGTTATTAGTCTGGAGTTCAGAAGAATATCCAAATTGGAGCTAAATAATTGGGAGTCACCAGTGTATACATGGTGCTTCCCAGGTGGCACAGTTGTAAAGAATCCGCCTGCCAAGGAGATGCAAGAGACTCAGATTTGACCCCTAGGTTGGGAAGATCCCCTGGAGAAGGAAATGGAAACCCACTCCAGTATTCTTGGCTAGAAAATCCCATGGACAGAGGAGTCTCGTGGGTGACGGTCCATGGGGTTGCAGAGTTGGACACAACTGAGCACATACACAGAGTGTATCCATGATATTTAAAGTCATAGCACTGGAGGAGATCAAGGGTAGGAAGAGCATAGGGAAAGAAGAGAAGCAAGGTCTGAGCACTGGTGTACCCTAAAATTAAACTGGAGGAACTGTCAACAAAGGAGGCTGAGGAAGAAGGGTAAGTAAGATTGGATGAAACCTAAGAAGATATGGTATTTGGTATCAATACAAAAAAGAAAACGTGCTGTTTAACAATGATGCAAGAAGTGGAATCAGAAGAATGCCTGTCATTTAGGTTTTTAAGGTGAGGAAATAATAGCATACTTGTGTGCCAGCTGGAAAAAATGATGAGGCAGGAAAAAGAGAAGAAAATTGCTGGGAAAATGTCCTTGAACAAATGAGGGGAAATAGGATCTAATGCAGGAGTCAGGAATTGGCTTTAGACAGCAATGTGAAAAATTCAAAAGAAAAGAAAGCAAAACACATAGTTGAAGGTGCTAATAGGGGAAGAAGGCTTCTAAGAGACAGTGCAAGAGTAAATAACGCTAGGAAAATACCGTGTGATTGCCAGGTGTTAGGAGATCACTTGAGGTTTGTGATCATGACTCTAAAAGTAAGACTGTCAAGTGAATAGATGAAGATGTGGTATATGTATACACAGTGGAATACTATTCAGCCATAAAAAATGAAATTTTGCTATTTCAAACAACAAGGATTGACTCGGAGCATATTATACTTAGTGAAATGTCAGAGATAGATAAATACTATTTGTTAGCACTTACAAGTGGAATTTAAAAAATAAAATGAATGAATATAACAAAATAGAAACAGATTCATAGATACAGAGAACAAACTAGTGGTTACTAAAAGGGAAGTGGGGAGAGGCAAGATAGGAATAGAGGATTAAGAGGTACAAAGTACTATTTACGAAATAAGCTGTAAGGCTATATTATACAGCATCAGGAATAGCCAATATTTCATAATAACTTTAAATGCAGTACAATCTATAAAAATATTTCATAACTATGCAGTATACCTGAAACTAATATAATTTTGTAAGTCAACTATACTTCAGTTTAAAAATAAGTAAAATAAAAGTAAGACAGTGTGACCATGTATCTTCCTCTAGTTTCATTCACCTTCAGAGCTGTAGGTGGGGAGTAGGCAGAGCTGAATTTAACCAAGATTGTGATTTTGGCAAGTGAGCACAAGATCTAGAAAGCCAGAGGGAGGCAAGGAAGTCATCATGATCACTGACCATGAAACTTAAGCAGTAGGAAGAGGAGTGAGCACACAGGAGTGCAAAAGATATTAAAAGGAAGGTAAGATGAATGACTGGAAGGTACCAGTGGAGCTGGGAGACCATGGGGGCAGGATACAGGACTGGAAAGAGAGGGAATGGTGCTCACTGCATGGGATGCATGGAACTGAGAACATAGAGAAACCACAGCTATAGTAACAGGTTGCTGAAGGAATGAGTGACCAAGCCAGGGTTTGATAACTCTGTGACAACAAATCAGCATCATCTGGATGAGGCCATAAATACACCCATTCTTAGAAATGATCTGGAAAATAAACAGAGCTTGATGATACAGCAAGTATCAACCAGTGAATTGTCACCGCTTAAGAGGTGGAAGTTCCTGTAATGAGACAAAAGCCAACAGTGACACTGAGGGAAAACATCCATAGACATGACTATTAGGATACACTAATGTTCACAGTCAGGCAAAGCTTTCATGACAGTTAAGAACCTTGATACTGTATTGAAAGAGTCTTCACATTAAAAGAGCAAACACTGAAGATGCAATCTGCTACATTTGTACCTTGCTCATTAGCGACTATTTTAAATAGCAGCCCCATAGATAAATGCTATAATGCTTGCAAACTTATATAGCAATAAATGTAGCATCTCCTCTAGATCAAAAACATCTTCCTACTAATCAGAAGTTTACTTGATTTTTTAATAAAAATGTCCCACCTTGAGTTGTATCTAAACCATATCTAAACCTGCTATTTTATGTATATCTTTTCTTCACTAGTGGTTCACAGCCTCTCTGTTGGAATACAGACCTAGAAAGAATTTCTGTTCCTTTATTCTTAATTTGTCATACAACAGTAGTCCATTTTTAGAGATCACAGAGATTATTACTTAAGTAGTCCCCCTGGTTAATAGCACAAGGTCATTAATATTTAGTATATAATTTCTTATGATTGATATATTTCAAAACTTCAAATATTTACTTTTTTGAAAATACTCCTATGGATGTGAATTATTTCTTAAGACAGTTTTCAGCCACACTTTAGTATAAGATGGATTGTGCCATGAATTACTTGGAACATACATGAGAATGAAACCTTGCCTTTGATGGGAATGAAGTTGTTTGTACCCAGCTGACCCCTCCCCCTCACCATCTTCATGTTTCTTCCAGGGAATGAACCCCCATTTTTCAACTGCACTGTTGAGACAAGAGATGTTAAGTGTCCTATTAATGTTGAAGGATGGGTGGCTGAATATCGCAGTTACTTGCATGTTACTTGGTAACTTTAGGTTGACCCACTGGATCTGGTGTCCCAAAGAAGATTTTGGTTTCCCTGACCATTTGGGCCTAGGACAGGTTGAGTCTTTGAATTTATAACTTTCTGGGGTTAGAACAATAGAGGTTCTTTAGAAGGTTAACGCTCCTCTCTTTTTTATTACCTTCCCCTACCCTAGTTTCAGTTTCTCATCTTTCACTTCTGTTTTCTCTCTGTGCTCTCTCAGCCTCCCTGCAAGTTTCTATGTAGGAGTCGGGTGTTTGAACAACGTGAAGGTGGTCTACCCAACAAGCTGTTAGTATGACTTAGAGCTCTGCTATCAACAGAATGTTGTGATGAAAGACACTAGTCAATACAGTTCTATGCTTCAGTGGTTTCCTAGTTGACCAGGCAATAATTCAAACTGTAATCGCCTGATTTCATCACTACTCAACATGCCTTGAAAGCAGTACTCAGGTGAATTTCTTTTTGCAGTGGCTATCTTAAACTGTTGAACAGCTTGTGGGGTCTGGCACTATGCACATAAAATACTCTTGTTTTCAGTTTCAAGATGTCAAGATGAATGTATCTGTTTCCTGAGTTTCTGATTAAAAGTATATGAGGTAGATGGAATCTTATGTATAAAATGACTCTGCAAAAATTTTGTCATATCAAGAACAATGAAATTTTTATGTTAGTCCAAATTAATTTTCAACTCAAGAAACAATGTATGAAGGCTATCACTGATGTGTTTTGAGAATGGAATAGCATATACAGTAGTAATATCAATTTAGATATACATCTAAAGATACAACTAAACATTAGAAGTCTACCAGCTCTTTGAAGATTTATTTTGTTGCAGAAGCTTTAAATTTTTATTTTCTTTTGTTAGTTAAATGTAAGCAATTATAATAATCATATTCCTTAGGGGAAATGTGGAAAAGAAAGTAAAATAAAATGAAGGTTAAGGGGATAATATTGTTATTTAGTTAACTAATCAATGCTGTTCATTTGGAAGAAGGGTAATTGTCCAATCTATTGGGTAGTTTCTATATTTAAAAGGTTATAACTCTTTCTATAGTAAAAAGATTAAAATAATGCCTTCAATGGAGATTTTTGCCTTCAAATTTTCTCATCAACCTGAACCTGATCTTTTATGTTTCTTACAATCTGTCTTTGATTAGAAGAGGAAGACTTCTGTCAAAAAAGTCCTCATTTACCTGAGGTGCCCAAATATCTGTGGGCTTCCTCTAACACTAACATTGGAAGAATAAAATGTCCAGAACCTAAAAAAATTCAGAGAGACCTAACTAACTAAACCTCTTCCAAAGTTTCCTCAATACCCATTAAAGCCTGAGGCCAACTAAGGCCTCACACTAATGTCAGAAGACCTAACTGCCCGGGGAATAATCATTCCCTGTGCCAGCCCCTGCAACACAACTATCTTGCCAGTTCAGAAACATAATGAGTAGGGATGAGGATTAGTCCAGGGCTTGAGAGCTATTAACAATGTAGTTATTTACCATTTCCTAGTTTTTCTAAACCCAACACCCTTTTATCACAAGTTCCATCAGACACAAAATGGTTCATTGATATGGACTTTGACTCAATCCTTTTCAGCATCCCTGTAGACCCCAATAGCCAACATGTATTTGCCTTTACTTGCAACAATCAACAATACAACTGGACAGTTATGCCTCAAGGGTTCATCTTAAACACTTCTTGTTTATCCCAAGAGCTCTACCAAGATGTAAGTACCCTCCAGTCCCCCAGGAAATGGACCCTTCTGCAGTAGGTAGATGACCCCTTGTGGTGCTCAGTTACCAAAAAGGCATCCATAAAGGACTCCATCTATTGGAGCCCATCTATTCCATACTGCAACAGTTAGCCGAAAAAGGACATAAAGTCTCTAAGGAAAAATTGCAATTATTTTCAGATGTGACCTAGGGCATAATCTGAAAGCTGAAGGAATCTAGCTATCTCCAAAAACAATTCAGCTAATCCAAGAATTCCCTAGGCCCTCAACTAAGCAACAGCTCTGTGGGTTCCTAGGCCTAACTGGTTATTGTACAGTTTGTGTTACTAACTTTCTCTGCTGCTTCCCTACTCTAAGAACTTACTAAAATTTCAGTCCCTGAACCCCTTCCTTGGGAGGATAAACATGAGTAGGACTTTATAAGACTAAAAGAAACACCTGCCCTAAGGCTATTCAACTATTCAAAGCCTTTCACTTTAGTTCATTTCAATTCAGTCGCTCCATCGTGTCCAACTCTTGGCGACCCCAAGAATTGCAGCACGCCAGGCCTCCCTGTCCATCACCAGTTCCCGGAGTTTACGCAGACTCATGTCCATTGACTTGATAATGCCATCCAACCATCTCATCCTCTGTTGTCCCCTTCTCCTCCCACCTTCAATCTTTCCCAGCATCAGGGTCTTTTCCAATGAGTCAGTTCTTCACATCAGGTGGCCAAAGTATTGGAGTTTCAGCTTCAGCATCAGTCCTTCCAATGAATACTTAAGACTGATTTCCTTTACGATGGGCTGGTTGGATCTCCTTGCAGTCCAAGGGACTTTCAACAGTCTTCTTCAACACCACAGTTCAAAAGCATCAATTCTTCAGCGTTCAGCTGTCTTTATACTCCAACTCTAACATCCATAATGACTACCAGAAAAACCACAGCCTTCACTGCTGCTCTGCTAAGTCGTTTCAGTCGTGTCTGACTCTGTGCAACCCCATAGACAGCAGCCCACCAGGCTCCCCCGTCCCTGGGATTCTCAAGGCAAGAACACTGGAGTGGGTTGCCATTTCCTCCTCCAATGCATGAAAGTGAAAAGTGAGAGTGAAATCACTCAGTTGTGTCCGACTCTTACTGACCCCATGGACTGTAGCCCACCAGGCTCCTCCATCAATGGGATTTTCCAGGCAAGAGTACTGGAATGGGGTGCCATTGCTTTCTCCAATAGCCTTGACTAGATGAACCTGTGTTGGCAAAGTAAGATCTCTGCTTTTTAATATGCTGTCTGCTGCTGCTGCTAAGTCACTTCAGTTGTGTCCAACTCTTTGCCACCCCATAGACGGCAGCCCACCAGGCTCCCCCGTCCCTGGGATTCTCCAGGCAAGAACATTGGAGTGGGTTGCCATTTCCTTCTCCAGTGCATGAAAGGGAAAAGAGAAGGGGAAGTCACTCAGGCGTGTCCGACTCTTCATGACCCCATGGACTGCAGCCTACCAGACTCCTCCGCCCATGGGATTTCCCAGGCAAGAGTACTGGAGTGGGGTGCCATTGCCTTCTCCATAATATGCTGTCTAGGTTGGTTGTAACTTTTCTTCCAAGGAGTAAGTGTCTTTTAATTTCATGGCTGCAATCACCATCTGCAGTGATTTTGGACCATCCCCCCTCCCCCCACCGCTGAAAAGTCTGTTACTGTTTCCACTGTTTCCCCATGTATTTGCCATGAAGTGATGGGATCAGATCCCATGATCTTAGTTTTCTGAATGTTGAGCTTTAAGCCAACTTTTTCACTCTCCTCTTTCACTTTCATCAAGAGGCTCTTTAGTTCTTCTTCACTTTCCGCCATAAGGGTGGTGTCATCTGCATATCTGAGGTTATTGATATTTTTCCTGGCAATCTTGATTCCAGCTTGTGCTTCATCCAGCCCAGCGTTTCTCATGATGTACTCTGCATATAAGTTAAATAAGCAGGGTGACAATATACAGCCTTGATGTACTTCTTTCCTATTTGGAATCAGTCTGTTGTTCCATGTCCAGTTCTAACTGTTGCTTCCTAACCTGCATACAGATTTCTCAAGAGGCAGGTCAGGTGGTCTGGTATTCCCATCTCTTTCAGAATTTTCCACAGTTTACTGTGATCCACCAAAGTCAAAGGCTTTCACATAGTCAATAGGCAGAAATAGATGTTTTTCTGGAACTCTCTTGCTTTTTCAATAATCCAACAAATGTTGGCAATTTGATCTCTGGTTCCTCTGCCTTTTCCAAAACCAGCTTGAACATCTGGAAGTTCATGGTTCACATACCGTTGAAGCCTGGCTTGGAGAATTTTGAACAAACTAGTGTGTGAGATGAGTGCAATCATGTGGTAGTTTGAGCATTCTTTGGCTTTGCCTTTCTTTGGGATTGAAATGAAAACTGACCTTTGCCAGTCCTGTGGCCATTGCTGAGTTTTCCAAACTTGCTGGCATATTGAGTGTGGCACTTTCACAGCATCATCTTTTAAGATTTTAAATGGCTCAGCTGGGATTCCATCACCTCCACTAGCTTTGTTCATAGTGATGCTTCCTAAGGCCCACTTGACTTCGCATTCCAGATGTCTGGCTCTAGGTGAGTGATCACACCATCATGATTAGCTGGGTCATGAAGATCTTTTTTGTACAGTTCTTCTGAGTATTCTTGCCACCTCATCTTAATCTCTCCTGCTTCTGTTAGGTCCATACCATTTCTGTGCTTTATTGAGCCCATCTTTGCATGAAATCCTCCCTTGGTATCTCTAATTTTCTTGAAGAGATCTCTAGTCTTTCCCATTCTATTGTTTTCCTCTATTTCTTTGCACTGATCACTGAGAAAGGCTTTCTTATCTCTCCTTGCTATTCTATGGAACTCTGCATTCAAATGGGTATACCTTTCCTTTTCTCCTCTGCTTTTCACTTCTCTTCTTTTCACAGCTATTTGTAAGGCCTCCTTAGACAAACATTTTGCTTTTTTGCTTTCTTTTCCACGGGGATGGTCTTGATCCCTGTCTCCTGTACAATGTCACAAACCTCCGCCCATAGTTCATCAGACACTCTATCAGATCTAGTCCCTTAAATCTATTTCTCACTTCCACTGTATAATCATAAGGGATTTGATTTAGGTCATACCTGAGTGGTCTAGTGGTTTCCCCTACTTTCTTCAATTTAAGTCTGAATTTAACAATAAGGAGTTCATGACCTGAGCCTCAGTCAGCTCTGGGTCTTGTTTTTCCTGACTGTATTGAGCTTCTCCATCTTTGGCTGCAAAGAATATAATCAATTTGATTTCGGTATTGACCATCTGGTGATTTCCATGTGTAGAGTCTTCTCTTGTTTTGTTGGAAGAGGGTGTTTGCTATGACCAGTGCGTTCTCTTGGCAAAACTCTATTAGCCTTTGCCCTGCTTCATTCTGTACTTCAAAGCCAAATTTGCCTGTTACCCCAGGTGTTTCTTGACTTCCTACTTTTGAATTCCAGTCCCCTATCATGAAAAGGACATCTTTTGGGGGTGTTAGTTCTAGAAGATCTTGTAGGTCTTCATAGAACTGTTCAACTTCAGCTTCTTCAACATTACTGGTTGGGGCATAGACTTGGATTACCATGATATTGAACGATTTGCCTTGGAAATGAGCAGAGATCATTCTGTCATTTTTGAGATTGCATCCAAGTACTGCATTTCAGACTCTTCTGTTGACTCTCATGGCTACTCCATTTCTTCTAAGGGATTCTTGCCCACAGTAATAGATATAATGGTCATCTGAGTTAAATTCACCCATTGCAGTTGATTTTAGTTTGCTGATTCCTAAAATATCGACATTCACTCTTGCCATATCTTGCTTGACCAGGTCCAATTTGCCTTGATTCATGGACCTAACCTTCCATGTTCCTATGCAATATTGCTCTTCACAGCGTCAGACTTTGCTTCTATCACCAGTCATACCCACAGCTGGGTGTTGTTTTTGCTTTGGCTCTGTCTCTTCATTCTTTCTAGAGTTATTTCTCCACTGATCTCCAGTAGCACATTGGGCATCTACTGACCTGGTGAGTTCATCTTTCAGTGTCCTATCTTTTTGCTTTTTCATACTGTTCATACTGTTTCACCTTAATTTGTGCACAAAAAAGATAACCAAGCCCTGGGGATGCTCACAGGAAGGCAATACACAGAAACCTACTGCCTATTACAGCATACAGCTTGGTTCAGTTGCTCTTTCCTGTCCCAATTGCCTTAAGGCTATCGCTGCACTTGCAAGCTGAGTAGAGGCCTCAGCAGTTTTAACCCTATGAAATGATATTTATTTATAAATTCCACATACTCACTTTCCAAAGTCTTCTGAATTGACTCAGCATTTCTCTGCAAGCTGACTAACATCCTTTGAAATCCATCTGCGAAACCATCTAATCTGCATCTTAAATGCTGCAACATTCTTAATGCCACTAATGCTGCTACACTGCTACCCCTGCCTGACCAAGGTGAACCCTACAACTATGAGGTAATAATGTCCAACTTAGTGATACTGTGTCCTGATTTATGGAATATCCCTTTGACTAATCCTGGTCTAATTTTGTTTGTTGGTAGGTCACACTGTAAAAATGAAAAGGGAATTTCCAAGCTATCTATGCTGTCACTACCCAGTTTCAAATACTTGAGAAGCCTACCACAGCTAAATCAGCCCCCAACAAGCAGAGCTCCATGCCCTTCCTAGAGCAAATCAGTTATCAGAAGTATAAACTGCTAATTTTGTGATGCCATGGAGACAATCAAATGGCTGGGTCAAGTAAACAATGAAATATATATGTCTCTAAGTGTAGATCAGAGATATGATTTGGAGTTACTGGCATATAGACAGTATGGAGAAAAAAGTTCCAGATCACATTAAGTCAAGTGGAAGAGGAAAAGTTATCTAAAGAGAGGAAAGAAGATGCTCGGTTAGAAAATCAGTAAAGTTTTTTATTACACAGAACAAGAAAAGAGCATTTCTAGAAGGAGGAAGCAATTGTGTTGTGTGTTTTTGAGCAGCCAAATAAGATGATAGCTAAAAATATTGGTTAAATTTGAGGACATGGGTATCCACGGTCAGTTTAGGATGTGACTTCAAGAGCAAGAGGGACAGATGTGAGACTGGAGTGGATTGAAGAGTGAAAGATGAAGTAGAGAAAAGACATAGAGACAACTTTGTTAGACACCATTAGTTGACTACCCCAAAGCTATTTCCCCCATGCTAATAGAATCCCACTTTTTCAGTGATATCTGAGTGGTCAAATCCCTTAAGGGTGTGAACTGATATTGTCCAAATTAATCATTGCATCTCATTCACATTGCCACTTGATTGGGTTAGCCAACACATTTTATACATTCTGGCCAATATCTTCCTCCTAGTTTTAACTTGAAGTGAAACAAAGTGAAAGTCCCTCAGTTGTGTCTGACTCTTTGCAACCCCATGGACTATACAGTCCATGGAATTCTCTAGGCCAGAATACTGGAGTAGGTGGGTAGCCTTTCCCTTCTCCAGGGGATCTTCCCAACCCAGGGATCGAACCCAGGTCTCCCACAGGATAACAGTAACATTCTAAATAAAATATTCCCTAGGTAGCAAAATGGCTTTAATTTGGGAGTGTTATTTCAACACTCTAGTATTGATTATGAGCAATTACCCTACTTAACCTAAAAAAAAATTACTATCTACCATAACAGTTATAATTGTTACAATTTGTTGCTAACTTGCTATATGCCAGACATTGTACAGTTGTACTGCTGTACAATGTAGATTGTACGGCTCTATGTATAATATTTCAGCTAAACTCCCAACAAACTTGTCAGACATAGTTACTTTTATTTTTCAAGACTTAGAGAAATGAAGTAAAATAGCCAAGGTCACAATCAAATGAGTGGGAGAAGCAATCAGCGACTTATTCAGCCCGTCAGAATTGTTCACTCCCTACAGAATAGAGTACATGTTCTTCTGCATCTATTAAAGAGATGTTTTATCCTGTGCTCGTCTACACTTGCCTGTTTTCTTCGTTGCTCACACCTGCCCTTTTGATTCCATTGGCTTTCAGCCAACTATTACACATGAAGATTAAACATGTTGATTTTACTAAGCTGACCCTACTGGAATGATAAGCTTTCTCTAACATACTGGAAAAAGAGGTTGGGTTATTTAAAGGCTGACCATAATGAAAAATAATAATTAAATATTTTATTACTATACAACTTAACATTCAACCAAAGGAAAGAATTCACCGCACATTTGTAAGTGTTAGCTGCTCGGTCGTGTCCAACTCTTTGTGACCCCATGGACTGTAGCCCTCTGTCCATGGAGTTCTCATGGTAAGAATACTGGAGTGGGTTACCATGCCCTCCTCCAGGAGATCTTCCCAACGCAGGGATCAAACCCGTGTCTCCTGCTTTGCAGATTTTTTACCGTCTGAGCCACCAGGAAAGCCCCATATATATTTATAACGTGGAATCAAAGAAATATTATGTGGAATTGACAGCCTGATTTTGGCACTTAAATTTTCTTTTTCAAAATATGCAAATACATAGTGTTTTTGAAGATACAGAATAGTTAATTAGAGCAAAGCAAACCCTGAAGGAATTGGATGACAATATTTTATTAAAGGCTCTAGTATCTGTGACCTGAGCAGGGCTTTTAATCTTTTAAAAAATATTTATTTATATTTATTTATTTGGCTGTGCCAGGTCCTAATTGCAGCATGTGAACTCTTAGGTATGGCATGTGGGATCTAGTTCTCCAGCCAGGGACTGAACCCCAGGAATGTGGGAGTCTTAGCCACTGGACCACCAGGGATGTCCTAGGGATCCTAACTTTCATGAATCTATCTCCTCATTAGTAAAATGGACATAAAGCTGTATGGTTTTCAACCAAAATTCAAATAAAAGAAAGTAAAACCAAGTTTTCTGATCATGGTAAGGTATTCATTCAATTTGTGATAATTTCATATCTATGGTGTTTGAGGTGCTGTGTCACCTATAGTTACTACAGATAGTGGAACAAATGCTTAAATTCATCAGTATTACATAAATAGATGGTAAACGCATTAATAAAAACATGTTCAAAATCCTACAGAAGCACAGGAAGATGGATGTGGTGAGAAGGAAGTTTGGAAGAGTAAGGTAAGTAGAAAGTACGTGCTGTGTGCCGTGCTAAGTTGCTTCAGTCATGACCGTCTCTTTGCGACCCCATGGACTATAGCCCACCAGGCTCCTCTGTCCATGTGATTCTCCAGGAAAGAATACTAGAATGGGTTGCCATGCCCTCCTCCAGGGGATTGCCCCAACCCAGAGATCAAACTCACATCTCTTATGTCTCCTGCATTGGTGGGGGTTTTTTACAACTAGCACCATTTGGGAAGCCCAGACAGAAAGTATAAAGGGCATTAAAGATCGACTAGAGAGTCTGACTATTATTCATAGCAATGTTCTTATTTAAAGTTTCTACACATGATGCAGGAATGATATGATTATATGTGAATGTAGTAAGGATGATGGTTTTGAACAAATTGGAAGGAGAAATACAGGAGTTAGGGAGACTGGTTATCCTGCTACTTCCAAAATCCAGAAGAGACTTGGTAAGCCTCAGAAATCTGTCTTTTTCACAATTTCCTCATGATTCTTCTGTACCTAAATTTGAGGGAAAATATGTAAAAGGGAAATTCTTCTCTGGTATCAAATATTAGGAGAAAAAGAAGACTAGTTTAATTAAAACTATCAATGTACCACTTCCTATGCAAATATTTTAAATATATTATTTTATTTAATCTAACAACACCCTATGATGTTCATATTATCCTTACCTCTAGTTAACTGTCTTGCCCAAGGACATAGAGATAAGTAGTAGAGTCAAAATTTAAACCTAAGTTTTCCTAGTGAACAAAAAGAAACAAAATCCCAGATACTGTAGAACTAACTTACCAAAAAAGGTGCTTAGACGGATATTAAAGGAAAGGTAATACATATGCTTTGTTTTCTCTTTCTGGTAAGAGATTTTTATGATCATTTTATGCAAAAAAAAAAAAAAAAAAAACCTTCCTTGTGTAGTTTGAGTTCTGGTACTAACCAGCATGAGAAAACTCAGATGGAGCTTAAGCTTTAAAAGTTGCCTACTCACTATAAGATTTAAAATACCTGTAGTTTTACTCACATTTCTTTTTAAAGTTGTTTATGAAATGTCTCAGTTTGATTGTGGACAATTAGGGGTACCGTTAGATAACCCAAGTGTACATTTCTTGGTTACGTTCCAGGTATATAGACCTTCAGAGGCTCAAGGAGAATGACATCTATCGCAAAGGTAAATCCTGTCAGGGCACAAACCATTCTGCTGAAGCAGCACTGTTAATGAATTTACTTCAGGGATTGCTGCATGTGCCCACTCAAGCCAGGGGTCAGTTAGGTTTTCAGTGCATTTGGGAAGTAAATCTTCTATCTTTAAATAAAAAGTTGTCTTCAGTTATTGGCATAGATGAGTCTGCTGGTGAGATCTTTTTGTGATGAGGGACAGATCTGATTTAGATTATCCCTAGAACGTTTCATGCAAAGACAGGCACAGTAAAGGACAGAAATGGTATGGACCTAACAGAAGCAGAAGAGATTAAGAAGAGGTGGCAAGAATACACAGAAGAACTATACAAAAAAGGTCTTAATGGCCCAGATAGCCACGACGGTGTGGCCACTCACCTAGAGGCAGACATCCTGGAGTATGAAGTCAAGTGGACCTTAGAAAGCATCACTATGAACAAAGCTACTGTAGGTGATGGAATCCCAGCTGAGCCATTTCAAATCCTAAAAGATGATGCTGTGAAAGTGCTGCACTCAACATGTCAGCAAATTTGGAAAACTCAGCAGTGGCCACAGGACTGGAAAAGGTCAGTTTTTTCATTCCAATCTCAAAGAAGGGCAATGCCAAAGAATGTTCAAACTGCCATACAATTGCTCTCATTTCACAGGCTAGCAAGGTAATACTCAAAATCCTTCAAGGTAGGCTTCAGCAATACATGAACCAAGAACTTCCAGAAGAACCAGTTGGGTCTAGAAAAGGCAAAGGAATGAGAGATCAAATTGACAACATTTGTTGGATCACAGAGAGAGCAACAGAATTCCAGAAAAACATCTACTTCTGGTTCATTGACTATGCTAAAGCCTTTGACTGTGTGTATCAAAACAAACTGTGGAAAATTCTTAAAGAGATGGGAATACCAGACCACCTTAGCTGTCTCCTAAGAAACCTGTGTGTAGGTCAAGAAGCAGCAGTTAGAACCTTACAGGGAACAACAGACTGGTTCAAAATTAGGAAAGGAGTATGACAAGGCTGTGTACTGTCACCCTGCTTAATTAACTTCTATGCAGACTACATTGTGCAAGATGCCAGGCTGTATGAATCACAAGCTCAAATCAAGATTGCTGGGAGAAATATCAACAATGTCAGATATGCAGCTGATACCACTCTATAATGGCAGAAAATGAAGAGGAACTAAAGAGCCTCTTGATGAGGGTGAAAGAGAAGAATGAAAAAGCATAGCATCCAGTCCCATCATTGCATGGCAAAGAGATGGGGAAAACTTGGAAACAGTGACAGATTTTATTTTGGGAGGCTCCAAAATCACTGCAGATGCTGACTACATCAATGAAATTAAAAGATGCCTGCTCCTTGGAAGAATAGCTATGACAAACCTAGATAGTATATTAAAATGCAGAGACATCACTTTGCTGACAAAACATCCATATAGTGAAAGATATGGTTTTTCCAGTTCTCATGCACAGATGTGAGTGTTGGACCATAAAGAAGGCTGATAGCCGAAGAATTGATGCTTCTGAACTGGGGTGCTGGAGAAGACTCTTGAGAGTCCCTCGGATAGCAAGGAGATCAAACCAATCAATCCTAAAGGAAATCAATTCTGAATATTGATTGGAAGGCCTGATGTTAAGCTTAAGCTCCAATACTTTGGCCATTTGACATGAGGAGCCAACTCACTGGAAAAGACCTTGATGCTGGGAAAGATTGAGGGCGGGAGAAGGGGACAACAGTTGGATGGCATCACCAACTCAATGGACATGAGTTTGAGCAAACTCTGGGAGCTAGTGAAGGACAGCGAAGCCTGGCATGCTGCAGTCCATGGGGTGGCAAAGAAGTGGACATGACTTAGCCACTGAACAATCCCAAGAACATGGGGGTGCAAATGATTTGCATATGGATTTGTGTGTAACTGGGCAATACAGCTATAATCAGAGAAAGGTAAAACTGGATGTTCTGGCTGTGAAAGTTGGATTGTGAATGACCTCTAAGGGTGGTTGACTGTAGTTTACAATAATTGGAAATAGAAGAAAAATTGATTACAGGGGACCTTTAGTATCCTAAAGGTGTCAGTATCCTAGGGCTTCCCTTGTGGCTCAACTGGTAAAGAATCCGCCTGCAATGCGGAAGACCTGAGTCTGATCCCTGGGTTGGGAAGATCCCCTGTAGAAGGGAAAGGCTACCCACTCCAGTATTCTGACCTGAAGAATCCATGGGGTGGACCCCTGTACAGTCCATGGGGTCCCAAAGAGTTGGACATGACTAAGCGACTTTCACTTAGTATCCTAGCCTGTTCAAAGTTTTTGTTAAGTCCAGTAGTCTAAGAGGTTACCCTTCTTAGCAATGTCCTGGGAGATATGGATGATGGTGCTATCTTTCAAGGCCAAGTTAAAAGAAAGAAAAGAATAGAGTATGTAGTGACTTAGGTACAAGCAGTCTGATTTTGTAACAGCTACTTCTCTTCTTCATCAGTTTGATTTGGAGACTTCCAGAATTTAAACCAAACCAGATGTCAGGTGGAGCTTTCTTTAGCTGTGAGATGTGTGTCCATTGTACAATGCCTTCTAGTTTTGCAGCAGTATCAGCGGTCAGGAGTACGTAGTAAGATCTTTTGCAACAAGACTCAAAAGCTGTCTTCCTCTTGTGATGTTTCCAGAACACCCAGTCAGTAGGCTCCAGACTTGACCAATGGGATCCTTTTAATTAGAATCTGGGAAAGTTTCTTTAACCTGTCTACAGTGGGTTTTAGCAGGACACTAAAGACTTAAGTAGCTGGTCATATTAGTGTAAGATAACACGAGATCAGCAGAAGGTCTACCAGTGACTATCTCCTGTGGACTGAGTGCATATTTCCTGAAATGGGTGCTGTGAACAGTCAACAAGAGATCTTGAGTGTGAGGATCTCATTAGTTTCTTCTGCTTCACCTAACGAGAGTGACAGAGACAGTGATAATTCCAAGAAGTTTGTGAGGCTTTTGTGAAGGCTTGTATGATTTACCTAGTAAAATGGGAAGCCCAATCCCTGGTGATCGTGGAAGGTATACCTCAAGTGGAAAATTTGTTTCTAACAGTTCCCTTGCCACTGTGAAGGCATCATTCTTGTGGCAAGGGAAGGCTTCAGCTCACCCATAAAACATACATACAATAACAAGAATGTATTGATAACCCACATGAGGTGGCAGTTGAATAAAGTCCAGATGCAGATGCTCAAAGGGTCGAGACAAACAAGGGTTTGAGGCTTCAGGAAACAAAAATAGTTTTCCCAGGATTATGGTAAATTGTCTTCACAATGTTGTAGAGTCTACAGATCCTTATTCATAATGCGAGTTATCTTAACTGTACCGTGGTAGGTAAAGGAATGAAAGACGGGGTTTGCCAGGGAGCCAGGAAGAACCAAGCAGACATCCTGGGTTTCCTGTAACCCTGGACAGTTCATTGAATTTACAACCTGCATTTGTCCATTGTGATTTCTCTGATTCTGGAACAGAATGGTGCCATATCCCAAGGACATCAAGATGGCAAAAGTTTGGTAAGAGGGGGTCATATTTTGCACAAGTAGACTGGACTTTATCCTCATGTCTCATATCCTTTATAGATTCTATTGCTGCTGCTTTTGCATGAAAGTCAGTCAGGGTGTTTTCCTGAGACTCAGGTTTAATCTTTTAAGTGTGAGACTCAATTTTGATAGCAGCAATTTCAGGAGGTAAGAGAATAGCAGCAAAAAGATCATTTACTTGTCCATTTTTTATTGGAATCCCAGTGGACATAAGCAGACTCTTTGTTTCCATAGCAATCCAAAATCATGGATGACCTCAAAGGAATACTCCAAAGGCATACCTTTCACTTCAGGAAATATGCACTCAATCCATAGGAGACAGTCACTGGGAGACCAGTGTCTGTCAGTACACAACTTTCTGTTGATCTCTTATCTCACACTAACATGACTTGAGCTTTTTATTTTCTCTGAAAACTGTTACTCCTCCAGACTTACACGATTTCAATAAATGACACTCTCACCTCCCCTTATCTGTTTGCTTAAGCCCCAAATCTGGGCACATTTTGACATGTGTCTCTCTCATCTCCTCATCTCCACTGATATGTACCCTCAAAACACCCTGAATCCATCCATCACTCTCCATTTGCACTGCCAACACCTCAGTCCAAGGTATGCCAGCTCACACCTGGACTAATGCAACTGTCTCTTTAAAAAGTTAACCTTCTTCCTCTCATACCTCAATCTGATCCAATGCAATGCCTATATTTTAGCCCACAGAGTCTTTTAAAGATATAGATGAAATGGTATCACTCTCGTATTTCAAATCCTTTTATGACTGTCTCCCACATTTCACTAAAACACAGTTCAAACAACTCAGTATGGCGCAACCATACCAACCTCTTCGATCTCATTTCATGCTAACTTGTATTCACTAACTGCACTCTGGTCATCATGGCCTTCTTTTAGTTTCTTGAACATCTCACACCCTCAGTTACAAGGTCTTTTTCACGGATTGCTGTCCACACACATCCTTCCTCCCAAATACAGATTCTCTGTTCACCTAATTATTTGCCCTTCAGAAGCTCTTTTATGATTGTCTCAAGTAAAGAAAATGCCCCCTGGCATTTATTACAGCACCTTGTTCTTTTCCTTCATAGCAGTTATTCCAATCTGTAATTTTTAAATGTATTTTAATTTTACAAACAAATTACAAATGTGTAATTATTAAAATTTGTTTCATGCTTTTGCTGTCTGATGAAAATGAGGTATAATTTAGAATGCTAATTTACTATATGTATTTATTCTTTACTCAATGCTTGGAACCCATCTCCTTTTTTAGTTACTACTATAAGAACACACACACACGAGTATGCAGACATTTCTTTATAGTTTGGGGGGGAAATTGTTGTTTAGTCGCTAAGTCGTGTTCAACTTTTTTGTTCCCACATAGACTGTAGACCACCAGGCTCCCCTGTCTGTGGGATTTCCCAGGTAAGAATACTAGAGTGGGTTGCCATTTCCTTCTCCAGGGGATCTTCTTGATCTAGGCAAAGAACCTGCGTCTCCTGCTTGGAAGGCAGATTCTTTACTGTTGAGCTCCTCAAAATTCCAAAATCTGTGCACATAATTTCTTAATCCTAATGCCATTTTAATCCAACATAATTTAGTCTTCACTGAAAGTTATTTTATTCTTACAAAGAATTATACCCAAAAAAACCCAAATTCATTAGTATTCAGCTTCAATTTTCACTATCAATAATGAATGAAAAATCTCTAATCCAAAGAAATCTAGTTTATTTCAGTATGTATATACTATAAAATACTCCTGTGTTTTTGGACCACTGTCTTGTTCTTCATTTTAATTTATTAGCCTGCATCAATTGATCTATGTTAATTATTTTAAGGGAAATAATATTAGTAGCATTTTGTCTTTAACGTCTCAAATAGGAAATCCCCATTAGTGTAATAAATAATGTATTTGGCAGGAAATTGGCAAGCCGTCTTAATCAGAAAACTTCCTGGCTGACAATCACACAAAACTGAGACCATAAAGCATATCTTAAATGTTTCAGCACTTGGATTTTCCTAAATACTTCTTTTAAGTTCCTTCTGAACAACTTGCACAAAGATCAAAACATACTAATTTCATCATTGCTGGCCAAAATCACAAAAGAACCTTATGAAAGCATATGGATACATTTACCAACTTATGAACAACGAAATGTTTCATGACTTTACTGAAAAGAGTCAATAAAAGATTTTCCTCATTTATAAAATGGAGAGATTGACCTAGATGAAAGCTATCTTTAAGCTCTAAAAATTCTAATGTTTTTACTTAGATTAAATAGAACATAAAGTACTACATACTACCTATAGTACATATTTTCCTCTTCTTACAAGGAAAGGCATCTATGTTTCACCATTTCTACATTTTTACTTTACATTTATTAATGTGTTAATAAACCAGAAGACATGGATGCAGTCTTACCTCTCTAAGAAGTGAAAATACAAAAGAAACATCGTTTGCAGGCTTGAGCAAACAGCTCATCAGAGGACTTTCTGCCACCTCTTTACTCTCTCTTTTATACCACTCTTTCTACTCCAATCCTCTTAAACACCCACCCCATCAGGATGTTCATTATGGATAGGATCATTTCTAATTTACTGAGAGCAATAGAGAGCAACCTCAGGAACCACAGAGTAGAAACAACCCTTTCTAGAAT
Source organism: Budorcas taxicolor (assembly GCF_023091745.1). NCBI lineage: Eukaryota > Metazoa > Chordata > Mammalia > Artiodactyla > Bovidae > Budorcas > Budorcas taxicolor. The sequence continues at coordinate 19,631,991 of NC_068933.1, read as the reverse complement.
CCATCTCAGGTGTCTCCCATGACAGTTCAGCTAGAGATGCTGCACTATGAAGGCATTTCGTTCTGACCCTGGTTCACAGCTCTTCAAATATGCTGTTAAAAAGTAACAGAGTTAAAATCAAATCAAATCATAGATGCCACTGAGCAACTAAGAATATGACCAAATAAGCAGGAATGCCTACGGTTAGGTCCAAGCTGTACCTGGCCCCTTGAGCCAATAGACTCTCTTTTATTAAAGATATCAGTGCTAGGGAAAAACACCATGTGAAATCTAGGAGAAGGCCAAGTGGGAAATACTGGCGCAAGATCACACAATTTGCAATAGATATATGTCTTCTGAAATGCCATTCTCTGCATGGTACAAAGCCCAACCATGGGACATAAGAATTCATGAGCCAAATCCCCACTTTGCCATAAACTCAGATAGCCCAGACTCTGGTCATCCACCACTGTTGCAATAGCACCACTTCCTCAGCATAATCTCATGGCCCAGAAAGGGGATCTCTGAGGATGAGCTGATTGAGGATGAAAATGCCCAAGCTTGGTTTACAGATGAGTCAGCTCAGAGTATGGATGCAAGCCACTATAGCCTAATTCAGGGGAGGTTCTCCCAATTGGCAGAGTTTGAGACAGTGCATCTCTGGTCACCTTCTGACTGTGACAAAAGAAGTTTTCAGAGATTAGAACATTAGACAAAAGAAGTTTACAGGGATTAGGACTCACAGGTAGTCTGGCTAGCTGATCAAAATCATAGAAGAAAAATGATTGGAAGATCAAAAATAGATCTGGCAGAAAGAAATATAGTGTATGTTAAATGGGAGTGGATATAAAATGAGAAAATCTTGGTATTAAAAGTTAACATCAGTCCAAGAGTTTCAAAAATAAGGCATATGGAAAAAATAAATCCAAGAGTTCCCAACATGGAAGTGGCATTAAACAATTAAGTAGATAGAATAAGTCAACTAGTGACAGCAAGCTCTCGCTGGTGTCCTAGCGTATTAACACATATTAACGTATTAATTAGGAAGTGGCGCTGGTGACAGAGACAGAGGTTAGGTGTCACCCAGAAGCAGGGGCTCCCACTCTCCATAATGAATCGAGCTACTGCCATCGATAAATGTCCAATTTGCAAGCAACAAAGACTAACAGAGCCCATATCATGGCACCATTCTTTAAGGAGACCATCTGTCCATTTGATAGCAATTTGCCTATAGTGAGCTCCTTTCACCTTTAAAAGACCTGTGATTGATTCAGATAGGAACAGACCTATTTTTGGTATAGCTTGCCTTTCCTGCCCTCAGAGTCTCAGCCAGCATCACTAACCAAGAGTTTGTTTTACCTGCATAGGAACCCACACACAGCACAGCAGGCATAAGGTAGTCCAATGACACGGATATACACCAGTCATATCACTTCCATGAAAATGTGGATTTGAGCAACAACAAGTAGGTTGTGATGGACAATGGAGATTCATCCTCTACAGGCCTCTGTGAGGAAGAATTTATGGCTCCAGCTGCCCAGGTGTTGCCAGCCCTTTCAGAAACAAACAGCCCCACTTCCTGTGGTGACCCCCATCCAGCAACAGAGCACCCCCATCCCCAAGCACTAGCATAAAGCATCAGCGAACCCACAACAGTGAGTTGGGCAATTTTAGCTTCCGCTCAAACAAAATGACCAAGTCTGACAACATTTCTGCTCAGACTTATTCCCAACATCTCCTCCCCAGTCGTATTCCTTTGCCTTTTGCTCCCACACTTGTTTTACCCAAGGGCAACTGTGGTGTCTTAATAACTAAGAACACATGGTAACTATTCAATGAAAAATGTTAAATTTAATAATATTAGATGAAATTAAAATGTTGCTTGTCATTTACAGTTTGTTTGGTGAGGGTTTTAGTTTACAATTTTTCCCCTGGAATTTCTACAGATTAATGATTTCTTGTGGCCAGAGGACACATTACTACCTGTTTGTTTCTTACAGTATCATTGAGATTTTGCATTGTTACTTCCCTGGTGGCTCAGCAGTAAAGAATTCGCCTGCTAATGCAGGAGACAAGTTCAATCCCTGGTACCGGAAGATCCTCTGGAGAAGAAAATTGCAACCCACTCCAGCATGCTTGCCTAGGAAATCCCATGGACAGAGGAGCCTTGTGAGTTACAGTCCATGGGGGTCTGAAACAATGCCTAATAAACATCCTATTCTCTAAACTCTATCTCAGAGTCTAAAGAACCCACCTGGATTACATTTTCTGAATGAATCTCAGGCACAGAGTGGGAGACCCAGCACTCCGGTCCCCAACCTCCTGATGACCTGAGGTGGAACTGATGTAATAATAATAGAAATAAAGTGCACAAAAAAATTTACCCCATTTGAAGTATCCCCTAATCACCCCTCACCACCCCCCCACCCCCCCCCAACGACAGAAAACGTTTCTTCGATGAAACCAGTCTCTGATGCCAAAAAGGTTGGGGACTGCTGCCCCAGAGCATGGTACAATCTCAGGACATTTTTATGAATCTACACAATGCACTGTCGTTAAATCCGTATCTGAAACTTATTCCTGGGATTAATACTCGCAGTTTTTCCTAAATGAAGTAGCAAGTAAATAAGTCCTCAAGTATCTTTCTTTACCTGAAATGTACACAAAATGTATTTGATTTGATACATTTGACATATATCAAATTCCAGGACAGGGCAGCAGGGCCTGGCGTTTTCCTCACCGACATTCCGCCAACTTCCTCCGCTTGAGCCTCCTCTCTCGCGACCCCCAACCTGAGTCCCCTTCCGGGTTGGGGGTAGGGGAGGAAGTCCGGACCCCCAGGGAATTTCTCGAATTCTCTCCACCCTTCCCCCCCACCCAGCCTGCCGCCCTTTCGACCGGCCCAGCGGCCTCCAGAGCCTGGTGCGGGCCTTCGGGCTGTGAAGACAGGATCTCGCAGCAGCCTGGCCCACGGTCCAGAGGATCCTGGTCTTCCTGGCCAGGGTGTGAAGACCCGAAGCCCGGCGCTGCCGCCGCCGCCACCGCCGTAATGACCCGTTCCCAGAAGGCCCTGAGGCTCGAGCGGAAATCCCCGCAGGAGAAAGCTGAGGAAGGTGCCACATCACCCCGAGGAGTGAATCCGACCTCTACACCTGGGAGGTTGCCCTCCTCCGACGGCCTCACACCCCCTCCGAAGACAGCTACTTCAAGGCGCACAGTAAGGTTCCCAGTGACTAACCACAGTCACCACCTACCTTCAGATCCTCGACCAAAGTGAGGCATCGCAACGTTTGAGAGGATGGAGACGGATACGTTTCACCTCTTCATCCGCCTGTAGACGCCCCTCTGGAGTGGAGAACTGCCCTCAAACTCTCAGGACTGTCCCGTTAAGCGTAGTCCCAGTTGCTTCATGAGCCCGACACTTCTCCACAACCAAGATGGATGCTTCGGTTCTGTCCATGAAAGGGAGGACAGTAAAGGAGAAGACAAAGAATATGCTGAAATCGTTAGGAAGCAGGTTTCAGCCACTAAAGCGAAAGCATTAGAGGATGGAGTGAAGGTCCTCGCGGCCCTGACAGGACGCTGCACCAGCACTAGCGGGCCTTCCAGTGACAGCAGCTCAGATTTGCTTTATGACAACTTTACGACGATGACGTGATGCCGAAGATGAGGAGGACGAAGAGCCGAGGGTTAGGATGATGGGGGTTCTGTAAATGAGGAGTCACGTTGGGCTCCTTCAAGGCCCTTGTACTGCCCTGCCATCTCAGGCCAAAGGGAAGGGAGCCAGTGAGGATCTAGCAGCAAAAACCTATCACCTGGGTGGGGAAAACATGGCTTCTGCTGACTCCTCCAATGGATATCAGTTGGTGCCTTTTTATGGGCCTCTTAATGGAAGGAAAGTAACCCTCCACAGAATGTCTGAATTTTTGCATTCCATCACTGTACTGATTTATTCTTTTTGGTTTTTTTTTTTCTTTATTTCATTAAACTTCCACCTCCACTTTGTCTCTACAAAGTGTTCACAGCAAAACACATCTGGTCTGTTTTTAGATTCTTGAAGAATTAGTCTTTCATCAAACAAAATGAATAAAATTGTAAAAATTTCACAGGCAAAAATAATCTCAAAATGGATCATAGATCTAAACGTAAGAGTTTAAGCTATAAAAAACTTAAGAACGCAGGAGAAATCTTTAGTAACTTTGAGTCTGGCAAAGATTTCTTAGCTACTAAACAAACAGCATGAACAAAAAATTTTTCATAAATTTGATGTCATTAAAATTTAAAACCTTTGCTCATCAAAAGACCCTGGTAATGAAAGAAAACATAAACCGCAGGCTGAGAGAAAATATTTGCAAAATATATGTTGTAGCTAGAAGATACAGGGAACTCTTACAACTCAATAATATAAATAACAATAAGTTTAGGCAAAACGTTTGAACTAATACTTTACTGAAAAAGATACATAGATGACAAATGAGCTGAAAATAGGGTCCATGTCACAAGTTACTATGGAATTAAAGTGCATTTAGAGGCAAATAATATGCAACTTAAAAACCTGATATATCACTGAAATTTCTAAAACTTGGAAGACTAATCAGACCAAATGTGAATGAGCATGTATTCCGTAAGGTTATGGAAAAACCTGAATCAACTTTTTGGGCAACCTAGTAGAACTTCTGGAACTCTTACATGATGTTCTTTTAAATGTAATATGGTACAATCACTTTGGGTCACTGATTGGCTTTGTATTAAAAATATAAATCAGCAATTTCACTCTAGATATTTATCCCAGAGAATGAAAAATATATGTTTATAGCAGTTTTATTTGTAATAGCCCTGGAAACAACCAGATGTCCATAACCTCCCAAATAGAAAAACAAAACTGTGTTCTAGCCTTGCAATGAACTTGTTCTACTCGGCAATAAGGAGAAAGATACCTCTGATACATACATTCTAGAAAATGAAAGCTAATCTGTAGTGACAGTAAGCAAATCAGTGAGTGGCTTCCTTGAGCAAATGGGCAACAAGAAACACTCTGGCCTGATGAAAATATTCCATATTATGAGTGTAATGGGGGTTACACAGGTGTGTATATATATGTCAAAAGCCATAAAACACTGTGCTTAATACCTTGGAATTATTTTATGTAAATTATACTGCAATAAAAAATTTTAACACTTGTAAAAATTGTTTAAAGGATGATCAATATATGAAAGTAGGGCTTGAATAAATATTTGTACACCCATATTCATAGCAGTTTTGCAAGAGAGACAAGGGGTGGAAACAATCCAAGTGTCTATGATCAGAAGAATGTCTAAACTAAATATGATATATACATACAATTAATTATTATTCAGCCTAAAAAATCTGGCACCTGGTACAACATAGATGAACCTTGAAAACATTATGTTAAGTAAAATAAACCAGTTACAAAAGGATGAATAATGTATGGTTCCACTTATATGAGGTTCTTAGAGCAGTTGAGTTCATAAAAGCAAAAAGTAAATGGTAGTTGCCAGAGGCTAAGAGGAGAAGGGAATGGGGAGTTAGTGTTCAATGAATCAGAGTTTCAGCTGAATTCTGGAGTTGAAAGGTGGGGATGGTTGCACAAACAATATGAACATACTTAATGTCATGGAATTGTACATTTTTTAACTTTCAAAAAGGTAAATTTAGTGTTACACACATTTTACCACAATTCAAGAGGTGGTGAATATACTATGTGAGAGGAAAAGATGGACAACACTTTGAAATTGGTGCTTTGTTTCTATGGGTAGGGAAAGCTTGAAAACCAAGATGAGGTGATTTGCAAGGAATAGTAGAGCAATCTCACCTTGCAAAACTGATAAGCAAGGGATCAAGGAGACTAGAAAGAAAGAACTTCAATAGGGACTATCCTGACCAAGAGGACAGGTGAACCTAAAAATCCAGATGATTATGACAAAATGCAAAGAAACAGGCATCTTGAGTCTATCCCAGAAGATTACATTCCTAATTCCCAAAAGCTTTTTATGGAAGCATGAATTTCATGGGAAATTCTGGAGAATGGTCTAATGAAAAGATGAATTTTGATTGGGCCCACTGTGTGCACAACAATTTCCCTGTAAGCTAAGAGAAAAGGCCATTAGATTTGGAATCACATCCCCCAGTTCACAAGAGAAACGCTGGCAAGTTGCTAAGACTCAGAGGAGATCAATAGGACAGAAGAATCAGCTAAACTTGCGGGCACGGCAGCCATGGCAACAACCTTGGCAAACCCTCCACACAGATAGCAACAAGCCACTTCACGATCACTGGGAGCCCAGCCAAGAGAGGGAACACTGAGACAAGGACTTCGTAAATCCTGAGGATAAGCTCCCTGCACATGAAAAACAAAGGACACCTTCCAAAGCATCTCCTTTGATTTCTTCTGATCTTTCTTAATTTAAGAACCCTGGCACTAAAGTCTGGAGATCAGGCCCAGTCTCTCAAAGGGAAGGACAAATTGCTCCAAAGTCCTTAACGTCCAGTCCATTAAAACATTAGATCGACCTGGAGAGACTTTAAACTCTGTGACTTATTTTGAACAAAGGATAATATTCAAGAATCTCAGGTACTTTTAGATACAGGATCAAATATAACACTAATTCTGGAAATTTGAATGCAAGGAGAGAAATTGTTTTGACTATCGAAGGGTATAGAAGAGAAGTAGCTAAGGTTGCTGAGTTGTGATAATGGCTGGACACAGCGTGTATGCCCAGTTGCTTCAGTCTTGTCCAACTCTTTGCAACCCCATAGACTGTAGCTCGTCAGGCTTCTCTGTACATGGGGTTGTCCAGGCAAGAATACTGGAGTGGGTTGCCATATTCTCCTCCAGGGGATATTCCCAACCCAGGGATTGAACCCACATCTGCCTGCATCTCCTGTATTGCAGGCAGATCTTTACCCACTGAGCCACCTGGGAAGCCCAGCTGGACACAGGGGGCCACAAAAGTTTTCCTGGAGTGGTATTTCCTCTCCGAGTGTGTAATTGCAAGAGATTCATTAAGTTCTAGGGATGTAAAGAGCTTTCAAAAGGTTAAAGAGTAGGGTCCCCAAAATTGGACCTGCCAAATGAGAACCTCTGGAACAACACTGTTGCAAATGTGGAATCATATGGAAGTGCAGTAGGTCTATGCCAAATTATATAGGGTATTAAAGAAACTGGAGCTATATAGGGTGTTGGAGAAATTGGGGCTAATCCCATATACCACTTACCCCTTATACCCTGGTTTGACTGGTCGAAAATAGAGATGGACATTGAATTAACCGTTTAGTAATCTGTGTCACTGATGTAGCAAATGCATTCTTTTAGATCCCTGTTCATTTTGATCATCAATATAATTTGCTTCATTTGGCCAAAATTATACCTTTATCATCCTGCTACTGCTAAGTCACTTCAGTCATGTCCAACTCTGTGTGACCCCATAGATGGCAGCCCACCAGGCTCCCCCATCCCTGGGATTCTCCAAGCAAGAACACTGGAGTGGGCTGCCATTTCCTTCTCCAATGTATGAAAGTGAAAAGTGAAAGTGAAGTCGCTCAGTCGTGTCCTACTCTTGGCGACCCCATGGACTGCAGCCCACCAGGCTCCTCCATCCATGGGATTTTCCAGGCAAGGGTACTGGAGTGGGGTGCCATTGCCTTCTCCATTTATCATCCTACTATACCATAAATTCTTTAACACTGTTTTATCATCTCATATGGTAAATTTTAAACAGGTGTCTTCATTTTATTCAAATAGAAAATGTATTCATTTTATAGCACACTGGATAACAGTGAGAAATAACTGTATTTGAGGCTCTTCCTTTCCTTATCAGTTTATGACTAAAAATGGTAAAACAATTTAACAGAAAAACTAAATTCAAAGACCATTTGCCAAAGCAGTAACTTTTCTGGGAATGTTGTTGTTTTGAAAAAAATTAATTATGCGCTGAACGGAACACAATGTTTGTCCTTGAAACCCACATCACTAAACAGGATGCAAAGAAAGGTATGGATACTGACCCAGTGGGATATGATCCTGCAGTATCATAACTAGATCACATGGCCTCCTGAAAGGCAAGTTTTTTAAAGATTACACAGGAAACTCTCTAACCTCTCATCCTATATAACCCAGACATGACTCTCCAGTGGACTCTCCAGTGATCTGATGGCATGGAATTATTGGCATGCCCCAAGGAAACGACAAATGTGTAATGTCTGTCAAATAGTGTTTTCATTTCTGAGTACAGATCAGTTGCCAGCCACTTATTGGTCCATCATTAAAACAGACAGAGAAGGCAATGGCACCCCACTCCAGTACTCTTGCCTGGAAAATCGCATGGATGGAGGAGCCTGGTAGGCTGTGGTCCATGGGGTCGCTAAGACTCGGACACGGCTAAGCGACTTCACTTTCACTTTTCACTTTCATACATTGGAGAAGGAAATGGCAACCCACTCCATTGTTCTTGCCTGGAGAATCCCAGGGATGGGGGAGCCTGGTGGGCTGCCGTCTATGGGGTCACACAGAGTCGGACACGACTGAAGCAACTTAGCAGCAGCAGCATTAAAACAGAGCAACCCAAAGAGAGAATAGCAAGTCCTTTTGTCACCACCATGAATTTGATTATATCTGATACCCACACACTCTCCAGGAATGATGGGCAAATGAGAGCTCAACTGTTAAATGGAAGTGGTAGCATCAGGATAGAGTACTGCCCTTCACAGAAGTGTGCTGCTCAACTGGAAGCCATCCCATGGCAAGGGCGCCTTTACTGATGCCTAAGGTACACTGCTTCTTCTAAGAAACACTTTTCCTAAAGAGAAGAACCTTGGTCTCCAAGTATTAGTTATATCTAGTCATGCAGGGCAATGGCTGGGACCTGTGGGGAATACGCAAGCAGGAAAGAGATCAATCTGTTTTATTTTAGCAAGTAGATGTTAATGCAAGTTGATTTACATATGTTCTTTTATCATTACTGCAGGTAAATTTTGCAAATGATGATTAACATTCCAAGCAAGAAAGAATGGAAAATGTAAATTAGTAAATGATTTCTAACAGAACATTTTGGAGAAGGAAATGTATTCTTCCAGTGTTCACTCCAGTATTCTTGCCTGGCTCATTCCACGGATAAAGGAGCCTGTCGGGCAACAGTCCATGGGGTCACAAAGGGTCGGACATGACTGAGCGACTAGCAGGCACACACACACACACACACAATAAAACATTTAAAATAAAGAAGAGGATGACTAATGGGCAAAATTTCCCCCAAGCATTCTGAGAATAAAATTATTTTCAAAATATTAATTTGATAAAAGACCAAATTATTCTTATCCTTCCATGTATGAATTAATATGCTCACACTCTACTTCCATTTTATTTCACTTTTCACTTTCATGCATTGGAGAAAGAAATGGCAACCCACTCCAGTGTTCTTGCCTGGAGAATCCCAGGGACGGGGGAGTCTGGTGGGTTGCCGTCTATGGGGTCGCACAGAGTCGGACACGACTGAAGCGACCTAGCAGCAGTAGCAGCTACTTCCATTTAGGAATATCAGGTGAAATCAAGTGAAACGTATTAAGAAAACAGATCATTTCTTCAAGTAATATAAATTCAGTAAATACAAATTGTTTTTCTGACATAGGAAGACATGCCAATATATAAGTAGAATTAGAATGCAAGATACAGTGACTTTTTAGTTATCTGAAAGTTTGTAACATCATTGCCTCAATCATACTTCATATCCCAAATTTCTACAGGTAGTTATCACCATAAAAATGTTAAACTTATATTCCTGTTATATCTTAAAAAAGAAGAAATTTTGATTGAGTAAGGATATTCATTGTGAGCCATCTTTGAACAATGGATTCTCTCTTTAAATTTATAAGACTTCCTCCACAGCTATAAGTTTAGACACCGGGATTGATTTGATGATTTGAAATACTTGCATAATGCTTGCTTTGGGACACATGCTTTCAATATAGATGTTCAGCACTGAAACAAAATTAGTTTATTACTGACAAATAAAAATAAATGGGAATTGTTTTATTATGACTATTATGAAAATATTACTGCTAAACCATTTTTTACATTTATGAAAGCAATAGATTTTAAGCTATATTGCTGCCTCTTACACTGTATGCACACAAGTGCACGCACTACTCCTCCAGCCACACACACACACACGTTCCCATATAGCTTTATTAAAGGTATGTGAGGAACTTCTACCATCATGCCACACACCACCATTAATGTATTCAAGTCATGAGAGGATGAACCAATAGGAATAACTCTGCTGCTGCTGCTGCTGCTAAGTCGCTTCAGTCATGTCCGACTCTGTGCGACCCCATAGATGGCAGCCCACTAGGCTCCTCTGTCCCTGGGATTCTCCAGGCAAGACTACTCTAGAGAACATTAAAGCAACAGTCAGTCTTGCATTCAAAGCGTAATATGCGGTATGACCGTATCGAGCATCAGCTGGGATATTGTTAGGAATACAACAGTTCAGTTCTCCATCCCCTAACCCAGACCTAGTTTAACAGATCTGTCCTTTAACAAGATCCTCAGGTGTTTTTACATGTACACTGAAGTTTGAAAAACCCTGCTCCAGACTAGTGATTCTTAAAGTATGGTCTCTGGACCAACTGCATCAATGTTTCCTGGGACCCTGTTAAAAATGCACGTTTGTAGGATCCCTTTCAGACACATGCATCAGAAACGGTGGGGCTGGAGCCCAGCAGTCTGTTTTACAAGGCTTCTGCATTCTAACTGGTGGGAGCTGTCTCTGTGATTATTACCACATCCCCAGTGATGACCGCCATGCATGAGGGTGGTAACGGCTGGGTAGGAGCAAATAAAAACTACAGGATTGTATCTGTGTGGTTTTATAAGTTTGTGTGTGCCACTCTCCCAGTTGGTTACTCAGCAGCAGCCACAAAGTTCTTTCTTGCTTTAAGGACTCCAAACTCACTGTTTCCTCTTCCATCGTGGCTTTTTAATCTTCTCTTGAAAGAAATGTAGTGAAAGTGTGAGTCACTCAGTTATATCTGACTCTGCAATTCCATGGACTGTAACTTGCCAGGCTCCTCTGTCCACGGGATTCTCCAGGCAAGATTACTGGAATGGGTAGCTATTCCCTTCTCCAAGGGATCTTCCTGACCCAGGAATCAACCAAACCCAGGTCTCCTGCACTGCAGGCAGATTCTTTACCATTTGAACCACCAGGGAAGCCCCATCTTAGCCTTATCCTTTAAGAAATGTCAGCTCTTTAGAAAAGCCTCTGACCCATCCTATCTAAGTTTATCCTCTCTTTTTTTCTGTCTGAACCTTGTTTTTTTCATAGAGTACATCACAATTCACCATTACTGTGTCAGTTTCCCCTACTAGATAACAAGCTTCATGAAGCAGGACCCACTTCTGTCTTGATTACTGTATTTTCCTTAGTTTTTAACAGTATCTTGCACCCCACTCCAGTACTCTTGCCTGGAAAATTCCATGGACAGAGGAGCCTTGTAGGCTACAGTCCATGGGGTCGCAAAGAGTCGGACACGACTAAGTGACTCCACTTCCTTCTGTATAGTAGGCTTAATGACTATTGTAAAACGACAAATTAGGAGATATAATGGAAAAGATGGCACACTCAGATAGGTAGATGGGGCCCTACTATTACTAACCGTGGTTCCACTAAGCCTCATTCTTTCTATGATCATGTGAAAGTGAAGGTGCTCAGTTGTGCCTGACTCTTTGCGACCCCATGGACTATGGCCTACCAGGCTCCTCCGTCCATGGAATTTTCCAGGCAAGAGTACTGGAGTGGGTTGCCATTTCCTTCTCCAGAGGATCTTCCCAACCCAGGGATCGAGCCTGGATCTCCCGCATTGCAGGCAGATGCTTTACCATCTGAGCCACCAAGGGAGCCCCGTCTATGATCATAGTGAGTAAAAAGAAATGAGCTTTGCCACACTAAGTCAAGAAAATAAGTAAGCATAGCTGATTTATAATGTCCAATAATTTTCAACATTAGAAGTTCTCTAAATATTACATTTTTCTCAGGAACTTAGAATTATGTCACCATAAAAATATGTTATATACATAGAATAACTTCACCTCAAAAGGAATGACACCAAAACATTAAAGTATCGGTGTTTAATTCCCTTTTTGAATGTGTGTTGAATTCAATACAAATTGATACAGAATTTTTCTAGGCCAAAGAAACCAATGTTACATTTCGAAGGCAACTGATTGCAAAAAATATATAATCTATGCTATACTTCATTTTTTAAAAGAAATTCAGGATCTTATTCTATGCTTAATGTGTAGCAATAACAAAGTCTTCTTGACAGCCAAAGATATCACAGCAAAGGAATGGCACGATAAAGAAATTTTGGTTGTTTTTTCTCCTCTTCGTATTATCTTCATATACCAGTAAAAAATATACTCTTTAATAAATAAATATATATAATAAATATTTGCCAACTGAAAAAGTATAAATAGGTCCATCCTTTAAAAAAAACGGTCCATCTTGGTGTGGGCCTGCTTCCTAGTCCATATTTCACCCCAACTTTGTACATATAATGTCATCACCTGCAAAATCCTGAAAGGTTCTTAGAATTTATATAGCAATAATCTTGGCCAACTATGTCAACCCATCTCTTCAACATGAAGTATCTCTTTGTAATGTAACCTTCAAAGTAAACATACTCCAGAGAAGTGAGGCACCAGCAGCAAACTCAGCTGAGTTCCCAGGATCACAGTTGAACAGATTTTCAGCTTCAATCTGTGAGTCAGCACTGAGCCGTGTACCCGAGGGAACTAAATCCACTTGTAAAAAGAGATCTTGACCTAGTTCAAGTGAAAATATTTTTTGTTTCTTGTTCTCAATATTCTTTCCAAAGCAAGTATCTCAGTGGAAAACAGACTCCATAACATTCTGAATGTTGTCCTGGGTTCCTATTTTATGATGAGACCAGAAACAAGAAAGAATAGTTGTAGATTGGTTCTTCAGTAAAGACATCAACCCCCTTCAACTGTACATAAGTAGGTCCTTGTACAGTTCAGGAACTCTTTCTGGATCCACTGGTCTAGGCAGGAAATGTGTAAATTTCTGGTGTCTTTTGGACCTGGCACCGTCTCTTGGAGTTCCGTCTTTATTAAGTGCCACAAAATACCTGCGGCCAGTGTCTCCATGTTTATATATGTTCGATGAATAGGTATTATACCAGTTCTCTTCAAATTGCTCTCTAAAGATGCATTCAGAAGTCAGTTTCTCCTACAAGAGAGAAGATGGCTACCATTAAAAATGATGTTTTTAAGAAAATTTCCTTAGAAAAATCTCGGCTTTTATATTTTTATTTCTTTGTTTATAACTATATCCTTGTCAAAGAAGGAGAAAGGATAAACTGTTTCTGCTTTGTTCTGTTTTAGTTCCCATGTTACCTGGAACTCTTTCTCCCAGGTGACTCCATCCAGCAGTTTATTTAATTCAAAGAACTTTAAGTTGAATGTCAATTTTCAATTTTATTTCCAAATATTGGGTTGGCCAAAAAGTTCACTTGGTTTTTTCCATAAGCTGTTACAGAAAACTCAAATGAATTTTTGGCCAACCCAGTACTTAATAAATATTCTAAATTTGGCCATGCTTCATTTTATCTCAATTCCTACACCATAACCACCAAACAGACTTGTAGTTTATCTTGTTCCATCATTAGATGCCAAAGTTCTACACGGATAAATCTCTACTATCATCTTGAAACATTTCAAGATGTTGCTAACATTCAAATTGCTAAATTGCTAAAGTCAATATTGCTAACATTCAAATTCCTAATTCAAGATCATCATTCCAAATCATATATCCTCCCTTTAGGAATTAATTATTTAATACAATACCCACGATTAACTTGGGTCTGGATGTTACTATTTGGTAAATGCACCAAATGTAGTAAAAGCCTGGTAACTTGTTGTCACTTCAAGATGGACTGCATATTGTCCCAAGACATTGACTAAGTTGCTTTTTTTTTAAATCTGACACATACATGAAGAGGGAAGACTGAAGTGCAAGTGTTAGTTGCTCAGTTGTGTCTGACTCTTTGCAACCCCATGGACTGTAACCCACCAGGCTCCTATGTCCATGGAATTCTCCAGGCAAGAATACTGGAGTGGCTGTCCATTCTCTTCTCCAGGAGATCTTCCTGACCCCAGGATGGACCCAGGCCTCCTGCATTGCAGGCAGATTCTTTACCGTCTGAGCCACCACGTGACTGTTTTTCTCTTTCAGTTGTGATTCTACTCTTATGAGATTACAAAATGCATTCTTTCTCTTTCTTCTGAGCTGACAGAAAGCCCAGGAAGGGCAAGTTTTACCTTTAAAAGGATAGATATTAAGTGGAATACCATTTACTGAAATATGATAACCAATTTTCCTCAGTGTATATTAAGATTCTAACTGTACATTGTGGTCTCAGTTGAGATTTTAAGAAAAAAGAAAGTACCCTATAGTGTCATCTGATAAACCATAAAAGCTAAATTTTCTTTGGAAATAGCTACAGAGATTTAGACGTTAAGAAGGAATTTCATGTGAGATGATGGGAGGGAATGGCACACATTTACAATGTAACAATTTTCTTAAAATTAAATCAATTATAAGAAACTGTGAGCAAATAGATAATGTTACCAGTGAAAGATAAAGATTACATCATACTGCAGATTGAACTTTATATTATCTTGTTATTCTAATCCTTGTGTTGTTGCTGTTTTGTCGTTTAAAAAAGAAAAGAAAAAAATCTTACACTGATGAAATATGAACCTGAAAAGTTTAAATTTTTTAAAGTATGTCCATATTTTAAATAGTTATGGTAGACCTACAAATGTGTGCACTTATCCCCAGTGATGAGCTTAAAAACTTCCCAATGCAACTCCAAGAGCACAGATACTATAATTATCAAGATATCAGATATGGCTCAACTAGTGTGTTGCCATTGTCTGTTGTTGTTTACAGTATCGTAAGATTTCATTATATCATTTCCTATATTGCAAAGGTCAGCAAGTCAGTGATGTATACTTACCTACCTACAAAGGTAGTAATGAGTAGAGAAAATTTATAGTAAATGAATGTAAAGAATCTAACAAGGCAAGAAGAAACTGCTCTCATTTTCCTATCTCTGGTCCCAGGATAATGGGCAGAAAGAACTAGTGAACTAAAAGCAATAAAGGTTTAGGGTTTAAGAAGTAGAAGTGAGTTATTAATGCTATACTACAATCTAAACATATGGAAATTTATCAAGATAAAGATTTTTCATTTCTACTTAAGTATGTGTATTTATATATTTCTTCTGATATGCATTATTGGTAGCTATTTTACTTTAAAATGGATAGTCATTATTTAATGAATTACAGTAATTAAAAAAAAAATACGTACTGATCCATATAGTTCTCCTTTGTCATTCATTCCAAGGTAAAGACCACTGTCCACACCTCTAATACTGACAAGTCCCACTGCCACACTGATGAATTCCAGGATACCTGAATTTATAAATAAAACAATGATTTGCATTTATTAAAGAACATACAACTAATGAAAATCTTCCAAAGAGAAGTAGATCAAATTGCTAAATATAATACTGTGTGTGGAAGTCCTTCATAAACTGAAAAGTGCTGTACAATTGTCATTATGATGAAACTCCCATTTTATAGATAAAAAAACTAAAAAAAGAAAAAATCATTCATTGTGATATAGCGTTAAAGGTATAAAACTTCAAACAAAACTAACCTGGGTTTGAATCCAGTTTAGTAACTTACTGATTAGTCTGAGTACATAAGTCATTTGTCTTTTTTGAACTTCAATGTCTTCATACATAAAAGGGTGAAATACTTCCCTACAGGAGAGTGGTAAGGACTAACATTTTTAGGCAACCAATAAATCGAAGCTATTATTACCATAAATTAGTGTATAATAGAGATATTCTTGATTCTCCTTGATTCCACAAATTATAACCATGTCCTGTTAATTGTTTTGCTTTGTTTTTGCTTAGTATGAACTAAGTAAATTTTTTTCTAGCAGCAGCCAATATACTTTATATGGATGCATTAGTATTTAGCAGTTCATAAAGGGCGTCTACTTTTACTTTCCCATCTGGTCCTCAAAAACAACCTCCTAAAATAAGTATGGAAGATATTATTATTCCATTTTACATACAAAGAAACTGAGGTTTGCCTGAAGATAATGATATTTGTAATTAACAGAACAGATACTTGGAGTCATATCTTCTGAGCCCTAATTCAGTGTTTATACTTTGGAACACTGCTTCAAGAAAGTAGTTTCAAAAATTACAGGTTATATAATATGCTGTTTCCCATCCCATGATTCTTAAAGATAAATTTTATGGTTCAAAAGTTAAATGACTTTATAATTCATGAAATGTGATAACTAAATACCAAGAATTTAACATGCAAATAGATTTCACTTTCAGAAACTTTCCAGAATTGAGCAACAACAACAAATAGGTAAATTAGTACAAAAACTCTCCACTCAACACTATTAATACACTATAGTTAAACAAAAACAACAACAAATAAAACCCTTAATGCTTCCCTCTGCATCATTCTTTTCCTTGGCACACACTAACCTTTGGACTAGTGTCTTTGTCTTGTTCTTCTCTTTAGACTCTTTGCTGAAAAAGTATATAGACAGACTTTCTATGCTTGGAACTGCCTTCCTCAATAGCTTTATACCTTCACCCCTTCGTCTTGTCTTAAGATCCATGACAGTATAAATGTGTACCATTTAGCTTAACTCTTGCTCTTAAGTCATTTCTTGATTTATTGTACTACAAGTTTCTGTTTGGACACATGATACTACCAAGGCCAAGGGAAAATACAAAATCTGGCTATTTGCTTATATGAAGGGCTCTGTTCTGCCCAGATCCTAATTCATTCATTGGCAGAAACATAGATGCTTAAGCTCTAAACATAGATTCTTAAGAGCTCAAAGGAGCTCTTTCAAACTATTAGGAGATCATGTAGAACACTAGACCTAACAAGGATCTAACAGCAACAATATACTGCCAGATTTCCTGTAAGTGGCTTGCCCAAGGCTGAGAGGAGAAAACAGATATAGTAGGATGACACAGACCCCAGAGGAGAGCCATTATGATAACTGATAGAGAGGTAGGAAGTAGAGGAAAATTAAACTTACTACCAAGCTCATCAGTGATCTCTATTAGAAACAAAAATAAAGACCCAAAACATCACTGGTAGAAGAAGGCACATTGATGGAATTTCATCCAGGATATACTTACAATGTATAATTACTTGAAGTTGTAATGAATATTACATTCAAATTGAAAAGTGTACTGTGGCTCACTTGTAACTTAACTCTCTTTAGGTATCTGATTTACATTAAGACACTCTTGTCTTTCAAAGAACAGGAACTGATTAACTGATTAGACTGCATAGCAGAACTAGTTTTCAAGTACAATAAAAGTTTCATTTCCATATAAATTAATAATAAAACAGATCTTATAATGAATTCATTTTTCTCACAACTAAATCATAAACCACCTGCACTTTAAGTCTAAGCTTAAAATAATGCTGCTGTCTTGTCATAAAACATGTTAATTGCAGAAAGACAAGCAATTTTATATATTCTTAGAATAATTATATTCAATAGCTTCAACTTCATTAAACGATATACAAAGCCTCATATACATATAACAAAGTCAAAATAATTTTGTGGTGGCTCATAGGAGCTGATAGGAAAAAGGTTATGTGCTTTTCATGTTCCTCTTAAAGATTTTAGCCACACTTTTAAATTCTGATCCTTTTTCTCCACAAGGAAATAGTATACCACACAGTAATTTGTAATCATTTGATTCTTAAATGAGATTTGACAAGTCTTTCTTATTTATAATATGAGGTGGCAACTAAGCTAATTCCTTAACAAAGAGTAGACATGAAAAACTTTCCTTTAGAGGTAATCACAGATTTTGGATAGATTTTCTAATGCCCAGTGTCCCATAAAAAGACTTGGACGTACTTTGTCTTTCTGGTATCATTTTCAAAGCCAGCCTTTAAAAAAATCATAATAAACAGGTGAGTCAACCCACAATGCAACCACATCAGACAAATCTATGGAGAATAGGGGAGAAGAAAGGAAAAGCCTTTAAAGGAATATGTTTGATCTCAGGCTAAACTTTTTTTTAAAGTAATGATTCCATGTTTACGTATTAGGTAAAATCTTTCTACTATACTACTGTGCAGAAAAACTCTATTATAAATACGGAGCTAACTCAGATAGGGAATTTTTTAAGCCTCACTGGGACCTTTTGTTTTTATTCTATTGATGTGGTTTTAAAATTTTAAAACACAGTATTATGAATTTTTTATTTAATTATGGTCAAATTATAAATAATCAAAAATGTTATCTACTTAAACATCTCAAATAGTACACCGTAAGCATTTTCAGAATTCTTACTTTGATGACAAAGAAATAAATTTTAGAGAGAATAAATAATTTCATAGTCAATCATTGAAGAACTAAGAAAAGAAGGCAAAGATAAAGAGAATCATATAATGTTGTTGTTGTTGTTGTTGTTTAGTTGCTAAGTCATGCCTGACTCTTTTGTGACCCCATGGCCTGCAGCCTGCCAGTCTCCTCTGTCCATGGGATTTCCCAGGCAAAAACACTGGAGTGGGTTGCCATTTCCTTTTCCAGAAGATCTTCCTGACCCAGGGATCGAACTCACTTCTGCATTAGCAAGTGGACTCTTTACCACTGAGCCTCCTGGGAAGTCCATTTAATATTACACACATGCATGCCGAATATATACTTTCTTCTCATCTACACTTCCTTGTGGTAAATTATGGTGCTTTAGCTATCAAATGCCACTAGGATGCACTGTAATGCACTCTAGAGGTTACTCATTTAAGCTACCATACTAATCTGGGTATCCTTCCTTTTTGTAGCAGTAAATATTTTGTTCCTATAAGTACCCCTGCACCATAGAGTGACTTAACCCAGCACAAAAATCAGTCCAAGTCATATTTTTGCAATTACTAAATAAGCATACAAAATTTTAGCAAAAACAAAATTTCCACTAAGATGGTCATTCTGATAGGCAACATCTGTATCTTAAAGAATGGAATAAAATACCAGTTTAATGAATGTTATCAAGTCGACAAATATTTACTAATCTCTTCTCATAGAGTCGTCTTATAAAAAGACACAAAGTAGGAGAAGCAACTACTTGACTTTGGGGAGATCACAGTTAAATTACAAGTATCTTAAAAGTAGAATTTCCGAAGTTACGCCATGTATCACATGGACCTCCCTGGTGGCTCAGCAGTAAAGAATCCGCCTGCCAAGCAGGAGACATGGGTTCGATCCCTGGGTCAGGAAGATGCCGTGGAGAAGGAAATGGCAACCAACTCCAGTATTCTTGCCTGGAAAATCTAATGAACAGAGGAGTCTCGAAGGCTACAGTCCATGGGGTCACAAGAGTTGAATTTAGTAACCTCACCACCACCACTGCTATGTATCAGAGGAGTAGGCGGGTAGGGGAGCCTGACTATTACCTAAGCTTAACTTCTACCTTTCTACTTATAGGCATTAACACATTTGCCCTCATTTCTAAACCTTTCTGGTAGCTGGAGGGTTTTTCTGTAACAAGTGAAGTGCAGTAATTACTCAAGAGGAGGGAACTGAGCCACCTGGTGTCAGCAAAGTTCTTTAGACGTGGAATTTCAGCCTCTTCAATTTAGAAACCACTTTCTGAAAGTGACCCCAAGGTTGGCCACTAGGTCATGACACTCTGGACTCATAGTCAATGGGAATTTGGAAGAGATCAGTGGAAGTTGCAAACATGTGGGGTTTAAAAAGTTAATTTTCTAAGCCTTTAAGTGCTACCAAATGACCACCACATGCTCATTTCCACATCTAGGGTTACAAATGCCCTCTCAAACTGAGATTTACACTTTTCCAAAGTTTTAATGAGGACTTCAAGTCAAAAAGGGAAAGCCAAATAAGAACAAGGGATGAGGACAAGAGAGGGCCCTTCAGAGAATTCCACTGCTAAGGAAGGGAGAAGGAAAAGTAACATTATGTTAGGTAGGCCCTTTCACATTGCTGCTGACAGGTAAACGGAGTCTTTAAAAAGAGATATAATGATTCTATCTAGTGAAGTTCCAACTTGGATGATCAAAATCCTTCAAGAGTGTTAACCCTTGAAGTTAACTCGAATATGATGAACACTTCCACAGTAGAGGAAAGATCCTGGGCTGTTAGAACAGAAGAGCATCTTAAAAGAATCACCTGATTCAACCCCATCATTGTACAGACAAGAAAAGAAAACTCAGGCTCACTGGTTAGAGCACGTGCTAGCCACACAGCTAAGTAAGGAGGAATTACAGTAGAGACTTCATGGTTTCCCAATCTAGTCTCTTAGCAATTTGCCTTAACAATCATTCAGGTTTTGTTTAGTGGTTTTTTTTCTTTCTTTCTTTCTTTTAACGCCTTCTGCTCCCAGGCACTGTTAGAGGTATTCTGAAACGTTTCTTTGCGCTCCCACCCATGTCTTCTTTCGCTTCCCTACTCCCTCTTACCTATAGTCAATATCAAGATCTTTGCTTCAGGATTCCATAATTTCTAAAGAGGATCTTGGTTAAGGGACTGGGCATGCTCTGTAGCCCGATAAGCTTTTTGTTTGTTTGTTTCTCACCAAACTTTAACAGCGCAGAGAACTGCAGGCAGGTGAGCCTGACAGGAGCGATGGTGCCCACGGAGAATTAATCTGTTACCTGCTCAACATGTGTGGTGCTCTAGGTAGACAAGTAAAAGCTCGTTTCCTATTTTTGAGCAGTAACCATAAAGCATCATCAACTGCCTGGCTGTAGGGCAGGTCGAAAGAAGCGGAAGGTTTTCTGTTGTTAACTTTTGTTAAGTGGACAGTTACTGGGGGGAACGTGGGGGGCGCAGGTGAAAATAATAGGGATTAAAAAAAAAAAAAAAACTGCGAGGTAAGAATTGCGGGAAAGATGTGGCCCCGAGTCCAGGGCTCTGCGTCCCAGGCAGCCAGGTGCGGGCGGAGCACCCCCCTCTCCCCTCCCGCCCCCTCCAGCGTCTGGAGCAGCAGGCCTGCCGGAGAACACAGAGGCCGGCGGACAAGCAAAATCCCGGGGTCCCGTAAGTCCCAGCCCGCACTTGGCACCCTAAGGGTCTCTGGGGCTCCCGGCCCCGCGCAAGCCGGAGTCGCTCAGCAGGCGAGCAGGGAGGAGCGCGGGATGCGGGCGCCCGTACGTACCGAAGAGGCTGTGGTCCTGCCGGGTGCCCTGCACGCTGCCGTCGGGCAGGATCTGCAGGTGGAAGCCGGTGCGGCAGTAGAGCTGCCGGCGGCGCAGGAAGCCGTGCAGGTGCGCCAGCTCCGCCGCCCCAGGGCCCCCGCGGGCGCCTCGCTCCGCCGCGCCCCGGCGCTCGCCCAGCAAAGGCGGCCGCTCCCCGGCAGGAGGCAGCAGGAAGTGCGAGCCCACCTGCTGGCCCAGGCCCTCTAGGCCGCCCAGGAAGCCTCCGACTTCGGCTAAGGGAGCCATGGAGCGGCCAGAGGGCGAGGCGGACGATCCGGAAAACAAAAGACACCCCCACCCCACAAGCAAAACGGTAGCGGAGATGGGGAGGTGGATGAGAAAAAATGATGGCCAAACAAGCGCCCAAAAAAAAAAAAAAAAAAAGTTAAGGCCCGGTTACTCCCGTGAGGTCGCAGGATGGACTTTGCACTGAGAGCAGGGACGCTTTCACTGTCTTGGAGCGATCTTCTCTCCCGGGGTAGGTGGGAGCCGGCTGCTGGCCTTGCAGAAACATCTATAAGCTGCCGCTGGCAATACTAAAACTGGGGCTGGGGGCTGGGGCTCCAACTCCGCAAACTGATCAGATCAGAGTCCTGTGTACATACACACAGTATATATGCGGCTCCTCTTGACATATGCTAATCAAGTCCTTTCATGCGCGCTGGGGAGGTTTCCGTTTGAAATCTTAAACCGGCCTCCTCTCAACACGTTTTTGCTCTTCGGAAGTGACCAGAAGGGGCCCTTGACGGCTCTCTATCACTGGCAGTCGCAAAAAAAAAAAAATCATTCCCACCATTGGCCAGAGCTGGCCAGCAACTTCGGGGAGGCGCAGTCAAGGCCCCTCTTTGCGGTCGTCTCTGAGACAACCGTGATGCCGTGCGGCTGCGGCCGTGCAGTCGCCTTTGATGTGAGCTCCTTTGCAGTGATAGATTGCTGCCGAAAGGAGCCCAACTTGGCAGGTAGATTGAAGAAGGGAAGGGGGGGGGGAGGAAACTGGGAGGGGGGAAGCAGGGAGGAGGGGATGGGTAGAAGGAGGAAAAGGAAAGGAGAGAATTGGACCCCTTGGGAGCCTGCAGTGGACAGGTGCAAAAAAAAAAAAGGTAAGAGAGGGAGAAGGAAAAAGGGCGTTACCCGAGGCTTAGACCTGCCCAGACACACATGAAAGAAAAATCAAAGCTTTGACAGTTTAACTCACTAATTTTAAAACACTAATAAAATGTACAAGCATTACTCGTTTCTTTTATCATTTAGATGGGGGATTTTCTTTACATAATCAAGGTTAGGTTAGGAACACACACACACCGCCCCCTACCCAGGTTCTCTTTAATGTTTATCTTTACTCAGATAACACATGATATAACCTTCTATAAGCATGGAAATTTAAAATTGTGTGCTAAGTTTGTGAACTTTTAAGCATCTTAATATAATAACATAATCTAATTGTGAATCTACGGATTAAGAGTAAATCCAAGCAGGCTGAAAAGAGATGGTCCATATTCTTATGGATACCACAAACAGAAAATGAATATCTGTAATAGGGTCATAAATGATAAGTGACCTCTGGGACCCTTATCCAATCTAAGAGTACCTCCCTATTCTTGGTTGCATTTGCTTTCAGACTAAATTTTTTTTGATTGTTCACATTTGAATTATGAAAACAAATAAATGAAAAATTGTGTTGCTTCTTGATGTGTTTTTGAGACCCGGAAAATTGCATGTGGAACTGCCCAGTGAATATTTGCCAGATCCAAAGTCATCGAGGTGAGGGAGATGGATACACATGCATTTAAAACTTCAAACTTTGGTTTTGTACCACTAGTTAAATTTAAGATCTTTATGTTACAGTTTTTCAGTGGCCAAAGTGTTGAGAATCATTTGGCAGGTTTTTACACTTCCTCTAAGCAAAAATTTTAGGGACTCACTGAAAATGAGTTTTTCAGCCCTATTTCACGGTCTGCTTAACAAAGGCCTCAACTTGGGAGTGAAGATGGATGGGATTTTTTATTTTATTTGCTCTGAAGGGATTTTTGCTAATTAATTGGCAGGTACTTTAAAGTAGGTAAAGTTACACCTTTTCATCACTATGGCCCTAAGTACTGACCCTTATGCAACCAAGTTATAAAAGAGTCCTTAAAGCCAGTGATTTACTGTTGATAGATATGAAATAAAACAAAAACATTGGCTTAAAACAATAAACAAATAAATCACTTTAGAAATGTACTCAGCTAAGTCTGTTTTAAAGGTTGTACCAGGTAAGTGTCATATTATTTCACCTTTCAAATAACAGCAATCTGTCTTGTGGTAGGACCCCCAAATCCACCATAATCAAGATTTCAAAGCACATCTGTGTAAACATTATCACATCAGTGGAAAACATCAACCAATGAGCTTTTACTTTGAACCAAATCTTCTTAATTGCAGAGTTAAATCAAAGAAAGTTAGATCAAAGTTCTATGAATCTCATAGCAGGATAACCAAAGTAGCCAGTACGTACATTGATCACTTTTAAAGAAGATACTTAAAGGTTTAAAACTAAGATCAAGTACCTTTAATGAGGTTTGCTTCAAGGTCTAACTTCTGTACAATATATAATGCTGTTAATTATTCCACAGTGGATATATAACATCATCAGTTGCTCCTAGAGGTACCAGTTCAATCTATAAAATATTTCCCCACATGAACACTTTGAGTCTTGCTGTGAAATTTATATCTCTCCAACTGTTAAGTCACTTGTATTACATGTATGTATACAAATATATATGTATATAAATGGTAAAATATAGAGACGTTTTACCCGTAGTTGCAAAAGCCCCAAAACTTGAATAATAAACTTACTACCTCTGTACAACTTTAACATTTTCAAGTCTATGGCCTTATTTGGTCACCACAATAATGCTATGAAATAGGCACATTTCACCTTTTAAATGAAAAACATGTCCTGGATTCTAGTTCAGGGTTTAGTTCAAAGTCTTACATCCCACAGAAATTTCCTTAAACTCTCTAAATGCCTCTCTTTGCCCTTTTGCAAAATAAGTATAATATATTGTACTTATAGAAACCTTATGTACAATAAGAACTCCTGCATAATTCTCTATGCCAAGGTTTGCTATGAGACATGTAAAAATACCTAGGAAAGTGGTTTTAAAACTAAAATATTTTCTGCACATGTAAAATGCTAGAAATCTATAGTTGTTGAGAAAACTTTTGCTTTACAATTTAGCAAGTATAATTTGTTTGAAACACAAAATGAATCTTTTTTCCTCAAACTAAGTCCTTACTGTGTAAATTTTGAATGGTGCTTAATGCCATTTTATGAAGGGCCAGAATAGAAACAAAAAGATAAGGATTTCTTTTGTTTGCACTAGTCATGTGACAGGAAAAGATAACACTAAAGATTTTTTTTTGCACATGCTGTGATGATATCATGGGAAGTTAAATAATTTTGAAGAGTGTTTTACAAGAGTGCATTATTCAGCTTTTAAGTATACACTGCAATCTAATCAACTTTACCTATACTTCCTAGAGACCACACTTGCCTTGCTGTTATACAAATATGTGGTACAATTTCTACTTCCACAAAATGTCCTTACAATTTTCCAGGCTATATGATTCTGATGTAGTTTTGCAGCAAGCACAGTGTTATGAATCAATGGCAAAGGAATCTTTTGTATATAAAAAAGGAATTAATGTCTTTTAATAGTTCGACATGTGTCTAACTTGAGAAAAAGAAAAGAGCTGATTAAGAGTATAAGTCATGGCTTATACTCTCAATAAATTACAAGTACATTTGCCCAACATTGTTTATTATTTGTAATTACAAGTTATTGGCAGCATATAAATTTCTACACTTGGGAAAATGACTGGATAAATTATGGTACACTCATACAATGGAGCATTATATAGCTGGAATAAAAGAATGCGATGAGTTCAGTTCAGTCACTCACTCGTGTCTGACTGTTTGTGACCATGTGAACCGCAGCACACCAGGCCTCCCTGTCCATCAACAACTCCTGGAGTCCACCCAAACCCATGTCCGTTGAGTCGGTGATGCCATCCAACCATCTCATCCTCTCTTGTCTCCTTCTCCTCCTGCCCTCAATCTTTCCCAGCATCAGGGTCTTTTCAAATGAGTCAGCTCTTTGCATCAGGTGGCCAAAGTATTGGAGTTTCAGCTTCAACATCAGGACTGGTAACCCAGGACTGGTCTCCTTTAGGATCAACTGGTTGGATCTCCTTGCAGTCCAAGGGACTCTCAAGAATCTTCTCCAACACCACAGTTCAAAAGCATCAATTCTTCGGCGCTCAGCTTCTTTATAGTCCAACTCTCACATCCATACATGACCACTGAAAAAACCATAGCCTTGACTAGATGAACCTTTGTTGACAAAATAATGTCTCTGTTTTTTATTATGCTATCTAGGTTGGTCATAAGTTTCCTTCCAAGGAGTAAGCATCTTTCAATTTTTTGGCTGCAATCACCATCTGCAGTGATTATGGAGCCCAGAAAAATAAAGTCTGACACTGTTTCCGCTGTTTTCCCATCTATCTGCCATGAAATGATGGGACCAGATGCCATGACGTTAGTTTTCTGAATGTTGAGCTTTAAGCCAATTTTTTCACTCTCCTCTTTCACTTTCATCAAGAGACTCTTTAGTTTTTCTTCACTTTCTGCAGTAAGGGTGGTGTCATCTGCATATCTGAGGTTATTGATATTTCTCCCAGCAATCTTGATTCCAGCTTGTGCTTCCTCCAGCCCAGTGTTTCTCATGATGAAAAAGGGAAGTGAAAAGCAAAGGAAAAAAGGAAAGATATACCCATTTGAATGCAGAGTTCCAAAGAATAGCAAGGAGAGATAAGAAAGCTTTCATCAGCGATCAAAAAAGAATGAGATAGACCTACATGAACTAATATGGAATGGGCCCAGAAAATAGTATTATTTGTAAAAGAGCAAAGTTTTAGCATGCTTTATATATAATGTGCTATTTTTTGCTAACAAAGAAAGGAAATAAAAAGCTTTTTATATATGCTTTTTTTCCCCCCCAAATAAATACAGGTTGGATAAATCAGAAGCTAATGAAATTGGTTATGTTGTTAATTGTGTACCTTAGTTGGATATGAATGGAGCAGAAGAGATGGAGAATGACTTATCTTTGAAAACTTTATATAGAGTTTTGACTTTTAGAAAAATGTTTATGTTTTAGATCTTTTTAAATAAATGAATAAGAATGGAGGGAGGGAGAATGGATTAAAACCAGGTACAAATGAACTTAATTAAATTCAAGTGAATAATATTAACCACAATGAAGGGAATAATAAAGTTTTTTTTAAAAAACCAAGTAACCATGATGCCATGATCTTAGTTTTCTGAATGTTGAGCTTTAAGCCAACTTTTTCACTCTCCTCTTTCACTTTCATCAAGAGGCCCCTCAGTTCCTCTTCACTTTCTGCCATAAGGGTGGTGTCATCTGCATATCTGAGGTTATTGATATTTCTCCCAGCAATCTTGATTCCAGCTTGTGCTTCTTCCAGCCCAGCATTTCTCATGATATACTCTGCATATAAGTTAAATAAGTAGGGTGATAATATATAGCCTTGATGTACTCTTTTTCCTATTTGGAACCAGTCTGTTCCATGTCCAGTTCTAACTGTTGTTTCCTGACCTGCAGATAGGTTTCTCAAGAGGCAGGGCAGGTGGTCTGGTATTCCCATCTCTTTCAGAATTTTCCACAGTTTATTGTGGTCCACAGAGTCAAAGGCTTTGGCATAGTCAATAAAACAGAAATAGATGTTTTTCTGGAACTCTCTTGCTTTTTCGATGATCCAGCAGATGTTGGCAATTTGATCTCTGGTTCCTCTGCCTTTTCTAAATCCAGCTTGAACTTCTGGAAGTTCATGGTTCACGTACTGCTGAAGCCTGGCTTGGAAAATTTTGAGCATTCCTTTACTAGCATGTGAGATGAGTGCAATTGTGCGGTAGTTTGAGCATTCTTTGGGATTGCCTTTCTTTGGGATTGGAATGAAAACTGACCTTTTCCAGTCCTGTGGCCACTGCTGCATTTTCCAAATTTGCTGGCATATTGAGTGGAGCACTTTCATAGCATCTTCTTCCAGGATTTGAAATTTAACTCAGATGACCATTATATGTACTACTGTGGGCAGGAATCCCTTAGAAGAAATGGAGTAGCCATCATTGTCAACAAAGAGTCCAAAATGCAGTACTTGGGTGCAGTCTCAGAAATGACAGAATGATCTCTGTTCACTTCCAAGACAAACCATTCAATATCACAGTAATCCAAGCCTATGCCCCAAGAAGTAACACTGAAGAGG
The DNA here is from genome assembly GCF_023091745.1 of Budorcas taxicolor. Classification (NCBI taxonomy): domain Eukaryota; kingdom Metazoa; phylum Chordata; class Mammalia; order Artiodactyla; family Bovidae; genus Budorcas; species Budorcas taxicolor. Next base: position 19,604,354 of record NC_068933.1, on the reverse strand, counting down.
CTGAAGTTGAACAATTCTATGAAGACCTACAAGACCTTTTAGAACTAACACCCCCAAAAAATGTCCTTTTCATTATAGGGGACTGGAATGCAAAAGTAGGAAGTCAAGAAACACCTGGGGTAACACGCAAATTTGGCCTTGGAATACGGAATGAAGCGGGGCAAAGGCTAATAGGGTTTTGCCAAGAGAATGCACTGGTCATAGCAAACACCCTCTTCCAAAAAAACAAGAGAAGACTCTACACATGGACATCACCAGATGGTCAACACCAAAATCAGATTGATTATATTCTATGCAGCCAAAGATGGAGAAGCTCTATACGGTCAGCAAAAACAAGACCGGGAGCTGATTGTAGCTCAGATCATGAACTACTTATTGCCAAATTCAGACTTAAATTGAAGAAAGTAGGAAAAACCACTAGACCATTCAGGTATGACCTAAATCACATCCCTTATGATTATACAGTGGAAGTGAGAAATAGATTTAAGGGACGAGATCTGATAGGCAGAATGCCTGATGGACTATGGATGGATGTTCGTGATACTTTACAGGAGACAGAGATCAAGACCATCCTCATGGGAAAAAAATGCATAAAAGCAAAATGGCTGTCTGGGGAGGCCTTACAAATAGCTGTGAAAAGAAGAGAAGCGAAAAGCAAAGGAGGAAAGGAAAGATATAAGCATCTGAATACAGAGTTCCAAAGAATAGCAAGGAGAAATAAGAAAGCCTTCCTCAGCAATCAGTGCAAAGAAATAGAGGAAAACAACAGAATGGGAAAAACTAGAGATCTCTTTAAGAAAATTAGAGATACCAAGGGAATATTTCATGCAAAGATGGGCTCAATAAAGGACAGAAATGGTATGGATCTAACAGAAGCAGAAGATATTAAGAAGAGATGGCAAGAATACACAGAAGAACTGTACAAACAAGATCTTCATGACCCAGATAATTACGATGGTGTGATCACTCACCTGGAGCCAGACATCCTGGAATGTGAAGTCAAGTGGGCCTTAGGAAGCATCACTTCAAACAAAGCTAGTGGAGGTGATGGAATTCTAGTTGAGCTATTTCAAATCCTGGAAGAGGCTATGTATGTAGTCTCAAATATCCTCCTACAAATTGTCTCTTGACCATAAAGAGAAAATAATAACATTATATGGATTAATGTAGTAAACCCTGTTTCAATTGGGACTTCTCCAGTGGCTCAGCAGTAAAGAATCTGCCTCCAATGCAGGAGATGCTCAACCCCTGGGTTGGGAAGAACCCCTGGAGAAGGAAAAGGCAGTCCACCCCAGTATTCTTTCCTGGGAAATCCCATGGACACAGAAGCCTGGAGAGCTACAGGCTGTGGAATCACAAAAGAGTTGGACACATTTGAGTGACTAAACAACAACAACAACTATTTTTACCGCATAATAAATGTAAACAAAAATAATGGGACAAACCAACACCATGAGCTTCTTGACATCCTGGGAAGAATACATTGTCATTTATTTGATGTCACTGTAGAAAAATACATCCTGAATCTAATCATGAAGAGACATAAACTAAACCCCAAATAAGGAACAGTCTACAAAACAACTGGCCTCTACTCTTCCAAAATGCTTTGTCAAGAAGACAAAGGTTGAGAACCTGCTCCAGATGAAAGGAAACTAAAGAGACGTGAAAACTGAATCTAATGATAATCCTGATATGGAGCCTAAAACAGAAAAACAAATAAACCAACATAAGGGACTTTATTGAGACAATGGGGAAACGGTTACTATGAACTGTGAATCAAACAATAGTATTATATCAATGCTAATTTTCCTAATTTTGACAGTTTTACTGTGAATATATAAAGAAAAGTCTTAGGAAATACAAAATTAAACTTTATGGATAAAGATACATGATAGCTGCAAAATTATTCTCAGATGGTTCGGGAAAAGTTTATATACAACTATATACAAAAAAAGAGAAAATAGATGATAAAGCAGGTAAGTGAAATGTTAACAGTTAAAGAAAGTGAATATAGGGTATGCGAAATTCTTTGCAGTGCTCTTGTAACTTTTCTGTAAGTATGACATTATTATTAAGGTAACATTTGAAAGTTTATAACAAATATTAGAAGTACTTCGGTTATAGGAGAGAATATCTAAATTCAACAGCTACTATGTAAAGTAATTGAGATAAATCAGAATTACTGAATTTGAACTATGTGCATAGAAAGGTCGCAGTCTGCACAAAATTTCAAACCTTGAGCAAAACAAGGTTGGATATCTTCCTGTGCATAGTATTGAACATTCATGGAAAAAGGAGTATTAACTCACCACGAAGTCATATAATTCGGGGGATCAAATTTAGGCAGAATGAAGACACAAATTGAATATCTTTGTTATTGCTTCCTTAGTTCAGGAATGTCAGCTATTGTAATCCAATCCCATTTCTCAGTTTCCCCACCACGAAGAGCAAGAGTAATAAACAACAAATATAGTTTGATTTTGGCCTTGTATTTTATTTTTTCCTGTTCACCTGGCTAGATACAGGCAAGATATTTGCCACTCGATAGTTAGAAGACCCTGGGAAAATTATATTACCTCCCTGGAGCTCAGTTTTTCCTCTATAAAATTAAGATAAAGTATAATGTGTCTAACGTGAAGAAGTATTATAAGAACTATGTGGATAAATGCATATGAAGTTCCATTAGTTACACAACATCTAAGTAATTATGTGAATGAAGATAATCAGTATCTATTTTCCCTGGGTTTGGGGCCACTTGAAATTCCATGTTGTGCTCAAAGTTGCAAGAAGAGAAAGATGACTTACGGGATTTATAGTGGTCCTTATTTGGAGCACAGAAAAAATGATATTTGTGCTTCCATCAATGAAAGTTTTCACCAATAGTATTTTGAGAGGGGTTGGAAGGAAATATGCTCCTAATACAAGATGTTTTGGAAGTAGCCGCAGCATCTGGATGACTCTACATCGTTTATTTGTCTTTTATAAGGTCTTCACTCATCATCTGAATGTATCACAAAATTATAGTATGAAAGTAATTTCTACTTTTCTTCTTTTGGAAGGAATTTGCCAAGTTACCTCAACTGAACATCTTCATCTTGCAACTGTCACCTTGTTAATGGGAAAATATCATAATTTTTAGTTAAATATTTCACATCCTTTTCCAACACCACCAAATAATGCTTCAAATGTCCAAAGAGTAATAGAAGCTGATTCTTTAGCAAAACTGAAGTACATACCTTTTTCCAAAAAATTGATATCATTGCTCATATACAACACTTTATTTGGTTACTCCCAGGAGCAGCAACTAAATAGTGGATTAGGAAAAACAGTTATGGTTTTTTTTTTCCATTGCTTTATTACCTCCTTACTATAAATGTTAGAAGAAATGGAGTAGCACTTATAGTAAATAAAACAGTCCAAAATGTAGTACTTCGGTGCAATCTAAAAATAACAGAATGACCACTGTTCATTTCCAAGGCAAACCATTCAATACCACAGTAATCCAACTCTATGTACCAACCCCAGCTGCTGCTGCTAAGTCGCTTCAGTCGCATCCAACTCTGTGCGATCCCATAGACGGCAGCCTACCAGGCTCCCCCGTCCCTGGGATTCTCCAGGCAAGAACACTGGAGTGGGTTGCCATTTCTTTCTCCAATGCATGAAAGTGAAAAGTGAAAGTGAAGTCGCTCAGTCGTGTCCAACTCTGAGCGACCCCATGGACCACAGCCTACCAGGGTCCTCCATCCATGGGATTTTCCAAGGCAAGAGTACTGGAGTAGGGTGCCATTGCGTTCTCCGATGTACCAACTAGTAATGTTGAAAAAGCTGAAGCTGAATGGGTGTATGAAGAGCTACAAGACCTTCTAGAACTAACACCAAAAGGTGACATCCTTTACATCAGAGGGGAGTGGAATGCAAAAGTAGGAAGTCAAGAGATACCTGGAGTAACAGGCAAGTTTGGCCTTTGAATACAAAATGAAGCAGGGCAAAGGCTAACAGAGTTTTGCCAAGAGAACACACTGGTCATAGCAAGCACCCTTTTCCAACAACACAAGAGATGACTCTCCACATGGACATCAAGGAGGCAGTGATCAAAACCTTCCCCAAGAAGAAGAAATGCAAAAAGGCAAAATGGTTGTCTGAGGAGGCCTTAAAAATAACTGAGAAATGAAGAGAAAGGAAAGGCAAAGGAGAAAAGAAAAGATACATCCATCTGAATTCAGAGTTCCAAAGAACAGCAAGGAGAGATAAGAAAGCCTTCCTCAGTGATCAGTTCAAAGAAATAGAGAAAACAATAGAATGGGAAAGACTAGAGATCCCTTCAAGAAAATTAGAGTTACCAAGGAACATTTCATGCAAAGATGGGCTCGATAAAGGACAGAAATGGTATGGATCTAACAGAAGCAGAAGATTAAGAAGAGGTGGCAAGAATACAAACAACTATACAAAAAAGATGTTAATGACCCAGATAACCACAGTGGTGTGATCACTCACTTACAGACAGACATCCTGGAGTGCAAAGTCAAGTGGGCCTTAGGAAGCATCACTACAAACAGAGCTAGTGGAGGTGATGGGATTCCAGCTGAGACATTTCAAATCCTAAATGATGATGCTGTGAAAGTGCTGCACTCAATATGCCAGCAAGTTTGGAAAACTCAGCAGTAGCCAGAGGACTGGCAGAGGTCAGTTTCCATTTCAATCCCAAAGAAAAGCAATGCCAAAGAATGCTCAAACTACCGCACGATTGCACTCATCTCACACGCTAGTAAAGTAATGCTCAAAATTCTCCAATCCAGGCTTCAACAGTATGTGAACCAAGAACTTCGAGATGTTCAAGCTGGATTTAGAAAAGGCAGAGGAACCAGAGGTCTAATTGCCAACATCCTTTGGATTACAGAAAAAGCAAGAGAATTCCAGAAAAACATCTGCTTCTGTTTCATTGACTACACTAAAGCCTTTGACGGTGTGGATCACCACAAACTGGGGAATTCTTCAAGAGATGGGAATATCAGACCACCTGACCTGCCTCCTGAGAAACCTGTATGCAGGTCAAGAAGCAACAGTTAGAACCGGACATGGAACAATGGACTGGTTCCAGAATGGGAAAGCAGCGTGTCAAGGCTATATACTGTCACCCTGCTTATTTAACTTCTACGGAGAGTTCAGTTCAGTTCAGTTCAGTTCAGTCGCTCAATCGTGTCCGACTCTTTGTGACCCCATGAACCACAGCACTCCAGGCCTCCCTATCCATCATCAACTGACGGAGTCTAGCCAAATCCATGTCCATTAAGTCGGTGATGCCATCCAACCATCTCATCCTCTGTCGTCCCCTTCTCCTCCTGCCTTCAATCCTTCCCAGCATCAGGGTCTTTCCAAATGAGTCAGCTCTTCACATCAAGTAGCCAAAGTATTGGAGTTTCAGCTTCAACATCAGTCTTTCTAATGAATACCCAGGACTGACATCCTTTAGGATAGACTGGTTGTACATCATGCAAAATCCCAGGCTGGATGAAGCACAAGCTGGAATTAAGATTGCAGGGAGAAATAACAATAACCTCAGCTATGCAGATGACGCCACCTTTATGGCAGAAAGCCAAGAGGAACTAAAAAGCCTCTTGATGAAAGTGAAAGAGGAGAGTGAAAAAGATTTCTTAAAATTCAACATTCAAAAATTGAAGATCTTGGCATCCAGTCCCATTACTTCATGGCAAATAGATGGGGAAACAAAAGAAACAGTGAGAGACTTTATTTTCTTGGGCTCCAAAATCACTGCAGATGGTGACTGTAGCCACAAAATTATAAGATGCTGCTTGCCCCTTGGAAGAAAAGCTGTGACAAACCTAGACAGCCTACTAAAAAGCAAAGACATTACTTTGCTAACAAAGGTCTGTCTAGTCAAAGCTATGGTTTTTCCAGTAGTCATGTATGGATGTGAATGTTGGACACATCCATAAAGAAGGCTGAGCACAAAATAACTGATGCTTTTGAACTGTGGTGTTGGAGAAGATTCTTGAGAGTCCCTTGGATTAAAAGGAGATCCAACCAGTCCATCCTAAAAGAAGTCAGTCCTGAATATTCACTGGAAGGACTGGTGCTGAAGCTGAAACTCCAATACTCTGGCAACCCTATAAAGAACTAACTCATTGGAAAAGACCCTGATACTGGGCAAGATTGAGGGCAGGAGGAGAAGGGGACGACAGAGAATGAGATGGTTGCATGTCATCACCAACTCAATGGACATGAGTTGAGCAAGCTCCGGGAGTTGGTGATGGACAGGGAGGCCTGGCATGGAACCAGGGACGCCCTGCAGTCCATGGGTTCATAGAGAGTCGGACATGACTAAGCAACTAAACTGAACTGAACTACTATGAATGTATCCACAGATACCACTAAGCCTCTTTGTTTTCCTTTCTCCATTTTCAAAGTAAAGAAACAAGGAGCTTCTCTGGTGGTCCAGTGGCTAAGACTCTGCACAACCAATGGAGGGGTCCTGAGTTCGATTCCTGGTCAGGGAACTGAATCCTAGCAACTAAGAATTCTCAATCTACAACTCCGGGTTCCAATGCCACAATGAAAGTCCCACATGCCACAACTAAGGCACAGCCAAATAAATAAATAAAAATAAATACTTTTCTAAAAAAAAAAATAAAGAAACAGTATTTTAAATTATATAAATGTGCTTCAGCCTACTGAAACATAATGCCATATAAACACTAAAGAAAATTTTATTATAATAAAATTAAATCATCAATATTAAAAATAAACTATATTTTTGGAGGGCATAGAATTGACATCAGATCTTTTTGAATGACACCTTTCAAAATAAGAAAATCTATTTATAAAATTTAGGAAATCAATAAATTTAAACAATTAATGAGTTTGTTCATTGTCTCTCCCTAGAATTAGTTAGAAATAAAAGACATCATTACAAAATGGAGATATAAGTGTTTAATCTTTTACAACATTAATAATATAAATTATTATATTTCCTTTGGGCTTCCTATGTCGCTCAGTAGTAAAGAACCCACCTGCCAATGGAGGAAATGTGGGTTCAGTAGCTGGGTCTGGGTCAGGAAGATCCAGTGGAGAAGGAAATGGGAACATACTCCAGTATTCTTGCCTGGAGAATCCCATAGACAGAGGAGCCTAGCAGGCTGCAGTCCACAGGGTTGCAGAATTGGGGACATGACTGAGCAGGCACACATGCACACATTTCCTTTAAAAGTCAGAAAATGAAAAAGTACTTTATTAAATTACTTTGCAATTTCATGTCTTTTAAGCACAGTAATGAGATAAGAGTACTAAAACTTTATTTACCCGTTTTTTCAACCATAGAGGCCTGAGATAATTGGGCCTGTTAATGTGAACTAGAGAGCAGCCCCAGGCAACACTTGCCCAGGAGTTCTTCAGGCAAGTGATGCTGAAGGAGGGGGGCCATGAGTGTCCACCCCTGGAGGGCAGAGCATTGGGAAAAGTGGCCAGGAGGGAAGACTGGAAGGACACCACTTACATTTTGGCACATAGTTTAGGAAGACATAGCTTTTGGCCTTTAAAGAGATGGAAATACCAGACCCCATGACCTGCATCCTGAAAAACTTGTATGCAGGTCAAAAAACAACAGTTAGAACTGGACATGGAACAAAAGACTGGTTCCAAATTGGGAAAGGAGTACATCAAGTCTGTATATCATCACCCTGCTTATTTAACTTATATGCAGATACATCATGAGAAATGCTGGGCTAGATGAAGCACAATCTGGAATCAAGATTGCCAAGAGAAATATCAATAACCTCAAATATGCAGACGACACCACCCTTATGGCAAAAAGTGAAGAACGTGGCTCAGATCATGAACTCCTTATTGCCAAATTCAGACTTTAATTAAAGAAAGTAGGGAAAGCCGCTAGACCATTCAGGTATGACCTAAATCATATCCCTTATGATTATACAGTGGAAGTGAGAAATAGACTTAAGGGACTAGATCTGATAGATAGAGTACCTGATGAACTATGGAATGAGGTTCGTGACATTGTACAGGATACAGGGATCAAGACCATCCCCATGGAAGAGAAATGCAAAAAAGCAAAATGGCTGTTTGGGGAACCCTTACAAATAGCTGTGAAAAGAAGAGAAGCGAAAAGCAAAGGCAAAAAGGAAATACATAAGCATCTGAATGCAGAGTTCCAAAGAATAGCAAGGAGAGATAAGAAAGCCTTCCTCAGCAATAAATGCAAAGAAATAGAGGAAAACAACAGAATGGGAAAGACTAGGGATCTCTTCAAAAAAAATTAGAGATACCAAGGGAACATTTCATGCAAAGATGGGCTCGATAAAGGACAGAAATGCTATGGACCTAACAGAAGCAGAAGATTTTAAGAAGAGGTGGCAAGAACACACAGAAGAACTGTACAAAAAATCTTCATGACCCAGATAATCACGATGGTGTGATCACTCACCTAGAACCAGACATCCTGGAATGTGAAGTCAAGTGGGCCTTAGAAAGCATGACTATGAACAAAGCTAGTGGAGGTGATGGCATTCCAGTTGAGCTATTTCAAATACTGGAAGAAGATGCTGTGAAAGTGCTGCACTCAATATGTCAGCAAATTTGGGAAACTCAGCAGTGGCCACAGGACTGGAAAAGGTCAGTTTTCATTCTAATCCCAAAGAAAGGCAATGCCAAAGAATGCTCAAACTCCTGCACAATTGCACTCATCTCACACTCTGGTAAGGTAATGCTCAAAATTCTCCAAGCCAGGCTTCAGCAATATGTGAACTGTAAACTTCCAGATGTTCAAGCTGGTTTTAGAAAAGGCAGAGGAACCAGAGATCAAATTGCCAACGTCTGCTGGATCATGGAAAAAGCAAGAGAGTTCCAGAAAAACATCTATTTCTGCTTTATTGACTATGCCAAAGCCTTTGACTGTGTGGATCACAATAAAGTGTGGAAAATTCTGAAAGAGATAGGAATACCAGACTACCTGACCCGCCTACCTTGAGAAACCTATCTGCAGGTCAGGAAGCAACAGTTAGAACTGGACATGGAACAACAGACTGTTTCCAAATAGGAAAAGGAGTACGTCAAGGCTGTATATTGTCACCCTGCTTATTTAACTTATATGCAGAGGACATCATGAGAAATGCTGGGCTGGAAGAAGCACAAGCTGGAATCAGGATTGCTGGGAGAAATATCAATAACTTCAGATATGCAGATGACACCACCCTTATGGCAGAAAGTGAAGAGAAACTAAAAAGCCTCTTGATGAAAGTGAAAGAGGAGAGCGAAAAAGTTGGCTTAGGACTCAACATTCAGAAAACGAAGATCAGGGCATCTGGTCCCATCACTTTATTAGAAATAGATGGGGAAACAGTGGAAACAGTGTCAGACTTTATTTTGGGGCACTTCAAAATCACTGCAGATGGTGACTGCAGCCATGAAATTAAAAGACACTTACTCCTTGGAAGGAAAGTTATGACCAACCTAGATGGCATATTCAAAAGCAGAGACATTACTTTGTCAACAAATGTCTGTCTAGTCAAGGCTATGGTTTTTCCAGTGGTCACGTATGGATGTGAAAGTTGGACTGTGAAGAAAGCTGAGCGCTGAAGAATTGATGCTTTTGAACTGTGGTGTTGGAGAAGACTCTTGAGAGTCCCTTGGACTGCAAGGAGATCCACCCAGTCCATTCTGAAGGAGATCAGTCCTGGGTGTTCATTGGAAGGACTGATGCTAAAGCTGAAATTCCAATATTTTGGCCACCTCAAGAGTTGACTCATTGGAAAAATCTCTGATGCTGGGAGGGATTGGGGGCTGGAGGAGAAGGGGACAACAGAGGATGAGATGGCTGGATGGCATCACCGACTCAATGGACATGAGTTTGTGTGAACTCCAGGAGTTGGTGATGGACACGGAGGCCTGGCATGCTGCAGTTCATGGGGTCACAAAAAGTCAGACACAACTGAGGGACTGAACTGAACTGAACTGAAGTGAAAGAGCTTCTTGATGAAGGTTAAAGAGGAGAGTGAAAAAGTTTGTTTAAAACTCAACATTCAGAAAACTAAGGTGGCATCTGGTCCCATCACTTCATGGCAAATAGATGGGGAAACAATGGAAACAGTGACAGACTTTTATTTCCTTGGGCTCCAAAGTGCAGATGGTGACTGCAGCCATGCAATTAAAAGATGCTTGCTCCTTGGAAGGAGAAGGCAATGGAACCCCACTCCAGTACTCTTGCCTGGAAAATCCCATGGACGGAGGAGGCTGGTAGGCTGCAGTCCATTGAATCACTAAGAGTCGGACACGACTGAGCGACTTCACTTTCACTTTTCACTTTTATGCATTGGAGAAAGAAATGGCAACCCACTCCATTGTTCTTGCCTGGAGAATCCCAGGGACGGGGAGCCTGGTGGGCTGCCATCTATGGGGTCGCACAGAGTCGGACACGACTGAAGCAACTTAGCAGCAGCAGCAGCAGCTCCTTGGAAGAAAAGCTGTGACCAACCTAGACAGCATAGTGAAAATCAGAGAAGGTAAAAACCTTTACCAGCAAAGATCCATCTAGTCAAAGCTATGTTTTTCCTATAGTCATGTATGGATGTGAGATTTGTACTAAAAAGAAAGCTGAGAGCTGAAGAATGATGCTTTTGAACTGTGGTATTGGAGAAGACTCTTGAAAGTCTCTTGGACTTCAAAGAGACTAACCCGTCCATCCTAAAGGCAATCAGTCCTGAATATTCATTGGAAGGACTGATGCTAAAGCTGAAACTCCAATACTTTGGCCACCTGATGCGAAGAACTGACTCATTGGAAAAGACCCTGATGCTGGGAAAGATGGACAGCGGGAGAAGGGGACGACAGAGGATGAGATGATTGGATGGTATCACGGACGCGATGGACATGAATTTGAGTAGGCTCAGGAGTTGGTGATGGACAGGGAAGCCTGGCATGCTGCAGTCCATGGGGTCACAGACAGTCTAACACAACTGAGCGACTGAACTGAACTTAGGAAGACATACCAATCTCTCCATAATGGCCACCCTAGAGTGAGAAAATTAGCATATGGGAGCCAAGTAACACATTTGTATGGTGAGGAGTGCCTGGGGCGGGGACCAGCTATAGGAGTAACACCTTGCGGTCACTCACAGCTTACCCTGACTGCAAGTTAGAGAAGATGAAACAAATATCAACTACATCACTGGATGCAAAAACAGCTCACAGTAGTACAGTTATTGAATACATCACGTTTACAAGTAACCTGGTTTGAATGTTACTCTAAGGAAAAGTCCATTATTAGTGCTCTTCTCATACTTTCTCATACTAGAACATATACTCCATTGGGCAGGGATCTTTGTTTTGTTCATGAATATATAACAAGTGCCCACAACAGTGTCTGGTATACTTTTTATGCTTGAGAAATATCTGTTGCTTGATCGACAGGCAGTCTAAGACTTTTCAGAAACCTATAGTACATGGTATGATATTTGAACTTCTTTTTCTATTTCCCCTCAGAAAGGTTCTAAGTCATAGAATGTTTATTCAAAGACATAAAACTGTCAGAAAACACAAGAGAAACAAATGTATTTCTGTTGCACACGAGAGAAAATATATCTTTGAAAGATCGCCCCTGGGCATAAAAGCCATGTTCTGAGAGAAAGAGCTGTTGGTCACCAGGGCACAGGAGATGCCCGGCCCTGAGGGGCCCGCTGTGGGGCCAGCCACTAGGGGACGGTGTGGGCACAGTCACTGCCAGACCCTTGCCAAGAGGGACCTTGACAGAGAGGAAGGAATTCTGACAAGTTGTGCTTCTCCAGCTCCTGCTTTGCTGTTGGTGAATTCCTCATGGGAATCTCATTTCCATAGATGAAAACAGAAAAACAGCACCATTCTGAGGAGGTCCTTGGCAAAGAAAAAATAAATCCAGGAAATGTGAAAATGTCAATAATCCTGATGGGAAATAAAACGCAGCTTCAGCCGATTTGGTGCAGCTGTCAGGACATCGCGAAAGTGTTGACGCTCAGTGTTTGACTGAAGCCGTTCCTACCAACAAGGCTGTATGTTTCTCGCTGGCAATGAAATTGTGAAACGAGTTCAAGGACAAGGAGCTGAGCCAAGTAAGTGAAACAGCAAGGAACTGGATTCTAGAGTAGTCTGAGCAGCTCCTTTTTTATTTGACTTTTTTGACCTAGTCGCGGGGCAGGCCAAATCTTAGTTCACCCACCAGAGGTCAAACCTGTGCCCCTGAAGTGGAAGCGCAGAGCCCCAGCTATTGGATGGCCAGGAAATTTCAAAGAGCAGTTCTTCTTTGAGAATTGTATCACCCATAAAACTGAATGAACCAAAATACACAAGAAAAAAGACACAATCACAATAGCAAATAACCTTTATGTGTATTTTTTTTTAAGTAAGAGGTGAAAGGTTCAGACAACAGCCTTTCACAACTGACTTCAGTAAAATCAGACCCACTACAAGTTCCTCAAAGTTATGAATATAATATATTGTATTTCAATGAGCTGTTACGATTGTGACGTATTTTTCAGGGGAATTATTTTAACCTAGTAGTTCATTAGCGGGTTTCTGAACTTTGAACAATTTAATGTATATCTTTAATATCCTTAGAAATTTCTGTTCGTGTTAAATTTGCATGCCTTCTACATAATTTTATAAAAACAATTATTTGCCTCTCATTCAAAAAATGCATAAGTTCTCACTATGTAAGAAGCACTGTCTGTGTTTGTTAAATGGCAAAACACCATCTCCACACCATCTTCCTGTAGTTTACAGTCTGAAAAGTGAAAGTGAAGTCGCTCAGTCACTTAGTCGTGTCTGACTCTTTGCGACCCCCTGGACAGTAGCCTGCACTAGACTCCTCCATCCATGGGATTTTCTAGGCAGGAGTACTGAAGTGGGTTGCCATTTCCTTCTCCAGGGAATCTTCCCGACCCAGGGATCGAACTCTGGTCTCCCACATTCTAATTGGCTGATAAACAAGTAAAGGAGAACATTATAGTGTGTGTGTGTATGTGGGGGGGTGTCGGTTATGATGGGAAAGTTCAAGGTATTTCATTGAAAGCAGGTGGCAGGGTAGACTAAACCAGTGTTGGAATAGGAGAAGCATTCAAGAAGAAGTTGAATCCAGCAGAGTCCTGTTAAAGAGGGGAAGCAAACAGAATGCAGACTACAACATTCCTCCTGATCCTCCTCTAAAACACAGGTCTTGGACTAGATTATCCCCATGGCCCCATTCAACCTAACATTTTATGATTCTCTATCCAAATTTCAAGGTAAAATTTAACTGGAAGATAGAATTCAGTAACTTTGCTTTATAAACTGATTTTCACAAACCGATTTTTTCAAATTACTTCAGTTCTTCATCCCTCAATGAAACTCAAATACTGATATTTTAGCAAAACAAATGTGTACATAAAGATATTTATACATGCACTTCCAACTTCTGAGGTGCTCTTAAACACACCACAGTATTTCTTTAGATGTATCTGCAAGCTTCCATTATTATGTAAACATCACATAATTTTATAATTTTTGACTCTAACATAGTCCGCTTAGAGTATATATAAACTTTCTTTCAAAGTATGTTATTTTTAATTAAAATCACATTTAAAACTCCAAGTTTCAACACAAAGCTGCATAGTGGTACCACTTTTAAGATCTCTCTCCAGTTTCACATCTCTGACTGCCTGGTGGCCTCTTCCAGTTGGATGTCATATCAATCAGACACAATTATCAGAGAAAGATTAGAAGGAAATTTAATTTTAACCTACAGACTAGAAATGAGAAAAAAGGAATCTTCACACTGTGTTCTGAAATTTATTTCTCATTTGTTTCTACTTTTAAGAGACTAAGAATGATGAATTACATCTGTTCAACTTCTAGCTCTTTCTTTCTTAATTTGATTCATTCTCACTTTGAGAAAGCACCTGGTTTGTATAATGACCTTGAGTTTCATATGTTGGCTTTATCGCTGTTTGATGTTCCTCTTTATTTAAAATTCACTTTAGAGACAAACTCTTCACAGGTTCATAGGTGTTTAATAAGTAAGTGAGTGTAATTATTATATTTAACCATAGTCAAGAGTTCAATGATTAATTCTGGATATCATAGAACACAGGCTTCCATTACATAGATTTTGATCAAAGCATATGCCCTGAAACAAATACTGCACACAATGAAATTCTAATCAAACATTGTTTTCCTGTATAACACTGGAAGGATGAAGGAACAGACCTCCTTATTCTTGAATAATTTGTTCAAGGAGCCCCCTGCACCTGCATGATGATCTTAGAGCAACTTGTGTAGTGATGTTCTATAAAGTCTTGTCACTGAGTGAAAGGTTCACTTTATTTCCCTTGATGTGGTGGTCTGAGGTTTGCAGGTTCCTGAACACAAGATTTGAGACAATCCTGAAAAAAGAAAAAACAATCATTTTCAAAGCACAAGAATTTTGATATGCTTCAGTTGCCAAGAAATTTATGAACACCCATATTTTGAGACATTTTGCTTTTAGATTAATCTCTAGTGTTTGAGGCAAGCTGATTTATTCTAACATAAAAAGATACTACATAGTGACCAAAACAACTTGATTATTACTTTGGTTTAAGAGTGAATACCTTCTTGTGAACAAAACCCCTGAATTTTAAACATAATAAATTCAAGTATTATTTAGGTATATTATATTGCTGTGTTTTGAATTTGAAATAACAAATTTTATTCAAACCTAAAGATTAATATTAGCATTCAGCAAGACCTAACAACCTGTCAATATCAAATGAAGTTAATCCCTATCTGGTATCAGCTGTTAATGCAATGCTTTTCATCTAAGTACCTGCAAATTCAAAACATAAATAGTCTTTATTTGGTTCTGGGTAGTCAGTTGTACTCATCCAAACCTGAGATGATTCTTTAACTCCAACTCTTTGGAAAAACAAACAGAATTAATAGGAAAGAATAAAAATAATTCCATAGTAATATCTATATGCAGGTGGCTTGAAAACAATTAACAACCCCAAGAATAGAGAGAAGGTTGTTAACCCTCTTCTTTTTTTTTTTTCAATTTTAGTTTTATTTTTTGGCCACACCTCACAGCAGGCAGGAACCAGAGATTGAACACACAGCCCCTGCATGTGGAAGTGTGGAATCTTAACTTCTGGATTGCCGTGGAAGTCTCTAACCCTCTTCTTGATTAAAGGATGGGTAAATTCACTTGCCATTTGTGGATAAAGGCAAATTGATCCTGATCTTTTTTGGGTTAGTTTTGTGTCCTTCTATTTTTCCCCATACTGTGTTCATATTTTTATTTAAATCCTTCAAATTATTTTAATTAATTTTTATTGGAGTCTAGTTGCTTTACAATGTTAGTTTCTACTGTACAGCAAAGTGCATCAGCCATACATGTACATATATCCCCTCCCTTTTGGATTTCTTTCCTATTCAAGTCACCACAGTGCATTGAGTAGAGCCCCCTGTGCTACACAATACATCCTTCCTGTTCTGTTTCTTTCTGGTGTCAAACACTGATCTTCAAGATCTCCCAGACTCCCTAATGGATATAGTAATCTTTAAATACCTGGTAGCAGTGTTCTGCAGGCTGCTTGCTCAAGCTCAACAGAACTGATTGTTAAATTTTCAGGCATTTAGTGAGCCAAGTTGTAAGAGGCATTATTTTAAAATGTTATATAAATTTATGAGTAGATAAATTATATTAAAATCAAAAGTAATAAATGCTAAAAACTCATCACTCCCCAATTATTTTACTATTCTTATTACCTCTTTGATATCTGTATCATGGAAATTCTATATGATGTGGTGCTACTGTGCATCTTTTTACAACTCTACCACTGGTAATGTCATGTTGGTAGCTTGAAATCAGCCATGGTGGGTGTATTTATACTGTGGAAATCTGTAAACACTACAAATCAGGACTCTCCTGCCTTCTACCCAAGAACCAGCTGTTAAACTTTTACCAGTACAGCACTGGGGCCTGAACACTAAGCTGTCTAAGAAAAGCAATTCCTGCATTTTCCAAAAACCGTTCCTACATGTGACTCCACCTCTTTCATCCCAGGCACAGCAGATCAGTCTTAGAGTAAGGAACTAACTAAAATATAAAGCCCCTCTAGGCAAGACCAAACCAACATTTTCTCTTTAGGCTCTGAACTAAGATTCATAGAGACTGATGAAATTAGACTGTGACATGGTCACAGCAGTATGTTAGAATAAATGTCCTTGAACTCTTACTATGTGGGTTTGTAGAGCCCACCTGATTACCACACTTACTTGCATACTTACAGTATCACTTTTATCTCATGGTACCACTTTTCCCCAATTGGATGTGGATTTTATCCGTAAAGCATATCTCTTCTTTGAGCTAATGCAATTTCTATTCTACTGTTCACAAATTAATGTGTCTTAAGAGAAACTGTCTTAAATTCTTGGTTTCTGATTGCAATATAGAAACTATGTAGACGGAGGGCAGAATATGAAGGCTCAAGCTCTGGTTGCATGACCCACAGAAAATTATTTAATTCTTTCACTCATTAGAAAAAAATTAAATGCGTGTACATTTTCATGGTTTTTAAGTCCGAAGGTTGTACCAAGATGCTTCAGGCCTGACTGTGGGTGTTTACAGAGAGCTTTTAGTAGGCAGGATCCAGATGTCCCCCTGTTTTCAACTAAGAGACACTCTGGTGTTATTTACTGGAAATTCTGGACCTGGTCTGAAAACGTTGCTCAGCACAGTGTTCTGGGGAACATGTAAAAATCAACTGGAGCTGGCAAGAAATGAGACTGGTTTGCTGTCCCGCTAAGCTTCTGCACGTACATACACAGACTTACCTTATGCTATGCTTGATTTCTCTAATGGTTCCCTCTTGGTGCTGAGCTTTCCATCTGTTCTGAAGGCTGCCCTTCTGTTTGGTTATCTGCCCTTAAAACAATTTCCCATCCAACACCTGACAGTCTGGGGTTCAAGCCAGAGATGAGAGTATATACTGGTTGCACTAGGCCCTACCACCACGTACCTACTGAGCCTGTCCATATGGACATTTCACAGGAGAGAGTGCTGGAAGTCAAAGAAGATGAAACACTAGGTTGTTTCTTAAAATACCTTTCCTTTCTAAATAAGGAAAATAGTTCATGAGCAGCTTCTTAAGGATTTTTGGGTACTAAAACACTTTTTGTTTTTATTAGAGCACTTTCTAAGATGCTCCTTCATTCAGTCTCTTTAGGCTATGGATGGGATGGGAGTTTGGTGGAGAATGGATACATGTGTACGTATAGCTGAGTCACTCTGCTACGCCCCTGAAACTATCACAGCACTGTTATTTGGTTATACTTCATTACAAAATGAAAAGTTTAAAACAGTTAAACAGAAGATATCATTATAGACGCTAAAAAAAAAAATCTCTTTAGGCTGTATCAAGATTATCTACCTTTTCTGTTAGTTTCCAATTCTTCAATTTTTCCTCTTAATGCTTTACAAGCTCAATTTCTTTTAAGTCACATAGTACATAACTAACCAAGTTTTAACACACCATAGCAAGCAGCATATCATTCAAGAGCATTAGGAAGAAAATCTATTTTTTTATTAGATTGGTGCAAAAGTGATTGCAGTTGTGCACTGATAAACTTTGCCATTTGATATTGGAATACATTCTTAAATAAATATGGTTATGTTATACATCATTTTAATGTGCATTTCTCACTTTATGCTTTTTTTCTAATAACTTGCTACTTGCTGTGTATTTTATATTTATTTTAGACTATGGAAATAATGTTAGACAAAAAGCAAATTTGAGCAATTTTTAAAATTTGAGTTCAAAATGGGTTGTAAAGCATCAGAGACAACTCACAACAGTAATGACACATTTGACTCAAGAACTGTCAATGAACACGCAGTGCAGTGGTGGTTCAAGAAATTTTGCAAAGGAGACAAAAGCCTTGAAGATGAGGAGCCTAGTGGTGGGCCATGGGAAGTTGACAACAACCAAAAGAGAGGATCATTGAAACTGATCCTCTTAAAACTACACAAGAGGTTGTCAAAGAACTCAATGACAACCATTTTACAGTCATTTAGCATTTGGAGCAAATTGGAAAGATCAGGCTCAATAAGCGGGGGCCTCATGAGTTGACTGAAAATCAAAAAAGTCATTGTTTTGAAGTACTGTCTTTGCTTAGTCTACATAGCAACAACAAACTATTTCTCGATCGATTGTGACATGCAATGAAAAGTGGATAACCAGCGATGGCCAGTTCAGTGGTTGGACCAAGAGGAAGCTCCAAAGCACTTTCTAAAGCCAAACTTGCACCAAAAAATGGTCATGGTCACTGTTTGGTTGTCTGCTGCCCATCTGATCCACTAAAGCTTTCTGAATCCCCATGAAACCATTAAATCTGAGAAGTATGCTCAGCAAATTGATGAGCTGAGCTGAAAACTGCAACAACTACAGCCAGCATTGATCAACAGAAAGGGCCCAATCTTCTCCACAGCAATGACTGAACACACATTGCACAACCAGAGCTTAAAAAGTTGAATAAATTGGGTTATGAAATTTTGCCCCATCTGCCATATTCACCTGACCTCTTGCCAACCGACTGCCACTTTTTCAAGCATCTCGACAACTTTTTGCAGAAGAAATGCTTCCACAGCCAGCAGGAGGCAGAAATATTCCAAGAGTTTGTCGAATCTTGAAGCATGGATTTTTATAGTACAGGAATAAACTAACTTATTTTCTCATTAGCAAAAATGTGTTAATTATAATGGTTCCTGTTTTGATTAATAAAGGTGTGTTTGAGCCTGGTTTTAATGATTTAAAATTCATGGTTCAAAACCCCAGTTAAGTTTGCACTGACTTAATATATAAACTTTTTGTTGAAGTATTATATGCATTAAAATGATATACAAATAGCCATTGTAACTGGATAGTTCTAGGAATTTTCACAGAGGGAATATCCTTGTTTAACCAGCACCCACATCAAGGAACAGAACATGAACAGGACTGTAGGACCCCCCTTCTTCCACTGTCAGTCACTATCCTGTGCCCAAAGAAACCACCAGCATGATTTCTGACACCACATGTATATGTATTTATGTTGTTGTGTTTGAAGATTATAAATAGAATAACACATTTCTGTTATGCCTGGCTTCTTTGAACCATGTAATTACATGGAGCTGCATTTTAGTAATTTTCACTGCTATACAGCAGTCAATTTTGTGACTATATCACAATTTTTAAAAATCCAGGGCATTGTTGATGAACTTAGGAATACTTTCTAGTTTCTGGCCAATTACAAATATTCTTCTATGTGTCTTTTGATGCACATAAATACTCATTGCTGTTGAATATTTCATCTAGGAATGAAATTAATGGGTCATAGGGTATGCATATACTAAACTCTAGTAGTTATAGCCAATACTTTTAAAAATATGGTATTTGTTTTCTTACCCAAGTGTCATGCTTGCATAATGGATGATGGATATATTACTCAGAAGCCATTCTTCACTAGAAGACAGCTTTTTGTGGGCTTGGAAACTTAATTACTATCAGGCATGAGAACAGGACTATTAAGAAAGGGCTCACATGTTGCAGGCAGCCAGCTTTACTGGTCCTTGTTTCCAAAAGACATAAAAAAAGATGTCCCTGCCACCAAAAGGAGGATAAAGACAATAAGAATTGAATGATGATACACTATCAGCAAAGATCGTGGAACTTTTACAAAACCAGAAATTACATAAATCAGATAGGTCAGATGTAATGGTCAAAGTAATATTATTACTGGTCTTGAAGTTAGGTATTTAAATGTATACCACTGGCAGCTTGGTGGTGTCACCAGTGAGACATGTAAGAACAAAAGGAAAGTATCAAGGTCAAGTCACTGAACTTTGTCCATGGAGCAGGCTGGAATTTCTCAGAGAACAGAAAGAACCAGGCAGAAGCTTACTGCTTTAAGGCTGTAAATGTTGCTGCTGCTGCTGCTAAGTCGCTTCAGTCATGTCTGACTCTGTGCAGCCCCAGAGACGGCAGCCCACCAGGCTCCCCTGTCCCTGGGATTCTCCAGGCAAGAACACTGGAGTGGGTTGCCATTTCTTTCTCCAATGCATGAAAGTGAAAAGTGAAAGCGAATTCGCTCAGTTGTGTCCAGCTCCTAGCAACCCCATGGACTGCAGCCCACCAGGCTCCTCCGTCCATAGGATTTTTCAGGCAAGAGTACTGGAGTGGGTTGCCATTGTCTTCTCCGATAAATGTTGCTAGATTATGCTAAATTATAGTATGTAAGAGGATGGCTTCAAATCACAAACTTTGTTTCTGAATCTGCCCTTTGTCATGACCACAACCTTTCCATGCCAACCTCTTGCTTTCTCCTTTTTTGCTTCTATTTGCATTAATTGCATTTTAGGATGTGTTGCTTACTTTATCAACTTCTTTAGCATCAGATGACCTACTTTATTTTCTTGTCTCCTAATTCACCTTCCTATCTTAGCCTCTCCCTGTACCCCTCACAGCAATAATAAATTCCCTTCTTCATTTAATGAACATTTGTTGAAGTCCTACTATGTGCAAGCAGTTGGACTAAGTAGATGATCTGGCTTCATGGAGCTAGGAGGCTTTACTTTGACCAAGGGGAGAGGTCAGAGTGCAAACCATTATCAACCTGTCTTTGGTAGTGGAAGCTGGTCAAAATAGAAAAAGAATCCTTAGCACCTTCCATAAATGGGTTTCCATTGCTCTAGATGCTGGGGAATAAAGTTCTAGGCTCCTAGAGGCTGGCCCTCTAAAGACAAATGACCAAGAAAAGGCTGCAACTCCATAGAACATACTTTCCCATCACTTTCTCTTTTGACTTTGCCAATTACTCCCCCAAGGAAAACAGCACTGAAGATGAGGACCACATTCCCAAGAGGGGAGTGGCTTGCTGCAGACTTTGGCTGGTGGCCTCCCTCTGTCAGGATTGAGTAGGCCTAAGGATGGGGGCGGGGCTAATATGCCCTGATGTAGGACCTCAGACATAATTGTTCCTCTTCCAACCAGTCAAGATTCTAGTGCTCAGAATGAATAAAACTAGACAAGCAGGATTATTTTAATAGGAGTTTTTGTTAAACAGGACATTTCTGCCTAGGCATGACACATATTACACTTAAATTTCACATTTTCAAAATTTAAAAATCACTCATTTTGTTTGCAATTTTAAAGTATTAAAAGGTGAAAATAATTGGGTCATAAGATGGAATTGTAATTGGAAAGAAAAAAGCAACTATAGGGCAATTATGGGTTTTGAAGGGCTTCCCTGGTGGCTGAGACAGTAAAAGAATCCGCCTACAATGCGGGAGACTTGGGTTCCATCCCTGGGTTGGGAAGATCCCCTGGAGGAGGGCATGGCAACCCACTCCAGTATTCTTGCCTGGAGAATCCCCATGGTCAGAGGAGCCTGGCAGGCTACGGTCCATGGGGTCGAAAGAGCCTGACACGACTGAGCGAACAAGCACAGCACAGCAGCATGGGTTTCAAGAAGGGAAATGACATATGAAAAACGCTATGAAGAAAGTATTTATATTCGGTTTACTAATAAGCTTGGAGCATTTTGGTTAATTAGGCTCATGGGTTCAGAAGGTGATCACCTATATTCCATTATTTTGTAGGAAACGAGTCTCCAAAGCAGGCTTCGCAGGTGGCTGGGTGATAAAGAATCTGCTTGCCAATGCAGGAGCCGCAGGAGATACAGGTTCCATCCCTGGGTCAGGAAGGTCCCCTGGGGGCAGAAATGGCAACCCACTCCAGTATTCTTGCCTGGAGAATCCCCATGGACAGAGGAGCCTGGTGGGCTACCATCCATGGGGTCACAAAGAGTCAGACACAACTTAGTGACTAAATCAGCACCACCACAGCTTTTAGGAGGGAGTTACGAAGGAAATTATCTAATTATTCTATAATTAGAATAACTTCTGCATGCAGAGAGACCTTTTACCCAAAGCCTTCTGAATATTTGGAGAAGCTACTAAACCCAGCAACTCTCACAGCAGAACTTGATTTTGAGCCAAAGAAATGGCCTGCAAGAACTCTATAAATTTTTAACTAGAGAGAAATTATATAGAGTTAGATATATATCTGAAATCATGTTAGGTAGAGAATTTCTGTCATGTTTCTTATCTGTAATACCTTATTGTATTACCTCTCTAATTCTCTTTATACCTACTTGGTTTTTAATATGTGTCTATTAAAAATTCATCAGTCTGTCCAAGAACTCTGCTATTAGGCCATGTGAGAAATTTATGAGAAAAATCCACAAATTGTATTTAGCTCAAAGTAAACAATGCCAGAAGAAGAACTGCATTATATATCCAGAGAATAAATGCTTCTGTGGAAATTTTCAGAATTCAGAGGAACCAGAATTTGAAGGAATCTTGGTGATAAAACAGGGAGCCATCACAGAGTTTTCCTTATCATACTGAATACATAAAACCAATAGGCTGAAAGTAAAAGAAACAGAGATGGCATCCTGAAATAGACACATTTGTTTCATGTAATAGAGGACTTTTCTGTTTATCACTTACAGTGGCTTTAAGAAAGAAAAATTCCATTCAGTTCAGTTCAGTCGCTCAGTTGTGTCCGACTCTTTGCAACCCCACGGACTGCAGCACTCCAGGCTTCCCTGTCCATCACCAACTCCCGGAGCTTACCCAAACTGATGTCCATCGAGTCGGTGATGCCATCCAACCATCTCATCCTCTGTCATCCCTTCTCCTCCTGCCTTCAATCTTTCCCAGCATCAGGGTCTTTTCAAATGAGTCAGTTCTTCGCATCAGGTGGCCAAAGTTTTGGAGTTTCAGCTTCAGCATCAGTCCTTCCAATGAATATTCAGGACTGATTTCCTTTAGGATTGATTGGTTGGATCTCCTTGCAGTCCAAAGAACTCTCAAGTGTCTTCTCCAACACCGCAGTTCAAAAGCATCAATTCTTTTGTGCTCAGCCTTCTTTATGGTCCAACTCTCACACCCACATGACTACTGGAAAAACCATAGCTTTGACTAGACAGATCTTTGTTGGCAAAGTAACGTCTCTGCTTTTTCATATACTGTCTAGGTTGGTCATCAGAGAAGGCAATAGCAACCCACTCCAGTACTCTTGCCTGGAAAATCCCATGGGCGGAGGAGCCTGGTGGGCTGCAGTCCATAGGGTCGCTAAGAGTAGGACACGGCTAAGCAACTTCACTTTCACTTTTCACTTTCATGCATTGGAGAAGGAAATGGCAACCCACTCCGGTGTTCTTGCCTGGAGAATCCCAGGGATGGGCGAGCCTGGTAGGCTGCCATCTTTGGGGTCACACAGAGTCGGACACGACTGAAGCAACTTAGCAGCAGCAGCAGCAGGTTGGTCATAGCCTTTCTTCCAAGGAACAAGCGTCTTTTAATTTCATGGCTGCAGTTACCATCTATGGTGATTTTGGAGCCCCCTCCAAATCAAGTCCATCACTGTTTCCATTGTTTCCCCATCTATTTGCCATGAAGTGATGGGACTGTATGCTATGATCTTAGTTTTCTGAATGTTGAGTCCTAAGCCAACTTTTTCACTCCCCTCTTTCAGTTTCATCAAGAGGCTCTTTAGTTCTTCTGAACTTTCTGCCATAAAGGTGGTGTCATCTGCATATCTGAGGTTATTGATATTTCTCCCGGCAATCTTGATTCCAGCTTGTGCTTCATCCAACCCGGCATTTCACATGATGTACTCTGCATATTAGTTAAACAAGCAGGGTGACAATATATAGCCTTGATGTACTCCTTTCCCTGTTTGGAACCAGTCTGTTGTTCCATGTCCAGTTCTAACTGTTGCTTCTTGACCAGTATACAGATTTCTCAGGAAGCAGACCAGGTGGTCTGGTATTACCATCTCTAAGAATTTTCCACAGTTTGTTGTGATCCACACAATCAAAGGCTTTGGCTTAGTCAATAAAGCAGAAGTAGATGTTTTTCTGGAACTCTCTTGCATTTTGGATGATCCAACAGATGTTGGCATTAGCCTATATTAAAATAAGAAGTAATTGAGGTGTATCTGATAGATTACTTATAGGCAAGGGCTTTGTTAGGAATGGCAATTTCAGAATC
Source organism: Budorcas taxicolor (assembly GCF_023091745.1). Classification (NCBI taxonomy): domain Eukaryota; kingdom Metazoa; phylum Chordata; class Mammalia; order Artiodactyla; family Bovidae; genus Budorcas; species Budorcas taxicolor. The sequence continues at coordinate 19,580,245 of NC_068933.1, read as the reverse complement.
TGGGCCAGAAAATCTCATTTTGTTTGCCTCTGAAAACCCTTAGTCTTCATAAGAATTGCCAGGATCTAAACCCCTTGTGGATGTTTCCCTGGTGGCTCAATGGTAAAGAATCCGTCCGCAATGCAGGAGCTGTAGGAGAACTGGGTGTTCAATCCTTGGATGGGAAAGATTTCCTGGAGAAGGGCATGGCGACTGACTTCAGGATTCTTGCCTGGAGAATACTATGGACAGAGGAGCCAGGCTGGCTACAGTCCATAGGGTCACAAAGAGTCAGACATGACTGAAGCGACAGCATGCACTCAAACCCCTTGTGACTACAGCTCAATTGAGATTACTGAATTTAATTGTGCACATCCCTAGATCCAGAATATTTGAAGGGCTCCTCTAAACATTCCAGAATATAAATACCAAAGCTAGGTAACCAAGTTACCTGTCTTCAGGGGTAGGAAACTGATAAAAATGTCATAAACACTTTCTCATGAAGTATAGCAAACAAACAAGCACAGAAATAACAAAAATTACACAATGTGCTTACCCATTATTTATCTTATATCAACAGCTTCTCCCAAAAGTATCTTTCAAGACAGCTCTGTTGTATTGAATGAAGTCACTGCAGGTATGGTAATGTTTTTTAAACACATGGAGGATAACTAAAAAACAGCAGGTATGCCAATCCTAATCTCCCAGATCATCCATCTCCCCTTCTCCACGCCTCCCACGTGTGTGTTCTCGACTCTGCTTCTCTATGTCTGCCCTGAAAATGGGTTTATCTGTACCATTTTTCTAAACTCCACATATACTGGTTAATATACTCTATTTGTTTCTCTCTTCCTGACTTAACTCTGAGCGACAAGACTCTAAGACGATCCACATAGCTGGTGGAAAGCTGCTGTACAGCACAGAAGTTCAGCTCTGTGCTCTGATCACCTAGATGGGTGGGACGGGAAGGGGTGGCTGGGGCGGAAGCTCAAAAGAGATGTGTTTAAGTATAGCTGATTCACTTTGTCGCGCAGTAGAAGCTAACGCAACGCTGTAAAGCAGTTCCACCTCTCCTTCAAAAAAAAAAAGAATGTATTAGCCTTCTTCCCTCAAACAGTATTAGCCTTCTCCCATCAAAATATCAGAAACTGTCACGTAATTAAAAAAAATTCTTTGACTTAATTTAATAGTTTTATGACTTGAGCCAAATTTTTATGTGCCATTTATTGTCGCAACGCCTGAAGATACAATTGCAAATTATTCACGGTCTATCTGAAGATCAGGATACCGTTAGGGGATGTGACTTTCTTAGCGGGCGCTAGGCTGACGGAGGCCCACCCCGCGAAGCAGAGGCGGAGGACCCAGTCAGCGGAGGGGCGCCGGGACACCCTGGCAACCGAGGGCTCGGCCCAGTCCCGCCGACCCGGGCTGTCGCCTGCGGTGTTGGATTCTCGAGCAGTCAGGTGTCTCCGGAGGCAGGCGCAAGATATTTATGACCGCGGGGTTGGGCCGGGAATGCAGGGCAGAGGAGCAGCCGGTTGTGCCTCTTCCTCCCCAGGCTTATTCGCAGCCAGAGACCCCCGCCCCCACTCCTCTACACCCCTCAGCCGAAGGCGCTCCGACAGGTGACTCGAGTGAGGGGCGGCAATCGTAGGGTCGCTCTCGACCAGCGGCGAAGCTCGGCGCACCGACTTCTCGCGAGGTTTCGGGCCCCCCCTCCGCCCCCTCACCCGCCCCCTCCTGGCTGAGGCGCCGGCAGCTCCCGCTATGGCTGCGCTGCGGAGGCTCCTGTGGCCGCCGCCTCGGCTGCCGCCTCCGTGCTCGCCTCATCATCCCGCCCCTGGGCCGTGGGGGCGGCCTGCGGGGACAGCCCCGGGCCCTCCGGGCCGGCCCTTCTCCTGCCGGGAGGAGGACGAGGGGGCTGTGGCGGAGGCGGCTTGGAGGCGGCGGCGGCGCTGGCGGGAGCTAAGCTTCGCGGCCGCGGCCGGCGGGGGTCTGGTCGGCCTGGTGTGCTACCAGCTGTACGGGGACCCCAGGGCCGACTCCGCGCGGGCGGCGGGCGCCTGGCTCCCCTCGGAGAGCGCGGCTGCCGAGCCAGAGGACCCGCCCGGCGGCGGGGGGCTACTTCCCATCCCGGTCGCCGCTGCCAAGGAGACGGTACGTGCGTGGGAGCGCCTGCGCGCGCCTGGGCTGGCCGGCAGGTGACTCCTGGGGTGAGGACGGCCAGGTGTTAACACCTGAGCGCCGGGAGAGACGGGGTGACGGCCGCGCGGGGCGCGCGTGAGACCCGACGTTGGGGGTTGTCGCGGTGTGACTCTGGGGCCGCCGATCGGGGACGTCCTGTGAGCGAGACCAAAACCTTCTAGGCCGGGCAGCCCCGAGTCTGTTCACCCAGCGTGGGAAAGACACAGCTGGTGCATCACATGTCTTGACGCATCACATCAGGACCTTTAGGTTGCTGCAGCCGCCACCTAGCCACCAAAGCCCAAACCCACGACAAAATAAAACAAAAAACCCCGACCCAGCCGAAGCCAAGGACAAGGGAGGCTGAAAGTTATGGCAAAAAGAAGGGCTGCATAACGCTAGAGAACATACTCCCGGGCCTCAGCGCATGATCAAGGAGGTTCAGCGCCATAGGAGCGCATCAAAGGCGTGGTCTGAGATCCCAGAGGCCACTGCATTATTGTATGGAGGTTTATGAGTCCCAAGAGCAGAAACGCCAAAACTGTGTAGCCTCCTTATCATACATAGGTCAGAAAGAACAGTGAAGATGTCACCAGATTAAAAAACAACAACAATTATTCAAGAAGTATATTTCTCTCTCTCCCTCCTCCCCCAGTAAAGCCAGATACTCTTGCTGCTGCTGCTGCCGCTGCTGCTGCTGCTAAGTCGCTTCAGTCGTGTCCGACTCTGTGCGACCCCATAGACGGCAGCCCATGAGGCTCCCCCGTCCCTGGGATTCTCCAGGCAAGAATACTGGAGTGGGTTGCCATTTCCTTCTCCAATGCATGAAAGTGAAAAGTGAAAGTGAAGTCGCTCAGTCGTGTCCGACTCTTAGCGTCCCCATGGACTGTGACCCACCAGGCTCCTCCGCCCATGGGATTTTCCAGGCAAGAGTACTGGAGTGGGGTGCCATTGCCTTCTCCGAGATACTCTTAAGTACGGTCAATAAGCGAGTTGGATAGGACAGTAAAAGTAGGAAACTGAAAGAGGATTAACTCTTGTAGAGGAACTTCAGAGGAAACTGTTCAGGTATCATGTAGTTGACAATATAAGGTAAAGGTGAGTATGAGGCAAGAGTGAGAAGAGCGGCAGGAAGCTTTTGTCTTACTAGTGTATTGAGTCATGCATGACTAGGAAGTCATCTAGGAAAATTCTTGCAAGACAGGAAGAATGTGAAGGGCTTAAATGACAATAATTGGGGAAAGAGACAGCTATTCTGTTTTGAACTTTAATATAATTTATATACCCTTTATTCTTTGCCCAAATAGGTGATGGTGATCTGATGTAAGTTCATCAGTTCTTTTGGTGGAGACTATTGATGTATTTAGAGCAGGGAATCTATATTAAGGACCTTCTAGTAGCAAATCACAAATACATAGCACAAAGTCTATTTATACAGTGAATGCTTAAAATACTAGCAAATACCCTCAACCTTCACCCCCTTGCCCCTGCCACAAACACATGTTAAGCTTGTGTCCTGTTTAACCAAGTGAAAGTGAAAGGTGCTCAGTCGTGTCCAAGGCTTTGTGACCCCATGGACTATACAGTCCACGGAATTCTCCAGGCCAGAATACTGGAGTGGCTAGCCTTTCCCTTCTCCAGGGGATCTTCCCAACCCAGGGATCGAACCCAGGTCTCCCACATTGCAGGGTGTTTCTTTACCAGCTGAGCCACAAGGGAGGCCTTTTAATCAACCACAGTTATCTGGGAACATTGAAGATTCAAATGGTATTTTCTTCTTTCTAAAAAATCAATTTTACTGTTAAAGTTGAGAGAATGTCATGCAGTTTTTGAAAGCCCACACTCAGAAAGCTGGGACTCTGGTTTTATCACTTCCTAGTCGGGTCATTACTGAAACTCAATGCCTGTTTCCTCATCTGTGAAAATAATAGAGTCTATCTCATAGAGTTGTGACAGTTAAATGAGTTAATATATTTAAAGGAGTTAGAATGGCACTCCTAGCATGTAGTGAGCATTCAGCAAATTTGTATTTTTATTTTATTCATTTGTTTACTTATTTATTGTCTATATTTATTTACCTACATTATTATTGCTTGGTGTTTATAAAATTCTTGTACATTGTTTTAAAAATCAAATAATACGAATGAGATGGCTGGATGGCATCACTGACTCGATGGATGTGAGTCTGAGTGAACTCTGGGAGTTGGTGATGGACAGGGAGGCCTGGCGTGCTGCAATTCATGGGGTCGCAAAGAGTCGGACACGACTGAGCAACTGAACTGAACTGAACTGTGTCTTACCCTTATTCCTTTTGTATTTTATTTTTCCTGCCCTCTGAAAACTTTTACAATCTTTTTATCCCTGGTGTTTGAAAATTTCAGGATAATGAGCTTTGGTGTGGGCATTTTTTTGTTTATTGTGCCTTATACTTAAGGATCCTTTCAGTAAGGAAATTCACATCTGAAAGTTCTTTGTACTTTTCTTGTATTATTTCTTGGAGAGTTTCTTCTCTGTTTTCTTTTTCTGGAATCTGTGTCAGTCTGAAGTTACACTTCCTGACAGATCCTAATCTAATTCAAATTCTAATCTTACTTAAATTCCAGCTTTTTAATCTGTTTATTTTTATGAGAAGTATCTTTGACTTTATCTTCTAACCTGCCTTAAGAACTGTTTTGTGTTTTCTGCTATTCATGTGTTTCAGCATTCTGTTTTGTTTTATGGCTGCTAAAGTACTCTTTGTATCATAAGGATATTAATTATAGGATTTTAAAAAATTGTCTACTACTCTATGCATTGTGTTGTTTCTTCCAGATTTTTTTTTTTTTAATTTTTGTTTGATTTTCTAAGCTGTCACTTCCTTTTTGGAGGTTTGCCTTGCTTACCTGTGGTTGCTGCCTGTCTGAATTTGAGAAGCTCTTTGTACCTGAGCATGACTTTTCATTTGGTAATCTGGGCCTTTCATTAGGGTGGCATCCAAATGTCAGTATTTTAAAAGTCTTTTTCTCTGGTGTCATTGCACTTCTGTAAAGAATAGGTGAGTTGGGCGGAGGAGTTGTCTTCTGGATTCAGGCACAGGTGCATGTTCTTGTGAGTGCATGTGTGCTGGGGGAGTGTCCAGGGATGGGCTTCCATGCTGTTATCTCATCCTCTGTCTTCAGCCCCACTGCTTGCTCTGCTTCCACAACAACATGTGTTCCCTGGGCCTCATCCTTTCTGGGGTCTGTGCTGAAAATCAGCCAACTTCTGTTTGGCCTCCTCCTCCACGGCACCCAGGGAGCGCCTCTGCTTCTCTAGGTCAATTATCACTCCTCCAGGTCTGCAATTTTACAAGTCTGATGAATTATCTTGAGTGTTTAAGTCTCCTTTCCTTTTTTAGTCCTTGTGTGTTTACACCTTTTGAGAGATTCATTTATTGTGATTTTAATGTGGTTAAAAGAGGAAGGGGCTGAAAGTCATGAGCTCAATCTGCCGTGTGTCAGAAATAGTTTCAACTTGTGTTGCCTTTTCATTTATTATGCTGATATTTGATTTCCCTGAAGTGGTAGAAGTCATTTCTTTTGATGTTTCATACTATAGCTAAGAAACTTTGATTTATAAAGCCTCTTGTAAGCTTCATTTTATATTGAACATAAACCTAGCATATAAATTAACCTGTAGCTGTTATGAGAATAATATAACTGATGGGAGTGAACAACAGTAGCCTACAGACATAAAGTTCTTTTTTTTTTATTTATTTATTTATTTATTTATTTATTTATTTATTTTTTAATTTTAAAATCTTTAATTCTTACATGTGTTCCCAAACATGAACCCCCCTCCCACCTCCCTCCCCATAACATCTCTGTGGGTCATCCCCATGCACCAGCCCCAAGCATGCTGTATCCTGCGTCAGACATAGACTAGCGGTTCAATTCTTACATGATAGTATACATGATAGAATGCCATTCTCCCATATCATCCCACCCTCTCCCTCTCCCTCTGAGTCCAAAAGTCCGTTATAGACAGCTGCGTCTTTTTTCCTGTCTTGCATACAGGGTCGTCATTGCCATCTTTCTAAATTCCATATATATGTGTTAGTATACTGTATTGGTGTTTTTCTTTCTGGCTTACTTCACTCTGTATAATCGGCTCCAGTTTCGTCCATCTCATCAGAACTGATTCAAATGAATTCTTTTTAACGGCTGAGTAATACTCCATTGTGTATATGTACCACAGCTTTCTTATCCATTCATCTGCTGAGGGACATCTAGGTTGTTTCCATGTCCTGGCTATTATAATCAGTGCTGCGATGAACATTGGGGTACATGTGTCTCTTTCAATTCTGGTTTCCTCGGTGTATATGCCCAGCAGTGGGATTGCTGGGTCATAAGAGAGTTCTATTTGCAATTTTTTAAGGAATCTCCACACTGTTCTCCATAGTGGCTGTACTAGTTTGCATTCCCACCAACAGTGTAGGAGGGTTCCCTTTTCTCCACACCCTCTCCAGCATTTATTGCTTGCAGATTTTTGGATCGCAGCCATTCTGACTGGTGTGAAGTGGTACCTCATTGTGGTTTTGATTTGCATTTCTCTGATAATGAGTGATGTTGAGCATCTTTTCATGTGTTTGTTAGCCATCCGTATGTCTTCTTTGGAGAAATGTCTATTTAGTTCTTTGGCCCATTTTTTGATTGGGTCGTTTATTTTTCTGGAATTGAGCTGCATAAGTTGCTTGTATATTTTTGAGATTAGTTGTTTGTCAGTTGCTTCATTTGCTATTATTTTCTCCCATTCAGAAGGCTGTCTTTTCACCTTGCTGATATTTTCCTTTGTTGTGCAGAAGCTTTTAATTTTAATTGCCAAAGCAATCTTGAGAAAGAAGAATGGAACTGGAGGAATCAACTTGCCTGACTTCAGGCTCTACTACAAAGCCACAGTCATCAAAACAGTATGGTACTGGCACAAAGACAGACATATAGATCAATGGAACAAAATAGAAAGCCCAGAGATGAATCCACACACATATGGACACCTTATCTTTGACAAAGGAGGCAAGAATATACAATGGAGTAAAGACAATCTCTTTAACAAGTGGTGCTGGGAAAACTGGTCAACCACTTGTAAAAGAATGAAACTAGATCACTTTCTAACACCACACACAAAAATAAATTCAAAATGGATTAAAGATCTAAATGTAAGACCAGAAACTATAAAACTCCTAGAGGAGAACATAGGCAAAACACTCTCAGACATAAATCACAGCAGGATCCTCTATGATCCACCTCCCAGAATTCTGGAAATAAAAGCAAAAATAAACAAATGGGATCTAATTAAAATTAAAAGCTTCTGCACAACAAAGACATACAGTTCTGTTACCTTGAAGATGTTTGTTTTAAAGACACTGCCTCTGAACTTCCTCCAGAAGGCCTTCCCTGATAGATTTGTTCAAATACCCCTGCTTATCCTGTATTCCCAGATGATGACTTTTTGCAATTTTTTGTGAACTGTCTTCTCTGCTGTCTTAGTCTTTTAAGGAGCAGCATAGTGTTGGTCTTGATCACCTTCATATCTTCATTGCCTGGTATGGAGCCTATTCCTGGTTTCTTGTTGTTTAGTCCCTCAGTTGTGTCCGACTCTTTGCCACCCCATGAACTGTAGCCTGCCAGGCTCCTCTGTCCATGGGATTCTCCAGGCAAGAATACTGGAGTGGGTTGCCATTTTTTCCTGCAGGGATCTTCGCAACTCAGGGACTGAACCCGCGTCTCTTGTGTCTCCTGCATTGGCAGGCGGATTCTTTACCACTGAGCCGGCAGGGAAGCCCTCTAATCCTAGTAGGCACACAGTAAATATTTGTTCAGCAAATAAACCCATGCTAAATATTTGCCCAGGACATACACATTGAAAAGACACAACCCCATCCTGTGAGAATTAATAGTTTCATATTTTATTCAACTAAAGTAGTTATTTATAGCATTAGAATTGGGAAGACTTCAGCCAAGGTCAAAATTCCGGGCTTTGGGAGACCAAATCATGTGACATTTTATTTGTTTTAATTGTGCAAGCTTGGCTTGCCAAAATTTTTCTGTAAATATGGACTTGAATGTTATTAATGTTATACAGAGATGTTGACAAGATTTTGTGTAGAACCCTACAGTTAACCTTAAAGCACTATTTTTATCAGTGGAAAAATTTTTGTTCTAAAACTGGCTTTCTGTTTCAGGGTCAGAATTTTTTAAATCTGCTAGGTTGCTTAACATACCTTAACCTACTATTTTATATATTATTTGTAAGGCATGACCTATTTTATGATTTGTTCATCTTAAGAAGAAAAGAGAACAATATTTTTTTATTTTTTACCTCTTTTGTGTATTTCTATAATAAAGGCCAGTAATCATGTATTTTTAAGTTTCTTTCGCTGTATACCTTTTCCAACCTCTTTTTAAGGCAACACATTTTGATACTTGAGGTAATGCTTCTTCTTTCTCGGAATATTGAAGAACTTGCCAGATGTGTAAATGTAGAAGAATTTTATGAGAGGAGTCACATAGATGGGAAGCTGAAGATAGGTAAATTCTGTGTAGAATAACCTGGTTGTATAGGAAGTTAAACTAGGTGATCCCCTCTTTTGTTTTCCTGGTAGAATCTGGGTTTCCCATGTGGCTAAGATGGTAAAGAATCTGCCTACAATGCAGGAAACCTGGGTTTGATCCCTGGGTTGGGGAGGTCCCCTAGAGAAGGGCATGGCAACCCACTCCAGTACCTTGCCTGGATACTTCCATGGACAGAGGGGCCTGATGGCCTACATACAGTCCATAGGGTCACAAAGAGTTCACTAACACCTTCACTTTTTCACTTTCAGGATCTGGTAGATTTGTTTGTCACAGGGTGGCCAGGTGAGATGCTATTGCCTCTTAGGAGAGAATGTTAGAGGGTATGGTTCTCCACATTCTTGGTTAAAAAGAAAATACGCATCAAGCAGTTTATGTTGTTTCATTTTTGCTGTGCTTTGAGGCTTGTGGGATCGTAGTTCTCTGACTGAGGCCCTCAGTAGAGAGAGCATGGGATCTAACCACTGGACCACCAAGGAATTTCCATGGCAAGCAGTTTTTAACAGTGATATTTCTTTAGACAAGAGATGGTTGTGGCTTTACTAGGAAAATGACAGTGAGGCACTTAGAAGTTGCTGGATGAGAGAGAGATTAGGAGGTCAACAGGATTGGCAGTTGATTGGTCTTCAGGAATGAGAGAGATGGAAGTGTCTAGGATGAGATTCAAGTTTTTGTTTTGGGTGACTTGGGTGGGTAGTGCAGCAGTTCACTGAGACTAGGTCCTCAGGAGAAATAACAAAAACACAGCTTAGGGGTAGTGTACATGGATGATGAATTTCTAACTTGCACAGTGGATCAAAGGATCTTTGGACAGCTGAAGGGATGTTTCTAGCTCAATACATAGGTCAGAAGCACTGGAGAGAAATCTGTACTATAGATACTGACTTGGGAGTTGTCAAGTGTTGAAAGTCATAAGAATGTATGACATTATTCAGAATACACATAACAAGAGAAAAACACTTAAGGAGAGAGCCCTGGTGAGCATCAGCAATTTACAAGACCAACAGAGAAATGGAACTCTGCAAAAAGCTGAGACCCAGACAGATTAAAGAAAGCCAGGAAGGTCACGGAAGCCAGCAAAAGATTGCAATTCAAATACTCTTAAGTTTATTACTCAAAAGTGCTATCATGAACTAAGTAGTTAACTTTCAGAAATATTGCACCTATATATCACCAAATAATTAAAATCTAGAACTTATCCTGAGTCATTATGGTAGTTACTTAAAAGGTTTTATAAAACTGTAGGCCAGGAGGCAAACTTCTCAAGGTGCCTGCCACCTGCTGGCAGATTATAAGAGAATAGCACTTGTGTCTTCTTCCCCACACCCCTCATCTCTCAGAATTCGAAGCTTGGCTGAAGCCATAGATTGAGTTGAACATTGATCTTCAGTAGAATGGTGAAAACTGGGAGGATATGGAAAAATGAACCACAGTAGAGTGATCTAAATGTCAAGATTTATAAGGGCAGAAGTTGCTGGGATTATAGGGGGTTCATTGTTTGATGATCAGCTGAGAGAAAAATTCTAGAAACATGACTCTTCCATGTTTCATTGATATGTTTTATTCAGGACTTAGATTCTCTTAAAATCTGTAGAGAAAGTGGCACTCTTCAATGCATATGTAATTCATGTACCTTCAGCTGTGCTCTCTTAATTGTAGGTGGGTACAGTGACTCCCTAGGAAGTTTAATTCCTTTGGACTAAAAAGGTATTGGGAGACAGATGGGACAGTTACCTGACCTAGAAAAATGGGTGGAGACACTCTGGTGTAACTCCTGATTCACTCACAGTATCGCATACTAGTCAGAAGCAATTTGATCTTCACTTAATGTTTAGCTTCTGCCTGAGAAAGTACAGATCTTCCTCCCCTTTTTTCCCTCCTGTCCTCCCTCTACAGTGATCTCTGCCCAAGACTGCTTGTGATTGCCCTGTTGTAGTCATTCAGTTGCTAAGTGGTGTCTGACTCTTTGCAACCTCATGGACTGCAGCATGGCGGGCTTCCCTGTCCTTCACTATCTCCCAGAGTCTGCTTTAACTCATGTCCGTTGAATCGGTGATGCCATCCAACCATCTCATCCACTGTCACCCCCTTCTCCTTTCACCTTCAGTCTTTCCCAGCAACAAGGTCTTTTTCAGTGTGTTGGCTCTTCACATCAGGTGGCCAAAGTGTTGGAGCTTCAGCATCAGTCCTACCAATGAATATTCGCAGTTGATCTCCTTTAGGATGGACTGGTTGGATCTCCTTGCAGTCCAAGGGACTCTCAAGAGTCTTCTCCAGCACCACAGTTCAAAAGCATCAATTCTTGGCCACTCAGCAAAGAAATAGAGGAAAACAACAGAATGGGAGATCTCGTCAAGAAAATTAGAGATACCAAGGGAACATTTCATGCAAAGATGGGCTCGATAAAGGACAGAAATGCTATGGACCTAACAGAAGCAGAAGATATTAAGAAGAGGTGGCAAGAATACATGGAAGAACTGTACGAAAAAGATCTTCACGACCCAGATAATCACGATGGTGTGATCACTCATCTAGAGCCAGACATCCTGGAATGTGAAGTCAAGTGGGCCTTAGAAAGCATCACTACAAACAAAGCTAGTGGAGTTCCATTTGAGCTATTTCAAATCCTGAAAGATGATGCTGTGAAAGTGCTGCACTCAATATGTCAGCCAACTTGGAAAACTCAGCAGTGGCCACAGGACTGGAAAAGGTCAGTTTTCATTCCAATCCCAAAGAAAGGCAATGCCAAAGAATGCTCAAACTACCGCACAATTGCACTCATCTCACATGCTAGTAAAGTAATGCTCAAAATTCTCCAAGCCAGGCTTCAGCAATACGTGAACCATGAACTTCCAGATGTTCAAGCTGGTTTTAGAAAAGGCAGAGGAACCAGAGATCAAATTGCCAACGTCTGCTGGATCATGGAGAAAGCAAAAGAGTTCCAGAAAAATATCTATTTTTGCTTTATTGACTATGCCAAAGCCTTTGACTGTGTGGATCACAATAAACTGTGGAAAATTCTGAAAGAGATGGGAATACCAGACCACCTGCCTCTTGAGAAACCTATCTGCAGGTCAGGAAGCAACAGTTAGAACTGGACATGGAACAACAGACTGTTTCCAAATAGGAAAAGGAGTACGTCAAGGCTGTATATTGTCACCCTGCTTATTTCACTTTTATGCAGAGTATATCATGAGAAATGCCGGGCTGGAAGAAGCACAAGCTGGAATCAAGATTGCCGAGAGAAGTATCAATAACCTCAGATATGCAGATGACACCACCCTTATGGCAGAAAGTGAAGAGGAACTAAAAAGGCTCTTGATGAAAGTGAAAGAGGAGAGTGAAAAAGTTGGCTTAAAGCTCAACATTCAGAAAAGGAAGATCATGGCATCTCGTCCCATCACTTCATGGGAAATAGATGGGGAATCAGTGGAAACAGTATCAGACTTAATTTTTTTGGACTCCAAAATCACTGCAGATGGCGACTGCAGCCATGAAATTAAAAGATGCTTACTCCTTGGAAGGAAAGTTCTGGCCATTCTAGATAGCATATTCAAAAGCAGAGACATTACTTTGCCAGGTCTGTCTAGTCAAGGCTATGGTTTTTCCAGTGGTCATGTATGGATGTAAAAGTTGGACTGTGAAGAAAGCTGAGCGCCAAAGAATTGATGCTTTTCAACTGTGGTGTTGCAGAAGACTCTTGAGAGTCCCTTGGACTGCAAGGAGATCCAACCAGTCCATTCTAAAAGAGATCAGTCCTGGGTGTTCACTGTAAGGACTGATGCTGAAGCTGAAACTCCAGTACTTTGGCCACCTCATGCGCAGAGTTGACTCATTGGAAAAGACCCTGATGCTGGGAGGGATTGGGGGCAGGGGGAATAGGGGATGACAGAGGATGAGATGGCTGGATGTCATCACCAACTCGATGGACATGAGTTTGTGTGAACTCTGGCAGTTGGTGATGGACAGGGAGGCCTGGTGTGCTGTGATTCATGGGGTTGCAGAGTCGGACACGACTGAACAACTGAACTGAACAGCATTCTTTATGGTCCAACTCTCACATCTGTAAATGACTACTGATTGCCCTGTGCCACAGCTTTAAACTCAGGGATTAAAGTGATTGTGAAAATAACATAGGTTGAAATAAGTAAAAGCAACGTGCCATGAGGAACAGCTGGCTTGAGGTCAGGAGAAAGAAGTCAGGATGATGACCTTGCCTTTACTCTCCTGTGCCCTGTCTGGCTGAGTCAGCAGCCTTTAAATTGACTTTCCAGGAAGTCTCAAAAAACAGTTTTATTTACATTAGCGAAAACTTCATCAAACGGCCTATCCAACTGCAGCAAAGCCTGAGAGATATGACCTTGTTCTATGTGCTCTTGGGCCCAGCTAACACGAGTCCTCTTTCTAAGGAAAAACTAGAGAATGAGCAGTAGGTATATATTGGTCTTTGTCGGTTGTGAAATATATTGTGTTGGGAGAATAGCTTTTAAGTGAAAAGAAAATGCTCCTAAATAAATTATGGGATGTTCACATAATAAAATAAATGGTTTAGACTTCTGGTTTTATCCATACAGCATGCTCCATAATCTGTCATCAAAATATTTTAAACATCCTTTTAAATACCATTCCACCCTTTTAAGAAACTAAAGGAAATTGCCAGGGCAGAAGTAAAGAGGAAACTAGGAGCTAGAATAGTGTGAGCTGTGGCTTCAGTGAGGGAGCAGTGAGTCGTTATTCATGGAATCCTGGGGGTTTGGATTTTAAGGCCTTCGTGGGGACAGGAAACAAGACCTTGGAAAGTTGGAACTGAAATTCCATCTCCCTAAAGCCAGAGCCTACAGCAACAGAACAGATGATGAACGAGTGATTCCCCAGACCCCTCCCCTCCCTCCCGGTACTAGGCAATGACAGGGAAGCCTGAAGATGTCTGCATGGGCTCTAAGTGGAAAAAAGGACTCTCCTGAGAATGTATAAAAATGGTCCCACACTACTTCATGGGGCTTCCCAGGTGGCTCAGTGGTAAAGAATCCGCCTGCAAATGCAGGAGATGGGGGTTCAATCCCTGGGTTGGGAAGATCCCTGTGAGAAGTGGCAACCCACGCCAATATTCTTGTCTGGGAAATCCCTGAACAGAGGAACTTGGTGAGCTACAGTTCATGGGGTTGCAGAAGAGTTGGACATGACTTAGCAAATAAACAACAACACTGCCTCATATGGGTTTAGAGTTAGCACTTCTATTACCCTGGGTGGAAAAAAAAAAAACACACACACACAACAAACTGATAAAGCCGGCAGAAAAAAATGCAAAACTTCTTTGAGGGAGATTCCCTAAATACCGGCCACCTGTAATTTCTACAGAGAAGGCCTCTAGGAGGATAAACTCCTAAACTCAGCAAACTGAGTGATTATATTCCTCACAGTTTAATAATAGGATCATTTGGTTGAGTCTGTCAAGGATATTCAGAATGATTAAAGACATAATGGGAAATCAGTATGAAGAATGGTAGATTATAATAAAGAATCAAATAGAACTTCTCATAATGTAAAATATGGTCTTTGAGGTTGGATAGATTAGACAGCATATAAAACATAACTGAAGAGGCAATTAGTAATCTGGAAGATAATTTTGAGGAACTACACAGAATGTAACACACTTTTAAAGAAATGGCAGAACTTCCCTGGTGGTCCAGTGGTAAAGAATCCACCTGCCAATGCAGGGGAAATGGATTAGATCCCTGGTCTAGGGAGATCCCACATGCTGTGGGGCAGCTAAGCCCGTGTGCCACAACTACTGAGCCTGTGTTCTAAGCCTGTAAGCCGCCACTGCTGAAGCCTGAGTACGCTAGGGTCCATGCTCTGCAGCAGGAGAAGCCATCACAATTAGAAGCCTTTGAGGTCACAACTAGAGAGTAGCCCCTACTTGTCTCAACTAGAGAAAAGCCCGCACAGTGACCAAGACCCATCACAGCGAAAAAAAAAAAAAAGAGAGAGAGATGGCAAATACTAAGGAGTGTTTAAGAGATGTGGAAGATAGACTGAAAGGGTCTAAAATTCCTCAATTAGGGATTACAGGCTCAGAGAACCGAGAGAATGAGAAGCAGTATTCTAAGAGAGAATACCTGAAGAGTTCTTAGAAGGAACACAATCATTAATCCTCAGATTCAGGAAGCATAAACAGTCCTGAGCAGGATAAATAAAAATGATCAGATTATAGTGAAACTGAAAATCAAAAATAAAGGAAGATAGAACCAGTTTCCTAGAAAGGCATGGCTGTTAGCCTGATTGAAGACTAATTTGTGACAATGGATAGAAGTCAGGAAACAACTAGACTGTATTTTCAAAGAGATAAGAGAAAATAACTACCATTAGATATCTTTACCTAGATAAATTATCATTTAGGAATGAGGATAAAATAAATTCATTTTTCAAAGTCTGAGATTGCTTACCAATCTCTGATCATCATTGAAGGAACTATTAAACAGTGACTATCAGGAAGAAATGAACATGAAAAAAGGGTGAAATTTAAGAAACAACAGTAAATAAAGAAATCAGTAAAGATGA
Source organism: Budorcas taxicolor (assembly GCF_023091745.1). Taxonomy (NCBI): domain Eukaryota; kingdom Metazoa; phylum Chordata; class Mammalia; order Artiodactyla; family Bovidae; genus Budorcas; species Budorcas taxicolor. The sequence continues at coordinate 19,564,934 of NC_068933.1, read as the reverse complement.
AGTAAATCTTAAATATTGACTACATATTACAACAATAATTATTATTATCTTGAAAGCTAAACCAAACTGGATCTCAAATATTGGATAACAGTGATATACAAAACAGTAGGACTTGATTAGAGTTGAACTGTTCTGTGTGGGAAGCAAAAGTAAAATTAGATGCCTGCTGCTGCTGCTTCTAAGTCGCTTCAGTAGCCTCCGACTCTGTGCGACCCCATAGACGGCAGCCCACCAGGATCCCCCGACCCTGGGATTCCCCAGGCAAGAACACTGGAGTGGGTTGCCATTTCCTTCTCCAATGTGTGAAAGTGAAAAGTGAAAGTGAAGTTGCTCAGTCGTGTCCGACTCTTAGTGACCCCATGGACTGCAGCACACCAGGGTCCTCCGTCCGTGGGATTTTCCAGGCAAGAGTACTGGAGTGGGGTGCCATTGCTTCGGGTTACATGTGCTTTAATTTGCTTCCTGGGGGTCCCGGAGGCTGCTCTCCAGGCTGAGGCGCTAGGCTGGGCTCTCCTGCAGCGGGCCCCCCACGCCAGCCCTGCAGACCCTCAGGAAGGGCCGTGCCCGCCTCCAGGCCGCCCGTGCCCACCTCCAGGCCACCCGTGCCCGCCTCCAGGCCGCCCGTGCCCGCCTCCAGGCCGCCCGTGCCCTCCAGGAGCTCCTCATAGGTGATCTTCTTGGCGAATGGCCGCGGCCCGAGCAGCTCCACCATGTCGGCCCACTCCAACACCTCCTTCTCCAGCAGCTGCCTGCCCACCTTGTCCACCTGCTCCGCGGCAGTGTGTGAGCAGGTCCAGGGTGTGCGCAGGCACGGAGCCGATGAGCCGCTGCACCTGCTCGTCTATGAGCTGGGCCGTGGCCTCGCTGAATGGCCTCTCCACCAGCGCCTCGCCTGGCCATGGGAAATCGAAAGACACCTGGGCCAGCTTCTCGCTCATCCTGAGCTGCACAATCTGGGCATAGGTACTCTGGGTGACCTTCCTCAGGTCGTCCTGGCCCCCCATGGTGACCCACCCAAAGAACAGCTGCTCAGCCACGTGGCTGCCCAGCATGGCACACATGTGATCAAAGAGCTGCTCCCATGTGTACAGATACTGCTCCCTGGGAAGGCACTGGGCATAGCCGAGCCCCTTGCCCCCGGGGGATGATAGACACCTTGAGCAGGGGGTCTGCGTGTTCCAGGAACCAGCCCACCATGGCATGGCCAGGCTCCTGGTAGGCCACCATCATCTTCTCGCTGGGCTGCAGGACCTGTGTCTTCTTCTCCAGGCCTCCAGTGACCCTCTGGATGGCCTGCTTGAAGTGCTTCTCCCTGACAGAGGGGTTTAGGTGGCAGGCGGCGATTAGGGTGGCTTCATTGCAAACATTAGAAATATCAGCACCTGTGAAGCCTGGAGTGAGGGCCGCAAGCTTCTTCGCCAGGGCATCCTTGCTGAGGCTCTCCTCCAACTTGAGTGGATGCAGGTGGACCCTGAAGATAGACGACCTGCCTTTGATTTCCGGGAGGCCAATGTAAATCTGACGGTCGAAGCAGCCCGGCCGCATCAGGGCTGGGTCAAGGACGTCTGGGCGGTTGGTGCCGGCCAGCACAATGACGTTCATGGTAGAGTTGAATCCATCCATCTCCATGAGCAGCTGGTTCAGGGTGTTCTGCTCACTCTGGCCTCCGAAGCGCCCACGGCCACGATTCAGGCCAGTTGCATCAATCTCGAAAATTAGATGCCTACCCCATTGCAATAATAACCCAGGTGGATTACAGCCTTAAAGGTGATAAGTAAAACTTCAAGATATTTAGAGAAAAATATACGAAAATGAAATTTTGACCCTAGGAGGAGGAGGATTTTCAAAATAAGGCAAAGAACACAATTTCGGATGGAAAACACTGCCTCATTTCACTTCAATAAAACAAAAATATCTATGAAAATACAAAGAAGTCTTGGAATGGAAGAAGATACTTAAGATACATAGCACTCCCATGAAGTAAGTATCCAGAATATATAGTGATGATCTACAGATTAATAAGAAAAACAACAACACAATAGAAAAATGGACAAAAGGTCCGAATAGGCAATTCAGGAGTAAGATATTCAAAAGACCTATAAATACATGAAAAGATGCTTAATATCACTAGCAATAGGGAAATACAACTATAGTGAAACACCCTACGGATTAGGTGTAGGGATGGTTGATTTGAATCTGTAAGGTCTATTTCACCTATATAGTTTTTTAATCTCAAAATCATTTTACTGTTTCTAATATTAGAAAGTTAGAACTGGACATGGAACAATGGACTGGTTCCAAACTGGGAAAGGAGTACGTCAAGGCTGTATACTGTCACCCTGCTTGTTTAACTTATATGCAGAGTGCATCATGCGACATGCCAGGCTGGATGAAACACAAGCTGGAATCAAGATTGCCAGGAGAAATATCAATAATCTCAGATATGCAGATGACACCACCCTTATGGCAGAAAGCAAAGAAGAACTAAAGAGCTTCTTGATGAAAGTAAGAGAGGAAAGTGAAAAAGTTGGCTTAAAACTCCACATTCAGAGAACTAAGATCATGGCACCTGGTCCTATCATTTCATAGCAAATAGATGGGGAAAAAATGGAAACAGTAAGAGACTTTTATTTTCTTGGACTCCAAGATCACTGCAGATGGTGACTGCACTCATGAAATTAAAAGACGCTTACTCCTTGGAAGAAAAGCTATGACAAACCTAGACAGCATATTCAAAAGTAGAGACATTACTTTCCCAGCAAATGTCTGTCTATCCAAAGCTATGGTTTTTCCAATAGTCATGTACGGATGTGAGAGTTGTACTATAAAGAAAGCTGAGCGCTGAAGAATTGATGCTTTTGAACTGTGGTGTTGAGAGAAGACTCTTGAGAGTCCCTTGGACTGCAAGGAGATCCAACCAGTCAATCCTAAAGGAAATCAGCTCTGAATATTCATTGGAAGGACTGATGCTGAAGCTGAAACTCCAATACTTTGGCCACCTGATATGAAGAACTGACTCGTTTGAAAAGACCCTGATGCTGGAAAAGATTGAAGGCAGGAGGAGGAGGGGACAATAGAGGATGAGATGGTTGGATGGCATCACCGACTCGATGGATGTGAGTTTGAGCAGGCTCTGGGAGTTGGTGATGGACAGGAAAGCCTGGTGTGCTGCAGTCCATGGGTCACAAAGAGTCGGACATGACTGAGCAACTGAACTGAACTGAATACTTTATTGGGTTATTAGTAGTAGCTTTAATTTTGTTCCCATCCCTTAATCCTCTCCAAACTTAATTTTTAAATCTGTTTTATAAATGAAGGCAGTAGTTTTATAAACTTTGTCCCAGATAATGCCTTTTCAGCTTTCGTTTCTATTAAATTCAGGTAACATTTAAGTTCTTCCAAAAAATTTAATGCCAGTGTAATGGGAATAAACTACCCAAACTACATCATTTTAAAACTTTTTTATCCTTTTCTGTAATAATTTCAACAGTCAGAAACAAAAGCCACATGGTAACTTGAACAGTTAAGGCTCAGTATAAAGAAATATTAACCATTTACAGGGGATTAACTACTAAGAAGGAATCAGGATTATAAAGAATACCCTTGGGCTAAGAGAGGGTACCCAAGGAAGGAACAAAGTTGAAAGGACAGCAGCAGTGGCCTCCCTCGGTTGGGAATCAGGCCTCTTTGGAAGAGATGTGTTCACTGCTAGAGTTTATCCAAGTTGCTGGGCCAAGGCTGGCATAGAAAGAACCACAAGCGGGGACCGGCAGTCTGCAAGCCTCCTGCTGGGGTACCACTGGGCCAGTGTTGGCAGACAGGGAATCCTGGACGGGAAATGCCTGACCCCACTCCCCCCACCCCCAGCTGGGAAGCATATAGGCCAAGGCTAGTTGGGCCGAGAATCTTAAGTTGTGACTAGCAAGCAGGGATCCTCCACCCTCACCCCCACTGGGGTACAGGTAGGTTGAGGAGTCTGAGACTGATTTTATTTAATGTTTTTTGTTTGGTTGTTTATAAATTATCCGAAAGAGAGGGAACATAGTTAAATCTCCAAATATTCAAGTTCTTCCAGAGAGTAAATTTCCAACTTGATTGGAATGGCCTATAAAAGAACATTTTTAAGGACTATATATGTGAGTAAAGGACAAGGCAGGTGGGTTGCTCTGTGGTTGGTGTTCTGGACTAAATGGTCTGTGAAGTGAAGTGAAGTGACGTCACTCAGTCGTGCCTGACGTTGCAACCCCATGGACTGTAGTTTACAAGGTTCCTCTGTCCATGAATTTTCCAGGCAAGAGTACTGGAGTGGGTTGCCATTTCCTTCTCCAGGGGATCTTCCCGACGCGGGGATCGAACCCAGGTCTCCTGCATTGCGGGCAGACGCTTTACCGTCTGAGCCACCAGGGAAGCCCAATGGTATGTATCTCCCCAAAATTCATATACTGAAGCCCTAACCCCTCGATTAGGGCTGTATTAGAAAGTGAGACCTCCAAGGGAGTAATTAAGGTTAAATGAGGTCAGGAGAGTGGGCTCCCGATCTGATAGGATTAGTGTAAGCAGAGGCACCAGAGAGCTTGCCCTCTCTCTGTGTGCCCACACCCTGCAGAAGGGCCATGTGGGGACGTAGAAGGAACGTGGCAGTCTGCAAGCCAGAGAGAGAGATCATACCACGTCAGTCCTGGCACCTTGATCTTGGACTTCTAGCTTCCAGAACTGTGACAAAGTAAATTCTGTCAGTAAGCCATCCAGTCTCTGCTGTTTTGTTATAGCTGCAGGTAAATTCAAGGTGACTTATTTAAGGAAAAATAGCCGACTATTAATGGTATGGTGTGTTTGTTTCTTTCAGTTGTAATCTAGAAAAACTGTTTGGAGTGATTGTGTAATCAGGCCCCAAAGACAATGGCTGTCTGCATAGCCAGAGGTTTTGTCATTGAGGGTCAGCCATCACTCTCAAGAAATCAGTAGAATATGTGGTATTGCATATGCAATATGCACATATTGCATAATCTAGATGTTTGGAGCTGCGTCAGGATGATTGAGAGAAAGGTCGTAGCACATGAAGCAGATGGGAGCCACAAGGAAATGTCAGGCAATTGGAATTGTTTGGTCACCATGGACGTATTTAGAGAACTCCCAGCTTAGAGTGACAGGGAAGTACTGAGCTGGCAAATATATGCGTGGATCTGAGGTGTCAAAGACTATTTCTGGACCCTGCTGATTAACACATAGGATACTCTTCGTAAACTGATTTTATTAACCAGAGGAGATGGAAGTGTTCTCATTTAATTTTCATGTAATGTTTACACTTTGTGGTTAACGTTCGCTGTTTAGTTGCTCAGTCGTGTCCGATTCTTTGCTACCCCATGGACTGTAGCCCGCCAAGCTCCTGTGTCCTTGAGATTCTACAGCCAAGAATACTGGAGTGGGTTGCCATTTTCTTTTCCAGGGAATCTCCCAAATCCAGGGATCGAACCTGGGTCTCCTGCATTGCAGGCAGATTCTTTACCAGCTGAGCCACTGGGGAAACCAGCAGAGTTAGTCTTAATTTGTCCATTTTACAGTGAAAATGCTAAAGTTTATAAATCTCTTTTTCCCAAGTTTACCTAATTAAGAAGTATCGAAACTGGCATTTGAACATAGGCCTGGAGGATTGTAAAATCGATGTGCTTGTATTTCAGTGTACCAAGTTGTGTAATGTGGAAGAACACTCAGTTGGGTGTCCTGAAACCTGAGTTTTGGTCTCAGATTCATTTGCTGCCCGAGTGGCCCTGATTAAGTCCTGTCTAGATGCTGGACTAAACTAACTCTTTTGTAAAGTGGAGCTAATATATGTTCCATTTGCTTTTTAAGAAATAATACACCATTCTACAATTTTTTCTGTCTATACACATATGTCTGTGTATGCATGTGTATATGTGTATGTATTTATATGTGATATATAAATGATTTATGTTTAAGAATGAGCTTTTTTTGATTTTATCTTTTTATTTTTTACCCATTCTTCCATAATTTGCTTTTTCTTACTCTGCTATGTGTCTTATGGTTCTTACCGTAAAACCACTTCTAGATCTACCTAATCGAATCCTTTTTAAATGACCACAGACCACTCCAGTGATGTGCCATAATTTATTTAACCATTGCTCTACTGATGGGAATTTTGATTGTTTCTATTTTTCCACTGTTAACTGTGCTACGGTGAATATCCAGGGTTCTTTGTAGATGCAAATGTTAAGTTGCTGGGTCCATAGCTATTATATTTTGATGAAACTATCAATTTGTTCTTCAAAATGGTTATACTAAGGTATACTTTTGCCAGAAATAAGTAATTGGCGTCCAGTATCCCCTTTCACTTTGCCAAATTTGTTTTCCCAATTTGAGTATGAAAAATGATTTACCATGCTTGTTATAATTTCTACTTCTCTGATTGTTAGTGAAGTGGAGAACTTTTTGTTTATTTATAGTTTCCTGGGGATTGCCCATTAATATCCTTTGCCAACTTTTATTTTTTATTGACTGATTTTTAGAATATGCCAAAATATTAAATCCTGTTTCTACTTTATAGGTCACAAATGCTTTTCTGCCCTCAGTGCTATTAAAAATGTATTTTACAGGCCTGTAAACTAAACACATATCATTTCCCTTTTAGCAAAAATGTGACCATACTATACATATTGTTCTTGCCTTTTAAACTGATATTATATTGAGATATCAATATATTATAGGTCTCTTCTTCTTATATTTGGATGCTCTTCCAAACTATGGATATGTCATAATTCAAGTTTAATGTTTATTCCATTTTCAGTTTTTTTTAAAAAATCAGACTTGATAGAGGTTTGTCTGTTTTATTATATCTTTTCAAATGCCACTTTTTTGTGTTTAATGTTTTATTGGGGGAGTTTATTTCTGCTTTTATCTTTATTGTCTATTCCCTTCTATTTTCATCAAATTTATCTTCTTTTTTAACTTCTTGAGTTCTTATCTTCTTTTTTAGTTTCTATATAAATAAATACTTTGGAAAAGGAAATGGCAACCCACTCCAGTACTCTTGCCTGGAAAACCCCATGGGCAGAGGAGCCTGGTGGGCTGCAGTCCATGGGGTCCTGAAGAGTCAGACACGACTGAGCGACTTCACTTTCACTTTTCACTTTCACACATTGGAGAAGGAAATGGCAACCCACTCCAGTGTTCTTGCCTGGAGAATCCCAGGGATGGGGGATCCTGGTGGGCTGCCGTCTATGGGGTCACACAGCGTTGGACACGACTGAAGCGACTTAGCAAATAAATACTTAGTTCATTAATTTTAAATTCTGAATTGTTCTTATAGTAAATACATAGATGAATTTTTTTATGTCAGTAATGACATTGACCAAATTATACAGGGGGCTCTTTGTAAATTCCTAAGTGTCATTTATTTACAAAAAGCTTATAATCTCAGTTTTTATTTCTTTTTTAATACAATCATTGTTTATTTAATAGTGTATCTTAAATTTTCTGAAGTGGCCTTTTTTCTTTTAGTCTTTTTAGCATTTTCCCATGTGCATCAGGGAATAAGCTTTGAAAGAATTTGTTTTTTAAAATGGAACATATCTGACTTTTAAATAGATAGTAATGCTGAAATGCATATTAGCTGTGTATGTACTAGCAGCTTAAAGAAAAAACTACCAATATATGTACCTTCTCTTGTCATGATCCTCTCTTCCCCAAAGAGATAACCATTTTATCATTCCCATAAGTTTTCATAGTTTTATTGGAAATGGATGTATCTCTGAATAGTATACACTTTCTCATTGGAAACGACCCTGATGCTGGGAGGGATTGGGAGCAGGAGGAAAAGGGGATGACAGAGGATGAGATGGCTGGATGGCATCACTGACTCGATGGACGTGAGTCTGAGTGAACTCCGGGAGATGGTGATGGACAGGGAGGCCTGGTGTGCTGCGATTCATGGGGTCACAAAGAGTCGGACACGACTAAGCGACTGAACTGAACTGAACTTATTTTGCAACTAAAATATTTTATATAAACAGTACCTACCTTTTTATAATTTGTCTTTTAAGTTAATGTTTAAGACGTTTATCCATCTAGACAGATGTACTTCTAGTTTATTTTCATTCCTGTTTGAATCCTCTACTATATGAATATTTCATTAAACCTGTATAACTTTCACAGTTTTATCTTATTGATGTTTTCATGATAAGGTTTTTACATTCTTGGTTTACTGAAATCAAAGTTAATAAGCACCTTCTTTGTTTAGTTACTCAGATCCTTTTTCTTGTTTCTCCACTTGACCTATCCATTTCTAGTAAAGAAGTATTGACATCTCAGCCATGATTGTGAGTTGATCAAATTGCATTCTTTTAACAGTTTTTTCACCATATAATTTTAAGCTGCTTTGTTCATGTGTGTAGTACCTTCTTGGTGAATCTTTCTTTGTCCCATTTAACACTTTTCGTTCTTAATTCTGTGTATTTTCAAACACTCTTGGTATTGTTTTATTCTGTAAGGAACATTTAATAGTTTTTTTTAAAAACCACAATATGAGAGTTGCTCATTTTAATGGAGGAGTTTGACCCAATCTTGCTTATTATAATTGTGGACATGTTTGTGTGCGTTTTTACTTTATTATGTGTATGTGTTATTATCTCTTTCCCCTTATCACCTGGCATTAGATTGATCTTTTCTTCCTTTATCATTTCTCTTCCTCTAGTGCTTTGAGAATTATACATCCTATTTCCAGTCTCCAAGTGGTTATATATCACTTTAACAAACTGTATATATTTTAATACATACATCTCAAACATGATATAAATTGGTATAAGAAAATTTACCAGTCCAAAAAAAGACAAATTACCATTCCAAAAAAAGACACGTCATTGAACATGTTTTCCTGTATCACCTTCCCCACTCCTGCTCAGTTCAGTTCAGTTCAGTCACTCAGTCGTGTCTGACTCTTTGCGACCCCATGAGTCGCAGCACACCTGTCCATCACCAACTCCTGGAGTTTACCCAAACTCATGTCCCAGGGATGGGGGTGCCTGGTGGGCTGCCGTCTATGGGGTTGCACAGAGTCGGACATGACTGAAGCGACTTAGCAGCAGCAGCAGCAAGTCCATCGAGTCGGTGATGCCATCCAGCCATCTCATCCTCTGTCGTCCCCTTCTCCCCCTGCCCCCAATCCCTCCCAGCATCAGGGTCTTTTCCAATGAGTCGAGTCTTTTCCAGTGAGTCAGCTCTTTGCATCAGGTGGCCAAAGTATTGGAGTTTCAGCTTCAGCATCAGTCCTTCCAATCAACAACCAGGACTGATCTCCTTTAGGATGGTCTGGTTGGATCTCCTTGCAGTCCAAGGGACTCTCAAGAGTCTTCTCCAACACCACAGTTCAAAAGCATCAATTCTTCAGTTTTTTTCACAGTCCAGCTCTCACATCCATACGTGACCACTGGAAAAACCATAGCCTTGACTAGACAAACATTTGTTGGCAAAGTAATGTCTCTGCTTTTCAATATGCTGTCTAGGTTGGCCATAACTTTCCTTCCAAGGAGTAAAGCGTCTTTAATTTTATGGCTGCAGTCACCATCTGCAGTGATTTTGGAGCCCCCCAAAATAAAGTCTGACACTGTTTCCACTGTTTCCCCATCTATTTGCTATGAAGTGACGGGACCAGGTGCCATGATCTTCGTTTTCTGAATGTTGAGCTTTAAGCCAACTTTTTCACTCTCCACTTCCACTTTCATCAAGAGGCTTTTTAGTTCCTCTTCACTTTCTGCCATAAGGGTGGTGTCATCTGCGTATCTGAGGTTATTGATATTTCTCCCAGCAGTCTTGATTCCAGCTTGTGCTTCATCCAGCCCAGCATTTCTCATGATGTACTCTGCATATAAGTTAAATAAGCAGGGTGACAATATACAGCCTTGACGTACTCCTTTTCCTATTTGGAACCAGTCTGTTGTTCCATGTCCAGTTCTAACTGTTGCTTCCTGACCTGCAGATAGGTTTCTCAAGAGGCAGGTTAGGTGTTCTGGTATTCCCATCTCTTAAAGAATTTTCCACAGTTTATTGTGGTCCACACAGTCAAAGGCTTTGGCATAGTCAGTAAAGCAGAAATAGATGTTTTTCTGGAACTCTCTTGCTTTATCCATGATGCAGTGGATGTTGGCAATTTGATCTCTGGTTCCTCTGCCTTTTCTAAAACCAGCTTAAACATCTGGAAGTTCACAGTTCACGTATTGCTGAAGCCTGGGTTGGAGAATTTTGAGCATTACTTTACTAGCATGTGAGATGAGTGCAATTGTGCAGTAGTTTGAGCATTCTTTGGCATTGCCTTTCTTTGGGATTAGAATGAAAACTGACCTTTTCCAGTCCTGTGGCCACTGCTGAGTTTTCCAAATTTGCTGGCCTATGGAGTGCAGCACTTTCACAGCATCATCTTTCAGGATTTGAAACAGCTCAACTGGAATTCCTTCACCTCCACTAGCTTTGTTCGTAGTGATGCTATCTAAGGCCCACTTGACTTCACATTCCAGGATGTCTGGCTCTAGATGAGTGATCACACCATCGTGATTATCTGGGTCGTGAAGATCTTTTTTGTACAGTTTTTCTGTGTATTCTTGCCACTTCTTCTTAATATCTTCTGCTTCTGTTAGGTCCATAGCATTTCTGTCCTTTATCGAGCCCATCTTTGCATGAAATGTTCCCTTGGCATCTCTAATTTTCTTGACGAGATCTCTAGTCTTTCCCATTCTGTTGTTTTCCTCTTTCCTTGCATTGATCACTGAGGAAGGAAAAGAGTTATCAACTTTGTTTTTTAATAGTATGTTTTAATTTTTAAGGGAATCCTTATTTAACAATTACAATAAGTTTTACAAACATATTCAGTCATTCATTTATTCAGCAAATATTTGAGAGCTTGCTCCAAGCCAGAAACTCTTCTAGGCACTGGGGAAGCAAAAGTGTACCAGTCAGACAAAAATTCCTGGCTTCATGGAATTTTTATTATCACAGAAGGCTGGAGATGGTAATTTTGGATTTGTCAGTATATTTATAATCTGTAAAGGCTAGATGAGATGATTAACGAAGTAAGTATAGATTCAAAAAAGAGAGGAAGTCCAAGGACTGGCCTAAGGGCAGTATCAACAAAAGTACCACAAAGGAACTGCCTGGGTAATAGAAGGGAAATGAGGAATGGGTGGACTTGGACAGGAAAAATTGTTGCAAGGAAAAGAGAGTTATCAACTGGGTCAGATGCTGTAAGATGAATTGACCGAGAATTGACCTCTGGATTTAGCAACATGGAGGTCATCAGTGACCTTACAAGCAGTATTAATGGAGTGGTGAAGGGGAGGACTTGCTGAGAGGAAACCCGCTGTGACAAGCGGATGGAGAGGTGGGCTGGAAAGCTTCCAAGATGGGAGAAATGTGTGTGCACTGAAGGGAAGCACTCAGTGGGCATGGAAGAGGCAAAAACAGTGAGGTAGGAAAGGCAGGGGAGGTCACTGCTGGAGCAAGGCCCTGGAATAACAGGAAGAGGCTAGATGTACGTATCAACCGTGATTACTAACACCTCAGAGATATGTTCACCTACTGTCCTATCAAATAATGAGATGATATATGTGAAGGTGCTTTGTAAACTTATAAAAGAATCCTGTAATGTAAGCTAATGTAACAGTGCAAGTGGAGACTTTTAAGTGGTCAGTTACTTTTTTTTCCCAATGTGATGTCAGCCAGGGAAGTGCTTCTTGACTGATCTTCAGTTGTGTATATTTCCAAATGGACACATTTACCAAGCATCAAAACATTTCTCTTAGAGGACTTTGGGATTTTCCCACACTGAGAACTTGATGTTTAACCTTTCGACCACCCAACAAGCAAAGAAAATGTTACCCCTTTTATCTTCTTAGAAGCTTTTAAATCAGCCTGAAGCCATTTGAGAAAGCCAAATGTAATACTTCCATGAATGTCTTTTTAGCTAGAATAAAAATAGATGTGAATAGAATCTCATGCACATCTCATAAGATTCTTGCCTAGAAAATAGAAAATAAAGATCTAAATTCAAATGATATTTGCTTTTTAATGTTTTATAAAAATGTTGGTACAGTTGCCTATGAGGTAGGGCCTCATAGCAAATGATCACCATCCTACATGAAATCAAATGCATGTTTTAATCATTCTTTACTTTAAAAAAATAATACTGATTTGATTTTATAAAACATTTAAAAAATAAACTACTAAGCATGAGTAATTGAAATAATTTTACTCAGTACAAATGGTTTTTATTTTTTCTTCTTCCATCCTTTGTTCTCAGGTCTCTGATTCTCAGCTGCTAAAAGGTAATGCATTTTATGGTGTTTAGATAATTGATATAATTGTTTCAAGTTACCTTTTTAGGTTATTATCAGCTTGTAAGCATCAGTTTCTCTAATTGTTAAGTAGTGAATCCTTTATCTGGCGTTTAATCTTGCCTCCTTGGGAAAACCAGACCTTACTACAGAGTAAATTTTCGAATTGCTAACCTGAAGTAACATGAGCCTGTGCCTTGGCAGTGAACCTTTGCTTTCTGTTATTCACAGGAAGGATAATGATGTGGCCTGAAGGCCCTTATTTCAGTACCTTAAGAAGTAACATCCAAGTACTAGTTGCAAAGGTCTGAGCTTGGAAATTCCAGAGAAAATAATTGCATTGACACAGTATTTTTTTATTTCTTTTGGGAAGATGAGGTAATTAAAAATGTAACTTTTATCATTTCTATTGTTTTCTTAAACCACTTGTCTTACTTAAGTTGGCATAATTTAGAGGATCCACAGTTACCTGAAAATGATCATTACTCATTTTTATTACTAAATTATAACTGTTATTTTACAGGTATGTTTGAAAATTTTATTTCCATATATATATATATATATATATATATATACACATGTATATGTTCTATTTTTGTAAGTAACAAGACTGAGATTATAGAACTCGAATGTAGAATGTTTTACAACTTCTCAGTAAATAGCATTTTTTTTTTAGAGCTAGAAAGAAGATTCCTTAAACATTTTCAGCAAACTTGAAAGGAATGTTATACAAATCCCATGAAATAATTTCCTAAAACATGTAAAATGCAATTTCTCAGCAGCTGTAAAATGAAAAGGCAATTTTGAAAAAAATTTTAAGTTTTTTATACAATTTTTAAAGGTTACACTCCATTTACTATTATAGCAAAATATTGGCTGTATTCCCTGTGTTGTGTTGCATTGTGCATCCTTATAACCTATCTTACATCCAAGAGTTTGTATCTCACACTCCTCCACCCCTATACTGTGCCTCCCTTCCCTCTCCCCACTGGTAACCACTAGTTTGTACTCTCTATCTGTGAGTCTGCTGCTTTTTTGTTATAGTCAAGTCATCCTAAATTGCACCAAAACTCAGTGTACTCCCAAAGTATCAATGGAATTTTCAAAACAGAACCTGATAGATTAATTTCAAATCTCACGTAGAAGAAAAAATTGCAAATCAGTCAGCAAAAATATTTTTAAAAGATTGACAGTCATATGGAGTCTCGCTTTACCTAAAGTCAAAAACATGATCAAAAGCTATAGCAATTAAAGCATTATGGTATTTGAGTATGAAGAGACAAATCAGTCAGTGGAAGTGAACAGAAAGTATAGAAACCGACCCAAGTATTGATTTTCTGTTTTGCTCTCTATCCCATCAGATCCTCCAGCCAGATGAGCCCAGTCCTACCAGCTAATGATAACTAGAATGCTCTAGAATCAGGCCGGTTTGCTGTGATCACATGAGAAAATTGTTTTTTGCTTACTACCAATCTGTGCTTCATTTGAGCACTGCCAACTTCATGGCAAAAAGATGGGGAAAAAGTGAAAACAGTGACAGATTTTATATTCTTGGGCTCCAAAATCACTGCAGATGTTGACTGCAGGCATGAAATTAAAAGACATTTGCTCTTTGGAAGAAAAGCTATGACAAACCTAGACAGAGCAATTAAAAGCAGAGACATCAGTTTGCCAACAAAGGTCCGTCTAGTCAAAGCTATGGTTTTTCCAGTAGTCATATATGGATGAGAGAGTTGGACCATAAGGAAGGCTGAATGACAAATAATTGTTGCAGTCAATTTGTGGTGCTGGAGAAGACTCTTGAGAGTCCCTTGGACTGCAAGGAGATCCAACCAGTCAATCCTAAAGGAAATCAACCCTGAATATTCATTGGAAGGACTGAAGCTGAAGCTCCAATACTTTGGCCACCTGATGCCAAGAACTGACTCATTGGAAAAGATCCTGATGCTGGGAAAGATTGAGGGCAGGAGAAGAAGGGGGTGACAGAGGATGAGATGGTTGGATGGCATCACCGACTCAATGGACATGAGTTTGGAGCAAGCTTCAAGAGATGGTGAAGGACAGGGAACCCTGTCGTGCTGCAGTCCATGGGGTGGCAAAGAGTTGGACACAACTTAGTGACTGAACAACAACAATGTGTATTATTGCAACATGTGATTTATCACACTAAATTGAGCAGATGCAATGGAGGAACCTACAGAACTGCAGTAGCTGAAGGCCCTTTTAAGCACTCAGGCTCTGGTTATCTTTTTTATATGTAAATCATATTCTTCCCCTTTAGGATCTATATATGTATACCAAATATATGTCTGTGTGTATATATATATATAATATATATATATCCCTTTTAGGGATAGAAATATATATTTATAAATATATGTATTTGTCTGGGGCACAAACTGTTACCAAACTCCTCCCCACACTTTCTTTTAAGGTGATAAATAGAGCAGTAGGCACCTAGTGCCATTATCAAAAATGACGGGTACTTCTGCTAAGGCAACAAGAGGTAGAACTTATACATACAGTGATGTTTTAATGAAAACCTTTAAGTCAGATTTCTTCTGAAACTGTTTCTTGTGTTCAAAGAATACAAATTATTCCACAGTTCCACGTGTTTTTTTTTTTTTTTTCTTTCTTCCTCTCAACATAGGATAGAATAGAGGTGAAAGCCACAGGCCATGACTAAAATTTTAGGGAAGTAGTGATTGCTTAAACAAAGGTAGTAGCAGTGGGTGGATGTGAGAAATTAGAGGGAGAACAACAGGCTTTGTTAATTGATTGTTGGTAAAAGTTAAGGAATAGGAGGATTTGTCAGCATTAGTTCATAGGTAGATCAAATTACCAGCTACAGCAGGCAGGCAGGCTTCGTGTGCTGGGACTAGGCCTAAGGAGGGATAGTTTGATGAGAAAGCAACAGGCACCTCATGGGCAGTAGTGGCAGCACCAGGTAAGGGCAGAAGTCACACATAAAGTGCATATTAAGTCACAGGAAATAGGCAAAAATTGTGGTTCTGGGTGTTAGATTGAAGCATGACTTCAGGTTATGATGCAGAAGCAGTGAATGCCCCACATCGAGTGGTCCTCCAGGAAATTCACTGGAGATGAGTCATGGTTGATGGAGGCCACCTCGACCCAAGGAAATGGCTTAGCAAGAAGAAAACAGGAGAGTAAACTATGGTCACAGACAAGATTGGCTCCCCTGCCCAGAGAGGAAGAAAAAGCCCCTGAGATATATATGTAGAAGGGGACTTAAGATGGTAGATGGATCCCTGAGGAGTATTCAGGGAAATTATTGCTCATTATTGACACTGAGTGACTGAGTGACTCCTTACCTATGTGCGCTTAGTCGCTCAGTCGTTTCCTACTCTTGCGACCCCATAGACTGTAGCTTGCCAGGCTCCTCTGTCCGTGGGATCTCCAGGCACGAATACCAGAATGGGTTGCCATTTCCTTCTCCAGGGGATCTTCCCAACCCAGGGATTGAACCCAGGTCTCCTGCATTGCTGTCAGACTCTTTACCGACTGAGCTATGAGGGAAGCCCTCCTTACCCATGGTAGAGCCCAAATAACTTCCCAATACAAGGATTATCTGACTTTGCTATTAATATACTGCTGAGCTAGCTTATTTCTGTTACCAGGTTGCTTTGTCTTTCTAAAGCACCATTTTCTTTCGTTTTTTTTTAAATTTTTATTTTTACTTTATTTTGCTTTACAGTACTGTATTGGTTTTGCCATACATTGACATGAATCAGCTACGGGTGTACATGAGTTCCCAATCCTGAACCCCCCTCCCACCTCCCACTCCATATCATCCCTCTGGATCATCCCTGTGCACCAGCCCCAAGCATCCTGTATCCTGTATCGAACCTAGACTGGTGATTTGTTTCTTACATGATAGTATACATGTTTCAATGCTATTCTCCCAAATCATCCCACCCTTTCCCTCTCCCACAGAGTCCAAAAGTCCGTTCTATATATCTGTGTCTCTTTTGCTGTCTCGCATACAGGGGTATCGCTACCATCTTTCTAAATTCCATATATATGTGTTAGTATACTGTATTGGTGTTTTTCTTTCTGGCTTACTTCACTCTGTATAATCGGCTCCAGTTTCATCCACCTCATTAGAACTGATTCAAATGTATTCTTTTTAATGGCTGAGTAATACTCCATTGTGTATATGTACCACAGCTTTCTTATCCATTCATCTGCTGATGGACATCTAGGTTGTTTCCATGTCCTGGCTATTATAAACAGTGTTGCGATGAACATTGGGGTACACGTATCTCTTTCAGTTCTGGTTTCCTTGGTGTGTATGCCCAGCAGTGGGATTGCTGGGTCATAAGGCAGTTCTATTTGCAATTTTTTAAGGAATCTCCACACTGTTCTCCATAGTGGCTGTACTAGTTTGCATTCCCACCAACAGTGTAGGAGGGTTCCCTTTTCTCCACACCCTCTCCAGCATTTATTGCTTATAGACTTTTGCATCGCTGCCATTCTGACTGGTGTGAAATGGTACCTCATTGTGGTTTTGATTTGCATTTCTCTGATAATGAGTGATGTTGAGCATCTTTTTATGTGTTTGTTAGCCATCCGTATGTCTTCTTTGGAGAAATGTCTATTTACTTCTTTGGCCCATTTTTTGATTGGGTCGTTTATTTTTCTGGAATTGAGCTGCATAAGTTGCTTGTGTATTTTTGAGATTAGTTGTTTGTCAGTTGTTTCATTTGCTATTATTTTCTCCCGTTCAGAAGGCTGTCTTTTCCCCTTGCTTATAGTTTCCTTTGTTGTGCAGAAGCTTTTAATTTTAATTAGATCCCATTTGTTTATTTTTGCTTTTATTTCCAGTATTCTGGGAGGTGGATCATAGAGGATCTGCTGTGATTTATGTCGGAGAGTGTTTTGCCTATGTTTTCCTCTAGGATTTTTATAGTTTCTGGTCTTACATTTAGATCGTTCATCCATTTTGAGTCTTTTTGTGTATGGTGTTAGAAAGTGATCTAGTTTCATTCTTTTACAAGTGGTTGACCAGTTTTCCCAGCACCACTTGTTAAAGAGATTGTCTTTACTCCATTGTATATTCTTGCCTCCTTTGTCAAAGATAAGGTGTCCATAGGTTTTATCTCTGGGCTTTCTGTTTTGTTCCATTGATCTATATTTCTGTCTTTGTAAAGCACAATTTTCTTTCTGTCATTACTTCACTTAAGAATCTCCTAAGGCCATTTTTGTTTTCTGTCAGATTAAATCCTGGTCCTTTAGTCTTTCATTCAGAAAGACTGTTAACAGTTTATACACTTTTCCATGAATGCAAAACTTTTGTTGCAGGAAAATGATTTCCACCTTCAAATATGCTGTGTAAACCTAGAATGCTCATATCTCTTCCTGACATTAAAATTCATATGTTCTTCTTCCTGTGCTTAGTTGCTCAGTCATGTCCGACTCTTTGGAACCCCAGGGACTGTAGCCTGTCAGGGCTTCTCTGTCCAAGGGATTCTCCAGGCAAGAATACTGGAGTGGGTTGCCATGTCTCCAAGTGATCTTCCCAATCCAGGGATCAAATCCTGGTCTCTCACATTGCAGGCAGACTCCGCCGACTGAGCCACCAGGGAAATCTTCTTAAAGCCTTCTTACTAACCTCAATCTATTGTGCTCTTCTTCTATTTACTCTGACTTTCTTTTCCCTGTTTGTACCTTTTGTCCCTCCAACTAGAACTTTGTCCACCTATATAGATCCTAGAAAATCCCATGGACGGAGGAGCCTGGTGGGCTGCAGTCTATAGGGTCGCTAAGAGTCGGATACGACTGAGCAACTTCACTTTCACTTTTCACTTTCATGCATTGGAGAAGGAAATGGCAACCCACTCCAGTGTTCATGCCTGGAGAATCCTAGGGACAGGGGGGCCTGGTGGGCTACCTACCATCTGTGGGGTTGCACAGAGTTGGACACGACTGAAGTGGTTTAGCAGCAGCAGCATAAATCGTATATTCTTTAAGGGCTGAGACTAGATTTTACCATTATACAGGCCATTTAAAAAAGGCATTTAAAAATTTTTTTATTTGACTATTTCCATTATGTTTTAAAAAGTCTTAGTCTTCAGAGTAGTAGAAAAAAGATTAATAATTTGCCTGGCTTTTCATTTAATAAGGTATAGCTTAGAAATATAAAATGTACTTTCCTTACTGAAAGTTCTGTTTTGATACAACTTCTCAAAATAATGGATGTTTAAATAATTTTAAGTTTGTACACAGTTTGGATAATGACTTAGAAGAGGCAATAAGGAGATTAAGTTTGTCATCCTAAATAAGAATTTTTTTCTGATATAAAATGTTTTGTGTGAAATGTGCAGAGGTATAATTTTATACTGTTGATAGCCATGTAAATTGCCATAAGCTTCCCGGAAGCATCTCAGTAATGTGTATGAAATGACTGTTTGACCAATCAAGTTTACTCCCAGGAATTAATCCCAAGGAACTATTTATAGATACATCTAAGTATTTCCAAGGCTGGCCATTATGTTAATAACATTGTGTTATAGTAGTGAAGTACTATGCATATTCAACCATGTAGAATTCATTAATTTAGTTAGGCAACAAATATTTACTATGAAATATTGCATAGTTACTAAAACTAGACTAGTGACATGGAAAAATGATATATTAATTAGTAAAAAGAATCAGATAACCGGACAGTATAGTATAACCCTGATTTTTTGGCAAAAAAACCCATAAACAATTATAAGTTTTAAATTCTGTCTTCTGAATTATATACAGTAGCTATCCATTGCTTATGGAATCAGGAAAAAAATTAACAGTTTTGTTACAGTTCAAAGAAAATAAATAATAGAAATTATTTATCTACAGGGAAAGATTTTAAAATTAAGGAAAACAAAAGAGATTCCCTTCCCCCCATACACATACACTCATCCTTCTGCTTATCTTAACCTTGGGTGGAATTCAGAGTGACCATTGGTGGTAAGTCTACCGTAGTGATCTAGAGTTAGCAACTTCAGCATAAATCTAAACTCTGCCACTAAATGGTTTCCTTAGTGGTTGCCATGAACAGCCTATCAGGGTTCCCCTTTCTTTTAGAAAATTAATAGACTACAGTGAAAAGAGTTCTGATTAAATAAGTAGGCCTATATAGAGAGTACATAGTAGGCATTCAACAAGTGTTGGTGTTCCTTCTGAAGAAACTACTAGCTCGGAAATTGAATGTTCTCCGAGACTGAAACTAAAGAAAGAAAGCACAACTCCTTCAAAGAGCCAGTGTAAAGTCTTCAGAATCTGAATGATATTCATAGTAGGATCTTCTGAACATTAATTCATTTTATTCATGTGAATATTTGTTTATGATTATGTATTTTCACCTTTTTTCTTTTGCTCTGCTAATTCCCTATCAACATAATTGAAGACATGTATCTTCTTGAAGGAGGTGTCACTTCACACAGTCCAGACATATTTGCTTTCTTAACTTCAGGTTGCTGTTGGCAGAACAGAAGCTGAAGACCTGGACCTCTATGCTACATCTCGGGAAAGGCGATTTCGTTTGTTTGCTTCTATAGAATGTGAAGGGCAGTTGTTCATGACTCCCTATGATTTTATTTTGGCTGTTACAACAGATGAGCCCAAAAGTAAGTATATTTATCAAGTTTATCTCAACAATGTTATAACATTTTTTCTTATCTCTGTTTTTTAAAATTGTGGAGCAGTGTAAGTTTTTCAGAACAACTAACCAAGTAATGTGGTACTTCAAAAGACACTATGCTTTGATGTTTTGATACAGTGTATCAAAAGATACAATGTTACCAGACTAATACTTCTTATAAACCCCTACTGGTATCTTTTCTCTTTTCAGAAATTTCATTTGTGCCCTCTTTCTCAGTACATCAGACTAAACACCCACCTTATTTTTAATATTCTTGATAGAGGTTCTTATTCTGCCAAATCAGTTCTTATATCCAGCCTGGACAGAAAAACTCAGAGAACTGGCTTTGCAGTTAGACTTGGACAAAAATTCTTCCTGTATCTCTTCTGAATAGCTCATGGTTCCTGCAGTGTAAATGTAGATTGATTGTTTCTCACTTTTCCGTGTGTTAGGGCAGTGGTTCTCAAACTTTTTGGCATTATGTACATTCTTACAAAGTCACTTTAATGGCTGACTTAATAGAAGACATCTGGATTCTTATATCTGCGTTTGTGTTCAATTTGTTGCAGTGTTTGTTTTCAGAAAGTGTTTACAAATGAACAAAGTCTGCCTAACAGATATACAGAAGGAGGAAAAGGGAAGGGTATTACAAAAACCTTTTCAAATAATCATAGATATTCTTCTTTGGTATTATATCAATACTTGGCTGCTGAGAGTTTCTTAAAGTTTAGTTGCAATGTGGACTCTGACATTTTTGTCAAGGATTTTGTTAAAATCCTTTGGCCTACATTGCATATTTGAATGGCTCTTTTTTCTTTATATTGATATAATTTTGTGCTATCCACTAGAAAATATTGGTTCATTAAATTACACCGATCTGTCAAATGTTGCCATATTTCATAGTACAATATTTTTTTTAAATCACATTCACTAATACCATCAGAATCTTATCAGAAAAGTCTTTGCTTGTTGGAAAGCTGTCAAATGCATGGTGCATGCAAGCTTTCCAAAATTTTAATTTTCACTTGAAATCTCAGATGTTATTATTGACAACAAATATTGTCAGGTGTTTTCTTTAAGCAAGAAACTCAGATTAACATTAGTTTATTTTTTAAATTTAATTAATTTAATTTTTATTTTGTATTGGGTATAACCGTTTCACAGTGTTGTGATGGGGTGGATAGTAAGGGGCCTCGGCCATACAAATACATGTATCCATTCTCCCCCAAACTCCCCTCCCATCCAGGCTGACATATAACATTGAACAGAGTTCCATGTGCTATACATAGGACCTTGTTGATTATCCATTTTAAACAGAACGACAGTGTGTATAGGCAACCATAAGTTCATTCCCTAAGTCTGTGAGTCTCTTTTTGTTTTGTAAGTAGTTCATTTGTATCATTTCTTTTTTGATTCCACATATAAGAAATGTCATATGTCATATGATATTTTTCCTTCTCTGTCAACATCAGTTAATTTCTAATCAGTTCTTCTAAGCTGTAATTAAGAATGATAACTAAAAATCAAGGTATTTGTAAAAACTTTTTAAATAAGTATAGGGCTTTAAAAAGAAATATTTACCTCATAAAAGAAAATATGCTTCAGAGATGGAATATTAAATCATATACATATCAAAGTAGCATATTAAAATTAGATAGACTTGTGTTTAGACCTTGGCATTTTTTATGAGCTTTGAGAACCTGAGTAAGTTATGTAGTCTTCTGTTTATTCATTTATAAAAGTGAAAGTAAAAAAGTCTTAGTAGGTTTTTTGAGGATTGAATGATATCAGTTATGTTTAGTGTAATACCAATATAGAGTAGGAACTTAATAAGCTTTGCTAGGTGTCATTGTTATCATCATCATTATCACTTGAATTCAGAACCATTATTTTTTTAAATCCTTAATTTTATGGCAACATCAACAGGAAAATGCTATGCCATGTTAACATTTGCTTAATAATTATAATTCAAAGAAATGTTAATTGAGATATACATCAGATCACTGATAATAACTTTATGTTTGAAATCAAGAAAATATATTTTACCTACTTATATAGAACCTAAAAGGTAAAATCTCCATCTAGAACTAAAGTAAGTAATTATTTTCATGTAGCTTCAAGTATTTGTTAATTTTAAAGAATTTATTGTTTAAAAAATTCAGACAAATAAAATTATTAAAAATATAATGAACATCAACCTATAGCCTAAGAAATAAAATATGTCCAAAAGAAGGAAGTTTCTCTTTACCTTATATATGCAGTAACATCATTTGAAATAAAGGATTTAGAAAATCAGAAAACCCTTTGAAGAACAATCTTAATGGCTCTTTAGTTTTATTTTTTAAAAAGCCAGTAATACTGAACATGGTGACATATCCGGCAGAATGAATATGTCTTTTGTGAATAACTGACCCTGGAAATCTCATAAACCCTACAAAACTCAAGAGTGTCTAACTTCCTCTTCTGATAAATACCTTCTGAACATTGCATAAGAGCATATGCATGTACTTTTGTACCATTTATTTTTCTTCCTTTCTTACTGCTATATTTCAAAAGCAACAGAATAATAAAATTATTTACATTATTATGTTCACTATGTAAAGGAAGATGTCTATGAAGTGAATGTATAAATTATTATAATTACGGTTAAATGCTGAAATCTACCTTATAGACCTGTGATTTTAATCACTTGATTACAAGGTTCCATATTAACTATCTTAGGTAAAGAAAGGATGTTGTTACTGCATAGAGAAGAAGACTATCTTCATAGAAATCAGTTTGCTAAATTTTACAATATAGTTCTACCCTTGTGGTCGTCAAATGACTTATTACATTACTTAAAAGAGAGAAAAGTACATAGCAAAAAATGCCTATCTTATAATCTTGAATTTGATATATTATTTATATTAACTATGGTTAATTATATAGAAAAACCCACATGACCATGGAGAAAAAATATTGCTTGTCATTATTGTGCTGTAGCTGAAATAATTAATATTTACTAGTTGCTAATACAGCTGTTTTATAGGACTTAATCACATCCAAACCTGGAGATAATTCTTGCACAGGCATTATATATTCACAGTGTTCAAATCTGAGCAAAGAAACAACAGTGTTGACTGCACTTATTTTAATATTATAAGACTTATAGTGTTTGAGGTCTTCAGGGATGTGAGGAGAAATCGGAAAGAGAAAGTGACCTCTGGTATTTTATTCAACTGTAACATTCTTAGAGAAGAGTGGAAAACAGGCTGAGTCTTTTTAGAACATCACCTGTTCTCTCCTTCATCTCTTTTTATCTTTGCCCTGTCCTTCCCATTCACTGTACAGAAACCCAACCTTCGAATTGTAATCAGAGATACTAACATAGCAGAGATCACGGGTAACACCTTAAAATTATAATTTCTCTGTTACTTTATATTCTAACAACATTTAGTGAATATCATTATTTGGGCTTTAAGCCCATAGGATATTTAACTTGGAGTAAGTTAATTTACTTTGTAAATCTAGAAATCCCCAAAGTGAGATTATGATTATGGAAAATATGTTTTCTACTCCACTGATATTATTGTGAATAGTTTATAGTACATGAGACAAATATAAAATGTATAACATACATAGTTCCACCTCTTGAAGTTAAAAAATAACTTTGCCTTTTAGATATAAAAGTCAGTGTCATGAGTTATGATGTAGATGGTTACTGGATTTTTATATACATTACATGAAGTATTTATTATCCACTTTTTTATGTTTGTTTTTTATAGTTGCTAAAACATGGAAGTCACTTTCCAAGCAGGTAAGTTAAAGCTCTTGCTATACATATGCATGCACACAATTAAATGTGTGTGTGTATATATATACACACACACACATATATATATATATTTATGATGCATACATTGTGATATATACATGTATAAATATACATAAAGCTAAACTCAAAGGAGATTATTGGCAAATTTTGCTAAATTAAATATTAAAAATTTTGGCACACAAAAGACAGTATCAACAATGTTAAAAGAGGTATGACATGTGGGAGAATATGCTTGCAACCTATGAACAGAAAAGGCTAAGTATCTTATAATTATATAGAATTCCTATAAATCAATATATAAAACATAATAAGAAAATAATGGATGGCCATAGCCAGAGAGGCCAATAAATGTATGTAATCAGGGATATGCAGACCTCAGTAGTAATCAGGGATACACAAATTAAACCAACTATGTGATACTGTTTTACACCCATCCGGTAGTCAGCTTCTAGAAATCTAACAATACCAGTAATTATCAAGGATAGAAAGGAGGAACCAGGTGAGAATGTATGTTGGTATTTTCTCTTTTGAGAGAAACGTGGGAATATTTTATGCATATCAAAAATTCTACTTCTAGATATGTTTATAAGAGAAACATTTGCATGCTTATACCAGGAGTCCTAAAAAAATCAGAAACAATATAAATGTCAATTAGTAGAAGACTAATAAAAGAATGTGAAGTAGGCATATGAAGGACAAATGAAGAAGAGCTAAAATGAGTAATACATAAGAGCTATGTTTATCAACATGAATAGGCCTAAAAACATAGGGTTGAATAAAACAGCACATTATAAAGTAATATAAACTGATTTTTCTTAACATGCAAAGACCTTTTGGGGGCATCCGTAAAGTCAAGACTATCTTCATAATAAACAGAGAAGTTACTTGTTCTGTTACTCTCATTCTCTCACAAGGGTACAGTGGAGTTTTCCAGAGGCTTCCTGATGAGTGATGAAATCATCACTCTGAGAGATAATAGAATATGTGCTTATGTATTTTTGCAGTTTAAAAATATATTGTTTCTTCGGAATATATCGTTTCCCTGGTGGCACAATGGTTAGGGCACTTCCTTGGTGGCTCACTTGGTAAAGAATCCACCTGCAATGCAGGAGACCCGGATTTGATCCCTGGGTCAGGAAGATTCCCTGGAGGAGGATATGGCAACCCACTCTAATATTCTTGCCTGGGAAATCCAAGGACAGATGAGCCTAGCAGGCTAAATCAATGGGGTCACAAAGAGTGGGACATGACTTAGTGACTAAACTACCACCACCACAGTGGTTAGGACTCAGCACTTTCACTGCTGAGGTTGCAGGTTCAATCCCTGGTCAGGAAACTAAGATTCCACAAGCGATGGGGTGTGACCAATAAGAAAAGTATCATTTCTATTTCCACACACATTAAATATAATTAAATATAATTCACATAAGCAGTATCTCTTCTGGGTTCACAGGATTTAAGAATATAAAAAGTTACTCAGAACTGCTGTATAGCCATTAAAATGAAAATAAAGAATGTTTGGCAGGAAAATATGATCATGATACATTAAGTGCAAAGAGTAAGTTATAAAACTTTACATAGAAAATTACTCAATATGTGCAACAAGAATGACAAAAAAATAAATAGATAAAGAATAAAATTAAAATTTTAATTGTGGTTAATCCCTGGATCACAATCTTTTTATTTTCTGCACTTCCTAATTTTCCTATAACATATATATTAAGTATTTACTTAAAAATGGGACTCGGCGCTGGGCGGCGTTGACCGAGGGAGGCGCGCGCGGTTCCAGCGGCCCAGCCGCCGAGCTCGATTGGGCCTGGGGGCGGCGGTGCTCCTCATCTGAGGGGCTCCAGCCCGGCGACGGCGGCGCCTGCGGCCCCTGAGCAGACAGACCGAGGCCGCGAGGCGACGGCGCGGCGCGGCCCCCTCCAGCGGCCGCGCCGGGAGGTGAGTTTCCCGGAGCCGCGCCGCGCTTGGCTGGTTTGTTGCTTGTTAGCAATAACGAACGTTAGTGTGGCTTCCAGCGTTGGTTTCTTCGTACTCAATCTGAGATCATTGAAAGTAAAGATAGGAAACTGGCAGCCTCTACTAATGTGGGATTGTAAAATGGGATCGATTTTATAAGCGACGTGAAAATCAAGCTTCCTTATTTCATAGTCGTGGCTCAGTAAAACAAAAGAGAATGAAAGAAGTGGATAATCTTGAAAGTATAAAGGAAGAATGGGTTTGTGAAACAGGATCTGACCACCAACCTCTTAGTGATAGTCAACAAACAAATTGTGAATATTTTGTTGACAGCCTTTTTGAGGAAGCTCAGAAGGTTGGTGCCAAATGTTTGTCTCCCACTGAACAAAAGAAACAGGTAGATGTAAGTATAAAATTATGGAAAAATGGATTCATGGTCAATGATGATTTCAGAAGTTATTCTGATGGTGCAAGTCAACAGTTTCTGAACTCCATCAAAAAAGGGGAATTACTTTTAGAATTACAGGGAGTTTTTGATAAACAGGAGGTGGATGTTAAAGTTGAAGATAAGAAAAATGAAGTATGTATGTCAACAAAGCCTGTGTTCCAGCCCTTCTCAGGACAAGGTCACAGACTGGGAAGTGCTACACCAAAAATTGTTTCTAAAGCTAAGAATATTGAAGTTGAGAATAAAAATAAGTTGTCTGCTGTCCCACTAAACAATCTGGAACCCATCACTAATATACAGATCTGGTTAGCCAACGGGAAAAGGATTGTCCAAAAATTTAACATTACTCATAGGATAAGCCACATCAAAGACTTCATCGAAAAATACCAGGGATCTCAGAGGAGTCCTCCCTTTTCCCTGGCAACTACTCTTCCTTTCCTCAAATTGCTAGATGAAACACTCACACTGGAAGAAGCTGATTTACAGAATGCTGTAATCATTCAGAGACTCAAAAAAACCGCTGAACCTTTTAAAGAACTTTCATAGCATTGATTTTTGATATACTAAGTGGGAAGTTTCCCCAAAAATGATGGTCATAAGTGGACATGCAAATCAAAACAAGGGAAAGTCAGATTTTCTGGGTTTTACACTGTTTCAATTCCCTGCTGTAAGTACAAGTTAGGAAAGTAAACTATTACTGGAAACTATATTCAGTGAACTTTTTCCAGAAGGCTACTCAGAAAGAAAAATATACTTATTTTCAAATATCATTTATTCAACATAAGATATATTCAATAACTTATCATTTAAAATCTTACTATGGTATAAAGTAGGAAATATGTGCACAGCATCTTTCATTAAAATATCATTCCCAAACAGCAATGATGTGTTTAAATGTTAGCTGTCTCAGATTTTTTAAATGGCAATACATTAAAAAATTGTACATGGCAGGTTAAAAGCATCAGTGTAATTTTCTTATATCTGAGATACAATCATAAGGCTGAAAGGGTCTGCTTTTACCACAGCTAAACCTCAGAAGTGTTCCCAATTTGCGTACTCCAACAATCGAATATTAACAGTATCTGGGATGTACTTTCATTTAAGAATAAAACTGTGTAGCTTAGTATAATGTCAGTATCAATGTGCCAACTCATATTTCAACATTTTAAAGATGTGTAGATTTAAAAGAATTCTTTTTTTCTCTAGGAACCTGTTTATTCCCTACTTTATTTTCTTTCAAAAACTAGGGGTTTGTTTTTAGCTGACATTTGGAGTGAGCCATTTGTTTGGCACCACTCACATAGAATCTAATGCTGATGTTGTCACATTACTAATTAACATTTTAAAAATGTGTCATGTGAAGTGTGGTTTTCTATTTCATACATCAGTTGGCCTGTTTATATATTAAAGGATTGTTTATTACGTTAGATGTCACTAAGGAAAACCTGCTTCACATCTTAGATTTTTAACTAAAACTGATTCGAGTTGAGTATTTCACTGTCAGATTAAATCCTCTTGCCTGAAAATAAGTTTAAGAAGCTTTTTGCAGATGATCTGTTGAATCATATTTAAAGTGAAATATACATTGAGTATGCCAAGGAATGAAGCAACGGGGCCTATCAGCAGTAATATTCATAGGGTACTGAATGCCTGCTGGAAAGAGAAGCTCTCAAACTTTTTGGTCCCAAGACCTTTTGTTTATGTGTGTTACACATATTAATGTTATATTTAAAATAAAAGGTTATAAAATATTTATTCACTAAAAAAAAAAAAATGGATAAGAAAGCTGTAGTACATATACACAATGGAGTATTACTCGGCCATTAAAAAGAATGCATTTGAATCAGTTCTAATGAGGTGGATGAAACTGGAGCCTATACAGAGTGAAGCAAGCCAGAAAGAAAAACGCCAGTACAGTATACTAACGCATATATATAGAATTTAGAAAGATGGTAATGATAACTCTGTATGCGAGACAGCAAAAGAGACGCAGATATATAGAACAGTCTTTTGGACTCTGTGGGAGAGGGCGAGGGTGGGATGATTTGGGAGAATGGCATTGAAACATGTATAATATCATATATGAAACAAATAGCCAGTCCAGGTTCGATGCGTGATATTGGATGCTTGGGGCTGGTGCACTGAGACGACCCAGAGGGATGGTATGGGGAGGGAGGAGGGAGGGGGGTTCAGGATGGGGAACACATGTATACCTGTGGCGGATTCATGTTGATGTATGGCAAAACCAATACAATATTGTAAAAATAATTAACCTCCAATTAAAATAAATAAAGTTATATTTAAAAAAAACAAGGAAAAAATTGTACTCAAGAAAATTGTATAAATCCTTTAAAAGGCATCTATAATTCTAGGTAAATGAATTCAATCCAGCAAATATTTATTTAGTCCCTACTTGCAGTACTGCAATTTAATTCTGATACTGACCATCCAGAGTTAGCATCAGACCCCACAGATTTAAGGACCCAATCCTCCAAAAGATTGCCCTCATTTCAGATGCCAGCTGCATTTCAAGGGATTCCAGACCACGCACACTTCTGACCAAGTGGCTACAAATTCAGATAGTTCCCACAACTTCCCTCAAGTTTAATAATTTGTTAGACAGACTCACAGAACTCAGAAACATTCTACACTTTGATTTCCAATTTATAGTTATCATTATAAGGGAACAAATCAGTTCAGTTTGGTTCAGTTCAGTCACTCAGTTGTGTCCAACTCTTTGCGACCCCATGAATTGCAGCACACCAGGCTTCCCTGTCCATCACCAACTCCCAGAGTTCACTCAAACTCACATCCATCGAGTCGGTGATGCCATCCAGCCATCTCATCCTCTGTCGTCCCCTTTTCCTCCTGCCCCCAATCCCTCCCAGCATCAGAGTCTTTTCCAATGAGTTAACTCTTCGCATGAGGTGGCCAAAGTACTGGAGTTTCAGCTTTAGCATCATTCCTTCCAAAGAAATCCCAGGGCTGATCTCCTTTAGAATAGACTGGTTGGATCTCCTTGCAGTCCAAGGGACTCTCAAGATGGTTTTCATTCCAATCCCAAAGAAAGGGAACAAATCAAGGCCAGCCAAAGGGAGAGACACACACAGTAAGGTGTAGGAGGGTTCCGAACACAGCTTCTGTGCCTTCTCCCTGAGGATCAGGGTATGGCCCCATCCTGGCCCACCCAAGTGTTTACAAACCTGAAAGCTCTGCTGAGCTTGGTGTCCAGAGTTTTTATTGGGGGTTTCATTGCATAGCTGCAATTGATCAAATCATTGACCACACAAATGAATTCAATCTCCATTCCTTCTCCTCTCCTCTCCCCTCCCCAAAGGTCAGGCTAGCTCACACCCCCAACCTTTGAGTCACGGGGTTGTTTTTGAAGGTCAGCCCCCATCCTGATTCTTCTCCTCGGCATACACTTTGGTGTGGTCTAAGGATATGGAGTGTTGCTCCCAGAAACCAGGGACAAAAGCCGATCAAATTTTCTGTCTTCAATACTACTGCCTTTAAGAGACTAAGATAGGCACTGGCAGTGGGGAGAGAGAGTCCAAGCCTGCCTGGAAATACAAATTTTAATAAAATTTAAAAGTCTCTAAAATTGATATGAAAGAAGATCAATGTGTCAGTTGGATGATCTAGACCAGACAGAACTAAATTATTACAAAAATAAAATGAGAATTAATTTTTAGAATTAAAAGAAGTGTGTATTAGCCCGTTGCTAAGCACATAGAAGAAACTCAAATAAAAGGTAGCTCTGATTTTTTGGTCTTAAATTTTTGCTGAGCAGAAGAAATGGAGTTTAATACATGGAAAGAGTTCAAAGGGAGAAAGAGAGGTAATATCAGTATAATAGAGACAGTATAAATGAAAGTGTATAAAGTATACTCAAAATACTTTTTTCCTGTTTTAACAAAAATCTTCATGAATTTACTGTTGTTTAAGCATTAAGCATCATTAGTCGTTGTGAATTCTGACCTCTGTGCCATTGCTATCCTAGTGAGACAGTACTCAGCATTGGTGGCATCTGTTACCTGCCGTGCGGAAATAACAGTATAAAGGAAGTGAGACCAAGGACTCACAGATGGACTTCAGGGCCTCTATAAATCCCCTAAAAATACCTCTTCTGCCTTTGGCATCCCAGCGATTCCCTATTTGTCTGCTTAATCAGCTCAGTAATGAAAAAGATGGTTTATAAATGTCACAGGGATTTTTAAGGTACAACGACATCGGGAAAGGGGGGAAGATCCCTTGGAGGAGGGCACAGCAACCCACTCCAGTATTCTTGCCTAAGAATCCCATGGACAGCATTTTGATATACATGGACTATGGTCCACAGGGTCGCAAAGAACTGGACACGACTGAAGTGACTTAGCACACACATCAGAAAGGATTGGTCTAAAGTGCTTCTCAAACTTGTGTACGTTAAAGTCATTCGTCGATCTTGTTAAAAGTAGATTCTGGTTCAGTAGGTCTGGGATGAGATCTGAGATTGTGCATTTCTAACAAGCTGTCTGGCAAGATAATGATGCCAGGGCTTTTTAGGGAACCACACTTTTGAGTAGCAAAAATCAGATCTGGAAAAGAAGCACTTCCTAGTGTTTGTTTGTTTTTCAGTGTGTTACTTAGCAGACTAATTTTTTTTTTAATTTTAAATTATTTCAAGTTATCTCACCAAATCCTTTAATAATTTTTCACAATTAACCTATTTATAATTTTCACTTAGTTGCTCTTAACACAAGTATGCACAATAAATACAAAATTGTTTTAGTATCTGAGTAATGAGTCAAATGTTTAAATTTTCCAAAATAGTCCCACTTCTGCTTGGTTCAAAAAAAAAAAAAAGCTGACTAATCAGCAATTGGGGTGTGTATTCTTTACTGAATATTTAAGTTAAAATTAGGAAAAAATTGCAACAGTGACCGTAATAACTCAATAGCCTGTTTTCCCACTTCACCTGATGTCGTCATTCTTTAAGTCACTATAAAATACTCTTCATTCTTTCCCAGTATAATCTGTTGCCCAGTTGCTTCATCCACCCCAGAATTGCCTAAATCCAAATGGGCTACAGAAAACAGACAGTATGTACAACCTGCTGATCATATCTGACCTGCATTAGACGTGCACCATTTCTTATGGCTTCCATGGAACCATCCTTCACTAACTGGCCCCAGAATTTAAATTCACTGTTTTATCTTAATTACGTTATCATATATACACATATATGATATATATATGTGGTGGTGCTGGTGCTCAGTAGTGTCCAACTCTTTGGAACCCCATGGACTGTAGCCAGCCAGGCTCCTCTGTCCATGGGATTTTCTAGGCAAGAATACTGGAGTGCGTTGCCATTCCCTACTCCAGGGCAACTTCCCTACCCAGCAATCAAACCTGCGTCTTTTACATCTCCTGCATCGGCTGGTAGATTCATTACCACAGGCGCCACCTAGGAAGCCCTGCAGTCCCCCACAGAAGAAAAGTGGGAAAAGAGAAATAAGTGAAACAAAACTGGTAAAACTTTAATAGCTGCTAAAGGTAGGAAGTAATTATATTACTCTCTCATAATGTCCACAACACAAAGTTAAAAAAAAAAATTAAATGGTTTTCATGTAAATTCAGTCTGTGCCTTATCTTACCAGTGATTTTTTAGGAGGTAGTTAAGGTCCTCCCCTAAAGAAAAACCTAGTCATTACACTTAGCCTACAGAGGTGCTGCTGCTGCTAAGTCGCTTCAGTTGTGTCCGACTCTGTGTGACCCCATAGATGGCAACCCACCGGGCTCCGCTGTCCCTGGGATTCTCCAGGCAAGAACACCGGAGTGGGTTGCCATTTCCTTCTCCAGTGCATGAAAGTGAAAAGTGAAAGTGAAGTCGCTCAGTTGTGTCTTAGTGACTCCATGGACTGCAGCCTACGAGGCTCCTCCGTCCATCGGATTTTCCAGGCAAGAGTACCAGAGTGGGTCGCCATTGCCTTCTCTGAGGAAGCCCTATATATCCCCAATTAATACATTATCTGAAATTTTTGGTAGCTGTAACTGAATTTAATGTAGCATCTTTATCACTCATTTTTACTTTTACACTTTTGGTCAAATATTGGGTTTTACTGTTGAATGGACCACAGAGATAGTAGTATAAATACAGCCATTATAGGAGGTCTTCTAAGCAGAGAAACTTTTGCATTGGCATTTAAATATTTTTGGTCTATTTTATAAATAAGTGGCTTACCTGTTGATCAGTATAATGATACTTTATATAACAGGAATTAAATCAAATGCTATCAGAAACACCACCAGTTTGGAAAGGATCATCAAAGCTATTTCGAAATCTTAAAGAAAAAGGTAAGTTAACTTTAGTATTTATGTATTTTAGTACTGACACTGAATTGCTTATACTATTATACATGTATATTTTCCTCATGCTTAAATAACTTTACAGTTATATATGTGTCTGTGTACGGAGAGAAAAATACTAAAAAGAAAAATACCAAAATATTAATAATGAATGTTTCTTGATAGTCAGGTTAAGGGTGGTTTTATGTTACTTTATTTATGATACATTATTCATATCTTCTAACAAAGTGAACTTTCAGTTCAGTTCAGTTCAGTCGCTCAGTCTTGTCCGACTCTTTGCGACCCCATGAATCGCAGCACGCCAGGCCTCCCTGTTCATTACCATCTCCCGGAGTTCACTCAGACTCACGTCCATCGAGTCCGTGATGCCACCCAGCCATCTCATCCTCGGTCGTCCCCTTCTCCTCCTGCCCCCAATCCCTCCCAGCATCAAAGTCTTTTCCAATGAGTCAACTCTTCTCATGAAGTGGCCAAAGTACTGGAGTTTCAGCTTTAGCATCATTCCTTCCAAAGAAATCCCAGGGTTGATCTCCTTCAGAATAGACTGGTTGGATCTCCTTGCAGTCCAAGGGACTCTAAAGAGTCTTCTCCAACACCACAGTTCAAAAGCATCAATTCTTCGGCGCTCAGCCTTCTTCATAGTCCAACTCTCACATCCGTACATGACCACTGGAAAAACCATAGCCTTGACTAGACGGACCTTAGTTGGCAAAGTAATATCTCTGCTTTTGAATATGCTATCTAGGTTGGTCATAACTTTCCTTCCAAGGAGTCAGCGTCTTTTAATTTCATGGCTGCAGTCACCATCTGCAGTGATTTTGGAGCCCAAAAAAATAAAGTCTGACACTGTTTCCACTGTTTCCTCATCTATCTCCCATGAAGTGATGGGACCGGATGCCATGATCTTCGTTTTCTGAATGTTGAGCTTTAAGCCAACTTTTTCACTCTCCTCTTTCACTTTCATCAAGAGGCTTTTTAGTTCCTCTTCACTTTCTGCCATAAGGGTGGTGTCATCTGCATATCTGAGGTTATTGATATTTCTCCTGGCAATCTTGATTCCAGCTTGTGTTTCTTCCAGTCCAGCGTTTCTCATGATGTACTGTGCATAGAAGTTAAATAAGCAGGGTGACAATATACAGCCTTGACGTACTCCTTTTCCTATTTGGAACCAGTCTGTTGTTCCATGTCCAGTTTTAACTGTTGCTTCCTGACCTGCATACAGATTTCTCAAGAGGCAGGTCAGGTGGTCTGGTATTCCCATCTCTCTCAGAATTTTCCACAGTTTATTGTGATCCACACAGTCAAAGGCTTTGGCATAGTCAATAAAGCAGAAATAGATGTTTTTCTGTAACTCTCTTGCTTTTTCGATGATCCAGCGGATGTTAGCAATTTGATCTCTGGTTCCTCTGCCTTTTCTAAAACCAGCTTGAACATCAGGGAGTTCACGGTTCATGTATTGCTGAAGCCTGGCTTGGAGAATTTTGAGCATTACTTTACTAGCATGTGAGATGAGTGCAATCGTGCGGGAGTTTGAGCATTCTTTGGCATTGCCTTTCTTTGGGATTGGAATGAGAACTGACCTTTTCCAGTCCTGTGGCCACTGCTGAGTTTTCCAAATTTGCTGGCATATTGAGTGCAGCACTTTCACAGCATCATCTTTCAGGATTTGAAACAGCACAGTTTAAAAAAACCCTTTTTAACCATATTGAGAAGTATATATTATATTTACCTATAGAAAGTATTTTTCAGAAATACTGATTTCCAAATACATTTTTTCTTCTTTCTGTTTACTTCCAGGGGATTACAGATTTTCTTAAATGTAATCAGTATGAAAAGCTTATTGGGTATATCTTTTGGCTGTACAATTTGAGCATTTTTCTTAAGACAAAACTCACTGCAAAATCCAATTGTTTCAACTTACTGTATTACCCACATCTATATATATGTTAACTCATTAATTTGTGTACGTCCTTGCAATCAAATTATATAGCTGTTATTGCAATTTTCTTTTACAGTGTACTTTTTATAAATATTTATAGTAGAAACTAATCAATATAATCTCTTTAATCTTATCAAGGAATGTTTCTTAGAAATATATATTTTTATATTCAAATATAAGAATATACAAAATAAAGATATAAAGCAATTGTATAAACTTACCTTTTTCTTTTCTATCACTTAACCAATATTGGTTTGAAAATAATTTATTTAATATGAATATAAATACTTTAAAAGAGTAGTTATAATTCATATATGTTTATCCTGGTGGCTCAGAGGTTAAAGCGTCTGCCTCCAAAGCAGAAGACCTGGGTTCGATCCCTGGGTCAGGAAGATCCCCTGGAGAAGGAAATGGCAACCCACTCCAGTATTCTTGCCTGGAGAATCCCATGGACGGAGGAGCCTGGTAGGCTACAGTCCACAGGGTCGCAAAGAGTCGGACATGACTGAGCAACTTCACCACCACCACCACCACCAAGTAGAATTAGAAATTCAAATTGCTTTTACATAGATCTCATGGACTCTGGATGGAGGAGACACCTGATCTTTAATTGTAGGCTTTTTATAACTAAGGTTTATATATCTTTGTGAAGTCTGGGCTACAGTATCTTTAAAGTTCTTAGAAATTTTTTTCTGGAAATTGTGTTAAAGATTGCCATTCAAATCTTAGAGTGGAATGATAGGATCAAGAAAGTTCAAAGCTCAGAAGAATGGGGTAAATTGTTGAATGTAAAAAGTATTTCCTTGATACCTCTCATGGGAAAATAAAATTGGATCAAATGTAATCTAAGAAAGATAAATGGATGGAAGAAGGAAATTCTTTTTAGTTAAAGGGAGGCTTAAATCTGGAAGCTATAGGTTTAGGCAAGTCCTAATCCTACTTAAGTTGTATGCAGATTTGTACTTTTTTCAGGGAAGATAATGTATTCAGTGCTATCCAATAGAACTGTCTACAGTGGCCGGAATGTCCATATCCCTAGAGTCCATAGCCTTGAGTCAGTTGTGGCTATGAAAAACCTGAAATGGGGCTACTGTATCTGAGGAATTGAATTTTAAATTTTACTTACTCTTAATTATTTCTAAATTTAAGTAGCCCTGTGTGGTCCATGGCTACCCTGTAGAACAGTGCAGATCTATGTCATAGTGATGGGATTATCAAGGTAACCCATGTACCCAAGTTTTAGAACCATTGGGTTAGATAAAGTAGAGAGTTACAGTCTTATTTTTTAATAAAGAGATTAGGTGGAAGAGGAATCTTAAAGCTAAGTTTTTAGAGCTGTTGAAGACTAACTTACGAAGAATTCTATCAGCTTAAAATACAACCCAGCAAGAAAATGTTAGACAGTTTTACAAAAATTTAATTGGTATGTAACATTTATGGAACCATGAATTACACAGACTTAGTTATAATAGCCAGCTGTTATGTATCAGGATATAGGAACTAAAGAGTGTGGTGCTTTTAAAGGAAATTCCCTTAGAATTTTTTAAATTGAACTTTCAAAGGAAACCTAGTTGGCATCTTTCTTATCCTCTTTTTCTAAAGATCACAAGTTTACTATATGCTTAGCGTTTACCATTATTTTATTTTTGACTCTGGGTGAC
This sequence comes from Budorcas taxicolor, assembly GCF_023091745.1. Taxonomy (NCBI): domain Eukaryota; kingdom Metazoa; phylum Chordata; class Mammalia; order Artiodactyla; family Bovidae; genus Budorcas; species Budorcas taxicolor. The sequence goes on along the minus strand of NC_068933.1, from coordinate 19,528,779 downwards.
CTTAAAATAAATTGAAAGATTAGTCTTAATGATTCTCCATTTTTGTAATTAAAAGCATGAATCTACAGTTCATGTTTAGTAGTATTTTCTCTTCTCCTTGACCATTTTTATTAAATTTTATCATGAGCTTCTCACTTTGTGTTTCTCTGCTGTGGATGACACCACCTCAAAAACCAAAAATTCCTCGAAACACCTCAAAAGCTCTGTACTTCCAACAAGTGTCTACTGCAGTACTCATGATCAAGACACCTACTGTTAAGTAATCCTTCACTGAGGGGACTCTTGAGTTGATTACCAAGTAAAAGATGTACAGCAGATATTGAAGTTCTTTTCACGAACCGGCATCTCTTGTGTATTCCACCACATCAGTTAGAACAACAGTCAGTGAGACTGGATTGTGGAGATACAGAGCCCATTTCCAATTTTTTTTTTTTTTTTTGAGGGATCCCTATGGAATCTAGGTATTGTATCTTTATACACATTGACCATTCCAGAATCTTTCTCCCATAACATTCATGGCAATCAACCAGAACTATGTCTATAGGTCACAATATTCTAGTATAAACAAAAGACGGGAATGCTTTCAGGCCTCCCAGCTCGGTCCCTTCACCTCTCCTGACAGACCGCCTGACAGTGCCTCCTCTTCTCTTTGTTCTGTAACAAAGAGGATAGCCTCAAAGAACACTAGGTAAAGTGGAGTTTTAAGGTTCACGATCTGATCATGTAAGGATTTTTATACTGTTTTACCAAACATGAGGACTGTCTCATATCTGGATGAGTATTATTGGCTTATTCCGGATTTTAATTTTCTCAGGATCTGCTTGGAAAATCAATTAAGCCACTAATTCTAGTTTTGGGTGTTATCATTCAAAAGCAAGAATTTGAGTAACAGAATGTATATTTTTATTTACTTTAAACAAACTCCTTTTAAAGTTTATAAATATGAGATTACAGAGTACTCAGGATGCAATATGCAGAAAGTGTAAGCCATTTAATTAAAATTAAAATTTCTTAGACTTAATAGAAGCATGAAATGTGTCAAGAATAATGAATGATAACTTAAAGGCAGAAAAGTAATAACTATAGAGTTGTATTTTTTGAATGCAATACAGCAGTCAGATCTCTAAGCAAGAATATCTAAATGTTTTATTCAAGGATGTCTAAGAAGTCATTAAGCGCTTCACAGAGTTAACCATTTTCAACCATCTAATCTTTAATTAGATTCATATATTGAAAGCTCTAGCAACATGTTTAAAATTTACAGCTATATGTAAATATTAATAATTTTGCTTTTGTGTCAATATATCTGGAAGCATTCATGTGAATTTTGTTTCTAAGAGGGCATATGAAACAAAGTAAAATTTATGTCTTGCTTCTTTTGCTCTGATCTTATGGTAATAGTTTGGTCTCATTTAAAACAATATTTAGCATCTTCTTTAAAGTCTGAATTTTTTGTAACTATTACTTACTGCTATTATAAGAACAATATTTTATTTGATAAATATGAAAGAGAAATATTTTATATATAGCATAACTAATACTATTTTTCTTCTAGGTGTGATTTCTTACACAGAGTATCTTTTTCTTTTATGCATTTTAACAAGTAAGTGTACTCCTTAAATCTATTTCTGGATGCAGTTTTCTTTCTCAAGCATAACCTTGGGAAATAAATCTTTTTCTAGATTCTCTTACTTTGAAAATCAGTTTAGTTCTATCCACACTGTCTTGCAAAATTCATGTCTAAATGCCAGTGGAAAATGCTAAGCATAATACTATGAAGTGTCAAAACCATAAATATGATTACAGCTTATGGTATAGTAATAAAATGCTCATAAATTAAGAATTTAATATCCTACATCAATCCTTGTGGTTTAATCTATGTGGGAGCCTAAAGGTAAGGACAAGTAATAATTTGTAAATTTTCTGCTACACTCATTCAAATCACATTTTCTGCAAGATTAGTGTGTCTTTTAACTACTGAGTCTATCAGGAGACCCATCATACATCCTCCAACAGCTTCATTATTCTCTTCTTTTCATATGCAGCAATTCTTTTGAAATATTTGAAGAGTTTACTAAAGTGTTCAGTTAAATTTCATTGCATTTAATGGGGGAACTTACACCCTGTAGTTCACTGTGCTCCAACCATCTATCTGACATTTTAAATCCCTGAAGTCTCATTTGTACTTTCTGTTCCTTCTACCATCAGTGCTTTTCCTCAAGATCCTCCAGACAGTAAAAATAATTCAGGTTTTCTTTGAAACATGAAAGGTTAGGGAAGCCCTACTTAACTGCTCTCCTTAATATAGCTCCCTCTTCCACCCCTCCCTTTTTTTCCCTGTCCAGTGTTGTATTTTCTTCATAGCACGGAAACTATTTGAAAGTATTTGTTTATTGGTTTACATGTTTTTGTCTGTGTGGGTCCACAGTAGCAAAGATTTTATCTTTTTTGTTCATTTCTGTATTAAGAACAGTGTCAGGTGCATGGTAGCCTCTCAAAAAATAACTGGCAAATGAACGCAAGAAAGTGACTATTGGAATTTCCAATTGTGGATATTTATGGAGATGTGTAGAAAAAAAGAACATCAATAAAACTGCATTATTAGAAACCAGTCTTAAAATTCCTGTACTTCTATGATTGGAAGATAACACAGCCACTGTTTTATTCTGAATTTAGTGATGGATAATGTTATGTTGGAGTTCTGTCACAGGAAGTTTGGGAAATGTGTATGTGTGTGCACATGTGTGTTTCAAAAATTACTGCCTTTTTTTTTTTTGGACTTGCTTTTTTTCTCCTGGCTCAAAATCATTTAAAATGACTGAAGAAAAGTAAGTATTTTGCAGTTAGTAATAGTACTGCCAGAGAACGTTCCAGACTGGAAAGCCATAGATTTTGAGTCTGGTCAAGGATGAATGCCACCATGGAAATTAGAAGAGTGGGTGCCAAGGAGTGTCTCAGAGACTTGTTCCAAAGTTATCTTGTTAGCTAGAACAACTTTGGGTGCAAAATTAGAAGTTATATGTCTCTGAACCAGCATAGTGGTAGGTACAAGTAAAACAAAAGTGGTGAGGAAAACGACATGCTGAGTTTGGACAGGATTGGTTTTAGCATGTTAGAAAAAATCCCATATAGTGATTTTTGCTTGCTACAGAAAAGTTAGGATATTTGAGTGCTGTGACTCTACACACACACACACACACACACACACACACACACACACACACACACACACACAACATCTATGGGTGTTGTTTAATTATAATTTTTCAATTTAAACTCTTTCTAAGATGAGTTCTGAATTCCAAATGGAGTCACAGCACTCAAAAATCCTAACTTTTCTGTAATTATGGGTGTTGTTTGGGTCTTCCCTGATAGCTCAGTGGGTAAAGAATCGGCTTGCAATGCAGGAGACCCCCGTTCAATTCCTGGGTTGGGAAGATCCTCTGGAAAAGGAATAGGCTACCCAATCCAGTATTCTTGGGGTTTCCTGGTAGGTCAGATGGTAAAGAATCTGCCTGCAATGTGAGAGACCTGGGTTCAATGCCTGGGTTGGGAAGATCCCCTTTGGGAGGCCATGGCAACCCACTCCTGTATTCTTGCCTGGAGAATCCCCACGGGCAGAGGAGCCTGGCGGGTTATAGTCAATGGGGTCGAAAAGAGTCTAACAAAACTGAACGACTAAGCACACAGGAAGAGAGCTAGATAATCCGTGTTAGCTGTTTATAGTTCCCCCACTCCGCCTTTACTTTTTATTACTTTGACTTTATTTTCCCTTCCAAACAATGCTTATGAGGACTTCTTTCTGTGTGTATCTTCAAGATCTTTTTAAAGCTTAAAACTTGGTCATTGGAGATGGTGTAACTTTTTATTTCTTCCTCAAGTGAGTGAGAATGAAAGTAAATTTAGATTCCTAAAATACATGCAAAAAATGAACTTGCATAAAAGGCTTTCATTTCCATTATTTTCAGAGACAGCTATTACTGATTAAGAAAGCAAGTCTATGTGCTTCGATTTGCTGGGTTCACAATTTCAAAACACACATAGTGGCAAGTGTACCTGTGGGAGGTCCCTTTTTAAACTTTTTGCCAGTCATCTCAAAAGAGGTCAAATGTTTTGAAAAAGGCATGTGCACTGAGATCCGCTTTGAAGGACGCATTCAAGTTTTCTTCTGTCCAAGCATTCTTCTTTTTGCTTTAGAAGTGGAGGGAGAAGAGGTATTGAATCTTATTATAAGTTTCATACAATTACAGCAGTTCATAGTGTATGAAAGTCTTTCTCAGAAAAGCAGTTTTTCCTTGTATTTGGGGGAAATAAGGAATTAATTATTCAAGTCCTTTTTATTTTATATTTCTGTATTTGAAGCCTCTGGAAGTTCAACCCCAAGTATGTAATCTCTCATGCCTGACTTTTTTTTGTGTGGGTCATTCTGTTATAATTTCTCCAGGATTTTAGGCTGGTCCATTGTATTGTTTTTTTTTTTTTTTGCTGCTGCTGCTCTAACTAGCTGACATATTAAAAATATTTCAAATGTACTGAGATGATATTTTCCTTTCAAAAAAAGTGACAGACTTTGGAAAAGAAAGAAATATTTATTTTTGGAAGGAAGGTAATCAGATTTTACTGTCAGTGATATGCAGCAAGTATCACACAAGTAGATTTCAAGTGTATTATCAACTGTGTTACTAAGTGTGCTAATATATGAAGCAGAAGTATATATACTTACCTATAGCTTTTATTATATTTAACTAATAGTAACATGTTGCTTTTCATTTTTTGGTTAAAGTATTTCTGCACAGAATATAAATTGTTTACAACTAATGTGGGTTTTGAACTTTGAAAACATTTTTCCATTTCACAAATACTTTCCTGTTTTTGTCTGGCAGAGCCACATGCAGGTTTTAGAATAGCTTTCAACATGTTTGACACAGATGGCAATGAGATGGTGGATAAAAAGGAGTTTTTGGTGGTATGTATATTATTGGTTACATTTTATCAATACATCTATTGCTTACTTATATTTTTTATGGTTTTGCATTATTTAGAATACCGTTGTAGAAAAAGGGCTTCCCTGGTGGCTCAAACAGTAAAGAATCCACCTGCAATGCCAGAGACTTGGGTGTGACCCCTGAGTTGGGAAGATCCTCTGGAGGAGGGCATGGCAACCCACTCCAGTATTCTTGCCTAGAGAATCCCCATGGACAGAGGACCCTGGCAGGCTACAGTTCATGGGGTCACAAAGAGTCGCACAGGACTGAGTGACTAAGCACAGCACATTGTTGAAAAAAGAGTAAAAGTGTTATGCTTTTACTTTAATAAAGTATATTATACTCATGTACTTTATTTTGAATTATTTTTACACTATAAAATATAAATTTATTCAGTGTATAAAGATGATTATAGGGCTTCTGAGGTGGCTCAGTGATAAAGAATCCACCTGCCAATGCAGGAGACAGAGGTTTGATCCCTGGGTGGGAAGATCCCCTGGAGAAGGAAATGGCAACTCACTGTGGTATTCTTGCCTGAAAAATCTCATGGACAGAGGAACCTAGTGGGTTACAGTCCGTGGGATCTCGAGAGAGTCAGCCATGACTGAGTGACTGAGCACACACACACGTGAAGATGATTATAATTGTTTACACATATTCTGGAGGTCTGAAATGTATATTTTCCACGAAGTGAGAGACAGGCAATCCTGGGCTTACACACGCCCAGACCCTCTCATGTCAGCCACCCAGCCATAGGCAGCTCTTTGCCTGCCTGTGGAAACTTCCTTCCTTCTCTTTAAAGGATTTACAATATTTTTTTTCTCTTCCACTCGTTGCTGCCTTGTATTCCAGTCTTAGCCCATTCTCCTATTGCGTTCCCTTGTCTTTGACCAAGGGCTGATAAGCGTGTTCTTGGTATTTGTCTTTCAGGCTTTCTTACCTGACTGGTCCCGTGTTGGCGCTGGTCTGGCAGCATCATCAGCTGCTCACTCGTCTTAACCACCCTCTCCTTCCCGAATTTTTCTCTTTTTACCCATGTATCCTATATCTATGTCTGTGGCAAAATGCCTTTTCTGATTTTCTCCAAAACAGAGATTAACATTAGTTTACTCCTCCCAGTAACAAGGTCTACCTTTAGCCTTTTTGTGCAACTCAATATTTACCTCTACTCTCTTAGCAAAAGGAGAAGGGGAAAATAACATAAATAGCCATTTCATTTTCTGTTTTTCCTTTGTAACAAGCCAATAAAAATCCCTTGGAAAACCTCTTAGCTAGCTTAGTATTTTCTTCAGAGGCTGGAGCACAGAAGAGAAATTATGAAATCATTCTTTTCCATGGTAGGAATTAGCAGCTGCTCAAAAGGAAGCAGGGAACTAATTACTGGGATCTGTCAAAAGGCTTCCATGTAGCCCTTGGCCGAGTACACCCCCTGAGCAAGTCTGCGGAGCTGGACCCACAAAGGGTCCCTCACTGTAGTGCTGCTCGCGATGGTGCGGAGGTGGGGAGTTTCATTGCAATGGAGAGAGACATGTTGCTAACATGCTAAGATGGGCAAACTTAGTTCACTAGAGCTCTGTCATGATAGTGTACAGCTGTAACTTTAGGACTTTCAGAATGGGCCTTGTAATCGAAACAGCCTTCAACAGACTTTCTATGGCAACATGGCCAAGTTCCACCCCACTGTCTTAAAGGTTACCTTTTGGAACTCAGTGCATTGGAAGCTGCCTGTGTAGATGTCTTTGGGACTCTTGTCTGTTTGTGGAGGTGGGAGATAAAACTTTCTTGTAGAATTTCAATTTGTTTCTACTCTACACTCTTAAAGAAGTTGCTCTTCCTTTAGAGCAGTGGTCTACTCTGCAGTGGCCAGACTAATGTTTTATTGTTTGTTGTTGTTTGTAAATGGCTAAGGGCTTCCAAGGTGGTGCTAGTGGTAAAGAACCTGCCTGCCAATGCAGGAGATGTAAGAGACTAGAGTTCAATCTCTGAGTTGGGGAGATCCCCTGGAGGAGGAAACGGCAACCCACTCCAGTATTCTTGCCTGGAGAATCCCATGGATAGAGGAGTCTGGCAGGTTGCAGTCCATAGCATTGCAGAGTCACACACAACTGAAGTGACTTAGCACGCACGCACATAAACAGCTAAGAGTTCCTAAAAGCAGAGGTGGAGTTGGGCAGAGTTACTTGTAGATTTGTAAAATAGATTTGTAAAATCTATGATCCTCCTGCCTGTTTATAAAGCAAATATTAATAATGCTTGCTAAAGAGAAAAACTCTTTTCACTAAGATAAAGTATGGAATATATGTGTTAATAAAATAATTTACAGTTTGTACTGTAGTTTTAAATTGTTATTATATATTTTGGGAGGGAATACATTTTGGATTTCAGCTCTAGCCATACTAAGTGAAGTAAAAGAATTGAGATACCTGTTCAAATTACACAGACAAGAACAGGGACCTCACCAGAAAACTGAGATAAAGATAGAATTAAGCTTCTATGTGTAAAAGAGGATTTTAAACAGGAAATAATGCCATGTATAATAGGGTGTATGTGCTCACTTGCTGTGTCTGACTCTTATGACCCCATGGACTGTAGCCCACCAGGCTCCTCTGTCCATGAAATTTCCCAGGCAGGAATACTGGAATGGGTTGCCACGTCCTCCTCCAGGGGATCTTCCCAACCCAGGGATTGAACCCATGTCTCCTGGGTCTCCTGCATTGGCAGGCAGGTTCTTTACCACTGTGCTACCTGGGAAGCCCATGTGTAATAGTTGCTAACATTTCTTGAGAAGTTACTGTGTGACAGGCAATGTGCTTGTGCTAAGTAATTACTTATAATGTCTACTCTGCACAACATTATTTTTATAAGACCTATCAATTATATATCAGTAAAGCTAGAGGAAAAAAAATACTGCTCTAAGGTAAGAAATTATTCATATTCCCCATATGGAAAACAAGCCTTAAATGATTAGAGTAACTTGCTCAAAAGGTTAGACATGCAGAGCCCATGTTCCTATCATTACCTGAAAGAGACCTTAGAGGTCATTCAGTCCATGTTCATTTCATGTATGAGCAAATTGGAGCCCAGTGAGGACCTGTCCCCTATCCATAAAATGGGTTTATGACAGAAGATGGGCTCAAGCCTAGACCCCTGACTTATGGTCCAGTGTCCTTTATTCCTCAGTAGGCTTCATCTCTTTTTATGTATATACCACAGGCTCCATGTCTTTGTGACTTAACAATAAAGTTAAACTATAGGAGATACTATCATAAAGTAAAACTATATGATGGACCTAAAACTTTTTCTTAGGAAAAAACCTGGTATCAGAAAATGTATTCATACTAGTTTTAATGTTCTTGGTGTATATGAAGCTAATTATTTTCTTTGTTCTTAGAATATATCTAGCATGGGGTGTTAGGTTCCCAGAAACTCTTATCAGGTGTTTGATTTTTGATTGGTTTTCTTTTCAGCTTCAAGAAATATTCAGGAAAAAAAATGAAAAGAGAGAAACTAAAGGAGATGAAGAAAAGCGTGCAATGCTGGTAAGAATAATTTATAATGGTTTCAGCTGGGTTTTCTAGGTAAGAATTATTTTATTCATGTTGAGAAATAGTAATTAAAGCCTGTAACTTTAGATCTGTCTGTTTCTTGAAAACTTTCTAAAGTTCTTATGTAGAAAAACTTCAGTATTTATATGCTTTGATATCAATATTTATATCAAGTATTGATATTAAATGTCTGTATCCATAACCATATTCATTAAATCATTTTCATCCATATTGTTGTTATCCATGAAATTTGAAGGGTATATCATATGATAGGTTAATACAGATCATTATGCATGTAAAAATTTAAAGGTGAATTGCAAAGATTTAATTATACATGTGAGTAAATTTAGTGGTACTATAATAATATGAATGTTGAAGCAAAAACAAGAAAATAATATGTTTCTTTGCATTCATAGAAATATGTATTATAGATTCTTCTTCTGGGAAGAGTAATGTTTCATTTTATTTTGAAGGTAGAGTTAAGCAACATTTCCCTCCATTTTCCTTCTAGTTTTCTTTTTGCTTGTCCCAAGTAAATATTTCAGCCTGACAACATCCTAGGTTCACTTAGTGAAAATAACAAACAGGTACTAATTTAGTATGAGGCCTTATATTAGACGCTTTGCATGCATTGCCCCCTTTTAATCTACCAAACAGTTCTGTTATTATCTAGTTACAGATGAGAAAACTGACACTTGGAAAGGTTAATATCTTGTCTAAAATTCCATAACTATTCAATGGCAAAGCCAAGATTTGAACCCATGGCTGGCCAGCTCCAAAACCTATACTTTTATCCACTGTATCATATTTCTTCCTCTGGTACTTAGCAGAAACATGGTGAATTTTGTTAGTATGTAAATGATAATTGTTTTATTTGCAAATTAATGGCCCTGTGAAATAGTTTAATTGGTTTATCTGGAATTCAAATAATTAACTTCAAAGAGTTGCAACACTTTTTATTTTTCTCACTGTTACAAGCATATAAGGTTTTCTTAAACATGGGTTATTTGTAGCAGATGGGTGTCATTTTCATCCCAGTAGATTTACAAAGTGTGTATTTATATTAATAAAAGCAGATTATCAGGATTATGAATGTTTATTATTTCTCAGAATATTTAACTATGGTATATTTATTAGTATTTTTTTAACCTCCCCGATAGACTAAATTATGGAAGACACTTGTAGAAGCCACTCTCTACTGATAATATACTGAAAGAGTAAACAATTATTTTAACTTTGATGGATTGCCAATGATTGACTGGATAGGCAAGTTGTTGATAAAATATCATTTAGGAGGTTGAATTATGTTAATGAATGTTTTGGTATACCTCAGTGATAAAGTAGATAGTGTTTCAATGGATACAGATTTAATTGTTTATTTATACTAATTCCAGAAAAGACTTACGGATCTTTCAGTAAAGTAACAATCCTATTCTAATCAGTAACCTTTACTAAAATACCTAAGTGAGTAACAAAGGGAGAGAGGAAAGGGAATAATAATAGCAGTCAACCCACGTTGGGAAAAGCTACCGTGTCAGCACAAAAGCTTCATTGCATCCCAGGTGAAGTAAATTTAATACCGATGATATAATGCAAATAAGTTCATAACAGTAATATAGTAAAACTTTATTAACTTGGATTATTTAGGGAAAGTCTATCTAAATTATGAAATCTAAATTATATCAGTATACCCTAAATTGTGTTATTTTATATGAATATACATAGATCAGTGAAACATTATCTAGCAAATATATGGGGAAGGAGACTTGTTTTAAAGAACAGATAAAAATAACTTTTAAGTATTCTATCACTTACTTATATGGAAATGAATGTTGCTAAAGACACTGACCTCCATAGGTATCCCAGAGGTGTTTATGTTACAGTTTAATTAATGCTCCTGGAATCTCACTTACAGAATTTAGCTATCCGAACTATTTCTTAAAACAATCCAGAAATAATCTTTAGTACAGCTTCTGAACTAAGCAACACTCAAGGACAATACAGCTCTCTTCAAATATTTTTTTACTGTGTTTTACAATAATAGTAATAATTAGTGGTTAGCATTATTAATAGCTGTCACATTTTAAACAATGCATATCTGAACTGATGAGATTTTTGAGTTTTGAAGCAACTGAAATTTAGCTTATGGTGAAAATATATAGATTATGTTAGACATTGTAGGAGTCAGATTTTTCAAGTTTTGACTATTAGCTCTGCAATTCATTACCTCTGTGACCTTGAACCAGGTCCTTGAATTTTTCTGTGCCTCAGTTTCTTCATTTGTACTAGAATAGGAGTAATGAGCACATATGATGATTATGGAGGTTAAATGAGTTAAATCGTGTAGCCACTAAACAGGGTTTGAAATATAATAAATACTCAAAAAGTTTAGCTAATTGTGAAACATGAAATTCTCTTTTAATTAGTAGAATATTTTAAACTGAATAGTACATCCCCAAATCAAAAATTAGGCAAGAATAAATTTTAAAATATTTACATATCAAAATGAACTGCTTCAGAAGAGAGAAATGAGCATAATATTTCTTGGGACACTTTCTATGTGCTAAGGTCTGTACTATCTCCATTATACATGTTACTCTCGTTTAGTCCTCATTACATTTCTCTCAGGTAAGTCTTCACACCTTTGCACAGAAGAGAAAACCATCTCAGAGAGGTTCATTAAGTTGCCTGGGTCCACGGCACTAACAGGCACTGAACAGGATTCCAGCATAGGTCTCATGCCGTCCCCACCACCATGCTGCTCCATCGAGGTCTGCCCCCTCATCGCACATGGAATTGCTGAAGCATGTCTCAGCAAAACTGCGTACTTCGGAGTACCATGTTTAATTCAAAGCAATAGTTCCATCAAAAGTTACAATGAAAGTGGTTGAAATGAGCACAGGTTCACTTAATGTTTAATTATACGAGATTTAAAAAACTTTGCTACTCATCTTTAACATTTATCCCACTTGTACTGTGTGCGTGCTCTATAGAGAATGTAGCATAATGATTTGCCCTTCCTAATTGATTATTTTGTCGTCTTTTTCTTTTTTTTCTTTTGCTATACTTGGGTTCATTCTGAAATGTGACACTTCATTTGGCCCTTTGTGCTCTATGTCAGCGTCTTCAACTTTATGGATACCATTCTCCTACTAATAGTGTATGTACAACCCTTTAAATGTTCTTTATGTAAATAGCCCTCACCTGTTATACTTGACAATGCTATTTCTTTTATAAAGCCAGATCTACTATTGAGACTATTTAGGAATTTATTGAGTATAATAATGTGAAACCAAGCCCCCAGTTTTTATTTCCTTCCTGGATTTATAAGAAAACTATAAATTTACAGAGCAATTCTTTCTTTTTAGCTTTAGATTAAGATAAGGTGAAGGTGAGTGAACAAGAACCCAAAACTGGTAGAGTAATTGACCTTTTATATTTTTCAGTGGTATTTGAAGAGTTAAGTACAATTTATGGAGCAGATTCTCAGGCTATGCTCCTGCAGGACACAGGTATTTTAAGAGCTAGATCTCTCCATCTGATGTACAGTCTTTTCTTAATTCTAATACCAAAGATATTAATGGATAAACTTTTGCTAGTTCTCAGTATTTCGCCCCATTTTTTTTCTAAAACTTTTGATGCTTGCTTACTGCCTTTGGTCTCTACAAAAGTCTTGAATAAGATGGCACTTGATATGTTCAGTATATCACTGTATCATGTTGTTTCTCAAAGAGGATTATGATCTTCAAACTCGTCTTTTCCTGAAAACATTGGGAGTTCTTGCAAATGATCTTTCAGATGTACTCTTCTCATGCTACGCTTTCGTTCTTTTCTTTCTCCCAGAAAGTCATAGCTTATGGATTAGCCCAGTTGCTACACAACTGAGAATAGGCCATGGTCTCTTCTGAGTGTAAAAGGCACAGTCCATTTGATTTTCCCTGGCCTCCTTAAGTCACTTAGACAGATCCCTCAAATTATACAAATCCACCTGAGAGAAACTCTCGAATTTACAGTGACCTACTCAGTATTGTCCTATTGAAAGGTTCCATTATAGTGTAGACTCTAGCTGTGTGCCTCCTGAAATTGATATTTAATAAAAATTCCAAACGATAAAAACTAATTCTCTTTGAGACTCAAGTATACACTAAAGGCTGATGAAGCATAAAATAAATGTAAAATATCTAAGTCACAAGGAATGGACCTAGAATGGGTTGGAAAACAAGCCAAATTCATAGGAATCTTATGACTGACTGGTTGTTTTGATTCCTTACACGATACTTTAAAACTTTTCTGCAAAATTCACTGTTTTCCATGGAATAAAGCCTACTGTTCTCTTACATTTTTTTTAAAGATTCCTCTGTTAAGTATTTCAAAAATATATAAGAATGTGAAAGATGGAAATCTCAGAGATTCTAATGCCACATGCCCTATGAAGCTTAATAAATGTTAATAATGATTATGACTTTGTTATTTATTTTTCTAATCTAATATGTCATTTCATGAGCCATTTTTCCAACTGTGGCAACTAATATATTTCCTTTAAACTCATAAATAATTTTCATATAATAGACAAGCATTTTAAAATAATATATTTCAGAGTAGTATTGTTAACAGGAAACAGGTACTAATATGGTCTAGTTTAAGCCACATAAACAAATTGTAGTTACTTAGACACTAAGAGAATAATATAATAGTATAATGTTATGAATTAGCTGGCAATTACCTGCTAGTTTCCAGAACTGTAGATCAGCTGGAGTGATAAAGTATGTAATTTGAGTATAGTTCATGGAACTAATTATAACAGATTCTACCTTTAAGAATAAGTTCTTTCAGGAAATGCAGTACCCCTGGATTTAACTGTTACAGATGGAAGTTCTGTGGTATCTGCAGTAGCCAGTTCCAAAATTTAATCATTCTTATGGTATATTTTGCCTCTACTCTGTCAGATTATCCCTTCCTACAGTGTAAGATTGAACATGCTCCTTTATATTCTGAAAGACAGTTACGTTATAGCCTTTTTTGTTCCAAACAACCCTAATTCTTTTCGTATTTCTTATATAGTCAACTCTTGATTATCTTACTATGGTGAAAAGAAATTTAAAACATCCAGAAGAATAAGTAAGGCAAACATGAGGTCAGTAATGCAAAGTCAAGGCATGACTTTGACATGCCTTATATTTGACAGATTTTTAAAGATTATTATCCAAATTTCATTGGAGTCCAAAAATGTACCAGTTATTATATAATTTTTTAACATGCACTGAACTTGTTTTATGGACTAAATGCCAATATTCATAAATGATCTTTGTTTGAAAATAATGTGTATTCTCCAACTTGGGGTACAGGGTTGTAATATATACATGATCAAACATATTAAGTATATGTTTTAAATCTCTATCATTACTAAATTTTTGTCCACTTGTTTGGTCAAATAGTGTGTTAAATTACACATTCCTATGATAGACTTATTAATTTCTGCCTGTAATTCCAGTTTTATTTTATATATTTCTAAGCCTTGTTATTGCCTCTATAGGAATATATTTAGATCACTTAAATTATCTTAGAAAATTAAATCTTTGATTAAATACTATCCCTAGATCTCCAGAAATGTGTTTGTATTAAAAATCTATTTTAGTTGTCAAAATAAATATACTACCTTTATTTTTGTTAACATATGACTTTTTCCTTTTTGTGTTTTTTACTTTCTATTTTTGCCTCTAGTAATGATGAAGCTTTCTTTGATTTTTTTAAAATATATATTTTAGTTTGGAAATTTACTGCTGATAAAATGTAAATATGAAATAAAAAATAATAGAAGTTTACTATATAATATAGATCAAGAAATTAAGCATTACGTTTACTATGCCCCAAGAAGCCCTTTTATATATCTCCAGTCATAATCCTTCTCCTGGAAAAGATAATCACAATCATGACCTTTATGTCAATCACTGCTTTGTCATTTTACAACCTTTTTATGTATCTAAAATGATACAGTTTGATTTTCCCCACTTTGATCTTCAATTAAATGAGATCATATTACATGAGTTTTTCTGTGTTTTGCTTCTTTGACTCATTATCATGATTGTCAGCTTCATCTACGTTATTGAATCTAATGAATGGTCCTAGTTCGTTCATTTTTATTACTATAAGCAACAGTGCTCAAATGTTTTGGTCTCAGGACCCCTTTATTACTGAGAATCCAAAGAAGTTTTGTTCATATTTTGGATATATTTATCTATATCTACCATATTAGAAATTAAAATTCAGGATTCATATACTTAAAAATAATAAAAACTCACTTGTTATCCTAAACATTTTTTATGAAAAATAACTTCAAAAATGTAATGAGGAAAGTAGCATTTTTACATTTGTTTCAAATCTCTGTAACATCTGACTTAGAAGACAGCCAGTTTCTCTTAGATGCTTCTGTATTCAGTCTATTCAGTATATTGTTTTGGCAGCATATACTATCAGTTGTTTCCCTTGAAGCTACAGGCTCACTGTGTTCATTTTCCAAAAAGATGTCTGCCATATACCAAGGTCTAACTTACCATAGTTTGTCTTATCAGTTGTTCTTTCAAGTAAAAATGATGGTTCATGAAAAAAGTGGCTAATTTACCTTGCAACACAAATCACCACCTGAATGTTTTTTCTCAAGACAACCATAGTACTTCATTAGCAGAAGTGCTTTATGCTTGCTTCCCTTCATACTGAATGTGAAAAAGATGTGTGCTCAAAGATCAAATTATCAAAATTATGAGTTCTGTTCTTCAGCAAGTATATTCTTAAGTGAATTTTATTTTAATGTGAGTATATGAAACTGAAGAATGTGACAGTTTCTGAAAAATGTAATGACTTTGGTCTTTGGTCCCACTGCTGTCATTGTACTAAGGCTTCAGAAATTTTACCCACCATTGCTTTTGTACCTGAAAATATAGTATAAAAGGCAGATAGTGTCTTTAAGATGCTTTAAGATACATCTGTATTATATTTTGTCTAGTTTCTTCAATGTTCTCAGTGAGAAGATTGGCATTTGTTTTCTAGCTTTTCAGTACTGGAAACCTGGTTTATTGTTTTCAACCTATTTTTTTCCTTATATTTTGGATATGTCTTTTTTTAAGTGTATGTTGTGTACTTTATCAGTTTCTTTTTTCTGGGTGGATAACATGGGCTTTTTAATTGGAAATTCAGTTTATATTACTGTGATGACTAACTTATTTGGATTCACTTTAGCCATTCTATATACTGTTTTTTTCTCCTTTCTTCATTTGTATTTATACAAATACAAACTGGATTTATTTTTAGTTTAGAAGACATTCACTGTATTTCTTTTCTTTATGTAGTTATTCTTGAAATTTTAGTAAATATACTTAAAATAATAAAGTCTTAGATTGGAGTGTATCTTTATTCTCTTTCTCAAAAATAGAGTTTAAAATTTCTTTAGTACCATTCTTTCTGCTCCTGATATGAGTACTTAAAACAACGTCTACCGTTGTCTTTTTTAATCCACCAAGTTAGACTTCTAAAATATGTATCAGCCACATTTGTTTCAAATTACTTACAATTTGCTATTCTTTTCTCAGTAATTCCCTCTTTAATTTCTCCCCTTCTTAAATCTCATAATCTTATACTCACAAAGTATAGCCCCAAGTGATAATCTTCTGATAATTTTTTTAAAAACCCTCTCTCAGGAAATCTGTTAATTCTGCCTTTATTTTTTTTCCAGTTTATTGAGATATAATTGACATATAATACGGTATCAGTTTACGGTGTATAACAAAATTTGATATATATATTTATCACAAAATAATCACCACAGTAGGTCTAGTTGACATCTGTCCCATCACATAGTTACAATTTTTTTTTTCCTTGTGATGAAAACTAAGATGTATTGTCTTAGCAGCTTCCAGTACCGTGTAGAGTATTGTTGACTGTCATTACCAGGCAGTATGTTGATTACACCCCAAGACTCACTCACCTTATTCCTGCTAGTTTGCCCCTTTTCACCACCGTCACCCAGTTCCCTGCCCCCTCCAGCCACCTGCCTCTGGCAACCGCCAGTCTCTTCCGTTTCTGTGGATTTGTTTGTTTTAATTGAGACTGATTTGCGTATAATATTATATTAGCTTCAGGTGTATAATGATTTGATATATGTATACATGCCACTATTTTGAAAGGTAATTTTACTAGGTGTATTATTATAGATTGACATTTGTTCTCAGCAGCTTGTGATGTCATTCTAGTCTTCTGGCTTCTATTGTTGAAATTGAAGAGTCCGTTTTGGGTCTAATTATTCTTTTGTAGTTAATCAGTTTTCTTTCTGGATGCATTTAAGGTTCCCTTTGCTATTCTACAATTTTCTTACAGTCTATCTTTCTGCTTTTACTTATCGTGAAATTTATTGGGCTTTTCAAATGCGAGGATTGTTTGCTTTCATTATTTCTTGAATGTTTACTGCCAGTGTCTCTCTGAACGTTTCCTCCCTCCCATTTTCTTGACTGTGACTTTCTAGAGCTTTCATAGATATTCATGTTTTATGTCTGTCAACTCCTCTTTAATTTGCCACATTATTTTTTTCACACTGCATTCTGTATAGTTTATTCATATTACCTTTAAGTTTAATGATTTTCTCTCTAGCTGTATATAGTTCAGTTCAGTTAAATTTCAGTGGTTCATTTTTCATTTCTAGGAGTTTTACTATTTCTAATCAGCCTAATAATTTTCAGTAGTCTGTTTTTCCTAAAAAATCCTGTCACATGCAACTTCATATTCTTTAAATTTATTAAGCTTATGTTGTATTCCATATTTAATCATTTCAGCATCTGAAATCTGCAGCTCTGGTTCTATTGTTTTTTTCTGCTAGTTCCTACATGTGGTGACTTACGTTCTTTCATGGAAGGGCATGGCAACCCACTCCAGTATTCTTGCCTGGAGAATCCTACAGACAGAGGAGCCTGGCAGGCTACAAGTCCATGGTGTTGCAAAGAGTCCGATAAGACTGAAGCGACTTAGCACGCACGCACGATCTCATATTATGAGCATGTATTTGTTGGAATGTATCTGTGGTGATTCTTGAAGGTTTGGGTTAAGGGTTTGTGTTTTCCAGGAAGACTTGTGTGTAGGTGTATTTCTGTGATACATTGCAGAGACCTGCAGTCCTGTGTGACTTTAAAGTACAATTCTCAGATTGTGGTGTCTCAGGGCACAGTTGTTGTATTGGCCCAAATTATAAAGATGTAATTTTCTTTTCTTTGTTTCTATTTTTCTGTGTGTGTTTTTAAATATCACTAATAGCAAAGACAGTTTCCTGACCAATTCTATGGGCTGCTATTTTGGGATTTTTTTCCCCTCTAGTTTACCTAATCTCTGGGTATAACCTTTCTCAAATATACTATGTATATAGTTTATTTGCCTATCTGGACATGAACAACCTTAGGACACCACTGTTCTGCTTCCCACAGTGGTATATTCCCATCTCTAAATCAGTCTTTTTTTTCCCTCTAACCACCTTTTTTGTTCCCTTCTTCTAGCCTCCCATTCTCCCTTATTTTATTTCCTTACTTCTTTCCTTCTGTGTTTGTTTGAGCTGCTATATAAAAATAGCATAAAGTGGATGACTTATGATGAATGCTTATTTTTTCATAGTTCTGAAAGCTGGAGGTCCCAGGTCAGCAAGCCAACAGCCTCAGTGCGATAGTTGCTGAGGGCCTACTTCCTGGTACCTTCTCACTGTGTCCTCAGGTGGTAGGCAGAGGAAGGGAGGTCTTTCAGGCCCCTTTGCTAAGGGCACCAATCCCATCCTTGCAGGCTCTGGCGTCATGACCTAATCACCTCCCAAAGGCCCACCTCTTCCTGATGCCATCACCTTGGGGATTAGGGTTCCAGTACCTGAATTCTTCACACTAGCTTCACTCTAGCTTCTTCCTTCCTCTCTCTCTTCCTCTTTCCCTTCCTTTCTTCCTCCTTTCTCTCTTTTCTATTCTCAGAACATACATTTTTTCCTATAGTGATCCATGTCAATATAGGTTGTCAGACTAATTTTATCCCTTCATATGTTGTAAATATTGTCATAAAAGTCTGTGTGTGATGGCAGGGAGGGGTGATGGTGACCAGTGTTTGAAAGTAGGGGAGAGGCGTGGCTTCATAGAACAAATCTCCTGTTATTCTCCTAATAATTGTGCAGTAAGCCTTATTTTCTAGTTTCCTTGGTTTAACAATCCTATGTTTATTATATACCAACTTAATAGTTACAGTTTAAAAATATATCCATGGTCAAAATATTTAGATAACTTGGCAGAGTATTTAATCTAGTAACCATTTATCAAAGTTCTCTTATATCTATGGAAAAGAAAAAGAACTGTGTTAGCTCTCTACTCAGATAATTTTACTTGGTGAAAGCTTATTTAGTTACTAAAGGAGGTGATGAGCACACTCTCTTGCCATATTACTATGTTTACTGTTATGGTAGTAAGTACATCTATGTTATATAAGTGACTCCTGCTTAATGATACCTTATTATAAACATTTTATTAAGAGTTTATTAAAATATACATAGTAGGCAGTGTTTTCTAGTTCATAATTATGAATTAAAATATAGGTCTTTGAAATAATTCCCAGATGCTTATAATTTCATTAGGGGCACTGGACTTTTGAAAATTAATGCACACGAGAAATGAAAATTCTCTCATCGTCAGCCACTCACCCCTAGGTTCATTATGCAGCATTTTTCTTCTCACAGTAACCCAAAGAAGACCAAGCCTGAGAATCTGTGAAATCTTCCATGATAAATTCTGACAGAAACCAGATTTAATTACTTTTGTTTACAGCCCAAGTTAAGCTTGAAGTTCTACAGTTCATATGAAGATTAGACAACACTTCTTCATCTTGATTATCACCTTCAGACTAGCCTGTGCTGAGGTAGAAGCTGGTGCTGTGTCCTTGGGATAAACCAGAAAGTAGCTGATCTATTTACCATAGATACACTTAAGAAATCCTTGATTAGCTCTGAGTGGTTTGCCTGAAACTCACGTACTTCTTCCTGACAAGTTTTGGATTAATCTGAATTTTCTCTAACATATGGATGTGGTCATTTTGACTCTTTGATGCACTAACACATGCTAGCTAACAATTCATTTTTAAGTTAAGCAGAATTTTCCCAGGTTGCTATAAAATTACCAAAATCTCCTCCAAATAAATTTACTTCACACAGGTGTGAATAAAATTTTTATTTCACACTTTCTTAGAAGGGATGTATGTCTCAGTAGAAGGGCATGGGCCTGGGAGTGAAGAAGGTGATTTTTTGACAAAGCCACATTGTACTTAGGAATAGTGGTTATATACATTACCGCTTTGAAAATGGCCTGGGTTTACCAGTGATGTAATACAATACTGTTGTGTGCAGCAGAAAACAAAAAAGGTAAGCTAGTGTGTTTTCTTTCCTTTTCAAGTTTGGCTAGAAGAGATTAGAGTGTATAAATTATCATTGTTTGGGACTGTTCTTTAGATTTCAGTTGTGCTTCTTAAAAACTTCTACAGGTACTTAAAACAGATGCTGAGGAACTCGTCTCCAGAAGCTACTGGGATACACTAAGACGTAACACAAGCCAAGCACTCTTCTCAGACCTCGCAGAGGTATAATCGGACCTCAACTAGGTCCTTGTACCACATGCCACTTTCTTAATCTGGTCCTTGTTTCATTTTAGAGTCACAGTGATGAAACCAAAAATGTATTTTGTATCTTCCCTTTTCTCCAGGAAAGCAATAATTCCTATATATAAATTGGTATATTTGAATATGTCAGCTGTGCTGGCAGGGGCTGCAAGGTCACCTTTAATTGTCTAAATCTACCTGCTTGTTGTAGAAACTTGACTTTCCAACCTAATTAAAAGGAAATATTATTTTTCACTTTAGGATCACTTTTAGGAAATATGAAAATACTATTTATAGTTTCACTGACTCTTTTAACCTTATAAACTTCAATGTTACGTGAACTTAGTAAAAGATATCTAACGCTTTAGAATTACAGTAGATTTAAACAATCCAATTTCCCACTATTCATAGTGAGCAGCTCACCAAGGGTGGGCATGGGGGAATTGTGCTAAGAGCAGTCTGTCCAGGAAGGGAGGAACATTTTTCCTTGACATTGGTTAGGATTGCCAGTGCATGGAAAATTAAACGCAGACTGACCATTACATCACTCATTGTTGTTTTAGAATTCCATAGAGACGTACCTTTTTGCTGCACTCAGGCGGACGGCTCCCACCACTCTACTCTCTTTTTGCCCGTTAATAGGAATTTATCATTTTAAAAGATAGGCTATGTGTTATAGGTTGAATACTGTTCTATGTTTCCTATTAAGAATTTTTAAGAACTTTATTAGAGATGGCTGGCTGGATGACTTTTTCAGTAAATACTAAGAAATGTATTTTTTCATTATCTTTTTGTCTTTAAAGTTGGCTTCTCGTTTCTTTTTCTAAAGTTTTGTTTTTAAAAATTACACTTAAAAATATCTAGAGAAGTAAACTGGATCAGATATGACTTCTGTTACCCATATATACAGTGTTACTCAACTGACATCTCGAGAGCATGGTAGACACTTAAAATTGCTAATTTTGCTACTTGTGCTCAATTTTAAAATCCTAAAACAAGTAAATAAAGCATTTTGCCCTATATTTAGTCTGTATATGATATATAAATATAATGTGATTATGGCTAGTAATTACTAATGTTTAAAAATCACCTTTTTAAATTCTAGCTATTTTGGGGCATAAAGTGCTAATGGATATTCCACTTACACATATTTTAGAAGTGCTTGATTCTGTAATCATTTATGTAGGCACATAGTAGTCAGTGCCTAAAAGTAAGAGCAACTGGGGACACTAGTCCTTAGAGTCCCTACAAGCCAGCTGTGCCCAGCTTCAAATTAGCAGTTCTGTCTTGCTGTCTCTCTCTACTACGGACTGTTCGCCTCTCAGCCTCCTGCCTATCTTTAATCTCATTTAACTCTGCTAGAAAGAAATTCTTGCAGTTAGACACAATCTGCTTTAATTTAAATCTTGGGAGGTTTAAATCAGAAGACCAGTCGGCTCGTACATATACTCAAAGATCTTATATATAAGATTCGCATAGGATCTCTTGAAGATGTTTATTGCTCTTTCAGACTTGTGCTGGGCCTGGCTTTTACAGCACATCTCTTCCCAACTCAGCATTCTGTGACATCCCATTGATACCTTCAAAGTGGCCATGATAGGAGTGTATTAGACATTGGCAAACACCACAAATCTGGCTTTTTTTTCCCTTTGCAAGCTAGTTTACTAGCACTCCATTGACTGTAATCAATCCACAGCTATAATCATAAGCTGGCTAATTTAATTAAAACATCATGAAAATAAATTGGATGGAGGGAAGCATGAAGTAAAATGAAAAGAAAGCAAAACTTGTGTTTTCAGGTAAAATAATTATTGAGGGATTATCTCTGTTACTACCTTCCTAACATTAGAGAGGATAATTGAGAATTAGCTGTAAATTCCAACTCATTATAATTCCTTATCAGTTATTACAGATGCCAGTGTAACATTGAATTGTTAATAGTATCAGTATTCAAATTAGTTCAGAAAGAAAGCTTAGATCTGTATATATTTGTATTTCTTTGTTTCTTTTATATTTAAAATGTAAATATTGAGAGTAAAGCAGGTCTCTTTACATAATGTAGGTAAACTTGATACTAGTCTCTCATATGCTTATTTCAGAGCTGTTTCTAACCATAGATTTTTTTCAGTGATAGTAAAACCCTTTGATAATGAAAATGTGAATATGCCACTTTCAGAAAAATACCACTTTCTAACCAAAATAATAGATAATAAATTCATAGTATATTATGTCTATTGTGCAACTGTTGAGTACAGTCTGTGAGTACTGGAATTATACAAACTGTTTTGAGCTTTACAGATGAAATTTAGATTTTTTTCTTATTTGCTTTAAACATTACTAACCCTTAATAAGTTTTAGTAGGTTATTTAAAACCTTCACTAATATATCAAGAGTTTGAAGGTTTCCTCCAGCCATTGAATAGAGCTTGATAAGATTATTATCACATAGTAATCAATAAAAATACATTGAAAGAATTTCTTTAAACTCTTTAATAATTTGACATATTTTTATTTTATGCAGGTTTTTAAATTTATTTCATTTTTTATGAAGTCATTTAAAGTAATTTTTAGTCGAAACAGAGTTAGATAATGGCTCTTCATGTAAATGGCCCATGGGGTTCTTTTTTTGGTTTGTTATGAAAACACCTGAATTCATTTTATTTTAACAATAAGCACAAGAATCAAAGGGATAAAGTCTCTATTTTTGTCTCAGTGCTCCTGTGATTTAAGTTATATAACACTGTTAGGATACCAAGGATACTGGTATAGTTTTCAGTGACTGCCAACAGTACTCTGTTTCACTGAATGAGGTGAAAAGGTTTTCACCATGTCCATTTTCTAATTTTTCTCTCTAATGTCCAACTGTTATTTATGCCTCTGTGGATCTGGATTATCTGGATAAGTGCAACCTAAGTCTAATAAGATTTTGATGATGAAAGACTGTAAATGAAGATTTGCTCTGCTCAATGGGCATGAGAAAAACTGGCCGAATGAGGTCATTATTTAAAAGCTGTGTGAAACAAAGCCATCTCATTTCAGTGTATTATGTCTCGAGGTCAGGAACATGACAACACCAGAGGAAAACATTCGTAATTATGTTATCTGAGTTCACTAACTTTTAGTGTTCCTATATCCCCTCATTGTAAGGCATTTTGTTAGATCTATATAATATATGTAGTTTCAATAACACAAAAGAAGTAAGAGTGTACCATGTAAAAATATTTTTTTGCATTAAGTTCCAACATTATTTCCTGTCTTGTCCTTTTTCAACTCTTAGAATATACAGACTTGACAGAAATTAATAATAATAGCTAACATTTATTGAGCATTTACAATATGCCAGTGATAGTGCTGACTAACAGGGGTTATCTAATCCTCATGACAACCCTTTAGGGTAAGTACTGCTGTTATTCCTGAGGATAATAATATCCTCAGTGAGATTAACTTCCCCAAGGCCACTTAACCAATGAGGGAAAAAGTCAGGATTTAAAGCTCAGAAATCTGACTCTTGAGTTCATTGTTCCTGTTTGCTCATCGCACTACTGCTTATTTGTGAAGTAGCAACTTGTTCTAAAACCTGTCCCCTGCTCCTCTTCTTAGCCATCCTGACCCCTTCCACATCCCATCCCTCTGGCCTGCAGATGAATACTCCAGTCCTTGCTGACTTCTGATCAGCTTGAGCCTCCACTCTTATGTTCCATTTAGGCATGCTTCTCAATATCTTGATATTTCCTTCTCCTACTAAGTTAAGCTGTTCCTTGGATAATAAACTGACTAGAGTTGATTATACACAATCACAGAAGAATGTCTGTAATTAACAGGAGATATCTTCTCTCCCCCTCCAAAGGTTTTAATGCTTTTGTCCAAAACATCTTATGACTACCAATAAGGACATTTGTATATTTCATTTACACTCACATTCTAGTTTTGTCCTCAGAATGGTTATTACAGATAGGGTTTTTCCCATTTTACAGGTAAGGAAGCCTGTGATCAAAAAAGTCAGTAAGCTGAGGTCTTCTGATTTCAAATCCCTTCCTCTTTCCATTACATCAGTCTACCTCCTCAACCTAAAGTTATTGGTAAAAGTAGTAGTGCCTTTCAAGCACTACTCAAAAATTATACTAACCTAGTGTCGCATAGGGGCTTCCCTGGTGACAGACAGCAAAGAATCTGCCTGCAATGCTGGAGACCTGGGTTCGATCCCTGGGTCAAAAAGATCCTCTGGAGGAGCACATGGCAACCCACTCCAGTCTTCTTGCCCTGGAGAATCCCATGGACAGAGGAGTGTGGTGGGCTACAGTCCATGGGGTTGCAAACAGTCAGACACAACTGAGCAACTAACACTTTAGTATCTGTATTGTCACATAAAGGGCCTTGAAAGACTCAAACCACAATGTGAGGTTGAATACTTCTTATATAATCAGAGCTTTAAGCTTTTTGAAGATAAACATCAATTTCATCTATAATTTTGTTTTCACATTTTGAACTTCTTATTAATTGTAATGGCATGTGTTGATACATCTTTATGCTTTTTACTCTAATTTTAATATATTTATATTCTTTGGGAGATATTGGACATTCCTATTCTGTTTTGCTGTAACTAACTTCCAAATTGTGATTTTTTTTTTAAGCGTGCTGATGACATTACAAACTTAGTAACAGATACTACACTTCTTGTACACTTTTTTGGGAAGAAAGGAAAAGCTGAACTCAACTTTGAAGATTTTTATAGGTGAGCTTAATTTTTATACTCGTATTGAAAAATGTTAACATACTAAAATCAGAAAGGAGTCATCTATTGCAGTGACACTCACCTCTTTGCTGCTTTCATTTTAGCTAAAGATACTCTCTATAACATATAACAAATATCCACTTCCATCAGTGCCTGTGTACCAGTAGTCATATTGATAAATATAATAGGAAGTCACTGAATGATTAAAAAAAAGTCTAGATATCTGAATTATTTCCTATGTGTTCAGAAGAAAGAATATTACCAATTCCTTAGTCTTAGTAAGCCACAGTAACAATAAGTAATAATAAGCACGTATACAGTGTTTATGATAGTAAATACTAGGCAGGACACATTAACTCCTTTAAGTCTGATCACTACCCTGCAAGGTATTGTTGTTATGCCCATTTTACAGAGTAAGGAGCAAAAGTCTTCAGAGGCCAAGTACCATCTGTTACCATCACTCTTCACTTATCTTATTCATTGGTTATATATTTTTTTGTCACAGGTTCATGGATAACCTCCAAACAGAAGTTTTAGAAATAGAATTCCTTTCCTACTCTAATGGAATGAATACTATCAGTGAAGAAGACTTTGCTCATATTCTTTTACGATATACAAATGTGGAAAATACATCAGTATTTTTGGAAAATGTGCGTTACAGTATACCTGAAGAAAAGGTATCTGATCCTCATTTTTATTTTGTTAACAGTATGTTATTAGCTTGTAATTATATAGGTCTGTAAAATATACTGTCCTGTTAGTTCTGCTCCCCTGTGGATTCATACATACTTTGAACATATTCCACTCTTTGTTCCTATGTGTCTTAAGTGCACTGCTAAATTTTAAAAACTGATGAATTTAAAATTCTGGGTACATATCCTTATTTTTCTTTTTTAAAAATTATTAAATTTTTTATTTATTTTTACCCTTATTTTCTTAGACATGTTGAAAACCTTTAATGTTATCAACAGTTGTTTTACTCACATTATGAATATCATTTTTCAAGAGAGTTCTGCTGAGCTATATGCTTTGGCTACTATGTAAACATCACCTCATATAAAATAGTTTATATTGACATAATTTCAGTCACACTTTATTCATTTCCCTAATACCCTTAATAAAAGGTCACTGGAAGACAGCTATTGATGAGTGAATGATTTTATCAGTAGTTGAAGTGAGGTTTTTCAAAGAGTTTGGACGGCATGAATGGTTAAGAACCTGGGACAACTGATTGTCTGTTTGTTTAGTAGCACATATTTTCAGCAGTTCTGAGCAGTTACATTATCTAGTGGTATTTGAATGCATCACTGCAACCGAATAGAACTGGTGTTACAAGCACCTCTTAAAGCATGGGATGTTTGGGATGTATTGCCTTCTATTTGTGTTTGTAGAAGGATTAAGTTAATCTATCCAAGGAAAACTTGCAAACAGTTTGACTTTGTTTACACTGTGACGGTGCTGACAATTCTGCAGGTCCCCATGGAATGAGGAAAAAAGGACTGGATGTTTTTGACTATTGGTTTATATAATCTTTTAGGGTTTGTTTTTTTTTTTTTAATCTGTTTTACATGTTGAACTAAATTTCTTCCAATTCATAGACACTTCCCTAAGAATAAATATTGGAAACTGTACTATTTTCTGAAGCTACTAGTGTATTATTTAGGGTCTTGAGGTATCTGCTTTTTCTCTTTTATCCAGTGGAAAATTATAAAAATACGTAATTCAAAAAATTCAGTTCTAGGGTGAAGTGTGTCAGGAACTCTCTGTACTGTTTTTTACATATACATTTTTACATTTGAATTCTTTGTAACTATTTTTTTACATCAAATTATTTCAAAATAAGAAATTTTCTTTGGGTAATTCCCTGGCATTCCAGTGGTTAGGACTCCGTGCTTTCACTGCCATGGCCTGGTCCGGGAACTCTGATCTTGCAAGCTACGTGGGGTAGCCAAAAAAATAACAGAAAGTTTCCTTTTAGGTTAAATTCAGCTTCTGAAAACTTTTCACTGATGGAGATCTCTTAAACATATAGTTTTCTTGGACTTCCCTGGAGGTTCAGACAGTAAGGAATCCACTTTCAGTGCAGGAGACCTGGGTTCGATCCCTGGATTGGGAAGATCCCCTGGAGGAAGGCAAGGCAACCCACTCCAGTATTTTTGCCTGGAGAATCCCATGGACAGAGCAGCCTGGTGGGTTACAGTCCATGGAGTCACAAAGAGTCAGACATGACTGAGCAACTAAGCATAGCACGTCTTAAACGTAACAAATCATTACAGTGAGAAAGGAAAATATGGCAAGTGAACCAGCATTGATTCTCATTGATTTTTTTTTTTTCTGCATTATCTCATCAATCCTTAGAGCAACCTTCCAGATATTGACAACTTTCTTTTAGAAAATGGAAACCTGAGGCTCTCAGGCACTTAAGACACTTGCCAAGGATTCAAACCCAAGACTCTCACAGCCAGTGTTGTTCCTACCACATCTTACTTCTGCCTTTCCTTTCTCCTGTCATTTCCATCTCTCCAAAAGAATAACAACTAATAGTATTTCAATAGCACTTTACATTTCTAAAATGCTTTTTCATTTCCTCTCATTTGTCTAGGAAATATTAAGCTATTATTTATAGTGTTTACTAGGTTTTATTCTGCTGTTTACTAGGCCTTATTCTAGCCATTGTGGATAAAATGATAAGATCAACAAAATCCTTCTCTCATGGAATACATTTCACTGGAGAGGTACAACAAACAAGTAAAGGAAAAATAGTAAATGATATCTTTTCAGATAATGGTAAATATTATGAAGAGGACCAAAGGTCATGAGGACTAGAAAAGGAGATAGACAGTCCCTGAAGCTCTTCTCTTAGATATACACATGGCTCACTGCATTACTTCTCAATGAGGTCTCTCCTTCCAACCTAATACATATGTACCTATTATATAAAATATTCCCCTCTCCTGCTACCCCAGCAGGAAGGTCAGAATTTGTTAAGCCTAAGCTCTACTCCTTTCTCAGTTTATTTTTCTCTCTCAGTTTTGTTCATTTTGCTAAGAAGAACACATTAATTAAACACAGCTCTTCATGTCCAAATTTGTATTATCAGAGATACATTGTGCTTACTTCAAGTAACTCTCCTGTTTAACTGAAGCTATAACAGTGGCAATAATTTCATTTTATGTAAATAACATTACTGAGTCCTGTCCATGATCCTACCCCAAGCCCCGTGCTGGGCCTCCCAGAGCTCTATGTGCCTTGAACCTCTTTCCTCTGTCCTGACAGCCTTATCATAGCAGGAACAAGTAAAAACACACTGCTGTGGGTTTTTGGACATTTTTATTTTGCATTGTCATTATAAAGGCATTAATGACCTAATGCCGAAATATATTTAAAGAATACATGTACAGGAGAAAGTTCGTAAATATTTTTTTCATAATGATTATATTTACTTTTAAGGCTTAAAAAATCCAGGCTTGAAATAAAATAGAAAATTTTAAGTTTATTTTTATTGTAGCATTTTTTTTAAACTCTGTGCTGATATGACAGTGTTTTCATCTATCATTGCTAATAGTAGCACATTACCCATGGGAAAAAAATTGAGTGAAATTTTACATTCCATTTGGAGAAAGAAGGTTTCAGAAAGTACCCTGGAAATATTTACTTAGAAGATATATTGCTGAAGTTTAGTGTATTTGTATCTAGTAAGTGTGGATATTTATTTTAATTAATTTGACAGTGCTAAATATATTTACATGTATTTTCCCAATATAGGGCATTACATTTGATGAATTCAGGTCATTTTTCCAGTTTTTGAACAACCTAGAAGACTTTGCAATAGCTTTGAATATGTATAATTTTGCAAGTCGTTCTATAGGACAAGGTAAGTAATAAACTTCCAAAAATTAAAAGCAAACCATAATTCTTTAGCAACCTTTGACAACAAATTAACTAGATATGTCTGTCATATTCATCATCCATTTGCCTGAAAGTCTGGTGTATACTTCAATGGGAAATTTGTTTTCCCTAAGCACAGTTTAGGGAAATATTCTAAATTTTGGTATTAAACTTATTATTGCCTTTCATCACATATTATGGGGAAAAGCTAATGATGTTTGTAAAGGTTCAAAGAGGAAAAAACCTCATGGCTGCTCAGTAACAGAAGGGTGTGTGTCTCCCTATAGAAGGGCCAGCCAGCCATGCCACACACATCATCACAGGTTGACATTCATATTATTTATTTGTATTACTGACTTGACCTGTACTCTGTTGGCTCAGAAACCCGAATTTTGTCAGTAAAGCCCCCTCTTAAAGATGGACTTAAATTAACCAAGTTTTAAGAATGTTATATGAAAATGACAGTTTTACTTAATTTACCAAAAACTACAGCTGCCCATTCCCATCACTTCATGGGAAATAGATGGGGAAACAGTGGAAACAGTGTCAGACTGTATTTTTGGGGGCTCCAAAATCACTGCAGATGGTGACTGCAGCCATGAAATTAAAAGACACTTACTCCTTGGAAGAAAAGTTATGACCAACCTAGATAGTATATTCAAAAGCAGAGACATAACTTTGCCAACTAAGGTCCATCTAGTCAAGGCTATGGTTTTTCCAGTGGTCATGTATGGATGTGAGAGTTGGACTATGAAGAAGGCTGAGCGCCGAAGAATTGATGGTTTTGAACTGTGGTGTTGGAGAAGACTCTTGAGAGTCCCTTGGACTGCAAGGAGATCCAACCAGTCCATTCTGAAGGAGATCAGCCCTGGGATTTCTTTGGAAGGAATGATGCTAAAGCTGAAACTCCAGTACTTTGGCCACCTCATGCGAAGAGTTGACTCATTGGAAAAGACTCTGATGCTGGGAGGGAGTGGGGGCAGGAGGAGAAGGGGACGACCGAGGATGGGATGGCTGGATGGCATCACGGACTCAATGGATGTGGGTCTGAGTGAACTCCGGGAGATGGTGATAGACAGGGAGCCCTGGCGTGCTGCGATTCATGGGGTCGCAAAGAGTCGGACACGACTAAGCTACTGAACTGAACTGAACTGACAGCTGCCCTAGAATTGGCTGTTGTCCTCAGGGCCAGCTCCTTCCTTTCCTGTGGGGAGGCTTTACAAGTCAAGTCCTTTCCCAGGATTCTGTGACCATTTTCCCTTCCCTTGTGGTCATATCATTTTTTAAATAATCTTGCCATCTAAGGACATTTTGGTTATTTCTTTACAGTGATTTTACCTATGCCATATCTAGTATGTGCTAATCCCCCAGTTGAATTTCAGAGGACAGTCTCATTATTTTATTACCAAGTTCCAGGAAGAAGTCACACTGGAGTCCCTACATGACAGTTCTCTTGAAAACACAGTGAATCCCTTCCATAGCTTTATTCACTTTCTCATTGAGTAAAAGAAACCTGAAAAATTTTCATATTTCACTCTTTGACTGAGCTCGATGTTCTTAATACATTTTAGTGTTTTAAAACCAAAACCTGGAACTTCCCTGGCAGTCCAGTGGTTAAAATCCATGCTTTCACTGCAGGGGACATGGGTTCGATCCCTGATTGGGGAACTAGGATCTCACATGCAGTGCAGCCAAAAAACCTTTTTTTCAAAAATTAAAACCAAAACCTTTGGGAGCCCTGCCTTAACACACCAGTGTTTTATTGCCATGATAAATCTGGATGAGTAGCCTGTCAGGCTTCTCTGTCCATGGAATTCTCCAGGCAAGAATACTGAAGTGGGCAGCCTTTCCCTTCTCCAGGAGGTCTTCCCAACCCAGGGGTCGAACCTGGGTCTCTTGCATTGCAGACAGATTCTTTACCATCTGAGCCACCAGGGAAGCCCAATAAATCTACTAATCAACCTTAAAAAGGAAAGAGAGTCAACCTTTAAAAGAGAAAAAGAGTCAGTACCTGCTTACCTGGTTCAGAATGGAAGGCTGCTCTTTTACTTTGTGGAACTAGGAAATGAAAAACATCATTCTGGCAGGTGCTAGGAATAGATCTGCCTTTTTTTTTCTTTTCTTTTTCTGTTGCAACTTCTAGCACCTTAATTCAGGTTCAGTTCAGTTCAGTCGTTCAGTTGTGTCCAATTCTTTGTGACCCCATGAATTACAGCACTCCAGGCCTCCCTGTCCAACTCCTGGAGTTCACCCAAACTCATGTCCGTCGAGTCGGTGATGCCATCCAGCCCTCTCATGCTCTGTCACCCCTTCTCCTCTTGCCCCCAATCCCTCCCAGCATCAGAGTCTTTTCCAATGAGTCAGCTCTTCGCATGAGGTGGCCAAAGTACTGGAGTTTTAGCTTTAGCATCAGTGCTTCCAAAGAACACCCAGGACTGATCTCCTTCAGAATGGACTGGTTGGATCTCCTTGCAGTCCAAGGGACTCTCAAGAGTCTTCTCCAACACCACAGTTCAAAACCATCAATTCTTCGGCATTCAGCTTTCTTCATAGTCCAACTTTCACATCCATACATGACCACTGGAAAAACCATAGCCTTGACTAGACAGACCTTAGTTGGCAAAGTAATGTCTCTGCTTTTGAATATGCTATCTAGGTTGGTCATAACTTTCCTTCCAAGGAGTAAGTGTCTTTTAATTTCATGGCTGCAATCCCCATCTTCAGTGATTTTGGAGCCCCAAAAAATATAGTCTGACACTGTTTCCACTGTTTCCCCATCTATTTCCCATGAAGTGATGGGACCAGATGCCATCATCTTCGTTTTCTGAATGTTGAGCTTTAAGCCAACTTTTTCACTCTCCTCTTTCACTTTCATCAAGAGGCTTTTTAGTTCCTCTTCACTTTCTGCCAATTACCACTTAAAAAGAACTAGTGCTGTAGCCAGATCAGTAATACTCCCACCATTATCTACTCTCCTCTTCCATGTTTCCTGGCCATGCACAGAATAACCTTTCTATAAAACAGATTTGTCAACTCTTGACACACCAACAACTCTTCAGTTCCCCAGTTGCCTGTTGAAGAACACACAGGTTCTTCAAAGTCAGAGCCTCAAAGTCAGAGTGTCCCAGCCTCTGTGTGTCCAGGTTGTGCATGCTCTGAGCATGTGTTGTGCTCCTGTTTATCCCCACACCCCCGCCCCCGCCTTCGTTCTTCCATGTCATCTGCCATTTCTTCTCATCTCTGCAAGCTGAAGTCCGCTATTCAGGGTTCAGCTCATGTACAAACTGGCAGGCTTCCCTGATGGCTCTCTTCTGTATCCTTCCCTGGCTCCACACTACAGGACACCCACCATACATTTCCAAATTCCCATGATGCTCTGTTGCTGCTTTCTGCATGATCCTGTGCGGTGATTATTTGGGCAGGTGTCTCATCTCCCACCTGAACTGCAAGTTCCTTGAGAACTTATTCACTTTAATAACCTCTAAAGTATCTGTGGTTGATACCAAGCCTTTTAACCAAAACCACAAAAATTTTTTGTTCCCTAAAAGATAGGAGGGCTTCCCTGGTGGCTCAGATGGTAAGCGTCTGCCCGCAATGCAGGAGACCTGGGTTTGATCCCTGGGTCGGGAAGATCCTCTGGAGAAGGAAATGGCAACCCACTCCAGTACTCTTGCCTGGAAAATTCCATGGACAGAGGAACCTTGTAAACTACAGTCCACGGGGTCGCAGAGTCGGGCACGACTGAGCGACGTCACTTCACTTCACTTAAAAGATAGGATGATTAATGAAAAGAGTTACATTAACATAAGATCATGACCCACATTTATGGGGGGGGAAAAAAAACTTGCATTGTAACTTTGCTGATAACTAACATATTATAAAAATAATATTAATGGTTTACCCCTTTTCTGTGTCATTTATCTAGATGAATTTAAGCGTGCTGTCTACGTAGCCACTGGCCTCAAACTTTCACCACATTTAGTGAACACAGTCTTCAAGATTTTTGATGTTGACAAAGATGATCAATTAAGCTATAAAGAATTTATTGGAATTATGAAAGACAGACTCCATAGAGGATTCCGGGTAAACCTATACATTTCAAGCCTATTGCTCTCCTTTTAAAAACTTGGGGAAAAAAATCCATCTAAGTTTCAGAAATAGTTTATATGAATATTTAAGTATATAAACAAGAAATGTTACATATTTGAAAAGTAAAACATAAAGTCCTACCTACTTTCAAAAGTAATTTGAGGTGATAAAAGGTAATACTTTTTAAAATATAAAATCAGTTTGAATTTCAAAAACTTGTTTTCATACTAAATTAGTTTAATGTATTTATCCCAGTTTGGGGTCGTGGGGGGAAATGTTGCCAAACATTTTTATTACTTCAGTCTGAACACTGGCTGTTCAAGGCTTGTTAGTATACAAAGAAATATCACCATTTCTCATTTTATGTGATGCAGATTTCCACTAGGCAGCATGAGGTTCTTAAGTCACTGCATATTCAGTACTTTTTATATGGAAAATCAGGTAAAAAGTGTTTTTTTGTTTGTTGAACTGTTTGTTCCTGTTCACATCTCACACTGTGAAATAATTTCAAGAAATCCAATGATTTTTATCTCAAAAATATATTTTAAAGAGTGAAATGGTGCATAAATCAGTGCATGTTTACACATTTAATTTATTTTGATATGCCACAAATAGAAAAAGAAAAAAAAAAACTGTTTTCTATTCAGCTAGAATATTCAGTCTTCCTTCTTTGGTAAGAATACCTCTGAGTATTATACATTTAAAAAGAGAAAAAAATATATGTACAAAAAATCAAGACTCATCATAGACAATGTTTTAATCCAAACTGCCTTGATAAAGATACTGTGTATTTAACTGCCACCTAGTGGTTAGTTGTTAACATTCACATTGGTGGCACAAGTCAAGTGAAAATCATTTTTTTCCTCAAATATTTTA
The DNA here is from genome assembly GCF_023091745.1 of Budorcas taxicolor. Classification (NCBI taxonomy): domain Eukaryota; kingdom Metazoa; phylum Chordata; class Mammalia; order Artiodactyla; family Bovidae; genus Budorcas; species Budorcas taxicolor. The sequence continues at coordinate 19,495,016 of NC_068933.1, read as the reverse complement.
GAGTAGCAAGATCAAATTAACACATAAATTATGTATATGCTATAAACCCCTGACACTGTCTTCCTCTCTTAGGTGTTATGCATTTTTATTTTTGCTTTATTTATTGCATATCTATGACCTCATATTTTATTTATACTTTTAATCCTCTGTTCCACAGGGTTATAAAACAGTTCAGAAGTATCCCACTTTCAAATCCTGTCTGAAGAAGGAACTTCATAGTAGATAAGTATGTTAACACCTCTATTTGTCAAAATTTGCTCAGTAACAATAAAAGAAAGGGGTCATTTATTTTTCTATTATAACATTTAGGTAATAACTAAAAGAAATGGAATTATAATTTATTTTTAAATCTTAGGTCACTAACTCAATTTCAGAGTCAGTCTTTTAAGGATTTCATTTTGGACTGTAATTCAATAATAGTTGTTATAACAGAGCATTAGTTTGCCACTATTAAGTTGTGATCTAAAAATGAACTGGAATACTCCAGCTGAAATTCTCATGGAATGTCTTGACTGAAAAGTTTTCTGTTTAACCTTCAGTTTTATATCTGAGCAGGTACAGTAGAATGAATCCAGATTGCATTTGTATAATCAAGGATCATCAGCCTCTAAGGGATATCTTTTACTGTGTTTTAGAATCATGAGTCCAAACATCTGCTACAATAATAACAACTTTTTTTTTTTGAGTTATTTTGGGTGCCTGGCACTATACTAGGTGTTCTTCTACATGCAATATCTCATTTAATCCTTACAGATAGAAATCCCATTTAGCAGCAGAGAAAATAGAGACTTGGAGAGTCAATTACCCAAGATAACTTGCTACTCAGCTGCAAAACAGGATTTGAATTCCTCATTCTATGTGATGACAAAACCATCTTAGCTATTATTTACTGCACTATCACCAGAGAATGAAATAGTTGAGGAAGATACAGGAGATTTGTTCAGTTTGTATCAACCCAAAGAAATACCTTAAACTTGTTGATGATCTCCAAGATGAGAGATTTGTTTTTCCTTTTTTCTTTCAGTTTTTTTCTTTTTTCTTTAAAAAGTCAACTATAAAATTTTGGTCAGTTGTGAGTACTGATTAGTTCTTGGAAATGAAAGTTTTGCTCATTTACATGCTTGCAAATATCTGTTTTTTCCTATTTTTCTCAAGCTTCAAGCATTTATATTTGTCTATAGCATCATTACCAACGAGGTCCATATGCATAGGATATCAGTGTATGTTACTTAAAAGACCAAAGCTATTTTGAAATAACTATGAGAAACATAAACAATCATAATAAACATGATTAAATACTTTAATAGGACTAAGATCTTAACATGCCACTATTGATTTGTCTCCCTAAAAGAAAACAGCAGTAGTTGATATTTTGCAAAGCTTTGAAGCCTAATGTTTTATGGAACTCAATTAGGGGATTGCTGGTCTAAAATATTTAGTGATAAGTAGGCTTATTTACTTCGGAGAAGGCAATGGCACCCCACTCCAGTACTCTTGCCTGGAAAATCCCATGGACGGAGGAGCCTGGTGGGCTGCAGTCCAAGGGGTCGCTAAGAGTCCGACTGAGCGACTTCACTTTGACTTTTCACTTTCATGCATTGGAGAAGGAAATGGCAACCCACTCCAGTATTCTTGCTTGGAGAATTCCAGGCATGGCAGAGCCTGGTGGGCTGCCATCTATGGGGTCGCACAGAGTCGGACACGACTGCAGCAACTTAGCAGCAGCAGGAGCAGCAGCAGCACCAGGCTTATTTACTTAGCTAAGGGGGTAACTGTCATGACTGAGCTAACAGAGGTCAGGTCTTCCTAATCTCTGGGAACTTTATATTGCCCTTATTATAAAAAGTTAAACATTTTTTAAAAAAGCAGTAGGATTATACTATTTATATGTTCTATATATAGTGTATCTAACCAACTTAAAATAGTGTCACATTAACATCATTGATTCTATGTAGTAGAATATAGAACCATAGCTAAAAATGACTACATTGATTCTAGAACTTGGTAAGATTGAAGATTAGATAAGTTTTCATTCAACTTTTAAGTTAAAGGAAATCGTTTATAAGTCTGATTCTTATATTATCTGTTGGGTGTTTTTATTATGCTCCTCACTGTTTCTTGTCATTATTATAGTAACTGATCAATGCCATCATGTCCGAATTTCATCCTAAATAAATGTTACTTTTATGTTATTACATATTTTTTAAATTAGGTACTGCTAAAGCAGAGTTTAAAGGATTATTATCTACTTGAAAATCCAAGAAGCAAACATTTCAGAGGGCGGAAGCAAGACTGAAATCAGAACTCGTAGAAATGAAGGAAAAGGTGAAACACTAATTATAATTTTTTCTTGAACTGAATTCTTGAACGTAAGACAGATAAGATACATCTTCTTACTAATTACAGATGTTGCGTGTTATGTTGAGCTTTTGTGTTATTTACTGAACTCTGCACTTTTTCATTCCCTTCAGAAGTGTATAGATTCTTCCAGTGACTATATAAGAATGTATTTTAAATGTTTTTTTTAATTTATTAGAAATTTGTCTCATTTTTGAATAATGTATGACTCCTGGAATCTAGATAATTTAAAAATGAACAGCAGCATATTCCCTTTGGTTTTGGACTGTGAACTTATTTTCAGAAAGTGAATATTCCTTGAGATTTATCTTAGGGCCCTTAGAATCGTTAATAGATCTCTATTACTTACCAGGTTTTTAATTACACTGAAATCATTTTGAAACACAAGTAGAAATTAAGCTACTGTACAATATGATGGTTTACATTGTACTTTTAACTTTTAAAAGTACTTAATTAGCATTATTGTTTGAGTCATATAAAGTTTTTTTTTTAAGTTTTTGTTCATTTACCAAGGTCAACAGAATATCTGGTATTCTTTTATGTGTACAGTAAAGAAATTTAAAATGTAGGTCTTTCTTTCTCAAAAAAGTCATACATTGATGGTGGAAACAGTGGTAGTTTTTGTAGCAGTAGTCACTGTTATTGCCATTATTGTTTTAAACATGGTGCAGCTCCGACAGCAGATGGTACATGTTAATAACACTAATGAAATTAGTATCTTATGGCACTGTAACTTATTGCATATTGTTATTATATGTCTGTAGTATCAAAATGAATACTATAAAGACTAATATAAAATGGTTTAGAAGACTGATGTATATATTAGGTAGAAGTTAATGTTTTGTTTCTTGTGAAAGGACCACATGGACTAGTGAGCCCAACAGGCAGTAATGATGAATAATTTAAATATAATTCATTATTTTAAAATGTCTTTAAAAAGAAAAGAAAAACTTTCTTTTGAAAAACAACAAAATTCAATATTCACATGGGGAAAATAACTCAATACTATTTATTGGAAATCTTTTCAATTTAAAGAGTGTAGTTTATAAAAGGATACTATACAAAAATAGAACAGTGGATTTAATTTATATACTGTATGTGGAAGATAGGTTAATTTATCTTCTTGGATGTATTAAATATAAATTGCACACACTCCAACTATTACCTTGCTTTGCACAGGAAAATAAATACTGACTTTGGTTTTATAAGTTATTAAATGTGAAATTGATAGTTCTGCATCAACCTATTTATAAAAGTATTATTATTTCCAAGAAAATGCTGTTAGCATTGACAGTGCATTTGGTAGACTTTTTACATTCTTTATCTGACTTATTTATTATATTGATATAGAAATATATGACTCGTAAGTTTTAGGATTTCATATAGTATAATTTAATTTCACCTGCTTTGAAGGTTGTGATTGACTAAGTGAAAATACCTTCTCATTTAACATGCCCAGCTTTATTTTACCTTCATTGAATGTCTTCAATATTACTTACTATCTAAAATAATGGAAAAATAATGCAAAATATGCAAAGAATTTACGGAACTAATGCAAAATTATAATAATGGAAATAATGCAACTTATTTTTATCTTTTATTATAACCTAAGTTACCTTGCATACATGGAAAAATTGATATTTAGAACAGTCCTATCAATAAAGATTAAAACTGAATTAGCTCATTAAGATTATTAATGATTATTAATAATTCTGCCATTCTCCCAAGGAATACCACCTATGCAAACTTTACTCATTAATGCTTATCACAATGATATTCATCTAAAACTGCAGCATAATATTATACCTCAAATAAATAAAGTATTCTGATCAATTGAAATGGGAAAGAGTAGTAAACTATGGTGATTTTCCATGTTATCACTCTTGAACTTTATCATCTATAAAATGGAAGGTAAAAATATCTCACTGGACTGTTTACATCGATTTAAGAAATTTTAAATGCTTTGAAAATAGTACTATACTAAGTACATGTATGCAGTTCTCAGTATCGTCTATAAATTATTCTTTGGAAAGATGAAGCTATTCATAAAATTTTAGTATCATACTGTTTACAGGAGACTATATGATAAAAGGTTTATGGGCTTCTAAAAATCATTTCATACTAAGAATTTCATTTAACTTAAGTTGTAGTCTGTTGTTCTTATTATAAAAAATAACTGTAAAGTGACGTGTCTTACATTCTTATGTTATCATAAAATAAATATACTTGCTCTCAAATCAGAAATGTAGTACTTTGCTTCTGTGTATATTTGTGAACTAAATAACATCTTTCTGAAAAATGTCACATATAAACTTTGAAAATTTTTGCTGATTACCAAACCTCCATTGATCTTATGCCGTCTGCTATATCAGTACAGGCCAAGAAATTAATCTCATCAACACTTCTGTAAGTAAATAAATCACAGAGCCATAAAACCTTTCAAAGTGCCTAATAGGAGTCATACATTATATCATGGGTACTGGAAAACTTTCAGAAAGTTTACATGTGAATGGAATATCAACTTTGCTTTGTAGGTGGGCCATTTAAATGGCTTAAAATAATTATACCAACACTACAGCAGCCCATTTGACTAGTGTTGGTATCTTGTAGGCATCATCTTACCAAGACAACTCCCAGAAATCTACTAGTTCCCAAAATAAACTGCAGTAGTCCTCCTTTATCCACAGCTTCATGTTCCATGATTTCAGTTACCCGTGGTAAACTTGGGTCCAAAAATATCAAATGGAAAATTCCAGAAATAAATAATCCATAAGTTTTAAACTGTATGTCATTCTTAGTAGCAGGATGAAATCCCACTATGTCCTTCCTGAGTTGCGTATCAGTCCTTTGCTCAGCATCTCTTGCCTGTTAGTTATCAGATCGATTGTCATGGTATCACAGTGCTTAAGTTCAAGTGACCATTGTTTTACTTAATAATAGCCCCAAAGCACAAGATTAGTGGTACTGGCAATTTGGATATGTTAAAGAGAAGCCGTGAACATGAATGTGTTAGTCGCTCAGTCGCGTCCAACTCTTTGTGACCCTGTGGACTGTAGCCTGCCAGCCTCCTCTGTCCATAAGATTCTCCAGGCAAGAATACTGGAGTGAGTTGCCATTTCCTTCTTCAGAGGATCTTCCCAACCCAGGGATTGAACTCAGGTCTTCTGCATTGCAGGCAGACGCTTTACTGTCTGTGCCACTAGGGAAGCCCAAGAAGCTATACAGTGCTTTTTTTAAGTGAGGTGAAAGTTTTTAACTTAATAAGGAAAAGAATACAAATCATTTGCTGAGATTGCTAAGATCTACCATTCTAAGAACAAATCTTCTGTTCCCGAAATTGTGAAGAAGGAAAAAGAAATTCATGCCAGTTTTACTGTCACACCTCAAGCTGCAAAAGTTACAGAGCATGGTAAGTGCCCAATTAAGATGGAAAAGTCATTTAATTTGTATAAGAAGATATTTGGAGAGAGAGAGAGGCCATGTTCATGTAACTGTTATCACAGTATATTATTACAGTTGTTCTATTTTATTATTAGTTTCTTACCTAATTTGTAAATTCATCTGTATCATAAATATGTATGTATAGGAAAACTTTTTTTCTCTGAATTTACTTTTTATTGTCTGCTGTTCACGTTTTATATATTCAAGTTTTATTCTCTCTGATTATTTAATTTCAGTTTCTTTGAAGTTTTCTTCTTTCTTCATTGCCTCATTACATTATTCTGCTTGTGTTTTGGGTGTCTCATATTAAAGGTTCTTCTCAAATCTCTGGTCTTCTTTTGCTATATGTTTGTATTTTAAAACAAATTGGAAGCTCTGTGTGCACGAAATGAGTTTTGGTTGATGGGTTCGACTCACTGCTGTTTTTGGCGGGGCCGCTTCAGGCGAGGCACCTTGACTATCGGTATTGCTAGGTCTTTTTCTCTTTGCCTGGTCAGATTTCTCCTCCCTGGTAGTCCACAGCCTAGCTACTGTTTTTTTCAGAAGGCCCTTTGAAGATGGAGCCATAGGTATATTTAATGAAGGGAGCCATAAGCTCATATATTTAATGAGCTGTTATTGAGCGATTTGAATGTTTTCACCATGTCTTTGTTTACTTTTTCGAGAAAAGCACATTTTAAAAACTTAGGACCTCAGTCTGGAAAAAAAATAAAACTCAGTCATGAAAGTCATGTGCTAGATGGATTTATTTACCAAATCCAGAGTTAAGTTACCTCTTCTTGAACCAGATAGTAATAGTTTTAAGAAAAATTAAAGTATGATGGTGATTGTGGACTTATGGAACCACCACATATTTAAGCTTGGATGGTAGGGATGAGAAAGACATTAATTGATAAAGGTAAGCCAGTGGATATCAGTTACTGGAAAGTTAAAGATAGCAGCCGTACTCTCTTACAAAATGTGTTTTGGTGACGTTTACTGAAGAGACAAAGAACTGAACTGGACCACTAGTCTAATTCAGTACAGCATTTCCTATTGTATATTTTCAAGGATGGAGCAGGCAGCTTGATGGTTCAGGAGATTCATCTTCTAGCAGATTTTAAAATGTGGTAAAATAAGAGTTTAGGACAGAAGGAAAGACAACTAATAAAGATATTTCTAATCCATGGTATATAATGCTTTATTACTTGCAAGCTCTAGGTGCTGTAAGAGTTAAAAGTTCAAGCTGAAAAATCTACCCAAAAAACACACTGAAAATCTATACTTTTTTTTATGTCATTGCTCTTTGGTGCTAAGAGGTTCTCAAGAAGGTGAGTATCTTACGTACCATTTGTGCTGTAATATTTAATTACAGTGAGTGTACAGAAGATTAGCTGTCTCAAAGATTCTTTTGAAATCAGATTGTACATCAGAACTGCATTGTGCCCTGCTAAGTAAGCAAATTTAAGAAAGTGGAGAAGGTGATGTCAAGACTTATTGCAAAATGAACAAATAAAGGAGTAGGATTTGGTTGGTGTTCAGCCTATTAAAGCATGGCCAAATGTCAGTCTTCATTTGTCAACTTAAATATGTTTTTCTAAAATTTACAAAGATTCAAGTCTATGGAAAGTGTCCTTTAGCTAGTATCTGAACTTGAGAAATACATTAAGCAGCACAAAATGCTGAGTAGGTTGTACTAATAACTCAATTTCTCATAGTGATTAATTACCACATAAATATTACATTACTAATTCATACAGATACCTGTTGTCCTTTTCTGTTATTTTTCTGATTATAATGTTAATGCTTGTGTTTTTGCTCCCTAACAAATATTAGTTTAAGAGACTCAGAAGTTAACTTCTCCACAATAGCTAGACTCCCCTCCCCCAAAAAAGTAAAAGTAAAATTTTAAATAATCCACAAGCCAAGCCCCAGTTAACTAGGTAGATTAAGGTAGCTCGTAGCCTAAATTGGACTCCCTGGAAAAAGGAACATAGGTGAGGATCTCAGGCCAGAGCAACAAAGTTCACAGGTACTTGAAACTAGAATGATAGGGAACCTGCAGGCATTAAATCAAAAACTCAAGAGTTGTGGGTCCAGTTGTGATTAACTGGTATTAGAGTTAGTGTTCTGTCAGAAACTACAGCATTGTGCAACAAATACTTCAAGGCTTTGATCCTTGAGAGGAAGGGCATTCATGCAGTGACCTCTACATTCACTCTGGCTTGCTGCCTGGAAGCACTTTCCACATTGCAACAGAGAGAAATGAAGCCCAAACAGAAAACAGAAGATGGAAGAAATGAGATGAGAAAATGGCTCCTGGAGGTCACACAGGGCTAGGAGACACTGAAATTCAAATCATCCACTGTGTAAAGTCCTCACTGAACAACCCAAGAATTAAATTAAGGACATGCCGTAGGAGTAAGACTACTCTAGACATAATAAAACCTAAAATTAATCCTCAATAGAAGCAAGCTGATCTGCCAATATAGTAACTACCCACCAAAACAAAATTCAGTACTCTAAAGGAAAATAGCAAAAATCCATATTTTCAATAATATCCACAACAGGACTTCCCTGATAGTCTACTGATTAAGAATCCACTTGGCAATGCAGGGAACATAGATTTGATTCCTGGTCTGGGAAGATCCCACATGCTACGGAGCAACTAAGCACATGTACCGTAACTACTAAGCCAGCACTCTAGAGCCTGTGAGCCACAACTACTGAACCCAAGTGCATCTACTGAAGGCCACATACCTGGAGCCCATGCTGCAACAAGACAAACCACTGCAATGAGAAGCCCGTGCACCCCATTGAAGAGTAGCCTCTGGTCACCACAACTAGAGAAAGCCTGTGTGCAGCAGCAAAGACCCAGCACAGCCAGAGATAAATTAGCAAATAAATATATTTAAAAAAAAGACAGTACGTATACTCACAAAAACAAAAAAAGTAAAAGAAAAAAGTATCCATAATATCTGCTGTAAAGTAAACAAGTATATATGCTAAGCAAGAAAATGTGACCCCTAACCAGGGGAAAAAGCAGTCAATGGAAACAAATGTTTGAGTTAATAGATACGAACTTTAAAAAATTTCTTAAAAGTATTGGATTTTCTGTAAGATGTTATGGAAAAACCCAAACGAACTTTTTGGCGAACCCAATGTATTAAAAGGTTTAAAGGAAAGGATGAGCATAATGGGAGAAGTGGGAATTGCATACAGTAAAGTTAAAACTATGAAAAATAACCAAATGGAAACTCCAGGATTGAAATAGATAACATTTACAATAAAAATTCATCACATGGACATAATAGAAGATTTGAGACAGAGAAAGAAAGGATGAGTAAACATGAAGGCAGAGAAATACAGGCTATCCAAACTGATAACAGAAAAAGGAAGAGTTACTGAGGCAATCAAAAGGTTCCTGCTGTCACTGTTAGTATTTTACATTCTTCTGAAAGTTCTAGTCAATGCAGTAATAAAGGAAATAGAAATATGAACAATAATACAGGAATGGCAAAGACAGTTACTATCATTTGCATATAACATGACTGACCAACAGAAAACTCAGCTTATAGAGGTGTAATGTTAATTTTTTTGGTGTCATCTTGACTGGGTCATGGAAGACCCAGATACTTGGTCGAACAATACTCTGGGTGTTTCTGGGAGAGGTTTTTTTTTTTTTTTTTTGGCATGAGATTGATGTTGAAGCTGAAAGTCCGATACTTTGGCCACTTGATGCAAAGAGCTGACTCATTGGAAAAGACCCTGAGGCTGGGAAAGATTGAGGGCAGGAGGAGAAGGGGACTACAGAGGATGAGATGGTTGGATGGCATCATTGACTGGATGGACATGGGTTTGGGTGAACTCTGGAGTTGGTGATAGACAGGAAGCCTGACGTGCTACGGTTCATGGGGTCGCAAAGAGTCGGACACAACTGAGTGACTGAACTGAACTGAACATTTAAATCAGTAGAATGAGTAAAGCAGATTGCTTCTCTAGTGTGAGTGGGCATCATCCAATCAGTCAAGGGTCTGAATAAAACAAAAAGGCTGATTCTCCCCCAAGTAAGACAGAATTCCTCCTGCCTGCCTCCCTTGGACCTGAAACACTGGCTCTTGAGCCTACCAGCCTTTGGACTGGAATTAAACCCTCAGCTCTCTTGGTTCTCAGGACTTCCTGAGACTTGGGAACATTATAACACCTTTACAATACTTTTGTCCCACCCAGAAACAATTATTTCAGTTATTTATTCTCAAGATTTATGGCTTTTGCTATCTAAGTCATATTTAGAAGGTCTTTTTTAGAAGGTCTTTTCTAGATCCTGCATACTTACAGATCTAGATTACTAGTTTCTAGATTACTGCATACTTACAGTTGCTTTTAATAGTTGGAATTTTTCCCATTAGATTTTCTATCTGATTACTGTTGGTATATGGAAAAGCAATTTGATTTATTCAGCCACTTAACTCCTACTAGTTCTGACATGTTTATTGATTCTCTTGAGTTTTCTGTTTGTCAGTCATATATGCAAATGATAGTAACTGTCTTTGCCATTCCTATCTTACTGCTCATATTTCTATTTCCTTTATTATTGCGTTGAGTATAGCTTTCAGAAGAATGTAAAATACTAATAGCAATAGCAGGAATCTTTTGATTTCCTGTTTCAATAGGATTATATCTAATGTTTCAAATTAAGCATAATATTTTCCTGTCAATCTGAGACAAATAGTTTATCTTGTTAAAGTGAAAGTGAAGTCGCTCAGTCGTGTCCGACTCTTTGCGACCCCATGGCCTGTAGCCTACCAGGCTTCTTGGTCCATGGGATTTTCCAGGCAACAATACTGGAGTGGGTTACCGTTACCTTCTCCAGGAGATCTTCCCAACCCAGGAACTGAACCTGGGTCTCCCGCATTGCAGGCAGACGCTTTAACCTCTGAGTAAACTATCCTTTATTTCCTTATTTTGGATGAGTTTGAAAAGAGGAATGAGTGTTGAATCATCTCAAATGTCTTTCAGCTTCAACTGAGATAATTAAACATTTTTCCAGTTTGAGCTCCACATCCAATATATCTGCTTTATAGGCTTCCTAGTATTAAATGATCATACAGTATTGTAATAAACTCTGATCACAGTAGACCATTCTTTCATTTCCTGGTCTTAGACAGGTTGCCTTTCCTATATCAGGTTCCTTATCTCTTAAATTAGAGCTAAAAATTGTATCTGCCCCCATGTTATAAGGAGGAGATGAGATAATTCACAGAAAGTAAATTTATATAAAATGCTTAGCCCTGCAGTCACCATCTTGAAGTTAATAACGTTACCTTTGGATTTTTGTTTTGTAAATGAAGTCAGTGAGACATTTGAGCTTGTGCAGGGGCTTGGAGCCTCTGCTCACACCCAGTCCTCCTTCCCACTCCCCAGGATGGGTTCTTGGCCACCCTCTCCTTTGCCCAGCTTCACCCTCCCCACCCTGAGCAGCAACTGCCTCCCGAATCCAGTGCCTTGGCAGGGGTCTGAGTGTAGGTATGGGTAGGAATGGGGAAGGGCACCCACACCAGTCAGAACCTTGGGGCAGAGTATGGTGGAGACCATCATGCCCTGGACTAGTGGTGCTATGGTGCCTCAGTGGGCAGCCAGCCAAAGGGCATGGCTTGATTAGATGAGCCTGCCCCTAACCTGAGGACTGGGAGCTTTTTAATTTTGACATCTCAATACCCTGAGGGTGGCTTATCCACTATGGGTTGGGGTACCACGCCTATAGGAAGAAGAAATATCTGTCTGAACTTCTCCAAGGTGCTCCCCAGCTGAAGCCTGGTGCATCTTTCCAGCAGCCATCATGAGCAGGTGCGTGTGTACCCTGAGTCACGGGACGGGGGCCCAGGACACCTGTGAGGTGTGCACTCACCTTGGAAGCATCCCCGTACTGGAAGGAGCATGCCCTTGGCTTGCTTCATGCTGGATGAAGCTTCTCTTCCTCCTCCCAGCCTTCCTGAGTCTGACTCGCAATGCCTCAGAAGCATTCTCAGAAGCTGTGCCATTAAATATGAATTATATTATTTCAGTGACTTCACGTAGATGGTAAATGCTCTGATATTTGCACCTTAAACAGGCATTGCATAATATAAAGGTGAATGGTAAGAGTCATGCAAATAACTTAAAATTTTAAATTTGCATTTACTTAAAATGACATTAAATAGCCAATTAAAAACATCATGACATTCTGAGAGACTATGGAAGGAAGAAAAAGCTTTATATTTTAATACCTTAGCCCTTTTTTCTGCTTTATTGAACAAAGAGCCCTGCATTTTCATTTTGCACGAGACTCCAAAAATTACATAGCCAGTCCTTCCCTGGGATGTGGACACTGGGGCCACTGTACAGGGGTCTCTGTGGGTTTGGTGAGATCCAGGATGGTAAAAAACAAAAACAAAAACAATATTTTATACTGCTTGGGAGTGGACTTTGAGTTTCTCAAAATACTAATGGAGAAAATGGTTTCTGTGTTAGAGAAAAACAAGAGAAAAGAAGGCTAAGGTGTAAGTGTGCTGCTCGCGACACCCAAGGTGTATGGCAACAGCATAGCATTAAGGCCTTAGGAGAACTTGGTGTCCAGACAGCAGTTTTGATGAACTGTCTGAACTGACCACTTGAGTATCGACTATGTGACTTAGGGACCCTACTTAACAAAAACATTCCAAGTGGGTTCACTTTTTAGAAAATGTATGAAGTTAAGTTTATAACTAAAGCAGAATGTAAATTTATAAAGAATAAATCACAGCAATATGTTATAAGGTTTAAATTTCACGAGGCAGAAGGGATTTCGGTAAAAAGGGGTTTAAAAGACCCACAGAACATACTTTCAACTGGGTTTGAGCTGTGGGCTCTGGGCAAACAACTGTAACAGATACCCTAGTGAGTGAGTGTTAGTTGCTCAGTCGTGTCTGACGCTTTGCAGCCCCATGGAGTGTAGCCCGCCAAGGTCCTCTGTCCATGGAACTCTCCAGGCAAGAATTCTGGAATGGGTTGCCATTTCCTTCTCCGGGGATCTTCCCAACCCAAGGACTGAACCTGGGTTTCTTGCCTTGCAGGCAGATTCTTTACCATCTGAGCCACCAGGAAAGCCCTAATAGATAACCTAACCTTGGAACAAACTAAGGAAGGAAATGCATGACAGCTGAAAAGAAAAGAAAGAAAAAAAGCAAGAACTAGCAAGTAACAAAATCGACGTTGTAATGTACCCAGTACTGGAAAGAATACTGGTCACCTCAATACTAAATAGACAAATCAGCTTCAAGCAGAAGAAAAGAATAAGGAGCAGTTCTTTAACAGCCATCGCAGTGGTTCCCACATCGAGCGCTTCAGTACACTGCTGTCACAGTGTCTTGCTAGAGAGGCAGTTTCACTCAAGGTGAATAGGTAGCCGATTAGCACTTTTCAAAAAGCCATTGTCTGAGGTTCTCTGTGCTTGATATTCTGGTGCCGTTTTCTCATGAAGATGATTCATGAAATTTTTCAATTAGATTCCTATGGTATTTTTAAAAGTCAATTTGGTTTCAACCTTTCAACTAAATGTACGAGTCAGTGTATCATTCAGACAGGTGTGGACCTGCATAATTATAAAGTTAAATGATGCTTGAACAGAATTGAGAAAATGAGAAAAGACTTGGGCAGAATTCAAGATGACATAGCTATTTCAAAAAGGACATACTGAAAAATAGGCATGAACAGGTGAGATAACAGTTAGCCTATCCATTCAGAATGGTGTGGTCTTGAGTCAGCTTCAGTGGTTCAGATCCTGACTGTCACGTTCTACCTTTGTAGTTAAGCAAAGCTCTTACTGCCTTTTACATATCTAAACTTTTTTGTATGTAAGATGAGGTGACAATAGCAGCTGAGTCAGGATAGTTGTGAAAATTAAATGAGAAATTGCCTGTAGAGAGCTGACTTTAGCAAACAGACAATGAATGTTAGTTATTAGTATTCCTAAATGATATCTCTGTTCATTTAAAATTTGCTTATTTGTAATCAGGTTCATCAACTTAGCCATGAGGATTAACACAAAGGTAAAAATTCATGAGCTACTGAAAAATATAAAGTGGTATTCATTATTAAAGTGGACTAAAAATAGCGAAAAGAAAATATCTTTTTAAAATTTCTTTTGATAAATATAGCCAAGCACTTTAAACCGATCCTGTACGTAGTTCCTGTTTTAGTTGTTGACACTATCTTTGTCTACTGAATCCTTTTGGTTTCCAGGCACCTTCTTAACTTTATTGAATATTTTATGCTGCACATGTGAAATATATAGTCCATGTACCTGGGACTGTTTCTGTCTACTAGTTTTTCTTGCTTCTAAAAACAGAAAAGCGGAATGCCTACGGCTAAAAAGAAAATTCTATCTCTCGTCAGTTCCTTCTGCTGATATTTCAGGACTCCAAATTATATATTCATATAATTTGGTTTTTCTGACTCTTTTTAAAAAAACAACAACATGAAGTCAAAAACTAAAATGCATTGCTTTTTATAGCAGAAAATAGCTTCAATTGCTCAAAGCTAATTTAGAATAAAATCCACTCAACCTGAAAAACATAAAATATGTATATATTTAAAATTTGCCTGCAGATCCCTTGTCACTCATAGTCCCACACAAACATCTTTTATATCTTTTTAATGTAATATTCAAGAAATGGGAATGAAACTTTATTCTTGTTGAAAAACATTGCTCAATCCTGCCCTTAGCATAGTACCTAGGATCTGGTGAATTATCAATACAAACTTGTTGAAAGAATAAGTGGGTAAATCTATGGAATATGTGAATAAACAAAGTAAGGCATATCAAGCCTGAAGAATGCAGTCTTTGCCTGACTTTTACTTTACTCCTTAACACATTTCCTAAGCTGTGCCTCTTCCTTCCAGTATTAAAACTAATAAATACAATTACTCATACTTGAGAGTTTCCTAGTAAAACACATAACTAAATTGCTTCTGCCTTGATTAAATGAATTTGCCTTCTGTGACAGTAAATGCTGACAGTAGCTAACATATTCATCATATATCTTATGCATATAAAACACTTAAGAACAGTATACACATATGCACATGCTCTGTGTATGTAACATCTCCCTACAGGCTGGGCATGAGGCCGAGAATTTCTTACATAATCTCATTAATATCCTCAACAACCCTATGAGGTACTAGATACTAATATATTTCTCAGCTTATATCTGAGGCTTAAAGAAGTTAAGTAATTCCCTGCTAAAGTCAAATAGCCATTAAGTATCAAATCAAGAGTCAGACCCCAGTTTGCCTAATTGCTGAGTCAGTCTCTTAACTGCTGTGATAAATTACTTCCTGTGATACTTGATTACTGGGAAGCAGAGAGAAGAGACTTCCTCTAGGAAGAGGACACCTAGAAGAGGTCAGTGGCAGCTATGGTTGGGTGAGAAACTGAGGCTTCTGAGCAGACTGGTGAGAAGTGATCAGTGAGGCATGGGGGAAAGGAATAGCAAGACAGAAAACTGGCCTGTATCTAGAGTCATATAACTGATTATGCAAACCAGGATACGTTTGAAAATGAAAGGGAGCTCATTCATAATGACACCAGGATTGCACCACAAACGGGGACTGTCCTGGGAAAACTAGGACATACTGTCACCTTTCCCACGTCCCTCCCTTGCTTTTTCTCTTTTATTCCTTCTTTTTGCCCCTCTTCCCTCTTCTTTTCTCTCCTCATTTGTTCTCCCCATGGCTCTCACCAGCTTTTTCCATATACCTTTAGTGGCAATAATTTGCCATGATTATCATGAATTGGGATGCTCACTGATGCTACTGCTGCTAAGTCGCTTCAGTCGTGTCCAACTCTGTGCAACGCCATAGACTGCAGCCCACCAGGCTCCCCCGTCCCTGAGATTCTCCAGGCAAGAATACTGGAGTGGGTTGCCATTTCTTTCTCCAATGCATGAAAGTGAAAAGTGAAAGTGAAGTCCCTCAGTCATGTCTGACTCTTAGCGACCCCATGGACTGCAGCCTACCAGGCTCCTCCATCCATGGGATTTTCCAGGCAAGAGTACAGTGTCCCTTATTTGAACTTATTAGACAAATGCTGCAAAACAGCATTTCCTTTGCTGCTCTGTTAGTTACTGCTGTGTAACAAATTATCCCAAAATGCAGTGGTCTAGGAAAATGTGTATTATCTCACACAATTACTGAGAGGAATTCAAGAGTAGCTTAGCTGGGTGATTCTGGCTCAGGGTCCCTATGATGAGCAGTCAAGCTGACGGCTAAAACTACAGTCATCTGAAAATATGGCTGGAACTGGAGGATCGACTTCTGAGCAAGCTCACCCACATGGCTCTTGATTCCTTGCCACTTAGGCCAACCCACAGAGCTGCTCACGACATGACAGATCACTTCTCCCAGAATGAATGATCCAAGAGAGGAGAAAGGCACAGTGTGTCTTACAACCTAGTTTCTGAAGTTTCCCTCTCTCACTTCTACTGCATTCTATGGTAGAGACACTGAGGACTTGACCAGAGCTAGGATATCCACTTCCAGGAAGACTCACATGACTGTTGACAGGAGGCTTTTGTCCCTTGCTATGGCCCTTCCATAGGTCTGCTAATGACATAGCAGCTAACTTCTCCCAGAGAAAGTGATCTGGAAGAAAGAAGAGGAAGTCACAGTGTCTTTTTTAACCTAGTTTTTTAAGCCATCCACCATCAATTCTGCTTTAATCTGCTCATTAAAAGTAAGTCACTCAGTGTGGTCCACACTCAAAAGGAAGAGAATTAACCTCCACTTCTTAAAAGGAATAGTATCAAATAATTTGTAGACATACTTAAAAATCAGTACAACTGCATAATTTTTTTTAAACTCTGACTCCTTAATTTAGTTTTATTCAAAATATTTTATTTTATTCAAAGAAAACAATAAGATACAAGAGAATGCTATGTGAACTAAGCTATTTATGTTATATTTTACCAGAAAAATTAGAAAACACACCTAACTATACAGCAGTGGAAGAATGGTTTGATGAATAACAGTACTTCTATGGAAGAGAATATTGTGCAACTATTTAAAATCACTCAGAAGCCTGTATATTAACATGAAAAACATTTATGATGAAATATTTATAGGGAAAAACAGTAAATTGTACATTGAAAAAATATGCATAAAAAATAGATAAGATGGGAACATACCAAAATAACGACAATGGTGAAATCATGGGAGGTTTGTCTTTCTCTGTTTCCACATTTTCTGTGGTATAGCTGTTTCCAAGACTTCTGTTATGTATTGTTCTGTAATGTATAATTTTGTTATGATTATTTTTTATTTTAAAAGATAATTCAAGATAATACTGACTTTCTAAATAAGGATTCAACAGGCATTTTTGTATTTTTTTTCCTATGTAGCAAAAAACAGACTGTGCTCAGAT
Organism: Budorcas taxicolor; assembly: GCF_023091745.1. Taxonomy (NCBI): domain Eukaryota; kingdom Metazoa; phylum Chordata; class Mammalia; order Artiodactyla; family Bovidae; genus Budorcas; species Budorcas taxicolor. The sequence goes on along the minus strand of NC_068933.1, from coordinate 19,477,801 downwards.
TTTAGATAGACTTCTAAGGGGTTAAGTCTCTGGTGGCTTAGATGGTAAAAAATCTGCCTGCAATGCAGGAGACCTGGGTTCAATCCCTGGGTCAGGAATATCCTCTAGAGAGAGGAATGGCAACCACTCCAGTATTCTTGCCTGGAGAATCTCATGGACAGAGGAGCCTGGCAGGCTACAGTCCACGGGGTCACAAGAGTCAGAGCAATTATGTTAGTGATGAAAGAGTGGGAAAGTGGTGACACACTCCGAGAAAAGTGGTGATTAGTTGAGAATTTAATTAACGGGGACAGAGTATGGTTGAACACTCCAGGGAGTTAGATACTCACCCTGCTTTGTCTTGAAGAGGCAGAGGGAGAGACTAGCTATAGCTCATGGAAGCTGTGATCTTCAGTGATCAGGCTCCAGGAAGTGAGACAAACAACCCCATGCTATTCTCTGACTCTCTAGGTCACCTGCCCACCTCCCACTGATGGAACCAACTCCAGAGTGGAAGGGCTTCTCTGATAAAAGGTAATCCCATACATAACACAAAGAAGGGAGGAAATTGGATCTGAAAGAGTAAGTGGAAATGCCTACCATATGGGGATTATTTAAATTAGCTGGGAGATGCTCTGATGAGAAGATTCGGAAGATCTTACAATTATACCTCTGTACTAAAAATACATATCAACAATATTTGAGGACTATATATTTTGGCAATCAAACTGTTCACATAAACATGTCCAGATAGCACACTGGTTATGGACATTTTCACCCTTAGATACACACACACTGCCTGCATTTTAGATCACTGCAATTCATACTGATTCTTGCATTTGTTCATGCATATCTTATACCAAGTTTTATATTAGTATAGACAATATGTACACAAACCTGAAGAACATTTTCAATAATATGCACACTAGTGACCCCCCTGGTAAAGTTATTTCCTTTGAAATAAGAGATGTAGAAGTGAACATATCCTTTAGCTGAACCATGAATCTCACCAAGGGAAGCTCCTTGTTGGGTTGAGTTTCATTTGATTTGGTTTGCTTTGCTTTGCTGCTCACCATGTAATCTCTACCCATCATAATACCTCAAAAGGAAGCCATCAAAATTTGTTGAATGGATTTATTAAGACTTTATCTTTTAAAGCCTCTACTGACAGTAAAGCAGCCTCAATAGAACCATGATTTTTATAGTTTATAAACATGTTGGAAACTTCAGCTTTTTTGTAATGATTATATTTACAACTTATCTTTTTATAAACAAAGTTAATTACTACTCTTATTTAAACTAGATATATTATTCCAGTGTTGCAGGCAGTAAAAGTCACTGCAGTGTTCTATATTTAACAAAATAATAGAATACTGATGCTTTTAACATTAGCTTAAGTCTCTGGAATTTGCATTCACATATGTGTGTTCATATTCCTGCTAATTAAAGAGTAATTATAAATTTCTATAGGTGACCATCTTTACCGCTGTGAAAGTTTCATTATTACATTGTATATAAAGTCCAATTTACCTTATATCAATCGAAAATATTTTTAAACTGTATAATTTCTACATTATGATTAAATTAATATTTTGAACAATTCACAAGATGACCAAGCAAGTTGCTGAATCTTTTCCACTTGGGAATTAAAAATGTTATCTTCACTATTTTATGGAGTTTAAGAGAAAACTTAAAAGAATGAGAATGTATTACCCAAACCCATTACTTGGTTTAAAGCATAAAATCCAGAACCTCTAGTCATTGGGATTTTGAACTTTCAACCACTATATAGAGTGCTTGAAAAACCAAACATCCATGTTGTCTCATATAAAAGTTATTGATATTCCACTGCCAATCTATTATAGCATTTCATAGCATGACCCATTATCAAAAAGACTGAAATATAAGTAAATGGAGAAAGGTTTTATCAACCAGTGAAACAGTCCAAAGAAATTCAGAATTTGGAGTGTCCAAGCATCACATTGTAGACTCAAAGAGTCTAGGGCTTCCCAGGTGACGCCAATGGTGAACCCACCGGCCAATGCAGGAGACTCAGACAAGGGTTCGACCCTTGAGTCCGGAAGCATGGCAACCCACTCCCGTATTCGTGTCTGGAGTATCCCACAAACAGAGCAGCCTGCCAGGCTATAGTCCATAGAGGCACAAAGAGTCAGACACGGCTGAAGCAACTTAGCATTCATGCAAAAAGTCTAAGGTATAAACCATAAATTAGGCACTGAGTAAATTCTAGCTGATGGAAGAATTCCCAATAATCAAAATCTTTTCTACTACAAATTCAAAGCCAACATGCCTTTTTTGTTAAATATCATTAAATATTTATTCTCCATTTTCCCTGCTCTTTTTAAAGACCTGAGAAAACTCTGGTTAGATTTTTTTTCTTCTACAGTAAAAAATTGCAATGTGAGCTTGATCTCTTAAGTTTCATTTAAAATCTTTGACAACACTTGAAATACGTATTAATATTAAACGTTGTATATATATATTATATATAGCAGGACAAAAGCATGTCTTGAGCCAGAGTCAGTGTGAGTGAGTTTGTACAGACTGCTGGGCAAGACGTATTAATTCCACCTCCTCCTACATCTGCCATACAGAAAATCCAGCATGACCAGTCTAGCCTACAGCTTGACAGAAATAGTGCTGAATATAACCAACTGTTCTTCGGGTCTCCTTGCTTATTATCTGCTCAACCAAAAGAACAGAAAGGGTCTTGATGGCCGCTGGATGAAGACACGTAATTCTGTGCTTGAAGGCTGGAGTTATCCCCAAATAAGGCTGTGTCAAGCACTTTTGGATGAAAAACTAAACCCAAGATGTAGCTTTATGGGTAGGAATTTGAGTGTACTATTGTAATACATTTCCCCCTGCATATCCTTTGAAAGTAGTAGTTGTTCAGTCACTCGTGGTGCCGACTCTCTGTGACCCCACACACTGCAGCACACCAGGCTTCACCTTCTCCCAGAGCTTGCTCAAACTCCTGTCCATTGAATCGGTGATAGCATCCAACCATCTCATCCTCTTTTGTCCCCTTCTCCTATCTTCAGTATTTCCCAGAACAGGGTCTTTTCCAGTGAGTCAGTTCTTCACATCAGGTGGCCAGAGTATTGGAGCTTGTTTCAGCATCAGTCCTTCTAATGAATATTCAGGATTAATTTGATTTAGGATTGACTGGTTTGATCTCCTTGCAGTCTAAGGGACTCTCAAGAGTCTTCTTCAACACCACAGTTCAAAAGCATCAATTCTTCAGTGCTCAGCCTTCTTTATGGTCCAACTCTCACATCCATACATGACTACTGGAAAAACCATAGCTATGACTAGACAGACCTGTTGGCAAAGTAATATCTCTGCTTTTTAATATGCTGTCAAGATTGGTCATAGCTTTTCTTCCAAGCAGCAAGCGTCTTTTAATTTCATGGCTGCAGTCACCATCTGCAGTGGTTTTGGAGCCCAAGAAAATAAAGTCTGACACTGTTTCCATTGTTTCCCCATCTATTTGCCATGAAGTAATGGGACCGGATGCCACGATCTTTGTTTTATGAGTGTTGAATTTTAAGCCAGTTTTTTCACTCTCCTCTTTCACTTCCATCAAGAGGCTCTTAAGTTCCTCTTTACTTTCTGCTATTAGGGTGGTGTCATCTGCATATCTGAGGTTATTGATGTTTCTCCTGGCAATCTTGATTCCAGCTTGTGCTTCCTCCAGCCCGGCATTTCCCATGATGTACTCTGCATAAAAGTTAAACAAGCAGGGTGACAATATACAGCCTTGGCGTACTCCTTTCCCAATTTGGAACCAGTTTGTTGTTTCATGTCCAGTTCAAACTGTCTCTTCTTGACCTGCCTACAGGTTCTCAGGAGGCAGGTATGGTGGTCTGGTATTCCCATCTCTTTCAGAATTTTCCACAGTTTGTTGTGATGCACACAGTCTAAGGCTTTGGTGTAGTCAATGAAGCATATGTTTTTCTGGAATTCTCTTGCTTTTTCTATGATCCAGTGGATGTTGGCACTTTGATATCTGGTTCCTCTGCCTTTTCTCAATCCAGCTTTAACATCTGGAATTTCTCAGTTCAGGTACTGTTGAAGCCTGGCTTGGAGAATTTTGAGCATTACTTTGCTAGCATGTGAAATGAGTGCAATTGTGCAGTAGTTTGAACATTCTTTGGGATTGCCCTTGTTTGGGATTGGAATGAAAACTGATCTTTTCCAGTCCTGTGGCTGGAAAAGCACTTTCACAGCATCATCTTTTAGGATTTGAAGTAGCTCAGCTGGAATTCCATCACCTCCACTAGCTGTTGGTAATGATTATTTGTACATAAACCTCAAGTGGAAGAATCTAGAGTGTGACCTCTTATCCCTCTGGTGTGGTACAGCTAGCTCTTGACTCTTTAGATTCACATCTTCAAAAGAAGAAAGCTCCTAATACTATTAACCTAAAGTGGCTTCAACTTCTCTGTTGTTGTTCAGTTGCTAAGTCGTTTCCGACGTTTTGTGATCCCATGTACTGCAGCACACCAGACTTCTCTGTTAACTTCCTATTCGCTGAGTTTTTTGTTTCTATGAAACAGTAGAGCTATAATTAGAGATAATTTTTTCCGTTGCAGTTATAAACATATGGCTTGCCTCATGAATATTCAGACAAGAGTAGATGTCTAAGCAGCCCTGTTGAATGGAGCCCTCTGTGATGAGGGAAATGTTCTCGATTTTCACTGTCCATTACAGTGGCCACTATTGTCATGTGGCTATGAGCCCTTGATGCATGGCTATTCCAACTAAGGAAATGGGATTATGGTATTTTACTTTAACTGATTTTAATTTAACATTGAATAGCCACACATGACTGGTGGCTACTTACTGGACAGTGCAGGTCTGGAGACTGATTTGAAAGCACCAGGTAGGAACCTCTGTGCCCCAATTCCTGTGTCTCTATTTCTCGTAGCACCTCAGCCTTCAGGACCCTTCAGGAAACGGGATGCTGAATAAGGTTAAAACTATGCTCCAGGCACAGTTCTTGTTGCAAAAACAAGTCAATGCTCGTGGGCTTACACACACAAAAAATGTTTTTGTAGGAGTGTATACACCCCACAGAATCAGCTGGACGCCTGGAGAATCGAACTTGAACTGGCAGTCTCCGAGGATACCACTGCTGGCCTTGCCACCGCTGGACACTCGCCACCTCACTGCCTCCCCTGGTTGCTCTCTGCTGGCCACTGAACTCTCAACTCCACAGTGGCCACATCTCATCACTTCTAATTGAACTTTCTGCCATTGCATCCCCACTCTAAGATCCTGCCAGTCCATGAGGAGGAAATATCTGCTCACCTTTTGGGTTCATAGATAGCTTTCTCCCTGTTTAAGGGGCAAGGGACGGGGGTCGGTGTAGACAAAAGCATTCATTTAAAAGAAAAGTTCCAGCTTTATTTCTAAAGAGATTAACCTTAGCCAACTGCAAAGAAGTGGAAGCAGAAACAGAACGATTTGCTAAACTGAAAAACTGTTCTCTTAATTGTTTTCAATTTTCTGAATATGGCTTTTATTAATCATTAGCCACTAAATTATAGCATAAAATTGTATAATATAATTATAATTAGTTACAAGTATATATAATTGGTCATGAAGTTATAATTCATAATTTGTAATTGGCATGGTTAAACTAATGGCTGATGCCATTGAAATCTCTATGAAACCATGTCAGTAGAGCTGTACTGCATGGAGCGCGCCTGCCATCTAGTGGCAAGATGCTATTAACGCTATCGCACAGAGTCGGACATGACTGAAGCGACTTGGCGGCGGCAGCAGCAGCAGAGATCCCACACTGGAAAAGACCCTGATGCTGGGAAAGATTGACAGCAGGAGGAAAAGGGAACAACAGAGGATGAGATGGTTGGATGGCATCACCGACTCAATGAACATGAGTTTGAGCAAACTCCAGGAGATGGTGAAGGACAGGAAAACCTGGTTGCTGCAGTCCATGGGGTCGCAAAGAGTTGGACATGGCTGAGTGACTGAACAAGAGAGATCCCACAAGGCTTGCAAGGCAAACTAGAGTTTTTCCCACTCTACAATTTTCTGTGATCTGACCCAACCCACCAGACACTCGTTAGGCCTTTGCAATTCTCTCCCATTATATTCCAGTCTATTCCACTCCAGGCTAATTGTACACTATAAATCTCTGAGAACCAAAGAATATCTGAGCAGCACTTTGAACCGCATTGCCTAAACCAAGTTCCCTTTCTAAGACTGCTTTTGTGTTACATGTGTCTGGAGACAACACATGGTTTGGGCATGCTATTAACATCCCACAGAGAATATCTTGGCTACTATTACAAAAGTGCAAATTATCACTGGAGTCACTGATGTCATAGTTCTCTGACTTCTAAAGGGATTTTTCCCCCCCAAAGAGTGATAAGCTTAGTTTAAGAATACAATGAAAGAGGATCTATCAGTATTGTTTTCAGACCGCTCTAGGTGGTTTGGCTGAAAGATGAGATGAAGTTGTGATAGGCAGCAGGAGCGGAGGTCCATGCTCCCTAGAGACAGCCTGGGTCCAGGGCTTGGGCTTGGTTCAGGCTGTTTTTGATTCATACTATGAAAGGCAATAAGCAAACATTTTAATCTGGATCTGGAAGCAGGAGGAAGATTTGGAGTATTAACCAGGATGGCAAGATGGATTTGAAGTTTGGGGACTGAAGAATCTGGGGATTGTTTCCAATTAGATCTTGACTAGAGGAGACAAAAAAAAAGTTGTTTTCTTTTGGGCAGGGTGTCATAATAGGAGTTTTTGAAAAGCAAATGACTTCCATAAACTACTAAGTGGGTGGAGCGTGGAGACAGAGAGGCCTGGTAAGGATAGAGCTACAGTTCTTAGGGACTCTCTCCTGCCCTCCTGCTTCCCAGGCCATCCCCTTCTTCTTTCCTTTGGTGTTATTCTCTCCTTTGCCATGGTTGACTTGCCTTTTCATAAATGGCAATAGCAGTTTTATCAAAATTATTACATGGAATTCATAATTTGATATAATTAGTGAATATCTAAAATTGGTGAGTTGAACCTTCTGTACTTCTCTCTCAGGAGTAAGTCTCCAGTGAAGTTTCTTCATAACTGTCGATGACCTTCAGATTGTTTTCCCATTGATGCACAGCTCTAAATAAAGAAGAAAAAAAAAAAAGGGCAGGGGTGCTCTCTGGTCCTAAAGACTAAGTTATCCTCCTCATTCTCATCAGAGACTATTATCTAGAGGCTGACCACTCACCAAAGAGCTTACATCTGTGCGTGCATGCTGGTGCCTGTCTAGTTAGTGCCTGGTTGTTGTTTAGTTGCTAAATCATGTCCCACTTTTTGTGACCCCATGGACTGTATGTAGCCCACCAGGTTCCTCTGTCCATGGGATTTTCCAGGCAAGAATACTGGAGTGGGTTGCCATTTCCTTCTCAGAGGTAACTTCTGCCTCAGGGATTGAACCTACGTCTCGTCTCCTGCATTGGCAGGGGGATTCTTAACCACTGAGCCACCGGGAGGTGCCCAGGCAGAGCTAAATCCTGTCTTTGTGTGGCTTTAGAAACAAGTATTCATGAACTAGATTTTCTTTTTTAGGTAAGAGTGATACATTCAGAAAACTAAGATCATGGCATCTGGCCCCATCACTTCATGGCAGATAGATGGGGAAACAGTGGAAACAGTGGCTGACTTTATTTTGGGGGGCTCCAAAATCACTGCAGATGGTGATTGCAGCCATGACATTAAAAGATGCTTACTCCCTGGAAGGAAAGTTATGACCAACCTAGGTAGCATATTGAAAAGCAGAGATATTACTTTGTCAACAAGGTCCGTCTAGTAAAGGCTATGGTTTTTCCAGTGGTCATGTATGGATGTGAGAGTTGGACTATAAAGAAAGCTGAGCGCCGAAGAATTGATGCTTTTGAACTGTGGTGTTGGAAAAGACTCTTGAGAGTCCCGTGGACTGCAAGGAGAGCCAACCAGTCCATCCTAAAGAAGACCAGTCCTGGGTGTTCATTGGAAGGACTGATGTTGAAGCTGAAACTCCAATACTTCGGCCACCTGATGCGAAGAGCTGACTCATTGGAAAAGACCCTGATGCTGGGAAAGATTGAGGGCAGGAGGAGAATGGAATGACAGATGATGAGATAGTTGGATGGCATCATCGACTCGATGGACATGGGTTTGGGTGGACTCCAGGAGTTGGTGATGGACAGGGAAGCCTAAAGTGCTGCGATTCATGGGGGTTGCAAAGAATTGGACATGACTGAGCGACTGAACTGAACTGAACTGATACCGTTGGAGAACTCACTGACGATTCAAAATAGGTTGCAATTATTCCTCAAATGTTATAAATTACATTTTGTGTGCTCATTCACATCTCACTTTTTGGGAACCCATGGACTCCAAGCCTCCCTGTGCCAGGCCTCCAAGTCCCTCACCATCTCCCAGAATTTGCCCAAGTTCATGTCCATTGCATCAGTGATTCCATCCAGCCATCTCATCCTTTGACACCCTCTTCTCCTCCTGCCCTCAATCTTTCCCAACATCAGGTACTTTTTCTATGAGTTGGCTATTCACATCAGGTGACCAAAATACTAGAGTTTCAGCTTCAGCATCAGCCCTTCCAATGAATATTCAGGGTTGATTTCCTTTAAGAAAATATAGCCTCCTCCAAATGGCTCAGATGGTAAAGAATCTGCCTGAAATGCGGGAGACCTGGGTTGGATCCCTGGGTTGGGAAGATCCCCTGGAGGAGGGCATGGCAACCTACTCCAGTATTCTGGCCTGGAGAATCCCATGGACAGAGGAGCCTGGCGGACTACAGTCCATAGGGTCACAGAGTCAGACACAACTGAGTGACTAAGCACAGCACAGCCTCCTTCAAATTCTCCTGCATATTCTTCCAAAAGGGTAAAAGATGTGAAAACTGTAGAATACTCTCCATTTCTGACCACAAAACCCTGTAAGACTGCCTGAAGAGAAGCAGCAGAGGACACTATAGCATCTGATACCTAAAGACGCACACTTGGCACTTTCTTCCACTGTTTCTAGCGTGGGAAAATTGATCCCTTACCTCTTATTCCTTAGAATTCATCAGTGACCTTCAAGGCTGACTTTCTCATCTTTATGGAGGTATCTCAGCCCTAGTAGGGACTTTCTTGTTTTTAGAGTCTTCTGACTGGGAACATGAGTTTGATATCCACAGGTTTTCAGGTTAAGGATTCCAAAAAAGTTATGTTTTTATATTCGTTACTGTGCAATGGTATAAGGCCTTCTACCAACATAAAGTGATTCACTGGGATAGAAGTCATCTCATTTCAATAATTCAAAGTCTGACAGAAAGTTGACGGCAGTTTCTATGCATTTTAAAATAGAAGTGCAAAGAGAGTTGGTGTGTGTGTTTAACATAATAGCTATTTCAGGAGGAGAGATTAGCTTGCTGTTTAATCCAGTCACAGAAAGATAATCGCAGATATAAGACCTTAAATTTCTTTATGTAAATAGGTACTTCTTTTTATTGTTCATTCATTCTACAAATGAATACGAAGTAATTTCATCCAGTATGGTTGCTGTGTGGTGTATACACATATATTCATTAACTGTTAAAATCGCACGCATTATATATAGTGATCATGCACATAATTTAGAGACACTATATTGACTGGGGGCGGGGGGCGGGGGTGGTTTCCAGTTGTAGTCGGATTCGTTCATAATCAGATGAAGGGAAAAAGAAAACAATTTCAGAAGCATTCGTGTCTTTTCCGTTTCATCAACCTTAAAGCCTGGGCGTCGGTCTCACTACATTCAGGATTCTTTCAAGATTTTTAGCAATGGCTTTACAACCAGCTATATGCTATGTTTAGAATTGCCATCACAAAAGAAAACACTGTAGTGAGGAGCCGGCTGGGGAAAGAGTACACAGAAGGAACCCCCGGACTTTCGGGAGGGGGCGGTGGGAATGTTTACTCTTAACAGTCACAAAGTGACTTGAAAGAGTTCAGATTCTCAGAGCAGATAACTGGTGTTTCTGACTCCAGGGTCCCGTCCCCCCAAAAGCCTCGGGGAACGGAGGCGCCCGGGCCGTAACGCGCCAGCACGGCCCTCGCTGCCCCCCGTTTACCAGGACCCGCAAGCTGAAGCGACCCTTTCTGAGAAGCGGGAGGCGGGGACCTCGGATGGGCGCCTGAGGACTTCGCGGTGTCGCGCCCCCAGGGGTGGCAACTCGCCCGCTCCGTGCTGGGCCAGCGAGGGGATCGGGTCCGCGCCGGCGGCTCCCGCGGCGGCCCCTCCCCGGCGCGTCTCCGCGCCCCGCGCCGCCGCCCAGTGTCCTCGCCCCGCGCGGGGCCGGTTCGTCGGAGTCCAGAGACCCGGGGCGAAGGGCGGGGATGGAAGGGCCAAGGTGGGAACCTTCTCTCCCTGCTCGGATGCCCGTAAGGTGCCCCGCGGCGAGGGCGCGAGGGCCTGGGGCGCGGCAGGCACCGGAGGCAGTGCCCCGAGCGCACGCCGGAGGGCGCCGCGGGCCTCGCCGGGCCGGCGGCCTGGAGGGGGAGGCCGGGGGGCGGGCGGGCCGCGCGGAGGCGGGGCGGAGGCTCCCACCGCCGCCTCCTCCTCCTCCTCCGGCTTGTCGTCCGCTCCTCCCGGCCGCCGCCTCCGCGCCCTCCTCTCGCAGCCACCGCCTCCGCCGCGCTGAGGAGCGGGGAGTCCGCGGCGCCGGCTCGGGGCTGCGGGATGGGGACTTAGCGCCACGGCGGCGGCAGTGGCCGCGGCGCACCCGGCCGCCGCCCCGGGGCCCGTCCCGCCGGGGCCGCCGGGCGCGGCCAGCCCGCCCCGGAGCCAGGCCCGCGGGCGGCGGCGGCGGCAGCGGAGCTGGGCAGGTGTATGCGGCTGGAAGATGGCGCCCTCGGGTCCGGGCAGCGTGAGGCGGCGGTGCCGGCGGGTGCTCTACTGGATCCCGGTGGTGTTCATCAGCCTCCTGCTCGGCTGGTCCTACTACGCCTACGCCATCCAGCTGTGCATCGGTGAGTGAGCGCCCGGCCCGCCCCGCCGCCCCGCGCGCCCCTGGCCCCCGCGCCTCCCACCTGACAGTCCCGGGACGCGGGGACCCCGAGCGCCCGGCGCCGCGCCCCGGCTCTCCCCACCCACCCCGGACCCCCGAGCGCCCCGGGCGCCACCAACTGGCTGCGGCTCCTCCGGCGCCGCGGCCGGAAACAGCCTCGGGGCAGTCTCCTTCCACTCCCAGTACGGTCGCCTTCCCCAGACAACTCTCCGGTGACGGTGTCACCCCCACCCCGGCGCGCTCGCAGCCCAGCCACACCCCCTCCCTCGTCTGGCCGGTACCCGGGAGAGCGGGGGACCCCCGGCGCCCAGCCGAGCGGGGAGGTCCGGGGAGGCTGCGCTGGGCCCCAGAGGGCTCCGGGCTGGGCCGGGAGCCGAGCTGCGCCAGCCCCGCGCGGAGGACGGGGGCCACGGGTGTCCGAGCTGTCCCTCCCTGGTGGTCCCTAATCCACTTTTTAGACATTTGTGACAGCACGAAGGGCCGTTTTTGCTGCCTTTACGATTGGAACATTGTCAATTGGACACTTTCTAGCTACGAAGATGTGCAGGGAGGAGGATGGAGCGGGGGACGAGGTGAGCTACTAGAAAGTGTTTTCAGAGATCTATGCGATACGCAAGACCGGAATTTAGGTGTCAGGATAATAGAAAGAAAAGAAGAGGCGACCCTTCCGCTGTTTTGTTTTTTTTTTCATCCAGGGAGCCAAGTGGCTCAAGTCCAAGTTTTAGGCTCCCGAATTGGTGGATTAGGGTGCTGTCAGTGCTGAAGATGAGAAGGAAACAAAAAGTTGATGATGCACAGCTAGGGAATACAGTTCTGCTCCTTAATGTAAGCAGGCTTCCGTTAGAGGTTTTGTGAAAGCTCATGTGTTGTCAGAAAAGGATAAGCCAGACGATGACGTTTCTGCCAGTGACTTGTGTTTTGTGTTTTCATCCTCCAGAGCACTAGCTTCTGGTGAGACCAGGAGAAAGGTTAAAGAGTGGCCTGCTCAACTTAAGCGTTTTGCAAGCTGCCTGATTCAGACGGAATCTTCTCCGAAGCCGTCTTACCTCAAAATGTTGCCCCTTGTGAGAAATAGCAAGTGTCAGAATAATACACCAAAATAATGACTAACTTTAAAGAGAATTGAGACTGATTTTCCATTTTGTATAGTTTTAAGATTTGATATTATTACTTTGTTTATTGGATTAAGAAACAATATTTCAGTACCCCCCAAAAAGCGAGCTTTTTTTTTTTTAAGAATTGTGTACTGAAATCAGGACAGCTCAACTAAGTACATAGTATTCAAGTTATCTAAAATGTACAGCAAGAAAGTTTTCAGAACCATGTTGTACTTTTTGTATTAACCGTTTTTAAAGGACCTGCCTTGTTGAGGGATACTGTAAATGTTACATAACTATTAGAAACCTTTGTTGTATTTCATTTGTTCTCTCTCTCTTGGATGCAGTGAGCAGCTCCAATTAATGGAATTGACACAAAAGAGGGAGTCTCAAAAGGCCTCAATTATCAAAACAGGCAAACTGATTCACCTTTCTTATCACATTAAGCTAAGAAGCTTAGCCTGATGTAGTCTCATGTCCATCAAGAGGAAACACATGAAGGCAGAGAGAGCTTTTTGACCCTTCCGGTTACTTCTGCCCCAGCTGAGTTCTGCATGGAGGTCTTCCTGTGTTGAATGGACAGGTACTGGGGGAGGAAGAAAATGGAAGATTGCTGTTTTATCTGGATATTAATTTTATATACATGTGTATATATGTATATGCTCAGTCATGTCTGACTCTGCAGCCTCATGGACTGCAGCCCACGAGGCTCCTTCTCCATGGGATTTCCCAGGCAAGAATACTGGAGTGGATTGCCATTTCCTGCTTCAGGGGAGCTTCCCCACCCAGGGACTGAACCTGAGTCTCTTGCGTCTCTTGCGTTGGCAGGTGGATTCTTACCACTGCACCACCTGGGAAGCCCATATATATATATATACTTTTTTTCTGTAAGTTTTTTTACATATACTTTTTAAAATTTGTATATACTTTCTAGAAGTTTTGGAGAAGGAAATGGCAACCCAGTATTCTTGCCTGGAGAATCCCATGGACTTCAGTCCATGGGATCACAAACAGTCGGACACGACTGAGTGACTTCACTTTCACTTTCTATAAGTTTAAGATAAATGTAAAGTATCCATGAAACCCCACACCAGTATTTTAGTAAGTGTAAATTTGACTAAGGGAGGAATGCCTCTATTTTTATTTTTTAAAATTATTTTTAAATTATTTTGCTATTCTTATTTATTTTAATTTCTTGATTGTACTGGGGTCATATGGGATCTTAGTTCCCTGATCAGGGATTGAACCCATGCCCCTTGCATTGGAAGGGCAGAGTCTTAACTACTGGACCACTGGGGACGTCCCAAATGCCTCTTTTTAAACTAAGTGACATGGTCTGTTACTGATCCTTTCCATGATCATCAAAGGCCTGGTACAATGCCTGTCATGTTGAATGTGATCAATAAATAGCCTTGAATAAGCAACAACAAAATGATTTAGAGGCAATATCTCTGAAGTTGTCAGAAAGTAGTTTTTATACTAAAGCCATAGAAACAGGTTGTAAGTAACCCTATGAAAGGTCTAGATCCTAGAGTCTAGAGTGCGTGCATGCTCAGTCATGTCTGACTCTTTTTGCCCCATAGACTATAACCTGCCAAGCTCCTCTGTCCATGGGGTTCTCCAGGCAAGAATACTGAAGTGTGTTGCCATTTCCTTCTCCAGGGGATCTTCCCCACCCAAAAATCTGTCTCCTGACCCAGGGATCAAACCTGTGTCTCTTGCATCTCATGCATTTGCAGGCAGGTTGTTCATCACTGGTGCCATCTGGGAAGCCCAGAGTCTAGAAGAGCAAATTGAAAATAAACTTAATTCTAGAAACTGTGACAGTTTAAGAGTGATAAACTCTAAAAGCTTGAATAGTCTTGGTTGGGGGGATGGGGTTTGAAATTAGCTGTGCAATTCCCTGAAGATGATGGTGGTGGTTTCCTTGCTAAGTCATATCTCTCATAAGCACCAGGAAAGAGGGCCCCTAGTGTGGCGGGCACACAAAACTAGGCTTCAGTCCTTTTCACAAACAACGAGGAATGCCAACCTTCCCTACCCACCCCCACCCCCAGCATTGTTCACATCTCTGACTGCCCTGCCCTTTGTAGATCCTTTTTCTCTCGGAAGTCGCTGTTTACAAGCTGATTTTCCAGATTTCACCCAGAAATCATTGGCTAGGGTTGGGACCAGAGGGTGGGGGTTGGCAACTGGAGCTGGTGATGAACAGAATAGAAAAAGAGGGCGGTTTAGCCTTCCTTCTGCATCTGCTGGCAGCTGGGATGACCCTGAATATAAATGACTTTGTGCCCTTTGCTGAATTAACTGCAATTTAGGAGTAGTGCTTACCCTGGTATCCTTGGAAACCAGAGATAATGGTTCTCATTACAGTGGGTTTCTATATTTAACAACCTGGATGTGTGTGGCTCTCTAGGCACTTTTCAATTAGCATAATGTTTGCTTACTGTTTGGATTTTAGAAAAATAAACTCCCATCTCTTTTTGGAATATGTGTACATAAAAAATATAAGGGGCGTACATACATTGTATGAGAGTCAAGTACTTGGGGTAAGTTTCCTTCCTGTTCCGCCAGAGAAGAGCTAAAACAGAGCTGCTAATATTTGTGATCATTCAGAACGCGTTTATCTAGTTTATTGATGAACTGGTTTCTTCTCTGCCTTCCTTCTGCCTCCCACTACTCTCCCCTCTCCAGCTTCTTTAATGTCTTATCTGTCATTTGGTCCTTTTAGTTTCTAGTTAGCTCATTTTCCATATAGTACGATATTAATAAATTTAAGGGTTACATTTATAAGGTGGGTGTTTAGGATGCAGGATAGAGGGGATGAGGGTAGTCTGCAGGCATGCTTGCTTCAGGGAACATACTGAGCATGGGTGATATGTTTTCCAGGTCCATTATGGCCATTCAACAAAGTTGAATATGGTAACTGAAATTTCCCTCTTTTAAGTGAGAACATGTAAAATTGCTTCAACCATTTTTATACTTTTTTATTTGATAATAATTTCAAAGTTATGGGCTTCCCTGATAGCTCTGTTGGTAAAGAATCTGCCTGCAATGGAGAAGATGCTGGTTCGATTCCTGGGTTGGGAAGATCCGCAGGAGCAAGAATAGGCTACCCACCCCACTATTCTTGGGCTATCCTTGTGGCTTAGCTGGTAAAGAATCCACCTGCAATGCAAGAGACCAGAGTTTGATCCCTGGATTGAGAAGATCCCCTGGAGAAGGAAAGGCTACCCACTCCAGTATTCTGGCCTGCAGAATTCCATGGACTGTATAGTCTGTGGAGTTGCAGAGTCAGACACGATTGAGTGACTTTCACTTTTCAAAGTTACAGGAGAGTTTCAAGAATCACACAGTAAAGCTCCACATACCTTTCTGTAATCATTTTGGTTTCCACTTTTCTAAAATGTTTTCCTTCCCTGCCCTGACCTTCGGTGGGTGCCAGGAAATATTTGTTATTGAGTTGTGTGCTCATAGGGTTCCGAGTTTGCGTGTGGGCTTACTGAAGTCATTTCAAGGAATCAGGAAGATTGAAAAACTTAAAAATCATTTAGGCCAACTCCCTTTGGGATTTGTAGATGAAGATGTTAAATGTCTCAGAGTTGCTACCAGTTCTGTGTCCTTTTTCCAAATTAACCAATGTGACTTCAGCTGCTGTGCTGCAAATGTTAAAATGTCTCCTTTTCCTTGCAAACTTCTTGCCAAATCTCTCTAGCCCAATGAAGTCCCTTAGCAAATTTGTTAAACTTTATGGCTGTTGTTTAATGAGTTAACAACTCATTAAAAGTAAGCTTTACACAGTGATTTCAGAATTTTAAGAGGGTTTATAATTTGGGCTAGATAGTTACAACACTGCTGTTGTAGTACAGAAGCAACTTTAGCTAATTTAGCAAATGGGTCTGACTGTGTTCCAATAAAACTTTATTTATTAAAATAGCAGGTCAGACTGGGCCCTTGAGCAATATATTACTGACCCTGGAGTATGTTAAAAGTTAGACTTTTAGAATTTTGTGATTGTGCAGTCTTTATTAATGAACACCTCTCAGAAATGATTGCAACCTCATATTACACCGTGATTACTGAAGATGTTCAAGAATTAAAAGAATTAGTCTACATATTTAGGGGTCATTCTGGGAGATAGAAAATTATGTTTTCCCTCTTTTAAGGATATCTTTAAGGATTAAACATACAAATCCTCACCATGGATTCTGTGGTGAGCTACCATTAACTTAAGGTCATGACACATTCAAGGATGGAAACTGAATGGGAGTCTAAGTTGTTTTCCATCAGGAAATGAATTTGAGCCCCACAGAGGAAGAACTGCGTTTCTGTTATTGGTAAACTATCATTTTAAAAACTTATGCAGGACATTAGAGCTTTTTAAGAACAAAAGTACAGACAAATGATCTTGAGAATACAAATGTTACCATATATAATTATTTAAATCATTTTTAGTGACATGGACAGTGACATCCATAGAAGACTTACAGGTACAAAATATTTAATGCATAATTAGAAATTATTTCTTGTTGATAGTAATGATGTGAAATGTATTAGTTCTGTAACTTTTCTTGATATTATCAAATATTTTAAAGATTTTTAAAATACCTAAATAGAGGGATAAGAACTCAACATTACTTCAAATCTAAAATTCAAATGTATGAAATAGATTACAGATTCTTAACCTATGTACCGTTTGACTTCAAAAGACTCTGCTTAATGCTTTCTTGATTCCATTTAGTGTGTCAGAAAACTACTTTTAATTTGTTTATTAGACAATGCAGCATTACTATTTGCTATTAAATCCTATTAGAGACAACAAATAATAAAAGTTGAATGAATTAATGTCGGTAAATTTTATGAAAACATGAAATTGTATCCTGTAAATAGATGAGAGAAGAGGGTTTAGAAGTCAAAACAATGTAAAGTTTGTTGGGAAAAAAGTTTGCTTTCATATGCTTACTGAGAATGTCGTGCATGCCATCAAATTAAATACTTGCTCGAGTGTTTCCAGTAATTAAGCCAGAAGCTGGAGGGATGGTTTCTTAAGTCAAGATAATTGTCTCTAGAGAAGGTGCATTTCCACAAGGTTAGAAAGAGGCCAACCTCAGAGAGGCAGTGGGGCAGGATTCATTCAAAAGCATCTATTGAACCCTTGTTACGTGCCAGGCACTTTTTCCCCACAGAGATGGTTTAGAGGAGAACTGAACAGAGATCTTTTCCTAATAGTTAAGGGGGGAGATTGCTTCTGGAAACACAAGGCAAAACTGAAGCCTTTCTGTCCAGCTTGGGCATAAGGAGAAGGGTGGTTAACTTTCAAAATGCTGCTCCCACAGCTCAGGGGCAGGAAAGCAAAAATGGAAGACAAAACATCCCTCTCCTGGGAGCCGGTTGCTAGACCAAGGTTAAATGAGAGTGATCAGTAGGTAAAAAGAGCTGATGGAGAGCATGTCACTAATTTTTTTTTTAAGATTTTATTTATCTATTTTTGGCTGTGCTGGGTCTTCGTTGCTGCGCCCTTTCTCTCGTTGTGGGGATCAGGGGCTCCTCTCTAGTTGTGTTACATGGGCGTCTCACTGCAGTGGCCTCTCTTGTTGCGTCTCCCAGGCTCTAAGGCTCCCGGGCTTCAGTAGTTGCAGCTCAAGGATTTAGTTGCTAACCCCATGTGGGATCTTCCGGGACCAGGGATTGAACCAGTGACCCCTGCACTGGCAGGTGGATTCTTACCCAGTGGACCACCAGGGAAGTGAGAGCGTATCACTAGTAATGGGGCTGTCTACTCATTAACAACCTTGCACATAGGAGTATCTCAGAGCAAGATTACGAGCAGTGATTTTTGCCTCAGCTGTGCCCTGTGGGGCTGTTTCTGCTGCTTCATTTCTTCCCTGATGCCTGGGCATCTTTCACTCTGCTCCCAGCTCAGGACCTGTGACTTGTTGAGTGAATGTGAGCAGGCAGAGAACTTCTCGAATACAACTGATTGAGTCCACGGGAAGGCTGGAGAACCCAGCTTAGAAAATAAAGCAGAAACCAAGAGAAGGTGGCTGAGCTGGAGTGGACATCATGCCTTTGGAGGAGCTGCTGCCCTCGTGGCTGGCCGTGCCCGCGCCCTGGAGCCACCCTGCTCCTGTGACTCAGTAAAGATGCTTCTGGGAGCATCAGCCACCTGGGCTGCTGTTGAGCCCACATCCCAGGCGACAGGGTTTATTTAGCAAGAGCAAGGTGCTGGATCTCTTTGGCCTTCATGGTGGGGAGAAGTGCCAGGGAGACAAAAAACAAACAAGACAAATATTCCAGAGATTAGTATGGATGAGGAGTTCTCAGTGAGAAAATTCTCAGTGGTTTTTGTTTGTCTCATGCGTTTTTCTTTTTCATCTTGATGGAAAATTATGGAATCATGGCTTACATGTTCTGATTTATACTGCTGACTTCATGCATTTTGACTGTTGTATCTCAGCTCTCAACCCTCTTAGGAAGTGATGAGTTTGTGGGTCCTCTGAGACTCCAACACTGTTTGTGATGACTGGAGAAATACTGTCTCATCTTACTTGCAAAGTGATAGATTAGCCATAGATTCTTAATGTTCTCTGTTGGGAAAACAGTTTTCCAAAGATCATTTAGAAAGATACTCTTAATACTATGTGGAAACCTATGGTTTTATATTACCATGTAGATATATTACAAAGAATTAATAATAAAAATATAATATAATTGAATTAATTTCTCTAATGGTCCATTAAAAATTGTTGTAATATTTTTTCTCTTATTCTTTTAAGGGTGCTTTTGTTATATCTTAATCAAATGCTATCTCAGTCAAATGCTGATAATGGAAAAGGGTGGAATTTTCAGGGCAGGGTTGGGATGAGGGCAGTGAGGAGGAGGTAGATGACCTGATTTCTTCAGAAGCATATGTTACCAAGAAAGTCACCAGCTATGATGGCTTGATATTTTTCCTTTCAAAATGAAATCGCATTTGAAACCTTTGTGTAGCATTTTTCCTAATTTGACTTTTCATCTGACTATGACTTTTAAATTGAATTATAAATATTAGTGCCAGAAATGTTAAAAATCATATTTATTTGGGAGACACTGGAGCAAAAATATCTGCTGCATTTATCATCTCAGTGCTTCTCTGCACTCTGAAATGCATGCTTGACAGCAGTTCATTTTAGATATGTTGTTGATTACATTTTTAAATGCAAATGAAAGAGAAGTGCTTTTATAGATGACTGAGCTTTATTTCTTTGCCAATTTTTCTCCATGGTGTCCTGAAATTTCTCCTCATGTGGAATGTCAATTAAGCTTTCCTGCCGTACTTAAAATATTTCGACCTCTTTGGGTTTATTCAGTAGCATTGCTACCCTGGAGAAACAGAATAGTCCAGATCAGTGTATCAATACATTAAACACCAAGCAAAAATAAAGGAAAAAAATCTTTTTCTCTACATCCTTTAAAACCAAATGTCCAAAGAGTACAGTAGTTTCAAGGGGTAGTTTATCTTCATGATTATATTATAATAGGTATAATCCTTGTAAAAAGCATTTCATGTATTTCCAAGAACTTTATAGATTTATTTGATTTTTAACTTGATGAAATTTGGCAGACCAGAATGCTTTGTAATGCATATCTATTTTCTTACATATAGATAAAATTAAATTTCTATCTCTGTTGATCACGTTATGTAAAAAATGGATTTTCACAGTATTTGAGTATGTTTGGGATGAGGTGACTTAAAACCCAGACTAGATTGTGTTGCTGATGGTTTTGGAGGGCCCAAAGGTCAGCTCAAAAGAGGTAGTAGGTGGCCGAATCTGAAGTGGGGATTTTCACCAAGTCTGTAAGGATGTGAGAGATGGTGCGACTTGAAGTACAGTCTCTGTGATGTCTGTATAATTCACACTGGAAATACGAAAGACAGCCTGCTCCAAAACAGCTGATGCTGAGCCCTAAATGAGAGACACCTGGTACCATTTACCAACCAAGAAAAAGATTTCAGTTTTATAAGCCTCAAACATGAAAATTCTAAGCCAGCTCTGAATTGCAGGAGCTAATTTGTGATCAGGTTTTTTACACAGTGGACAACTCCATGTCACACGTTCTAAGAAGGCAGTAAGGGATTTATGATGCCTAACTATGAGTAGTGATTATCCAGGGCACCTCCAGGGAGGTTCATTAATGTAAAAGGATGAAGGGCAGAGACCAGCTGGACTTAACCAAGGTTTTAATTAGAGCCTATTTTTAATGAAATGCAGCTTATTCCAGGACTAGAACACACTATAAAATATGCAGAACTGAGAGCTTTATGTTGTTTGGAAGGGATCCTTGTAGGGCCCCGTAAACTTGCATTTTAGCAAGCAGTTTTAATCCAAGAGTTGAATGCATTTCAAACCATCCATATTACTTGACTACCTCTTTATTCATTCATTCAAAAATATTTGTTCATGGCTCTTAGAGTTTACATTCTAGTTGAATGATAGAAAGAACAAATCAGAGACAGTGGAACAGAGATGGTTGGGGATGGGGTGACCGTGGATCAGCAGTGGTATGGTGACGTGGGAACAGATAAGCTGAGTAAGCATTGCACAGATGAGTTTGGCATTTGGCAGAGAGTCTGGACCAGAAAAATTGGGGAGTCCTCAGCATATAAATCAATTTAAAGTCTTAATCTTGGATACATTTGTTCCACCAAGGGAGTGAATGTAAATTAAGCAGAGATGAGAACCAAAGATGACCAACATTGAGAGTTTGGGAGATGTGTAGGAACCAGCAAGGAAGACTGAGAAGGGATTACTAGTGAAGTAGAGGAAAACTAAGAGGCTGTGGGGTCCTGGAGCCTGGGGAAGAGAGGGTATCAAGGAGGTGGGTGCAAACCCAGTTGACAAATATGTTCAAATGGCAAGTAAAATAGGGACTGAGAACTTAACAGTGAGAGATTAAACTCTTGTTTGATTACTAACTATGCTCCGAAGACCCCCTGAATTTAACCTCAAAAGTTCTACCAAAATGAAAAACATATACCAGTGTGTGAGTTGATGGGATACCTGAGTTTGTTGTATCCAAATTACAAAGATTTTATTCTGTTAGGCAAGCTTAACTTTCTTATATTCTGAAGATAACCTGTAGAAAATTTCATGAGAGTAGTAACTGTGTCTGGTTACCATTGTAGCCTGGTGCGTGACACAGAGTAACATTCAAGACATAACTTCTCTTTAATGAATGGGTGCTCACTGAACTTGTTAATTGACCCTTTTGTGATCACAGTAGACATTTCAAGCCTCAGAGAACATGAATCCTTTTTGAGAGAATTATCTGCTTCAGCTTTTTATTATTTGATCACTCAGATGTTCATAAAGAAGTTTGTAATGTTTTTACAGTTTCAATATACTACGGGCCAAGTTGTACCGTCACCGCCGCACCCTACTCATATGTTGAAATCCCAACCCCCAGTACCTCAGAACATGACTCTGTTTGGAGACTGAGCCTTTAAGGAGGTAGTTAAGTTAAAATTAAGTTGTTAGAATGAGTCCTAATACTGTATGATTGGAGGAAATTTGGACACACATGTACAGAGTGATCATGTGAAGACGCAGGGAAAATATGTCCACAGGCCAAGGAAAGAGGCCACAGTAGCAACCAAACTTGCTAAATCTTGGTCTTGGATTTCTGGCCTCCAGAATTGTGAGAAGATAAATTTCTGTTGTTTAAGGCACCCAGGCTGTGGTACTTTGTTATGGTAGCCCTAGTGAACTAATACACAAATGTAACAATCAAATGCCTCTTTTTTTCCTTTCTGAATGTTGAAATGTAATCAGTTATAATAAGGATTTAGATGACAAAATTAATTGTATAACCCATTTGAAAAGTTATAGACTATGCAAAATATTTGCCCCAATATACTTATAAAATAATTGCTAAAGAAATAAGTGACATGCATTTTCAGGAAGCACTCAAAGTCAGCCAACATTGTCCAGAGATGTTATGTTTGATTTTGAAAGTTTTCAGATAACTGAAATCTCCCCTGATAATGCTAAAAGTTTAACCCATTTTAGATTAAACAAAAAAGACTTCCTAAAAGATTGCAACTTCCCCTTCCTCGCCTCAGCCTTCTTGAATAGAGTATGCTGTACATAATTTAACTTTAATTTGAAGCCATCAGTCTGAGACAGATGTGTGTATGAAGTGAATATCCAAAAATATCCAAGACCCTTGAAGTCCTTAGATTTTTCATTCATAGTTTCATCTATTTCCTATTGACTGTAAAAGGCCAAGGAGGCGTGGAATTTGTCATTTTGCCTAGACATTCTTCTGAATCCCAAACACTGAGAATCTAGAAGGACACATGAATGAACCACTTCAGTGGAAATGCCTAGCTAGACATCTGTATCTCAATAAAGCTTTGTTTTTCTCTACTTACCATTTCCGAGCTCACATTTCTGAAAAAATTAAACAATGAAAACTCTTCATTGTGGAAATAACCAGAGATGAGAAAGAGACTTTATCTGCAGGTGAAATTACCTCAATTTGTGGTTTGAGAATAGTCTCTGGAGCAGATGATTTTTAAAATTTGTATTGTGGTAAAATATACACAACATAAAACTTTACTATGCTAAGTGTGCAGTTCAGCGGCATTAAGTACATTCACATTGCTATGCACGCGTTGTCGTCAACCATCTCCAGCACTGTTTCATTCCAAATGACACTCTGTACCCATTAGGCAGTAACTCTCTGTTCTCCCTGTCGGCCAGCCTTCCCATTCTGCTTTCTGTTTCTATAACTGACTGTTCTAGTGACCTCGCATATATGGAATCATGTGTTTTGTCTTTTTTTGTCTGTTTATTTCACTGAAGCATATGTCTTTAAGGTTTATCCACGTTGTAGCATGTGTCAGAGTTTCTTAATGATCTATTGCATTTTATTATATACCACATTTTTTAAATCTCTTCATTTGCTGGTGAACTTTTTGGTTGATTCCACCTTGGGCTATTGTGTAGGATGCTGCTGTGAACATCCATCTGCAGATACACGTTCAAATCTCTGATTTCAGTTCTTTGGGTATATGCCTTGTTGTTCAGTCACTAAGTTGTATCCGATTCTCTGTGACCCCATGGACTGTAGGACAACAGGCATCCCTAAATTGTTGGATTATATGGTAATTGTGTGCCTAATTTTTTGAGGCCCACCAACTGTTTTTCTGGAGCAGGTGATTTTTGTTGGAAATGTGATTCCAGAGCTGCCTATAAACATATCTAAATTTAAGGGTCCCTGGAAGTGTCTGTGAGGTCCATATCAATGTCACCAGAGCAATTTTTAACTGCCTTGTTCTTTCACAGTGCTGCAGTGAAGCTGGGGTTGTGGGACTGTGACTGATCCCACCTCGCCCATGCAGCAGACTTTACTGGGGGCTGTGTCCCTCATGAAAATGCTGGCCGTCAGGTGCGCGTTGAGACCTGCTGGCCGACTGTACATAGTCTAAAATTCAACAACAGTGTTTGGGTAACCAGAACACTAACGCTAACTGGTAGAAATTTTAGCCTTTCAAAGAGCAACACATTAGCGAGTTTAAAGGGTACATATACTGGGTAAACATGAACTGGTGGGGAGCCATGGGGAAACTTACATGTGTCTGTGGATGTGTCAATAACCTACCGTGTTAATTATGAGCTAGAGCCTTGTACACAGCACAGAGAGGAAACACGATTCATGAATGAATAGCAGACTGTTTGTTTCGTCTCCAGATCTGGGGTGACTGACAGTGGTTTTAGGAACAGAAAACAAAGATCAATACATATAATTGGTGGAGGGATACAAGTAGGAAACGTGAGATGCGGCTCCCACGTTAAGCAGAGGAAGAGGCTCAGTCCAAATATTGATGACTGTCTTCCTCAGCTCTGTGCACAATTGTGTAGCGGTTCCCGTTTACATTAATGAATACATCTGGGCTATAATTAGGTGGTATTTGTGTACTACTGTGCTCTTACACCTTATAGCAGCAGCTGTGTGTGCCTTTTATCTGTGACCTGCCAGTTTATGATTATATTAAATTTGCTTTTGCAGCAACTGGATATATGTTCTATCTCTGCAATTACTGTCAGACAGACTGAGCTGGTGCTGTTGATAAATGCAGTGTAGGACAGGGCTGTGATTTGCTTCAAGTAAGAGGAAAAATATAGACTGTAACTCAAGCTGAGATCAAAGAAAGATTATGTGTGTGAGAAGTTTACTTCATGAATAGATGACAGTAAAGTTGTAAGTAAAAATACTGCTTCTTGGTGACCTAGACTGAAGGGAACCATTCTGCAGTGCTCTGCTGTAGTAATTATTGCTGCTGCTATTGTTGTTTTAAATCTTTTAATTTATCCCTTTACGTGTGCCACTGTTAATTCTATTCTGATGACCGTCATAATACTGAGGTTGGAATTATAGCTTTGCACACTTCCTTTCTCTGGAGTACTACAGAAGTGTCAGATAACTTACAAAGAACCTAGAAATATTGGTTTAATTTGTCAATATGTTATATGTGCTCTGTTCTAAGTACCTTGATGATTTGGTACTCAACATATAGCTGTGAACCCTGGGAGACAGTTTTAGAAGGTTATCTGTCTCCATAGAGAAGCAAACAAGAAATGTTGATTTTTCTACTTAATAAATCAGAAAGTGATTGTTTGGTCCTCTGAGTAGACCAGGTAGTAAGAGATTGATCTAATGACATTAAAAAATAAACTACAAAAATTGTTTTCATCTGCTTTTATACGTGTATTTTTAAATGCTGAAATATCCAAAATACAAGTGGGATTTTGTCTTATTACCAATAAATAAATTCACACATATATAAGAAAGATGAGTGGTTACATTGAGCAAAATAATAATTAAGGCCACTCCAATTCTAAAATGTGGGTTCTGACTAATGAGGGAGATGTTTACAGGATCTAAAATCCCTGCTTGACTTTCCCCTCAATAGTGGGCAACCATTATTTGAGGACCAGGTAGACCTTGGCTAGGTCCCTCATGGCTCAGACAGTAAAGAATCTGCCTGCAAAGCAGGAGACTCAGGCTCGATCCCTGGGTCAGGAAGATCCCCTGTAGGAGGAAATGGCAACCCACTCCAGACCTCTTGCCTAGAGAACCATGGACAGAGAAGCCTGGTGGGTTACAGTGCATGGGTCAGCAAAGAGTCGGACCAGACTGAGCACAGCGTGTTATATACCTTGTCTGAAGATGTAGTGTCCACACCAGCCGGCCTGGTTCAGAGGCGTCGGTCATGCCTCCATGGCCAACCCAAAGAAAGGCATCTGGAATTGGAAAGGAAGGGGACTGGAGTTGAAAAGACCCAGGCATTGTAGGAACTTGAGCTGAAGAGGAGGGACCCATACCATTCTGACAGAATAAATAAATTCATTTGCACTGAAATCTGCAGAGCTTGCTGGCACCAGGAGTCTCCTCTATTTTAATTGAGACAGAGGGATTAGAGGATTCCAGTGAGTAAGCTTTGAAGTAACGACACTAAGCCAGGGACCAGCCCCAAGATCAGATTTCACTGTTTACCAGCCCTGCTTAGTACACTCAGTGAGTCAGGGATTGTCTTTCTCTTTGCTAAGGCAAAAGTGGTAGTGAGTTCTTTCAGGGCCAGAACTGGTACATCAGAAGATCAGCACATCCTCAGTGGTTGAGTACAGACATTCATTGTGTTCCCAGCCTTCCTCTGAGAGAGTTCGACGTGAAGTTGCTCAGTCACGTCAGACTCTTTGTGACCCCTTGGACTATATGGTCCACGGAATTCTCCGGGCCAGAATACTGGAGTGGGTAGCTGTTCCCTTCTCCAGGGGATCTTTCCAACCCAGGGATCAAACCCAGGTTTTCCACATTGCAAGTGGATTCCTTACCAGCTGAGACACAAGGGAAGCCCACAAGGGAAAGTTAAGAGTTTATGCCAGACGTTTCCATAGAGCTTCTTAGGTGTTAAGAGGAATGATTTGGTCAAATTGCTAAAGCAATGTGGAGAGAAATAGAAGAACTTCTGACTTGGAAAAGTTTAGCAGTAAGAATTACAAATTCCCATTCCAGGATGGCTGTTGGTTCCATCCTTCTTCATCGTCAGTTGCTACAAGTGAAGGATGTTCCTGTCAGGGAGTGTATCTGGGCAGGCCAACCTCAAGACTGAGCTTTCCGTCTACGGCTGAGAAGGAGGGATGAGAAGCCCCCATGCCATCCACCAGTCTTCCCTGCATCACCCTCTTACTGTCGTCCTGGAAACCCGGAGCTCGCTTCCTTCCCCAGCTCTTGAATTGAAAGCTTAGGGAAGCTAAACTCTTAAACCCTGAAATATAACCAAATGTTTGCATTTTTTGTGCCCAAAGTTTGTAAAATGACCAGTTTCCAGATTATATTTAAGTTGGCTGATGGAAGAAGTGACAAAAAGAGACATCTTAAACCCTGATCTCTAGAGCATCCCTCATCAGAAGTACCAGGTAGCGGCCCAGGTGCCAGTGTGTGGGAGCAACCAGAAAAAGAACCGCTCCCCTGGATGAAGAAGCCTGGAGAGCATTCACCAGATGTCACAGATCCTGGAGGGGTGGGGGCAGGTGGAATCCTTGAGAGGGTTTTGGAGCCAGGCAGACTTGCTGTTTAGATCCTATGTATGTCAGTCGCCCAGTCATGTCTGACTCTTTGCTACCCTATGGACTGTATCCCACCAGGCTCTTCTGTCCATAGGATTCTCCAGGTGAGAATACTGGATTGGGTTGCCATTTCCTTCTGCAGGGCATCTTCCCAACCCAGGGACTGAACCCAGGTTTCCAGGGATTGCCCCATCTAGATCCTAGCATCATAGATTATGACTGAATGACATTAGGAAAGTTACTGTACTTCTGTGAGCCTGTCTTCCCAGGTTTCAAGATTATGATAGTAATACCTTCCTTACAGATTGTTGTAAGGTTTCAATGAGATAAACATTTGAAAAAAATTAGTGCAAGTCCTGGCCTATAGTAAGCATTTAACAAAACACTGCCTTCCTCTGGTTTATTCTCACCCCTTGTCATTTGACCATCGCCCCTTACCTGAGGCCCTGTCACCCCCCACTCAGTCCTCACCCCTCTCAGGCTGAAGTCTTTATTCATTTAGGCTGTGCTGGCTCTCCATTGCTGCACCGGCTTTTCTAGTGGTTGCGGCCAGTGGTGGCTACTCTTCGTTGTGGTGCTCGGGCTTCTCACTGCGGTGACTTCTCTTGCTGCAGAGCCCAGGCTCTAGGCCACGTGGACTCAGTAGCTGTGGCTCCTGGGCTCTTGAGCACAGGCTCCATAGTGTGGCGCGTGGAATCTTCCCATCCAGGGATCGAACCAATGTCCCTTGCGTTGCAAGGTGGATTCTCAATCACTGAACCCCCAGGGAAGTCCTGAGGCTGCAGTCTTATTTCAGAGAGTGTTACAGGCTGAATTGTGTCTTCCCCCAAATTCTTCCATTGAAGTCTTAACTTGCAGGACATCAGAATTCAGAGATAAGGCCTTTAAAGAGGTAATTAAGTTACAATGAGGTCATTAGGGTGGACCCTAATTCAGTATGACTGGTCTCCTTGTAAGAAAAGGAAATTTGGACCTAAAGATGGACCGGAAGAAAACTCTATGAAGATACGGGGAGGTGATGGTGATCTACAGCCTAAGGAG